>NC_081415.1:149007263-150239748 GCF_030272615.1 Cryptomeria japonica
AACTTGTATGCATTTAAGCTATAGGCATTTTTAGAGAGCATTTAGCATAATTATCTAATATCTTGTTATTTTAGATAAAATCAATCATTTTAGCATCAATAGATTAGTATTAGCTTTTCATTTCATATTTGGAGCTATACTGCAATCTCAATCCTCCATAAGCATCCATAGTGCAAAAAGCTGCTGAGAGCTACACTATTTTGGAACTTGGAGAGGAGAGGAACAACAGAGAAGGAACTAAGAGTATGTTAGGAGGTATTTGGAGATGCCTCATCATGTTTGCTTTGATAGTTAAATATGCTTGCATGCTTGTAGTCTCTCTTTTGGTATGCCTTTTTAGATTAGTTTTTGATTGACTAACACTAATGATTTTCGTGTCTTTGGTGTTGTTTATCATTTGCTAACCTTGTGCCATTTAGGAGGGCATCAATTATTATTTGATTTTGTCTATAAAGTATTCGATAAGACAAAATGACTTTCCTAAATTTGAATATTATGAAACACATAATAGAATTATGCACTACTCACAAATGACTAGCAAAAGTATTATGATTGGTTTCTATAGAAAACTACAGCTATTCAAATTATAAATGAGTTATGGAAGAGGAGAATGTGGATGACACAATATAGAACTAAACTATGTATCTTTACTTTTCTTTATTTAGAATTTTCTTTTCTGTTTTGTAGTATTACTAAAGTATCTTAATATTGATAGACATTATATACATTTTGATGTATAAACACATATCTACATATTTTGCTTCAAAATTCACCTGATTGATTCTATTAGTTAGGAATATTTGATATCATGATAAAGCGAACCATATCACCTCATTTAATTTATTTAATCTGATCACCTTAACAAATTAGTACTTCATGTCCCCTTAAGTGATTACATAACCATATTTTGCAATTAAGGAAAAAAGTCTAATATGTTTAAGATTTAGTTTGATAAGGTTATGACTAGCTAAACATATAGTTGACTTAATTTCATCATCTTAGCGAATTAATAACTAGTTAATTTCTCATCAAGCCATCCATTTATTTTTTCTTAAACCACCCCTTAACTATGTTCTACATATTATATAATAGTTAAATTTAAAATATAGTAACTTAATTAAACATTATGAGAAATTTAATATATAATAATTAAATTTAATATATAGTAGGAGTCTGAATCAATATATGCAAATTCTCAACTTCAAACCTAATTAAACATTATGAGAAATTTTGGATCTTACTTTATCACTAAAACCACTAACCAACTAATAAACATAAAGACACTTTATAAAAGGAGAATACAAAACATATGTGTAAATCTAAAAGGGGAAAACCATAGTGAGAATATCCTCACAAATAAATATGAAACTTACAATTGATTATGGGCACCAACCCACTCAAGACACCAATCCCCTTACATTCTATCTATAGGCACCAACCTATTGGAGGCGTTAATCTACTGAACCAAGATTACAAAAGATAAATTCTAGACCTTCAAGTTTGAATACTTAGCTTTTATCTATTATTATAATCATTAGATCTCCCTTTCATAGAGTATACAATCTTTAAATAAAACCACATGTCATGCTATTCAAAACATACCCCACATATTCATGCATCAATTATATCAAATGAATATTAAATTATTGCATACACTAGGAATGAAGCTAGAACAATGATTTGTGTGTGTTTGTGTGTGTGTGTGTGTGGCCAGGTCCCACAATCCACATGATCACTTCCATAAGAAGGAACATGTGCAATTCCCAATTTATCCTATTTTGGTCCCAATAATCATCCATACACTTCCTCCCATGAGAACACATTACAAACCTCTGGCACATCAAACCGAAATAACAACTCACTTGATTAACTAGCATAGTGACTACTCTATCACTTCAAACACAACGACCACAAGATATGGAGTCTTAAAAATCTAGATTATGGTGAATCATGTGTAGAGATACTCTCTTTTCAAACTATAGATCATAGCTCTTAAGATGGACAAAAGGAAAAGTATAATAAACTAATTGTGTAAACACACTATTTGAGGAACAAACCTCAAAAAATATCATAAAACCTTTAAAAATCATCTCACACAATAGTGGTAGATACAATATTATACAACAAACACTCTCCAATATATATCATCAACATAACATATCATAATCATTCTAAATCTTTGTGGAACAAAAATGCACAGTCACATACAAGGCATCATTATACTCTTCTAGATACCTTAAGATCAATGGCAAAATTAATTACCACCTTGACATCAGTGACAACCCTTTGTCAACATACCATAGAACTTATACCATGGGGGCTTCACTAGCTAGGCAATATTATATCGCATACATTTATATTGGGGGGTTTAATATCCAAAAAATGATGGTGCAATATCCCAAAGAAACATCACATCATTTTAATTGTGGGCAAAGAAATTCAAAATAATGAACACTGACAATTGGGAATTTCGGCCTCATTTATTATTGACATGTGTCGTTTCAAATGTCTTCAAACAAAAAAACAAGCCAACACAATTTTGATTCGTTAGAATTATCTTCTTTCCCCTTCTAACTATAGACTTTTTTTTCTTAGTTGACTATGACCTTTAGTTACCACATATTAGACACTTTAATTTCAAAGCACGGTGATAAAGTTACACAAACATTCCTCCATTTTATTTCTCCATCCCAACTTTTAATATTGTGAAAAAGAAAAAGGATAGATATATATTTACGGTTTACTAATATTAGTATCCATATTTTTTTCATACTACATGACTTTACTTCCTAATATGATTGATTGTATCATATTATTATTTTTTATTTTTTTTTAGCATAGGAGGTTTAGGAATTTGTATTGTTGATAGTGATAACTTAATTGATTAAATATCTTCACTATTCTCTCCTACTAGATGTTATACATTGTATTTTTCTACAATCAATTTCTCTTTAACTTTTGCTTGATCTTGTGATTTGTTAGAGATGTTGATTTCTTTTAACAAGTTACATGCATCATTGACTACTACAATTGAGATGAGGAAAAATCAAGAATTTTTTTTGATTAATAAAGCAGTGAGAACAAGGGCACTGACCCTTTACATAGCATAACTATTAAAAACCATAGTGCAGAAACAACACTATAATAGCATTAACAACAACTAATCAACAAAAAGAGACCAAGTCTTTAGAAATCAGAAACAACAATAGAAAACACAAAAACAAACTACAGGGGTGCATTGCGCACCTATGTGGCATCCATGACACTATTCCATTCATTGGACATGAACTTGTAAAGGTCCCTAGCCTCCTGCTTATCCTCCTCTGTGTCCGCAGTACGTTCCCTCAACAAAGAGAGGGTGAGTGCCGAGCAGTGTAACACATGCAAATGAATTTTTTTAAGGCCCACCATTTGGGCATCCCAGACCTCCATCTTGCTCTTGAGCTAGTTGACATCATCCATGATAGCCTACAATTCAAGCACATGGCCCATGTTCTTAATCCTCTACGTGATGTCCTACACATCTGTGCACAACTTTTCCATTTGGTGGAGAGTAGGGACACCCTAGGGGTTCACAGTAGCCATGTCATCCATAGTCTTTTCCATCTCCTTGGGCACATCTAGAGTAGGGGGGTTGTCAATGTCATTACCCAAGCCCATCACAGGGAGAGATTGAATCACTTGTTCCGCCATCTTTAAATACGGGTCCAAGTTACTAGAGTCTAGGGCTTTGTTATCAGAAATTTCCTCACCCATGACACCCTTAATGCCCATGTTCATAGCGGTCCTATCCTTAATATCAATTGGGTCCTGACTTTGAATCTCAGAATTGCCTATGTCAATGGCACCAATAGTGGTCGAAACCATGGGGTCCCTAGTTAGATCCACATCCACAACATCCCCATCAGGGCCCCCCATAGTGGTATTAGGGTCCTCTCCCTCCTTGTCCCCAATGCGGTCCTCCTCTAAGTCAATATTTTTGATCAACAAGGTCTTCTTCTTGTGGCTTTTGGAAGTGATTATGGAGAATCTCCTTTTAACCTTAGAATCAGGGGAAGGATTGTCATTCTCAGCATCCTCAGAGGATGAATTGTGATCAAAGATAATATGTTTGCATTTAACAGAGGTTTTGCCTTTGCCCTTGGACAGGGAGTAGGAAGACCTGGGAGAGGCTGAAAGAGTAAAATTGGGGGAGACTGCAGATAAGGAAACAACATAGGCATAAGCAAGAAGAGACATTGTGGCCATAGCAAAGCCTTAATGAGGATATTGCAAAAAATCTGGGGAAGGCCATAAATAGGTGGACAAGCTGCTGAGGAATAGGCATGGGGGGTTGAGAGAGCAAGACCTTCCGGGGGGGCAAAGGACCTCATGGGATTTATATAGCCTATAAATGAGGCCTTGGTGAAGGAGGTAGGGCAGTTTATCTCCATGCTTGAGATCCATGGTATCTTTAATAGAGATTTCAATCTAGAGTGCAATAAATAAAATGATAGACATAGAAAATCATTATTGGGGAAATGATTGAGAAGGGGTAAATGATAGTAGTATAATACCTTGTGCCTACCCTCAAGAGTGAAGTTCTTCATGATCATAAGGAAGATCATGTTCCACGGGTGTTTGAGCTCATCCTAAGAAAACCCACCCTGGATTTTGACAGGTTCTTCGTGGTTGCGGAAGAATCATTTCAAACCTTCGCTATTAGCAACATGGTTGGTACGCTTCTAGCGTCGGCCGTCAAGGGTCAGTGTCATGGCTTGGGAAATAGTCTCTTCAGAGACATCAAGGGAAATGTTTCCCATCAAGGAGGCAAGAGCTGCTCATCGTGGCCCTTTAGACATTCCAAATAATCGGCAACCCCTCCTTCAATGTAGAAATTCTAGACTAGGGGGTCATTTTTTACATCATCCGGATTATCCAGTTCATATCTAACTCTGTCAGCCCTCATATCCTTCACCAATAGAGATTATTTAGTCATGAAAATAATTTCATAGAGAAAGTTGCAGAGACCCTTTGAGAAGAAAGCCAAGAAAAGATAATGGGAAGTGTACGGGCCCGACGTCAATAAATGAGACATGAAGCTGGGTGCATGGGAAAAATTGAAATCACTTTTAGAAATGATTTCCTTGTTATGAGGCATGAAGAGCCAACAAATACTGACGGCAACCAACATGTGACCAATCCAATTTTAAGTCATCATGATGTTGTAAGCCCAAAGGAATTGCCTCCACAACAACACATCCATCACTACCAACTTGTCCAAATGAGTCACAACCATATCAAAAAAGATCAAAGTGATATTCTCAAAATTTGAATTATGAAACCAAGATCCCTAGACTACCCCAAGGGAAGAAAGGAGAGTAAGGAAAACACTTGGCAGCAACTCAATCATTAGTAAAATTTTTGGATTTGTCTTCCTGAAGAAGGAATTTAACATGGTCTGGGAGGGAATTGTGACTCCTCCAACATCTCAAGCCTGAGCGATTTAGTCCAATGGCCACTAGGGTATCCACCACTTTGTTTCCTTCCTTGAAGACATGCATGATTTTAAATGAGTCAAGCCTAGAGATGAGCCTAAGGGTGTCCCTAATGGTTCCCTCAATGGTCCAATTAAGCTTATTTCGCCCTTTTACAACATCAATGATGAGCTTGGAGTCACCCTCAATGTTCATAATCCCAATTCCCATGGTGAGGGTGAGATGAATTCCCCAGACTAAGGCCATAGCTCCATCCTAATTAGAGGAATGCCCATTCAGGTTACCCACATAAGAAACAACAAGGGCCCCCAAATGGGATCTCATAACCCCTCCACCAGTAGCAAGGCCCCCCTGACAACCCCATCAAAATTGAGTTTGAAATGTATAGCAGGAAGGGACCAGACCGTGCTTTGCCTTACAAGTCTCTTACAGAAGTCAACAAGAGAGAAGGAGGGGGGATGTTCCAACATCTATCAATTTCCCAGTCCCAAGTAGAGGTGGGCTTTGACACCATCCGGGTTTTAGAAACAAATATATTCTCAAGAATCAACTTAAGGAATCGAGCAAACACAATTTCCATAGAGGTCTCTTTGTCTCTGAATATGCTATCATTCCTTTCCTTCGAGATACTCTAGCTCACATGCGGGGGGATCTTCTTCCACCATTGTTAGATAAGAATATTTGAAGAGGGGCCTCAAAACTTCTGGGTCAAATTTAACAAATTATCATTCATAATCCAATAGATATTGAGCTTGTTGTAGACCATCCCCCAGAGCTCCCAAGTAAAGGCACAATGGATGAAGAGATGAGTAGGACTTTCCTCATCATTTTTGCAGAGGATGCATCTGTTAGAGAATTGGAATGCCCACTTGACCAAATTATCTTGGGTCAAATTTTTTGTTGAGGAGAGCAGTCCACCAAAATAAATTAACCTTGGGGATGAGTTGGAGAACC
Organism: Cryptomeria japonica; assembly: GCF_030272615.1. Taxonomy (NCBI): domain Eukaryota; kingdom Viridiplantae; phylum Streptophyta; class Pinopsida; order Cupressales; family Cupressaceae; genus Cryptomeria; species Cryptomeria japonica. The sequence goes on from NC_081415.1 coordinate 149,013,695, forward strand.
TAGAACTTTTTCCAGATAGAGGTGTAAACAGGTTCTCTAAGCAATAAAGTGTAGGCAATTTTGACAAAGAAGTCTCCAGAATGGTCCCACTTCCAAATGAATCTATATTCCCTAGGAAAAAGAGGGAGGAACGTACTAGCCAAAAGCTTTTGGAGTTCAAGCAGCATGGAGGAGGAAGGGATGATAAATGCAGCATTCCTCCAATGCCCTCCAAGTGGAATTGTTGAAGTAATCATTGACCCTTTCTCCAAAGAATCTTTTGGTAGCATCCTCGAGCCTTCTAAGGGAGGGGGAAGAATTAAGGGGTTTCTCTCCCAATGAGTAATGCTCCCAGAAGAGAATATTGTATCCATTTCCAATAAGCCACCTCAAGCCATGAGATAAAGGGTCCCTGCAGGTCAAGATGCTATTTCGAATTTGGGAACCGCTGGGAAGGCCCTCCTCTTTCAGAACAGAGGAAAAGTCCCCATTTTCTAGGTACTTGGCCCTAATGATCCTGCTCCAATCCATATCCTTATTTAGAAGCTTTCGAGAAATTTCGGTCATAAGGGCCTTATTGAACCTTGTGATCTTGCAAGTTCCCAACCCACCCATGTCCTTCAAAAGACAAACTTTGTCCAAGACTAGCAAGGCGAGCCTCTTCTTTTCTTCCATTCCCATCCAAAGGAAATTCTTTAGGATGTTGTCTAGCTTAGCAGCCATAGTCATAGAAATCTTAAAAAGGGAGAGGAAGTACATAGGGATCCTCTGGAGGGAGGAGGAGAGCAACTGCAATTTCCTAGCACTACTAAGGAATCTACCTTTCCAACTAGCTAGCTTCTTTTGCATTCTTTCAAGGATAGAGATATAGAAGGAATTAGAGATATCATTAACAGTCAAGGGGAGGCCCAAGTAGGAGCCATGGAGGAAGGCCCTTTGACAACCAAGGATTCTACAAACTTTATTTTGGAGTTGGACATGAGTGTGAAAGAAGTAAAAGCTGCTATTCTCATAGTTAATGTGTTGGCCAGAGGACAAAGCATAGGAGTTGAGAAAGGATTTCCAAGCCTTAGCTTCCAACATAGAGGAGATACCAAAAATAATAGTGTTGTCAAGGAACTGTTGTAGAAAATTAGGAGGCCTCGAAGAGGTAGGTGTTATGCCTAGGAGAGCTCCCTTGCGAACCATGGAGTTCAAGTTAGAAGCCAACACTTCAGCAAGGATGATGAAAAGGTAAGGGGAGAGGGGATCCCCTTGTCGCAGACCTCTAGAGGCCCTGAACTTCTCTAGGGGGCTCCTGTTGAGAAGCACAAAGTAGGTGACCATAGATATGCATTCCACAATAATTTTGACGAGTTTATCTCCAAAACCAATAGCTTTAAGAACTTTGAAAAGGAAGTTCTAGTTGACTCTATCATAAGCCTTGGAGATGTCAAGCTTGAGCACCATCCCTGGCTAATGACACTTATCCATGGAGTGAATAATCTCATCAGTAGAGATGACCGCATCAGGAATTTGTATACTTAGGACAAAACCCTTATGGGAAGGGCTAATCAGAGGATCAAAGAAAGGTTTGAGCCTATTAACAAGAACTTTGCTGAAGATTTAATAAATATTGTTGCAAAGACTGATAGGGCGGAAGTCCTTGAGACTAGATGCCTCCTAATTTTTAGGTACAAGGGAAATGAAGGTGTAATTGAGATTTTTGAGGAGCCTTCCAAATCTGAAAAAATCCCTAGTGGCCAGAACAACATCAAGGCCCACCACATCCCAAAAATATTGGAAAAAAGTAGAGGGGAAACCATCAGGACCTAGGGCTTTGAAGGAACCCATAGAAAAAATAGTGGACTTGACTTCCTCCTCAGAAACAGGGGCTAAAATGAAGTTGTTATCTTCCACCAAGAGGGGTGATGGGAGGTAGTTGAGAAGATCCTCCCCAGTAGGGGCCTGAGAGTCACCATCTCCCCTAAACAAAGTGGCAAAATAGTTGGTAGTCAGTCTGCTTAGACCATCCTCATCATTGACCTCTTGATTGTTATAATCCAAAAGGAAGGAGATGTGGTTTCTACGCCTGTGGATAATAGAAAATCTGTGAAAGAAAGTCATATTCTTGTCACCCTCTTTGAGCCATTGAACCTTGTATTTCTGTTTCTAGTAGAGTTCTTCTTTGTGGGAGTTTTCCTTCCATTTTCTATGGAGAGAAGCCTCCTCCATATGGGTAGCTTCAAGGGAGTCACCTTGATCAATGCGCTCTTGGATATCAATTAGTTTACTATTGAGCTCCTTTTTTTGCCTAAAGATAACCCCAAAGGTGTATTTATTCCAACACTAGATGTTTCTTTTGACCAAATGGAGCTTCTGGGAAATCCGAAACATAGGTGTGCCTGGGATGTAGGTGCTCCACCATCTTTTAATGCAATCCGTGAACTCTAGATGAGAGTTCCAAATAATTTCATACCGAAAAGGATTATTTTTCCTTGCAACATTTGTGGTATTCCATTGGAGCAAGGGGTTATGGTCAGAGACCGTTCTGGGGAGGGCAGTGAGCTTCAAGGAGGGACCAATTCCCCAATTGCCTGAGATGAGAAATATTTCAAGTCTGACCTAAATAAGATCCTTTCCCTTACTAAGATTGAACCAAGTGAATTTTTGCCCTGTTAGTTTCACATCCATCAACCCATTCCTACCAATGAAGTCGGCAAGATCAGTCATGTTGACAAAGTAATCTAGGAGGCCTCCCAACTTCTCCAAGGAGATCAAAGGAGAGTTGAAATCACCCGCAATCAACCAGTGGGCATTGGCATTATTTTGTATTAGAGAAGTTATGTCATTCCATAGATTTAGTCTACCTGATTTGACATTGGGGCCATAAACATTAACAAGAAGGGAGGAGTCCATAGGGGAAGAGAGTTCAGAGACAAAAAGGTTGGCCAAGGAGGAGAGAAGACTACTAGAAAAATGGGAGGGGTCCCACATGGTAACCAAGCCATCGGAGGCTCCTGTAGCATCACTGATAACAAACTTAGCATGAGGCCAAATTTTCCCAGCAATAAGGGAAAAGGAAGAAATAGACATCTTAACTTCTTGAAGAAGAAGGACCATAATTTTATTTTCAAAAATACACTTATTAAGAGCATATTGCTTTTGGGGGTTGTTGAGGCCCCTCATGTTCCAAGACAGGACCTTCATTTCTTACCTTTTATGGATGTCTCCAAGGTCTATTGCCTGGCATTGGCAATATCCCTTGTTGGTTCCTTTTGTCTTGATAGCCTCTGTAATGGCCGACCCACTTTAAGGTCCGTCCCCACATCAAGCTTTGCGTTCCTAGTCTTGCATCTTTGAGTAATCTAGCCCTTGTCAACAAGAGTCATGCAACCATTGGTTGATGCACCAGGAGCACCATGGGAGAGGATACATTGGTTCAGAGTGGGAAACACCATCGGGGAGCATGCTATCTTCAAGGTGAGAGTGGGGTCCCTCGCAATCTCACCATCTTCCACTTGATCAACCAGTGAAACCAAGCTAGTCATCGGGGAGATGCACTATTCCTTTAGGGCCGATATAGATGCTTCATCCACACACTTTGCAGAAGATTTGAGAAGGTTAGTAATATTCTTAGCAAAGGGGTATTCTTGCATAACCGGGTCCTCGACTGTAGGGGGAGGCTAGGTTGGGCTAGGAGTAGGAGTCACAACAAGCACCACTAACAGGTCTTGATGAATAAGAGGAGCATTTGGCACAAGGTCTTCAACTAGGGTGAGGCCCTTAAGCTTAAGAGGCAAAGGAGCCAAAGCTTTACATTGGGAAATAATATGCCCAAATTTGTGGCATTTTTGGTAGAAGAGGGTGGCATTTTCATAAACCAAGGCTTGAGTCTAGCTACCAGGCCTAGATTTGAGGGTTATAAAATTAGGAAGATTCATGCTTACAGTAGCTTGAACACAAAAATGAGCATAGTATAGGCATGATTTGGTTTTGGTGATTTCATCAACAACAAAAAAATGACCAAAGCAATTCCCAATCCATTTAAAGATGGACTCATCCTAGTATTCAAGGGGGACCCCTGGGAGTCGAACCCATAATGGAGCAATTTTTTGTAAGTCAGCCATTAGGTCAAAGATAGCCTTCCAATGATAGAGGGATAGATTTTTTTGGACCATAGGACCAGTATCCAAAGAGGACAAGAGCAAGATCCTCCTTAGTAGTGAATTTCAAGAGGAAGAGGGCTCCGAGCATGGCAGTAATAGAAACACTCCCTTTCGGTTTCCATTTGTCCTCAACCCATTTTCTGACCATCTCCACTATGGGCTGTAGGGAGAATAATTTTTGCACCAGAGTATTAGCCACGTTCTACAAAATACGGTCCAAAACAACATCATGGATCTCTAAAGATGTTCCCTCCTCAGTTTGCGAGTAGACGGGGACGATGTTGGGGTCCACAGTCTTAGTGTTTCCAACCAATGCATTTTTCTAGCATTTTATATTCATGTTAACAGCAGGAGGTTCCATGATATTTTGTTTATCATGAACAACTGGCATGTCAGGTATAGAATCAAAAACCACGGGCATGGCCAGAGAGTTCTCTGAAGAAAAACCATCAAGTTAAATCATAGTCGGATAGGAAGGAGGTTCCACCGTGGGACCAAGAGAGGATGTTGATGAATAATGATGAACAGTTAGTACCAAACTGGTATTGAGAGGGGGTTTGAATCACTACAGGCAAAAAAAATTTTCAACAACTCAAACAGCAAAAACTGCACTAACCAAAAAATAGTATCACCAATCTAAGATAGGGTACAACCAGTAAAACACAGAATGACTATGACAAGCATAATCCGGTTAACACTTAGATATTCACTTCTCCTAACATCTTCTTTTCACTTCACCCATATACATAAACAAGTAATACATCATCAGAAATCTAATGAGCACTAGACTAACATGCATTACCAGAAAATATAGAAGCATCAAATGAAAACATCACACATGACATACATATTTTTCACGTGGAAACCCAACTGGGAAAAACCAAGGTGGGGATGAATAACCATAAGCTGTTCTTTGAACTCTTCTGAAGTTCGATCTATTAGGAGCCTAGTCTAGTTAAAGACTTTTACAATAGGTTCTGCTATGAACCAATCCTACTAGGGATCACCCGATTAAGGGACAGCTAAATACCTAGTTAAAGGTTAGAACCCTATTAAAGGTTACCTCACAAGAGGATTTCAAGAACTCATTGAATTGAGTCACCCTATTAAAGGATTTACACAAAATCTTGTTAAAGCTACCTAGTTAAGGGATTTTCCAATTGCTAAAATGGTTAAAAAACAACATGTAAATCAGTGATCTAAAAACAACACACAATGCCAAGGCAGATAGGTCGGTAGCATAAACCCTAAACCCTAAACATTTAGGTTTATCAATTCAGTCAGTTTAATCCTGACTATTAATCACATTGTATTGAATACAATAGTCTTGAATAGATCTCAAGACATTCTCCAATGTTCATTCTTTGCCGCTTCAGGAAGCTGATAACCCATCATGTGCTCTCCACCATTTACAAAGACTTCGCACATTCCTGAGGTAGATAGGATCAATTTTCTTCATGCAAGATCTTCAAGGAAATACTTCACGTGCACAAGGCTGTCATGGAAACATGATCTGATCTTCATAACAATGCTAACTCATTATAGAATATCGTCAGTTGAGTCACAAAAACTTGAAATGCATCAAATGGAAACCCTAAAGCTAAGACTACCAACCGGTAGTCATAACAAATGAAACCCTGATACCGGTTCACATTCCAACATACCGGTTCACCATTTCACATATATCAGTTCACATCATCATATATCAGTTCTCATTCCAACATACCGCTTCACTCTTTCACATAAACCGGTTCACATATCATATACCAGTTCACACTTCAACATATTGACATCAATAACAACATACAATATCATCATGTCATTCAACTCTATTCATATGCCAACAATTTCCCCCTTTGGCATTGATGGCAATATACAAAGATATCTCTTTGCTTCACATCTTCTCCCCACTACTGCAGATATCTTCTTTGCTTCACATCTTCTCCCCCCATCTTCTCCCCCTTTGACAACAATGCCATAGTGGAGGCACAAACAACTATGTTCTACTATGCTGCTCCCCCTAAGGAGTATCATCCTTCAACTCACCAATCCTGAAAATGATTTGTCAATGCAATACCTGACTGATGTGGAACATACACCTTCAGTTTACCTCTTGAAGGGGAAACACCCCTAATTCACCTCTCAAATAGGTAAATGTAGCTTTCAGTAGAGGCTTGGTGAATATGTCTGCTAACTGCTCCTTATTGGAAACATGTTCCAATACAACCTCTTTGTTCTAAACCTTCTCCCTCAAGAAATGATACTTGAGCTCGAAGTGCTTGGTTCTAGCATACAAAACCAGATTCTTGGAAATATTAATTGCACTTATGTTGTCACAGAATTTACTCACTAGTTCAGATACAGGAACTTTGAAACCACTTAACACATGCTTCATCCATATTGTTTGAGTGCAGTTCATAAATGCTGCAACATATTCCGCTTCTATTGTAGACTAAGAGATACAACTCTGCTTCTTACTCATCCATGAGACTAGTCTACCACCAAGAAAGAATGCACCACTAGTTGTGCTCTTCTGGTCATCCACATTTCCAGCCCAGTCAGCATCTATAAACACTTTGAGGTTGAAATCATTACTATATATATACCACAATCCATAGTCAATAGTTCCCTTCAAATATCTAAGACTTTGCTTGACTGCTACCAAGTGGGATTCTCTTTTACTTTTCTAGAACCATACAGTAATGCCCACTGCATGTGCAATGTCTGGTCTGCTATGTACTACATAGTGCAACTTACCAATCATTGATCAGTGTTCCTTCTCATTTACCAATGCCGAGTCATCCTCTTTTGACAATTTAAAATCGATCACCATTGGTGTACCAACTAGTTCACTATCTTCCATGGCAAAGGTCTTCAACACCTCTTTGACATACTTGGACTGAGTGATAAGATACCATCTTTCATTTGTTGAATCTATAGTCCAATGAAGAACTTAATCTCCCCTATAAGTGACATCTCAAACTCCTTCTTCATCTCATCTGGAAGATCATGACTCATCTTGTCATCTCCACCAAAAATTATGTCATCAACAAACACTTCACAGATCGGAATCTGATCTTCTTTAGACTTCAAGTAGATATTGCTATCTTCACTTGTTCTTTCAAATCCAGTCTTCATAAGATGGGAGTGCAAGCGTTCATACCATGCTCTAGGTTCCTGCTTCAATCCATACAAGGCTTTATGTAACCTACATACCATGTCACTATTCTCTGATAGGGAAAACCCATCTGGTTGCTCTATATACACCTCCTCTTCAAGTATTCCATTTACGGATGCAGATTTTACATCCATTTCATATATTGTGAATCCCTTGAAGGCTACATATGCAAGAAGCATATGATCTCCTTCCAATCTAGCCATTAGAGCAAAGATTTATGCATAGTCTTCTCCTTCTTCTTGAGCATATCCCTTGCACACCAGTCTGCCTTTGTTTCTTATCACCGTGCCATCTTCATTCAGCTTATTTCTGAAAACCCATTTAGTGCCAATGACATTTTTATGCTTCAGTCTAGGTAACAGGGACCATGTACCATTCTTTTGTATCTGGTCAAGTTCCTCTTCCATTTCCTTGATCCAGTCTTCATCTTTATGTGCCTCTTTAAATGTTTTAGGCTCAAATTCAGAGATCATGCAAGAGTTTTCTTTGACCTTTCTTCTTGTAAGAATTAATGCATCTTTGTCTCCTATGATCTGCTTTGGATCATGATTCAAGTTTACATATCTAGGTATGATCTGAACAGAATACTCTTGCTTTTCTTCTTCATCCTCATCTTCATCAGCATCAACATCTACTAGTGTAGAAGCACTATTACTAAATACTTGGTGGTTTTGCAACTGGTTCCTAGAAGGTTACAATTGGTTCATCTACCACTTCCTCACTGCCAGTTTCCTTAGGTTTCTCAGAAGTTTCATCAACTCTTTCATTGATACTTTCAACAATTTTTTGAGTCCTATTGTTGAAACACTTGAGAGATTTTCTCTTGGTGGAATACCCTAGGAATATTCCTTCATCACATTTTGCATCAAACTTTCTCTAGTGTTCACTCCTCTTGATATGACACTTGCTGCCAAACACTCAAAAGTAGCTTACTACAGAAGTCTTACCGGTCCAATACTCATAAGGTGTTTTATCCTTACCTTTCTTGATGAGTACCTGGTTTATTGTATAGACTACAGTGCTCACCGCTTCTCTACAAAAGGTGTGAGCAACATTTCCTTGTATCAACATGGTTTTGGGTGCTTCAAATACATATCGGTTGTTCCTTTCTACTAAGTCATTCTACTGTGGAGTCCGTGGTGCAGACAGTTGCTTCTTGATGCTATTTTCTTCACAGTACTTGTTGAACTCACTAGAAGTGAACTCACCTCCTTGGTCAGTTCTAAGGCACTTGATTCTCTTACCACTTTCTTTTTCAACCAGTACTCTGAAGGCTTTGAACTTTCCAAAAGCTTTAGACTTGTCTTTCAAGAATGTGACCCACATCATTCTTGAGTAGTCATCAATGAGAATCATAAAGTACCTATCTTTCTGCACACTCCTAGTTTTCATAGAACCACACAAATCAGTATGCACAAGATCAAGTAGATTGTCTATAGTGAAAGATTTACCTTTGAAGGTTGAGGAAGACATTTTCCCCAGTTAACACTCTCTGCACAAAGGATTCTTTGGTTTGCTCAGCATAGGCAATCCTCTAATTGCCTTGATCTTACTGGCCTTCACAATATTATCAAAGTTTACATGGCAGAGTCTCCTATTCCATATCCAGCTATCATCAAATTTAGCCATTAGACATGTATTGATATTTGCATTCAACTAAAATAAGTTATCTTTGGTCTGCATACCGGTAGCCATCAGTTCACCACTCTTTCCTTTTATTTTGCACATTCTATTTTTGAATTCCAGAGTGAGTCCATTGTCATTCAGCTAGGCAACACTCAAAAGGTTGTTCCTTAGACCTTCTACCCAATACACATTATCAGCACTGCTTTTTCCATTTAGAGATATGGACCCTCTGCCTTTTACCATACATGGTGCATCATTATTAAATTGGACCACACCACCATCATACTCTTCTAGAGATAGAAACTTACTTCAGTCACCAGTCATGTGGTGAGAACAATCACTATCAATAATCCACTCATTGGAATTGTCAAAGCGGGAGACAAGAGCCTTCTTGTCTCACACATCTTCCTTCACTCATACAAACACAATGTCTTCACTTTCTTCATCCTTTGATTCCTCATCAATGACACCTTCATCAATTGCTACAAAACAGTTTCTCCTATTTCCTCCTTTGAACTTCTCCGGTTTGTCCTTATTATCACTATTAGGACAGTTTACAGTAATGTTTCCTATCCTATTGCAAGAAAAGCATTTCAAAGGGAGCTTACCTCTATATTTACCAGTTCCCTTAGGAATTCTCTTGGCAAGAAGAGCTTCAAATTCCATCAGGATCTCCTCATCATCCATTTCTTTGCTTTGTCTTGCTTCATAACTAGTACTAGCTTCTTTTCCCTTTCTAGATGGTGCAGAAGATGCTCTAAAGGCTAATTCAGTCTTATGAATACTACCATCATATTTATTTAGCTCATATGTGGTCAGCTTCACAATAATGGAGTCTAGGGATACCTTTGTCTTGTCTATAGACCTCAACTCTTGAATAGCAGCAACCCTTATTGCATAGACTGGTAACAAGGATCTCAAGACTTTGCTAACAACAGTGGCATCATCTATTTTACCTTTTGCACTCTTGATGTCTCCAACAATAGTCTTGATTCTTATTCCATATTGTTGAATGGTCTCTACCTCAACCATTTGCATGTCTTCAAAATTTTCCCTAAGGCTCTCTTCCTTGGCTTGTTTCACATGCTCATCATCGCCATAGATATTCTCCAGAGTATCCCATACTTCTTTGGGACTGTCTTTATCCTGAACATCAATAAACTCAATGTTAGATAGACTGTTGATTAGGGCTTCCATGACTTGCCCATTCTCCTGAATCTCTCTTCTTTGATCATCAGTGAGAGTACCGGTAGGGATAACATAGGCATTCTCAACATAGTTCTAGTGTTGAGCACCCGTGCTTCTAATGTAGATCTTCATCCTGTCCTTCCATATCTTAAAGTTCTCTCTATTGAACTTTGGACCTTCCCTCTTCATCATTAAAGTAGGATCTTTTCCTCAAGTGGTTAAGCTTACAACATAGAGGACCTGGAGGACGCTCTGATACTAATTGAGGACTAATGATGAATAGTTAGTACAAAACCGGTACTGAGAGGGTGGGTGAATCAACAACTCAAACAACAAAAAATGCACTAACCGAAAAATAGTATCACCGATCTAAGATAGGGTACAACTGGTAAAACACAGAATGACTATGACAAGCATAAACCAGTTAACACTTGGATATTTTCTTCTGCTAACATCTTCTTTTCACTTCACCCATATACATAAACAAGTAATACATCATTAGAAATCTAATGACCACTAGACTAACATGCATTACTAGAAAATATAGAAGCATCACATGAAAACATCACACATGACACATATTTTTCACGTGGAAACCCAACTGGGAAAAACCACGGTGGGGATGAATACCCACAAGATGTTCTTTGAAATCTTCTGAAGTTCCCTCTGTTAGGAGCCTAGTCCAGATAAAGACTTTTACAATAGGTTCTGCTAGGAACCGATCCTGCTAGGGATCACCTGGTTAAGGGATGGCTAAATACCTGGTTAAAGGTTACCTCGCAAGAGGATTTCAATAACTAATTGAATTTAGTCACCCTGTTAAAGGATTTACACAAAAGCCTGTTAAACGATTTTCCAACTACTGAAATGATTAGAAAACAACATCACTAATCTGGAAACAACACACAATGCCAAGGAAAATCCTCTTTAGCTCCTTTTCTTTTGCAATCACACTCTGTAGGTATACACACACTTCTCCAGTCTGGCAAAAATCAGGTATAACTTCGCTTGGATACACACATAGCATTTGCCAACAACTTCAAAATGAAAAACATCATCGACCTTATAGAGAACAGATAGGTCGGTAGCATAAACCCTAAACCCTAAATATTTAGGTTTATCAATTCAGTCGGTTTAATCCTGACCATTAATCACACTGCATTGAATACAATAGTCTTGAACAGATCTCAAGACATTCTCCAATGTTCATTCTTTGTTTCTTTAGGAAGCTGATAACCCATCATGCACTGTCCACCATTTACAAAAACTTCGCACATTCCCAAGGTAGAAAGGATCAATCTGCTTCATGCAAGATCCTCAAGGAAATCCTTCACATGCACAAGGTTGCCATGGCAACATGATCTGATCTTCATAACAATGCTAACTCATCACAAAATGTCATCGGTCAACTCACACAAACTTGAAATGCATCAACCAGAAACCTTGAAGCTGAGACTACCAATCGGTAGTCATAACAAATGAAACCTTGATACTGGTTCACATTCCAAAATACCGGTTCACCATTTTGCATATACCAGTTCACATCATCGTATATCGGTTTGCATTCCAACATACCGCTTCACTCTTTCACATATATCGGTTCACGTATCATATACCAGTTCACACTTCAACATATTAACATCAATGAAAACATACAATATCATCATGTCATTCAACTCTTTTCATATGCCAACAGATGTGACAGATAGTGTCTGCATCACAGAGTCCAAAAAAGGGTCCATAGGCGGTGGGGGAAGATCCCCATGTGAAAAGTCCACCATGAACGACAAGGGTTTGAATTTAAAAAACTTGCAGAGCGGGAACTTGCATTAGTAAGAATGCAAAATTAACCTTTATAAATAATTGTGTTATGATCTATATTACATGTGTGTTTATCACACAAAGGTAAGCATCTCAATTAACCATATTTGTTTTTTTATAGTAAGCTGAATCACAGCCGGACCAGAGGGAGGATCCATCGTGGGACTAGGAGAGGATGTGACAGACAATGTCAACATCGCAGAGTCCAAAACGAGGTGCGTAGGCAATTGGAAAAGATCCACACCAGTAGATTCCACCATGAACAACAAGGGTTTGAATTTAGAAAACTTGCAGAGCCAAAAATTGCATTAGTAAGAATGCAAAATTAACCTTTATAAAGAATTGTGTTATCATCTATATTACATGTGTGTTTTTCACATAAGGTTTACACAACAATCTCCCACATGAGAAAAAATACATCAAAGCAAAACTAGAATAAAAAGAAAAAAAAAGAAAAAAAGGAGGGCACTAGCATCCAAAAAAGACTATAGAAAAACCATAGAACTAGGTTTAGGGTTGTCATTGAGGGAAACTCTTCTTGGAGATTTGATCTGGTAGTCAAAATTCTTCTATTTCGGAAGTAGATGTTAAGTGGTAGCCTGTTAACCAATAAATTAGGATTATTTCAATACAGTTTTGCTTCGAAAATATTTTTGGTGATTGCGGTGATTGTGGTGACTTAGCTCTAGGTGGAAATGATGAGGTCGACACAGGTGAATATTTTTGGAAATTTTTTTGGTCTGGTGATATGTTTTGTTAGATATTGAAGCCAACACATGACTACACATTACACTTCTTGATGCGATTGAGCGTAGTTTCATGTACACATTTGATTCCTAGGTGATCTGGTAGCTGACTGAGACAAAAACAAAGTATTTGTAGAGCGAGTGCCGTCAGAGATCTTGTACTTATCCAAAAATCATTCTTTCATTGTTAAATGCTATCTCAAGTGTTCTTCTATTTTATTTTCTCATTGTAATCAAATTCTAAGTCAGTGAGACTTCCCTGGAGATTGTAACCTTCTAGGTCATTGTTATTGAGCAGTGAGCTCTAGGAAGTGAGCCTGAATGCAAGTAAATTTTCCATCAATGTAATATATTTGTACTCCTGGCCATAGTATATGAATATTGTGGGTTTAAGCCCCACCATGGTTCTTTCCTTTCCGGGTTTCCACGTAAAAATTCTGGTGTTGTGCATCTGTGGTTTATTTATTGCTTGCTTATGTTCTTTACTATTATGCATTGTAGACCAATGGATAAAGAATAAGTTTGTGAATTTGGTTTTTGGCAAAAAACAGATTCACTATCCCCTCTCAGTGTTCTTTGATTATAACAATTGGTATTAGAACCTAGTTCTACTGAGGAAAATTAACCACTTGAGGAAGATCCGGGCGATGGAATCAATGATTCCAGTTTGCAGAAACAACTTTGTGTGGCATTTGAAAATCTTGAAGAAGATAAAAGAGAAGTAAGTTCCTTAAGAAGAAGGTTGAGTGCAGCTAAAGATTTGATTGAGGATCAAAAAGAGAAAATCAACACTTCAAGAGAAAATAGGATAGAATTGATGAATAAGTTAAAGGAGAAGCAAGAGCAGAGTCCTAAAGATCAAAACAAATCTAAGGAATGTGAGAAGCTGGCTAGAGATAATGTTATTTTGAAGAATGAGATGCAATCCATTGGGATGAAGTTGACCAAAGTGATTGAAGACCGGAAGAAGAATGAAGAAATCCCGACTCAATCCTTGAGTACTTACTTCTATACAATAAAAGAAATTTATAGTAGTATACATACTTCTTTTATTTTTGCATTAGTGTAGCTTTCTTTTATTATTAGTGTATCTTCTTGGCTCAGCAAAACACTAATTTAGTGAGTTAGTGTGTTGGAATCACTGAACATTGAGAGGGGAGGTGAATCAGTGTTCTACAATTAAGAAACTTATCAAACTTATTCATAAACTACTGAATGAATATGAATGAAACTAAAGTGTGAAAAATTAAAGCAAACAACCACAAAACTATAACACCCAAATTCTTACATGGAAACCCAGAAAGGGAGAAACAACAGTGAAATTTGAACGTATAAAATTATTATACTTTGATCACAAGGATGATAATATTACATAAATGAGAATGCACTTGCATTTAGGCACACTTCCTAGAGCTCACTACTCAAATATAATAGAGTGCTACAACCCCAGAGGACTCACTATCCTACAAATAAGATGCAAAACCAATTACGATGTCTGAATTGAAATATAGCATCTAGAAATATTAGAATGTAGTTCCGGTTAAGCTCAAAGTGATCGGCTTCCTCTGATCTGATAGACTGCTCTGTCCTCCTTTACTATCAAATACCGGATCACAAAAGATGAATTGTGGACCTTCAAGTTTGAATACTTAGCTTTTATCTATTATTATAATCATTAGATCTCCCTCTCATAGAGTATACAATTTTTTAGATAAAACCACATGTGATTCTATTCAAAACATACCACACATACTCACACATCGATTATATCAAATGAATATTAAATTAATATATACACTAGGAATGAAGCTAGAACAGTTCTTTGTGTGTGTGTGTGTGTGGCCAGGTCCAATAATCCACATGCTAACTTCCATAAGAAGGAACATGTGCAATTCCCAATTTAGCCTATTTTGGTCCCAATGATCATCCATACACTTCCTCTGATGAGAACACATTACAAACTTCTGGCACATCAAACTGAAACAACAACTTACTTCATTAACTAGCATAGTGACTACTCTATCACTTCAAATACAATGACCACAAGATATGGTGCCTTAAAACTCTAGATTATGATGAATCATGTGTAGAGATAGTCTCTTTTCAAACTATCAATCATAACTCTTAAGATGGACAAAAGGAAAACTACAATACACTACTTGTGTAAACACACTATCTAAGGAATAAACCTCAAAAAATATCATAAAAACTTTCAAAATCATCTCACATAGTAGTGATAGATACAATATTATACAACAAACACTCTCCAATAGATATCATCAACATAACATATCATAATCACTCTAAATCTTTGTGGAACACAAATGCACAGTCACATACAAGATATCATTATACTCTTCCAGCTACCTTAAGATCAATGGTGAAATTTATTAGCACCTTGACATCAATGACAACCCATTCTCATCATACCATAGAACTTATACCATGGGGGCTTCACTAGCTATACAATATTATATCACATAAATTCACATTGGGGGGTTTAATATCCCAAAAATGAGGGTGAAATATATTCCCTATCAATGAAAATAGGGAGGTTTTCAATTTTGGCTATGAAAAAAAACAACATTTGGTGAAAATAGGAGGGCTTTTAATTTGGGCTGTCTATTGTGAGGGGGGGGGGAAATGAATTTAGGACAATTTTTTTTTTAAATAGGGGGATTCCTTAGTATTCCATAAACGCACGTGTTATAACCCAGGTTCACTAAGTGAAGCCCCTATGACTTATACCAATTAGTGAGTTTTGTATGAGTGATTGTAGGCTGCATAAATTTACAGGTTATCTATTTGTATGTTTTGTATTAAGGTAAGTAGGGAGAGGGCCCTAACCTATAAATAGAGAATAGTTAAATAGGATTTTGAGAGGGCCCTGAACCCTTGTACAAAGAGGGAAGACAACTAGCTCACCCAAATAGAATGACTTGCAAACATGGGTTTTCAAAAGGACCCAAAACCTTCACTTATGGAAACAATCTATCTATTAGTTAGGAATACTTGATATTATGATAAAGCGAACCATATCACCTCATTTACTTTATTTAATCTGATCACCTTAAGAAATTAGTACTTCATGCCCCCTTAAGTCATTACATAACCATATTTTGCAATTAAGGCAAAATGTAGTCTAAAATGTTTAATATTTAGTTTGATAAGGTTATGACTAGCTAAAAATATAGTTGACTTACTTTCATCATCTTAATAAATTAATAACTAGTTAGTTTCTCATCAAGCCATCCATTTAATTTTTCTCAGACCACTCCTTAACCACTAACCAACTAAAACCACTAACCAACTAATAAACATGAAGACACTTTATAAAAGGAGAATACAAAATATATGTGTAAACCTAAAAGGGGAAAACCATGGTGATAATATCCTCACAAATAAATATGAAACTTACAATTTATTATGGGCACCAACCAACTGAAGACGTCGATCCCCTTACATTGTATCTGTAGGCACCAACCTATTGGGGGTGCTAATCTACTCAACCAAGATTACAAAAGATGAATTGTGGACCTTCAAGTTTGAATACTTCGCTTTTATCTATTATTATAATCATTAGATCTCCCTCTCATACAGTATACAACCTTTAGATAAAACCACACGTGATGCTATTCAAAACATACCCCACCTATTCATTCATCAATTATATCAAATGAATATTAAATTAACACATACACTAGGAATGAAGCTAGAACAATTATTTGTGTGTGTCTATGTGACTAGGTTGAACAATCCACATGCTCACTTCCATAAGAAGGAACATGTGCAATTCCCAATTTAGCTTATTTTGGTCCCAATGATCATCCATACACTTCCTCCCATGAGAACACATTACAAACCTCTGGCGTATTAAACCAAAACAACAACTTAATTGATTAACTACAATAGTGACTACTGTATCCCTTCAAACACAATGACTGCAAGATATGGAGTCTTAAAACTCTGGAATATGATGAATCATGTGTAGAGATACTCTCTTTTCAAACTATAGATCATAACTCTTAAGATGGACAAAAGGAAAAGTACAATAAACTACTTATGTAAACACACTATTAGAGGAACAAACCTAAAAAAATATCATAAAACCTTTCAAAATCATCTCAAGCTGTAGTGATAGATATAATACTATACAACAAACACTCTCCAATAGATATCATCAACATAACATATCATAATCATTTCGAATCTTTGTGGAACACAAATGCATAGTCACATACAAGACATCATTATACTCTTCCAAATACCTTAAGATGAATGGAAAAATTAATTAGCACCTTGACATCAATGACAACCCTTTATCAACATAGCATAGAACTTA
The DNA here is from genome assembly GCF_030272615.1 of Cryptomeria japonica. Classification (NCBI taxonomy): domain Eukaryota; kingdom Viridiplantae; phylum Streptophyta; class Pinopsida; order Cupressales; family Cupressaceae; genus Cryptomeria; species Cryptomeria japonica. The sequence continues at coordinate 149,030,723 of NC_081415.1, forward strand.
TACCATGGGGGATTCACTAGAAAAAATACAATATTTGGTGAAAATAGGGGGGATTTTAATTCAGGCTATGTATTGGGAGGGGGTGACAAAAAATGAATTCAGGGCAATATTTTTCTAAAATAGGGGGATTATTCAGTATTCCATGAATGCACGTGTTACAACTATCTATTTGAGAACATTCTTTAGGAAGATTCTTTAGTATTCCATGAAACAAACTATATATTTGTATGTTAGTAGTTTGCAGATTAGAGAATATTTACATAAAAGGTGGCACATAGGTTTATATGTAAATTAAATGAATTAGACTTGAGTTTTAAAGATGTAACTATGAAAAGACTAAATTAGATGAACATAAGGTGTATTAAATAATACCATGAACCTCAAATATGACATAATCAAAACCTTGTGATTTGTTACACATTTGATGGTACCAAAGTAATATGTTGTATACATTTCAAAGACCATAAAATTTTAAAAAACCATAATTTTTCAACCAACATATATAGCATGTTTAGACTTAATTTAAAGTCTAAACTTTTAAGTTAGAAATAACACACTTGAATACTGAAGAGAGTCTAATAAGGGAATATTTATAACAACGTCTAGTTGATTTGAAATGGAATAGTCAATTCTTTCAAAATAAAATAAACATCATTAGCAATAAGCACTTCAATTAGATATCATACTTTAATATTCTTCTGAAAGATCATAACTAATGTCAATAGTATTATAAATTAAATAACATCTTCTAGTAAATTTTGAAATACAACATCAAAGAGATTACACCTATATCAAGACTATAATTTAAATGCAATAAAAATAAAATAATATTTTATTCTTTATTCATGTCTTTATTAAAATATTTACAAAATACCTTACAACATATATATTAGAATACATTTTAAAATTACGTCTACTTCAAGAAATAGAAAGAAAGAGAATCTAACATTTTTTCCACATTCAGAAGTTTTAGTCAGTCAATCCCATTTTAATACACGAATAAAATAAATATATTTTACCTACTTCATGGGTTCTTATTATTATTATAACTAATGTTTTCAGTGTTAGGATTCCCACAATACTGAGAAGGGGGGGTGAATCAGTATTGTACCGGTTAGCTAAATTTGTTAACTTAAAACATGCAGAACATATTAATACTGTATACTGGTGAACAGAAAGTAATGCAATGAATAGAGATAACAACAACCACATGAAAAGCACACCATAACACAATATATTAACAAGGAAACCTAGTGTAAGAAAAACCTCGGTGGGATTTGTTACCCACAATATTCACTTATTGGCCAATAAGAGAATATTACTACTACAATAGGGGCCTGCACATGCAGGAAGGCCAAGTGCCTAGAGCTCACTGCTCGAATACAAAATGGGAAGTCTCATTGAATTACAAAATAGATTATATAAATCCAATGTCTTGTACTGCTTCAAGATAGCATCTATTATGCCAGATCCAGTATCGGTTTCTGCTCTACTTCTTACATAAACCCTTAACCTATAATTCGCATAATTGGTCTGCCTCATTTTGCCTAATTACATTCCTTCATCCTTACATAATTGTTATACAAGGATCTCTTATATATATGAGTCATTTTACAATTTGCCAAGTCGTCTTACAATGATTTTACAATAATTAACAAAATATATTACAACAAAATTCTTGTCGGCCTCTCTGCCGGTATGCTTCCTTTCACTACCGATGTTGGTGGTCTGAGTGCCAGTGTAGAGTCTAATCTTGCTAGTGTCGGTGGAATGCCTTGCCGGTCTCATAGGATTGTAAGGTTGCCATTAATGACAAAACCTTCAATCACCTACAATATCTCATTGGAGTGTGCATTTTCCAACAATCTCCCCCTTTGGCATTGATGGCAACACTCATGAGAAAAATTCAAAAGTGTATCCAAAAATTGAAGTCCAAAAATGTTACCAAAAATGTGTGCTCCCCCTGAGCAAATGATCCCTTAGTTATTGGATTTTTCTCATACCACTACTCCCCCTTTGGCATCAATGACAAAGGTTGTCAAAGTGTCAATAGAGTGTAGTTTTCTACTTTACCCTTGTAGCTGGTTGGTTATAATCTGAAAAAGATCTACCAAAAGTAGATTCAGGCTGTCAAGGAAATTTTTGCTATCTTTTATTGCTGCCTCTGTCCTTTGGACTGTACTGGTGAGGTGTTGCATTTGCTTTGCCGGTGTTTTCTGTCCTTGAATTAATGCACCAGATATTTCTTTCCTTAAACATTCGAGGTAGTACAACTTTGGACTTAATCTCCATTTCAGATCTTTAGCCTTTCTTTTTATTTTCTCCTTTTCTCTTTCTAGCTTTAGTAACTCTTCCTCAAAACTTGTTATCTTTTGCTCAAAAATTGATAATGAATCAGGTGAATTAATAAAATTGTCAACTAGCTTATTAATTTCCTCCTGTATCTTGCTCATTTTCCTGTCTATGTCAACTATCAAAAAGTTTGTCTTACAAGTGTCTCTATACAAAGTTTTGAACTCCTTAATTGTGTTGCACAGTTCCAGTAGAAGTGTGTCAAACTGCCTTGTACACTTCTTTATTTGTTCCTCAAAGAATTTACGTTTTTCTTTTTCTAACTTATCTTTGAATGCTTCTTCCTTTATTTGCTCAACTGTCACTGTGTTGTCAGTAATATACTTAGACAAAGTCTCGAGTTGACTCAAAGAATCCTTATTATCTACATTGCATTTTGGAGCTATCATCTTCAAAATTGGAATTGTGTCATCTATAGCTTTATATGCCTGTGTACTACAATCTATTATTTTCTTTATAGAATCTAAAAGAACTTCAGTTAAATTTGTTGATTTAAATCCTGCAGAGGAGGAACCAACATTCTGAATTTTGCCAGTGGGGGAAATAACCTTTCTTGTAGTGACCTTTGGTAGGTCAATCTGTGTTTCCATTTCCTTAAGCAATGGTCTACCTTGTTCACCACTTGCCAGTGGCATTGATTCTGTATTAACCTGTTGTTGTTCTGAAGCCTATTTCTCTACTTGTTAATCTATTTGTGTTTCTATTTGAGTCTCTGCCTCTTTTCCTTTGGTGTTATTAGTGTTATCAGTTACTGATGGCTCACTAGCCGTATCTGTCTTACCAGTTATGTCCTTGTCTACCACAATGTTGACTTTCTGAGTATCAACATCAATTGTTTATAATACCTCAGAATTAGGATTTGTATCCTCTTGTGATACATCCATACTCTTATCTGCCGGTTGATCTTCAGTTGTTGCTATCGGTGGAGTAACTAGAGGTAGTGGGGTTAGATTATCTGTTATTTTTATGTTAAGTGGTCCACCAACCTTGCTTTTTCCCTTATCTCTTTCTTTTTGGTATACCTTGAAGGTTTTTGGTTTCAGATATTCTTCCTCTTTTTCTTTTCTACAAGGAATATATCCCATGCATCTGATGTTTCCTCTGTTACTTGATTTACTCTTCCTGCCATAAGTGCTACATGCCGGTGTGCAATTGAAAATACTGACTGGTTAGCCTCAGAGATCAAATCATCTATTTCTTTAGTAGAGTTTATAGGATGTACAACAAGTAGTTTTTCAATTTTTATTTTCTTGTCAAGGTCAATGATAGCCTACCTTCTAGCTTCAAGTCTTTTGTATAATTCTGCCAGTATTTCATCCACAATTTACATCAAAAATTTCTTATATATATCCAAGTGTAGAATTACACTGTTTTCAACTTTCTCCTTGTCATCAACTGATAATGTATCATATAATTTGTTGATGTTTTTCAATATACCATCCTCTATGATTTCATTTAGAAGTTCACCAATAGAAACAATGGTTTGTTGAGTTTTTTTTGGGTGTTACCTTCTTCTGTGGAGTTAATTTCTTGGCTGGTGGCCTTACTGCCTATTGTTTTTGTCTAGTTTTTCTAGGAGAAGGTGTGGATACCAATGAAGGTTTCCTTTTTCTTTCAACTCTACATATCACTTTCCGAAGAAGTTGCTATCAGTGAAAGGTGTGTTTCCGGTTGAGGAGGTTCCAACTCACTTTCACTTATACTAGTTTGTTTTAACACATCATCTTTTAATGCTTTTGCCTGTCGAGTACCTCTTCTCGGAGTTGCTTCAACCTTCTTGAGCTTTTTCTTTGATTGAATTTGACTCTCTTTTGTTTTAGCATTTCCAAATATGTCTTTTTTAGGTTCCTCGAGTGCTTCTAGAAGGGCTTTTGCATATGTTTCAATTATGTGATCATCAGTTTCATAACCCATCTCTGTAACCCAAATTGTTCTTGGCATAACTGCTTCCATCTAGATCTCATCCTTTTTAATAACAAAGCAAATTTCCTTCTTGTACTTGTTCACAATTTCTTGTGACTGTCTGACTCTTGTCTTCATCCGGGCCTTCAATGCTAGAAAATACTCATTGATATTCTTCTCTTTGTTTTCACCCATATTGTTCAATGAGTGAGATAACTGTTTCCCTACTGGTATGTCAAATCCAAGGTTCTTGTTACCTATACCGGGCACCTGTTTTGTTATATGAAGCATTAAACATACAAGTAAATTGCCAAATCTAAATGTCCCTTTCTTATCCTTCTTGATCTTTCCCAGATTGTCAATAAGTTCATCCTTTAACCATTCACATACATCAATTTACACATTATCTTTAACCATATCATGAGCACTCTTTATGCATAAGCTGGAAACTGAATTTAGTCTATTTGCATGAGTTGTTTTGTAACCTAGAATCATGCTAATGAATCTCACATTTATGTCAGTTACATCATTCACCCTTAAACACCTTTTATCAGATGTTCCACCTGTTAGGTTCATTACCAGGTCATTTGAGACCTTCTTTGTCTTGTTGGGTCTATTACCGGTGGAGGGCAACCTTGTCACAGCTTTTACAGCTTCATTGGTAATTTTGTGAATAGAATCTAGCCAAAAGAATGCACCATGTACCCTACTCAATACTATCCTAATAACTTCCTTGGGGAAATCTGGAATACTAAGGATTTCAGTGAATCCTAGGGTTTCAATAATTTTATGTTCAGGTTTCATATTACCGGAATCATCACATATGATAGTCTTGTATGTGTTCTTGATTTCTTCATCACCTAATTCTTCTATGTGGCAATGGATATACATTCTAGGTTCTTCTGCAAAATGTCACAACCCTCCTTTATCACTTTTGGATTTAAAATACAAACTCTAGTATATTTTTTTGGATAAACTATTTAAATGATTGAATGAATATCAAAAAAGGTATAAAATAATAAAACTCACACACACACATGGAAAATATACTTTTTTTCTTAATTATTTATTTAATTTTTCTCACCCAATTATGGCACATGTTGTAGGAAGAATAAGAAGGTTCTAGAGGATTCTCCACCACCTTGCATGTAACTCCTCCCACTAAGTCTAATCAATTTGCATGAAGTCCAAAATTTGGAAAGAATCTATTTTTTTTTAATTAAAAATTTAGGTAGTGGAATAGAGAGATTTTTCTTATAAATGATATGCAAGTTTTCAAAAATGGGAGTTGGTTATTCCATAAAGAAATTCTTCTCTCAAGTAAATTTATCTTTTGTAGTCATATTTCATTTTGAAAATAACTAAGATTTCTGTGGAGGACTTCTTTCAAGTTTGAAGGATTCATAGGGGATTCTACATCAATTTCAAGCATCCAGGTTCTTTCAATTTAGTTTTACTTTATCATGCATCTTATTCTTGCTGCAAATTAGATTAGATCAATTTGTTTAAGAAATTAGATCAAGTTGTTTCAAATTCTTGATAGGAATTAGATCAATTTGTTTCAAACTCTTGATAGGAATTAGATCAATTTATTTAAGAAATTAGATCAATATGTTTCAAATTCTTGATAGGAATTAGATCAATTTGTTTAAGAAATTAGATCAATTTGTTTCAAACTCTTGATAGGAATTAGATCAATTTGTTTAAGAAATTAGATCAATATGTTTCAAATTCTTGATAGGAATTAGATCAATTTGTTTAAATTTCTTGATAAGAATTAGATCAATTCTTGCTGAAAAACTAGATTAGATCCATCTTATCTCCTTTCTCTAAATTCACCTCCCTAGTTTTCGAATAAAAATCTGAATCTCATAGATCTCGCTATGGATATTTCTCTATGTTTCTCATTTGATTCTATACATATTTTCCATTATCTAGTTATATATTTCTGCGAAAAATTGTTGAAAGAAAGGATAGGATTTGCTGTGAATAATTTTCCTACAATATTCTCATTTGTTCTAGTTTGGTTATCTACTCCTCTCTGGAAAAATAACAGTTTAAAACCAAGGAATGAGTCCCTCTATGAAATACTCTCTGTATTCCAATATGCAGATCCGTATTGCTTCATTTTTTTTGTATTCTGGTTTAGTTTTACTCTCTGTGTTAATCACTCCAATATGCAATTCCTTATTGCTTTCATTTTTGTATGCCGGTTAAACTCTACTCTCTTGTTTAAAATTTAAAATTGGAAATCATATATATATATATGTATAAAATTATACAGTAATTATAAATTTCTGTTCAAATTAAAATTGGAGATCATATATATATATATATATATATATATATATATATATATATATATATATATATATATATATATATATATATATATATATATATGTAATGGTAATTATAAATTTCTTTATTGCAAATGTAAAATGACATAGTAATTAGAAAATTTAATTTATGCCATGTTACGCGGTACCCAGCACTCTGCACAGAGTAGTGGGCCGCAGGCGGAGATAACACTCTACAGGGGGAGTGGTACCATTACGATACCCTCCACTAGCCTGCGGTCACTGCTGTGGCAGTGGCTGCAGGGGACCCGTGGGGTCCCCCTCCCACTTACCTTTTTTAAATGCCAACCAATGGCAATATTAAATGTAAAAAAAATAAATTACTTTTATATATGTTAATTAAATTCTTTTTTATAATTTTAGTTTATTAAAAATTTTAAACTTAGATAAATTTTTTTAGCAATTTATAAATTGTAATTAAATTTTATCAAGTTTTATAATTAGATCTTTTTTTTCCACTAGCAATTAATTCATATTAAATGATTTGAAGCTGAATTGTATTGTGGGATTAGTGGCTTATAAGCGATATTCTCGCATGTAACCTACACTACCTCCACCTCATGCAGATTGCTTCACATTGATTTCATTTATTGGTGTTTCACGTTTGATCATTATTATGCAAGTTTCCTAATTGTTATTATCATGCAAAGTTATACTCCAAGATTCTGAATAATAAATAATGTTAAATATGATTTTATTCCATGTAATTCATCAAGTAATTATTTCAATTAATTGATCTTTGCAATGTTTAAATTTTACGCATTCAATTAGTAATTGTTTCCAAGCATGATGTTTTCGTAGTTAGAAAACTAAGTAAAGGAAGTTGGAAAACCAAAACTAGTAGCGTTTGGTATATATGGTGCCTCTAGGTCACGCTTACAGGTAATGCCATCGTGTTGAACTACTACACTTAATGCCTAATAAAGCTGCATCAATGACGTATGTGGCATCATCCCTATAAATCATTGGGGAGTAATAAGGGACACTTGGAAGTTAAAATCCAAGGGGCAGGTAATCCCCCTTGGATCAATAATCTAAATAAGATAAATTTTAAATGATTTCACATCCATTGAGATAAACCATAGTAAACCCCTTTTAGGGATGGTCAAGTTAAATGCTTTTATGAAATTGATTTCTTGTTTTTATCTTGAAGAGATATTGGTGATTTGGTCAAGGGTGACACTCATGATAAGAATTAAGATCTAGCTATTTTTAGGCCACAAGCAATAGGCCATCTTGAGCCTTTGCTTAAGCGCTACCATCGTGGGTAGCAACCATAGAGAAACTGTCTGGGACATTGACCCTAGAAAGGGTTGTGTACCCACAAATCAATTTACATCAAACCATAGAATAGAAAATAGAACTACATACTTTACACCTTGATCCTGTGCCAAAGTGGGTATGTAGGTAGTCTTGGGATGGAGTTGTCCCTCATACTCAGGCGTTCGTGGGTGGGGTCTAGGCTTGGTTGAGTAAGAATCCTACTTGAAAGATAAGATAATTAAATTGGAAAAGAAATTCAATGCATACTCAGAAGGAATCCCGTATGGATTCGCTTGACTTCCCAAGGATTTAAGCCAAATTTCGAGGCGAAATTCAAGCTTGTATTATTTAATTACTCCTAAGGACGGGGGCCTCGATGCACTTCTGTTAGAAGAGTGTAGTACTTAGTGAGAGGCTTAGAACCCGAATGGTCCCGATGAGTCTATGTCTCTGGCCAGAGCATCTCCTATCTTGTTTGGATAGATGCCTACCCCATATGGGTATATGCCTATCCCATTTGGATAGATGCCTACCCCGTATGGGTAGATGCCTATCCCGTATTGGATAGATGGAATCTTATGTCCCGTATGGACAATTGCCTAACCCATATGGTTAGATGCTCATCCCAGATGGATGAATGCCTAATCCTAATGGATGGATGCCTAGAGTATGCAATTGAATAAAACATAATGATTAAATTAAACAAAAAAAAAAAGAATACTCAATTTTGTTGAATCAATTATGGTGGGTTATTACACAAAAACTACTCCTTTGGGGATTTGAGAGAATGCACCAACATTATCATCCTTCTTTGCTATTTTGGGAACTAACTGAAAAACAGGCCTAGGGCGCTTGATTACTTCCACTATAGTAGGGTTTGCTATGAAATTAGGTACAGAGGAGGATGCCATGATTATAAATACCTTTTTCTGCCTTAGGAATGGTTGCTTGATGAGTTGCTTTGCTTCTTTGCTCGAAAATCCTTTGCTTGGGAGTTTTCACGCTCTTCGAAGATTTGAATGCTCGGTGAAATGAAAATGGAGCCAAAAACACTGTTTTATAATGTTGAATTGCCAACCACCACATTTAATGCTTGCTAGTTAAGTACTCACTTAACTTTATTTGCTGGTATAGAAGTAATTTCTACTTCTCACCATCAACTGAGGGAATAATAGCATATTTCACATTTGATTGCCAAACCCTCAAAGAAATTTTCTTCAATTAGATGAAGAACTTCCTGCCAATGGAGTGCTACTCTGTTCTGCTGGTGGAGTGTTGCTTGTTCTACCGATGGGGGAGTATTCCCAACACCATTTAGGTCTGACTTTCTAATCCATTGTTTCAAGAATTATTTCTTAACTTCTTCAACTTTTTCTTTTCCTTTCAAACTAGAACCTTTGTTGTCTGTCGGTGATGCCTTACTTCTACAAAATTTTGCAATATGTCCAATCTTGTTACAAGCATAACAAGTCACATTATTTTTCTGAATAGCCTTTCCATATCCTATACTAGTTTCTGTTCTCCATTGATTAGATAAGTGTCCAAATCTTCCACAAACATAACATCTTACTTTCATTCTACAATTTTCATAATTATGACCAGCTTTGTTGCATTTTGAACATTGACCGGTGGGTGTATTGGTATCCTGATAATTTCTAGATCTACATTGATTTTCTCTATGACCATACTTGTTACAGTTAAAGCATTTGCCATTGAATTTATAAGCATTTGGTTGTCTTATCGGTTTGCTATGATCTAGTGTGTTTGCAGTACCAGAGCTTTCACCAACTTCAAAGCCAAGGCCATTACTGTCACCATTTGGTTTCTAATTCTTCATCATGTCACTAAGTTCTTCTGAGCTTTTCTTGAATTTCTCCTTGTGTTGATTTGCAACAGCCAATTCTCTTTCCAAGATTTCTTTCTATCTCATGAGTTCATTTGAGTCATTTTGTGTATGCATCAGATCTGTTTTCAACAAATCATTTTCATAACTAAGTCTTGTATTTGTATTTTCAACATCATTCAGTCTTCTAGTCAATTCCTCTTCATTCTTCTTCCTATCTTCAATTTCTTTACAAAATCTCATAGTTATATCCTGCATTTCCTTCTTTGTTGCCATGTTCTCTTGTTTTAGCTTGCCTATCAAATCACTAAGAGTTACTTTTTCATCATTCTCATTCTGCATCTTTTCACAAAGTTCTCTTCTCTTGTTTCTTACAATGGTAATATTTTCTTGAAGTGCTTGAATAATATCCTGTATGGCCTTTAGATCATCTTTAAGTTTGATATTTTTCAATTTTTCTATATCATAGTCTAAGAGAGCTCCTTCTAGTTGCTTCATTAGGTTTTCCATCTCTACCGGTGTCAAGATCTTCCTCAAGCTGTTAGGCTTCTGAAAATAGAGGACCAGGCTCTGATACCCATTGTTAGGATTCCCACAATACTGAGAGGGGGGTGAATCAGTATTGTACTAGTTAGCTAAATTTCTTAACTTAAAACATGCAAAACATATTAATGTTGTGTACCGGTGGACAAAAAGTAATGCAATAAATAGAGATAACAGCAACCACATGAAAAGCACACCATAACAAAATATTTTAATAAGGAAACCCAATGTGGGAAAAACCTTGGTGGGATTTGTAACCCAAAATATTCACTTACTGGCCAATAAGAGAATATTACTACTAAAATAGGGGCCTGCACATGCAGGAAGGCCAAGTGCCTAGAGCTCACTACTCGAATACAAAATGGGAAGTCTCATTGACTTACAAAATGGATTATATAAATCCAATGTCTTGTATTGCTTCAAGATAGCATCTATTAGGCCAGATCCAGTACCAGTTTATGCTCTACTTCTTACATAAACCCTTAACCTATAATTCGCATAATAGGTCTGCCTTATTTCGCCTAATTACATTCCTTCATCCTTACATAATTGTTCTACAATGATCTCTTATATATATGAGTCATTTTACAATTTTCCAAGTTGGCTTACAATGATTTTACAATAATTAATAAAATATATTACAACAAAATTCCTATCGGCCTCTGTGCCAATATGCTTACTTTCACTGCTGGTGCCGGTGGTCTGAGTGGTGGTGTAGAGTTTGATCTTGCTAGTGCCAGTGGAATTCCTTACTGGTGTCATAGGATTGTAAGGTTGCCATGAATGACAAAACCTTCAATCACCTACAATGTCTCATTGGAGTGTGCATTTGCCAACATTAAGTCATTGGTCGTTGCTCGTGGAATTGACATTATGTGTTTACGTTGTCTTCAGGGGTTGGCAATATCCATTTTCCTTTGGCAATTTATTTTCACATGCTGCCAAAGAAATATCAGATCTTTTGAATTGTGGGCAAAGAAATTCAAAATAATGAACACCTACAATTGGGAATTTCGGCCTCATTTATTATTGTCACGTGTCGTTTCAAATGTCTCCAAACAAAAAAACAAGCCAACACAACTTTGAGTCATCAGAATTGTATTCTTTCCCCTTATAACTATAGACAAATTTTTCTTAGTTGACTATGACCTTTAGTTACCACATATTAGCCACTTTAATTACAAAGGGTTGTAATAAAGTTACAAAAACATTCATCCATTTTATTTCTCCATCCCAACTTTTAATATTGTGAAAAAGAAAAAGGATAGATATATTTATGGTTTACTAATGTCAGTATGCATAGGAAAAAGGGTAGATATTTTTTCATACTAGATGACTTTACCTCTTAATATGATTGATTGTATCATATTATTATTTTTTAATTTTTATTTTTAGCATAGGAGGTTTAGGAATTTATATTGTTGATAGTGATAACTTAATTCATTAAATATCTTCACCATTCTCTCCAACTATATGTTATACATTGTATTTTTCTACAATCAATTTCTCTTCAACTTTTGCTTGATCTTGTGATTTGCTAGAGATGTTGATTTCTTTTAACAAGTTACATGCATCATTGACTACTACAATTGGGATGAGGGAAAGTAAAGAATTGTCTTATGATCTCTATTACATGTGTGTTTATCACAAAAAGGTAAGCATATTTTTTTTGTCATAGTAAGTTGAATCATAGCTGGACCAAAGGGAGGATCCACCGTGGGACTAGGAGAGGATGTGACAGATAGTGTCAACATCGCAGAGTCCAAAACGGGGTCCGTAGGTGGTGGGGAAAGATCCCCACCAATAGAGTCCACCATGAATGGTAGGGGTTTGAATTTAGAAAACTTGCAGAGCGGGAAATTGCATTAGTAAGAATGAAAAATTAACCTTTATAAATAATTATGTTATCATCTATATTACATGCGTGTTTTTCACACAAAGGTAAGCATCTCAATTAATCATATTTGTTTTGTCATACATTTTATGATATGTTTATCATTCTTATGCTTTCTTTTTAATAGCAAAAAGGTGATGAGTAGATAAACTTTATTTATAAAACATACATACATAAGGATTACACAAGAATCTCCCACATGAGAAAAAAATCCATCAAAGCAAAACTAGAAAAAAAAGAAAAAAAACAAAAAGGAGGACACTAGCATCCAAAAAAAAACTATAGAAAAACCATAGACCCACATGCCCAACATCATCTAATATGTGTTGACAATTGACACTCACCCAGTGCATTCCAATAGTTGATTATTGGTTCAGGGTTGTCATTGATGGAAACTCTTCTTGTAGATTCGATCCAGTAGTCAAAATTCTCTTTTTTTGGAAGCAGATGTTAAGCGGTAGCATGTTAACCAGTAAATCGGGATTATTTCAATATAGTTTTGGTCTGGAAAGATTACCAGTGATTGTGGTGAGCTAGGTCTAGGTGGAAATGATGAGGCCAACATTGGTGAATCTTTTTTGAAATTGTTTTGGACAAGTGATATGTTTCTTAGAGATTGCAGTCGACATGTGACTACATATTATGACTTCTTGATGCGATTGAGCACAGTTTCACGTGCACATTTGATTCCTAGGTGATCTTGTAGCTGATTGAGATAGAAAGAAAGTATTTGCAGAGCGGATGCAGTCAGACATCTTGTGCTTAATCAGAACTCATTCTTGCATTGTTAGATACTATCTCAAGAGTTATTCTATTGTATTTTCTCATTGTAATCAAATTGTCAGTCAGTGAGACTTCCCAGAAGGTTGTAGCCTTCAGGATCATTGTTATAGAGTAGTGAGATCTAGGTAGGGAGCCTAAATGCAAGTGAATTATCCATCTATGTAATATTTGTGTACTCCTCGCTATAGGATATGAAATTTGTGGGTTTCATCCCCACCGTGGCTTTTCCCTTTTTGAGTTTCCATGTAAAAGTTTTAGTGTTGTGGATCTATGGTTTATTTATTGATTGCTTATGTTCTTTACTCTTATGCATTTCAAACCAATGGATAAAGAATAATTTTGTGAATTTGGTTTCTAGCATAACACTGATTCACCACCCCCTCTTAGTGTTCCTTGATTCTAACAATTGGTATTAGTGCATAGTTATTATGAGGAAGCCCAACCACTTGAGGAAGATCTAGAAGATTGAGTCAAAGGATTCTAGTTTGCAGAAGCTAAAAGAGAAGTAAGTTCCTTAAGGAGAAGGTTGAATGCAACTAAAGATTTCATTGAAGATCAGAAAGAGAAAATCAACATTTTAAGAGAAAAGAGGATAGAATTGATGAATAAGTTAAAGAAGAAGCAAGAGTAGAGTGTTGAATATAAAAAAAATTCTAAAGAATGTGAGAACCTAGCTAGAGATAATGTTGTTTTGAAGAATGATATACAATCCATTATGATGAAGTTGACCAAAGAGATTGAAGACCAGAAGAATAATGAGGAAAGTTTGACTCAATTTTGAGTACTTACTTCTATACAATAAAAGAAATTTCTAGTAGTATACATACTTCTTTTATTTTTGCATTAGTGTAGCTTTCTTTTATTGTTATTGTATCTTCCTGGCTCACCAAAATACTAATTTAGTGAGGTAGTGTGTTGGAATCACTGAACATTGAGAGGGGAGGTGAATCAGTTTTCTTCAATTAAGAAACTTATCAAACTTAATCATAAACCACCGAATGAATATGAATGAAAGTAAAGTGCGGAAACTTAAAGCAAACAACAACAAAACTATAACACTAGAATTTTTACACTGAAACTTGCAAAAGGAAAAACCATACTGAAATTTGAACCCACAAAATTTTTATACTTTGATCACAAGTATGATAATATTACATAAATGGGAATGCACTTGACTTTAGGCACACTTCCTAGAGCTCACTACTCAAATATAATAGAGGGCTACAAACCTAGAGGACTCACTATCCTCAAAATGAGATGTAAAAGCAATTACGACGTCTAAATGAAAATATAGCATCTACAAATGCTAGAAAGTAGTTCCAGTTAACCTCAAAGTGATCGGATTCCTCTAATCTGATATACTGCTATGTCCTCATTTACTGTCAAATACCAGATCACAAAAGATGAATTGTGGACCTTCAAGTTTGAATACTTATCTTTTATCTATTATTATAATCATTAGATCTCCCTCTCATAGAGTATACAATCTTTATATAAAACCACACATGATGCTATTAAAAACATACCACAGATACTCACACATCGATTATATCAAATGAATATTAAATTAATACATACACTAGGAATGAAGCTAGAACAATTCTTTGTGTGTGTGTGTGTGTGTGTGTGTGTGGCCAGGTCCAACAATCCACATGCTAACTTCCATAAGAAGGAACATGTGCAATTCCCAATTTAGCTTATTTTGGTCCCAATGATCATCCATACACTTCCTCCCATGAGAACACATTACAAACCTCTGGCATATTAAACCAAAACAACAACTTACTTGATTAACTAGCATAGTGACTACTCTATCACTTCAAACACAATGACGACAAGATATGGAGTCTTAAAACTTTGGATTATAATGAATCATGTGTAGAGATACTCTCTTTTCAAACTATAAATCATAGCTCTTAAGATGAAAAAAAGGAAAAGTGCAATAAACTACTTATGTAAACACACTTTTAGAGGAACAAATGCATTTATTAAAAATTTACAAATACCTTACAACATATATATTATTCTTTATTCATGCTTTTATTAAAATATTTACAAATACCATACAACATATGTATTAGAATACATTTTAAAACTGCGTCTACTTCAAGAAATGGAAAGAAAGAGAATCTAACATTTTTTTCCACATTGAGAAGTTTGAGTTAGTCAATCCCGTTTTAATGCACAATAAAATAAATATATTTTACCTACTTCATGGGTTTTTATTATTATTGTAACATATGTTCTAAGTCATTGGTCGTTGCTCATGGAGTTGACATTATGTGTTTACTTTGTCTTTGGGGGTTGGCAATATGTATTGTCCTTTGAAAAATTGCCAAGGAAAAGAAATTTATTTCACATGCTGCCAAAGAAACATTAGATTATTTGAATTGTGGGCAAAGAAATTCAAAATAATGAACACCGACAATTGGGAATTGTTTGCATCTCAAAATTCCCCATGTCAGTGGCACCAATAGTGGTCAGAACCATGGGGGCCCTAGTTAGATCCACATCCACAACATCCCCATCAGGGCCCCCCATAGTGGTATTAGGGTCCTCTCCCTCCTTGTCCCCAATGGGGTCCTCCTCTGAGTCAATATTTTGGATCAACGAGGTCTTCTTCTTGCGGCTTTTAGAATTTAGTCTGGAGGATCTCCTTTTAACCTCAGAATTAGGGGAAGGATTGTCATTCTCAGCATCCTTAGAGGATAAATTGTCATCAAAGACAATACGTTGGCGTTTAATAGGGGTTTTGCCTTTGCCCTTGGACACGACGCGGGAAGCATTGGGAGAGGCTGAAAGAGTCAAACTGGGGGAGACCATAGATAATGAAACAATAGAGGCATAATCAGGTAGAGATATTGTGGTCGTAGTAAAGCCTTCATGAGAATACTAGAAAAATCTGGGGAAGGCCACAGACAGGGCGGCAAGCTGTTGAAGAGTAACCGTGGGGGGTTGAGAGAGAGAGAGAGAGATTCTAGGGGTGCAAAAGGCCTCATGGAATTTATACAACCTATAAATAAGGCCTTGGTGAAGGAGGTAGGGTAGTTTATCCCCATGCTTGAGATCCATGGTGTCTTTAACAAAGCTTTCAATCTAGAGTGTAGTAAATAAAAGGGCAAACATATCAAATCATTATTGCAGAAATGATTGAGAAGGGGTAAATGATAGTAGTAGAATACCTTGTGCCTACCCTTGAGAGTGAATTACTTCATGATCATAAGGCAGATCATATTCTATGGGTATTTGAGCTCCTCCTAAGAAAACCCACCCTCGATTTTGACAGGTTCTTCGCGGTTGCGGAAGAATCATTTCAAACCTTTGCTATTGGCAACATGGCTAGTATGCTTCCAGTGTCAGCCGCCAAGGGTTAGCTTCATAGCCTGCCCAATAGTCTCCTCAGAGACATCAAAGGAAATGTTTCCCACTGAAACATGCCTCCCAGACCAGGAGGAGGAAAGAGCAACTGAGAGTTGCTCATCGTGGCCCTGCAGACATTCCAAAAAATCAGCAATTCCTCCTTCAATGCAGAAATTCCAGACCAGGGGGTCATTTTTGAAATCATCCGGATTATTTGGTTCATATCTAACTCTGTCATCATCCATATGCTCCGCCAACAGAGCTTCTTTAGTCATCAAAAAAATTTCGTAGAGAAAGTTCCTGAGACCCTTCGAGAAGCAAGCCGAGAAAAGATAATGGGAAGTGTGCGAGCAAGGCATCAATAAATGAGACATGAAGTTGGGTGCATGGGAAAAATTAAAATCACTTTTAGAAATTATTTCCTGGTTACGAGGCATGAAGAGACAGCAAATACCAGTGACAACCAACACATTACCAATCCAATCATAACTCATCATGACGACGTAATCCCAAAGGAATTGCCAACACAGCAACATGTCCATCACTACCAGCCTAGCTGAACGAGTCACCACCACATCATAAAAGATCAAAGGGATATTCTCAAAATTTTAATTATGAAACCAACACCCCTAGACTACCCCAAGGGAGGAGAGGAGTGTAAGGAAAACACTTGGTAGTAGCTCAATCATTAGTAAAAATTTTGGATTTCTCTTCCTGAAGAAGGAATTTAACATGATCCGAGAGGGAATTGTGACTCCTCCAACATCTCAAGCCTAAATGATTTAGTTGAATGGGCACTAGGGTATCCACCAATCTATTTCCTTCCCTAAAGATATGCATGATTTTAAATGAGTCAAGCCTGTAGATGAGCCTCGGGGTGTCCCTAATGGTTCCCTCAATGGTCCAATTAAGCTTATTTTCCCCTTTGACAACATCAATGATGAGCTTGGAGTCACCCTTAATCTCCATAATCTTGATTCCCATGGTGAGGGCAACATGAATTCCCCAAGCTAAGGCCATACCTTCAGCCTGATTAGTGGAATGCCAATTTAGGTTACCCACATAAGTAGTAACAAGGGCCCCCAAATGAGATTTGATAACCCCTCCACCAATAGCCAGGCTTCCCTGGGAACCCCATAAAAATTGAGTTTGAAATGTATAGCCGGAGGGGACCAGACCATGCTTTGACTTAGGAGTCTCTTAGAGTAGTCAACAAGAGAGAATGAGGGGGGAATGTTCCAACATGTAGAAATTTCCTAGTCCCAGGTAGAGGGGGGCTTAGATGCCATTTGGGTTTTAGAAACAAAGATATTCTCAAGAATAAACTTAAGGAATCGAGCAACCACAGTTTCTAGAGATCCCTCTTTGTCTCTAAATATCCAGTCATTCCTTTCCTTCTAGATACTCTAGCTCACATGAGGGGGGATCTTCTTCGACCATTGTTGGATAAGGAGGTTGGAAGAGGGGTCCTAAAACTCCTAGGACAAATTTAACAAATTATCATTCATAGTCAAATAGATATTGAGCTTGTTGTAGACCATCCCCCAGAGCTCCCAAGTAAAGGCATGGTGGAGGAAGGGATGAGCAGGACTTTCCTCATCATTTTTGCAGAGGATGCATTTGTTAGAGAATTGGAATCCCCGCTTGACCAAATTGTCTTGGGTCAAAATTTTGTTGAGGAAAATAGCCCACCAAAATAAATTAACCTTGGAAATAACTTGGGGATTCCAGACCTCTTTCCAAATAGAGGTGTAAACATGTTCTCTTAGCAAGCAAGTGTAGGCAGTTCTGACAGAGAAGTCTCCAAAACGGTCCTACTTCCAAATGAATCTATCTTCCCTAGGAAAAAATGGGAGGAACGTACCGGCCAAAAGCTTCTGGAGCTCTCTAGCAGTAGGGAGGAGGAAGGGATGATCAATGCATTAGTCCTCCAAGGCCCTCCAAGTGTAGTTGTTGAAATAATCACTGACCCTTTCTCGAAAGAAGCTTTTGGTAACATCCTCAAGCTTTCTAAGCGAGGGGGAAGAAGCAAGGGGTTTCTCTCTCAACCAATTTTCATTCTAGAAGAGAATATTCTATCCATTTCCAATAAGCCACCTCAAGACATGAGATAAAGGGTCCCTATAGCTCAAGATGTTATTCCAAATTTTGAAACCCCTGGGAAGGTCCTCTCTCAAAATAGAGGAAAATTCCCCATTACCTAGGTATTTGGCCCTAATGATCCTGCTCGAATCTGTATCCTTATTTAGAAGCTTTTGGGCAATTTCGATCATAAGGGCCTTATTGAACCTTGAGATCTTGCGGGTTTCCAACCCACCCATGGCCTTTGGAATACAAACTTTGTCCAAGCCCACCAAGGGGAGCCTCTTATTTTCTTCCATTCCCGTCCAAAGGAAAGTCTTTTGGATATTCTCTAAATTAGCAGCCATATCCACATAAATCTTAAAAATGGAGAGGAAGTACATAGGGATCCCCTAGAGGGAGGAGGAGAGTAGCTGCAATTTCCCAGCACTACTGAGGAATCTACCTTTCCAAACCAGCCAATTGCTTCTGCATTCTTTCAAGGATAGAGATCCAAAAGGAAATAGAAACATCTTTAATAGTCAAGGGGAGGCCCAGGTAGGTGCTAGGGAGGAAGGCCCTTTGACAACCAAGGATTCTACAGACTTTATCTTGGAGTTGGACATGAGTGTGAAAGAAGTAAATGCTACTTTTCTCATATTTAATGTGTTGGCCACAAGCCAGAGCATAGGAGTTGAGAAAGGATTTCCAAGCCTTAGCTTCCCACATAGAGGAGATACCAAAAAGAATAGTGTTGTCGATGAACTGTTGTAGAACATTAGGTGGCATTGTAGAGGCGGGTTGGATGCCTAGGAGAGCTCCCCTATGAACCATGGAGTTCAAGTTAGAAGCCAATACTTCAGCAAGGATGATGAAAAGGTAAGGGGAGAGAGAATCCCCTTTTTGTAGACCTCTGCATGTTAGGATTCCCAAAGATATTAAGAGGGTGGGAGTGAATCAGTATCTAACTGGTTAATGGATTTTCTGAACTTATTAAATGAAATGCATTCCAAAATAGTGTACCGGTAAACCAGAATTAATGCAGTAAATAAGAACAATAAACACAATATAGAAAGCACACCATAAGACAATATTTTTAACGATGAGATCTAGTGTGGGAGAAACCTCGGTGGGATTTGTGACCCACAATATTCGCTCACTAGCCAATAAGTGAATATTACTGATACAATAGGGGCCTACACATGCAAGAAGGCCAACTACCTAAAGCTCACTACTTAAATACAAAAGGAAGTCTCACTGACTTACAAAAATGGCTTATATAAATCCAATATCATGTACTACATCGGTTCAACATCTGCTATGCTAGGTTCAGTATCGGTTTAAGATCTTGCAATAATCATAAACCTTACTCCAAAATCTACCTCAATATTCGTACATAATATCCATTTCTACATTTTCCTTAGTACCCATGTTCTACAAGATCTCGTACTTATATATGAGCCTTATTACAATATGCCATGTCGGCTTACAAAAATATGTTACAATAAAATGCATTATGTAATAAACAAAATCCTGTTGGCTAGGGTGCCGGTAATCATCCTTTCACTGCCGATGAACTCTATCTTAGTGTAGAGTCTACCCGTACCAGTGTCTGCCGGTGCCATATAAATGTAAGGTTGCCATCAATGACAATACCTTAAATCACCTACAATTTCTCATTGGAGTGTGCATTTGCCAACAATCTCCCCCTTTGGCATTAATGGCAACACTCATGAGAAAAAGCCAAAAAACTATATCCAAAAAGTGTTGTCCAAAACTGTCTTACCAAAATTTTCAAAACTATGTTACCAAAATTGTCTGCTCCAAAAATGTGTGCTCCCCTTGAGAAAATGATCTCTTCTATCATACATTTTTCTCATCCTTATTCCTTTTTCTCATCCTCTACTACTCCCCCTTTGGCATCAATGACAACGACTGTCATTCAATGTCAATTGAGTGTAGTTCCTATTTGTAACCAATGGGTTACAATCTGATAAAGATCTGCTAAAGCAACATTTAGACTCTTGTAGAATCTTTCACTGTTCTTTACTGCTGCTTCAGTCCTCTGTATTGCACCAGTGAGTAAGTGCATTTGCTCTTTTGGTGTCTTAAGTCTTGGAACAAGAGGCCCAGAAATTTATTTTCTCAAAGAGATGAGGATATCTAGTTTAGGACCTAGTCTGCACTTCAGTTCCTTTGCCTTAAACTTTAACCTTTCCTTATATTTTTCAAGTTTTTCTATTTTCTCTTCAAATCCTACAATTCTTGTTCTACTACCGATATTGAATCCGATGAACCTATTTAATTGTCAGCAATATTCATTGATTTTCTTCTGTACTTTGCTGATCTCATTATCTATATCTTCTGTCAAAATGTTTGTTTTACATGTATCTCTATACAATTTTTGGAAATCCAACATTGTCTTGCCTAGTAATGGTAATAATGTATCCATATGCTCCTTATTCTTTTTTACTGTCTCCTCAAAGAATTTTTCCTTCTCTTTATTCATTTTCTCTTTGAAGGTCTCCTCATTGATTTGATCAATTGTTAGGAGGTTTCCGGTTATGTACTTAGACAATGTGTCTGATTGGCTTAAAGAATCTTTATTCTCTAATTTACACTTGGGTGCTATCAATTTCAAAATTGGTAAGGTATCATCAATAGCCTTATATGCTAGTGCATTACAATTTGTTATTTTTTTTATTGAATCTAATAATACCTCTGTCATATTAGTTGGTCTAAATTCAGTTATGGAGGTTCCGGATGACTGTCCAACTAACTTCAAAATTTGTAATCCACCGATAGTAGTAATAGCTTTGCTTTCCTCTTTCTCTAGAGGGTCAGTTTATGTCTGCATTTCAACTACCAAAGGTTTAGGTTTTTCAGTTGAAGTCAGTGGCACTGTCTTTGTATGTACCTGTGAATGAACCTGTTGGTCTACCTGTTTCTTTGTATGTGTCTCTGCCTATTTTTCTGTTGTCTCTATTGATGGCATCTCTGATGGTGCCTCTGATGATTTTATAGTGGTATCCACTACCGGTTTTTCTTTTTGCACCTCAGTACTGTCTACTATTGGTGACTCAGTAGGCTTTTCTGTAGCCGATATCCCATCTTTTTGTTTTTCATTGTTATCAGTCACCATTCCTGTAACCAAGGGATCAACTGATTTTTCAGTTTGTTGCTCAGTCCCAATTTCAATGTTTCCAACAGTATCCTCAATATGTGTCTCAACTATAACATCATCTACTGATGGCTCAGTTGCCACATCTCTCTTCTCACTTGTTTCCTTATCAACCACAATGTTGACTTCTTGTGTGTCGATATTCATGTGTACAACACCTCTGAGTCAGGATTTGTGAACTCGTGGTGTTTCCATACTCCTTGTTACCAGTTGTGTGTCAACAGGTTGTGCCAGTGGAGTATCAGAAGGAGGTGGGGACAAGTTATCTATTATCTTTTAGCTAGGAGGACCACCTACTTTGCCTTTCCCCTTATCCTTATCCTTTTGATAGACTCTGATGGCCTTTGGTCATTTGAGTTCTTCTTTTTTTTCTTTTTCAACAAAGAATATATCCCACTTGTCTAGAGTTTGTTCTGATATCTCATTAACTTTGCCTATCATTAGTGCTACATGCTAGTGACTAGTTGAAAATACTATCTAGTTAGCCTCACTTATTAATTCATCTATCTCTTGTGTTGAGTTCACTAGGTGAACTGCAAGTAGTTTTTCTATCTTGAATTTTTTATCCAATTCAACAATTTGTACCCTTCATGCTTCTAACCTTCTATACAAGTCATTGGGTATATCATCTACAATTTCCATCAAAAATTTCTTATAGATATCAAGGTGTAAAATAACACTATTTTCTATACTTTCTTTTTCATCATCTGAAAGTGTGTTATACAACCTGGTGATATTTAACAATTTGCCATCTTCAGTTATCTCATTCAAAAGTTTTTCCAAAGGAGGGACAACTTGTTTTTCTTTCTTTTTGTTTGGTGTCAACTTCTTTGCCAGAGGCCTAACTACCTGTTGTTTCTGTCTTGTTCTCTTAGGTGTAGGAGTGGGTACCGGTAAAGGTTTCCTTTTCCTTACTACTCTTTTAAACTCTGCTAGTATTTCACTATCAGAGGAGGTAGAAACCGGTGAAAGATGTGCTTCTGGTTGTAGTCCTTCCAAGTCACTCTCCTTAATGCCAGTTTTATTGAATAGATCTTCCTTGATTGCTTTTGCCTACCTTGTTCCTTTTCTAACTATCTATTCAGTTTTCTTTATTCTTTTCTAAGATTAAATACTGCTTTCAATTGTTTCCGCATTTCCAAATACTTTTTCTGTTGGTTCTTTAGGAGCTTCTTGGAGGGCTTTTGCATAAGTTTCAATTATGTTCTCATTAGCCTCATATCCCATTTCTGTAACCCAGATAGTCCTTGGGACTATTGCCTCCATCCAAATCTCATCCTTCTTTATTACAAAGCATATCTCCTTTTTATATTTGTCAAAAATAGCTTGAGATAGCCTTATCCTTGTTTTCATTCTAGCCTTTATTGCCTGAAAATATTCATTTATGTTATTTTCCCTATCATCTCCCATGTTGTTTAAAATGTCTAATAGTTGTTTTCCTACTGGTATGTCAAAACCAAAATCCTTTCTACCAATACTGGGTACTTCCTTGGTAATATACAACATTAAACACACAAGTAAGTTACCAAATCTGAAAGTCCCTTTCTTGTCCCCTTTTATTTTCATTAGATTGTCTATTAGTCCATCCTTCAACCATTCACATATGTCAATCTTTGCATTGTTGTTTATCAAGTCATAAGCACTTTTGATACATAAGCTAGAAACAAAGTTTAATCTATTGGCATGAGTAGCCTTGTATCCAAGAATCATGCTAATGTACCTTACAATGATCTCCTTTACATCATTTACTCTCAGAGATCTTTTCTCAAAGGTTGCACCGGTTAGGGTCATTACAGTGTTATTTAAAACCTTTATAGTCTTGTCAGGCCTACTACCAGTGGAAGGTAAGCCTGCCACTTCCCTAACTGCCTCTTTGGTTATCTTATGAATTGAATCCAACCAAAATAACTCCCCATGAACTCTACTTAACACGATCCTTATAACATCCTTGGGAAAATCAGGAATACTAAGAATTTCCACAAAACCTAGGGTTTCAACTATCTTATGTTCTGATTTAACATTTCCATTACATCACATATAACAATCCTATACATGTTCCTAATTTCATCATATCCTAGTTCTTCTATATGACAATGTATGTAGATTCTAGGATCCTCAGCATATGCAACTCCTTTAGGTATTTTTGAGAATGCTCCTAGGGTATCATCTTTCTTCACAATTTTAGGATAATCTTAAATACGGGTCTAGGGCCCTTAACAACTTCAACTACAATAGGGTTTGTAATGAATTTAGGTGTAGAGGAGGAAGCCATTGATATAAATACCTTAATCTGCCTTTAGGTATGAGTTCTTGAATGATTTGATTCACATCCCACTATGGATGCCTTCACTTGGGATTTTCGCACTTTGAGGAAATTTGAATGCTCGGTGAATGAAAAAGATCCAAAAATAATTGCTTTATAATGTCAGTTCCTTCCACTACCACATTTAATGCCTGTTGGTTAAGTGAAACTTAACACATCTACCGGTAAAGAAGTAATTGAACTTCTCACCATCGACCGAGGGTAAATTAGCATGTTTTTCAATTTGTTGCCATACCCCCAAAGAATTTCTCTTCAGTTAGATGAAGAACCTCCTACTGGTTGAGTGATACTTTGTTCTACTGGTGAAGGAATAGCTTCACTAACACTCTCTTCTGACTTTCTAATCCATTGTTTTGAGAATTCTTGCTTTACCTCTTCAACCTTTTCTTTACTTTTCAGGCTGGGTCCTTTGTTATTTGTCGATGATGCCTTACTTCTACAAAATTTTGCAATATGTCCAATTTTGTTACAAGCATAACAAGTCACATTGTTTTTCTGAATAGCTTTTCCATATCCTATGCTGGTATGTGTCCTGCATTGATTAGATAGATGCCCAAATATTCCACAAACATAACATCTTACATTTATTCTGCAATTTTTTGAGTTATGACCAATTTTATTGCATTTAGAACATTGACCGGTGGGTGCATTGGTGTTCTGATAATTTCTAGATCTACACTAATTTGCTCTATGCCAATACTTGTTATAGTTCAAGCATTTCCCATTGAATTTGTAAGCATTTGGTTGTCTTACCGGTTTATTATGATCATGATTGTTTGCAGTACCGGAGCTTTCACCAACTTCAAAGACAAGGCCATTTGTATCTCCATTAGGTTTCTGATTTTTCAACATGTCATCAAGTTCTTCTGAACTTTTCTTGAATTTCTCCTTGTGTTGATTTGCAGTAGCCAATTCATTTTCCAAGGTTCCTTTCTGTCTCATGAGTTCATTTCTATCATTTTGTGTATGCATCAAATCTCTCTTCAATATATCATTTTCATGACCGAGTCTTGTGTTTTCATTTCCAGCATCATTTAGTCTTCTAACCAAGTTGTCTTCATTCTTCTTTCTATCTTCAATGTCTTTACAAAACTTCATAGTCATATCTTGCATCCCATTCTTCATTGTACTATTTTCTTGTCTCAGTTTGTTCACAAGGTCATTAAGAGTTTCTTTTTCATCATCATCACTTTGGATCTTCTCAGAAAGTTCTCTTCTTTTGTTCCTTGCAATAGTGAGATTTCCTTGAAGTCCTGGAATGATTTCCTATGTAGCCTTCAGATCATCTTCAAGTTTGATATTCTTCAACTTTTATGTATCATGGTCTGAAGGAGCTATTTATAGTTGCTTTCTCAAGTTTTCCATCTCAACCAGTGTCAGAATCTTCCTCAAGCTATTAGGATTTTGAAAAAAGAGGACCAGGCTCTAATACCAATTGTTAGGATTACCAAAGATACTGAGAGAGGGGTTTGAATCAGTATCTAACCAGTTAATGGATTTTCTGAACTTATTAAATGAAATGCATTCTGAAACAGTGTACCGATAAACCAAAATTAATGCAGTAAATAAGAAAAATAAACACAACATAGAAAGCACACCATAACATAATATTTTTAACAAGGAAACCCGGTGTGGGAAAAACTGCAGTGGGATTTGTGACCCACAATATTCACTCACTGGCCAATAGGTGAATATTACTAAAACAATAGGGGCTTGCACATGCAGGAAGGCCAACTGCCTAAAGCTCACTACTTAAATACAAAAGGAAGTCTCACTAACTTACGAAAATGGATTATGTAAATTAAATATCATGTACTACTTCGGTTCAGCATATGCTATGCTAGGTTCAGTACCGGTTTAAGATTTTGCAATAATCATAAAACTTACTCCAAAATCTGCCTCAATATTCACACATAATATCCATCTCTACATTTTTCTTAGTACCAATGTTCTACAAGATCTCATACTTATATATGAGCCTTATTACAATATGCCATGCCGGCTTACAAAAATATGTTACAATAAAATGCATTATGTAATAAACAAAATCCTGTCGGCCAGGGTGTCGGTAATCATCTTTTCATTGCTGGTGAACTATTTGCTAGTGTAGAGTTCGTCGATGCTAGTGTCTGCCAGTGCCATAGGACTCTAAGGTTGCCATCAATGACAATACCTTCAATCACCTATAATTTCTCATTGGAGTGTGCATTTGCCAACACTGGAGGCCCTGAACTTCTCTAGGGGCTCTCGTTGAGAAGCACAGAGTAGGTGACCATAGATATGTATTCCCCAATAAGTTTGATTAGTTTATCTCCAAAACCCATAGCTTTGATGAATTTGAAAAGGAAGTTCTAGTTGACTCTATCATAAGCCTTGGAGATGTCAATCTTGAGCACCATCCCCAACTGATGACACTAATCCATCGAGTGAATAATCTGATGAGTGGAGATGAGCGCATCAAGAATCTATCTACCTAGGACAAACCCTTATGGGAAGGGCTAATCAAAGGATCCAAGAAAGGTTTGAGCCTATTAACAAGAACTTTGTTGAAGATTTTATAAATAGTGTTACAGAGACTGATAGGGTGGAAGTCCTTGAGACTAGATGCCACCTGATTTTTAGGTACAAGGGAAATGAAGGTATAATTGAGCCTTTTGAAGAGCCTTCCAGATTTGAAAAAATCCCTAGTGACTAGAACAACATTAGGGCCCACCACATCCCAAAAATATTAGAAAAAAGTTGGGGGGAGACCATAAGGACCCGGGGCTTTGAAGGAACCCATAGAAAAAACAACGGACTTGAATTCCTCCTTAGAAATAGGGGCCAAAATGAGGTTGTTATCTTCCACCGAAAGGGGTGGTGGGAGGCAGTTGAGAAGATCCTCCCCAACAGAGGCCCCAGAGTTACCATCTTCCCTAAACAAAGTGGCAAAATAGTTGGTAGTCAGTCTACTCAAACTATCCTCATCATTGACCTCTTGATTGAAGTCATCCAAAAGGGAGGAGATGTGGTTTCTTTGCTTGTGGATAATAGTAGATCTATGAAAGAAATTCATATTCCTGTCACCCTCTTTGAGCCATTGAACCCTGTATTTCTGTTTCCAGTAGAGTTCTTCTTTGTGGGAGTTTTCCTTCTATTTTCTATAGAGAGCAACCTCCTCCATATGGGTAGCTTCAAGGGAGTCACCTTGATCAATGCACTCTTAGATATCAATGATTTTACTATTGAGCTCCTTTTTTTCCTGAAGATATCACCAAAGGTATATTTATTCCAACCCTAGACATTTCTTTTGATCAAATCGAGCTTCTAGGCAATCCTGAACATAGGCGTGCCTAGGATGTAGATGCTCCACCATCTTTAAATGCAATCCTTGAAATCCATATGAGAGTTCCCATAATTTCATACCGAAAAGGATTATTTTTCCTTGCAGCTTTTGTGGTATTCTAGAGGAGCAGGGGGTTGTGGTTCGAGACCGTTCTAGGGAGGGAAGTGAGCTTCAAGGAGGGACCGATTCCCTAATTGCTTGAGATGAGAAATCTATCAAGTTTGACCTAAATAAGATCCTTTCCCTTCCTAAGATTGGATCAAGTGAATTTTTGCCTCGTTGGTTTCACATCCATCAACCCATTCCTACCAATGAAGTCGACAAGATTAGTCATGTTGTCAGAGTAATTTGGGAGGCCTCCCAAGTTCTCAAAGGGGATCAAAGGAGAGTTAAAATCACCCACAATCAACCAGTGGGCATTGCCATTATTTTGTATTAGAGCAGTTATGTCATTCCAAAGATTTAGTCTCCCCAATCTGATAGTGTGAGCATAAACATTAATCGGAAGGCAAGAGTCCATAGGGGAAGAGAATTTAGAGACCAAAAGGTTGGTCAAGGAGGAGAGAAGAGTACCCTAAAACTGGGAGGGGTCCCACATGGTAACCAAGCCACTGGAGGCTTTAGTAGTATCATTGGTAATAAACTTAGCAGCAGGCAAAATTTTCCTAGCAACAAGGGAAAAGGAAGAAATTGACATCTTAACTTCTTGGAGAAGAAGGACCATAATTTTATTTTTAAAAATACACTTCTTAAGAACATATTGCTTTTGGGGGTTGTTGAGGCCCCTCATGTTCTATGAGAGGACCTTCGATTATTACCTTTTATGGACATCTCCAAGGTATGCTACCTGCCATTGGCAATATCCCTCGCTGCTTCCTTTTGTCTCGATAGTCTCTGTGATGGCCGACCCACTTTAAGGTTTGTCCCCACATTAGGATTTGCATTCTTAGTCTTGCATCTTTGAATAATCCATCCCTCGTCAACAAAATTCATGGAACCACTGGATGATGTTCCAAGAGCACCAGGCAAGAGGATACCCTAGTTCAAAGTGGAAAACACCATCGGGCAATAAGCTATCTCTAGGGCGAGAGTGGGGTTCCTCACAATCTTGCCATCTTCCACTTGATCAACCAGTGAAACTGAACTTGCCGTTGAGGAGATGCATTATTCCTTTAGGGTCAATTTAGAGGCTTCATCCACATGCTTTGCAGGAGATTTGAGAAGGTTGGTAATACTCTCAGTAAAGGGATATTCTTCCATAACCGGGTCCTTGACTGCAGGGGGAGGCAGGTTTGGGCCAAGAGTAGGAGTCACAACAAGCCCCACAAGTAGGTCTTGATGAATAAGATGAGCATTTGGCACAGGGCCTTCAACTAGCATTGAGCCCTTAAGCTTAAGAGGCAAGGGAGCCAAAGCTTTACATTGGGAAAAAATATGCCCAGATTTGTGGTAATTTTGGCAAAAGAGGGTGGCATTTTCATAAACCAGGGCTTGAGTCCAGCTGCCAAGCCTGGATTTGAGAGTTATAAAGTCAGGGAGATTCATGCTCATAGTAGCTTGAACACAGAAACGAGCATAGACTAGGCATGATTTAGTTCTGGTGATTTTATCAACACCAACAAAATGACCAAAGGAATTCCCAATCCATTTAAAGATGGACTCATCCCAGTATTCAAGGGGGAGCCATGGGAGCCGAACCCATACTAGAGCTTTTTTATATAAGTCAACCACTGGGTCAAAGACAACCTTCCAATGATAGAGGGATAGATTGTTTAAAGCATATGACCAGTATCTAGAGAGGATAAGAGCGACATCCTCCTCAGTACAAAATTTGAAAAGGAAGAGGGCTCCAGGCATGGTACTAACATAAACACTCCCTTTCAGTTTCCATTTGTCCTTGACCCATTTTCTTACCATCTCCACCATGGGGGGCAAGGAGAAGAATTTTCCCACTAGAGTATTAGCCATGTTCTAAAAAATGTGTTCCAAAACAACTTCAAGGATCTCTAAAGACGTTCCCTCCTCAGTTGGCAAGTAGATGGGGATGATGTTGGGGTCCACAGTCTCAGTGTTTCCGACCAACACATCTTTCTATCATTTGAGATTCGACTTAACAGTAGGAGGTTCCATGATATTTTGTTTATCATGAACAACCGGCATGCCAGGTATAAGATTAGAAACCACGGGCGTGGCCAGAGAGTTCCTCGAAGAAGAACCATCAAGTAGAATCACCATCGGATAGGAGGGAGGATCCACCATGGGACTAGGAGAGGATGTGATAGATAGTCTCTGCATAGCGGAGTCCAAAAAAGGGTCCATAGGTGATGGAGGAAGATCACCATGTGTAGAGTCCACCATGAATGACAAGGGTTTGAATTTAGAAAACTTGTAGACTGGGAACTTGCATTAGTAAGAATGCAAAATTAACCTTTATAAAGAATTGTGTTATGATGTATATTACATGTGTGTTTATAACACAAAGGTAAGTATCTCAATTAAGCATATTTATTTTTTTATAGTAAGCTGAATCATAGCTAGACCAGAGGGAGGATCCACCATGGGACTAGGAGAGGATGTGACAGACAGTGTCAACATTGCAGAGTCCAAAATGGGGTCCATAGGCAATGGGGAAAGATCCCCACTAGTAGAGTCCACCATGAATGGTCGGGGTTTGAAACTAGAAAACTTGTAGAGTGGGAAATTGCATTAGTAAGAATGAAAAATTAACCTTTATAAAGAATTGTGTTATCATCTGTATTACATGTGTGTTTTTCACACAAAGGTAAGCATCTCAATTAATCATATTTGTTTTGTCATAAATTTTATGATATGTTTATCATTCTTATGCTTTCTTTTTAATAGAAAAAAGGTGATGAGTGGCTAAACTTTATTTATAAAACATACATACATAAGGATTACACAACAATCTCCCAGATGAGAAAAAAATACATCAAAGCAAAACAAGAATAAAAAGAAAAAAAAAACAAAAAGGAGGACACTAGCATCCAAAAAATGACTATAGAAAAACCATAGAACCACATGTCCAACATCATCTCGTATGTGCTGGCAATTGAAACTCATCCGGTGCTTCTCGATGGTTGATTATTGGTTTAGGGTTGTCACTGATGGAAACTCTTCTTGGAGATTTGATTTGGTAGTTGAAATTCTTCTTTTTCAAAAGCAGATATTAAGGGGTAGCCTATTAACTGGTAAATTGGTATTATTTCAATATAGTTTTGCTTTGGAAATATTTTTGGTGATTGCAGTGATTGTGGTGACTTAGCTCTAGGTGGAAATGATGAGGCCGACACTAGTGAAGCCTTTTAGAAATTCTTTTGGTCCGGTGATATGTTTTATTAGAGATTCAAGCTGACACGTGACTACACATTACACTTCTTGATGCGATTGAGCATAGTTTCACGTGCGCATTTGATTCCTAGGTTATTTGGTAGCTGACTAAGACGAAAACAAAGTATTTGTAGAGTGAGTGCAGTCAGAGATCTTGTACTTAATGGAACATCATTATTTCATTGTTAAATGCTATCTCAAGAGTTATTCTATTGTATTTTTTCATTGTAATCAAATTGGAAGTCAGTGAGACTTCCCTAGAGGTTGTAGCCTTCTAGGTCATTGTTATTGAGAAGTGAGCTCTAGGAAGTGAGCCTGAATGCAAGTGCATTTTCCATCTATGTAATATGTCTGTACTCCTAGCCATAGTATATGAATATTGTGGGTTTAATCACCACCATGTTTTTTTCCTTTCTGGGTTTCCACATAAAAATTTTGGTGTTGTGCATCTGTGGTTTATTTATTGCTTGCTTATGTTCTTTACTATTAGTCATTATAGACCAATGGATAAAGAATAAGTTTGTGAATTTGGTTTCGAGCAAAACACAAATTCACCGCCCCCTCTTAGTGTTCCTTGATTTTAACAATTGGTATTAGAGGCTAGTTCTACTGAGGAAACTTAACCACTTCAGGATGATCCAGGAGATGGAATCAATAATTCCGGTTTGCAAAAACAACTTTGTGTGGCACTTGAAAATCTTGAAGAAGCTAAAAGATAAGTAAGTTCCTTAAGAAGAAGGCTAAGTGTAGTTGTAGATTTGAAATTCTTCTTTTTTGGAAGTAGATGTTAAGCGATAGCCTGTTAACTAGTAAGTCAGGATTATTTCGATACAGTTTTGGTCCGGAAAGCTTTCCAATGATTGCGGTGATTGTGGTGAGTTAGCTCTAGGTGGAAATGATGAGGTGGACACTGGTGATTGCAGTGATTGTCCACCATGAACAATAGGGGTTTTTATTACTATTATAATGTATGCTTTAAGTCATTGGTCGTTGCTCGTGTTCTTGACATTATGTGTTTACTTTGTCTTTAGGGGTTGGCAATATCCATTGTCCTTTGAAAAATTGCCAAGGAAAATAAATTTATTTCACATGCTGCCAAAGAAACATCCGATCATTTGAATTATGGGCAAAGAAATTCAAAATAATGAACACCAACAATTGGGAATTTCGACCTCATTTATTTTTCCCACGTGTCATTTCAAATGTCTCCAAACATAGAAACAAGCCAACACAACTTTGAGTCATCATAATTGTCTTCTTTCCCCTTCTAACTATAGACAAATTTTTCTTAGTTGACTATGACCTTTAGTTACCACATATTAGCCACTTTAATTTCAAAGGGCTGTAATAAAGTTACACAAACATTCGTCCATTTTATTTCTCCATCCCAACTTTTAATATTGTGAAAAAGAAAAAGGATAGATATATTTATGGTTTACTAATATTAGTATCCATAGGAAAAAGGGTAGATTTTTTTTCATACTACACGATTTTACCTCTTAATATGATTAATTGATTGTATCATATTATTATTATTATTATTATTATTATTATTATTATTATTATTATTATTTTTAGCATAGGAGTTTTAGGAATTTATATTGTTGATATTGATAACTTAATTGATTAAATATCTTCACCATTCTCTCCAACTATATGTTATACATTGTATTTTTCTACAATCAATTTCTCTTTAACTTTTGCTTGATCTTGTGATTTACTAAAGATGTTGATTTCTTTTAACAAGTTACATGCATCATTGACTACTACAATTGGGATGAGGGAAAGTAAAGAATTGTGTTATGATCTATATTACATGTGTGTTTATCACAAAAAGGTAAGCATATTTGTTTTCTCATAGTAAGCTAAATCACAGCCGGACCAGAGGGAGGATCCACCATGGGACCAGGAGAGGATGTGATAGACAGTGTCAACATTGCAGATTCCAAAACGGGGTCTGTAGGCGGTGGGGAAAGATCCCCACCAGCAAAGTCCACCATGAACGACAGACATTTGAATTTAGAAAACTTGTAGAGCGGGAAATTGCATTAGTAAGAATGCAATATTAACCTTTATAAAGAATTGTGTTATCATCTATATTACATGTGTGTTTTTCACACAAAGGTAAGCATCTCAATTAATCATATTTGTTTTGTCATAAATTTTATGATATGTTTATCATTCTTATGCTTTCTTTTTAATAGCAAAAAGGGGATGAGTAGCTAAACTTTATTTATAAAACATACATACATAAGGATTACACAACAATCTCCCACATGAGAAAAAAATCCATCAAAGCAAAACAAGAATAAAAAGAAAAAAAAAACAAAAAGGAAGACAATAGTATCCAAAAAAAAGCTATAGAAAAACCATAGAACCACATGCCCAACATCATCTAGTATGTGTTGGCAATATACACTCATCCAGTGCTTTTCGATGGTTGATTATTGGTTTAGGGTTGTCATTGATGGAAACTCTTCTTGGAGATTCTATCCAGTAGTCAAAATTCTTCTTTTTTGGAAGTAGATGTTAAGTGATAGCCTGTTAACTAGTAAGTCAGGATTATTTCGATACAGTTTGGGTCCGAAAAGCTTTCTGCTGATTGCGGTGATTGTGGTGAGTTAGCTCTAGGTGGAAATGATGAGGCTAACATTGGTGAAGCTTTTTGGAAATTGTTTTGGTTGGGTGATATTTTTTTTTAGAGATTGAAGCCAACATGTGACTACACATTACACTTCTTGATGCGATTGAGCATAATTTCACGTGCACATTTGATTCCTAGGTGATCTGGTAGCTAATTAAGACAGAAAGAAAGTTGTAGGGCAGATGTAGTCAGACATCTTGTGCTTAATCAAAACTCATTCTTGCATTGTTAGATACTATCTCAAGAGTTCTTCTATTGTATTTTCTCATTGTAATCAAATTGTAAGTCTGCGAGACTTCCCTGAAGGTTGGAGCCTTCAAGGTCATTGTTATAGAGTAGTGAGCTCTAGGTAATGAGCCTGATTTCAAGTGAACTCTCCATCTGTGTAATATCTGTGTAATCCTGGCCATAGTATATGAATATTGTGGGTTTCAACCCCATCGTGGTTTTTCCCTTTTTGAGTTTCCACGTAAAAGTTTCGATGTTGTGGATCTGTGGTTTATTTATTGCTTGCTTATGTTCTTTACTATTATGCATTGTAGATCGGTGGATAAAGAATAAGTTTGTGAATTTGGTTTCTGGCATAACACTGATTCACCACCCCCTCTTAGTGTTCCTTGATTCTAACAATTGGTATTAGAGCCTAGTTATTTTGAGGAAGCCTAACCACTTGAGGAACATCTGGGAGATTGAGTCAATGGATTCTAGTTTGCAGAAACAACTTTGTGTGGCACTTGAAGATCTTGAAGAAGCTAAAAGAGATGTAAGTTCCTTAAGAAGAAGGTTGAGTGCAGCTGAAGATTTCATTGACGATGAGAAAGAGAAAATCAACACTTGAAGAGAACAAAGGATAGAATTGATGAATAAGTTAAAGGAGAAGCAAGAGCAGAGTGTTGAATATTAAAACAAATCTAAGGGATGTGAGAAGCTGGCTAGAGATAATGTTGTTTTGAAGAATGATATACAGTCCATTGTGATGAAGTTGACCAAAGACATTGAAGACCAGAAGAAGAATGAAGAAATCCTGACTCAATCCTTGAGTACTTACTTCTATAAAATAAAAGAAATTTCTAGTAGTATGCATACTTCTTTTACTTTTGCATTATTTTATCTTTCTTTTATTGTTATTGTATCTTCTTGGCTCACCAAAACACTAATTTAGTGAGGCAAAGTGTTGGAATCACTAAACATTGAGAGGGGAGGTGAATTAGTGTTCTGCAATTAAGAAACTTATCAAACTTATTCATAAACCACCAAATGAATATGAATGAAAGTAAAGTGCAGAAACTTAAAGAAAACAACCACAAAACTATAACACCAGAAATTTTACATTGAAACTTGGAAAAGGAAAAACCATAGTGAAATTTGAACCCATGAAATTTTTATATTTTATCACAAGTATGATAATATTACATAAATGGGAATGCACTTGCATTTAGGCACACTGCCTAGAGCTCACTACTCAAATATAATAGAGGGCTATAAACCTGCAGGACTCACTATCCTACAAATGAGATGTAAAAGCAATTACAATGTATGAACTGAAATATAGCATCGACAAATGCTAGAAAGTACTTCCACTTAAGCTCAGAGTGATCGTCTTCCTCTGATATGATATACTACTTTGTTCTCCTCTATTGTCAAATACTGGATCACAAAAGATGAAATGTGGACCTTCAAGATTGAATAATTATATTTTTTCTATTATTATAATTATTAGATCTCCCTCTCATAGAGTATACAATCTTTAGATAAAACCACATGCAATACTATTCAAAAAATACCACACATACTCGCACATCGATTATATCAAATGAATGTTAAATTAATACATACACTAGGAATGAAGCTAGAACAATTGTTTGTGTGTGTGTGTGTGTGGCCAGGTCAAACAATCCACATGCTAACTTCCATAAGAAGGAACATGTACAATTCCCAATTTAGCCTATTTGGGTCCCAATGATCATCCATACACTTCCTCCCATGAGAACACATTACAAACCTCTGGCACATTAAACTAAAACAACAACTTACTTGATTAACTAGAATAGTGACTACTCTATCACTCCAAACACAATGACCACAAGATATGGAGTCTTAAAACTATGGATTATGATGAATCATGTGTAGAGATACTCTCTTTTCAAACTATAAATCATAACTCTTAAAATGGACAAAAGGAAAAGTACAATAAACCACTTATGTAAACACACTATTAGAGGAACAAATACTTTTATTAAAATATTTACAAATACCTTACAACATATATATTATTCTTTATTCATGCTTTTATTAAAATATTTATAGATACCTTACAACATATATATTAGAATACATTTTAAAACTGCCTCTACTTCAAGAAATAGAAAGAAAGAGAATCTAACATTTTTTTCCACATTCAGAAGTTTGAGTTAGTCAATCTTGTTTTAATGCATGAATAAAATAAATATATTTTACCTACTTCATGGGTTTTTATTACTATTATAACATATGTTTTAAGTCATTGGTCATTGCTCGTGGAGTTGACATTATGTGTTTACTTTGTCTTTGGGAGTTGGCAATATCCATTGTCCTTTGAAAAATTGCCAATGAAAATAAATTTATTTCACATACTGCCAAAGAAACATCAGATCATTTGAATTGTGGGCAAAGAAATTCAAAATAATAAACACCAACAATTGGCAATTGATTAAATATCTTCATCATTCTCTCCAACTATATGTTATACATTGTATTTTGCTACAATCAATTTCTCATTAACTTTTGCTTGATCTTGTGACTTGCTAGAGATGTTGATTTCTTTTAACAAGTTACATGCATCATTAACTACTATAATTCGGATGAGAGAAATTAAAGAATTATGTTTTTTATTAATAAAATAGTGAGAACAAGGGCATTGACCCTTTACATAGCATAACTATTAAAAAACCATAGTGCAGAAAAACCACTATAATAGCACTAACAACAACTAATTAGCAAAAAAAGACCAAGTCTTTAGAAATCAGAAACAACAAGAGAAAACACAAAAGAAAACTACAGGGGTGCCTTGCGCACCCTAGTGGCATCAATGACACTATTCCATTCATTTGACAAGAACTTGTAAAGGTCTCTAGACTCCTCCTTATCCTCCTCTGTGTTCGCAGTATGTTCCCTCAACAAAGAGAGGGTGAGCGTCGAGTTGTGTAACACCTATAGTTGAAATTTATTAAGGCCCACCATTTGGGCATCCCAGGCCCCCTTCTTGCTCTTGAGCTGGTTGACATTGTCCATGATAGACTACAATTCAAGCATGGAGCCCATGTTCTCAATCCTCTACATGATGTCCAACACATCCATGCACAACTTTTCCTTTTGCTGCAGAGTAGGGACACCCTGGGGGTTCACAGCAGCCATGTCATCTGTAGTCTTTTCCATCTCCTTGGGCACATCTCCAGTAGGGGGGTTCATCAATGTCACTACCTAGGCCCATCAAGGGGAGAGATTGCATCACCTGTTCCACCATCTTTAAATACGGGTACAAGTTACAAGACTCTAGGGCTTTGTTATCAGAAATTTCCTCACCCATGACACCCTCAGTGCCCATGTTCATAGGGGTCGTATCCTTAACATTAATTGGGTCCTGGGTTTGCATCTCAGAATTGCCTATGTCAGTGGCACCAACAGTGGTCAAAACCATGGGGTCCCTAGTCAGATCCACATCCACAACATCCCTTTCAGGGGGCCCCATAGTGGTATTAGTGTCCTCTCCCTCCTTGTCCCCAATGGGATCCTCCTTCGAGTCAATATTTTTTATCAATGAGGTCTTATTCTTGCAGCTTTTGGAATCCATTTTGGAGGATCTCCTTGTAACCTAAGAATTAGGGGAAGGATTATCATTCTCAGCATCCTTAAAGGATGAATCACCATCAAAGATAATACATTTACATTTAATAGGGGTTTTGCATTTGCCCTTGGATAGGGAGTGGGAAACATTGGAAGAGGCTGAAAGAGTCAAACTAGGGGAGACAATAGATAAGGAAACAACACAGGCATAAGCAAGTAGAGACATGGTGGTCGTAGCAAAGCCTTCATGAGGATACTAGAAAAATCTGGGGAAGGCCATAAAAATGGCAGCAAGTTGTTGAGGAGTAGGCATGGTGGGAGAAAAGGGCCTCATGGAATTTATACAGTCTATAAATAAGGCCCTGGTGAGGGAGGTAGGGCAATTTATCCGCATGCTTGAGATCCATGGTGTCTTTAATAGAGCTTTCAATCTAGAGTGCAGTAAATAAAAGGGTAGACATATTAGATCATTATTGCGCAAATGATTGAGAAGATGTAAATGATAGTAATAGAATACC
Organism: Cryptomeria japonica; assembly: GCF_030272615.1. Lineage (NCBI taxonomy): Eukaryota > Viridiplantae > Streptophyta > Pinopsida > Cupressales > Cupressaceae > Cryptomeria > Cryptomeria japonica. The sequence goes on from NC_081415.1 coordinate 149,068,245, forward strand.
TTGTGCCTGCCTAGGTATGTGCAGGGTCATGGTGTGCCAAAACAGGCCCTTAAGTGGTAATGAAATTTCAGAAAAATCAGAGTTATGCAACTTGACATGAAAATTTGAATAAGTTGTGAACATTATTTTTAAAATATATAAGAAGAGAATATATAGAAAATTTAATGTAGTTTCTAAGCTACTAGTTGTTTTTTGGAAAAAAAAAATCCTATTTGATGAAAATTTCAAATTTCAATGCAGTGGTACTAAAATTTCAGGAAAAAAATAAGTAGACATATGTCTGACCACCCTAATCACAATCAAATCTTAATATATTTTTATAATATTTATAATATAAGTATTAAACTCATGTCTAGATGTGACACATATTTTATTTTAATTTTTTATGAATTAAATAATTATTTATGATTTTTTTACTACAGCTTTTCAGAAATTCAGAAACTCCTACGTCTGACCACGTTAACTTAGTCAAAACCTTATGAAATTTAATTTTTTTTAATTTTTCCCTATAGTAGATGAAGCAAAGGATGTGACGCATGTTTCGGTTTCAAAAAATGTTATACCATTTGAAAGTTATGAGTGTTTTACAATCAGTATATCAATCAAGACTATTGTGAGAATTCAATTAGAAAATAAATAATAATTATTTACTAAAGTCGAAATAAGACAAACCTTATATTGTTGGAAAGCTGGGAACATCCTTAAAAAACCCTTTTCATTTTATCAATTTTGGCTACAAAAAAAGTCGTCAGCCACCAATGTAAAGTCTGGAAAATCAAGGAATACTGAAAAACACGTTTTTTCAATTGACTTTCTAGGCTTGTCACTTCCAAGCCTAATACCAAAGCATTCCCAAGCCGAAATTTGAAATTTGAAAATTTGAGTACAAAAATCGGATATTGGATAAAATTGGATACCGGATTTTATCCGATATTTGATTTTTGTACAAAAATTTACAGTCCCCAAAGAATTTCCCTTTGCCGCCATTTATGAAGTAAACTGCCACATGGCAAAAATCCGATATCCGATTAAATCGGATATTGGATTTTATTGGTCATATTTTAGAGAGAGAGAAGGAGAGGGTGAAAGAGAGAGATAGGAGAAGAGAGAGAGAGAGAGAGAGAGAGAGAGAGAGAGAGGAGGAGAGAGAGGGAGAGAGAGAGAGACCATATGACCCCTAACGACATAATTTGGTGTCTTAAGGGGTCCTATGGTGTTGTTAGGGGTCATATGGTGTCTTGGGACACCATAGGACCCCTTAAGACACCAAATCACGTCGTTAGGGGTCATATTGTGTCTTATGACCCATAACTATGACCCCTAATGATAGTTATGTGATATGGTGTCCCATGAACCCTTATGACCTCTCAGGACACCATATGACCCCTAATGACACCATATAGGGTCGCTTTGGGTCATATTGTGTCCTAAGGGGTCATATTGTAGTCTATGACCCCTTAGCACACCATATGACCCCTAACGACATGATTTGGTGTCTTAAGGAGTCCTATGGTGTCGTTAGGGGTCATATGGTGTTCGTAGGGGTCATATGGTGTCTTGGGATACCATAGGACCCCTTAGGACACAATATGACCCAAAGCAACCCAATATGGTGTCATTAGGGGTCATATGGTGTCCTAAGAGGTCATAAGGGTTCATGGGAGGCCATATGATCCATATGGACACCATATGACCCCTAACAACACCATCGGACCCCTTAAGACACCATATCATGTCGTTAGGGGTCATATTGTGTCCTATGACCCCATAAGACACAATATGACCCCTAATGTTATGATTTGGTGTATTAAGGGGTTGATTGGTGTCTTTAGAGGTGTGACACCATAAGACCCCTTAAGACACCAAATTGTGTTGTTAGGGGTCATATTGGGTCCTACGACCCCGTAAGACACAATATGACCCCTAACGACGTGATTTGGTGTCTTAAGGGGTCCTATGGTGTCATATGGTGTCCCATGAACCCTTATGACCTCTTAGGACACCATATGACCCCTAGTGACACCATATTGGGTCGCTTTGGGTCATATTGTGTCCTAAGGGGTCATATTGTGTCTTAAGGGGTCCTATGCTTTCCCAAGACACCATATGACACCTATGGACACCATATGACCCCTAATGACACCAAATCATGTCGTTAGGGGTCATACTATCTACTATGACCCTGTAAGACATAATATGACCCTTAATTACATCATTTGGTGTCTTAAGGGGTCCTATGGTGTCGTTAGGGGTCATATGGAGTCCTCTGACACCATACGACCCCTTAAGACACCAAATCATGTCATTAGGGGTCATATTTACACCATAGGGCCCCTTAAGACATAATATGACCCCTTAGGACACAATATGACCCAAAGAGACCCAATATAGTGTCATTAGGGGTCATATGGTGTCCTAAGAGGTCATAAGGGTTCATGGGACACCATATGACCCCTATAGACACCATATGACCCCTAACAACACCATAGGACCCCTTCAGACACCAAATCATGTCGTTAGGGGTCATATTGTATCCTACGACCCTGTAAGACACAATATGACCCCTAATGTTATGATTTAGTGTCTTGAGGGGTTCTATGGTGTTGTTAGGGGTCATATCATGTCCATAGGGGTCCTATGGTGTGTTCGGACACCATAGGACCCCTTAAGACACAATATGACCCCTTAGGACACAATATGACCCAAAGAAACCCAATATGGTGTCATTAGGGGTCATATGGTGTCCTAAGAGGTCATAAGGGTTCATGGGACACCATATGACCCCTAATGACACCTTATGACCCCTAACGACACCATCGGACCCCTTAAGACACCAAATCATGTCGTTAGGGTCATATTGTGTCCTACGACCCCCATAGGACACAATATGACCCCTAATGACATAATTTGGTGTCTTAAGGGGTCTTATAGTGTCACAATACAACATATGACCCCTAACAACACCATAGGACCCCTTAAGACACCAAATCATAACATTAGGGATCATATTGTGTCTTACGGGGTCGTAGGACACAATATGACCCCTAATGACATGATTTGGTGTCTTAAGAGGTCTAATGGTGTTGTTAGGGGTCATATGGTGTCCATAGAGGTCATATGGTGTCCCATGAACCCTTATGACCTCGTAGGACATCATATGACCCTTAATGACACCATATTGGGTCGCTTTGGGTCATATTGTGTCCTAAGGGGTTATATTATGTCTTTAGGGGTCCTATGGTGTCCCAAGACACCATATGACCCCTATGGACACCATATGACCCCTAATGACACCATAGGACCCCTTAAGACACCAAATCATAACAATAGGGGTCATATTGTGTCTTATGGGGTTATAGGACACAATATGACCCCTAACAACATGATTTGGTGTCTTAAGGGGTTCTATGGTGTCGTTAGGGGTCATATGGTGTCCATAGGGGTCATATGGTGTCCCATGAACCCTTATGACCTCTTAGGACACCATATGACTCCTAATGACACCATATTGGGTCGCTTTGTGTCATACTGTGTTGTAAGGGGTCATATTGTGTCTTAAGGGGTCCTATGGTGTCCCAAGACACCATATGACCCCTAACGACACCATAAGACCCCTTAAGACACCAAATCATAATATTAGGGGTCATATTGTGTCTTACGGGGTCATAGGACACAATATGACCCCTAATAACATGATTTGGTGTCATTAGGGGTCATATGGTGTCCATAGGAGTCATATGGTGTCTTGGGACACCATAGGACCGTTTAAGACACAATATGACCCCTTAGGACACAATATGACCCAAAGCGACCCAATATGGTGTCACTAGGGGTCATATGGTGTCCTTAGAGGTCATAAGGGTTCATGGGACACCATATGACCGCTATGGACACCATATGAACCCTAACAACACCATAGGACCCCTTAAGACACCAAATCATGTCGTTAGGGGTCATATTGTGTCTTACGGGATCCTAGGACACAATATGACTGCTAATGACACAATTTGGTGTCTTAAAGGGTGTTATGGTGTCACAAGACACCATATGACCCCTAACGACACCATAGGACCTCTTAAGACACCAAATCATAACATTAGGGGTCATATTATGTCTTACGAGATCGTAGGACACAATATGACCACTAATGACATGATTAGGTGTCTTAAGGGGTCCGATGGTGTCGTTAGGGGTGATATGGTGTCCATAGGGTTCATATGGTGTCCCATGAACCCTTATGACCTCTTAGGACACCATATGACCCCTAATGACACCATATTGGGTCGCTTTGGGTCATATTGTGTCCTAAGGGGTCATATTGTGTCTTAAGGGGTCCTATGGTGTCCCATAAACCCTTATGACCTCTTAGGAAACCATATGACCCCTAATGACACCATATTGGGTCGCTTTGGGTCATATTGTGTCCTAAGGGGTCATATTGTGTCTTAAAGGGTCCTATGGTGTCCCAAGACACCATATGACCCCTATGGACATCATATAACCCCTAACGACACCATAGGACCCCTTAAGACACCAAATCATAACATTAGGTGTCATATTGTGTCTTATGGGGTTGTAGGACACAATATGACCCCTAACGACATGATTTGGTGTCGTTAGGGGTCATATGGTGTCCATAGGTGTCATATGCTATCTTGGGACACCATAGGACCCCTTAAGACACAATATGACTCCCTAGGACACAATATGACCCAAAGCGACCCAATATGGTGTCACTAGGGGTCATATGGTGTCCTAAGAGGTTATATGGGTTCACAGGACACCATATGACCCCTATGGACACCATATGGCCCCTAATGACACCATAGGACCCCTTAAGACACCAAATCATGTCTTTAGGGGTCATGTTGTGTCATATGACCCCATAAGACACAATATGACCCCTAATGTTATGATTTGGTGTCTTAAGGGGTCCTATGGTGTCATTAGGGGTCATATGGTGTCCATAGGGATCATATGGTGTCTTCGGACACCATGGGACCCCTTAAGACACAATATGACCCCTTAGGACACAATATGACCCAAAGCAACCCAATATGGTGTCATTAGGGGCCATATGGTGTCCTAAGAGGTCATAAGGGTTCATGGGACACCATATGACCCCTATGGACAACATATGACCCCTAATGACACCATAGGACTCCTTAAGACACCAAACCATGTCGTTAGGGGTCATATTGTGTCCTACGACCCCGTAAGACACAATATGACCCCTAACGACATGATTTGGTGTCTTAAGGGGTCCTATGGTGTCGTTAGAGGTCATATGGTGTCCATAGGGGTTGTATGGTGTTTTGGGACACCATAGGACCCCTTAAGACACAATATTACCCCTTAGGATAGAATATGACTGAAAGCGACCCAATATGGTGTCATTAGGGGTCATATGGTGTCGTAAGAGGTCATAAGGGTTCATGGGACACCACATGACCCCTATGGACACCATATGATCCCTAACAACACCATAGGAGCCCTTAAGACACCAAATCATGTCGTTAGGGGTCATATTGTGTCCTACGACCTCGTAAGACACAATATGACCCCTAATGACATGATTTGGTGTCTTAAGGGGTTCTATGGTGTCGTTAGGGGTCATATGGTGTCTTGTGACACCATAGGACCCCTTAAGACACCAAATCATGTCCTCTCTCTCTCTCCCTCTCCTTCTCTCTCTCTCTCTCTCTCTCTCTCTCTCTCCCACCCTCTCTCTCTCTCTCTCTCAAATATGACCAATAAAATCCGATATCCGATTTAATTGGATATCAGATTTCTGCCATGTGGCAGCTTAGTTCATAAATGGCGGCAATGGGAATTTTTTTTGGGGACCACATATTTTTGTACAAAAATTGGATATCGAATAATCCGATATTCGATTTTATCCGATATCCAATTTTAGTACTAAAAACCAAGAAAAAAAGGGTTTGTGGGCCATTCTGTAGATTCCAATGACCGACAGTCTGGGTCCTATGTTTTCTATCGATGATCATGGGGTTTCAGATAGCTAGAGACAAATTTGTGCTTTTGGGAGATTCTTAAAGTGAAAACTTACATTGTCAATCACGAAGGAGCATATGTGTGGAGGGAAATGGGGAGTAGTAGTCGTCAGAAGTCTTAAAGCAAAATAAAACTTTCAAATGACCAAGTTGAAGTGTATAGAGAAAGAGATAGAGAATGTCATAGGAAGAGAAGAAAAGGTGTGTTAAATATTGTTAATGTTACTTCAACTGAAGAGGGAATTGAATTGAAAATGTGCCACAAGTTATTGAAAATGAAAATGTAAATTTTGAAAGTGAAAATATTGAAAATTTTGAAAATGTTGAAAGTGATAATGAAAATGCTTAACATGTGGAAAATTTTGACATAGGAGGTGAAAATGTGGAAAACTTTAACATTGAAGGTGGAATTGCCTCACCAAGTGAACCATATGTAACACCTAATTACTTTAGAAATGAAGACCCTCTCATGGATGAAAAACAAATTCCAAATCCAAGACCTTCAAGAACCCCAAAATGGTTATTTGAAATCGATGAGAACATTATTGTGAATCTTGAAGGCAAGAGGTCAACAAGAACCATTCAGTTATGGGCTACAAAACTTTTCAACCAGAATTTTAGCAATAAGACATTGACCAAGCAATGCCAACTCTTTGTTCAATTGCTAAAGATGATAAAGATGAGACCATTGCTAAACAAATTGAAGATTCGTATGAACAAGAAGACGAAGAGAAATTCTATTATTGAAAAAAATCTATTTGATGCTCTCAATTCTATTGGAAAGAATACCAAAGAAAGAGATAAGAGAGTCACTCGAAGAGTGATTACAACCTCCTTAGTAAGCCATCAATTGAGGAAGGCTCATCAAATGAGACAAACTTGTGTTTATTTTAACATAAACTGTAAAACTTTGGATAGAGCACTTGCACGAAGACAAAGACTTGATGATCCACTTCAACAAGATACATGGGCATTTGGTGGGAGGCTTCCATGTGTTGATAGAAAGTTGACTGACAATGTGAAGGAAGAGATTCAATAATTTTGGCACTCTAATTCTAGAGTGTCACCCAATGTAAAGGACATTTGGAAATTAAGAATCGACAATCGAGACCGCACACTGCATCTCAAACATTTCTTGGAATCAAGCCAAATAATGTTGTACAAAATTTTTTGTGAATTACATCCAACTTTGCAAATATCAGAAAGGGCCTTTGAATCTTTGAAACCATTTTATTGTGTTCCTCTTAAGATTCGCAATACCTTTTGTTGCAAGTACCATGTGGAGTTTTCAATGTACCAAGAAATTTAATGTCATATTCATTCTACGATGCATACTAATTAGATGTTGTAGGAGTGTGGTGCAATGCTATTTCTCAGATCATCAAGAGACTTGCAAGATCTATTTGTATGCCCTAGAGATGATGGCTGTTATTTCTATAGAAATGATTGTTTGAATGAGAAGTTCTCAGAATGGGGTGGGTTGTCAAAGTTTGTTTCATGTTTTCATGAGGGCAATGAACACGAGTTTGGAAATAATTATGTTGAGAAAAAAAGATACGAGACAGTGAAATATAATTTGAAGAGTGGAGGTGAAGGTTCTAGATGCGAATTAGTCTCAAGAGAAGTGAGTATTGCTGATTTTATTTTGGATTTTAAGGAAAATCTTTTCTACAAGTATGCAAGGCACACCCATAGGTCTCAGTGGTTGGATCAATAGTTCAGGATGTGTAAGAACTCTTTCCCGATTGGCACTATTGTATCGGTGGTTGATTTCACAGAGAACTATACATTGCAACCACATAATGAGGTACAGTCTCAGTACTACAATTCAGGCCAGATTGCTATTTTTGTTCACATTACATATAGACATGCTCTTGATAGTATAGAAGAGGACAAGAAGATAATCAAGGAGTATTATTTTTATATGAGTGATGATAGATCACACTCCTCTGAGTATGTGCAACATTCTTTTGAGAATTTTTTTGAGTTCTTGCATGAGAAAGATATTGCAATTGACCAACATATAATATGGTCAAATAACTATATGGGTCAATTCAAGAATGCCCGTATGTTTTATTGGTTGAGTAGAATGCATGTGGAGAGGCGTATACCTCATATTTGGTGTTTTCTTAGGCAGGGCATGGGAAGGGAGAGCATGATGGAGCAGGTGCATGTTTGAAGAGAGCTCTAGTTAAGGAGCAATTGAGGATTTTAGGTGCAAATTTCTTTGATGCACATTCTATTGTTGATTGGTGTATTTCAGCATTGTCACATGGAGGTACTCTTGATTCAGCAGTGAGCAGATTCTTTTGGTTGGTTGAGGAGGGAACAGTGGGAGATAGATTGGATTGTCAAACAATTAAAGATTCTTCAAAGATGCATTCATTTCTCAACTCAGATGCAAGTACATGGACCATTTGGACACGAGCGTTGGATTGTTTTTGTCAGAGTTGTCTTCGGTGTGATTGGGATTAGTGCGAGTCAAGTGAGTGGGTTGATACATGGGTTCCCCACTATCTAACTCCTTTATCTCAAACAATATCGTTGTCAAATGATGACACGGAAATTTCACATGAGTATGATCATCCATCAGATCTTGTATAGCCAGGACATGTTTTTGTAGTTGTTGCACTGCAAGGGAATGAAGAGAGATTAGAATATTGGTTGGCACGATGTGTACAGGGAAAACAAAAGCTAACACAGCCAGTGACAGATGACGATTGGTTCACATATCCTATAGGTTTATTTGTTGTTGTGGGAACTTGGTTGCAAACATACATGATTAGAAAAAATGGCATACCTGCATTTGAAGACTATGAGAGACACACAACCATTATAATGTATTCACACATTATTATAGCTACAAATGTCAAGTTGTTGAAGCATCAAGCAAAACCGAAGACCAAAGAGCTATGGATAGTGACTACTACTGATCATGAAGCAATATTGGATACTCTTAAACAAAGAGATGACCGTTCAAGCACACTTGAGTAGTAGGTCTTTAATGGTGCCTTATTTTTTTATCATACATTTCATTTCAAACAATGATCATTAAACCTTAATGTTCAAGTTTGTTACATGTATATTAAGGATGTGTTCAAAATGCAGGTCTATTGATGAACGTTTTTTTCGGGCAACACAATTTTTGCATGCACATAGCGAGTACACTTGATATAATTAGAAGGGATGTATTTTTGCAACACCACTTATGTTCATCCATGCAATTTATGTGTAGACTAACAATTCTTAAAAATTCAAGTTCATGCTAGCTCATTCATTGTTGACAAGGCCCTCTCTTGGTGATGGTACATATTCCTTTGTGCATTAATGAGATTAAATTGTGGGTCTTGTTGTGCTTATTATCATGAAGATGATTCAAATACATGTGGCCAGGACACATCTGTAGTGGATCAAATTGTCATGACAGATGATCTATTGAATCAAACATTTGACATTGACTAGTCAAGGTGGTCATTGAACTTTCACTTAGGTAACCTTGTCTATTTTTATTCATTAATGGTTTATAAAATAAAGTCAGTTATATTTTGGCAATTGAATAACATCCTTTCATTTTTAGATGCTGACATCAGATGCACCTAATATTCTTTCCACAATGGAGCATGGTGTTCTCTAGCAGTAGCATCTTTGATGCTTTTGACAGTAGTATGAGTCAGATTAGTAAATTTCTATTTTGATGCTTCCCATGGGGCTTTGCAACTTCACATTATGAGCATGCCCTGTTACAAATGAATTGTACTTTAATCGACATAGATGGTCTATGATGGATTTTTCGTAAGACTATGGTTTTATTACATATATTGTACTTTAATCAACATATAACAATAACCAAGTGGTGGTTGGAATGAGCTTGAATATGGTAAGTTGTATGCATCTTGAAGTTGAATATGATATGTTGTATACATCTTGAAGTTGAACTTTGATTAGACTTTGTCAGCATTTGATGAATCATAAATTTCTTTTCATTATTAATTTTGTGAGTGTGAGGTGTAGGAATAATAACTAATTGAGAACATCAATTCAAATCCATAATATAGAGGATACTAATTTATTTATTACAGTTTAGTGCAGAACTTATTTATTTTTTCTAATAATGAAATAGGTACAACTGTATTGAAATAAAATGAAGCTTTTCTCTCATATGAAGATGTCACATTGGCAAATTGGTCTATATTATAATACACAAGACGTAAGTAAAATTAAAATGCTCCTGTCAAATCCTTCCAAATTCTATGTTAACTTGTGACTCATTACCATATGCTGGGAGAGGGAAGAGTGTGTGGCTTCAGGGTATAGTTTTGGACTTGAACCATATTGCATAAATCTCAAGGCTTCAACTTGATTATCATTAAAGGTTTCTGATTGTTTACAAAATATCCTTTCATATCCCTTCATGGATGTCACATGCGTAGGGTATGACCCCGAGTGTTTGATCAAGTGGGGGGGAAAAATAGGAGCATGTGTAGGGTAATAATGCCTAACTAGACATGTCAAAGCTGACGGTTCATCATCACAACAAGAAGAAGGAGAAATCAGCCATGTGACAACATTCCATTGAGTGAGACTGACAATTTTTTTGCCAACCGAAAAACTGCTGCCCTAATAAAACCGTAGGGCAACTTGAAAAACCAAGATAGGCTTTCATAGGGACCCCTCTCATGGCCCTATAGGTTTAAATGGATCATTCATAGGTGCCACGGATTTTGAGTTAGGGCCCATCAAAGTTTGACAATTTTGAGCACTTAGGGCACTCAAGGGACGACGCCGGTAGGGTATGACCCCAAGCGTTCGATCAAGTGGGGGGGAAAAATAGGAGCACACTTAGGGTAATAATGCCTAACTAGACATGTCAGAGCTGATGGTTTGTCATCACGACAAGCAGAAGGAGAAATCGGCCACGCGACAACATTCCATTGAGTGAGACTGATAATTTTTTTGCCAACCAAAAAGTGTTATCCTAATAAAACCGTAGGGTAACTTGAAAAACCGAGATAGGCTTTTGTAGGGACCCTTTTCATGGCCCTGTAGGTTCAAACAGATCATTTTCAAGTGCCACAGATTCTGAGTTAGGGCCTATCAAAGTTTGATAATTTTGAGAACTTAGGGCGCTCAAGGGATGACACTAGTAGGGTATGACCCTGAGCGTTCGATCGAGTGGGGGGGAAAAATAGGAGCATGTGTAGGGTAATAATTCCTAACTAGACATTTTAGAGCTGATGTTTCATCATTGCGACGAGCAGAATGAGAAATCAACCATGCGACAACATTCCATTGAGTGAGACTGGTGATTTTTTTGCAATCGAAAAATTGTTGCCCTAATAAAACCGCAGGGCAACTTGAAAAACTGAGATAGGCTTTTGTAGGGACCCCTCTCTTGGCCTCGTAGGTTTAAATGGAACATTCATAGGTGCCACGGATTTCGAGTTAGGGCCCATCAAAGTTTGATAATTTTGAACACTTAGGGTGCTCAAGGGACGATGTCGCTAGGGTATGACCCCGAGTGTTCAATCAAGTGGGGGGAAAAATAGGAGCATGTGTAGGGTAATAATGCCTAAATGGACATGTTGGAGCCAACGGTTCATCATCACAATGAGCAGAATGAGAAATCGGCCATGCGACAACATTCCATTGAGTGAGACTGACGATTTTTTGGCCAACCAAAAAATTGCTGCCCTAATAAAACTCCGAGTGTTCAACTGAGGTGGGGGGAAAAATAGGACCATGCATAGGGTAATAATGAATTGTATCAAGTATTTTTCATTAAATGAATTGTATTGTTCATTAAATGAATTGTATTTTATTGTTGATTAAATGAATTGTATTGTATTGTTCATTAAATGAATTATATTGTTCATTATAAAAACAACACTTACGATGAAATGAAATGAATTGTATTGTTCATTAAATAGCCATTATTAACCATTGTTAATTATTGGAATGAAGATTAAATATTTCCATGATAACATCATGCATAGATGAGCAACAATTTATATGATCGAATATCAACTTTTGTATAAATAAAAATGTCAAATGATTACAAATGTATGTCCATACACAAATATGGCATAAATGCCAACTGAAACAAAATGTATGTCTAAATACGTGAATGTATGTCCATATATAAAATATACATGCCAACTAGACATGTAAGCATCCCAAAACTATCTATAACATCCTAAGCTGCTAATGGATCATCAAAATCGATCCTCTTCGCCACACTGCACGGCTCTGAAGGATCCTGCACAAGAAAAACAAACCACAATTAATATTAGTTATATTATATAATTCACATTTGAAAAGTTAACATAAAAATGAACTATAATTGAACTATTCATGTTTACCTCATCTCCACATTTTCTCTTCAGCTTTGCAGGACTCTTGATGTATGTCTTTGGTAGAGGAGGTATGTTTTGAAGATTTTCATACACAACCTACATATGTTCAGAAACATGACATTGATACAAGTTAGCATATAATTGTCACTGATAATAACAAATTATATCTACTAATCATAAAATAAAATAAACACACATCTACTCGAGGCATCTCTTCTTATTTGTTAGGTATACTGGGTGTAGTCATCAAGGATGTGAAGCCAAGAATTCTCTATATATATAGACAACAAGTATATGAAACTATCAATCTATGTCTAGACATGTATAATCAATATAAGTTATTTAAACTATTCATTCAATCATATTTGAATTTAATTACCTTTCCCTTGTCTCTAACTGCACTACCAGATCCTAAATCACACTACCCCACACTCATGCTGCTTGTGCCCTACAAGAGTAAAATAAGATATACATGCAAGTTACTACATAATCTAATTAATACCAATATAAATGATGAGCATGTATGTACAGTAAAATACAAATGACTAGGTGTAATAATATATGTACCATCAAGCTATCAAGGCCAAATGAAATGGCCAACAAGGTGCCCTCCTGAATCTGTCTCAACTCATCCTCGATCATCAACTGTTAAATAGACCATGTAAATAAAAATTAGTACTTAATATTATCTAATTTATAAATATTTAATTAAACTATAACATGAACTATGAAAATACAAATCTTACCACTACATCATCAATGTATGATGATGGTGCCTCCTCGCCTCTAGCATGTGAGGACTCCCCCGGGTATCCTCCAGTCTGTGTAATAACATCTGGTGCACCTCATAATCTGCACTGTCCACAAGATGATCGATAGGTTGTCCTACTGGACCCAAGCATACATGCCCACACATAACAACTATGGGGCACACATGTGTGGAGCCAAGGATGACATGTCAATGCCACTAAATGCACCACTACCATCAAGAGTAGGCTGAGCTACTGATGTAGCCTGAGAAACCAAAAGGCTACTCAAAGAGTGAATAGTCGATATGGTTCATGAAGCCGCCTCATGAATGATATCAGGATGCTGCACTATAGGTGGGGGATCAATAGGAGGAGGGGGGACATATGGGCCCTGGACTACTCTGACTACCCCAGGTCTATTTTGGGGCATACCTAAACCTACACCCTGGAAAGGTTGGATGTCAAAGTAGTTCACATGTTTGTGTAAAACAAACTCAGCATACAATTTTTTATAAAATAGAAGGGGATATCAAGATTGTTGTTGGGTGGTTTGTTGAAAACCATCCACTAATGATCCCAAATGTTTTTCACAATCCCATCATTTGTGCACCATTTAATAGAAAGTTTTGTTTTTGGGGATCTACGGGCTGACCAATATGGGGATTGACAAACAATGAGGCAATTTCAGCTTTGGATATCTCAAGATCCTTGATATCCTTATACGACAAACCATCTGCATATTTTTCCCTCATAGAATCTTGCCACAAAAGGGCAACATCGTGCTCCTCAGTCATGGTTTCCATACTTTTTTTGATCGACGTGAGAGGATCAAACATTGGGTTTAGATGAGGCCTACGATATACTTCTGCAATCCCCCTCAATTCAATCAAATTTTGTGCAATCAAATCCTAAATTGAGGGGGGGTTTGGCAAATGAGGGTTTGGCTATTGTAGTTGTCGTTCGTCAATGTTTTCATTGTTATCCCCCATTTTTAACCTAATTGAATGTAAATAATTAAATTTAGTTAACAAACTTAAACAATTAGGTATTTGATTTAAAAAAACCTAGTTTCCATTAAAAAAACCATATTTTCAATGAAAAATCAAATAAACATTAACAAAAAATACAAAAAATGAATGAAAATGATTCAAAACGATAAAATTATTACCTCTAAATCTATCTTTTAGCATTTTTTTGTCAAAAAACTAGATATCGGATGGAGCAAATATCAGATTGTGATGAAATCGCGTGGCCCGTGAGTTAAAAATGACTCACGGGTTGCCACTGTCAAAATATAAGTCTCAGAAAATTGGATATCTGATAAAATGACTCACGGGCTCCAAAATGAGGGGTATTTATAGGATTTCCAAGGCCAAAGCTGAGGTGGTAGGAATCGACAGTCCAGATTAGATTTGAAGATATCAAGGGCCAAGATTGAGGAAGTTGGAGAAGAGGTTGGAGGAAGGGACACTTGTCATCTTTGTGGTGACAAGTATCAAGGAGCCTTGCTCATGAGAGGGCAAGTGTCCAAAGGAGGAGACATGTGGCAAAAGTGCCATGTGTCTCAAGGAGAGAATATCCACACCATGAGAGGTTACGATAAGGAGGTTAGAATGTGCAAGATAGGATAGGTTTAGTTAGACCCAAGGTTAGATTGAATGGGTTAAGTTAGGGGATGTTTAGGTTGGGTGGTTAAAGTTAGGAGCCATGTGCTCATTTGAATTTAGAAATTCAAATAATTGGAAAATGACAATTAATCTCAACAAACTTGAGTTTGTTAACCTTAATTAGGGATTAGAAGAATTGATTAGTATGGGGAGACATTAATTAATTTAGAATTAATTAATCAAAGTGGGATGTGAGATGAACTATATAAATAAATCATTTAGATTTATTTACTAGTAGATGAATAGAGAAATTAATTAAATTGCTTGTGAACTCAATTAATTAGGAAGGGGAATATAATATAATATTATATTATTATATAATATAATATAATATTACATTATTATGTTATATATAATATAATATTAGATTATTATATAATATATAATATAATATTATTATATTATATATATTATTATATAATATATATTATATAATATTATAATAGATTATATATTATATAATGTGTAACATATAATATATTTTTAAATTAAAATTACAAATAAAAACTGGATATCCGATTTGTATAGGTAATTACTAGGCCAAGGTGTACTCACACCCAAGCCAAGCAAAAAGTCAACAAATTTTTTTGCATTTTTAGGCGAGTGAAGGAGGCTATTTTTTTCACATCGCCACTTTTTGGCCCCCCTTGATCCTGCACTAACCCACCTTCGAGAGTGAATTACTTCATGATCATAATGCAGATAATATTCCATGGGTATTTGAGCTCCTTCTGAGCAAACCCACCTTGCATTTTGACAGTTTCTTTGCGGTTGCAGAAGAATCATTTCAAACCTTCGCTATTCGCAACATGGCTAGTATGCTTCCAGGGTTGGCCGTCAAGGGTTAGCTTCATAGCCTGGGCAATAGTCTCCTTAGAGACATCAAAGGAAATGCTACCCATTGAGACATGCCTCCTAGACTAGGAGGAGGAAAGAGTAGCCAAGAGCTGCTCATCATGGCCCTGTAGACATTCCAAAATATCAGCAATTCCTCCTTTAATGCAAAAATTCCAGACCAGGGGGTCATTTTTAAAATCATCTGGATTATCTAGTTCATATCTAACACTGTCATCCCTCATATCCTCTGCCAACAGAACTTCTTTAGTCATTAAAAAAAATTTGCAGAGAAAGTTGCAGAGACCCTCCAAGAAGAAAGCCGAGAAAAGATAATGCAAAGTGCGTGAGGCCAACATCAATAAATTAGACATGAAGTTAGGAACATGGGAAAAATTTAAATCACTTTTAGAAATGATTTCCTAATTACAAGGCATGCAGAGCTAGCAAATACCGGTGACCACCAACACGTTACCAATCCAATCGTAACTCATCATGATGATGTAAGCCCAAAGGAATTGCCAACACAACAACATGTCCATCACTACCAGCCTAGCCGAATGAGTCACCACCACATTAGAAAAGATAGAAGGCATATTCTCAAAATTTTAATTATGAAACCAACACCCCCAGACTACCCCAAGGGAAGAGATGAGTGTAAGGAAAACACTTGGCAGCAACTCAATCATTAGTAAAACTTTTGGATTTCTCTTCCTGAAGAAGGAATTTAACATGGTCCAAGAGGGAATTGTGACTCCTCCAACATCTCAAGCCTGAGAGATTTAGTCGAATGGCCACAAGAGCATCCCCCACTCTATTGCCTTCACTAAAGATATGCATGATTTTAAATGAATCAAGCCCGGAGATGAGCCTCGGGGTGTCCTTGATGGTTCCCTCAATGGTCCAACTAAGTTTATTCTACCCTTTGACAACATCAACGATGGGCTTGGAGTCACCCTCAGTCTCCCTAATCCTGATTCCCATGGTGAGGGCAAGATGAATTATAGAGGCTAAGGCCATAGCTTTAGCCTGATTAGAGGAATGCCCATTCAGGTTACCTGCATAAGTAGCAACAAGGGCCCCCAAATGGGATTTGATAACCCCATCAAAATTAAGTTTGAAATGTATAGCTGGAGGTGACCAAACTGTGCTTTGCCTTAGGAGTCTCTTTGAGTAGTCAACAAGAGAGAATGAGGGGGGAATGTTCCAACATCTAGAAATTTCCCAGTCTTAGGTAGAGGGGGGCTTGGACACCATCTGGGTTTTAGAAACAGAGATATTCTCAAGAATAAACTTAAGGAATCGAAAAAACATAGTTTCCACAAAGGCCTCTTTGTCTCTGAATATCTTGTCATTCCTTTCCTTCCAGATACTCCAGTTCACATGAGGGGGGATCTACATCGATCATTGTTGGATAAGGAGGTTGGAAGAGGGGTCCCAAAACTATTGGGACAAATTTAACAAATTATCATTCATAATCCAACAGATATTGAGCTAGCTATAGACCATTGCCTAGAGCTCCAAAGTAAAGCCACAATGGAGGAAGAGATGAGCAAGACTTTCCTCATCATTTTTGTAGAGGATGGATTTGTTAAAGAATTGGAATCCTCGCTTGACCAAATTGTCTTGGGTTAAAATTTTGTTAAGGACAACAGTTTACCAAAATAAATTAACCTTGGGGATGAAGTGGGGATTCCATAACTCTTTCCAAATAGAGTTGTAAACAAGTTCTCTTAGCAAGCAAGTGTAGGCAATTATGACAGAGAAGTCTACAGAAGGGTCCTACTTCCAAATGATCTATCTTCCCTAGGAAAAAATGGGAGGAATGTACCAACCAAAAGCTTTTGGAGCTCTCTAGCAGTAGGGAGGAGGAAGGGATGATCAATGCATCAGTCCTCCAAGGCTCTCCAAGTGTAGTTGCTGAAATAATCACTGACCCTTTCTCCAAAGAAGCTTTTGGTAACATCCTCAAGCCTTCTAAGGGAGGGGGAAGAAGTAAGGGGTTTCTCTCTCAACCTATTTTCCTTCTAGAAGAGAATATTCCATCCATTTCCAATAAGCCACCTCAAGCCATGAGATAAAGGGTCCCTTCAGCTCAAGATGTTATTCCAAATTTTGAAACCTCTAGGAAGGCCCTCCTCTCTCAGAATAGAGGAAAAGTCCCCATTACCCAGGTATTTGGCCCTGATGATCCTGCTCCAATCTGTATCCTTATCTAGAAGCTTTTGGGCAATTTTTGTCTTAAGGGCCTTATTGAACCTTGAGATCTTGCAGGTTCCCAACTTGCCCATGGCCTTCAGAACACAAACTCTGTCCAAGCCCACCAAGGCAAGCATCTTATTTTCTTCCATTCTCATCCAAAAGAAAGTCTTTTGGATATTCTCTAGCTTAGCAGCCATAGCCGCATAAATCTTAAAAAGGGAGAGGAAGTACATAGGGAGAGGAAGTACACAAGGATCCCTTGGAGGGAGGAGGAGAGTAGTTGCAATTTCCCAGCACTACTAAGGAATCTACCTTTCCAACTGGCTAACTTCTTCTACATTCTTTTGAGAATAGAGATATAAAAGGAATTAGAGACATCTTTAATAGTCAAGGGGAGGCCCTGGTAGGTGCTAGGGAGGAAGGCCCTTTAACAACCCAGGATTCTACGAACTTTATCTTGGAGTTGGACATGAGTGTGAAAGAAGTAAATGTTGTTTTTCTCATAGTTAATGTGTTGGCCACAAGCTAGAGCATAGTAGTTGAGAAAGGATTTCCAAGCCTTAGCTTCCCATATAGAGGAGATACCAAAATGAATAGTGTTGTGGACGAATTGTTGTAGAACATTAGGAGGCATCATCGAGGTGGGTTGGATGCTAAGGAGAGATCCCTTGCGAACCATGGAGTTCAAGTTAGAAGCCAATTCTTCAATAAGGATGATGAAAAGGTAAGGGGAGTGAGGATCCCCTTGTTGCAGACCTCTGGAGGCCTCGAACTTCTCCAAGGAGCTCTCGTTGAGAAGCACAATGTAGGTGACCATAGATATGCATTCCTAAATAAGTTTGATAAGTTTATTTAAGAAAGCCATAGCTTTGAGAACTTTGAGAAGGAAGTTACAGTTGACTCTATCATAAGCCTTGGAGATGTCAAGCTTGAGCACCATCCGTAGCTAATAAAAGTTATCCATGGAGTGAATAATCTCATGAGTAGAGATGACCGCATCAAGAATCTACCTACTTGGGACAAACCCTAATGGGAAGGGCTAATTAGAGGATCCAAGAAAGGTTTGAGCCTATTAACAAGAACTTTGCTGAAGATTTTATAAATAGTGTTGTAGAGACTAATAGGCCAGAAGTCCTTAAGATTAGAGGCCACCTGGTTTTTAGGTACAAGGGAAATGAAGGTGTAATTGAGCCTGTTGAGGAGTCTTCCAGATCTGAAAAAATCCCTAGTGGCCAAAAAAACATCATGGCCCACCACATCCCAAAAATATTGGAAAAAACTATAGGGAAACCATCAAGACTCGGGGCTTTGAAGGAACCCATTGAAAAATCAGCGGACTTGATTTCCTCCTCAGAAATAGGGGCCAAAATGAGGTTGTTATCTTCCATCGAGAGGGGTTGTGGGAGGCAGTTGAGAAGATCCTCCCTAGTAGGGGCCCTAGAGTTACCATCTTCTCTAATCAAAGTGGCAAAATAGTTGATAGTCAGTTTGCTCAAACTATCCTCATCATTGACCTCTTGATTGTTATTATCCAAAAGGGAGGAGATGTCGTTTCTACGCCTATGGATAATAGTAGATTTGTGAAAGAAAGTCATATTCTTGTCACCCTCTTTTACCCATTGAACCCTGTATTTTTGTTTCTAGTAGAGTTCTTCTTTGTGGGAGTTTTCCTTTTATTTTATGCAGAGAGAAGCCTCCTCCATATGGGTAGCTAAAAGGGAGTCACCTTGATCAATGCACTCTTGGATATCAATCAGTTTACTATTGAGCTCATTTTTTTGCCTGAAGATATCCTCGAAGGTATATTTATTCCAAACCTAGATGTTTCTTTTGATCAAATGGAGCTTCAGGGTAATCCAGAACATAGGCGTGCCTGGGATGTACGTGCTCCACCATCTTTAAATGCAATCCTTGAACTCTTGATGAGAGTTCCACATAATTTCATACTGAAAAGTATTATTTTTCCTTGCAGCATTTGAGGTATTCCAGAGGAGCAGGGGGTGTGGTCAGAGACCGTTCTAGGGAAGGAAGTGAGCTTCAAGGAGGGACCAGTTCCCCAATTGCCCGAGATGAAAAATCTATTAATTTTTACCTAAATAAGATCCTTTTCCTTTGTAAGATTGGACGAAGTGAATTTTTGCCCCGTTGGTTTCACATCCATCAACCCATTCCTGCCAATGAAGTTAGAAAGTTTAGTCATGTTGTCAGAGTACTCTGGGAGGCCTCCCAACTTCTCAGAAGGGATCAAAGGAGAGTTAAAATCACCCACAATCAACCAGTGGGCATTTGCATTATTTTGTATTAGAGTAGTTATGTCATTCCAGATATTTAGTCTACCCAATCTAACATTGGGGGCATACACATTAATGAGAAGACAAGAGTCCATAGGGGAAGAGACTTCAGAGACCAAAAGGTTGGCCAAGAAGTAGAGAAGACTAGCAGAAAAATGGGAGGGGTCCTACAAGGTAACCAAGCCACCAGAGGCTTGAGTAGTATCATTGATAATAAACTTAGCACTAGGCCAAATTTTCCCAGCAACAAGGTAAAAGGAAGAAATTGACATATTAACTTCTTGAAGAAGAAGGACCATATTTTTATTTCCAAAAATACACTTCGTAAGAGCATATTGCTTTTGGGGGTTGTTGAGGCCCCTCATGTTCTATGAGAGGAACCTTCATTTCTTAACTTTTATGGACATCTCCAAGGCCCACTGCCTGCCATTGGTAATATCCCTTGTTGCTTCCTTTTGTCTCGATAGTCTCTGTGATGGTTGGCCCACTTTAATGTTTGTCACTACATCAGGCTTTGCATTCCTAGTCTTGCATCTTTGAATAATCCAGCCCTAATCAATAGGAGTCATGCAACCACTGGATGACGCACAAGGAGCACCCAGGGAGAGGATACCCTAGTTTGGAGTGGAAAACACCATTGAGGAGTGAGCTATCTCTAGGGTGAGAATGGGGTCCCTCGCAATCTCACCATCTTCCACTTGATCAACTAGTGAAACTGAACTGGTCGTCGAGGAGATGCACTGTTCCTTCAGGGTTGATTTAGAGGCTTCATCGACATGCTTTGTAGGAGATTTGAGAAGGTTGGTAATACTC
This sequence comes from Cryptomeria japonica, assembly GCF_030272615.1. NCBI lineage: Eukaryota > Viridiplantae > Streptophyta > Pinopsida > Cupressales > Cupressaceae > Cryptomeria > Cryptomeria japonica. The sequence goes on from NC_081415.1 coordinate 149,089,168, forward strand.
TCAGCAAAGGGGTATTCTTCCATAACTAGGTCCTCGACTACAAGGGGAGACAGGTTTGGGCCACAAGTAGAACTCACAACAAGCCCCACAACTAGGTCTTGATGAATAAAATGAGCATTTGGCATAGGGTCTTCAAAGAGGGTCAAGTCTTTATGATTAAGAGGCAAGGGAGCCAAGGCTTTACATTGGTATAAAATATGCCCAAATTTGTTGCATTTTTGGCAGAAGAGGGTGGCATTTTCATAAACCAGGGCTTGAGTCTAGCTACCAAGCTTGGATTTGAGGTTTATAAAGTTAGGGAGATTCATGCTCACAGTAGCTTGAACCCAAAAATGAGCATAGACAAGGCATGATTTGGTTCTAGTGATTTCATCAACACCAACAAAATGAACAAAGGAATTCCCAATCCATTTAAAGATGGACTCATCCTAGTATTCAAGGGGGAGCCCTGGGAGCTAAACCCATACCAAAGTAGTTTTCTATAAGTCAACCACTGGGTCAAAGCCAACCTTCCAATGATAGAGGGATAGATTGTTTTGAGCATAAGACCAACATCTAGAGAGGACTATAGCAACATCCTCCTTAGTAGTGAATTTGAAGAGGAAGAGGGCTCTAGGCATGACACTAACAGAAACACTCCCTTTTAGATTCCATTTGTCCTTGACCCAATTTCTGACCATCTCCACCATGGGGTGCAGGGAGAAGAATTTTCCCACCAGAGTATTAGCCATGTTCTGCAAAATGTGATCCATAACAATGTCATGGGGCTCTAAACTTGTTCCCTCCTCAATTTGCGAGTAGACAAGGATGATGTTGGGGTCCATAGTCTCAGTGTTTCTGAGAAACACATTTTTATAGCATTTAATATTCATGTTAACAATAGGAGGTTCCATGATATTTTGTTTATCATGGACAACAGACACATCAGGTATAGGATCAGAAACTTGCAAAGCAAGAAATTGCATTAGTAAGAATGAAAAATTAACCTTTATAAAGAATTGCATTATCATCTATATTACATGTGTGTTTTTCACACAAAGGTAAGCATCTCAATTAATCATATTTGTTTTGTCATAAATTTTATGATATGTTTATCATTCTTATGCTTTCTTTCTAATAGCAAAAGGGTGATGAGTAGCTAAAATTTATTTATAAAACATACATACATAAGGATTACACAACAATCTCCCACATGAGAAAAAAATACATTAAAGCAAAACTAGAATAAAAAGAAAAGAAAAAAAAAGGAGGACACTAGCGTCCAAAAAAAGACTATAGAAAAACCATAGAACCACATTGCCAACATCATCTAGTATGTGCTAGTGATTGATACTCATCCGGTGCTTTTTGATGGTTGATTATTGGTTTAGGTTGTCATTGATGGAAACTCTTCTTGGAGATTCCATCCAGTAGTCGAAATTATTCTTTTTTGGAAGTAGATGTTAAGCGGTCGCCTGTTAACCAGTAAATCATGATTATTTTAAAATAGTTTTTCTCTGGAAATATTTTTCTTGATTTCAGTGATTGTGGTGAGTTAGCTCTAGGTGGAAATGATGAGGCCGGCATAGGTGAATCTTTTTGGAATTTTTTTTTGGTCTGGTGAATTTGAAGAGGAAGAGGGCTTCAGGCATGACACTAATAGAAACACTCCCTTTTAGTTTCCATTTGTCCTTGACCCATTTTCGAACCATCTCCACCATGGGGTACAAGGAGAAGAATTTTCCCACCAGGGTATTAGCCATGTTTTGCAAAATATGGTCCAAAACAACATCATGGAGCTTTAAAGAGGTTCCCTCCTCAATTTGCGAGTAGACGAGGATGATGTTGGGGTCCACAGTCTCAGTGTTTCCGACAAACACATTTTTCTAGCCTTTGAGATTCATGTTAACAACAAGAGGTTCCATGATATTTTTTTTATCATGAACAATCGACACGTCAGGTATAGGATCAGAAACCATGGGAGTGGCCAGAGAGTTCTCCGAAGAAGAACCATCAAGTTAAATCGCAACCAGACAAGAGGGAGGATCTACTGTGAGACCAGGAGAGGATGTGATAGATAGTGTCAGCATCATAGAGTCCAAAAAAGGGTCCATAGGTGGTGGGGGATGATCCCCATGTGTAGAGTCCACCATGAACGACAAGAGTTTGAATTTAGAAAACTTGCAAAGCGGGAACTTGCATTAGTAAGAATGCAAAATTAACCTTTATAAAGAATTGTGTTATGATCTATATTACATGTGTGTTTATCACACAAAGGTAAGCATCTTAGTTTAGCATATTTGTTTTTTCATACTAAGCTGAATCATAGCTAGACCGAAGGGAGGATCCACCATGGGATCAGGAGAGGATGTGACAGACAATGTCAACATTGTAGAGTCCAAAATGGGGTCCGTAGGTGGTGGGAAAAGATCCTCACCAATAGAGTCCACCATGAACAACAAGGGTTTGAAATTAGAAAACTTGCAAAGTGGGAAATTGCATTAGTAAGAATGCAAAATTAACCTTTATAAAGAATTGTGTTATCATCTATATTACATGTGTGTTTTTCACACAAAGGTAAGCATCTCAATTAATCATATTTATTTTGTCATAAATTTTATGATATGTTTATCATTCTTATGCTTTCTTTTTAATAGCAAAAAGGTGATGAGTAGCTAAACTTTATTTATAAAACATACATACATAAGGATTACACAACAATCTCCCACATGAGAAAAAAATACATCAAAGAAAAACTAGAATAAAAAGAAAAAAAAACAAAAAGGAGGACACTAGCATCCAAAAAAAAACTATAGAAAAACCATAGAACTACATGCCCAACATCATCTGGTATGTGCTGGCAATTGACATTCATCTGACGCTTCTTGATGGTTGATTATTAGTTTAGGGTTGTCATTGATGGAAACTCTTCTTGGACATTCGATCAAGTAGTCAAAATTCTTCTTTTTTGGAAGCAGATGTTAAGCAGTAGCCTGTTAACTGGTAAATCAGGATTATTTCAATACAATTTTGCTCTAGAAATATTCTTGGTGATTGTATTGATTGTGGTGACTTAGCTCTAGGTAGAAATGATAAGGCCAACATTGGTGAAACTTTTTTGAAATTGTTTTGGTCTGGTGATATGTTTTGTTAGAGATTTAAGCTGAAACGTGACTACACATTACACTTGTTGATGAGATTGAGCATAGTTTTATGTGCACATTTGATTCCTATGTGATCTGGTAGCGGATTGAGACAAAAACAAAGTATTTCTAGAGTGAGTGCAGTTGGAGATCTTGTACTTAACCGAAACTCATTCTTTCATTGTTAGATGCTATCTCAAGAGTTGTTCTATTGTATTTTCTCATTGTTATCAAATTGTAAGTCAGTGAGACTTCCCTGAAGGTTCTAGCCTTCTAGGTCATTGTTATTGAGCAATGAGCTCTAGGAGTGAGTTTGAATGCAAGTGCATTTTCCATCTATGTAATATGTTTGTCCTCCTGGCCATAGTATATGAATATTTAGGGTTTAAGTCCAAACATAGTTTTTTCCTTTTTGGGTTTCCACATAAAAATTTTGGTGTTGTGGATCTGTGGTTTATTTATTGCTTGCTTATGTTCTTTACTATTATACATTGTAGACCGGTGGATAAAGAATAAGTTTGTGAATTTGGTTTCTGGCAAAACACTGATTCACTACCCCCTCTCAGTGTTCCTTGATTCTAACAATTGGTATTAGAGCCTATTTCTACTAAGGAAACTTAACTACTTTAGGAAGATCTGGGAGATTGAATCAATGATTCCGGTTAGCAAAAACAACTTTGTGTGGCACTGGAAAATCTTGAAAGAGCTAAAAGAGAAGTAAGTTCCTTAAGAGAAAGGTTGAGTGCAACTAAAGATTTGATTGAGGATTAGAAAGAGAAAATGAACACTTCAAGAGAAAAGATGATAGATTTGATGAATAAGTTAAAGGAGAAGCAAGAGCAGAGTCCTGAAGATGAAAACAAGTTTGAGGAATGTGAGAAGTTGACTAGAGATAATGCTATTTTGAAGAATGAGATGCAATCCATTGGGATTAAGTTGACAAAAGAGATTGAAGATTGGAAGAAGAATGAAGAAAGCCTGACTCAATCCTTGAGTACTTACTTCTACACAATAAAAGAAATTTCTAGTAGTATACATACTTCTTTTATTTTTTTATTAGTGTAGCTTTCTTTTATTGTTATTGTATCTTCTTGGCTCACCAAAACACTCATTTAGTGAGGTAGTGTGTTGGAATCACTGAACATTGAGAGGGGAGGTGAATCAGTGTTCTGCAATTAAGAAACTTATCAAACTTATTCATAAACCACCAAATGAATATGAATGAAACTAAAGTGTGAAAATTTAAATAAAACAACCACAAAACTATAACACCAGAATTCTTACATGGAAACCCAGAAAGGGAAAAACCACAGTGAAATTTGAACCCATAAAATTATTATAATTTGATCACAAGGATGATAATATTACATAAATGGGAATGCGCTTGCATTTAGGCACACTTCCTAGAGCTCACTAACCAAATATAATAGACGGCTACAACCCTAGAGGACTCACTATCCTAAAAATGAGATGCAAAACCAATGACAATGTTTGAACTGAAATATAGCATCTAGAAATGTTAGAAAGTAGTTCGAGTTAAGTTCAAAGAGATTGGCTTCCTCTGATCTAATATATTTCTCTGTCCTCCTTTACTGTTAAATACCAGATCACAAAAGATGAATTGTGGACCTTCAAGTTCGAATACTTAGTTTTTATCTATTATTATAATCATTAGATCTCCTATCATAGATTATACAATATTTAGATAATACCACATGCAATGCTATTCAAAACATACCACACATGCTCACACATTGATTATATCAAATGAATATTAAATTAATATATACACTAGGAATGAAGCTAGAACAATCGTTTGGTTGTTTGTGTGTGTGTGTGTGTGTGTGTGGCTAGGTCCAACAATCCACATGCTAAATTCCATAAGAAAGAACATGTGCAATTCCCAATTTATCCTATTTTGGTCCCAATGATCATCCATACATTTCCTCCCATGAGAACACATTACAAACCTCTGGCAGATCAAACCAAAACAAGAACTTACTTGATTAACTAGCATAGTGACTACTCTATCACTTCAAACACAATGACCACAAGATATGGAGTCTTAAAACTCTGGATTATGATGAATCATGTATAGAGATACTCTCTTTTCAAACTATAAATTATAACCCTTAAGATGGAAAAAAGTAAAACTACAATACACTACTTGTGTAAACACATCTTCTAACAAATAAACCTCAAAAATTATCATAAAACCTTTCAAAATCATCTCACATAGTAGTGATAGATACAATATTATACAACAAACACTCACCAATAGATATCATCAACATAACATATCATAATCATTCTGAATCTTTGTGGAACACAAATTCAGAATTACATACAAGACATCATTATACTCTTCCAGCTACCTTAAGAGCAATGGTGAAATTGATTAGTATCTTGACATCAATGACAACCCATTCTCATCATACCATAGAACTTATACCATAGGGGCTTCACTAGCTATGCAATATTATATCACATACATTCATATTGGGGGGTTTAATATCCCAAAAATGAGGGTGAAATATAATGCCTATCAATGAAAATAGGGAGGTTTTTAGTTTTGGCTATGAAAAAATACCACATTTGGTGAAAATAGGAGGGCTTTTAATTCGGGCTGTGTATTGGGAGGGGGGCAATAAAAATGAATTTAGGACAACATTTTTCTAAAATATGGGGATTCTTTAGTATTCCATTAACGCACGTGTTATAATCTAGGTTGACTAAGTGAAGCCCCCACGACTTATACCAATTAGTGAGATTTGTATGAGTAAATTGTATGCTACATAAATTTACAGGTTATCTATTTGTATGTTTTCTATTAAGGTAACCAGGGAGAGGGCCCTAACATGTACACAAAGAAAAGTTAAATAGGATTTTGAAAGGGCCCTGAACACTTGTACAAAGAGGGAAGATAGCTAGCTCACCCAAATAGAATGACTTGCAAACATGGGTTTTCAAAACAACCCAAAACCTTCACTTCTAGAAACAATCTATTAGTTAGGAATATTTGATATCATGATAAAGAGAACCATATCACCTCATTTACTTTATTTAATCTGATCACCTTGAGAAATTAGTACTTCATGCCCCCTTAAGTCATTACATAACCATATTTTACAATTAAGGCAAAAAGTAGCCTAATATGTTTAAGATTTAGTTTGATAAGGTTATGACTAGCTAAAAATATAGTTGACTTACTTTTATCATCTTAACAAATTAATAACTAGTTAGTTTCTCATGAAGCCATCCATTTAATTTTTCTTAGACCACTCCTTAACTATGTTCTACATATTATATAATAATTAAATATAATATATAGTCTATAAAGAATGAAATAAAATATACTAAGAGTAGGAGTGTGAATCAATATATGCAAATTCTCAACTTCAGACCTAATTAAACATTATGATAAATTTTGGATCTTGATTTATCACTAAAACCACTAACCAACTAATAAACATAAACATGCTTTATAAAAGGAGAACACAAACTATATGTGTAAACCTAAAAGGGGAAAAGCATGGTGAGAATATCCTCACAAATAAATATGAAACTTATAATTGATTATGGGCACCAACCAACTGAAGACACCGATCCCCTTACATTGTATCTGTAGGCACCAATCTATTAGAGGTGCTAATCTCCTCAACCAAGATTACAAAAGATGAATTATGGACCTTCAAGTTCGAATACTTAGCTTTCATGTATTATTATAATCATTAGATCTCCCTCTCATAGAGTATACAATCTTTAGATAAAACCCCACACGATGCTATTTAAAACATACCACACATACTCACACATCGATTATATCAAATGAATATTAAATTAGTACATACACTAGGAAGGAAGATAGAACAATTCTTTGTGTGTGTGTGTGTGTGTGTGGCCAGGTCCAACAATCCACATCCTAACTTCCATAAGAAGGAACATGTGCAATTCCCAATTTAGCCTATTTTGGTCCCAATGATCATCCATACACTTCCTCCCATTAGAACACATTACAAACCTCTGGCACATTAAACCAAAACAACAACTTACTTGATTAACTAGTATAGTGACTACTCTATTACTTCAAACACAATGACCACAAGATATGGAGTCTTAACACTTTGGATTATGATGAATCATGTGTAGAGATACTCTTAAGATGGACAAAAGGAAAAGTACAATAAACCACTTATGTAAACACACTATTAGACGAACAAATATATTTATTAAAATATTTACAAATACCATGCAACATATATATTATTCTTTATTCATGATTTTATGAAAATATTTACAAATACCTTACAACATATATATTAGAATACATTTTAAAACTGCCTCTACTACAAGAAATAGAAAGAAAGAGTCTTACATTTTTTCCACATTCAAAAGTTTGAGTTAGTCCATCCCATTTTAATGGATGATTAAAATAAATATATTTTACCTACTTCATGGGTTTTTATTACTATTATAATGTATGTTTTAAGTCATTACTCATTTCTCGTGGAGTTGACATTATGTGTTTACTTTGTCTTTGGGGGTTGGCAATATCCATTGTCCTTTGAAAAATTGCCAAGGAAAATAAATTTATTTCACATGCTACCAAAGAAATATTAGATCATTTGAATTGTGGGCAAAGAAATTCAAAATAATGAACACCGACAATAGGGAATTGATTAAATATTTTCACCATTCTCTCCAACTATATGCTATACATTCTATTTTTCTACAATCAATATCTCTTTAACTTTTGCTTGAACTTGTGACTTGCTAGAGATGTTGATTTCTTTTAACAAGTTACATGCATCATTAACTACTACAATTGGGATGAGGGAAAGTAAAGTATTGTGTTTTTTATTAATAAAGCAATGAGAATAAGGGCATTCACCCTTTACATAGCATAACTATTAAAAAACCATAGTGCAGAAACAACACTATAATAGCATTAACAACAACTAATCAACCAAAAGAGACCAAATCTTAAAAATAAAAAACAACAACCAAAAACACAAAAGAAAACTATAGGGGTGCCTTGCGCACCCTAGTGGCATCCATGACAGTATTCCATTCATTGGATAGGAACTTGTAAAGGTCTCTAGCCTTCTGATTATCCTCCTCACTATCCACTGTACGTTCCCTCAGCAAAGAGAGGGTGAGCGTCGAGCTGTATAACACCTGTAAATAAATTTTTTTAAGGCATGCCATTTGGGCATCCTAGGCCCCCTTCTTGCTCTTCAGCTGGTTGGCATCATCCATGATAGCCTATAATTTAAGTATAAGGCCCATGTTCTCAATCCTCTACATGATGTCCAACACATTCGTGCACAACATTTCCATTTGCTGAAAAGTAGGGACACCCTGCGGGTTCACAGTAGCCATGTCATCCGTAGTCTTCTCCATCTCCTTGGGAACATCTCTAGTAGCTGGGTTGTTAATGTCATTACCTAGGCCCATCAAGGGGAGAGATTGCATCACCTATTTCCCCATCTTTAAATACAGGTCCAGGTTAGCAGACTCTAGGGCTTTGTTATTAGAAATTTCCTCACCCATGACACCCTCAGTGCCCATATTCATAGGGGTCATATCCTTAACATCAGTTGGGTCCTGGGTTTGTATCTCAATATTGCCCATGTAAATGGCACCAATAGTGGTCAGAACCACGGGGTCCCTACTCAGATCCACATCCACAACATCCCCATCAGGGCCCCCCATAGTCGTATTAGGGTCCTCTCTCTCCTTGTCCCCTATGGGGTCCTCCTTCGAGTCAATATTTTTTATCAATGAGGTCTTATTCTTGCAGCTTTTGGAATCCATTCTGAAGGATCTCCTTTTAACCTCAGAATCAGGGAAAGGATTGTCATTCTTAGCATCCTTAGAGGATGAATTGTCATCAAAGATAATACGTTTGTGTTTGACAAGGTTTTGCATTTTCCCTTGGATAGTGAGCGGGAAGCACTAGAAGAGGCTGAAAGAGTCAAACTGGGGGAGACCGCATATAAGGAAACCACATAGACATAAATAGGTAGAGACATGGTGGTCATAGCAAAGCCTTCATGAGGATACTGAAAAATCTAGGGAAGGCCATAGACAGGGCGGGAAGCTCTTGAGGAGTAGGCATGGGGGGCTAAGAGCGAGAGATGTTTCAGGGGGAAAATAAGGCATTGGTGAAGGAGGTAGGGAAATTTATCAACATGCTTGAGATCCATGGTGTCTTTAATAGGGCTTTCAATATAGAGTGCAGTAAATAAAAGGGTAGACATATAAAATCATTATTGCACAAATTATTGAGAAGGGATAAATAATAGTAGTAGAGTACCATGTGCCTACCCTCGAGAGTGAATTACTTCATGATCATCAGGCATATCATATTCCATGGGTATTTTAGCTCCTCCTGAGAAAACCCTCCCTGGATTTTGACAGGTTCTTCGCAGTTGCGGAAGAATCATTTCAAACCTTTGCTATTGGCAAAATGGCTATTACGCTTCCAGCATCGGCCATCAAGGGTCAGCTTCATAGCTTGAGCAATAGTCTCCTTAGAGATATCAAAGGAAATGTTGCCTATTGAGACATGCATCCCATACCAGGAGGATGAAAGAGCAGCCGAGAGCTGCTCATCGTGGCCCTGTAGACATTCTGAAAAATCAGCAATTCCTCCTTCAATGCAGAAATTCCAGACCAATGGGTCTTTTTTGAAATCATCTAGATTATCTGGTTCATATCTAACTCTGTCATCCCCCATATCCTCCACCAATGGAGCTTCTTTAGTCATTAGAAAAATTTCATAGAGAAAGTTGCAGAGACCCTTCCAGAAGCAAGCCGAGAAAAGATAATGGGAAGTGTACGAGCTTGGCGTCAATAAATGAGACATGAAGTTGGGTGCATGGGAAAAATTCAAATCACTTTTAGAAATGATTTCTTGGTTATGAGGCAGGAAGAGCCATCAAATACCGGTGGCAATCAACATGTTCCCAATCCAATCATAACTCATCATGACGTTGTAAGCCCAAAGGAATTACCAACACAACAACATGTCTATCACTACCAGCTTGGCCGAATGAGTCACCACCACATCAGAAAAGATAGAAGGGATATTCTCAATATTTTAATTATGAAACCAACACCCCCAGACTACCCCAAGGGAAGAGAGGAGTGTAAGGAAAACACTTGGCAAAAGCTCAATCATTAGTAAAACTTTTGGATTTCTCTTCTTGAAGAAGGATTTTAACATGGTCCAGGAGGGAATTGTGACTCCTCCAACATCTCAATCCTGAAAGATTTAGTTGAATGGCCACAAGAGCATCCACTAGTCTATTGCCTTCCCTGAAGATATGCATGATTTGAAATGAGTCAAGCCTGGAGATGAGCCTCGGGGTGTCCCTGATGGTTCCCTCAATGGTCCAACTAAGCTTATTTTGCCCTTTGACAACATTAATGATGAGCTTGGAGTCACCCTCAGTCTCCCTAATCCTGACTCCCATGGTGAGGGCGAGATGAATTCCCAAGGCTAAGGCCATAGCTTTAGCCTGATAAGAGGAATTCCCATTCAGGTTACCCACATAAGTAGGAACAAGGGGCCCTAAATGGGACTTGATAACCCCTCCACCAGTAGCTAGGATTCCTTGGAAACCCCATCAAAATTAAGTTTGAAATGTATAGGTGGAGGCGACCAAACCATCCTTTGCCTTAGGAGTCTCTTGGAGCAGTCAACAAGAGAGAATGAGGGGTAAATGTTCCAACATCTAGAAATTTTCTAGTCCCAAGTAGAGGAAGGCTTGGACACCATCTAGGTTTTAGAAATAGAGATATTCTCAAGAATAAACTTAAGCAATCGAGAAAACACAGTTTCCATAGAGGCCTTTTTGTCTTTGAATATCCTGTCATTCCTTTCCTTCCAGATATTCTAGTTCACATGAGGGGGGATCTACTTCGACCATTGTTGGATAAGGAGGTTGGAAGAGGGGTCCCAAAACTCTTGGGATAAATTTAACAAATTATCATTCATAATCCAATAGATATTGACCTAGCTGTAGACCACTGCCTAAAGCTCCCAAGTAAAGCCATAGTGGAGGAAGAGATGAGAAAGACTTTCCTCGTCATTTTTGCAGAAGATGGATTTGTTAGAGAATTGGAATCCCTGCTTGACCAAATTGTCTGGGGTCAAAATTTTGTTGAGGACAATAGTACACCAAAATAAATTAACCTTGGGGATGAAGTGGGGATTCCAGAACTCTTTCCAAATAGAGGTGCAAACAAGTTCTCTTAGCAAGCAAGTGTAGGCAATTCTAATAAATAAGTCTTCAGAAGGGTCCTACTTCCAAATGAATCTATCTTCCCTAGGAAAAAATGGGAGGAACATACCAGCCAAAATCTTCTGGAGCTTTGTAGCAGTAGGGAGGAGGAAGGGATGATCAATGCATCAGTCCTCCAAGGTCCTCCAAGTGTAGTTGCTGAAATATTCACTAACCCTTTCTTCAAAGAAGCTTTTGGTAGCATCCTCTAGCCTTCTAAGGGAGGGGGAAGAAGCAAGGGGTTTCTCTCTCAACCAATTTTCCTTCCAGAAGAGAATATTCCATCCATTTCAAATAAGCCACCTCAAGCCATGAGATAAAGGGTCCCTTCAGCTCAAGATGCTATTACAAATTTTGAAACCCTTGGGAAGGCCCTCCTCTCTCAGAATAATTCTTCCACTCCCATCCAAAGGAAAGTCTTTTGGATATTCTCTAGCTTAGCAGCCATAGCCGCATAAATCTTAAAAAGGGAGAGGAAGTACACAGGGATCCTCTGGAGGGAGGAGGAGAGCAGTTGCTATTTCCCAACACGATTGAGGAATTTACCTTTCCAACCAGCCATCTTCTTCTGCATTCTTCTGAGGATAGAGATCCAAAAGGAATTAGAGACATCTTTAAAAGTCAAGGGGAGACCCAGGTGGGTGTTAGGGAGGAAGGCCCTTTAACAACCAAGGATTCTATAGACTTTATCTTGGAGTTGGACATGAGTGTGAAAGAAGTAAATTTTTCTTTTCTCATAGTTAATGTGTTGGCCACAAGCTAGAGCATAGTAGTTGAGAAAGGATTTCCAAGCCTTAGCTTCCCACACAGAGGAGTTACCAAAATGAATAGTGTTGTCGATGAACTATTGTACAACATTAGGATGCCTCATAGAGGTGGGTTGGATGCCTAAGAGAGCTCCCCTATGAACCATGGAGTTCAAGTTAGAAGCCAGTTATTCAATAAGGATGATGAAAAGGTAAGGGGAGTGATGATCCCCTTGTCGCAGACCTCTAGAGGCCCTGGAATTCTCCAAGGGGCTCTCGTTGAGAAGCGCAGTGTAGGTGTTTGTAGATATGCATTCCCAAATAAGTTTGATGAGTTTATCTCAAAAACCCATAGTTTTGAGAACTTTGAGAAGGAAGTTCCAGTTGACTCTATCATAAGCCTTGGAGATGTCAAGCTTGAGCACCATCCCTAGCTGATGACACTTATCCATCGAGTGAATAATCTCATGAGTAGAGATGACTGCATCAAGAATATGCCTACCTAGGACAAACCCTTATGGGAAGGGAAAATCAGAGGATCCCTAAAAGGTTTGAGCCTATTAACAAGAACTTTTCTGAAGATTTTATAAATAGCATTGTAGAGACTGATAGGGCAGAAGTCCTTGAGACTAGATGCCACCTTATTTTTAGGTACAAGGGAAATGAAGGTGTAATTGAGCCTTTTGAGGAGCCTTCTAGATCTAAAAAAAATCCCTAGTAGCCAAAACAAAATCAGGGCCCACCACATCCCAAAAATCTTGGAAAAAAGCTGGGGGGAAACCATTAGGACCTAGGGCTTTGATGGAACCCAAAGAAAAATTAGTAGACTTGAATTCCTCCTTAGAAATAGTGGCCAAAATGAGGTTGTTATCTTCCATTGAGAGGGGTGGTGGGAGGTAGTTGAGAAGATCCTCCCCAACACGGGCTCCAAAGTTACCATCTTCCTGAATCAAAGTGGCAAAATAGTTGGTAGTCAGTCTGCTCAAACTATCCACATCATTGACCTCTTGATTGTTATCATCCAAAAGGGAGGAGATGTAGTTTCTACACCTGTGGATAATAGCAGATCTATGAAACAAAGTCATTTTCTTGTCACCCTATTTTAGCCATTGAACCTTGTATTTCTATTTCCAGTAGAGTTCTTCTTTGTGGGAGTTTTCCTTCTATTTTATGTACAGAGCAGCCTCCTCCATATAGGTAGCTTGAAGGGAGTCACTTTGATCAATGCACTCTTGGATATCAATCAGTTTACTATTCAACTCATTTTTTTGCTTGAAGATATCCTTGAAGGTGTATTTATTCCAACCCTAGATGTTTCTTTTGACCAAATTGAGCTTTTGGGCAATCCAGAACATAAGTGTTGTAGCGTCATAAATTGTACGCACTTGCTAGGGTGGTACAATTTCACACATAGTTTAGCACCTGCCTTGGTGCATTTTACATTTTGCATTGCATTTCTCCTTTAGCACTTAATTAATCAAATTAATTAGGTCTAAGGTCCTATTTCATCATCCTCTACATCATAAAGTTGGGCCCTTTTGTTAAAGTGTGCCCTTTTCATTTTATTCCTCCAATACATCATTCAATCAAAAACCCTAATTAAGTCCTATTTTGAACTTGGGGGCTTGGTTTCGGGGGTCAAAACATCTCAAAATCACCTGTAACTTCGGGATTCTCTCTAAAATCATCATATCCGATGGCCCTGAAAATTTGATGAAAAGTTGTCGGGACCGTGGTGCCCGGAGTGCACATGGTCCCGGACATTTTTCCCAAAATTTTAGGAGCACAATCCAATCATAAAATAAAGCTTAACACCAAGAAATTGGTGGGAAATTCAATCTCTAGGTTGGCCAAAAGATGAAATTACGACCTAGGGTTTCATACATAAGAGCTCTCTTTCTTCATTTGAAAGGATTCGATTTTCGTCTTTCAAGAACCTCATATGCAGCGAAAGAGCAGATCTTTGAAGACTTCAACAACATTCAACATCTCTCTATCAAGCATTTATCAATTTCATTCATCCGTTTAGGGCTTGGAAGACATTGAAGAACAATAGGAGATTACCGACTGAAGATTGGCTTGTACCCCTCCCTTGGGGGTTGGGTATGATTTCATGTTGTTTTCATGTCTTTGCATAAGCTTCAATACATCACTTATTCATGCTTTAGATCACTTTGCATCTTGATTTAGAGCATTTACATTATCATTTACAAGCAATTAGGGTTTACTTTCTAGGTTGCTCTAGTTTGCTTACTCGCATTTTAGGATCTTGCACACACACAAGGTCTACACACACAATATATTTTACAATACAACTTGGCTATTTGTGGAGGTGGAAATCACTGAAGTGGGGGTTTGACTAAGGCAAAACCCTATATAGCTGCCCACACCCTTTTCAGATATAAGTACAGGTTTCGGGACTCGGACGACGCCACAGGTTACAGATCCGGGAAAAGCAGGTCGAGACAACACTCCACAACAAATTGCAGAGCAAAAGACTTGGACAGGGGCATGGGGCTCCCTAGTCCTACCAGGACAGGGGTGCTGGGCACCCTGGTCCCTGGGACAGAGGCGCTGGGCGCCCTGATCCTCCTGACAAATAGCATTTCCGATAGTTTTCTAGAGTGCAAGACAACAATTTCAGGTGTAGTTTCCGGTACAGTATCAGGACAGTGGCGCCCGCGCTCCCGTCTTGAACATTTTCAATCAGATTTTAACTTCGGGTATGCATCTGCATTCTTGTTTTATCCTTGTGTTTACAGCTATTCATTGTTTAATCTCAATTCTGCAATCTTGTTATTGGTTTGTACATGCATTTTGGGATTAGGACTTGAACTTGTATCATTTTATCTTTCAATTACAACAAAGGAATAGAAATCCTAATAGGTAACCCATGGCTCTCTCTTTCACAAAAAGAAGTAGCCAATTGTGTGATACCTCTAGGCTCTTTCGTATTCTGTAATGTGTGTCGAAAGGTAGGATTAGGGCATGTTAACCTAGTCTCGCTTTTTCCCCCACACATTTTGGTCAACCTGACGTGAATCTATCATTGCTTCTTCTCGCATTGCATTTGTTAGATCTATATCTAGACTTAGTGTGTTTTCATTTCATTTTCATTAAAAAAGAAAAAAAAAAAGAGAGTGTGTTTCTTTGCATTATGTTTTTAAATTTTATGCAACCTTTATTTCAAAATGTCAGATTTTTATTTGCAAAATGTTCGTGCTTATGATGATTATTATGAGTATAGCCAAGATGAAGTAGATGAAGCTTTAGATGAGTTTTTGAACCCTAAAGATGCCAAACCTTCATTTTACCAAAAACTCATAAACCTTGTTACTATGCCATTTAGGTGTGATGAGAAAGACAAGTCGAATGGTTCCTCTCAAGGGTACATTCCTATCAACTCTTCCACTCAATCTAGTAACATGGTTGTTTTCAATAATCCCCTCTATGAGGAGATGTCTCCTTTTGAATCAAAATATAAACCCTTTAATCGATATGATCATGCTTTGTTGGATGATGTTCTTGATGACTTTGTGGCTTTATCGAAATCTTTAAACAAGAACAAGACTTCTAAATTGGTTAACATGATAAACTTGAATGAGCATAACAAGCCTCTTTGTGAAGTCCAAGGTGCTTATCCTTCTCCCACCTTTCAAGTTCCTAAATCACCTCTCCTTACTATCCAAGGAGGGTATGATCATGATTCCTTTCATACACTGAATAAACTGATCATCACTGTGCAAGGAAGAAAACCTATAAGTCCTTATAGTTATGCTAAGAAATTAACTAGAGAGAGTTATCATGTGGTTGCCCATACTTATCACACCAGAAATAATAGGTAGCCTAATCCTCCTCTTATTATTCCAGTTTCTCTTCCTAATCCTCAGCCAATTCTTCCACAAGCTCCCCGTATTTTGCAAGTTATGGGTAAGGAATATGATCTCATAGAACAACTTAAAGCTACCCCTACTAAGATATCCCTCTAGGATTTGATTCAAACTTCTTCCACTCATCATGGAATGTTACAAGATTCCTTGAAAGATTTGAATGTTCCTCCACCGAATACATCTAGTAATATAGCATCTTTGGTTAACTCTGTGATGAATCCTAAGGCTCAAATTGTGTTTACCCAAGATGAGTTGCCTACTAGTGAAATTCAACATCAATATGATCCCTTGATGATTGTGGTTATCATGAAAGACACTGCTATAAGACGAACACTAGTAGATAATGGCTCTGGCCTTAATGTGTGTAGCCTTAATCTATTGCATAAAATGAATGTGGATACATCCCTCATTGAGCCTGACTCTCGTCCCATTCGAGGCTTTGACAATGTGGCTAAGACTTCATTAGGTATTATCACCTTACCTCTCACAGTGGGACCTGTTACTTTGCCTACTCCTATCCATGTTATGTCGGGAAATTTAACATACAACTTGTTATTAGGGAGACCTTGGATTCACAATATGCAAGCTATCCCCTCTACATTGCATAGACAAGTTAAATTTATCTATAACAATAAGACATATACCTTGATAGGTGATACTAACTTCCAAGCTTGTTTACAAACATCTACTTCCAAAGGGGGTTCTTCTAAGCCATCCTCGTCTAGTGATGACTCTTTAAACAAGATACCTATCGATGAATCCTCGCTCTCTAATGATCAAAATTCTTTGGATGAGTCTGGAGCTCCTGAAGAAGATTCTTCTCGACTTGAAACTACACATAAGAAGGATTTTGATCCTGAGAAGGTCCTCGCAGAAGACGATTGGGGATCTCTTGATTTCAATCCCACCTTTGTAGGTGAATATAAGGTTCCTTCTAGAGAGCTTAAAGTTGACAATAAGGAAGAAGCTAAAAGTCAGTCAATCTTACCTGAACCTATGAGCAATAATTTTGTGGCCGCTTCTCAAACTTCTTCTCCTCACATCTCTAATTCTGAAGAGTTTGATTCTTTGTCTTATGAAAAACCACCTTCTCTTTCTGAAATGGCTGATCATTATGGTTGTGGTTTTCGCATTTTTGCTAAGCATGGGTATCATGGAAATGGTTGTGGCACTCACGAACAAGGGATAAAGTTTCCTCTAGAGAATAATTTTCACAATTATGCCTTTGGACTCGGCTATAATCCCTGCAAACGCACTAAAGCTTCTAAAAGACCATGCATTAGTGTTAATGCTATTTCTACATCTCTATCAATGCAACACCCCGAGTATATTGATGGGGATCCTTCGTGTGCCTATGCTTTGGATGTCTTCCCTACCGATGATGCTTTAGCTGAATTCTTGTGAGCCTATGACACTCTTCCTCATTATCATCACAATAGGGGACTCCCTTATTGTTTGAACACTGAAGCCTATTTTGGAAAAGAGATCGATAATGATGAGATTGTGAAAGAATTCCCTCAGTTAAAGGATACTCCTCAACAAAGTAATCTTCTTATAAGTGACACCACTGATGTTAAGATGGATCCTTGCAATAAAGAAAAAGTCATTAAAATTGGAAAATGTTTGGATGAAGAGGAACAAAAACAATATGAAGATTTATTGCATGAATTCCCCGAGATCTTTGCTTGGACATACTCTGACATGCCTGGTATAGATCCTAAGATTGTCACTCATAATATTGTCTTAGTTCTCGATGCTAAGCTCGTGAAACAAAAGATTCAAAAAATGAATCCTAAGGTGGCTCTGCTTGTTAAGGCTGAGATTGAAAAGTTATTGGAGGCTGGATTTATCCACCCTATTGACTATTCCCCACGGATTTCAAATATTGTCGCTATGGCTAAACCCGATAATAAAATAAGAATGTGTACCGATTTTTGAGATTTAAATAGGGCTTCTTTAGAAGATGATTTCCCTCTTCCAAACATTGACATGATAGTTGATTCTACGGCAGGACATGCCTTGTTATCCTTCATGGATGGTTTTTCAGGATACAATCAAATTTTCATTAACCCTCAAGATCAATTCAAAACCACTTTCACCACTCCTTGGGGTACATTTTGTTGGATAATGATGCCTTTTGGACTTAAGAATGCCGGTGCAACTTATCAACAAGCGATGACCCTTATATTTCATGATTACATGCATAAGATTTTAGAGGATTATGTTGATGATATTTTAGCCAAATCCATTCTTCACATAGATCATATTAAAATCCTTCGTCAAATCTTTGAAAGAATTCATAAATATCACATGCGCTTGAATCCTCGAAAATGTGTTTTCGGTGTGGATAGTGGAAAACTATTAGGATTCATAGTTTGCATCGTGGGATTGAGGTGGACACTAAGAAAATAGATGCTATTGTCAACATGCCACCTCCTAGAAATGTGTCTCAACTTAAAAGCTTACAAGGAAATATTCGAGCTGTTCGTAGGTTCATATCTCAACTTGCGGATCGTACCTTTCCTTTTACTCAACTTCTCAAAAAGAATATCACTTTTCAATGGAACGAAGATTGTCAGCAAACATTTGAAGATTTAAAAGTGTATTTGGGTAGTCCTCCTATTCTTCAACCTATCGAACCTTCTAAACCCTTCCTTCTGTATACAGCTACTTCCTCTCATGCTCTCACAGCATTGTTGGCACAACATGATAAAGATGGTAAGGAATGTCCAGTTTATTACATAAGTCGTACCTTACTCAATTATGAGACCCGATATTCTGCGATAGAAAGACAATGCTTGGCCTCGGTGTTTGCGACTTAGAAATTGAGACATTACCTTTTAAATTCAGAAGTCCACGTCATGGTAAAGTTTGATCCTTTGAAGCATCTTTTCTCTTAAACTGATTTATCAGGACACCTAGCTAAGTGGGTTATGATGTTAACTGAATTTGACCTTAAATTTGTTTCACAAAGAGCAATTAAAGGGCAAGCATTGACCGATCACTTAGTTGAGGCCCCTTCACCTTTCTCCTTCCCTAATTCTGAGTCTTTCCCCGATGACTTCATTCTTTCTATAGAGAAAGATGAAACTTGGGAATTATACTTTGATGGTTCTAAGTGTCGTACGGGATCGGGGGCAGGTGTTGTTCTGATTTCTCCTACAAGGAAATCTATTCCCTTATCCTATCGTCTAAATTTCCTGTGTACCAATAACATTGCTGAGTATGAGGCTCTTATAGTGGGAATAAAAGCAGCCTTAGCTCTGAATATAAAGCACATACATATTTATGGAGATTCTCAATTGATTATAAGACAAGTAATAGGACTGTATCAAGCAAAACAAGACAAATTATCACAATATAAAGATCTTGCTATCTCTTTATTACAAAAATTCAATTCCTATACCATGGAACCTGTTCCTCGAAAAGATAATCGACATGCAGATGCAATGGCATGTGTGGCTTCTCTTGTATCTTTAGAGGACCCTATGGTTGATCATAAATTTGTTATTCACAACCTTATTTCTCTAGCTATTGTAGACGATTCTAGCTTGGTAACATGTTGTGACTTTGTAGACTCAGATGAATGGTATTCGCATATCGTAAGATATTTGACCGATTGTACCTTTCCTGATTCTGCCAATAGGAACACTAGGGCTCAAATCTGCAAGCTTTCTGCTAGATATATCATTCTTTCTAATGTCCTTTACCGAAGGGGTTATGACAGTCTTCTCCTTCACTGTCTAAACAAATCGGAAATCCCCGTTGCTCTTGAAGAGGCACATTCAGGTGCCTGTGGGGGTCATTTTTGAGGCAAATCCTTGGTTCAAAGATTTCTTCGTATGGGATACTATTGGCAAACTATGCAGAAGGATTCTTTTTCATTTGTTAAGAAATGTCATCAATGTCAACAACACAATAATCTGATTCATGCTCCTGCCCAAGAAATTCATTCTCAAGTAGCTTCTTGGCCTTTCTCTGCATGGGGTTTGGATCTCATTGGTAAAATCTCTCCTCCTTCATCTCAAGGACACACCTTCATTATAACTGCAATAGATTACTTTATGAAGTGGGTAGAAGCTATTCCCCTTCGCTCTACTACTGCTGAAGTGATTTGTCAATTTCTTCTAGAAAACATCATTTCTTGATTCGAGATACCTTCCACTATAATCTTAGATAATGGGACATCATTTAAGAACAAGGATGTGAAGAAATTCCTCGAGAAGTATCATATCAAACATCGATTTTCTACACCATACTATCCTCAGTCAAATGGTCAAGCCGAATCATCCAATAAGATAATTGAACAAATTCTTCGCAAAACCGTGAATAATCATGGTAAGGATTGGAGTAATCAGCTAATCTATTGTTGGAAATATGGATGGAGTAACTGAGAGGGGAGGGGTGAATCAGTTACCACAAAAATAAATCCACAAGTCCCTTAGATGTCTTAAATATAAACTGCTGAAACTCGGTAAATTAACTTATCATTAACATGCATAAAACAAATAACATGAACACAAGTAACACCAGATATAACGTGGAAACCCAATTTTGGGAAAACCACCAATGTAACTAGTTACTGATTTTCACTCTTCTGAAGTGAGCCCTATTAGGAGCCAACCCTGTTAAAAGTTACAAAACACACTGTTAGGTGTGACCCTATTAGAGGATTTAATCACCCTGCTAGGAGTGGCCTTGTGAAAGGTCTTAAGAACAATTCAACCGAATTGTCACCTTGTCAGAGGATTTACAAAAATGGTTGTTAAACCAACTCTGTTAAGAGATTTCGGTATCACTACTACAATGGTTAGAAAGCAACAATGAAGTGATCTAAATTAAATACAACTTATCTTGCTGATACAGATCTCTGTTCTGCACCAATAGATCCTTACTGATCACATATATCTTTTCTGCACCTCAAGGATATCACTGATCCTTCATCAGAATTCGCACATTTCTGCTCCTTCACATTTCCATACTTCTCACACTTCCTCACACTTCGAAATCGCAACTTGATCTCTCATATATACCATTCAGGTTACCAAGTCGGCCCAATTACAAGTTACAATAAATATTACATAGGTCGGCTACATATACAAGTTTCAATAAATATTGCTTCGGTCGGCTGCATAAACATTTCACTGATGCTCGGTGAACACTGCTGATTCTTCGGTAACCGACTGAACTCGATAAGTACTGTGAACTCGGTAAAGACTGACTTTCCTTCACATATTCTTCGAAGACCGACTGAACTCGATAAAGACTGCGAACTCGGTATAGCATTCTGGAGTGCTAGGTAGACTCTGTAACTTGCTTCTCTTACCGTCTGAACTCGGTAGACTCTGTCTAACTGCCTTGCCGAACATTCTGAGCTCGGTAGACTCTATCTAACTGCCTTGCCGAACATTCAGAGCTCGGTAGACTGATATGACATTTGTGTAACATCAAAGACAATACACAATTAAACAATTGTATCCAACATCTATGCTCTTTGGGCCTACCGAATGAGTGTACGAATTGCTACAGGAACTACCCCTTATAATCTTGTTTATGGTGCTGACGCTATTATGCCTTTAGAGTTAGAGATTCCATCACTTAAGGTTTCTCTCAAAGGTATAGTAGATGATGACTCTTATAGAAAACAACAACTTCAACAGCTTGAGATGCTTGATGAACAGCGTATAAATGCTCTTGAGCATATTCACGCGTATCACAAAACTCTACAACGAAGCTATAATGATAAGGTTATTCAACGTTCCTTCTCAGTAGGTGACTTAGTCCTCTATGAGAATCAGCGCAATGTGAATGCCTTACCTACAGAAAAGGGAAAATTTAGTCCTAATTGGCTTGGACCATATATCGTTATTGAAGATTATGGATCAGGTGCTTACAAAATAGCGGATGTAGATGGTAGGCCTCTTAAAGAACCTATAAATGCTATGCACTTGCGTAGATATTATGCTTAATTCTTCATTCCTTATTTTCTTTTCAGTTCTTCAACATTGGGTAATATGTTAGTATCTCCTAAATAGAGCAAAATAGAATTAAATGTTATGGTGTTTAATCTATATTGCTTCGTTCTTGACAAGCGTGTTTCTTTACTTTATAGTTTGTCTTGAATTCATTTATGTAAATTGTAAAAGATTTACATTTCCATTATGCTACCATATTTCGCGATGTCTTATGCATTAAGTAGGATCGTATCATGTTGTGTTTAAGTTCAAAATTAAATCACATTAGTTATATGATTCTTAGACTTAATGCATATTTCTTCCCTATCATCAATGTAGTACTTGATTAAATATTTTAATTAAGTCACACATGTATCAATTTAATCATGGAGCATTGAGAAATCAATCACATGGAAATTAAATCCTGAACATACATGTACATCTACCAAATATATTAGATTTAATCAAAGCAAAATATACATGGTTTTAGGCATTAAAGATAATACATTTGAGACAATGAAAAGCATATATATATATATATATGTGGATCATGTTTTCATATACAAATATAGGTCATTATACATCCAAAATATGACCTATCCTACATCATAAAATCATCTCCTATCCCTAGGGCTGGTGGCTGGAGAGTGACGACTAGACACTCCCTCCTGATCCGGCCGTGCAGGTGGACCCATAGGTGTGTAGCGCGATATAGACCGCGAGTGACTCCGAGAGGAACTCCTACGATCCCTATCCATAAGGATCACGCGATAGGAGGTAGCCTCAGCCTGAGCTGCTACTAGATCTCACTATGCCCGCTGAAGGTTCTCCGATAGAACTCTCTCTCTCTCCCTCCATATGTCTACCTGTACTCGGAATGGGGAAAACAAGTCCTCATGCCGACCCACGTTCCCCTGAGGCCTATAAGAAATCTATGAGGAACTGGGGATCTGTGCCATCGTGGAAATGTCTGTCACTGCTTGCTGAATCAGGGAATACCACTCCTGCACATTAGCTGTAGTAGTTGAACAAATTTTTGTATTAGTACCATTCTATATCATCAAAACATTAATCAATCAATATTAACCTACTATACCTGGATCTCCCTCACACTAGTAGGGATCATGATATGGTAGCATCTATGACTGGGAACTACTAGGCTCCCCTCACTTAAATAATCTATGCACAATGGGTGTAAGCTGGACGGTACTAGAAATAGGTCTCTGTATTGCCTCATGTTCCCCCTTTTGGGGAATAAGAGGAGGATCCAGAGCTATGGTATCATCTCCTAAATGGTGGGGAGCTGCATCTGACCCCTCCTCATCATCTCTATCCTCCTCCTCCTTATCATCCTCATCCTTGTCCTTGTCCGCATCCTCACCTGCATCCTCGTTCTCCTCATCTCTATCTATGTCATCATCCTCCTCCTCCTCGGCACTAGGCTGATCTCCTATGGGTGGATCAGGATCTCTTGCCTCCTCATGACCCTCTCCCTCCTCTGGCTCCTCCAACCTAGATCCTTGGTCCTCATCTCGATCTCCATGTCTCCATGGGCCTGGATGGCCTGCCGGGTGATCTGGTGGAAAGATAGGCCCTGGGTATGATCTCATAAACCATGAGACATACCTGCGCTATGCTCCAAGCTCTGCAAAGTAATCAGTGACTACATCCTGATCAGATCCCTCTATATCTGTAGTCTTGATGTCATCTATCGTCGGTCTCGCTACTATTCTAGGTCTGGGAAGGACTCGTGAGTGTCGAGTATAGATGGGTACATCGGCTGGAACACACTACTCTAGCCTGAACTGCCTCCGTACTTGGTCAAAGTAGAATGGGACTATGATATGTGAATATCATCCCCATAGTAGGCGGTTCCTCTGTAAGCATGCTAAGTATCTCTCCATCCCATCCCATCTGTGCATCCATAGATAGGGTCTCCATATGGTCACCTCGGCTGTCAATCTATCAAAAATCACTCTCCAATATAGAAGATCTCCAAATCTCCACTCGCTGGTAAGTGGATAAGCAAACACCCTAGGTCGCTCACTAGCCATACTCATCGGAAAGCCGACAAGCTTGGTGCATGTGAAGTGCTCAAATATCCACACCTACAGAAGTGTGCATGTCATCAAGCTACAACCCCGTCCAAACACATACTCCTCAAGGTCGTGATAGAGATGTGCAAGCATACTCCGACCCCAAGCATATACTCTCCTGTGTCTCTCCATAGCTCTGATGCACCATGTGAGACCCCCATGCATGTGCGTACCTCACCCATTAGGGCAGACGGCTAGTGCTATGATGGTGATCATAAGACGTCTCATAAGGGGAACCTCTCCTGTAGGATGTAAGAGCCAGCTGACCATGATGCGACCTCTCATCTCACTTGGCATGATTCTCCCTATGCAATACACTTGCTCCCTTTGATGGTCCTCCGCAGACCGATTGGTCGCGTATGTCATAGTAGCTCCTCTGATAGGAAGACAAAGTATGCGGTACACATCCTCAAATGTAACCATCAGCTCCCCTACTGGAAGATGGAATGTGCATGTGTCAGGATCCCATCGCTCCATCAGTGCCATCAGCATCGCAGGATGGAACCAAATGGCTGGCATGAGGATCACATACCATAAACCCACAATCAACAATGTGTCTCTCTCTGCCTGAGTCAGCCGGGGAATCTGATCTCACAAACTATGAAGAATCTGTCCCACCGTATGCTCTCTCATGTATGGGAGACCCTGCAACACAAAATCATAACTATAATCAGTACTCAATCATCAAAATCACTCATGCAAACTGTCAAACATCGTATGCTAACCCTGATATCTCTTGCCAAGTCCTGATTGGGACCATGGCGCCCTGTCAGGGACCATGGCACTCTGCCAGGGACCATGGTGCCCTGTCAGGGACCATGGCGCCTTGTCAGGGACCATGGCACCCTGAGGGGACCATGGTGCCCTGTCCGGGACCATGGCACCCTGAAGGGACCATGGTGCCCCACAGGGACCATGGCACCCTGGGTGGGACCCAGGGTCAGATTCCAGGCCCACAAACAATCACAGAAAGTCAAATGTAGAAAATCAAAAGTCAACGTTTAGTCAACTCACCTCGTCTAGTGGCTCATCGTTGATCACGGCTTGTCGCAAGATCTCAATCCTCATGGGATGCTTCAGTCATCATGAAGGCATGATGATGGCTATGTGGGCTCCACTGCAATGAATAGTATTCCAAAATCAACAAAGTGACAAATGCAAATGTCACTTTCAAAGTATATACTTTCATTCCTTTACCTTTACTTTCGAAACCCTAATTTTCCTTTATCACTCATTTCATCATAATTTGAGTTTGGGAGATGCGATTTTCGAGCCGTTTGCTGCGTAGGAATCATATTTTCATTCCCCGACTCTTGGGATGTTCCAAAAAGTGCTCTGATGAAGCCTATTTAGTGAACATCCCTCATCCATACTCTCTTACACAATTTGTCGTAAGTAAACATGCTACCCTATTTCACCTCCCTAATAAGAAAGTCGAAACAGGGGCGGGCATATAGCTACTCACAAATTTCATCACTTTCCTTAGTAAGCATTAGGTAATTTTGTGATCTAACGTGTGTCTTGTAGGGTGCGGTTCCTAACTGTGTACTGCAGATACCGCTAGGGGCTTTGTCTGACAACTTATGGATATATCCTTTTTCAAATGATGTTTACTTTTCTATACTTTAGCTTGCATATGCATGTAGTGTTCATATGACCGCTAAAGTGGGGGCTAAATGTAGCATCGTAAATTGTATGCACTTGCTAGGGTGGTACATTTTCACACCTAGTTTAGCACCTGCCTTGGTGCATTTTACATTTTGCATTGCATTTCTCCTTTAGCACTTAATTAATCAAATTAATTAGGTCTAAGATCCTATTTCATCGTCCTCTACATCATAAAGTTGGGCCCTTTCGTTAAAGTGTGCCCTTTTCATTTTATTCCTCCAATACATCATTCAATCAAAAACCCTAATTAAGTCCTATTTTGAACTTGGGGGCTTGGTTTTGGGGGTCAAAACATCTCAAAATCACCTGTAACTTCGGGATTCTCTCTAAAATCATCATATCCGACGGCCCTAAAAATTTGATGAAAAGTTGTCGGGACCGTGGCGCCCGGAGTGCACATGGTCCCGGATATTTTTCTCAAAATTTTAGGAGCACAATCCAATCATAAAATAAAGCTTAACCCCAAGAAATTGGTGGGAAATTCAATCTCTAGGTCGGCCAAAAGATGAAATTATGACCTAGGGTTTCATACATAAGAGCTCTCTTTCTTCATTTGAAAGGATCCGATTTTTGTCTTTCAAGAACCTCATATGCAGTGAAAGAGCATATCTTTGAAGACTTCAACAACATTCAACATCCCTCTATCAAGCATTTATCAATTTCATTCATTCGTTTAGGGCTTGGAAGACATTGAAGAACAATAGGAGATTACCGACTGAAGATTGGCTTGTACCCCTCCCTTGGGGGTTGGGTATGATTTCATGTTGTTTTCATGTCTTTGCATAAGCTTCAATACATCACTTATTCATGCTTTAGATCACTTTGCATCTTGATTTAGAGTATTTACATTATCATTTACAAGCAATTAGGGTTTACTTTCTAGGTTGCTCTAGTTTGCTTACTCGCATTTTAGGATCTTGCACACATGAAAAGGTCTACACACACAATACATTTTACAATACAACTTGGCTATTCGTGGAGGTGGAAATCACCGAAGTGGGGGTTTGACTAAGGCAAAAACCTATATAGCCACCCACACCCTTTTCAGATATAAGTACAGGTTTTGGGACTCGGACGACGCCGCACGTTACAGATCCAGGAAAAGCAGGTTGAGACAGCACTCCACACCAAATTGCAGAGCAAAAGACCTGGACAGGGGCGTGGGGCACCCTGGTCCTACCAGGATAGGGGTGCTGGGTTCCCTGGTCCCTGGGATAGAGGCACTGGGCACCTTGGTCCTCCTGACAGACAACATTTCTGATAGTTTTCTAGAGTGCAAGACAGCAGTTTCAGGTGCAGTTTCCGGTACAGTATCAGGATAGTGGTGCCCCCACCCCCATCCCGAACATTTTAAATCAGATTTTAACTCCGAGTACACATCTGCATTCTTGTTTTATCCTTGTGTTTACAGTTGTTCATTGTTTAATCTCAATTTTGCAATCTTGTTATTAGTTTGTACATGCATTTTGGGATTAGGACTTGAACTTGTATCATTTTATCTTTCAATTACAACAAAGGAATATAAATCCTAATAGGTAGCCTGTGGCTCTCTCTTTCAGAAAAATAAGTAGCCAATTGTGTGATACCTCTAGGCTCTTTCGTATTCCGTAATGTGTGTCAAAAGGTAGGATTAGGGCATGTTAACCTAGTCTCTCTTTTTCCCCCACACAAGTGTGCCTAGGATGTAGGTACTCCACCATCTTTAAATGCAATCCTTGAACTCCTGATGAGAGTTCCACATAATTTCATATCGAAAAGGATTATTTTTCCTTGCAGGATTTGTGGTATTCCCGAGGAGAAGGGGGCTGTGGTTAGAGATCGTTCTAGGGAGGGAAGTGAGCTTCAAGGAGGGACCAATTCACCAATTGCCCAAGATGAGAAATATATCAAGTTTGACCTGAATAAGATCCTTTCCCTTCCTAAGATTGGACGAAGTGAATTTTTGCCCCGTTGGTTTCACATTCATCAACCCATTCCTACTAATGTAGTTGGCAAGATTAGTCATGTTGTCAAAGTACTGTAGCAGGCCTCCCAACATCTTAGAGGGGATCAAAGGAGAGTTAAAATCACCCACAATCATCCAGTGGACATTGGCATTATTTTTTATTAGAGCAGTTATGTCATTCCAAAGATTTAGTCTACCCAATCTAACATTTGGGGCATAACCATTAATGAGAAAGCATGAGTCCATAGGGGAAGAGAGTTCAGAGACTAAAAGGTTGGCTAAGGAGTAGAGATGACTACCAGAAAAATGGGAGGGGTCCCACAAGGTAACCAAGCCACCAGAGGCTCGAGTAGTATCATTGATATCAAACTTAGCACTAGGCCAAATTTTCCCAGCAACAAGGGAAAAGGAAGAAACTGACATGTTAACTTCTTGAAGAAGGACCATAATTTTATTTCCAAAAATACACTTCGTAAGAGCATATTGCTTTTGGGGGTTGTTGAGGCCTCTCATGTTCTATGAGAGGACCTTCATTTCTTACCTTATGGACGTCTCCATGGTCCGTTGCATGCCATTGGCAATATCCCTTGCTGCTTCCCTTTGTCTTGATAGTCTCTGTGATGGTTGGCCCACTTTAAAGTTTGTCACCACATCAGGCTTTGTATTCCTAGTCTTGCATCTTTGAATAATCCAACCCTCATCAATAGGAGTCATGCAACCACTGGATGATGCACCACAAGCACCCGGGGAGAGGATACCCTAGTTCAGAGTGGAAAACACCATCGGGGAATGAGTTGTCTTTGAGGCGAGAGTGGGGTCCCTCGCAATCTCACCATCTTCCACTTGATCAACCAGTGAAACTAAACTAGCCATCGGGGAGATGCATTGTTCCTTTAGGGATAATTTAGAGGCTTTGGCCACATGCTTTGTAGGAGATTTGAGAAGGTTGGTAATACTCTCAGCAAAGGGGTATTCTTCCATAACTAGGTTGTCGACTGTAGGGGGAGGTAGGTTCAGGCCAGGAGTAGAAGTAATAACAAGTCCCACAAATAGGTCTTGATGAATAAGATGAGCATTTGGCACAGGGTCTTCAACTAGGGTTGGGCTCTTAAGCTTAAGAGGCAAGGGAGCCGAAGCTTTACATTGGTAAATTATATGCCAATATTTGCGGCATTTTTGGTAGAATAGGATAGCATTTTCGTATGTTGAAATCTGGTGACTGATCAACAAAGTACTGTACACTCAGCACGTATCCTTGCCATTTTTTTGTTCATGAAAACCAACATTGTAATAAAACCCTAAAAAGGCCGACTTTGTTTGTTGCCCTAAAAATGCATGTTATAAGTGGCTAGGATGCTTAAGGCATGATGTAAGGTTGATGTACTATTTTTTGCTGGATAATAAGAAAGATTGGACGGCTATGTAAGGTGGACGTAACCCATTCTGGGTGAACCACGTTAAATCTCTATGTTATCTGTGTCCTATTTTATTCCTTTATCTTTTGTATTTAAATCTGCATATAATTGTTAGTTCATATTTGCTTCAGATCTGCTTGAAACCCTAACATCATAAACTAGGAATTTAGTCCAGCTACCAAGCCTAGATTCAAGGGTTATAAAGTTGGGGAGATTCATGCTCACAGTAGCTTGAATACAAAAATGAGCATAGACCAGGTGTGATTTGGTTTTGGTGATTTCATCAACACAACCAAAATAACCATAGGAATTCTCAATCCATTTAAACATGGACTCATCCCAGTATTCAAGGGGGAGCCCTTGGAGCAAACCCATACCAGAGCAGTTTTCTATAAGTCAACAACTAGGTCAAAGCCTACCTTCCAATGACATAGGGATAAATTGTTTCAAGCATAGGACCAACATCCAGAGAGGACAAGAGCGACATCCTCCTCAGTAGTGAATTTTAAGAGGAAGAGGGCTCCATGCATGACACTAATAGAAACACTCCCTTTTAGTTTCCATTTGTCCTTGACCCATTTTCTGACCATCTCCACCATGGGGCACAGGGAGAAAATTTTTCCCACCAGAGTATTAGCCATGTTCTGCAAAATGTGGTCCAAAACAATGTCAGGGAGCTCTAAAGACATTCCCTCCTCAATTTGCAAGTAGGCGAGGATGATGTTGGGGTCCACAGTCTCAGTGTTTCTGACCAACACATTTTTCTAGCCTTTGAGATTTGTGTTAACAACAAGAGTTTCCATGATATTTTGTTTATCATTAACAATCAACACGTCGGGTATAGGATCAAAAACCATGGGAGTGGCCAGAGAGTTCTCTAAAGAAGAACCATCAAGTTGAATCACAACTGGATAGGAGGGAGGATCTACTGTGGGACCAGGAGAGGATGTGATACATAGTGTTAGCATCGCAGAGTCCAAAAAAGGGTCCATAGGCAGTGGGGGATGATCCCCATGTGCAGAGTCCACTATGAATGATAAGGGATTGAATTTAGAAAACTTGCAAAGTGGGAACTTGAATTAGTAAGAATGCAAAATTAACCTTTATAAAGAATTGTGTCATGATCTATACATGTGTGTTTATCACACAAAGGTAAGCATCTAAATTTAGCATATTTCTTTTGTCATAGTAAGCTGAACCATAGCTGGACCAGAGGGAGGATCCACCGTGGGATCAAGAGAGGATGTGATAGACGGTGTCAATATTGTGGAGTCCAAAATGGGGTCCATAGGCAGTGGGGAAAGATCCCCACCAGTAGAGTCCACCATGAATGGTAGGGGATTGAAATTAGAAAACTTGTAGAGCAGGAAATCGGATAAGTAAGAATACAAAATTAACCTTTATAAAGAATTGTCTTATCATCTATATTACATGTGTGTTTTTCACACAAAGGTAAGAATCTCAATTAATCATATTTATTTTTTCATAAATTTTATGATATCTTTATCATTCTTATGCTTTCTTTTTAATAGCAAAAAGGTAATGAGTAGCTAATATTTATTTATAAAACATACATACATAAGGATTACACAACAATCTCCCACATGAGAAAAAACTCCATCAAAGCAAAACTAGAATAAAAATAAAAATAAAATAAAAAGGAAGATAGTAGTATCCAAAAAAAAACTATAGAAAAACCATAGAACCACATGCCCAATATCATCTAGTATGTGTTGGCAATTGACACTCATCCGGTGCTTTTTGATGGTTGATTATTGGTTTAGGGTTGTCATTGATGGAAAATATTCTTGGAGTTTCGATCTGGTAGTTGAAATTATTCTTTTTCGGAAGTAGATGTTAAATGGTAGCCTGTGAACCAATAAATCAGGATTATTTCAATACAGTTTTAGTCCAGAAAGATTTCTAGTGATTGCGGTGATTGTGGTGAGTCAGCTCTAGGTGGAAATGATTAGGCCGACATTGGTGAAGCTTTTTGGAAATTGTTTTGGTTGGGTGACATGCTTTTTTTAGAGATTGAAGCTGACATGTGACTACACATTACACTTCCTGATGTGATTGAGTGTAGTTTCACATGTGCATTTGATTCCTAGGTGATCTGGTAGTTGATTGAGATAGAAAGAAAGTATTTGCAAAGCGGATGCAATCAGACATCTTGTTCTTAATCATAACTCATTCTTGCATTGTTAGATACTATCTCAAGAGTTCTTCTATTGTATTTTCTCATTGTAATCAAATTGTAAGTCAACAAGACTTCCCTGAAGGTTGGAGCCTTCAGGGTCATTGTTATAGAGCAGTGAGCTCTAGGCACTGAGCCTGAATGCAAGTGTATTCTCCATCTACATAATATTTGTGTACCCCTAGCCATTGTATATGAATATTGTGGGTTTTAGCCCCACCATGGTTTTTCCCTTTTCGAGTTTCCACGTAAAATTTTCGGTGTTGTGGATCTATGGTTTATTTATTGCTTGCTTAGGTTCTTTACTGCTATGCATTGTAGACCAGTGGATAAAGAATAAGTTTATGAATTTGGTTTCTGGCATAACATTGATTCACCACCCCCTCTTAGTGTTCCTTGATTCTAACAATTGGTATTAGAGCCTAGTTATTCTAAGGAAGCCTAACCACTTGAGGAAGATCTAGGAGATTGAGTCAATAGATTCTGGTTTGCAGAAACAGGTTCATGTGGCACTTGAAGATCTTGAAGAATCTAAAGGAGAAGTTCCTTAAGAAGAAGGTTGCATGCAGCTAAATATTTCATTGAAGATGAGAAAGAGAAAATTAACACTTCAAGAGAAAAGAGGATAGAATTGATGAATAAGTTAAAGGAGAAGCAAGAGCAAAGTGTTGACTATCAAAACAAATCTAAGGAATGTGAGAAGCTGGCTAGAGATAATGTTGTTTTGAAGAATGATATACAATCCATTGTGATGAAGTTGACCAAAGAGATTAAAGACTAGAAGAAGAATGAAGAAAGTTGACTCAATCCTTGAGTACTTACTTCAATGTACAATAAAAAAAATTTCTAGTAGTATACATACTTCTTTTATTTTTGCATTAGTGCAACTTTGTTTTATTGTTATTGTATCTTCCTAGCTCACCAAAACACTAATTCATTGAGGTAGTGTGTTGGAATCACTGAACATTGAGAGGGGAGGTGAATAAGTTTTCTACAATTATGAAACTTATCAAACTTATTCATAAACCATCGACTGAATATGAATGAAAGTAAAGTGTGGAAACTTAAAGCAAACAACCACAAAACTATAACACCTGAATTTTTACATTGAAACTTGGAAAAGGAAAAACCATAGTGAAATTTGTACCCACAAAATTTTTATACATTGATCACAAGTATGATAATATTACATAAATAGGAATGCACTTGCATTTAGGCATACTGCCTAGACCTCAGTACTCAAATATAATAGAGGGCTATAAACCTAGAGGACTCACTATCCTACAAATGAGATGTAAAAGAAATGACAATGTCTGAACTGAAATATAGCATCCACAAATGCTAGAAAGTAGTTTCAGTTAAGCTCAAAGTAACTGTCTTCCTCTGATCTGATATACTGCTCTGTCCTCCTTTACTATCGAATTCTGAATCAAAAAAGATGAATTATGGACCTTCAAGCTTGAATACTTATCTTTTATCTATTATTATAATCATTAGATCTCCCTCTCATAGAGTATAAAATCTTTAGATAAAACCACACATGATGCTATTCAAAACATACCACACATACTCGCACATTGATTATATCAAATGAATATTAAATTAATACATACACTAGGAAGGAAGATAGAACAATTATTTGTGTGTGTGTGTTTGCATGTGTGTATGTGTGTGTGTGTGTGTGGGGAAAGGTCCAACAATCCACATGCTAACTTCCATAAGAAGGAACATTTGCAATTCCCAATTTAGCCTATTTTGGTCCCAATGATCCTCCATACACTTCCTCCCATGAGAACAAATTAAAAACCTTTGGCACATTAAACTGAAACAACAACTTACTTGATTAACTAGCATAGTGACTACTCTATCACTTCAAAGACAATGACCACAAGATATGGAGTCTTAAAACTCTGGATTATGATGAATCATGTATAGAGATACTCTATTTTCAAACTATAAATCATAACTCTTAAGATGGACAAAAGGAAAAGTACAATAAACTACTTATGTAAACACACTATTAGAGGAACAAATATGTTTATTAAAATATTTACAAATACCTTACAACATATATATTAGAATACATTTTAAAACTGCCTCTACTTCAAGAAATAGAAAGAAAGAGAATCTAACATTTTTTTTCCACATTCAGAAGTTTGAGTTAGTCAATCTCATTTTAATGCATGAATAAAATAAATATAATTTACCTACTTCATGGGTTTTTATTACTATTATAACATATGTTTTAAATCATTGGTCATTGCTCATGGAGCTAACATTATGTGTTTACTTTGTCTTTGGGAGTTGGCAATATCCATTGTCCTTTGAAAGATTGCCAAGGAAAATAAAATTATTTCACATGCTACCAAAGAAACATTAGATCATTTGAATTATGGGCACAGAAATTCAAAATAATGAACACCGCCAATTGGGAATTGATTAAATATCTTCACTATTCTCTACAACTATATGTTATACATTTTATTTTTCTACAATCAATTTTTCTTTAACTTTTGCTCGATCTTGTGACTTGCTAGAGATGTTGATTTCTTCAAACAAGTTACATGAATCATTAACTACTACAATTGGGATGAGGGAAAGTAAATAATTGTGTTTTTGATTAATAAAGTAGTGAGAACAAGGGCATTGACCCTTTACATAGCATAACTATTAAAAAACCATAGTGCAGAAATAACACTATAATATCATTAACAACAACTAATTAGCAAAAAGAGACCAAGTCTTTAGAAATCAGAAACAACAACAGAAAACACAAAAGCAAACTACAGGGGTGCCTTGCACACCTCAGTGGCATCCATGACACTATTCCCTTCATTGGACAATAACTTGTAAAGGTCCCTAGCCTCCTGCTTATCCTCCTCCATGTCCGCAATAGGTTCCCTCAGTAAAGAGAGGGTGAGCGTCGAGCTATGTAACATCTACAAATGAAATTTGTTAAGGCTCGCCATTTGGACATCTCCAATAGGGGGTTGTCAATGTCATTACCCAGGCCCATCAAGGGAAGAGATTGCATCACCTATTTTGCCATCTTTAAATATGGGTCCAAATTACAAGACTCTAGGGCTTTGTTATCAGAAATTTCCTCACCCATGACACCCTCAGTGCCCATGTTCATAGGGGTCATATTCTTAACATCAATTGGGTCCTAGGTTTACATCTCAGAATTGCCCATGTAAGTGGCACCAATAGTGGTTGAAACCATGGGGTCCCTAGTCAAATCCACATCCAAAACATCCCCATCAGGGGCCTCCATAGTGGTATTAGGGTCCTCTCCCTCCTTGTCCTCAATGGGGTCCTCCTCTGAGTCAATGTTTTTGATCAATGAGGTCTTATTCTTGCGGCTTTTGGAATTCTTTCTGGAGGATCTCCTTTTAACCTCAGAATCAGGGCAAGGATTGTCATTCTCAACATCCTCAGAGGATGAATTGTCATCAAAGATAATGCATTTGCATTTAATAGGGGTTTTGTCTTTGCCCTTGGATAGGGAGCGGGAAGCACTGGGAGAGGCTGAAAGAGTCAAACTGGGGGAGACCACAGTTAAGGAAAGAACATAGGCATAAGTAGGTAGAGACATGGTGGTTGTAGCGAAAGCCTTCATGAGGATACTAGAAAAATCTAGGGAAGGCCATAGACAGGACAACAAGCTATTGAGGAGGAGGCATGGGGTCTGAGAGAGAGAGAGGTTTCGGGGGGGAAAAGGACCTCATAGAATTTATAAAGTCTGTAAATAAGGCCGTGGTGAAGGAGGTAGGGCAATTTATCCCCATGCTTGAGATCCATGGTGTCTTTAATAGAGCTTTCAATCTAGAAAGAAGTAAATAAAAGGGTAGACATATCAAATCATTATTGTGGAAATGATTGAGAAGGGGTAAATGATAGTTGTAGAATACCTTCTGCCTACCCTCAAGAGTGAATTACTTCATGATCATAAGGTAGATCATATTACATGGGTATTTGAGCTCCTCCTGAGTAAAACCACCTTGGATTTTGACAGGGTCTTCATGGTTACGGAAGAATTGTTTCAAACCTTTGTTATTGGCAACATGGCTACTACGCTTCCAGTGTCGGCCATCAAGGGTTAGCTTCATAGCCTGGGAAATAGTCTCCTCAGAGACATCAAAGGAAATGCTACCCACTGAGACACACCTCCAAGACCAGGAGGAGGAAAGAGCAGCCAAGAGCTGCTCATCGTGGCCATGCAGACATTCCAAAAAATCAGCAATTCCTCCTTCAATGCAGGAATTCCAGACCAGGCAGTCATTTTTAAGATCATCTGGATTATCTGGTTCATATCTAACTCTGTTGTCCCCCATATCCTATGCCAACAGAGCTTATTTAGTCATGAAAAAAATTTCACAGAGAAAGTTGCAGAGACCCTTTGAGAAGCAAGCTAAGAAAAGATAATAGGAAGTGTGTGAGCCGGGTGTCAATAAATGAGACATGAAGTTGGGCGCATGGGAAAAATTGAAATCACTTTTAGAAATGATTTCCTAGTTATGAGGCATGAAGAGCCAACAAATACTGGTGGCAACCAAGACATTACCAATCCAATCGTAATTCATGATGGCACTGTAAGCGTAAAGGAATTGCCTACACAACAACATGTCCATCACTACCAGCATGGTCGAACAAGACACCACCACATCAGAAAAGATCGAAGGGATATTCTTGAAATTTTAATTATGAAACCAACACCCCAAGACTACCCCAAGGGAAGAGAGGAGTGTAAGGAAAACACTTGGCAGCAACTCAATCATTAGTAAAACTTTTGGATTTCTTTTCCTAAAGAAGGAATTTAACATGGTCCGAGAGGGAATTGTGAATCCTCAAACATCTCAAGCCTGAGAGATTTAGTCGAGTGGCCACCAAGGCATCTGCCACTCTATTGCCTTCCTTGAAAATATGCATGAATTTAAATGAGCCAATCCCAGATATGAGCCTCGGGGTGTCCCTGATGGTTCGCTTAATGTTCCAACTAAGCTTATTCCACCCTTTGACAACATCAATGATGAGCTTGGAGTCACCCTCAATCTCCATAATACTGACTCCCATGGTGAGGGCAAGATGCATTCCCCAGGCTTAGGCCATAGCTTCAGCCTGATTAGAGGAATTCCCATTCAGGTTACCTGAATAAGTAGCAACAAGGACCCCAAAATGGGATCTGAAACCCCTCCACCAGTAGCCAGGCTTCCCTTGCAACCCCATCAAAATTGAGTTTGAAATGTATAGGCGGAGAGGACAAAACTATTTTGCCTTAGGAGTCTCTTAGAGCAGTCAACAAGAGAGAATGAGGGGGGAATGTTCTAACATCTTGAAATTTCCTAGTCCCGGGTAGAGGGGGGCTTGAAAGCCATCTAGGTTTTAGAAGCAGAGTTATTCTTCAGAATAAACTTAAGGAATCGAGCAAACATAGTTTCCACAGAGGCCTCTTTGTCTCTGAATATCCTATCATTCCTTTTCTTCCAGATACTCCAGCTCACATGAGGGGGGATTTGCTTCGACCATTGTTGGATAAGGAGGTTGGAAGATGGGTCCCAAAACTCCTAGGACAAATTTAACAAATTATCATTCATAATCCAATATATATTGAGCTTTCTATAGACCATCCCTAGAACTCCCAAGTAAAGGCATAGTGGAGAAAGAGATGAGCAAGACTTTCCTAACAAATTTTGTAGAGGATGCATTTGTTAGAGAATTGGAATCCCCACTTAACCATATTTTCTTGGGGCAAAATTTTGTCGAGGACAATAGTACACCAAAATAAATTAACCTTGGGGATGAGCTGGGGATTCTAGACCTCTTTCCAAATATAGGTGTAAACAAGTTCTTTTAGCAAGCAAGTGTAGGCAGTTTTGACAGAGAAGTCTCCAGAAGGGTCCTACTTCCAAATGAATCTATCATCCCTAGGAAAAAATGGGATGAACATACCAACCAAAAGCTTCTAGATCTCTCTAGAAATAGGGAGGAGGAAGGGATGATCAATGCATCAGTCCTCCAAGGCCTTCCAAGTGTAGTTGATGAAATAATCACTGAACCTTTCTCCAAACAATCTTTTGGTAACAACCTCAAGCCTTCTAAGGGAGGGGGAAGAAGCAAGGGGTTTCTCTCTCAACCCATTTTCCATGCAGAAGAGAACATTCCATCCATTTTCAATAAGCCAACTCAAGCCATGAGATAAAGGATCCTTGCAGCTCAAGATGTTATTCCAAATTTTGAAACCCCTAGGAAGGCCCTCCTCTCTCAGAATAGAGGAACAGTCCCCATTACCTAGGTATTTGGCCCTGATGATCCTACTCCAATCTGTATCCTAATTTAGAAGCTTTTGGGCAGTTTTGGTCATAAGGGCCTGATTGACCATTGAGATCTTGTGAGTTCCCAACCCACCCATGGCCTTTAGAAGACAAACTTTGTCCAAGCCCACCAAGGTGAGCCTCTTCTTTTCTTCCATTCCTATCCAAAGGAAAGTCTTTTGGGTATTCTCTAGCTTAGTAGCCATAGCCGCATAAATCTTAAAAAGGGAGAGGAAGTACACAGGGATCCCCTGGAGGGAGGAGGAGAGCAACTGCAATTTCCCATTACTATTGAGGAATCCACCTTTCCAACCAGCCAACTTCTTCTACATTCTTTTGAGGATAGAGATCCAAAATGAATTAGAGACATCTTTAACAGTCAAGGGGAGGCTCAAGTAGGTGCCAGGGAGGAAGGCCCTTTGACAACCAAGGATTCTATAGAATTTATCTTGGTTTTGGACATGATTGTGAAAGAAGTAAATGTTGCTTTTATCATAGTTAATGTGTTGCCCATAGGCTAGAGCATAGGAGTTGAGAAAGGATTTCCAAGCCTTAGCTTCCCATACAGAGGAGATACCAAAATGAAGTGTTGTCGATGAACTATTGTAAAACATTAGGAGGCGTCGTAGAGGCAAGTTGGATGCCTAGGAGAGCTCCCTTGTGAACCATGGAGTTCAAGTTAGAAGCCAATACGTCATCAAGGATGATGAAAAGGTAAGGAGATAGAGGATCCCCTTGTCGCCAACCTCTGGAGGCCTTGAACTTCTCTAGGGTGTTCCCGTTGAGAAGCACATAGTAGGTGACCGTAGATATGCATGCCCCAATAAGTTTGATGAGTTTATCTCCAAAACCCATAGCTTTAAGAAATTTGAAAAGAAAGTTCCAGTTGACTCTATCATAAGCCTTGGAGATGTCAAGCTTGAGCACCATCCCCGGCTAATGACACTTATCCATGGAGTGAATAATCTCATGAGTAGAGATAACTACATCAAGAATCTATCTACCTAGGAAAAATCCTTATGGGAAGGGATAATAAAAGGATCCAAGAAAGGTTTGAGCCTATTAACAAGAACTTTGCTAAATATTTTATAAATAGTGTTACAGAGACTGATATGGCAGAAGTCCTTCAGACTACATGCCACCTGATTTTTAGGTACAAGGTAAATGAAGGTTTAATTGAGCCTGTTGAGGAGCCTTCCAAAGCTTAAAAAAATCCCTAGTGGTCAGAACAACATCAGGGCCCACCACATCCCAAAATTGTTGGGAAAAAGCTAGGGGGAAACTATCAGGACCCAACGCTTTGAAGGAACCCATTGAAAAATCAGTGGACTTGATTTCCTCCTCAGAAATAGGGGCCAAAATGAGGTTGTTATCTTCCACCGAGAGGGGTTGTGGAAGGTAGTTGAGAAGATCCTGCCTAGCAGGAGCACCAGAGTTACCATCTTACCTAATCAAAGTGGCAAAATTTTTGGTAGTCTGTCTGCTGAAACTATCTTGATCATTGACCTCTTGATTGTTATCATCCAAAAGGGAGGAGATGTGGTTTCTATGCCTGTGGATAATAGAAGATCTGTGAAAGAAAGTCATCTTTTTGTCACCCTTTTTGAGCCATTGAACCTTGTATTTTTGTTTCCAGTAGAGTTCTTCTTTGTAGGAGTTTTCCTTTTATTTTCTAGAGAGAGAAGCCTCCTCCATATGGGTAGCTTCAAGTGAGTCACCTTGATCAATACACTCTTGGATATCAATCAGTTTACTATTGAGCTCCTTTTTTTGCCTGAAGATATCCTCGAAGGTGTATTTATTCCAACCCTAGATGTTTCTTTTGACCAAATATAGCTTTTGGGCAATCTAGAATATAGGTGTGCCTGGGATATAGGTGCTCCACTATTTTTAAATGCAATCCTTGAACTCCGGATGAGAGTTCCACATAATTTCATACCAAAAAAGATTATTTTTCCTTGCAACATTTATGGTATTTTAGAGAAGCAAGGGGTTGTGGTCAGAGACTGTTCTGGGGAGGGAAGTGAGCTTCACAGAGGGACCAATTCCCCAATTGCTTGAGATGAGAAATCTATCAAGTTTGACCTAAATAAGATCCTTTCCCTTCCTAAGATTGGACCAAGTGAATTTTTTCCCCATGGATTTCGCATCCATCAACCCATTCCTACCAATGATGTCAGCAAGATCAGTCATGTTGTCAGAGTACTCTGGGAGGCCTCCCAACTTCTCACAGGGGATCAAATGAGAGTTAAAATCACCTGCAATCAACCACTAAGAATTGACATTATTTTGTATTAGAGAAGTTATGTCATTCCAGAGATTTAGTCTACCATATCTGACATTGGGGGCATAAACATTAATGAGAAGGCAGGAGTCCATAGGGTAAGAGAGTTCAAAGACCAAAAGGTTGGCCAAGGAGGAGAGAAGACTGCCATAAAAATGAGAGGGGCCCCACATGGTGACCAAGCCACCAAAGGCTTCGGTAGTATCATTGATAACAAACTTAGCACCAAGCTAAATTTTCCTAGCAACAAGGGAAAATGAAGAAATTGACATCTAAACGTCTTGGAGAAGAAGGACCATAATTTTATTTTTAAAAATACACTTCTTAAGAGCATATTGCTTTTGGGGGTTGTTGAGGCCCCTCATGTTCTATGAGAGGACCTTCATTTCTTACCTTTTATGGATGTCTACAAAGTCTGCTGCCTACCATTGGCAATATCCCTTGCTGCTTCCTTTTGTCTTAATAGTCTTTGCGATCGCCAGCCCACTTTAAGGTCTATCACCACATCAGGCTTTGTGTTCCTAGTCTTGTGTCTTTGAATAATCCATCCCTTGTCAATGAGAGTCATTCAACAAGGGCTTCAGTCCAGCTACCAAGCTTGGATTTCAGGGTTATAAAGTCAGGATATTCATGCTCACATTAGCTTGAACACGGAAATGAGCATAGACTAGGCATGATTTGATTTTGGTCATTTCATCTATACCAACAAAATGACCAAAGCAATTCCCAATCCATTTAAAGATGGACTCATCCTAGTATTCAAGGGGGAGCCCTAGGAGCCGAACCCATACTGGAGTAGTTTTCTATAAGTCAACCTCTGGGTCAAAGCTAGCCTTCCAATGATAAAGGGATATATTGTTTTGAGCATAGGACCAACATTTAGAGAGGACAATAGCAACATTCCCCTCAGTAGTGAATTTGAAGAGGAAGAGGGCTCTAGGCATGACACTAACAGAAACACTCCTTTTCAATTTCCATTTGTCCTTCACCCATTTTTCGACCATCTCCACCATGAGGCTCAGGGAGAAGAATTTTCCAACCAGAGTATTAGCCATGTTCTGCAAAATGTTGTGCAAAAAAATGTCAGGGAGCTCTAAAGACGTTCCCTCCTTAGATTGCGAGTAGATAGGAATGATGTTGGGGTCCACAGTCTCAGTGTTTCTGACCAACACATTTTTCTATCCTTTGAGATTTGTGTTAACAGCATGAGGTTCCATGATATTTTGTTTGTCATGAACAACCGACATGTCGGGTATAGGATCAGAAACCACAGGCATGGCCAGAGAGTTCTCTGAAGAAGAACCATCAAGTTGAATCATAGCTGGACACGAGGGGGGATCCACCATGGGACTAGGAGAGGATGTGATAGATAGTGTCGGCATTACAGAGACCAAAAAAGGGTCCATAGGCAATGGGGGAAGATCTCCATGTACAGAGTCCACCATTAACGACAAGGGTTTGAATTTAGAAAATTTGCCGAGAGGAAACTTGCATTAGTAACAATGCAAAATTAACCTTTATAAAGAATTGTGTTATGATCTATATTACATGTGTGTTTATCATACAAAGGTAAGCATCTCAATTAAGCATATTTTTTTTGTCATAGTAAGCTGGATCACAACTGGACTGGAGGGAGGATCCACCATGCAACCAGTAGAGGATGTGATAGATAGAGTCAACATCGCAGAGTCCAAAATAGGGTCCGTAGGTGGTGGGGAAATATCAGCACCAACAAAGTCCACCATGAACGGTAGGGGTTTTACTCTAGAAAACTTGCAAAGCGGGAAATTGCATTAGTAAGAATGCAAAATTAACCAAAAAAATAATTTGTTTTATCGTCTATATAACATGTGTGTTTTTCACACAAAGGTAAGAATCTTAATTAATCATATTTGTTTTGTCATAAATTTTATGATATGTTTTTCATTCTTATGCTTTCATTTTAATAGCAAAAAGGTGATGAGTAGCTAAACTTTATTTATCAAACATACATACATAATGATTACACAACAATCTCCCACATGAGAAAAAAGTACATCAAAGCAAAACTAGAATAAAAATAAGAAAAAAAAGGACACTAGCATCCAAAACAAACTATAAAAAAACC
The DNA here is from genome assembly GCF_030272615.1 of Cryptomeria japonica. NCBI lineage: Eukaryota > Viridiplantae > Streptophyta > Pinopsida > Cupressales > Cupressaceae > Cryptomeria > Cryptomeria japonica. Next base: position 149,131,194 of record NC_081415.1, read on the forward strand.
ATAGAACCACATGCACAACATCATCTAGTATGTGTTGGCAATTGACACTCATCCGGTGCTTCCCCATGGTTGATTATTTGATTAGGGTTGTCATTGATGGAAACTCTTCTTGGAGATTCGATCAAGTAGTCGAAATTCTTGTTTTTTGGAAGCAAATGTTAATCGGTAGCTTGTTAACCGGTAAAACAAGATTATTTCAATACAATTTTGCTCAGAAATATTTTTGGTGATTGTGGTGATTGTGGTGACTTAGCTCTAGGTGCAAATGATGAGGCCGACACCAAAGAAGCTTTTTGGAAATTGGTTTGGTCTGGTGATATTTTTTGTTAGAGATTGAAGCCGACACATGACACCCAATTACACTTCTTGATGCGATTGAGCATAGTTTCATGTGCACATTTGATTCCTAGGTGATCTGGTAGCTGAATGAGACAAAAACAAAGTATTTGTAGAGAGAGTGCAGTCAGAGATCTTGTACTTAACCGAAACTCATTCTTTCATTGTTAGATGCTATCTCAAGAGTTTTTCTATTGTATTTTCTCATTGTAATCAAATTGTAAGTCAGTGAGACTTCCCTAAAGGTTGTAGCCTTCTAGGTCATTGTTATTGAGTAGTGAGCTCTAGGAAGTGAGTTTGAATGCAAGTGCGTTTTCCATCTATGTAATGTGTCTGTACTCCTAGCCATAGTATATGAATATTGTGGGTTTAAGCCCCACCATGGTTGTCTCCTTTTCGGGTTTGTACATAAATTTTTTGGTGTTGTGGATCTGTGGTTTATTTATTGCTTGCTTATGTTCTTTACTATTATGCATTGTAAACTAGTGGATAAAGAATAAGTTTGTGAATTTGGTTTCTGACAAAACACTAATTCACCACCCCTTGTCAATGTTCCTTGATTCTAATAATTGGTATTAGAGCCTAGTTCTACTAAGGAAACTTAACTGCTTGAGGAAGATCTGGGAGATTGAATCAATGATTCCAATTAGCAGAAACAAATTTGTGTGGCACTTGAAAATATTGAAGAAGCTAAAAGAGAAGTAAGTTCCTTAAGAAAAAGGCTGAGTGTAGCTGAAGATTTGATTGAGGATCAGAAAGAGAAAATCAACACTTGAAGAGAAAAGAGGATAGAATTGATGAATAAGTTAAAGGAGAAGCAAGAGAAGAGTCTTGAAGATTAAAACAAATCTAATGAATGAGAGAAGCTTCCTAGAGATAATGTTATTTTAAAGAATGAGATGAAATCCATTGGGATGAAGTTGACCAAAGAGATTAAAGACTGGAAGAAGAATGAAGAAACCCTGCCTCAATCCTTGAGTACTTACTTCTATACAATAAAAGAAATTTCTAGTAGTATACATACTTCTTTTATTTTTGCTTTAGTGTAGCTTTCTTTTATTATTATTGTATCATCTTGGCTCAGCAAAACACTAATTTAGTGAGGTAGTGTGTTGCAATCACTAAACATTGAGAGGGGAGGTGAATTAGTGTTTTGCAATTAAGAAACTTATCAAAATTATGCATAAACCACCGAATGAATATGAACAAAACTAAAGTGTGGAAACTTAAAGCAAACAACCACAAAACTATAACATCAGAATTCTTACATGGAAACCCAGAAAGGGAAAAACTATAGTGAAATTTGAACCCATAAAATTATTATACTTTGATCACAAGGATGATAATATTACATAAATGGGAATGTGCTTGCATTTAGGAACACTACCTAGAGCTCACTACTCAAATATAATAGAGGGCTACAACCCCATAGGACTCACTATCCTACAAATGAGCTGCAAAAGCAATTACAATGTCTGAACTGAAATATAGCATCTAGAAATGCTAGAAAGTAGTTCCGGTTAATCTCAAAGTGATCAGCTTCCTTTGATCTGATATACTACCATGTCCTCCTTTACTGTCAAATATTGGATCACAAAAGATGAATTGTGGACTTTCAAGTTTGAATACTTAGCTTTTATCTATTATTATAATCATTAGATCTGCCTTTCATAGAGTATACAATCTTTAGATAAAACCACAGGCGATGCTATTCAAAACATACCACACATACTCACACATCGATTATATCAAATGAATATTAAATTAATACATACACTAGGAATGAAGCTAGAACAATTCTTTGTGTGTGTGAGTATGTATGTGTGTGTGGCCAGGTCCAACAATCTACATGCTAACTTCCATAAGAAGGAACATGTGCAATTCCCAATTTAGCCTATTTTGGTCCCAATGATCATCCATACACTTCCTCCCATGAGAACACATAACAAACCTCAGGCACATCAAACTAGAACAACAACTTACCTGATTAACTAGCATATTGACTACTCTATCACTTCAAACACAATGTCCACAAAATATGGAGTCTTAAAACTTTGGATTATGATTAATCATGTGTAGAGATACTCTCTTTCCAAACTATAAATCATAACTCTTAAGACAGACAATAGGAAAACTATAATATGCTACTTGTGTAAATAGACTATCTGAGGAATAAACCTCAAAAAATATCATAAAACCTTTCAAAATCATCTCACACAGTAGTGATAGATACAATATTATACAACAAAAACTCTCCAATAGGTATCATCAACATAACATATCATAATCATTATGAATCTTTGTGGAACACATATGCACAGTCACATACAAGACATCATTATACTCTTCCAGCTACCTTAAGATCAATGGTGAAATTGATTAGCACCTTGACATCAATGACAACCCATTTTCATCATACCATAGAACTTATACCATGGGGGCTTCACTAGCTATGCAATATTATATCACATACATTCATATTGGGGGGTTTAATATCCCAAAAATGAGGGTGAAATATATTGCCTATCAATGAAAATAGGGAGGTTTTTAATTTTGGCTATGAAAAAGTACAACATTTGGTGAAAATAGGAGGGCTTTTAATTCGGGCTCTATATTGGGAGGGGGGCAAAAAAAAAATTTGGACAATATTTTTCTAAAATAGGGGGATTCTTTATTATTCCATGAACGCATATGTTATAACCCAGGTTGACTAAGTGAAGGCCCTATGACTTATACCAATTAGTGAGATTTGTATGAGTAAATTGTAGGCTACGTAAATTTATAGGTTATCTATTTGTATATTTTCTATTAAGGTAAGTAGGGAGAGGAACCTAACCTATACACAGAGAAATGTTAAATAGGATTTTGAAAGGGCCCTGGACCCTTGTACAAAGAGGGAAGACAACTAGCTCACCTAAACAGAATGACTTGCAAACATGGGTTTTCAAAAGGACCTAAAACATTCACTTCTAGAAACAATCTATCTATTAGTTAGGAATCTTTGATATCATGATAAAGAGAACCATATCACCTCATTTACTTTATTTAATCTGATCAGCTTAAGAAATTAGTACTTCATGCCCCCTTAAGTTATTACATAACCATATTTTGCAATTAAGGAAAAAAGTAGTCTAATATGTTTAAGATTTAGTTTGATAAGGCTACGACTAGCTAAAAATATAGTTGACTTACTTTCATAACCTTAACAAATTAATAACTATGTTCTACATATTATAAAATAATTAAATTTAATATATAGTTTATCAAGAATGAAATAAAATATACTAAGAGTAGGAGCGTGAATCAATATATGCAAATTCTCAACTTCAGACCTAATTAAACATTGTGAGAACTTTTGGATCTTGATTTATCTCTAAAACCACTAACCAACTAATAAACATAAAGACACTTTATAAAAGGAGAATACAAAATATATGTGTAAACCTAAAAGGGGAAAAGCATGGTGAGAATATCCTCACAAATAAATATGAAACTTACAATTGATTATGGGCACCAACCAACTGAAGAAACTGATCCCCTTACATTGTATCTGTAGGCACCAACCTATTGGAGGCACTAATCTCCTCAACCAATATTACAAAAGATGAATTGTGGACCTTCAAGTTTGAATACTTAGCTTTTATCTATTATTATAATCATTAGATCTCCCTCTCATAGAGTATAGAATCTTTAGATAAAACCACACGTGATGTTATTCAAAACATACCCCACATATTCATGCATCAATTATATGAAATGAATATTAAATTAACACATACACTAGGAATGAAGCTAGAATAATTATTTGTGTGTGTCTATTTGGCCAGGTCGAATAATCCACATTCTCAATTCCATAAGAAGGAACATGTGCAATTCCCAATTTAGCCTACTTTGGCCCCAATGATCATCCATACACTTTCTCCCATGAGAACACATTACAAACCTCTAGCACATCAAACCGAAACAACAACTCACTCGATTAACTAGCATAGTGACTACTCTATCACTTCAAACACAATGACCACAAGATATGGAGTCTTAAAACTTTGGATTATGATGAATCATTTGTATAGATACTCTATTCTGAAACTATGGATCATAACTCTTAAGATGGACAAAAGGAAAACTACAATACACTACTTGTGTAAACACACTATCTGAGGAACAAACCTCAAAAAATATCATAAAACATTTCAAAATTATCCCACATGGTAGTGAATGATACAATAATATACAACAAACACTCCAATAGATATCATCAACATAACATAGCATAATCATTCTGAATTTTTGTGGAACACAAATGCACAGTCACATACAAGACATCATTATACTCTTCCAGCTACCTTAAGATCAATGGTGAATTTGATTAGCACCTTGACATCAATGAAAACCCATTCTCAACATACCATAGAACTTATACCATGGGGGCTTCACTAGCTATGCAATATTATATCACATACATTCATATTGGGGGGTTTAATATCGCAAAAATGAGGGTGAAATATATTTCCTATCAATGAAAATAGGGAGGTTTTTAATTTTGGCTATGAAAACATACAACATTTGGTGAAAATAGGAGGGCTTTTAATTCGGGTTGTGTATTGGGAGGGGGCAAAAAAATGAATTTAGGACAATATTTTTGGAAAATAGGGGGATTATTTAGTATTTCATTAATGCACATGTTATAACCCAGGTTCACTAAGTGAAGCCCCCTTGACTTATACCAATTAGTGAGATTTGTACGAGTAAATTTTAGGCTACATAAATTTAGAGGTTATCTATTTGTATATTTTTTATTAAGGTAAGTAGGGAGTGGGCCCTAACCTGTACATAAAGAAAAGTGAAACAAGATTTTGGAAGGGCCCTAACATAAGTGGTAGCCTGTTAACTAGTAAATCAGGATTATTTCAATACAATTTTGGTCCAGAAATATTTCTGGTGATTACGGTGATTGTGGTGAGTTAGCTCTAGGTGGAAATGATGAGGCCGACATTGGTGAAGCTTTTTGGAAATTATTTTGGTCAGGTGATATATTTTCTTAGAGATTAAAGCTGACATGTGACTACAAATTATACTTCTTGATGTGATTGAGCATAGTTTCATGTGTGCATTTGATTCCTAGGTGATCTGGTAGCTGATTGAGACAAAAAGAAAGTAATTGCAGAGCGGATGCAGTCAGACATCTTGTGCTTAATCAGAACTCATTCTTGCATTGTTAGATACTATCTCAAGAGTTCTTCTATTGTATTTTCTCATTGTAATCAAATTGTAAGTCAGAGAGACTTGCCTGAAGGTTGTTGCCTTCAAGGTCATTGTTATAGAGCAATGAGCTCTAGGCAGTGAGCCTGAATGCAAGTGCATTCTCCATCTATGTAATATTTGTGTACTCCTGGCCATAGTATATAAATATTGTGGGTTTCAACCCCACTGTGGTTTTTCCCTTTCCGAGTTTCCATGTAAAAGTTTCGGTGTTGTGGATTTGTGGTTTATTTATTGCTTGCTTATGTTCTTTATTGTTATGCATTGCAGACCGGTGGATAAAGAATAAGTTTGTGAATTTGGTTTCTGGCATAACACTGATTCATCGTCCCCTCTTACTATTCCTTGATTCTAACAGTTGCTATTAGAGCCTAGTTATTCTAAGGAAGTCTAACCACTTGAGGAAGATCTGGGAGATTGAGTCAATGGATTCTGGTTTGCAAAAACAGCTTTGTGTGGAACTTGAAGATCTTGAAGAAGCTAAAAGAGAAGTAAGTTCCTTAAGAAGAAGGTTTAGTGCAGCTAAAGATTTCATTGAAGATCAGAAAGAAAAAATCAATACTTCAAGAGAAAAGAGGATATAATTGATGAATAATTTAAAGGAGAAGTAAGAGTAGAGTGTTGAATATCAAAATAAATCTAAGGAACGTAAGAAGCTGGCTAGAGATAATGTTGTTTTGAAGAATGATATACAATCCATTGTGATGAAGTTGACCAAAGAGATTGAAGACCAGAAGAAGAATGAAGAAAGCCTGACTCAATCCTTGAAGGAAAGATCAGATGAATTTCATAAATTGACCTATGAAAATGATAAGTTGAAGCTTGAATTGACTCAATCAAGGAATAATAGACAAGAACTTGATAGAAAAATTGCAACCTTGAGATATGAGCTTGCTACTAAAAATGAATACAAAAAAATATTCAAAACCACTTCAGCAATGCTTGAGGAGATGATAGACAAGAAGAGACATGTAAAGGACTCTATATGACTTGGATATGGGAAGGGAGAATCCTCTGGATTTGGTCAGAACCTGTCATGCCAAAACTTTTGGGCAAAAATGAAACAACAAATTTTTTTTGTTTTAAACAACATAAATACATTAAATAATCTACATTTAAAATTGAATAAATAAGTTTTGTCTTAACTATGGGTTAACTCTGGGTTAAATGGAATGGTTTACTAAGTTTATTTAATTCAACTATGTTAGTATAGCGTTAATCTATAGAGTAGACTAACTATTCCCTAAAAAGGGTAGTCACAACTTAATTAATTATTCTAATTAAACTAATTAATTTCCCCTAATTAAAATTCTCCAACAAGAATCGAGAGATATTAATTATCTCAATAGTATTTAAAATACTCAAGGATAAATAAAAATAATGTTAACTCATATTAAGAATATTTAATTGAGCAAACACAAAAATGCCTTTAAATTAAATTAATAAAGTTAACCAATTCAAATAGAATATCCGACTAATAAATTCATCTTATATTAAAGTCAAATTTAAATCCTCTCAGATATTTAAATTTCAACTATTAAATATTCGGCCAACAATGACCTCATAGGCTAAAATTTTACATTATACATTTAATAAATTCCATTCATAAAATCCCCCAAAGGAATTTTAACCCAAACATCCATATTTAATTAAATAAAAAAAAATAACTATATAAAATTCTCATTAATAAACCTTGTTAATTAAATTTAATCAATTATGAGAATAATATTGCTATATAAAAATTAATCTCCAATCTCAATTATATCCCTAAAAAGTCTACATTAAGAACCAATTTTACCCTAGTCAATATTAGGGGTTAATTAATCCTACATATTGACTATAGATAAATGGGGGGTAATTCTTTTCAAATTTTGAAAATAATTTCCCCCTCATTTCAATTTATTTAATATTTTATTACAAACCCTATCTAGGGTTGATTATTTGTTATATCTAAAATATTTTATTTCTTTTCTCATTACTAACCCTAACTCAAAAAATGGGTTAAGGTTACTTGTTTAACCCCTCTTTTTTTTTCTTTCTTATTATCAAGCTAACCCTAACCCGAAATTGGCTTAGGGTTGCTTGTTTATCTCTTCTCTTTTTCTTTTTTTTTTTCTGTGTGTGTGTGTGTGCACGTGGCGGCCATAGTGATCGAGCAAGGGAGATGGCCGAGAGTTTACATTGAATAGAGGGGTGTTATGCACGGGCCGCAGGGGTTTGAAGGAGGAGGGGCTCCCGGGCACCACTGCGGTTACCCACAGTGGCAGGCCGTGAGCCACTCACTGCAATTACCCATAGTGGCGGCCCCGTGCTACCCACTGTGGTTAACCATAGTGGCAACAACCACCCACTATGGCTGGCAAGGTCACCATTTTTTTTTTTCTCTTTATTTATTTATTTATTTTTTTAAACATAATATATATATATATATATATATATATATTTTGGGTGTTAACAAGCAGCATTAAAATCTATATTTTAGGGTGCATCTACATACGTGAGTAATTATATATTTTTTTTGCAAATTGTTTTATTTAAAGTAGAAAGCATTGAAATGTTTTTAAAAATATATATTTATATACATATATGTATACATAAATATATATATATATACATATATGTATACATATATATACATATATATATGTTTGTGTGTGTGTGTGTGTGTGTGTGTGTGTGAATACATTATTATCTGTGAGGGCAAAACATAACTTTGGTAAGAACCAGTAGTCTAAATAAAATGACAGCATTTCCTTTCCAAAATATAATGTATATGGAATCTCTTTCTTTTTTTTGAATTAGATGCAACACATGTTCTATATAATATTTCTTACAATAGCATAATAGATTGAAGCAAAACAGTAGATTTTTTATTTTTTTTTTTGAATATTTAACCTGCATGTATAGATATATAGATATTTATAAATCTATAAATCTATATATATTTATATATGTATTTTCATTCCTACAATCTGCACTTTAATTTTTTGTACACTTAACTTAGGAAATTGGTATAAATGATAAGATTAAACTTATTTAACAACTACACTAATTCTTTCTCTTTATTTTGATAAATAAACAAATAAAAATAGAAAGATCAATATTTGAAGGAGAATTAAAACTAACACATAAAAGTATCATCCCTATATTTGCTTTCAAATCTATAGATAGAATAGCTTTTTCCTATTAATTTTTTTAACTACATTCCTGAGACTTATATTTGCAGAATAATAAAAGAAAACAGAATGGAACGACTTAGATATACAACTATTTATTTCCTTTCCTTTTCCAACATGCATACACTTTATTAACAATTTAAAAAAAATAGAAAATAGGTTTCCTTCCATTTATCTTTTTTTCGCAATGAATAATTACAAAGAAATAACTCAAATTTTATTCTTTCTTTGCAAGATCAAAGTCTAATAAAAAGAATACATCTTGTTTCATGGTAAAACTGAGTCAAATAAATACATTTAATACATCATGGTATTTCTTTTACAAATAGGTAGGTACAAAAACTATCCTCTCATTTCTACTAAATGAGGGCTTCCCAATACATTTATTTTCTTAATACAAATAAAGAATAGTATCAACTTCAAGTTTTTTCTTCCAATCCTTTTCCAAGCAAACCGCAATAAAAAGCTTGAGGTTGTGACCATGGAGGCTCACCTCCCAACCTAGGCTTACAAAAAGCCACCCGCGAGCTAGGAGAACCAAGGCTAGATGAGATACACACATTCAAACACATACAAGCATAAAACTCATAACAACAAATGACACCCCCAACCCAAGGATTAAACAATGTCACTTATGTGACTTTTCAAGTCAGGTGAAGGTGGACTATATACCTAGAGGAGAATTATGCAAATAGAGAACATAATGTCATAGCAAGGCTACAAATAAACACATCCACAAGTTCCAAACTTGTCCCTACAATTCCTTATGTCCCCCAAGGCATACAAGCCAACAACTCCCCTTATGACCCCCATTGCATAAACAAATCACTATGCAGCAAGAGTCAGAAAATCCCTTGTAAATCACTCTCTTCCAAAGAGAGCCTCTCACTCATAGGCTGTCAAACAACCCTTCACTCCAAGGCCACTCTACCCTCCCAAGGGTGAGTTTGGCCTTGAAAACTCCCAAAACAATAACATAAAAACTCAACCAAAAACACATAGGGAAGAACTCAACATCTTCCTACACATATGAAAAAACAACAACAATGGAAAAACAAATACAACAACAATCTTTTCAAAAATAACAACATACATGAGATAAGAGTTCAACCAATCTTAAATCTACCAAAAGGATGAAAAGAAGTTGTAGGAGAGCTGCGCAAATCCACAACCTTTTTCTTCTCAAGACTTGGCCAAATTTTCTATATCAAAATTCCAAACTTCTCAAGATTCTAAGTCTCCAAAAATGGAGAGTGGGTGATTAAAATTCTCCCTCCCAAACTATTCCCTTTGAAGACACTCCTCACTCTTTCCAACCCACTTGGGAAGGGTGAAGGATGTTCATTGGTTGGTCTTCCCAATAGCTTACAAACTTTCTAGCCAAGACACTTCAAAAAAGGTAAAAGGAATGGGGAAGAGCAATGTCACTCATGAGGAGGGTTATCTAACCTAGTAAGGCTCCTCTAAAGTTGAAATTCAGCCAACTTGGGAAACTCAATTTTTGGGGAGGCTAAACAGGCCCTAGGGAGTGGACACATGGCTAAATTTGGCCTTCATCCATAGGTACATCATATGACCCACTAAAAATCCCCCTAACTTGACCCTAGGAGTTAGTTTAACCCCCTAGAAATTCACCCAAAGTTTACCTATGGGTCAACCCCGAGTTGACCTTTCTAATGGCTCCTTGTTCAAGACTTTCTTGAAACCATACTAGGATAATTGAAAAATATGTATTGGTAAAATAAATTTCCTCCAAAGAGACATGTCATTGCCAACTCATCTTACAATACATGTGTCAAGTGACACCACAAAAAGAATTACACATCACTAAAATACACATGGCAAATGTTCCATTTTTTTGGAATTTATAAATTAAATAATATCCAAATTAAACACACATCAAAGAATAACATTTACAAATTAAAACACATTTACAAATGAGGTGTTGTCTCTCTAAATAGACAACCCTTGGCTTCACAAACGCACATAGGCCTAGGCTTGCTTCTCCGAATAGTTTCCATGGTCACATGGAATAATTTTCCTGCACATCTCACTTGCACATTAGTAATTCCAAAAATCACATATAATGTTATCAAAAAAGAATACAATTCAGACATCGCATATAATTTTAATTATAAAAATCAAGTATCCAATTATCTGATAACATCCACATAAAATAATCTACTAAATGGCATCATCACCATAATCATGAAATTAAATCATTTATAGAGCATGCATCCATAATTTCAAGCATCAAAATAAAGTACTACAAATCAAAGTAAATGACATAATCATATCAATGTTATCTAAATCACTGGATCATATAAAATCTATGTCCATAATGCATCTAAATATAGTATCAATAATAGGTCCAACAAGAAAATAATTGAAATGTTATGACGGCTCGGGGTAGGGCCTCACAGAACCATGCTAAATCTAATCATCAGAGAAGCAAGAATCATCTAGGAAGACAACCTAGTGCTCATAAGTTTAATGAAAAATCTTTTACTTGCAATAAATTTGGTCATATGGCAAGTCAGTGCAGAAGTAAGATGAACAATGAAATGATGAATAGCAACAATAACATGATGAACAATGGTCCTACTTTTATTAGTCAGTTATTTGCATGCAATAAATTTGGTCACAAATCAAATATATGCAGAGAAGTAGTGTATAACTTCCAAAACAAGAGATGTTATGCCTATGCAATGTTTGGACATGTTTATAACTAGTGCAGGAAGAGACCTGATCAGATGAACTTTAGACTAGTACAATGGAATGTTGTTTGTAGAGCATATAAAAAAACCAGTCACATTGCAAAACACTACAAAAGTGAAAATAGTGCTTTGGTAGAAAAGAGAAAATTAGATGAAAAAGGAAAGGCTAAAATGGAAGAGATCAAAGAATAACATGAGAAGATTTGGGTAAGAAAAAACAAACATAAAGCAGTTGGTGGATTTGTGCCTGAATCTGGTACAAAACCCTCATCTGGTAACTAGGGATTTTTAGCCTTAGGGGGAGGAAAATTCATGCAAATCTTATAGTACCCCTCAAGAGATCTATAGTTGATGGATCACAGATGGAAGGAATTGAATTTCAGTTGGTATTGGGATTTTGATGACCGATTTCTGCATTTGGTTGGATATCTAATGTGCATTTACTCCAAAGTGAAATGAGGGTTTGCAAGGTTAAAAGGGAAAATACGAGAGTCATTCTTCACTTTGTGAATAGTGTTTTTGAGTTGTAGGACAAGGCAATTGAGATTTATAGGTGATTAGAGGGATAGAAGCATTCTGACAGGTGAGCTAGGGCATTCAATAGAGAGTTGAGGTATTTCTCAAAGTGCATTTCTAAGTTATCATTTCTAAAAATTTGAAATGGTATCCTCTTCTCCTATCATTACACCATTGGTTATTGAGGTCAAGAATAGAACTCATCATAAATTAAAAAAGAATCCTTACAAATCCATGGAGGACAACCCAGTTGGAGCTTTCTCTTCCATTCCACATGGAGTCTTTCTTGTTGAAAATGTATGGGCATATATCCATTGTGGAATCAAGGAAACTGGCATTGAGGACAATTTGGATCTATATATCAACAATATCATCGATGAAATCATTAACCCTAAGCTGGAATTTATGCAGTTGCAAAGAAAGGGTTTCACCTAGTTCATGAATTTTCTGTCATTTGATGAAAAGGAATGGGTGAGATATATGCTGAGAAGAATACATGATGAAAATCTCTAGATAGATCAACCTTACAAGATCATTGTAGATGCGATTAGGGTGGTAACATGCTTGCATCAAACCAGTGTGAAGCCAAGATTGTGAAAAGTTATAAACCCTACAGTTACCAAGTTAACCAGTGCAGAATTTGATGCCCGATCAATGAAAATCAACTTAATCAGAGTTGATGATGTCAAGTTTGCGGCGATGCTAATTGGGTATAAGGTATAGCAGTCTAACCTATTGAATTCAGTATCTTGGACAACCATTCGTGTAGCTTATCAGATGGTAAGAGAAGATGCACATTATGATTTGTGCAATCTTCTATTGGAGGAACTCCTGATTAATTTAAAGAAGATTAAGCAGGATAAGAAGCATGTTTTTTAGTATGGATCTTTGGTTATATGTTTAGCACTTTTCTTCAAGAATTAGATTCTTGGAACTGATAGAATATCGTGGGCATTTGATAGAGTGGTGGCCCTGCAGATCAAACAATGTCTTGATAGACTTGGGAACATAGAAAATCAGAATGCTACTTTATGGGCATTTTTCAAAACATTTTAGGATAAGATGAATCAGAGGGCAAGAATCCCTAAATAAATTGTCAGCTAGTATGAAGGTTGAATCTATTTCATGGTTAATAAGGATGAATGTCTCATGGAGGTGGTTGAACCCCAGATGGTATAGATCATGCCTATGGTTTATAAGGTCAATGCAAGAACTCTAGATGCTTATGCACAACACTAGCTAAATGCTCTTGTAGACATCAAAGAAGAAAGGTTTAGAACATGTAAACAAAAATCCATGGAACTTCACATAAATTTCACCGAACTAGCGAGAAAAAGGAAAGTGGCTAAGATGGTGGAGGAAATTCTTGTGGAGAAAGGTCACCCTAGGGAGAAAATAAGGGTTGAAAGAGATGTAGAAGAAAAGGCAAAGAAACCAAAGACTGCTCCATTTCTAGCCAAATCTAAGATGACAGCTTCTCTTTCTCTGGTGAAGACTCCTCTGCCTCAGTTAGAACTCTCCAATTCATCAAAATATAAGGGTGTTCTGAGGCAGAAGAAGAAACCTTAGAGGGAATATGTAGCAGTTTCTCTAGTGGCATCTAAAATAGTGTCAGATGCAAAAATCCAAAAGGCCCCCATGAAAGGAGAATTTGCAAGGGTGATCTAGAAATCTCAATCCAGTGATGAGAAGAAAGGGCATAAGGAGAAGCAAGTAAAATATGATCCTATTCTAGTTAGCATGCCTAAGCAAGGAAGAAGAACCAAATCAAACTTGGATGAGGCAATTCAACTCAATAAGATGGAGACCGCTCAAACCAAGTATCATATTATTCCTCCTTTATCTACTCAACAATTAAATGATGAAATTATCAATGATGGGAAATTGAATAATATTTCTCTATATTATGAAAATTTAGATAATAATGATAGAAGACATATTGCGGAAGCTATATTACTACATATGGACGTATTTAGTAAGACTTTGATTGAATTAGAAAGATATATTCTGAAAGATCTGTATAGTCTAATTGATGGTAGGAGAAAATCTGCAAGTCATATGGATAAGAAAATGAAAGAAAATGAATTGGTCAATTTGTGCACCATTATTACTGTTGAAGAGATAGATAGGCTGATTTTGTTAGCAAATAAAAAAGAATTCAAAAGAAAACATAGAGTCAACATCCTTATGGTGGGAAGAGTGGAGGAAATGAGAAAAGAAACTATTGAGACTTGGAAGAAGTTTCTCACTGAGAACAAGCTACCTATGACTTCCCCTCCAGAAGTATATTCACATGACATAGCCACTCAAGAAGAGAACCGTCTGGTGCTATATGAGAATAAGATAGAGGATACTCAAGATGTTGCAGAGCAATAAATTTTGGATACAACTGAGGTTGAACCTAATAAAAAAAAGGTTAAATCAGTTGTGGCAGAGGTTGGTGCACCAAGTGGTGACACTGGTGCACATAAGGCATCCATAGAGGATAAAGGTGATGCAGGGAAGGAGGAAGAGAAAAAGGAAGAGGAAAAGAAGGAGAAACATGACAAAGGGAAAGGTAAATTAACAGATACACCAATCCTTATGGAAAATGACACTTCGAAAATCCAAAGCCAAGGGGATTTTCCTCAATTTAACATCATTTTTGACAAGCCATTTAGTCAGATGTCTCTGAATGAAAGGATAATTGTTGTTGCTACTCTCCAAGCTCAAGTCAGTTAGGAGTTAGCACAATCTGAGTCTAAAGAGAAGAAACCTATTGAGTATACTGTTAAAGTTTTAGAACAGGTGGTACTGGACTTGCAACTTGACACTAATGCTAGCTCATCCAGTAAGCTCCAAAAATTAATAGATCACATATCTACTCAATTTGATTCTTTGAGGAAGGATTCAATTAGGAAAGCCATGGAAAGATGTAAAGGAGCTAGAATGAAAACATTTTTTAAGATGATTGAAAGTGATAAGGCCTAGTTAGAAAATAAATTGAAATTGATTGATGAGGTCTTATTAGAAGGTGGTAAGATTTATAAATCTTGTATAATTTTAACAAATTCTACCATTGAAATATATATGAAAATAGATAATTACAAAGGACAGTTAGTACAGATTTCTGAGGACTATAATCCTTCAATAAACTTGACTGAAAGCATTGAAGGTCAAATTTTGATGGTTATGGAACAAATGGGGAATCTGGAAAAGGAGAAGGAGAAAATGGTAAGAAGGGTAGTGAGCCCCAGAACTGGGTTGGTCCCCGGTTGAACACCTTAGTATGCCATAAAATAGAGTGTATTCAAATCATGACTCAAGAAACACTAACTAAGTTGCATAATATAGAACTCCATGCTTATGTTCTAAATGGTTTTGTCACAATTTTGGAAACAATGCGGGAAGGTTGGAATACATATTTTGGGATTATTAAGGTTACATATGCAGATGTACTTAAGTTTGTATAGATTTGGTTATTGGGTAAAGGAAACAAATTTATGCACACCCCATCTTTGGCATTGTTGTTAAAGGGGGGGAGATAAGGTGAAAAATGTAGAGGTTGATTGTGTATGGAGTGCATAGTTTTATGATGTAGATTGTTGAGTTGATTATCTAAGGGGGGGCGTTAGAATTCTTTCATTCTTGATCTGATGTGTTAGGTCCTAGAGACAGCTGAGAGTGGGGTGGGGGTGAATTAGTTGTCCAATAAATTCAACCAAAATTAACTTAACCAAAACTTAATGCTTAATGTCGGTAAACCAAATTTTATGTCAGTAGACAATTTATCAGTTAATTATAGTACCGGTAGAGATTAATGCATGAAATAGAAATACAATAACATTCACAACACATAACACATCTATTTGTACGAGGAAACCCTATAAGAGGAAAAAACATGGTGGGAAGCCTTACCCACAATCAAATGATACTACTGCAAATAGTATGTGTGTACAATATGGAGTCTACACATGTAGAAAGGACAACTGCCTAGAGCTTACTGCTCAATCACAAAATGGGAGTCACACTAACTACAATTAGATGGTTAAATCCAATGATAATGTACTGCACAAAATAGCATCTTCATATGCTCGATTCAATACCAGTTTAGCTCTGATATGCCTTCTTCAAATACCTTCTTTCAATCTTCAAATGATGTCTACATGTATAGATCTTCTTATTTTTGCATATACCTTATTACAATCCTTTTTCCAATCGCATATCAATCTCACAAATGAGATCGTACATTTATACCATAATCTAAGAACAATTGAATAGGTCGGCTCACTAAAGATATTACAATAAAATCAATTACAAATAAATCAATATCCGATGCATCATGTTGGCTCAATGCATTTACAATAATAATAGATCATCTCCATAATGTGCCATGCTGATCTAGAATAGATATGCTTACCGATGCATAACCTGAACCTATTTGTCGGTAACAACAAATATGCAAACCTGAATAAACCAATAACCAAACTGCCAAAATCAAGTGATCAAATAATGTCTTCGACATAACCAAGTAGTCTCCAAGTCATTCCAAGTGTCAGTGAACAATATAACCTTCCAGTGAACTAGATACCGGTGACTGTGCATAAAACACTGAACATGTCGGTGAACATAATCAAGAATCTCCAAGTGCTGATAAGTGTTGACAAGTGTTGACAAGTGTTGATAAGTGTTGACATCAATGATAAAACCAATGCAACACATCCAAAATACCAACAATCTGCCCCTTTGGCATTGATGGCAACACAAGATGGAAAAACCATCAAAGTGCCAAAATAGAAATGCCAAAAACCAGAAACCAACAATCTCTCTAAGAGATCATTAACCAGAAATAAAAAATACATAATATCTCCCCTAGGAATAATCTCTCCATAAAGATAAAGTGTTTTTCCATAATATCTCTCCCCCTTTGACATCAAATGCCAAAGCAATACAAAACCAAATTCAGATACCAACTCATTACAAAATATTAATTAACCAATTTATCTGACTACTCCCCTTGAGAAGTAGCTCTCCTCATCAAAGCCGAAATAAAAGTTTTCTCTATTAATTCTGCTTGTTGATGACAAACATCAACTATCTAAGTCTCTATCGGTGGGGGTAGAACTCCAAGTTGCTCTCTGAGATATTAAAAAGTATCCTTAAGAAAAGGCTTGGTAAAAATATCTACAATCTACTCTTTAGTATTCACATAAACCAATTTCACTTCTTTTCCTTCAACATTTTCTTTTAGAAAATTGAATTTGATAGAAACATGTTTAGTCTTAGAGTGAAATACCAGATTCTTAGATATATCAATTGCTGCAATGTTATCACAGTAAATAGTTATAGGTTCCTTGCATTTTACCTTTATGTCCTTCAACATTTTCTTAATCCATAATACCTGTGTACAATTAGTTGCTGCTGCAACATATTCTGATTCTATTGTTAATAGTGATGTCTGTTTCTTGCTCAACCATGAAATTAATTTGCTACCAAGAAAAAATGCTCCACCAGTGGTTCTTTTTCTGTCATCTACATCTCCTACCTAATTAGCATCTATGTATGCACATAAATCAAAATTTTCATCTCTAGGATACCATAAGCCCAGATTTGTAGTGCCTTGTAGGTACCAGAAAATCCTTTTTACTATTGATTTATGATTTTCTTTAGGATTACTCTAAAATATTGAAACAATACATACTGCATTCATAATATCAGGCCTTGTTTGTGTCAAATATAGTAAACCTCCTATCATAAACTTGTATCTAGTTGGATTAACAGGTGTTGATTCATCCTTCAATGATAATTTATTAGTTGTAGTCATAGGTGTGCTTACCGGTTTAGAGTTCTCCATGCCAAATTTCTTTAGTAATTCCTTCAAGTACTTAGATTGACATAAGAATATACCTTTATCAATCTATGAAATCTACAATCCTAAAAAGAATTTTATCTCTCCAATCATAGACATTTCAAATTCTTGCTGCATTTTATTAGAAAAGTCTTTACACAATCCATCTTCTCCTCCAAAGATTATATCATCAATAAAAACTTCAATAACCAAGATGTCATCATTAGTCACTTTTTAATATAGATTGTTGTCAGCATTACCTTTAGTGTATCCAAGCTTCAAAAGATCTTTGTCCAATCTAGCATAGCAAGCTCTAGGAGCTTCTTTTAATCCATATAATTCTTTCCTTAGCCTGCAAACCATATCTTTGTCATTTGTCAAAGAAAATCCATTAGGTTGTTCAATATAAACTTCTTCTTTAAGATCTACATTTGGAAATGCACATTTAACATCCATTTGATATACTTTATAATTCGTGTGAGCTGCAAAAGCCAATAATTATCCGACTACCTCAATTCTAGCTACCGGTGCAAAGGTTTCATTATAATCAATTCCTTCTTTCTGTGAATATCCCTTACACGCTAATCTTTCTTTGTTTCTAATTAGCTTGCCATCTTCATTAAGTTTGTTTCTGAAAACCCATTTAGTTCCAATTACATTTTTGTCTTTAGGCTAGGGAACTAATGACCAAGTGTTATTCCTTTCAATTTGTTCCAATTCATCTTCCATAGCTTTAATCCAATATTTATCTTCACATGTCTCATTAATAGATGTAGGTTCAATTTGAGAAATAAGACATACCTCTTCATTTGCCAATCTTCCTTTAGTCATAACTCCTTGATATTTATTTCCAATTATCTTACTTTCAGAGTGATTCAATCTTACATACTTGGGTGTTTTTACTTGTTGTTGTTCTTTAGTGACTGTTGAATGCTCAGATGATGCCGGTGTGACAGGATCAACATTCTGTACTGGTGTACTCATTGTAGGTTCATTTGTGATTATCTCTATTGTCAATTCAGAGTCCATTGACCTTGAATTTCCTCTAAACTATTCATCAATCTTCACATTTGCACTCTCAACAATTTTCTGCAATCTCTCATTAAAACATCTATATGCCTCGCTCTTAGATGAATAACCAAGAAATATTCCTTCATCACTTCTCAGATCAAATTTGCCAATATACTCATCTCTTATAATATAGCATTTACTTCCAAATATTTTGAAATATTTAAGAGTAGGAGTATTACGAAACCATAGTTCATGAGGGGTCTTACCGGTTTCACCTTTGATGTAAACACTATTGAATGTATAAATTCTTGTATTCACTGCTTCTCTCCAATATATATGAGGTAAATTTTCTTTTGATATCATCTTTCTAGTTGCATCTAAGATAGTTCATGTTTTTCCTTTCCATAACTCCATTATGTTGGGGTGTCTGGGGTGTAGACAAATGTCTTCTTATCCCCTTCACTTCACAGACTGTATTAAATTCCTTACATTTGAATTCACCTCCTTGATCTAATCTCAAACATTTGATTTTCTTTTTGAAAACACCATTCTCTACCATTACCTTGAATAGTTTGAATTTCCCAAATGCTTCAGAATTCTCCCTGAGAAAAGTAACCTAACACATTCTAGAATAGTCATCAATGATTAGCATAAAATATCTATCTCCTTGTATACTTCTAGTTCTTGCTGGACCACATAAATCAGTATGAATTAAGTCAAGAACATTATTGGATTTATCTCGTATACCCTTAAAAGATGCTCTGACTTGCTTTCCAAATTGACATTCCTTACATACCGGATTGTGGGGCTTAACAATCTTAGGTAAATCTCTTACTACCTTAGTTGTACTGATTTTCACAATGCAATAAAAGTTTACACAACAAAGTCTCTTATGTTGTAAACAACTTTCATCAATATGAGCAATCAAACATGCTTTCTCATTTTTATTTAAGTGAAAGATATTGCCTCTAGTCTAATTATCAGTTGCAATTTCCAAACTAGCTCTATTTAAGATTTTGCAACTGAAATCCTTTTTCAACTAATTAACCAACACTCAAAATATTATGCTTCAAACTTTCAACATAGTAAACATTATGAGTATTGTTCTTACCATCATAAGATATAGTGCCTTTTCCTTTGATCGAACAACCTTTATCATCTCCAAATCTCACTAGACCTCCATTGTATTCCTGAAAGGTTAAGAATTTACTCTTATCACCAGTCATGTGATGTGAACATCCCAAATCAATGATCCATTCATCCTTGTCTTCAATTTTAGCTGCGAGGGTCTGCTCTACTTGTTGAAGAGTAGGTGCTGGTTGCTCTTTTTTTATAGAAAAAAAGCCCATCCATTGTCTGTCGAATCCTCATCAAAATCATCAGTAACTCCTTCATCACCATAATAACAAGATTTGTCTCTATTCTTCTTGAATTTGTGTCTCTGATAATCAAGGTTAGGCTTATATGCTCTTTTAGCTTCTTCTTTCAATCTTGCATGTCTATCAGGACACCTAGAAGCCATATGACCAATTTTATTGCAGTTAAAACATTTTAAGGGTGCTTTACCTTCATACTTACTTCCAACAGGACCTTTAGGCATTTTCCTTGCAAATAGTGCTTCAAGCTCTTCTAGTTCTTCATTCTCCTTCCTGATTTCTTCAAGTTCCTTGCATAAAAGGCTTTTCAATCAGATTTCTTAGATGATGATGATGCTACAAATGATGATGATGCTTTGAAAGCTAGATCTGTCTTTATAGTAGCAAAAAGACCAAATTCCTCAGGTTCAAAAGCTAAAAGTTTTCCAACCAAAATGTCTCTAGATACTGATGCATTAGGCATTGTTCTCAATTCATTTATAGTAGTAACTTTCATTTTATATGTCGGTCAAAAAACTCTTAAAACTTTAGAAACAATCTCATCTTCACTTAAGGTTTCTCCACAACATTGTATACCCAAAACAATTTCATTTACTCTTTCCATAAAAGCAGAAATCCTTTCTTTTTCTTCCATTTTCAGATTTTCATACCTGACCTGGAAACATTCAAGTTTTGCAATTTTGACTATGAAATCTTCTTCATTCAATGTTCCCAATTTGTCCCAAATAGCTTTAGGAGTAGATCTATATGATAATCCCATGATTTTCTAATCTGACAATGCGCTCAAAAGTGCTTCTCTTGCTTTGCATTCATTTTCCTACATCTTTAACCAAGTTTGGTGGATTAGGTTGACCTTGAGTAGGAGCAGTATAACCATTCTTTGTAACATTGCATATGTCCTTTCCAATGCAATTCAAATGTGTCTACATCCTGATCTTCCATATGCCATAATTGGTTCCATCAGGTTTCAGACTGTCCTTCCTGAAATAGTTAGAAGGCATTGGATCTCCTCAAGCTGTTAAACTTTTGCAAAAAGAGGACTACACTCTAATACCAATTCTTAGGTCCCAAAAAAAATTGAGAGGGGGGGGGGGGCAGTGAATCAGTTGTCCAATAAATTCAACCAAAATTAACTTAACCAAAACTTAATGCTTAATACTGGTAAACCAAACTTTATGTCGGTAGACAGTTTATTAGTTAATCATAGTACTGGTAAAGATTACTACATGAAATAGAAAGACAATAACATCCACAACACATAACACAAATATTTGTATGTGGAAACCCTATAAGGGGAAAAACCAAGGTGAGAAGCCTTACCCACAATCAAATGATACTACTTCATATAGTATGTGTGTATAATATGGAGTCTGAACATGCAGAAAGACCAGCTACCTAGAGCTCATTGCTCAATCACAAAATGGGAGTCACACAAACTACAATTGGATGGTTAAATCCAATGATAATGTACTGCACAAAATAGCATCTTCATATGCTAGATTCAGTATTGGTTTTGCTTTGATATGCCTTCTTCAAATACCTTCCTTCAATCTTCAAATGATGTTTGTGTGTATAGCTCTTCTTATTTTTGCATATACCTTATTACAATCCTTTTTCCAATCACATATCAATCTCACAAATGAGATCTTACATTTATACCATAACCTAAGACCAATTGAATAGGTCGGCTCATTAAAGATATTACAATAAAATCAATTACAAATAAATCAATATTTGATGCATTATGTTGGCTCAATGCATTTACAATAATAATAGATCATCTCCATAACGTGTCGTGCTGATCTGGAATAGATATGCTTGTCGAGGCATAACTTGAACCTATTTGCCAGTAACAGCAAACATGCAAACCTGAATAAACCAATAAACAAATAGCCAAAACCAAGTGATCAAATAATGTCTTCGACATAACCAAGTAGTCTCCAAGTCATTCCAAGTGTCAGTGAACAATATAACCTGCTGGTGAACCAGATACCGGTGACTATGCATAAAGCACTGAGCATGTCGGTGAACATAATCAAGAATCTCCAAGTGCTAATAAGTGTTGACAAGTGTTACCAAGTTTTGACAAGTGTTGACAAGTGTTGACAAGTGTTGACATCAATGACAAAACCAATTCAACACATTAAAAATACCAACATGATGTACATGTTTAACAAGTTTCAACACATAGCCATTTTTCATGAGTGTTGCCATCAATACCAAACGGGGAGATTGCTGGAAATTGACACTCATCAGGTGCTTTCTCATGGTATATTATTGGTTAAGGGTTGTCATTGATGGAAAATATTCTTGGAGATTTGATCCAGTGGTCATAATTCTTCTTTTTTGGAAAATAGATTTTAACTGATAAATTGGGATTATTGCAATATAGTTCTGGTCTAGGAAAGATTTTCAGTGATTGTGTTGATTTATCTCTAGGTGGAAATGATGTGGCCAACATTGGTGAAGATTTTTGGAAATTTTTTTGGTCAAGTGATATGTTTTGTTAGATATTGAAGCCGACATGTGACTACACATTACACTTCTTGAAGTCAACTTGAAGGAGACTACTTTTTTTATGACCTAATATATAAGATTAATTTGGTGGTTGGTTTTCATAGTAGCAATAATGTGGTGATCTATTTTGATGTGATTGAGTGTAGTTTCTCATGCGAATTTGATTCTTAGGTGATCTGGTAGCTGGCTGAGACAGAAACATAGTTGCAGAGCTAGTGCAGTCAGAGATCTTGTGGTTAACCAAAACTCATTATTGCATTTTTAGATGCTATCTCAAGAGATTCTATTGTATTTTCTCATTGTAATAATATTGTAAGTGATTGAGACTTCCTTGAAGGTTGTAGCCTTTTGGGTCATTGTTATTGAGCAGTGAACTTGAATGCAAGTGCATTCCCCATCCATGTAATATTTATTTACTCTTGGCCATAATATATGAATATTGTGGGTTTTAGACCCATCATGTTTTTTCCCTTTCCAGGTTTCCACATAAAAATTCTGATGTTGTGGATCTATGGTTTGTTTATTTCTTGCTTATGTTCTTTGCTATTATGCATTGTAGATTGGTGCATAAAATATATGTTTGTGAATTTGGTTTCCAATAGAACACTGATTCACCCCCTCCCCCCTCTCAGTGTTCCTTGATTCTAACACTATGATACCATCTTCATCATCAAAGCCTTGGCTATTTGCACTATCCTTTTAAGTGCTCAAAACAAAAGCAAGATGAGAAAAATTTAATAGAACCAATTGTTGAGAAATTATTGTCATTTATGTCAAAGTTTTTCGTAAGTTCTACATTGATGAAAAGGCATCTAGAAGATTACAATTAGTATAATATAAAATCACAACATCTAGGTTTGATAGAGACAAAGACAAGTATGTATATCTATGTTATCACTATGCTCCAAGATTAGTTGCCCTAATTGTCTATCACATACAATGTTGTATGAAAGCATCTATGATATGTTTGAGGTTGAATGCTTATAAATAGTATGTGCACTTAGTTGCACTATCATGGTGGTTGGCTTCACATATTGGAACTGAAGAAGTTGATAAAATACTTCTGAGATCCCAAGAGCACCTGCAAGCAAAATACATGTCACAAGAGAAGATTGGAGACAAAAACACAATAATGGCTCTGAAGAAAAAAGATTATCATTTAGAGAGGGAATATAATAGAAAATTACAATACAATCCTTATGAAAGGAGAATATAAAACCCTAAAGATGTGAAACCCTAAAGAAACCCTAAAGGGATAATGTGTATTTAATAATTAGAATAATTATTAAATATCTATAATATTATTAAATGCCTAACTTTAGCTTAAGTGTAGAGTATAATAGACTAATAATTAAATCAATAATTATTAGATAATACAAGATAAATCTAACACTGTTAGGATAGGTAGGGGACAACTAAGAGGGGGTGGGGTGAATTAGTTGTCAACATATTATATCAATTAATCAACTTTATAACCTTTAACCGAAGCACATAAACATTAAATACCAGAATAGGAGAAATAGATACCGGTAATCAATATAACTTAACAATGAAATAGATAATCAACACAATGCAACCATACCACATAACACCATAATTTATACGTGGAAAACTTGGTAAAGGGAAAAATTCATGATGGGAAGACTACCCACAATCAGATAATACTTCTGCAAAAAGTATGTGATACAATGAGGGGCCTGCATATGCAGGAAGGCACACTGCCTAGAACGTAATGCTTATTAAAAAAGAGTCTCACTGACTACAAAGAGGATATAACCACCTCAAGATAATTGGATAAAAATCAAGTAGTCTTGGTGTAAATTAATATTCATCATGGATATTATTACACTTTACTTAAGTTTACTTAGGTACATGCATTTAATAGTAGTTTGGGTATGAGACACTTGGGTGTTTGTGCCACATTGGGATAGTATGTTTTGGAGAATTTCCACCTTTTATGGTGTGATCTTGTTGTTACATTCCACCTCATGTGGAATATTATATTGTTTCTCCTACCTACCCGCACCTATTTCCTACCTACCCTTGTTTCTTATTGAGCAACTTGTCATGTTTGTGTGCTCACATATCCATAAGCCTTGCCTATATAAGCAGGCTCATCTACATTATTTGTACAGACAATCATTGAACATCTTGTAATAATCCAATTGATCACATTTTGCATCTTGATAGAATACAATTTATTCCTATCATCTATTTTGTCTCTCATATTTATGCTTTCCATTGCATCTAGATCTTGGAAAAATCTCACATGGTATCAGAGCCATTAGATTGTCATTGGTTTGTCAATTGAGAGAAATTTGATGCTATTTGGGGTTGTATATTTTGGAGCTTTCTATTGTAGGTTTTTATTGAAGCTTGATGGGTCAAATCTGAGGTGACGAATGGATTGAGGAGGTCCAAGAAAGTCAGTTTTGCCTTTTGTTTCATCCAAATAGAACTTCAGAGGCCAAATCTAGAGGCATTTGAAGTTTGAAGCTGTGGGGGAAATTTTCCAGAAATTATAATTTGGAAGACAATTTCCAAATAGTGATATCTCACTCGTCCGGACTCCTTTTTTCAAGAAATGTTTTTTGTTTTAGGGTAGAATTCTATGATCTATACTATGTAGGGGAAAAAGCGAGACTAGGTTAACCATGCCCTAATCCTACCTTTTGACACACATTACGGAATACGAAAGAGCCTAGAGATATCGCACAATTGGCTACTTCTTTTGGTGAAAGAGAGAGCCACGGGATATCTTTTAGGATTTCTATTCCCTTGTTGAAATTGTAAGATCAAATAATGCGAGTTCAAACCCTAATCTCAAAATGCAAGTATGAACTAATAACAAGATTGCAGAATTGAGATTAAATAATGAACACAAATAAGTACAAGGATGAAATAAGAATGCATATATGTACCCGGAGTCAAAATCGGACTGAAAATGTTCGGGACGGGGGCGCGGGCGCCACTGTCCTGAAAACTGCACCGGAAACCACTGTTCTGCACTCTGAAACACTATCTGGAAATTGTCTGTACACTGTCTGTCCGGAGGACCAGGGCGCCCAGTGCCTCTGTCCCAGGGACCAGGGCGCCCAGCGCCCCTGTCCTGGCAGGACCAGGGCGCCCAACGCCCTTGTCCCGGTCTCTTGCTCAGTAATTTCACACAGAGTGCTGTCTCAGCTTTCTCTCTCCAGATCTGTATCCCGCGGCGTCGTCCGAATCTCGAAACCTACAATAATATCTGAAAAGGGGGAGGGGCGGCTATATAGGGTTTTGCCTTAGTCAAACCCCCACTTCGGTGATTTCCACCTCCACGAATAGCCAAGTTGTTTTGTAAAATGTATTGTGTGTGCAGACCTAGTGTGTGTGCAAGGTCCAAAATGCAAGAAAGCAAACTAGAGCAACCTAGAAAGTAAACCCTAATTGCTTGTAAATGATAATGTAAATGCTCTAAATGAAGATGCAATGTGATCTAAAGCATGAATAAATGATGTATCAAAGCTTACGCAAAGACATGAAAACAATACGAAATCATACCCAACCCTCAAGGGAGGAGTACAAGCCAATCTTCATTCGGTAATCTCCTATTGTTCTTCAATGTCTTCCAAGCCCTAAGTGGATGAATGAATTTGATATATGCTTGATATAATGATGTTGAGTGTTGTTGAAGCCCTCAAAGATCTGCTCTTTCGCTGCATATGAAGTTCCTAGAAACAAAAATCCGATCCTTCCAAATGAAGAAAGAGAGCTCTTATGTATGAAACCCTAGGTCGTAAATTCGTATTTTGGCCGACCTAGAGATTGAATATCCCACCAATTTCTTGGGGTCAAGCTTTATTTTATGATTGGATCGCGCTCCTAAAATTTCGGGAAAAATGTCCAGGACCATGTGCACGGGCGCCATGGTCCCGACAACTTTTCACCAAATTTTCAGGGCCGTCAGATATGATGATTTTAGAGAGAATCCCGAAGTTACAGGTGATTTCGAGATGTTTTGACCCCGAAACCAAGCCCCCAAGTTCGGAATAGGGCTTAATTAGGGTTTTTGATTAAGTGGTGTATTGGAGGAATAAAATGCGAAGGGCACGCTTTAGTGAAAGGGCCCAACTTTATGATGTAGAGAATGATGAAATAGGAACCTTAGACCTAATTAATTTGATTAATTAAGTGCTTAAGGAGAAATGCAATGCAGAATGCAAAATGCACTAAGGCGGGTGTTAAACTAGGTGTGAAATTGTACCACCCTAGCGAGTGCATACAATTTACGACGCTACATTTAGCCCCCACTTTAGCGGTCATATGAGTACTACGTGCATATGCAAGCTAAAGTACAGAAAGTAAACATTATTTGAAAAAGGATATATCCATAAGTTTTCGGACGAAGCCCCCAGCGGTATCTGCAGTACACAGTTAGGAACCGCACCCTACAAAACAAACGTTAGATCACAAAATCACCTAATGCTTACTAGGGAAAGTGATGAAATCTATGAGTAGCTGTATGCCCCCCCTATTTCGACTTGCTTATTAGGGAGGTGAAACAGGGTAGCATGTTTACTTGCAACAAATTGTGTAATAGAGTGTTGATGAGGGGTGTTCACTAAATAGGCTTCATTAGAGAACTTTTTGGAACATCCTGAGAGTAGGGGAAGGAAAGTACGATTCCAACGCAACAAACGGCTCAAAAATCGCATCTCCCAAACTCAAGTTATGATAAAATGAATGACAGAGGAAAAATTAGGGTTTCACAAAGTAAGAATAAACAAACGAGAGTATATACCTCGAAAGTGACACTTGTATTCGTCACTTTGTTGATTTCAGGATACTATTCAGTGCAGCGGAGCCCACATAGCCATCATCATGCCTTCACGATGACCGGAACATCCCACGAGGATCGAGATCCTGTGCCAGGCCGTGATCGACGACGAGCCACTGGACGAGGTGAGTTGACTGAATGTTTGACTTTTTATTTTTCGCATGTTTGATTTTTCCGTGATCGTATGTGGGCCTCGAAGGCTGACCGGGGCCCACCCAGGGCGCCATGGTCCCTGAGGGGCACCCTGGTCCCCCCAGGGCGCCATGGTCCCTGACAGGGGCGCCATGGTCCCTGCAGGGCGCCATGATCCCTTCAGGGCGCCATGGTCCTTGACAGGGCGCCATGGTCCCTGATAGGGCACCATGGTCCCCAATCAGGGCCCGGCGAGAGGTTCCGGGGCTAGCATATGATGTGCGACGGTTTGCATTTGCGATTTTGATGATCGAGTACTGATTATTGTCATGTTTTTGTGTTGCAGGGTCTCCCGTACATGAGAGAGCACACAGCGGGACATATTCTTCGCACTTTGCGAGATCAGATTCCACGGCTGACTCAGTCAGAGAGAGACACACTATCGATTGTAGGATTGTGGTACGTGATTTTGATGCCGGTCATTCAATTTCATCCTGCGATGCTGATGGCCTTGATGGAGCGATGGGATCATGACACATGCACCTTTCACCTTCCAGTAGGAGAGCTGACGGTCACACTCGAGGATGTGTACCGTATACTTCGTCTTCCTATCAGAGGAGGGACAGTTACATACGCGACCGATCGGTCAGTGGAGGATCATCAGAGAGAGCAGGTGTATTGCATAGGGAGAGTCATGTCGAGCGAGACGAGAGGTTGCATCATGGTCAGCTGGCTCTTACATCCTACAGGGGAGGTACCACTTCTGAGACGCCTTATGATAGCCATCATAGCACTAGCCGTCTGCCCTAATGGGCGAGGGACACACATGCATGGGGGCCTCACATGGTGTATCAGAGCAATGGAGAGGCACAGGAGAGTGTATGCTTGGGGTCGGAGTATGCTTGCGCATCTCTATCACGACCTTGGGGAGTATGTATTCAGACAGGGTTGTAGTTTGATGACATGCACACTTCTACAGGTGTGGATTTTAGAGCACTTCACATGCACCAGGCCCGTCGGCTTTCCACTGAGTATAGCGAGTGAGCGACCTAGGGTGTTCGCTTATCCACTTACCAGAGAGTGGAGATTTGGAGATTTGTTGTACTGGAGAGTGATTGTTGACAGACTGACATCCGAGGTGATAGTGTGGAGACCTTACCTACTGATGCACAGATGGGATGGTATGGAGAGACAGTTAGCATGTCTACAGAGGAACCGCCTATTGCGAGGACGATATGCACACATCATAGTCCCTTTCTACTTTGACCGAGTACGGAGGCAGTTCAGACTAGAGCAGTGTGTTCCAGCCGATGTGCCCATCTATACTCGACACTCACGGGTCCTTCCCAGACCTGGAGCAGTAGCGAGACCGACGGTAGATGATATTGAGATGACAGATTTAGAGGGATCTGATCAGGATGTAGTCACTGACTACTCTACAGAGCCTGGAGCACAGCGTAGATATGTTTCATGGTTCATGAGATCATATCCAGGTCCTATCTTTCCACCAGATCATCCGACAGGCTATTCAGGCCCATGGAGACATGGAGATCGAGACGAGGACGAGGGATCCAGGTCAGAGAAGCCAGAGGAGGGAGAGGATCATGAGGAGGCGGAAGATCCTGATCCACCTACAGGCGATCAGCCCAGTGACGAGGAGGAGGAGGATGAGGATGCAGATAGAGAGGAGGACGAGGAGGATGCAGGTGATGATGCGGATGAGGACGAGGATGATGATGACGAGGAGGATGACGAGGAGGAAGATAGAGATGATGAGGAAGAGTCGGATGCAGCTCCCCACCATTCAGGAGACGATACCATAGCTCTGGATCCACCTCCTATTCTCCAACAAGGGGAGCAGGAGGCGATACGGAGACCTGTCACCAGTACCGTCCAGCCTACACCCATCATGGATAGAGTATACGAGCAAGGGGAGCCTAGCGGTTCTCAGTCACAGATACTACCATATCATGATCCCTACTGGCGCGAGGGAGATCCAGGTATAGTAGGTTTATATTGATTGATTAAATGTTTTGATGATAAAGAATGGTACTAACAAAAATCTGTTCTACTGCCACAGCTAATGTGCAGGAATGGCGTTCCTTGATTCAGCAGGCAATGACAGACATTTCCATGATAGCATAGATCCCCAGTTCCTCACAGATTGCCTATAGGCCTCAGGGGAATGCGGGTCGGCATGAGGATTTGTTTTTCCCATTCTGAGTACAGGTAGATATATGGAGGGAGAGAGAGAGAGTCCTATCACAGGACCTCCAGCAGGCGCGACAGAGAGAGAGAGTCCTATCAGAGGACCTCCAGCAGGTGTGGCAGAGAGAGAGAGTCCTATCAGAGGACCTCCAGCAGGTGCGGCGAGATCTAGTAGCGGCCCAGACCGAGGCTACCACCTATCGTGTGATCCTTATGGATAGGGATCGTAGGAGTTCCTCTCGGAGTCACTCACGATCTGTATTGCGCTATACACCCATGGGTCCACCTCCATGGCCAGATCAGGAGGGAGCATCCAGTCGACACTCTCCAGCCACTAGCCCTAGGGATAGGAGATGATTGTATGATGTAGGAGAGGTCACATTTTGGATATACAGTGACCTATGTTTATATACGATTCACACATATATATATACATGCTTCTCTTTTGTCTCAAATGTGTTATCTCTAATGCTTAAAACAATGTATGTTTTGTTTTGATTAAATCTAATACATTTGGTAAATGTACATGTATGTTCAGAATTTAATTTCCATGTGATTGATTTCTCAATGCTCCATGATTAAATTGATACATGTGTGACTTAATTAAAATATTTAATCAAGTACGACATTGAGGATAAGGAAGAAATATGCATTAAGTCTAAGAATCATATAACTAATGTGATTTAATTTTGAATTTAAACACAACATGATACGATTCTACTTAACACATAAAGACATTGTATAATATGCTAGCATAATGAAAAAAAAATGTAAATCTTTTACAATTTACATAAATGAATTCAAGACAAACTAAAAAGTAAGAAGACATGCTTGTCAGGAACGAAGCAATATAGATTAACATAACATTTAATTCTATTTTGCTTTAATTAAGAAATACTAACATATTATCCAATGTTGAAGAATTTGAAAAGAGGATAGATAAGAAATGAAGAATTAAGCATAATATCTACGCAAGTGCATAGCATTGATAGGTTCTTTAAGAGGCGTACCGTCTACATCCGCTATTTTGTAAGCACCTGATCCATAATCCTCAATAACGATATATGGTCCAAGCCAATTAGGACTAAATTTTCCCTTTTCTGCAGGCAAGGCATTCACATTGCGCTGATTCTCATAAAGGACTAAGTCACCTACTGAGAAGGAATGTTGAATAACCTTGTCATTATAGCTTCATTGTAGAGTTTTGTGATACACTTGAATATGCTCAAGAGCGTTTATGCGCTATTCGTCAAGCATCTCAAGCTATTGAAGTCGTTGTTCTCTATAAGAGTCATCATCTACTATACCTTTGAGAGAAACCCTAAGTGATGGAATCTCTAACTCTAAGGGCATAATAGCATCAGCACCATAAACAAGATTATAAGGAGTAGTTCCCGTAGCAATTCGTACACTCGTTCGGTAAGCCCAAAGAGCATAGATCAGCTGGTTACTCCAATCCTTACCATGCTTATTCACGGTTTTACGAAGAATTTGTTCAATTATCTTATTGGATGATTCGGCTTGGCCATTTGATTGAGGATAATATGGTGTAGAAAATCGATGTTTGATATGATACTTCTCGAGGAATTTCTTCACACCCTTGTTTTTAAACGATGTCCCATTATCTGAGATAATAGTGGAAGGTATCCCAAATCGAGAAATGATGTTTTCTAGAAGAAATTGACAAATCACTTCAGCAGTAGTAGAGCGAAGAGGAATAGCTTCTACCCACTTCGTAAAGTAATCTGTTGCAGTTATAATGAAGGTGTGTCCTTGAGATGAAGGAGGAGAAATTTTTCCAATAAGATCCAAACCCCATGCGGAGAAAGGCCAAGAAGCTACGTGAGAACGAAGTTCTTGGGCAGGAGCATGAATCAGATTATTATGTTGTTGACATTGATGACATTTTTTAACAAATGAAAAGGAATCCTTCTGCATAGTTTGCCAATAGTATCCCATACGAAGCAACCTATGAACCAGGGATTTGCCCCCAAAATGCCCCCCACAGGCACCTGAATGTGCCTCTTCAAGAGCAACAGGGATTTCCGATTTGTTAAGACAACGGAGGAGAAGACCCTCATAACCCCTTCGATAAAGGACATTAGAAAGGATGATATATCTAGCAGACAGCTTGCGGATTCTAGCCCTAGTGTTCCTATTAGAGGAATCAGGAAAGGTACCATCGGTCAAATATCTTATGATATGTGAGAACCATTCATCTGAGTCTACAAAGTCACAACATGTTACCAAGCTAGAATCGTCTACAATAGCTGGAGAAATAAGGTTGTGAATAATGAAATTAAGATCAACCATAGGGTCCTCTAAAGATACTAGAGAAGCCACACATGCCATTGCATCCGCATGTCGATTATCTTTTCGAGGAACAGGTTCCATGGTATAAGAATCGAAATTTTGTAATAAAGAGATAGCAAGGGCTTTATATTGTGATAATTTGTCTTGTTTTGCTTGATATATTCCTATTACTTGTCTTATAATCAATTGCGAATCTCCATAGATATGTATGTGTTTTATATTCAGAGCTAAGGCTGCTTTTATTCCCGCTATAAGAGCCTCATACTCAGCAATGTTATTGGTACACAGGAAATTTAGACGATATGATAAAGGAATAGACTTCTTTGTAGGAGAAATTAGAACAACACCTGCCCCCGATCCCGTACGACACTTAGAGCCATCAAAGTATAACTCCCAAGTTTCATCTTTCTCTATAGAAAGAATGAAGTCGTCAGGAAAGGATTCAGGGTTTGGGAAGGAGAAAGGTGAAGGGGCCTCAACCAAGTGATCGGTCAACGCTTGTCCTTTAATTGCTTTTTGTGAAACAAATTTAAGGTCAAATTCAGTTAACATCATAACCCACTTAGCTAGATGTCCTGATAAATCAGTTTTAGAGAAAAGATGTTTCAGAGGATCAAACTTTACCATGACATGGACTTTTGAATTTAAAAGATAATGTCTCAATTTCTGAGTCACAAACACCAAGGCCAAGCATTGTCTTTCTATCATAGAATATCGGGTCTCATAATTGAGTAAGGTACGACTTATGTAATAAACCGGACATTCCTTACCATCTTTATCATGTTGTGCCAACAATGCTGCGAGAGCATGAGAGGAAGCAGCTGTATACAGAAGGAAGGGTTTAGAAGGTTCGGCAGGTTGAAGAATAGGAGGGCTAGCCAAATACACTTTTAAATCTTCAAACGCTTGCTGACAATCCTCATTCCATTGAAAAGTGATATCCTTTTTAAGAAGTTGAGTAAAAGGAAAGGCATGATCCGCAAGCTGAGACACGAACCTACGAATAGCTTGAATCTTTCCTTGTAAGCTTTTAAGTTGAGACACATTTCGAGGAGGTGGCATGTTAACAATAGCATCTATTTTCTTAGTGTCCACCTCAATCCCACGATGCGAAACTATGAATCCTAATAGTTTTCCACTATCCACACCAAAAACACATTTTCGGGGATTCAAGCGCATGTGATATTTACGAATTCTTTCAAAAATTTGTCGAAGGATTTTAACATGATCCATGCGAAGAAAAGATTTGGCCAAAATATCATCAACATAATCCTCTAAAATCTTATGCATATAATCATGAAAGATAAGGGTCATCGCTCGTTGATAAGTTGCATCGGCGTTTTTAAGTCCAAAAGGCATCATTATCCAACAAAACGTACCCCAAGGAGTGGTGAACGTGGTTTTGAATTGATCTTGAGGGTTAATAAAAATTTGATTGTAACCTGAAAAACCATCCATGAAGGATAACAAGGCATGTCCTACCGTAGAATCAACTATCATGTCAATGTTTGGAAGAGGGAAATCATCTTTCAAGGAAGCTTTATTCAAATCTCGAAAGTCAGTACACATTCTTATTTTGTTGTCTGGTTTAGCCACAACGACAATATTTGAAATCCATGGGGAATAGTCAATAGGGCGGATAAATCCAGCCTCCAATAATTTTTCAATCTCAGCCTTAACAAGCAGAGCCACCTTAGGATTCATTTTTCAAATCTTTTGTTTCACTGGCTTAGCGTCAGGAACTAAGACAATCTTATGAGTAACGATCTTAGGATCTATACCAGGCATGTCAGAATATGCCCAAGCAAAGATCTCAGGGAATTCATGCAATAACTCTTCATATTGTTTCTGTTCTTCTTCATCCAAACATTTCCCAATTTTAATGACTTTCTCTGTATTGCAAGGATCCATCTTAACATCAGTGGTGTCACTTATGAGAAGATTACTTTGTTGAGGAGTATCCTTTAATTGAGGGAATTCTTTCACAATCTTATCGTTATCAATCTCTTTTCCAAAATAGGCTTCGGTGTTCAAACAATAAGGGAGTCCCCTATTGTGATGATAATGAGGAAGAGTGTCATAGGCTCCCAAGAACTCAGCTAAAGCATCGTCGGTAGGGAAGATATCCAAAGCACAATCACCCAAAGAATCCTCGTCAATATACTCAGGGTGTTGTATTGATAGAGATGTAGAAATAGCATTAACACTAATGCATGGTCTTTTAGAAGCTTTAGTACGTCTGCAGGGATTATAGCCAAGTCCAAAGGCATAATTGTGAAAATTAGTCTCTAGAGGAACTCTTATCCCTTGTTCATTAGCACCACAACCTTTTCCATGATACCCATGCTTAGCGAAAATGCGAAAACCACGACCATAACGATCAGCCATTTCAGGAAGAGAAGGTGGTTTTTCATAAGACAAAGAATCAAACTCTTCATAATTATAGATGTGAGGAGAAGAAGTTTGAGAAGCGGCCACAAAATTATTACTCATAGATTCAGGTAAGGTTGATTGATTTTTAGCTTCTTCTTTCTTTTCAACTTTATGATTTTCAGCTTCTTCCTTCTTTCCAACTTTAATTTCTCTAGAAGGAACCTTATATTCACCTACAAAGGTAGGGTTAAAATCAAGAGATCCCCAATCATCTTCTGCGAGAACCTTCTGAGGATCAAAATCCTTTTCATGTGTATTTTCAAGTCGAAAAGGATCTTCTCCAGGAGTTCCAGACTTATCCAAAGGATTTTGATCATCGGAGAGCGAAGACTCATCGATAGGTTTCTTGTTTAAAGAGTCATCACTAGACGAGGATGGCTTAGAAGAATATCCTTTAGAATTAGATGTTTGTAGACAAGCTTGAAAATTAGTATCACCCATCAAGGTGTATGTCTTATTGTTATAAATGAATTTAACTTGTCTATGCAATTTAGAGGGGACAGCTTGCATGCTGTGAATCCAAGGCCTCCCTAATAACAAGTTGTATGTTAAATTCCCAGGCATAACATGGATAGGAGTAGGCAAAGTAACAGGTCCCACTGTGAGAGGTAAGGTGATGATACCTAATGAAGTCTTAGCCACATTGTCAAAGCCACGAATGGAACGAGAGTCAGGCTCCATAAGAGAAGTATCCACATTCATCTTATGCAATAGATTGATGCTACACACATTGAGGCCAGAGCCATTATCTACTAGTGTTCATCTTATAGCAGTGTCTTTCATGACAACCACAATCATCAAGGGATCATATTGTTGTTGGACTTCACTAGTAGGCAACTCATCTTGCGTAAACACAATTTGAGCTTTAGGATTCATCACAGAGTTAACAAAAGATGCTATATTACTAGATGTATTCGGTGGAGGAACATTCAAATCTTTCAAGGCATCTTGTAATATTCCATGATAAGCGGAAGAAGTTTGAATCAAATCCCAAAGGGATATCTTAGCAGGGGTAGCTTTGAGTTGTTCTATGAGATCATATTCCTTACCCATAACTTGCGAAATATGGGGAGCTTGAGGAAGAATTGGTTGAGGATTAGGAAGCGAAACTAGAATAACAGGAGGAGGATTAGGTTGCTGATTATTTGTAGTATGATAGGTATGGGCAACTGCATGATAACTCTCTCTAGTTATTTGCTTAGCATAATTGTAAGGACTTATAGGTTTTCTTCCTTGCACAGTGATGATTGGTTTATTCGGGGTACGAAAGGAATCATGATCATACCTTCCTTGGACAGTAAGGAGAGGATTTTTAGGAATTTGAAAGGTGGGAGAAGGATAAGCACCTTGGACTTCAAAGAGAGGCTTGTTATATTCATTCAAATTTATCATGTTAACCAATTTAGAGGTCTTGTTTTTGTTTAAAGGTTTCGAAAAAGCCACAAAGTCATCAAGAGCATCATCCAACAAAGCATGATCATATCGGTTAAAAGGTTTGTCTTTTGATTCAAAAGAAGACATCTCTTCATAGAGGGGATTATTGAAAACAACCATGTTACTAGATTCAGGGGAAGAGTGGATAGGAATGTATCCTTGAGAGGAACCATTCGACTTATCTTTCTCATCACACCTAAATGGCATAGTAACAAGGTTTATGAGTTTTTGGTAAAATGAAGGCTTAGCATCCTTAGGGTTTAAAAACTCATCTAAGGCTTCATCTAATTCATCTTGGCTATACTCATAATAATCATCGAAAGTATGAACATTTTGCAAATAAAAATCTGACATTTTGAAAGGATTACATAAAATTTAAACACAGAATGCAAAGAAACACACTCTCTTTTTTTTTTTTTTCTCTTTTTAATAAAATGAAATGAAAACACACTAAATCTAAATCTAGATCTAATAAATGCAATGCAAGAGGAAGCAATGATAGATTCACGTCGGGTTCACCAAAATGTGTAGGGGAAAAAGCGAGACTAGGTTAACCATGCCCTAATCCTACCTTTTGACACACATTACGGAATACGAAAGAGCCTAGAGATATCGCACAATTGGCTACTTCTTTTGGTGAAAGAGAGAGCCACGAGATATCTATTAGGATTTCTATTCCCTTGTTGAAATTGTAAGATCAAATAATGCGAGTTCAAACCCTAATCTCAAAATGCAAGTATGAACTAATAACAAGATTGCAGAATTGAGATTAAATAATGAACAGCTGTAAGTACAAGGATGAAATAAGAATGCAGATATGTACCCAGAGTCAAAATCGGACTGAAAATGTTCGGGACGGGGGCGCGGGCGCCACTGTCCTGAAAACTGCACCGGAAACCACTGTTCTGCACTCTGAAACACTGTCTGGAAATTGTCTGTACACTATCTGTCCGGAGGACCAGGGCGCCCAGTGCCTCTGTCCCAGGGACCAGGGCGCCCAGCGCCCCTGTCCTGGTAGGACCAGGGCACCCAGTGCCCCTGTCCCGGTCTCTTGCTCTGTAATTTCACACAGAGTGCTGTCTCAGCTTTCTCTCTCCGGATCTGTATCCCGCGGCGTCGTCCGAATCTCGAAACCTGCAATAATATCTGAAAAGGGGGAGGGGTGGCTATATAGGTTTTTGCCTTAGTCAAACCCCCCCTTCGGTGATTTCCACCTCCACGAATAGCCAAGTTGTTTTGTAAAATGTATTGTGTGTGCAGACCTAGTGTGTGTGCAAGGTCCAAAATGCAAGAAAGCAAACTAGAGCAACCTAGAAAGTAAACCCTAATTGCTTGTAAATGATAATGTAAATGCTCTAAATAAAGATGCAATGTGATCTAAAGCATGAATAAATGATGTATCAAAGCTTATGCAAAGACATGAAAACAATACGAAATCATACCCAACCCTCAAGGGAGGAGTACAAGCCAATCTTCATTCGGTAATCTCCTATTGTTCTTCAATGTCTTCCAAGCCCTAAGTGGATGAATGAATTTGATAGATGCTTGATAGAATGATGTTGAGTGTTGTTTAAGTCCTCAAAGATCTGCTCTTTCGCTGCATATGAAGTTCCTGGAAACAAAAATCCGATCCTTCCAAATGAAGAAAGAGAGCTCTTATGTATGAAACCCTAGGTCATAAATTCGTATTTTGGCCGACCTAGAGATTGAATATCCCGCCAATTTCTTGGGGTTAAGCTTTATTTTATGATTGGATCGCGCTCGTAAAATTTCGGGAAAAATGTCCGGGACCATGTGCACGGGCGCTATGGTCCCGACGACTTTTCACCAAATTTTCAGGGCCGTCAGATATGATGATTTTAGAGAGAATCCCGAAGTTACAGGTGATTTCAAGATGTTTTGACCCCGAAACCAAGCCCCCAAGTTCGGAATAGGGCTTAATTAGGGTTTTTGATTAAGTGGTGTATTGGAGGAATAAAATGCGAAGGGCGCGCTTTAGTGAAAGGGCCCAACTTTATGATGTAGAGAATGATGAAATAGGAACCTTAGACCTAATTAATTTGATTAATTAAGTGCTTAAGGAGAAATGCAATGCAGAATGCAAAATGCACTAAGGCGAGTGATAAACTAGGTGTGAAATTGTACCACCCTAGCGAGTGCGTACAATTTACGACGCTACATATACAATGGTGTAGGACTTTTCTAATTTTTGGATACAGGTTTTTTTGAAATCATGAAATCTCGATTTTTACAACTTTGGAGGCTTCGTTTGGGCTCATATGTACTCCTTTTCAGGTGCCATTTTTTTTTTAAAGTGCATAATTTTTTGTCTACTTTCATAATCTGCCATTTGTTTGCAGTGATTTTGAGTAGAAATTGTACTTTCATTATTTGGTCATTTTTTTGCCTATTTGGCAATTGTAAATGCTTATATCTCAATTTGATCGTTTGCATAATTAATTTGAGTCTATGAGAGCTTCATTGGGGTAGTTGTAATTATTGAAATTAGAAGTCCACTTTGCCATTATTTGCAAGTAACAACATGATCTTTTTATGGGGGGTTAGTTGTTCATTTATATCTCTTGGTGAAATTTCATTCGGAGGCATCTTCATCTGCAGTATTCTACAGGGCTTCTTTGTTGGTGGCATCATTTTCATGTTTCCACATTTGAATATTTTATCATGATGTATGCTCTTGTTTGAGCAATGTTGTACTTGCACTATCATAAAGTGCCACACCTCTTTGTATCTTGTCATTGTTGACTATTTGACATAATCCTCTTGTACACGTAGATTAGGATATCTTGTGAGACTTCGTGCATGGCTCTAGTTGAGACTTAGATTATACACATTTGTGCATGGATCCCATGAGACTTGGATTATACCAGTATTTCTGCCATTTACGAGTATCCAGATGATGCTAAAAATAGGCTGTCTCCATGCCTGATCTTCTTTTTGTTGCATGAAGTGATTCATTGTCATTGACTTGGTAACTGGTTTTGTCACACTTTGACATTTTTGGTGCAGCATTGACTCTCTTTCTTCCTTATGGGGAGGTATTTTGGTCATCATCATTGGACCATCTTTCCAAGAGACTTGACATTGAGTGGGGGCTTCATGGTCTCTTCTTCTCTCTTATAGGGGGACAAATTTTGTTCTTCTCATTCATCATTGAGAGCATTGTGTGCTTTCTTCATCTCTCTTTTGGGGAGGAGTTTTTTCCCATTGGGTTTTTCTCTCTTTCTCCATATGTGGGAGATTGCATTTGCATTTGTACATGGTACCTAACATGGCCTCGTAGCTGAGACCCATCTTGCATTGCTTAGTTGCATTGTAAACTTTAGTGCATTCCTCTAAGTTGAGCTTAAGGGGGGGTGTTGGTGTAAATAAATATCCATCATGGATATTATTACACTTTTCTTAAGTTTACTTAGGTACATGCATTTAATAGTAGTTTGGGTATGAGACACTTGGGTGTTTGTGCCACATTGAGATAGTGTATGTAGGAGAATTTCTATCTTTTATGGTGTGATCCTATTGTTACATTCCACCTCATGTGTAATATTATATTTTTTTCCTACCTACCCACACCTATTTCCTAACTACCCTTGTTTCTTATTGAGCCACATGTCATGTTTGTGTGCTAGCATATCCATAAGTGTTTCCTATATAAGCAAACTCATCTACATTATTTGTACGGGCAATCATTGAACATCTTATAATGATCCAGTTGATCACACTTTGCATCTTGATAGAATATAATTTATTCCTATCATCTATTTTGTCTCTCTTATTTGTGCTTTCCATTGCCTCTAGATCTTGGAAAAATCTCACAAGTAGAATGAACTGCCACAGATAGCATCTACCATGCCTGATTATAGTCTCGGTTAAGCTCAATACTAGAGGCCTTTGACCTCTTGCATAAAGCCAATTCAATCTTCAATGATCACCCTACTCCTCTGCCTAAATTATATTACATTATTCACACATTACATTCCCATGCAATGTCCGAGATCTACAATGAGATCTTACATCAATTTATACAAACCCTAAGGCCTAAACCAATTAGGTTGGCCACCTAAAAGGTATTACAATAAGATCATTACACACATCCATATTACAATGATATACCATGTCGGCTTAAGACCAAAACAACATTAACCAATCCATAAATAATCCCGGTAATGTGTAGAGAACATGTTAACATGATACCGATCCATAACCTAGATAGGTATCATGCCTATTAAGGGTCCAACATGCTAAAGAAATATCTCCAACCAGTCGAGGCATGATCAAACATCACCTTCTACATCCTGAGTTCCATCTAGAAGCCACACCAACAACACTTATGCATCCTATCAAAGATTCTCAATAAAATCTCTATAGGTAAAACCTCAAACCCTTACTAGTATAGGCTTACTAGAGTGTATGATAGCATCAGATCACCACGTCAATAACAACTAACCAAAACATGCTCCAAGAACATGTAATACATAAAACCAAATATACTCCATTGATCCAAACATGTTGGAAGTGTCCAACAGATTGTTCCTTCTGTCGGTAACACTAGATTGGTGCTAGAGCACCTCATGAATAAGATAATAAGAGAAATAAAAGCTAAAGGACACACATGAGAATGTGACCTTTCAATCTATGTAATAGGGTAGTCTTATTTCTTTGATGTTTGATTTGTTTGTAATAAACCCCACTTTGTTACCCAATGACATGGATTTGGCAAATTGATAAGCCACCATGGGCATATGGGCCTAGGGGTATTTGGTTGAGTATTTTTCTAGGTGTTTACATGTTGGAGATGTCTTAGGAAGGTTTAGGACATGTTCAATCACCTTTAGGTAGTTGGATTTAACATATGTCAAAAGTTTCTCAAACTTGACAACTTTTAATGACAACTTTTGTTTGCAAATAGAAACTTCCTTCCAATGGTCCTAATTTGCCAAAACAAGGAAGAAATCAGCAAATTTCTAGAAGTGTTCTAGATTTGATAGTTTTACCTAGGGTTTTGAAAATAATTGGCCTTATCTTTCTGATCCTTCATTGGTGGATTTGCCAATTTATTTTAGGATTTTGAAGGGCTTTTGCAGGTTAGGACCATTTGGAGGCAAGGGTTTGATGCATTAATGTGGGCAACTCCATGTGGCCATCGATAAGTGCAAGCAAATAGGTCTCACATCAGGGGTTAAAGGTCTAATCATGGCCTAAGACTTAGGAATTGGTGTATTTATAATGGCTTAATAGTATTCCTTGAGTCTCTTTGGTGAGTTATGGTTTTTGTTAGCGCACTCCTTTGTAAAATAGGCCTAATTGGGCTATACCGGTCTCCTAACCAAATAGGGTTTGGATTCTTGTGTTACCTACCGGTAAGAAACCTTAGGATATGTTTTGTAACTCTGAAAAGGGTATCCATATACTAGATTTTTTTTCTGGTCTTTTGGATAAATAAAGAGTTAAGTGTAGAAAACCAGTCTGTAAGGGCTACTAGGTTTTGTAGGCCTTGTTGCAGTAGTTACCCAAACCAGTAGAGGGAAGTTGAACTCAATGATTGAAGGAGGTCTCCCTAACCTAAGGGACTTCAAATAAAACCTTAATTATCCATTGTTGCATTGGAGAAGGGATCAAACCATTGTTGATCATAGGGTCTTTGTACTGGTAAATGAAAGAGACCTTGTACCGGTTGTCTTTTGTTTAGAAGAAAGGGATGTGGGACTTGTCAAACTGATGTTCCTTAACCCCTAGAGTGTTGTGTGATTTCTAGGGTCCTTGGTGTGTTTTTGGATTAGGGGAACCTATCTTATACTAGTATTGGGACCTCTACATCAGATTGGTATTAGAGCGAAGGAGGACTCCTTTTGGGAAAGAAGAATAGTACATGTGAGCAAAAGAATTAGAGCATGAGGCTAGAATAATGCCTCCTAAGGTGAAAAATGTGGAACTTTCTACAATGGTGCAAGAGAATAGAGAAGAGAATGATTGGCTTAGGAAGTTGATTGAGAACTTGGAAGGCAGGCTGTAGAGAGGACCTGATGGCTCAGAGGAAGTGGGAGAAGAAGAGGAAGTTCATGTAGAGCATAGGAACCTGGTCAATGGCTTGAAGTTTGTGGAGAGGAGAACCATGTACTATAAATAAAACCTTTTGATTTTTAGTGGGAAGATGGATGCCGATGGAGTGATAGAGTGGATAGAGTCCTTGAA
This sequence comes from Cryptomeria japonica, assembly GCF_030272615.1. Classification (NCBI taxonomy): domain Eukaryota; kingdom Viridiplantae; phylum Streptophyta; class Pinopsida; order Cupressales; family Cupressaceae; genus Cryptomeria; species Cryptomeria japonica. The sequence goes on from NC_081415.1 coordinate 149,173,478, forward strand.
CAATTTTTTTGAATGTGAAGACATTGCTGACAACCAAAAGATGAAGATTGCCAATTAAAAAATGCAGGAAGCATCCCTGACAAGGTGGAATTTTGTGCAAAGAGAAAGGGTGAAAGAGGGAAGAGGAATGATCACCTCTTGGAAGAAGATGATTACAAAGATCAAGGGATTATATGTACCTAAGGACTATGAACTCCAATTACACAAGAAAAGGAAAAATCTCAAATAGAAAGAGATGGATGTGTGTGCATATATTGAAGAATTTCAGAAATTAAGTATAAAGTCTAAGAAGGTTGAAGATGAAAGTGAAAGAGTGGCAAGGTATCTAAATGGCCTAAGGTGGAACATACAAGAAGAGTTGAACCTCTTGTGCCCTGACACTATTCATAGATGCTATCAATTAGCATTAAAGGTAGAGGACAAGCTCAAAAGAAGACAAGAGCAGAGCAGTAGAGGAAGGGGTAAGAAACTAAGAGGAAGGAGCAATTCCAGAGGAAGAGGATCAAATTTTGAATTTCAAGGAAAGAGCAGTCAAGACTCCTCAAGGAATGACAACAACAACAAAGGCAACTTCAAAGGTAGAAGGCCAAATTTCAGAGGAAGATCATCAAGAAGAGGAGCAGGACCAATAAAATGTTTTAACTGCAACCAAGAGGGACACATTGCTAGTAGATGCCCGGAGAAGATGGGGTCTAGTTCCCAAGGAGAAAGGAGAGCCAATCTAACCTAAGAATCGGATTACCAAGGTAGTAATAAACCTGATTCATATGGTTATCGAGAGACTAAAGAGGCACTAATGTTGAAAAGAACCCTCTTGAAGGTACCAACACCTATGGAGCCACCTCAGAGGAAGACTATCTTCTGCACCACTTGCCAATCAGGAGGAAAGGTATGTAAAGTTCTCATTGACTCAAGGTCTACTAAGAATTTTATGTCAATAGTAATTGTAGAGAAGTTGAAACTGAGGAGGATACCCCATCCATACCCCTATAAGGTGTCTTGGATCATAAAAGGGAAATAAACACTTGTAGAAGAGCAGTCGTGGGTAGAATCCCACATAGGAGCATATAAAGATAAGGTTTGGTTTGATGTTGTTAACATGGATGCATGTCACCTCTTGTTTGGAATACCATGGTAGTATGACCTAAAATCACACCATGATGGCTTGAGGAATACCTATTCCATCACAAAGAATGGCAAGGTCATAGAGCTACTGCCCCTGACCAAAAATAATGAAGAGCAGAAAGAAACTAGGTCCAAAGTGATGATGATGGAGGGCAAACCATTCCTCAAGGAGATAAAGATAGAAGAAGGAATATGCTTTGCATTATTTCCAATACCAACCTCAAAGGGGAAGCATGTTGCAAATGACAAAGTAAAAGGAAAGGACAAGGATCTTAGTCCGGAAGTGAAGGAGATCATTGGTAGATACAAAGGAATAGTTGCAGATGGAGTACCAGGGAGTTTGCCACCAATGACAAATATCAGTCACTGTATTGACTTGATCCCAGGGGCTACATTGCCTAACAAGGCTGCATACAAACTCACACCGCAACAAAATGAGGAGATGACAAGGTAGCTTCAAGAGTTGCTAGACTCTGATCTGATTGGAAAGAGTCATAACCCATGTGTAGTACCAACAGTTTTGGCACCCAAAAAGGATGGAACATGGAGGCTTTGTACTAACTCAAGAGCTCTCAACAAGATCACCATAAGGTATAGGTTTCCAAAGCCTAGGATAGAGGATTTTCTTGTTTATTTGGGGGGTGCAAAATATTTATTCTAAAATTGATTTAAATAGTGGATACCACCAAATTAGAATTAGGCCTGGTGATGAGTGGAAAATAGCCTTCAAAACAAATGAAGGGTTGTATGAGTGGAAGGTTATGCCATTTGGTTTATCTAACACCCCAAGTACATTCATGAGACTCATGAATGAAGTTTTAAAATAATTCACAGGGAAGTTTGTATTAGTATATTTGGATGACATCCTAGTATTTAGCAAGACAAAAGGAAGAACACTTGTGGCATCTAGACATGGTTTTGAGAAAGTTGAGTGAAGAAGAATTGATGATCAATAGGGAGAAGTGTGTGTTCATGCAGGAAGAGCTCATCTACCTATGATTTGTGATCTCCAAAGGTCACTTGAAGATGGATCGGAATAAGGTAAATGCAATTCTTTCTTGTCCTACTCCTAAGACTATTGGTGAAGTTAGAAGTTTCCATGGATTAGCCACATTTTATAGAAAGTTCATAAGAGGTTTTAGTCAGATATGTGCTCCAATGTTGGAAACCATAAAAGGTGGTCAAAAGTACAGGTTTTCTTGGACAAAGGAGGCAGATGAGGCATTTGAAACTCTTAAGAAAAAGGTAGCTCAACAATCAGTACTTGATTTACCTAATTTTAACAAAGTGTTTCAGATTGAAAGTGTAGTCATGTGGCCATAGGAGCAATCATAAGCAAAGAAGGCAGACCTAAAGCATTCTTTAGTGAAAAACTCAATGAGGCAAAAAGAAAATATTCTTCTTATGACCTAGAAATGTATGCACTAGTTTAGGCATTGAAAAAATGGAGACAATATCTGCTACCAATGGAATTTGTGGTCTATACTAACAACCAAGCCTTGAGTTTCATTAATAGCCAAGAAAAGTTAAGCCATAGGCATATGAAGTGGGTAGAATCCCTACAAGCCTATACCTTTTCTATAAAACACAAGAAAGGAGTAGTCAACAAAGTGGTTGATCCACTGAGTAGGAGAATGCTAACCATATCTGAAATCCAATTAGAAAGCATTGGGATTGATGCAATGAAAGACATGTATGCTACACATGAGGACCTTAAGGAGATTTACAAGGCATGTACTAATTTTGGTGAAAGGTATCATGTGGAGTTTTCTGATTTTCTGATCCAAGATGGACTTCTTTTCAAAGGTGGGAAATTGTGCATACCAAAGTGCTCAATGCAGACTAATATCATCAAGGAAAATCATAGTGGAGCTATGGTAGCTCATTTTGGTTTGGACAAGACACTTGAATTGGTAAGAAGGCACTAATTTTGGCCCAAATTGCAGGTTGATGTAAGAAAGTTTGTAGATACATGCACCATTTTCCAAAAGGAAAAAGGAAGAAGTACCAATGCTGGTCTCCATCAACCCTTACCCATTGCCTCAAGACATTGGGAAAGTGTGTCAATGGACTTTGTAATGGGTTTACCTAGGACCCAAAAGGGTTTTGACAGTGTATTTGTGATAGTGGATAGGTTTAGTAAAATGACACATTTCTTGCCATGTAAGTCCACTAGTGACGCATCTTATATAATAGATTTGTTTTTCAAAGAAGTAGCAAGGATTCATGGACTTCCATTGAAAATAGTGTCTGATCAGGATGTCAAATTTATTGACCATTTTTGTAGAACTCTATGGAGGAAACTTGGCACCAATCTGTCCTTCTCATCAGCCTGTCATCCACAAATGGATGGGAAGATGGAAGTAGTAAACCGGTCATTAGGGAATTTGTTGAGATGTGTTACAAGGTAGCATGGTGAAAAGTGGGATTCAATCTTACCTCAGGCTGACTTTGCCTACAATGACACTATAAACAGAAGCATAGGGAAGTCACCATTTCAGATTGTGTATGGGTTGCATCCAAGAGGGGTATTGGAGTTGACAATACTACCCCATATGGATCCCATAAGTGCAGATGGTGAGAGGTTTGTTGAAGCCATAAAAGAAGTTCATGAGCAGGTCAAAATACAACTTCAAAAGTCATCAAAAAAATACAAAGAACATGCAAATTAGAAAATGAGAGATGTATAGTTTCAAGTTGGAGATTTGGTTTGGGAAAATTTGAAGAAGGAAAGGTTATCCAAGGGAAAACATGTGAAGCTCATGCAAAGGAAAGTAGGACCATGTCAAATATTGAAGAAGTTTGGCACCAATGCTTATGAAATTCAATTACCATCAGACCTTAGCATATCTCCTATTTTTAACGTTTGTCATCTAACTCCTTTTAAAGGTGACTCTAATGCATGTAACTCACAATAGGTCCTAGAAGAAGTAGCAGATATAGATTTTCCCAAACATGAGCCACCTAAACTTGAAAAAGTATTGGACACCAAGATTGTAAAAAAGCCCAGGAACAATGAGTAAAAACAATACTTAGTCAAATGGAAAGGAAAAATAGACTCTAAAGACATTTGGTTGGTTAAAGATCAAATCAAGAAGCATGGCACTACATTACATGACCTCATCTCAAGTGGACTTGAGATTCATTCACCCCTGGAGTATGGTGCAGGAGCACCTCATGACTAGGATAATAAGAGAAATAAAGGCTAAAGGACACACATGAGAATGTGACCTTTCAATCTATGTAATAGGGTAGTCTTGTTTGTTTGATGTTTGATTTGTTTGTAATAAACCCCACATTGTTACCCAATGACATGGATTTGGCAAATTGATAAGCCACCATGGGCATATGGGCCTAGGGATATTTGGTTGAGTATTTTTCTAGGTGTTTATGTGTTGGAGTTGTCTTAGGAAAGTTTAGGACATGTGGAAGCATCTTTAGGTAGTCGGATTTAACATATGTCAAAAGTCACTCAAACTTGACAACTTTGTTGACAACTTTTAATGACAACTTTTGGTTGCAAATAGCAATATCCTCTTAATGGTCACCTCGATTCAAAAGGTGGTTGATAACCATTGAGGAAGGTATAAAATTTCATTCCCCAATCATCATTGCAATGAGTGAATGATGAGAGAATGACTCTGTAAACTTTTGACATCATTGAAGTAATAAATTTATGAGAATTTCCTGCAATTCCATTATTCTATATGGTGTACCATACTGTATGATTGTTTTTGAATTAGGAAACCAGTAGGATGTGTTACTACTTATTGAGTTTCCATTAGTTTTTGTATTCAAAGTCTTAATTTATATTCAAGTCGGTTAGCACTACCGAATCATGCAGTCGGTATAAACAAAGAAGTTAGTATGTACAGTCTAGTCAGTTACAGAAGAAAGCAGTCACAGAATGTAGTATTCACCAAGTTGTTTATCGAGTATCTTTTTATGGCTACCGAGTAGTAAAGTTAACACATCAAGTTGATATTCACCAAGTGAAACGTGTTACCAGATACATTGAACCTAGACATGCATATGAAAATGTGTTACAAGATTGAGGCACATCTAATCGTTATTACATTGGAAATTGCACTAAGAGATTGTGTATGATTATGAGGTCAATCTAGCTAACGAAATACTTTGTTAAGTTATTCATTCGAGGAATCTTGTTTGTAAGATCAAAGCAATGAACTAGATCACCGTTTTAAGAGATCTATTTATACAACATGAGAAGAGAGTAAAAATATATGTGTGTGTGTGCATATATGTATGAAGGAAGACTATTACAGAGCCACAGAGGTCACTGAGAAGGTTTTCAGAGAACAGTCGAAGAATAGAGTAAATAGAAGGGTTTACCGAGTTACTATATGGGTTACCAAGGATTGTTATAAGCAAGGTAATCTTATTCTGAGCACATAGAATCCACTATAACATTTCAAATGTAAAGTTGTAGATATTTGTAATAATTTTATTGTAATATTATGAAGTTGAAAGAGAAACCTTTAACAGGGTAAAAGACTCTAACCAAGTCTATAAATTGTAAAGCCTCTAACCAGGTGCAACATTCAAATTAATATTGTAAAATCCTTTAGCAAGGTATATCTAACAGATCTTGTTACTCCTAATAGGGTAAGCTATCAAAAATAGCTAAATGTAACTCTAACCAAGCATTCTTTATTATTGCAGTAGTGAAGTTGTGGGTGCCATCCCCACTGTAGTTTTTCTCTCTAACCAAGAGTTTTTGTGTGACCAAAATATATGTGTTATGGAGTGAATCATGTATCATTGTTATCTATTTGTTTTAACTTTATTTTATGTTACTGCACTATTCTATTTATGCATAATAGTAAAGTTATTATTAAAGAAAAGTTTTGAAGTACTGATTCACCCCTCCCCTCTCAGTACATTAGCTTTCCATATTGGGCCTAACAATTGGTATCAGAACTGTAATCTTGGAAAAGGGTTTAACTACCTAAAGAGAAATATCTTATCAATGGAAGGCTATAAACAATCTCAGAGGATTGTGTATCTGCAAGAAGAGCTAGATCATGCAAATCAAGTGACTGCAGACATGCAAAGGCAAATGCAAAAATCTCCGAAAGTAAGAAGAAGATTATTTGATGACTTGCAAGATTCTTAAGAGTTAGTGGAACAAAATGAGACATCATCTGAGAATAGTATATCTGAAGAAACTGAAGAAAAGAACAAAGCATTGGTTGATCAACTAAAATCAATGAAAAGAGAACATGAACATTTCAGTACACAGATGACTGAAAATCTAAGTGCATTGAGGATAGCAAAGGATAAAGCAAGAGATATAAAAAGAGAGAAACAACAACTTGAAGTCTTAGTATCTGATAAGAATGATGAAATCATAAGGTTAACTGGGATTCAACAAAATATGACAGATCAACTAGGTTATGCACATCATGAAGCAATTCTCAAGAATGATGAAAATCAAGCATTAAAACTTGAAGTATCAAGGTTGACTGGTGAACTTGAAATAGAGAAGAAATCCAAAGAAGCATTGAAGAAGAGTTATGAAGCATCAAAGATGTTGGACAAGCAACTGAATACAAGAAGACCCAACAAAGATGCAGGACTTGGTTACAAAGGAAAAGAATCAACCAAGAAAGGAATTCATACTACCAAGAGAGGAGAATCATCAAAGCAAGATGGAAAAAGGAATAAAATCAAAAACAAGAAGCCTATTTGTTATTACTGTGGAAATCAAGTTCATACTTCCAACATATGTCAGATCAGAAAAGGTAAGCAACCAAATATCACTAAGTCCAATGGATATTGTTACAATTGCAATAAATATGGTCACACATCTAATCAATGTAGGACAATGTCTGTTAACAACTATTAGAAGGAAAAATTCAAAGGGTTTTGTAGAAACTACAATAGATATGGACATAGTATCGAGAAATGCTGGTCTAAGAAAAAGAACTACATGCGGTGTCCACACTGAGCAAACACTAGAGGTTACCAACAATATGCATCAGTACCATGGGATTACAATACAAGGATATGATGCGAATGTTGTGGAAGATATGGACATATTAGTGCCAACTATTTTATAAGGTTTGGAATGAACAACCGAAGATCATGGAGAAATCCTAGTATGGCATGTTTTCATTATCACAAAGTTGGACATTTAGCTAGAGATTGTAGAGATCAACCTAGAAGAGACACTGAAGAAATAAAACAAAAATTTAAGATGATTTGAAAAAAGAAGGAAATCATGTCAGATGAAGAAAGCACCTTACCTACCGAGTTGGGTGCACCTATTCCAAATTAATCAGAAAAGGTATGAAGGGATTGCATTCTCTAAAGGTTAAATCATAATAGTTCCTATTCTATTATGTACAAAATTCAAAATCTGCATAGTTAAGATGCATTAGTAAGTTTGAAATTCTATCAAAAGTACTTTACAGGAAACTTGTCAAGTCGGTGTATACAGGAAGTCTATCAAGTCGGTAAATGAAGGAAATTTGGTTACTCAGTTAAAACAAACAAAAGGAGTAAATCGGTTAAAGGTGAACCGAGTGCATTTAATATTTTGACCTAACTTGCACGGAGCCTGATAAGGTATTTTGAGTACTGAAAGGTATTTTCGCGGTCATTTTCATTCACCAAGTTTTCAAGAGAGCAGAGTAGAGTGAATCAAGGCAATCAAACTTCATTCAGAGCGAATTTCAAGGTATTTACATCAAATCTCTTCACATTGTTATGCTAGTTTCCGATCTTGTCAAATTGCTATTATCTACCGAGTGTGAAGCATCAGTCGTTTGCAAAACCTAAGGATATTTTTCTAAGTTTTTACCTAAAATCTACAATGGCGCCCAAGATCCAAGATCCCATAGTTGTCAAGAATGTGGAGAAACCCTTGCTGAAATACTCTTTGACTCCTAAAGTCACCTCTGAACCGGATGATAAAACTGCATTTTCACTTATCTCGGATCGAGTCTTGTTAGTCGAAGATGTTAGATTCTTCACCAAATGTCATGTAGAAGAACTCTGTCATGTTGAGATTAGTGACACATTTGATGAACTTTGTACTGATGGCAAAATGGATAGCAAGTATGAGCATATCAAAATCAAGGGATTAACTGAAGCCCTAGCCTATCCCCGTGTGTTCAAACCCCAGTGGGTTAAGTTTATTTTAAGTAGAGTACATGATGATTTTATGTGGCTAGAGGAGCAACCATTCAAAATTAATAAGGAAATCATTCATGTGTTCACTGGGTATCCTATCTATGATCATGCATGAGCATAGAAAATGGTATCACAGAAGGAGATAATCAATCTAACTGGAGTAGAATCTGATTACTGAGGACTAAAATTGAACAATGTCACTGATGCAGAACTCAAGTTTACAATTAGAGTAATTGATTACTATTTCTTCCAATCTACAAGGGAAAACAATGTACCATGTGCAATAGTTGACTTAGCCTACAAAATAGTGAAAAAGGGAGTGAAAGTAGATTTATGTGAAGTGCTACTAAAAAACTTGTTTGAGAACCTGAACACAATAAGGAAGCCGAAGAAGAACAACACGACAAATACAATAAAGTTTGGTTCACTTATTGTATGCATGTTTTTCTATTTTGAGAAGTTCTTTCCCTCAATCGGTAAAGTAGTTTGGGAGCTACACCAACCTATCACCCATCAAATCAATGATTTTATCAAGAAATTGGGAGATAATTTTAATGATATCATGGATGACTATTTCAGCAAATTTCAAGAGAAGGTGCATAACAGGTACCGGATTCCACCACAGCTGGTAGAGAAATATAAGGATGATATATGTTTTGAGGTAGACACTGATTACTATTATATGAATGTTGTTGAAACAAGGACTCAATCTTTGGCACCAATGGGTTATGAGATTGACTATGATATCACACAACAACAAATTGAGGCCTATCTTTCATTGCCAAGGCATGCCACCGAACTAAGGTATGGAACTTATGAAGAGGTGAAGGAAAAAGTAAAAATGAGCATTGTAGTACCTAAAGCTACAAGAAAGGCTACAAAGATGATCAAGGTTTTATCTGAGAAATTCAGAGAAGAATCCTCCTCTACACCCATCAAAGGCACTCTTGCCATTACCAAAGAGGAATCAAAAGCTCAAGAGGCAGCAATAATATTAAGTACCGAGTTGCCTAAGAGTAAAGTTTTGAAAAGAAAGAAACAAGACATTTCAAAGGCCCTACCGACTCCACCAACAAAGAGACCTAACACTAGAGCATCTGTTACATCACCGAGTAAGAAACAAAAGAGGGTTATTGTACCCAAGGTAACCAAGACCTATAAGAAATCTACTCGGAGACTCATTTTGGCACAGATTCCGATGATGCAAAGAAATTTCAGATTGTAAAAAGCAAGAAGGTAAATATTCATAGTGTTGAAAACTTTTGTGCCACTCTTAAAGAATATGGTGGATTTACAGGATTTAGATATGTCAAGTATGAGACTAGGAATAATGATGAGAAGCGACAAATTGAAGAAGCTGTCATCTGCACACTTCTAAAGTTTCGGCTAACTCCATTAGAACTAGTAAAGTCACTTCCGAGTAAATTATACTTACATATTGATAACAGATGGAAATATGCAATGGACTCAGAGAAACAAATAAGAGAAAGAAGTCTAGTCCATCTATTTCCTGATATGTTTGCAGTAGAAATCAAGGAGCATTTGACAACATACAATTCTAAATTTCTTGTCAAATAGAAAGCCATAAAATCTTCAAACTAAAGGATGTTGGTGAACAATCTCAAATTGCAATAGTTGATGTCACCAAGCAAGATCCTGATGTCACCGAGCAAGGTCCTGATGCTACCAAGCAAGACCTAGTTGACACTATCCAAATTGATGAAGATGTCATGGATGTAGAAGCACCGGAGCAAGAAATGATTGAAGGCACTACCTATGCATAACTTGTATCTAGTGAATCTGTTTTAGAACAAGTTCAGCCTTATCCACCGGTCAAGCCACCTATCTCAATCAAAGCTCCTAAGGATACAGATCAAGGCATTGAAGGTCACAAGTCTGAAGCGATAAAAGACACAACTAAAGATCAGATGTCTCAAGCACCATCAAGCACTAAAAATGTTACAACTAAGACCCCTAGTACCAAGACACCCAAGGACACTACAACGGCTATAGGAACCGACCAAAGTGTTGCATCTACCGAGCAAACTACCGAGGGTCAGAAAGCCTCACAAGCACTTGTCTTAGTACAACCGACCAAAGGAAAAGAGAAGAAGCTGAGAAAGCATAGTTTCAAAGTTGATTTAACTAAACCGATAGTGTTGCCCAATGTGGACATCTCAAAATTAAAAGGGCAAGAACTTGTTGATTTCAGTGAACTATGCAAAGCAAAGCTTGAGCAAGAGAAACAATTGGCTATTAAAAAGAGGAATAAAGTACTACAGAAGGTAAAGACACTACTAAGAGATATGCTACCTTCAGCAACAATGTCAACCAATGCAACCATCCACATTCAACTGGATGAACTCCTTACTCAAATAGAAACATCTGGAGTTGATGCATCTGAGTACTTAAGCAAGCTAAAAGATAAAGAGCTTACAACAAAGATGATTAAAGAGGTACAAAAAGCTCTCGGTATAGGAAAAGTAAAGCTTGTCAAATTCATAGCTGAGTTGTCCCCTCAACTCAAGCATATTCTTTATTTATTTCAGAAACTTTGTACATTTTCCTTATTCATTAAAGATATCAAGAATAAAACTGATGCAATTGAGAAAGAGATCACCAATCTCTCAACTAGTTGACCACCGAGCCTAATTCAGTTCAGAATTTTAATACCAAGCTTCAACAGCTCATGGCTCAATAGTTAGAACTTAGAAATGAAGTGCATAAGATCAGGATGGATATAATGACCCTTCAGACATTATTCCTTCCTCATCTCTCATCAGTATAGGAACAAATCAACAGAGCTACACACCTATCAACTACACAAGCAGAAAGCACTCTTGATGGCTTAATATCCCTATTAGCTGATATTCAAGAACAAAATTCATTAATGGAAAGTGTCAAGGATGCACTCTCAGTCGCCCTCACCAATGCCCGGAACAAATATAAATCTATTTTTGATCTATTACCGCCTTGTTGTGACATATTCACACATCTCCCCATTGCAAATGGGGACCCCTGCTTTTTGCTTTCTAGGGTTTGTTTTCTAGGTATTTTAGGGTTTTGTCTATTAGCCTTTAGCTTTCGAGTGTCGCCAAGGGGATCACCTGGATAGCAGGTTCTGCTTGAGTTAGGTTAAGTTGGTGAGTGGCTGAGTCTGGAATGTCTTGATCCTAAAATTTGGCTAAGTCTGGAATGTCCTGATCCTGAAATTTGACTAAGTCTAGAAAATTGAAGGATCCTCCAAAAGCTTGATTTTGCAATATAGCTCTTGGAGGTCTGAAACCACTCTCAAACATCCTAAAAGTATATATGGAATATAACTTAAAGTATAAGAAAGAAGAAAGATAGAAGGAAATGTCACTTATACTTAAATGTTATATTCCATAAAATGATCTTGACGAAGAGTTCAAAAAGTCAAATTTTGCTCCTGACCCTTCCAAATGGTCCAAGGCAAATTTTGCTCCTCACCCTTCCAGAGGGTCCAAAGCAAATTTCGCTCCTGACCCTTCCAAAGGGTCCAAAGCGAAAATCTCCATAAGGCATTCTAGTTTGACCCAAACTTAGAACCAACTCGTTCCCAAGCATCTTTGAGGGAAAAAAACTTGTTTGGATGGAAAAATGTGAAAATGAAGTCAAGATTTTGGCAAAGATTAGGAATTTTGCTCCTAACCCTTCTAGAGGGTCTAGGGCGACAATCCTAAAACCTATCTTTTCCTCCAAAGTTTTGAGCAAGGCCAAGCTTAGACATGGGTGTAAAATGACATTTGAATTGCCTTGAAGTTGGGTTGGATTGCTAAAGATGCAAATTTTGATGACCAAAGGGAAATTCGCTCCTGACCCTTCAAGAGGGTCCAGGGTGAAATTTCCAAATCCTCCTATTTTCTTTGCATTTCAAGATGAGATTTTGGTTTTTATGACTTGAAGGGGAGTAAGGCAAGATTTTTTATTCCATGGAAGTGATTTGAAGATGAAAGGATTGGAAAATAGGCCTAAAACCTAAAAATCGCTCCTGACCCTTCCAAAGGGTCCAGGGCGAAAAATCCTAAATCCACCTTTTTCTCCAAGTTTTGAATGACACTAAGCCTGGACTATAGTGAAAAAGCCTATTTGGGATGCCTTGAAGGGGGTGTGAACTTTGAAAAATGAGAATTTTGAGCTCAGGAGAGAATTTCACTCCTGACCCTTCTAAAGGGTCCAGAGCGAAATTCCCAAAAATGCAATGTTTGCTTCAAATTTTTGATGAGCTAGCCCAATGATGGAGGTGAATGAACCCTGGAGATCACCTCGAAGGAGTTTAATGATCAAACTAAGGTGAAATTTTGGCCTAAAATTGAAAATCACTCTTGACCCTTCCAGAGGGTCCAGGGCAAAATCTTGAAGAAACTTCACTAAGCCTCAAACAAACCTTGATATTCCCAAATTTCGCCAAATTTGCCAAATTCAAGACATTTGGGAGGTTGAATTAAATGCGCATTAATTGAGGCATTGGCAATTTAATAAATTAATTTTTAGGCCTTGAAATAATAAAAAAATTTACCTTGGAGGCACAAAAATTAATTTTTAACATTTTAAAAAATAAATAAAAGGTGAGCGCTCAAACTTATTATTTTATCTTTTTAAAGCAAGTTGGCCATCCTTTGAAAAGGATTTTGTTTTATTTTATTGCTAATTTGCTAGGTTGGCCTCAAAAAGAATTAGGGTGAGTTCTCTATATAATGAGGGAGTATTGCTTCAAGTTTCAAATCATTCATTCATCCTTCTAAGTGCGAAATTGAGGAGCAATTTGAAGAGCGAATCCTAGTTGAGTTGGAGGCAAATTTCTTGATAAGTTGGAGGATAATTTCCAGAATTTGCTAAGTGTTTGGAGGCTAGTGGAAAGTGAGGCTCTTTTGAAGGCTAATGGAGGCATAATTCATCCAAAGGAAGACCACCATTCAACCCTTGTCCAGCAAAATCCAGTCTTCTTTCATCATTTTCCAAGGCTTTATAGTTAGGCTTTCAAAGGAGAAGGTATGAGGAATCATTTTGAAGTTCTTATTAAAGATTTATTTTGATTTCATTGCCATTAATTTAAAAAATTAGAATTCTAGATTTATCATGTCATTTCCAAATTAATATCTTAAATCATTCTCTTGGAAGGTCCTAAATTTCATGCTTTAAGGTTTGATGCTCAAAGACTAATTTTAAGTTTTTGTGTAGGTTTCAAATAACCACCCCAAGCCGGAGGATCTATTACTTGGCGAACCCTCATCAAAGAAGATCAAGTTAGGACAAGGGCAACCTCCTCCAGTCTAGCATCGACAAGGACGACCTTCTTCAGTCAACCATCATCAGGAATAACCTCTTCCAATCCAACATTCCACGGCGAGGTACATCATCATCCTACACATCAAAGACAAAAGAAGTCAGAGCAAGGGTTTGTTGAAGAAGCAGACAATTTCAGAAGAGTTAATTAAAGCTAGCTTCTCAGCAACATCAAATTGAATATCTACCAAGTTACAAGTGTCAGACAAGGTGGCATCCTAGTCATCACTCCTCAAGTCAGTTTGGTCCACCTTAGCATGTCCAGATTCAATGTACCTAACTCATGGGAGATGGTACAAACTTTGATGTACCTACCCCAGCTATCCATTGGTTGAATTTTCCAGAGAAGACATGTGTCCAATTAATACACTTATTTCATTGGTCAGAATTGAGTTTGTTGTAACAAACCCTAATTAGGGTTTTCATTGTAGAATCTTGGCCATTGATCTCAAATTGATCCTAGCCATTGAATTGTATTAAGGGCACTGTATAAGCTCAGGCTCCTCATTTTGTAAAGGCTAATAGAAAGTAGTTAGTGAATAGTGGAAAAATATTGGGTAAATAGTTAGTGAATAGTCAATTAATAGTATAGCAATTAGAGTAGAGTAGAGAGAGAAGGCAAAGATTGTTGCCAAGATGTTGTTGTAAAAGACTTGTAAAACTTCATTGAAGAAATGGTGAAATTTATCATTCGATTCAACAATTTGCATGGTCTCTATACTTCTCATATTTGATTTCATGTTATTAGATGAGTGGAAGAAATGTGTTTGATTGATGGTGAAATTCGTATATCCATACTACTAGGAGTTTGTTGATTACAGACTTGCCTTGTGTAGTCAACTAGAATAATTCAGCTTAAGCTTAACTTCAATTGTCACTTCTTCATTGATATGCATCAGCCTGATGGTGTCTATGCCTGTAGTAATGATCTGAACATCATAAAGCTTTCCTTTGAAGATCGCACTAACCTTGTGGAGATGGTCATGGGATGTCAAAACAAGACTTAGTTAGAATTTCATCAAAGATCATTCATTGCTCCTACATTCTTAGTATCAGAATTAGATCCTTTCCTCACCCTCATCCTTTTTTCTTTTTTTCAAATCTAAGCCTATAAAATCTTATGATTCCAACAAATCAGACATTTAGGTCATCAAGTGTAAGTCCCCTTGTGATTCTAGCAAATCACATCATACCACAGAGAGCTTATCCACACATAGAGATCCTACATACAAAGAACCTTGAAGTCATCTCGATTGATCCTTTTCACGACATCTTCAGCATTCGAAGACTTTATTCAAGAGAGGATAAGGTACCTTTAGGTATTTTATTCTGTGTTCACATGTGCATAAAAAACACATAAACACGCCCCCAGATGGAAATTAAGTTTTTGATGTTTGTCGAAAAAGGGAGTAATACTATATAGTGGGAGTAATACTACATAGGGGGAGTAATACCAGACAAAAGGGGAGTAATACTATATTTGGAGAGTAATACAGTTTTGGTAATACAATTTTGAGTATTGTATACAAGGGGAGTATACTGAGCAGAATATACAAGAGCATCCAAAGCAAATAGAGCACACAAGCACAAAACAGAACCGAGCATGCAAAATCAGAGTAATATACAGAATAATGATAAGAGAAGTATATCTGCATATACTATTTCATTGACTATTGTATATATTGTCAAATATAGTCATTTTGCAAAGTATATAGATTTTTGAGTTATGACTTTGAAAGTAGTTTTTGTCAAACATCTCAACTAATGTCAAAAGGGGAGATTGTTACTACTTATCAAGTTGCCATTAGTTTTTGTATTCAAAGTCATACTTTATATTCAAGTCAGTTAGCACTACCGAATCATGCAATCGATATAAACAAAGAAGTCGGTATGTATAGTCTAGTCGGTTACAGAAGGAAGCAGTCACAGAACATAGTATTCACTGAGCTGTTTACCGAGTATCTTTGTATGGCTACTAAGCAGTAAAGTTAACACACCAAGTTGATATTCACCGAGTGAAACGTGTTACCAGATACATTGAACCTGGACATGCATATGAAAACATGTTACAAGATTGAGGCACATCTAACCATTATTACATTGGAAATTGCACTAAGAGATTGTGTATGATTATGAGGTCAATCTAACCAATGAAATATTTTGTTTAGTTATTCATTTGAGGAATCTTGTTTGTAAGATCAAAGTAATGAACTAGATCACCATTTTAAGAGATCTATTTATATAGCATGAGAAGAGAGTAAAAATATATGTGTGTGTGTGTTTGCATATATGTATGAAGGAAGACTGTTACAGAGACACAGAGGTCACCGAGAAGGTTTTCAGAGAACAATCGAAGAATAGAGTAAATAGAAGGGTTTACCAAGTTACTATATGGGTTACTGAGGAATGCTATAAGAAAGGTAATCTTATTCTGAGCACATAGAATTTGCTATAACATTTCAGGTGTAAAGTTGCAGATATTTGTAATAATTTTATTGTAATATTCTAAAGTTGAAAGAGAAACCTTTAACAGGGTAAAAGACTCTAACCAAGTCTATAAATTGTAAAGCCTCTAACCAGGTGCAACATTCAAATTAATTTTGTAAAATCCTTTAGAAAGGTAGATCTAACAGATCTTGTTACTCCTAATAGGGTAAGCTATCAGAAATAGCTAAATGTAGCTCTAACCGAGCATTCTTTATTATTGTAGTAGTGAAGTTATGGGTGCCATTCCCATCGCAGTTTTTCTCTCTAACCAAGAGTTTCTATGTGACCAAAATATATGTGTTATGGAGTGAATCATATATGATTGTTATCTATTTGTTTTAACTTTATTTTATGTTACTACACTATTCTGTTTATGCATAACAGTAAAGTTATTATTAAAGAAAAGTTTTGAAGTACAGATTCACCCCTCCCCTCCCAGTACATTAGCTTTCCATATTGGGCCTAATAGGATATGTTAGAGTGGCCAATCACCTTTCAGATTCTTCAAGTCTGAGATGCTAATTTGCCAAAACAAGGAAGAAATCGACAAATTTTTGGAAGTGTTCTAGATTTGTTAGTTTTACCTAGGCTTTTGCAAAGAAATGGCCTTATCCTGCTTATCATTCATTGGAGGTTCACAAATTTGGAGGGGATGAAATTTTGGCCAATTTATTTTAGGATTTGAAAGGCCTTTTGTAGGTTAGGACCAGTTGGAGGTGAGGGTTTGATGCATTAAGGTGGGCAACTCCATGTGGCCACCGACAAGTGCAAGCAAACAGGTCTCACATCAGGGGTTAAAGGTCCGATCATGGCCTAAGACTTAGGAATTTGTGTATTTAAAATGGCTTAAGAGTATTACTTGAGTCACTTTGGTGAGTTAAGGTCTATGTCTGCACACTCCTTTGTAAAATAGGCCTAATTGGGCTATACCGATCTCCTAACCAAATAGGGTTGGGATTCTTGTGTTCCCTACTAGTAAAAACCCTTAGGATATGTTTTGTAACTCCCAAAAGGGTATCAAAATCAGGGATTTTTTATCTAGTATTTTGGAGAAATAAAGAGTTAAGTGTAGAAAACCGGTCTGGCAAGGCTACTAGGTTTTGTAGGCCTTGTTATAGTAGTTACCCAAAGCGGTAGAGGGAACCTAAACTCAATGATTGAAGGAGGTCTCCTTGATCTAGGGGACTTCAAATGAAACCTTAATTAGCCATTTTTACATTAAAGAAGGGACCAAACCAGTGTTGATCATAGGGTCCTTGTACTGGTAAATGAAAGATACCTTGTACTGGTAGTCTTTTGTTTAGAAGAAAGGGATGTGCGACTTGTTAAACTCATTTTCCTTAACCCCTAGAGTGTTGTCTAATTTATAGGGTCCTTTGTGTGTTCTTGGATTAGGGTAACGTGTCCTATACCAATACCGGTACCTCTGCATCATAGATCTTCTGTCGCTAACCAACCATAATAGCTAGTGTTGAAATCAATGACAAAACATTAATGCAACACATAATCATATTGCCAACAATCTCCCCATAATTAATTCTTCCATATTGCCAACAACCTCCCCCTTTGGCATTGATGGAAACACTAGATGTGAAAAATAAAACATCTAAGTGCCAAGAAGTGCCAAACATTTCTCATGAAAAACTGACTCCCCCTGAGAAGTGCAGTCCAATATAAATCTCTTGTAAACAATATTTTTCACAAATAACTCTCCCCCTTTGACATCAATTCCAAAGATATGACATAGATATCTAAATTCTACGAATCTCAAAGCTGACTACTCCCCCTAAGTAGTAGCACCACTATATCAATCTGGAGCAAAGGATAAAGATGTTGATCCATACCAAAATGATGCATTGCACAATCAACTAAATTTATACCGAAGGGGTAGATACCCCTAACCTATCTCTCAAATATTCAAATGATTCTCTAGACAATGGTTTAGTGAATATATCTACAATCTTCTCTTTAGTGTTCACATAAACCAATTTGACTTTCTTTTCTTCCACCTTGTCCTTCAAAAAGTTATACTTTATTGATATGTGTTTATTCTTAGAGTAAAATAATAGATTCTTAGAATGACAATAGCTGTAGAGTTATCATAGTAGATAACTACCAATTCACCACAATTTAACCTGATATCCTTCAAAATTTGCTTCATCCACAGGACTTGTGTACAATTAGTTGTTGCTCCAACATATTCAGCTTTTGCAATAGATAAAGAAATGCATGACTAGTTTTTGCAACATATTCATCTTTTGCAATAGAGTTATCATAGTAGATAACTACCAATTCACCACAATTTAACCAGATATCCTTCAAAATTTGCTTCATCCACAGGACTTGTGTACAATTAGTTGTTGCTCCAACATATTCAGCTTTTGCAATAGATAAAGAAATGCATGACTAGTTTTTGCTGATCCATCAAACTAGTTTCTTTCCAAGAAAGAATGCTCCACCAGAAGTGCTCTTCTCATCATTAGTGTCTCCTACCCAATCTGAATCTCTATATGCACATAAACTGAGGTTATCATCTCTAGAATACCATAAGCCATATTCTGTTGTTCCTTGCAAATACCGAAATATCCTCTTTACTGCATATTCATGATTTTCTTTAGGATTACTTTGATAACTTGAAACAATACTCACTGCATTCATAATATTTGGTCTATTCTGAGTTAGATATAATAAGACACCAATCGTAGACTTATACCTTTTTGAATTTACCAGTGCAGATGTTTCTTTGATAGATAATTTCTCACTTGTCACCATAGGAGTACTTACCAGTTTGGAATTATCCATACTAAACTTATTTAACAATTGCCTTAGATACTTAGTTTGACAAATAAAAATGCCTTTATCAGTTTGAGTAATCTGCAAACCTAAGAAATAATTTATTTCACCAATCATGGATATTTCAAATTCATTCTTCATTTTATTAGAAAATTCCATTGCATAACTTATCTTCTCCTCCAAAAATGATATCATAAACAAAAACCTTAATAATTGTTGGTGTAAATAAATATTCATTTTGGATATTATTACACTTTATTTAAGTTAACTTAGGATAATGCATCTCTTCGTAGTTTGGATTTGAGACACTTAGGGAAGTGTGCACATAGGGATAGAGCTTGTAGGAGAAATTCCACCTTTTGTGGTCTTATTTTGCTGTTACACTCCACATTCGGTGGGTCATCCACCTCTTCTAGAATATTATATTATTTCTCCTACCTACCCCTATTATTTCTTACCTACCCTTGTTTCTCATTGAGCCACATGTCATATTTGTGTTCTCATACATCCATATGGCCTTGCCTATATAAACAGGCCTATATTCATTGTATTGGTTAATCCAGTTGATCATTTTGCATATTGATGAGAATACAATTTGTTCTTGTCATTCTATTGTTTCTCTTATTTGTGCTTTCCATTGCCTCTTGATCTTGGCAAAATCCTACATGGTATCAGAGCCATTAGAGTGCCATTGGTTTGCCAATTGAGAGAAATTTGGGGTTTTCCATTTTGGAGCTTTCTATTGTAGGTTATTATTGGAGCTTGTTGGGTTAGATCTGAGGTCACCATTGGATTGAGGAGGTTTGAGAAAGTAAGAATTGCCTTTTATTTCATCCAAATCCGACATTCGAGGCCAAATCTAGAGCCGTTTGAAGGTGGAGGGTGGTGACTTGTCCCGACAAGGATCTGCAATTTTGGAGCATTTTTGGTCAAATCCGTCATCGCCATTGCGCTCAGAAGGCCCAAAAACCCCAAGATCGACTGTCAATTCATCAAAATCGGCTTCCATTACCCCAAGTTGAAAAAATCTCCCCTCCTAGCCCGCAGTACGTACTTGTAGGTACAGGTCTGAAAATTATTTTTTAATTTTTTCCATTTTTTTTAATTTTTGGAAATTAAAAATAAAAAAAATTAAATATTAAAGGGGGGGGGGCATTTTTATTGTTTATTTTGGGGCGAAAAAATAATTTTTTGGGGTTTTTGGCCCGCAGGCCACCTGCATGTACCGCATGATATGTGCGGCCCCGCAGGTGTACGTGTGGGTACCGCAGGCCACCTGCGGCCCCACAGGCACTGTGGGTAACCGTAGGGTACCTGCAGCCCCGCAATGTACCTACGGGTGTCCACAGGCATTGCAGTCCTACAGTACTGCGGGCCCCTCCCCGCATGGGGGGAGATAAATTGTTTTTTTAAAATTTTTTTTTAAAGTTTTTTTTTAAAAATAAAACTTTTTCAATAAGTTTTTTTTATAATAATAAAAAAAAAAAAACCTTTTTTATAAAAGTTTTTTTTTATCTTTAATAAATTTTTATTAAAGTTTTTTTAATATCATTTTTTTAATCAAAAATATGGCTATCGCTTTTTTCTTTATTTTTTAATAAAGTTTTTTTTGCATGACATAATAATTGTTTTTATTTAGATTTTTAAAATCTTTTAAAAACACAAACATCATTTAATAAGTCAAATTGGGAACACTTTTTTTCTTGTCACTTCACAACTGTCTTGTAGTGCTTCCAACCGGCAGTCAAGGGGGGGTTGATTTGCTCCTTTATATCTCTTGGCCACATTCCAATCGGAGGCTTCTTTTTCTATAGTATTCTACAGGGCTTCTTGGTGGCATCATCTTCATGTTTCTAGATTTGCACTATCATGTTGTATGCTCTTGCATGAGCAATGTTGTACTCACACTATCATAAAGTGTCACACCTCTTTGTATCTTGTCATTGTTGACATATTTGATGTAATACTCTTGTATACATAGATTAGGAATATCTTGTGAGACTTGGTGCATGGCTCCAGTTGAGACTTAGATTGTACACATTTGTGCATTGCTCCCATGAGACTTGGATTGTACTAGTATTTCTACTATTTCTGAGTATACAGATGATGCTCACAATAGGTTGTCTCCATGTCTGATCTTCTTTTTGTTGCAGCGAGTGATTCATCATCATCGACTTGGTACCTGGTTTTGTCACACTTTGACATTATTGGTGCAGCATTGGCTCTCTTTCTTCCTTATGGGGAGGTATTTTGGGCATCATCATTGGACCATCTTTGTAGGAGATTCAACATTGAGAGGGGGCTTCATGGTCTCTTCTTCTCTCTTATGGGGTGGACATAGTTTGTTCTTCTCATTCATCATTGAGAGCGTTGCGTGCTTTCATCATCTCTCTTTTGGGGGAGGGTTTTTTCCCATTGGGTTTTTCTCTCTTTCCCCACTTTATGGGAGATTGCATTTGTATTTGTACATGGGTACCTAACATGGCCTAGTAGTCGGGACCCAGCTTGCATTGCTTAGTTGCATTGTCGACTTGAGTCTTCATTCCCCTAAGTTGCACTGAAGGGGGGGTGTTGGTGTAAATAAATATTCATTTTGGATATTATTACACTTTACTTAAGTTAACTTAGGATAATGCATCTCTTCGTAGTTTGGATTTGAGACACTTAGGGAAGTGTGCACATAGGGATAGAGCTTGTAGGAGAAATTCCACCTTTTGTGGTCTTATTTTGCTATTACACTCCACATTCGGTGGGTCATCCACCTCTTGTGGAATATTATATTATTTCTCCTACCTACCCTTGTTTCTCATTGAGCCACATGTCATATTTGTGTGCTCATACATCTATATGGCCTTGCCTATATAAACAGACCTATATTCATTATATTGGTTAATCCAGTTGATCATTTTGCATATTGATGAGAATATAGTTTGTTCTTGTCATTCTATTGTTTCTCTTATTTGTGCTTTCCATTGCCTCTTGATCTTGGCAAAATCCTACAATAATCAGAATATCATCATCAATGATTTTGTAATACAAATTACTATCAAAACTACCTTTAGTAAAACTAAGCTTCAAAAGATATTTATCCAACCTTGCATACCAAGCTCTAGGAGCTTGTTTCAATCCATATAATGCTTTCCTTAACCTACAAACCATATCTTTGTAATCTATTAGTTAAAATCCATCAGGATACACAATGTATACTTTTTCCTCAAGTTTGCAATTCAAAAATGCACATTTAACATCCATTTGATAGACCTTATAGTTCTTATATGTTGTATAAGCAAGAAATAGTCTAAAATATTCAATTCTAGCTACAGGTGCAAATGTCTCACCATAATCAATTCCTTCCATTTGAGAATATCCTTTACAAACTAGTCTAGCATTGTTTCTTATAACTTGACCATCCTTATTTAGTTTATTTCTAAAAACCCATTTAGTTCCAACAACATTCTTATTTTTATGCTAGGGAACTAAAGTCCAAGTCTCATTCGTCTCTATCTAATTTGATTCAGCTTTCATAGCCCCAATGTTTATCTTTACAAGCTTCAATAATAGATGCCAATTCAACTTGAGAAATAATATATACCTCTTTATTTGCCAGTCTTATTCTTGTCATGACTCTCTTGTTCCTATCTCCAATGATTTGATCTTTAGAATTATTTAATCTTACATACCTTGGAGTCTTTTGAACTTTAGGTTCACTAATCTAATCATCAATCATAGTTGAATTTTTTGATTGTACCAGTGTAACTGTCTCGGTGTCCTATACCGGTTGAGGCATTGTCGGTTCAAAAATGATCATTTCTACTACCAATTCCATATTATATGATGGAGATTGATTTCTATATTGTTCATCCACTTTCACATTTGTGCTCTCCACAATTTTATGTAATCTTTTATTATAACATCTATATGCTTTTCTCTGATTTGAATATCCAAGAAATATTCCTTCATCACATCTAAGATCAAACTTCCCAATTGAGTCATCCCTTTTGATATAATATTTACTTCCAAAAGTTCTAAAATATTTAATAGTAGGCGTATGTCCAAATCATAATTCATAAAGAGTCTTACCAGTTTCAGTTTCTACCTTTTTTTTAAAGATCTTGAATTTCTCAAAAGCTTCAGATTTCTCCCTTAGAAAAGTCACCAACATCATTCTAGAATAATCATCGATTATTAGCATGAAGTACCTATCATCTTGAAAGCTTCCAGTCCTTGCTAGACCACATAAGTCAGTATGAATTAAATCAATCACATCATTAGATTTATCATGTATGCTCTTAAAAGAAGTTCTAACTTTCTTTCCCAATTGACATTCCTAACATACCAGATTATGAGGATTCATAATCTTAGGTATACCTCTAACTTCCTTTGTTGAATTGATCTTAAAAATACAATCAAAATTAACATGACACAACCTCTTATGCCATAGCCAACTCTCATCAATATGAGCAATCAAACATGTCTAATTACTAGTGTTCAGGTGAAATATATTACCTCCAATCTGAGTACTGGTTGCAATCTCCAAACTACTCTTGTTAATGATTTTGCATTTTCTTTCTTTGAATTTAAGTTGGAATCCCTTTTCCACCAATTGACCAACACTTAAAAGATTATGCTTTAAACCATCCACATAATAGATGTTATCAGTATTATGCTTACCATCCAGAGAAATAGTACCTCTACCTTTGATCATACATGCTTTTCCATCTCCAAATCTTACTTGACCGCCATTGTATTCATGAAGGGATAGAAATTTTCTTTTATCTCCAGTCATATGATGTGAGCATCCACTATCAATTCCTTTAGAGCATAGAAAACCCATTCCTTTCCATTTTTGGATCCACTAGCAGAGTCTTCTATCGGTTCATTCTTAGAGTCATCACTTACTCCTTCCTCATCCGCTATGTAGCATTGTTTGTTTCTCTTGAATCTATATCTATTCTGATTAGAATTGAATGATTTCTTAACTATTTCTTCAAATCTTGCATTCTTTTCAGGACATCTAGATGCAAAATGACTAGTCTTATTACATGCAAAACATTTGAAATGTGCTTTTCCTTCATACTTACTTCATGTCGGTCCTTTAGGTACTCTTCAAGAAAATAAGGCTTCAAGTTGCTCAAATTCTTCATCCTCTTTCCTCATATCTTCCAATTATTTTGCATATAGGGCTTTCCAATCACTCTTGTCGGTAGATGATGATGATGCATGAAAAGTAGGTTCAGACTTTGCATCTCCAAAAGGTCCAAATTTTTCAAGCTCAAAAGCAGGTAATTTCTCAATCATAATGTCTTTCTAAACTGAAGTGTTTTCCATTGTTCTCAATTCATTAATTGTAGTTGCCTTCATCTTGTAAGCTAATAGAAAAGCTCTCAAGACTTTGGAAACTATTTCATCTTCACTCAGAGATCCTCCACAACAATGAATTCCCATGACAATCTCATTTACTCTTTCCATAAATGTAGGAATTCTTTCATCGTCATCCATCTTGAAGTTCTCATATCTTACCTGGTAACCATCAAGTTTAGCAATTTTGATAGTAGGGTCACATTCATTCAGAGTTTGAAATTTATCCCACATAACCTTTGCAGATGATTTATCAGTCAATCCCATTATCTTCTGATCAGTAAGTGCACATCGGAGGACTTCTCTAGTTCTGCAATCATTCTCAATATTTTTGTCCAAGTCTGTAGGAGCAAGATTGCCAGATATCGAATCATAAGGTGTATATCCTTTCTTAATGATCTCCCTAATATCCTTGCAAGGACATCTAAGATGAGTCTCCATTTGGATTTTCCATATCCCATAATTTGTTCCGTCAAGCTTAGGAGTCTCTCTTCTGAAAATAGTTGCTGATGGATTAGTTGCCATAGGATCTACCTCAACCAGTTAAGCTATTGCAAAATAGGACCAAATCTCTGATAACAATTGTTAGGATAACCGGTGGACAAATGAGAGGGGGGTGGTGAATTAGTTGCGAATAGATTATATCAATTAATACACTTTACAACCTTTAACCAGAGCACATAAACATTAAATACTAGAGTAGCAAAAATAGATACTAGTAGAAACAGATACTAGTAAACAATATAGCTTAAAAATGAAATTGAGAATCAACACAATGCAACCATATCATATAACACCATGATTTGTACATGGAAAACCCTGTAAAGGGAAAAACCATGGTGGGAAGCCTACCCATAGTCAGATGATACTTCTGCATAAAGTATGTGTTACAATGAGGGGCCTACACATGCAGGAATGCACACTGCCTAGAGTGTACTTGTCATTACAAAAGAGTCTCATTGACTAAAAAGAGGTTATAACCACCTCAAGATAATTGGACAACAATCCAGTAGAATTAACTGCTAGAGATAGCATCTACCATGCCTTATTAAAGTCTCAGTTAAGCTCAATAATGAAGGCCTTTGACCTCTTACATAAACCCAATTCAATCTTCATTGATTGACCTACTCCTCTGTCTAAATGATATTACATTATTCGCACATTACATTCCCATGTAATGTCTGTGATATACAATGATATCTTATATCAATTTATACAAACCCTAAGGCCTACACCAATTAGGTTAGGCACCTAAAATATATTACAATAAGATCATTACATACATCCATATTACAATGATATGCCATGTCAGTTTAAGACCAAAAGAATATTAACCAATCCATAAATCATCCTCGTAACGTGTAGAGAACATGTTAACATGATACCGGGTCATAACCTAGATAGGTACCAGACCTATTCTAGGTCCACTGTGCCAAAGCGATGTCTCCAACTAGTCGAGGCACGATCAAGGATCACCTTTTGGATCCTGAGTTCCATCTAGAAGCCGCACCAACACCACTTATGCATTCTGTCAAAGATTCCTAATAAAACCTTAAACCCTTACTTGTATAGGCTTACTAGAGTGTATGATAGCATTCTATCACCAATTCAATACCAACTAACCAAAACATGCTACTAGAACATGTAATACATAAAACCAAACATACTCCATTGATTCAAACATACCAGAAGTGTCCAACAGATAGTTCCTTCTGCTGGTAACACTAGATCTTCTGCTTGTAACCAAAACCTATCTGTCGGTAACCAACCATAACAACTAGTATTAACATCAATGACAAAACATCAATACAACACATAATCATATTGCCAACAATCTCCCCATAATTAATTCTTCCATATTTCCAACAAACACTCCCCCTTAAGATAAACTTAGGGAGTAGCTAAAAAACTAAATGCAAAAAAGAAAAATGCAACTACATGAAGAAGGCAAAATTGGGTCCGTGCAACAAGGCCTAATGAGGTACCCAATCACAACCAAATATCTATGAACCAAAGAAATAGAGAAAACCACATGGGGAAAAACTGTACTCCAAAAAGAGATGGGACACTAGTACATTTTGGCCTAATTTCCAACGGCTAATTGTCATAAGTCCGACAACAACATGTCAAACTTCCACCAAATGTAACCATCAAAAACTCATCGTCGGTCTTCCCAAGGATGCCATTTACATTGGCAGTCCGATGATGTTAAGAACTCTTCTGACGGTTGCTATGTTCGCTCCTCCGGCCAAAAATATTGTCAGATTACAGTCGGAATTCCGACGCTCCCCTAATACCATGAATCAATGATTGTCCGACAAGGAAGTGACATCGGATATACAACATCCTTGTAGAATGGTTCTTTAGCTTCCATTGGAATTCCAACAGTATCAGATGCTGCGGGTCAGATGGCTTGGCCTTTGGTGCATGAAAGCATTGCATGAGTTTAGCTACTTTTAAAAATTGCATAGAACATTTTAAATTTATTTGATTCAGTGTTATTTGTAAAAAAAGATTCTCAATGATATTTCCTTTCTCAAAAAATTATCTAGGATCTTTCTGTCAGATAATATATAACATCCAATGATGAGATATTTTCTTTACAAATGCTTATTTTATTTAATTATTATCTGAGTAGGAATTATAATTTATATCTGTGCGGAAGAAGAAGATACAACCTAAAGACTTGTGTGTAAGTAAATTTAATAAAAGAAAGCAAGCAGGCATTATCTTGAATGACATGGAAACAAGCTCATCAGCTACCTCCAAGAGAGCAATTGGAGAAAATAAGAGGAAAGTGTTAAAGAGTGATAAATACATAGAGAGTATGCAATACAAACAAACAATGTCTAGAGTGTGTGATGTGACATCTCTGATTTATGTCTAGAGCGACTAAGTGGTTTTGGAGTTCCTGGGAAACCTATTGGGCCACGCTTACAGGAAATCAATATGTTCATGCAAGGACCACCTTTTTCTATTATGAGAATGATTCTTTTGCACCAAAGGATATTTGAATGGCAATATCGAAAAATTTCTATAGTGTGGAACCAGAGTTGGTGGACTCGGAGTACTTTTTGACTTCTAGAAGACCAAGAGGTTATGTACACAATATCCCAATAGAAGGGAGATTTCAAGCATTACCTCTCCCCACCATGACTATTCAGGAAGAACTTCCTCAGACAAAAGACTATTGGCCTCCATGGGATCAAAGAAAAAAATTGAAGCATAGACTCTAGATGATGTTGTGGTGTCCTTCGTGAAGAACTCTACACTATAATTGAAAATTCATGACAGAAACTGCAAGATAGAAAACAAAAATACATTATTGAAAAGTGCTAAGAATCGTTTGGGTGGGACCAGGTCAGGGTTTTCTCCCTAGAGGTTGATGAGATAGAAATTATATTAGGATTTGAAAAAGATCACACTCATGGAACTTTGTGTGCAACTGATCGATTGCACTATTTGTGTAATGCATTCCAAATAGATACAATTGCATACCATTTATCTATCTTGAAAGCATTTTATCTTGATGGCATTAAATTAAATTTCTTTCTCTATTTTCTGGTGATCTCCAGAGTAGAGATTTCTTTGCATTGACTTGGGATACATTTAAGTTGTGTTGTATTTGTGGAAATATGTATCCGAGGTGGATACAATGCAACCTTTTCTCCACCAATACCAAAAAATAGAGAAAGTACTTTAATTTAATGCCATCAAGATAAAATGCTTTTGAGACAGATAAATGGTATGCAACTGTATCTATTTGGAATGCATTACCCAAATAGTACAATCGATCAGTCGCACACAAAGTTCCACAAGTGTGATATTTTTCAAATCCTAATATAATTTCTATCTCGTCAACCTGTAGAGGAGCCACCTAACCTGGCCCCACCCAAACCAATTTCCATTCTTTGCACTTTTCAAGAATGTATTTATGTTCACTATCTTGTAGTTTCCCTTGTTAGTTTTCAATTATAGTGCAGAGTTCTTCACGAAGGATGCCGCCACATCATCTAGAGTCTATGCAATTCAATTTTTTTCTTTGATCCCATGGAGGCCAATAGTCCTTTTTCTGAGGAAGTGCTTCCTGAATAGTCATGGGGGGGAGAGGTAATTCTTGAAATCACCCTTCTATTGGGAGATTGTGTACATAACCTTTTGGTCTTCTAGAAGCCGAAAAGTACTTCGAGTCCACCAACTTTGGTTCCATGCACTACAAAAAATTTTGGATATTGCCTTCCAAATATCCTTCGGTACAAAAGTATCATTCTCATAAGGAAAAAAGGTGGCCCTTGCATGAACACATTGATTTCCTCCAAGCATGGCCCAATAGGTTTCCTAGGAATTCCAAAACCAGTTAGTCCCTCCGGACATAAATTAGAGACATCACATCACACACTCTAGACATTGTTTATTTGTATTGCATACTCTTTATGTATTTATCACCGTTTAACACTTTCCTTTGGTTTTCTCCAATTTCTCTCTTCTAGGGAGTTGATGAGCTTGTTTCCATGTCATTCAAGATAATGCCTCCTTGCTTTCTTTTATGAAATTTACTTGTGCACGAGTCTTCGGTTTGTATATTTTTCTTTCACACAGATATAAATTATAATTCACACTTGGATGATAATTAAATAAAATAATCATTTTTAAAGAAAAGATTTAGTCATTGGATGTTACATATTGTCTGATGAAAAGATTCTAGATCCAATTCTTGGAGAAAGGAAACATCATTGATAATCTTTTTTTCAAATAACACTGAATCAAATAAATTAAAAATGTTTCATGTAATTTTTAAAAGTAGAACTCATGCAATGCTTTCATGCACCGACGGCCAAGTCGTTTGACCCACAAATTTATCCATAATAGAACAAATCACCATAATAGGCTATTATAAAGTATCTATACCAAAATATGAAAGAACATTAAATTACCATTACAAACCAATAAACCATAAAATAGTGAAAATACAACCATAACCAAAAAAATCATAAATAGCAAGGGATAAATAAAAACTCAATAATTTCAAAATCTTGAATTCACTATACCACATTACAATCCACTAGGTATTCAACCTCTATGCCCATCATTTGAACACATTTTAATCTATCCCGATTCTCGATGAGACTAGCAGGATAAGTCGCATCGATCAGCAAGAAGAGAGGTCATTGACTTATGATATCTCGATGAGTAAGAAAAAATCAATGACAACACAAAATCATATTTAAAACATCTCCCTCTTTGTCATTGATGGAAACACTCATGAAACCACCAAAACACCAATATATCTCTCGCCCTTTGACATCAAAGATAAGGATGTCTCTTCATAATTGTACAAACTCCATCAATCTCTACAAAATTTCTTCCCCTGTCTTCATATTTCCCCCTTAGTGTATGAACAAAACTCAAAACCAAAATTTTGCTCCAAAAATCATCTACTCATCTACATATGTTTGTACAAAAACAAAAAAATTCTTACCCGCAAAAACTAAGTAGCTTACATGGCAGGGGGCATGATGCCCTTGTGGACGAACTTGAGTTGATACCAAGAGATCTTCCAATCTTCTTACCTAGAGGCAAAAATATTGTATTGACTTTAAATATTCAAAAGAATGTCCTCTACCTCCCTACAGTTATCTGAAACCTTCACCACCAAATCAAGCTTCTAAGAGTCTTCAAACAATCTCACCATGCTGGGCAGTTGCAAGTCTACAACATCTCACAAATGATCGAACTATTTGTTAATTTTTTTCTTCTGATTAGTCAATGGATTTAGTTGCATGTACAATTTTTCTATTTGAAGCCTTTTGTTTCCTTCTGCATCATTATTCATGTCTATAGTTTTGGATAGTTGTAGAATTTGTGATGCTATAATATCTATGTGACCCTTAATGTCCTTAGTATTTTTAGGCCATTGCTTTTAAAACATGTATGCTACCACTACATCTAATCACCAAAACTTCTAGTCTTTTCTCTTCCAACTTCTTCTCTGCATCCTTCAGAATTTTGGCTTCCAATTTGAAAGCACGTTCCTTAAAATCCATTAAGCATCAATTGTATTTTCTCTGCACTTGACAAAGACTCATCCAAAAATACTTCTAGAAGTCCTTCATGAATGACTTTCACTGCATCATTAATAAGTTATGAGCCCTATATTTGAGACTTAATAAAATTCTTGTGAGTAGAATGATGAAGTATATCACCCAAAAAAATCATATGCAAGGGAGACAATCACTTAAGGTCCATCTGATCTTGAGACATTGATGCCCACTTTAGCATGTCCCATCCTAAATATCCCCTAGGCATGTTTTTCTTTGTGCCCACTTTGATTATACTCACATCATCTTGAAATATGCATTTTCAACTCTTTCCTTAACCTCTATTCAATTTTAAATCCTCATTGACAAGACTAGGATGCCTTAGGTGCCCTAGTACTCGTGATTGAGACCCCAAATAGGACCCCTCATTTCTTACCTCATGTGTGCGAAAAAAAAATTAGCTTCATGTCAGTTGGCTTCAAAAATTCAAACATTTGAAGGGGTCTACCTACAATTCAAGTGATATTTTAATTATAAAATCAATTCAATTCCAAGTGAACAAGCAATCAAGCATTCATCAAGCATTGAAGGAGAATTCAAGTTAAAGCACAACATTCATGATCAACATTCTTCATGACATCCTAAAACCTTGTGTGCGGATTCAAGAAAGATTCATCAAGGTATCATGTTCAATATCAAGCATTTTTAGATTAGATCTATCCTTTCCCTCAAAAGGAAAACATTATACTTCAAGGTTAATTCACAACCCAAGATTTGACCTAGGAAAGCCCCCATCAACAAACCTATTTTTCATCATTTTGTGTGTAGGAAATTGATTCAAGAATTACGTGTGAAGAATTTTCTAGAGTAAATGATGACAATCAAACTCAAATTTTGATGGCATTGAAAGAAGAAGACTAGGCTAGTTCACTCCTCCTTGTCCCAAGAATTTTTGACAACCTTTTGATAGTAGATTATGTGTACCATCCTAATCCAAAAAGCATTTATTTTGTCTACATCCGACAGGTGGAGGATCTAGTCAATCCGCACCTCCTAGTCCAAACAATTCTACTTGAACACTCTGTTAGAGGAGAAGAGATATGACTTCAAGGTCTACTAAGGAAATGCTTACTATTAGTCATATGATAAGAGAAAAGAGAAAAAACATGAATAATACTAGCTAGAAAGTTGTTTAATGTTGGGTGATTCATGCTACATCATGGATTTCATTGGATAGCAAGTTGTGTTATGCTAGGTGATCCATGATAGAGAAGATTAATAGACAAAACTATTTGTTCACAAGGCAATCCAAAAACTCTACTAGAAAATGGTTGTTGTAGTGACACAAAACATAAACAACAATAATAACGAACACTTTCAAAGGTGTAAACAACAACAATGATCACATATAAATACATGCTATTCCAAGTAACCGTTAATGAATCTCAAAAAAATGATAACCATTCCCTAGGGGGCGCTATGTAATACAACACTTCTAGTTTGATGATATTACATAAATGAATTAACACAAGAAAAAAGGAGAGCTCATATGCCTCCCCTTAAGATGTCAAAATGCCTTTAGGTTGATATCTTAAGGTAGATAGCGATCAAGGATAAGAACCTTCAACACCAAGAAGATACCCTTAATAAACATACATGCATTCCAAGCTAGGAAGAAATATTCTTGTACGCCTCATTGTTATAAGAAAGGAAGAGATAGTTGTAAGAGAGATATTTTTCAACAAGTGTAAAGGGATCATTTTAAAGAGGGAGGAAGAGATATTTTCCTAAAGATGTCTACCTCCAAAAATATAGGAGATATTTAATAAAGATATCTTCTAAATTAAAAAATGGGGAGGAGATTAAGAATACAAACCTTCCATATTTCTAGGAAATGGTATCCTTGATGAAGGATTGCACACTTTCTATCACTAAGGAGAGATCATTCATAAAATAAATACCATTTCAATAAAGAAAGAGGTCCTAATCAAGGAACACACACATCCAAGCAAGGAGCAAATTTGGATTGAGGACAATTCTATGCAAGAAAGGATATCAAGTTATAAAAGGTAAAAATCAACAAAGGTAAAGTGGATCCTTAAAAAAGAGGAATGATTGACAACTATTATTCTTGCTCCACAATGTAGAGACATGAAGAACTAGGCTATTATGTTGCCTCCTAAGTATGATTGCACATGAAATCGTACGTAGTACCATGAATGACAAAGAGCCCTAATAGGTAATTTTGTCCTAGTTTTGTTTATGGTTTTTTCTTCAACTTTTCAAGGGGGGAGTAATAAAGTTGACTTTAAGAAACTCATACAAAATTATCTCTTGTTGTGATTAAAATTTGTTGCAAAGTCAAGATATATTAGAAAATGGGGGAGGGGATGTCAACAAAGGAGGAGGATAGAAACCTAAATCTTCTTCAGAAAAATGTAATGTATATTTCTCATGAACCTCCACACTTCATTGCACACATCCTAAATCATGTCCATTGCATCCATGTTTATAATTAAATGTGGTATTTAAATCATGTCTAGAGGATTGTGTTCATTCATATTTTCAAAGTTTAAAGATCCTCAACCATCATCAAGGCATGTGTTGGAAGAAGACATTGGAATAGATTTAGAAGAAGCTTGAATAATTGACACATATAACTCCCTTGAGACTTCATATTTGGATAGAGGGACCTTATATCAAATTAAGGAAGGCATGAGAGTGATATATGTATTAGTGTAATTATTATACTTTTTGAATATTTATCCTTAGTATAATATTGGAAATAGTGTCTTATACTAATTAGGGAGTCATCCAATTTTTAGTTGTTGATCTCATTATTTAAGACACGAATGATTTTCATCATTTTTAGATATGAAATAAGAGGAATTTTAGGCTGCATCATCATTTCTAAGGACTCTTGCCAATTGTTTGACATAATGTCAACAAGCTAAACATTCTGATTTTGAGTCTAATTTGGTGTTAAATCATCATAATTTGATTGTATATGCATTCTTGGCTATCATTCTTTCACTTGCAGTCAATTGTAGTTGTAGATTTATGAGAAATATTTTATGGTTCACCTCTATACCAAACTGAAAACTTCTAAGACAACAATCTGCATAACACGCAACAGTAGCGAACAACATAACACACAGATTTGACAACGAATATTCCTTGTTTTTTCAGTCATCATTGGACAAGAGATATTGCACAATCATAATAGATTTCAAACCCCATAATTCATATAGAGAACAACAAATTTTCTCTCCTAAAGGAATAGTTTCATGAAAATAGACATCAATTGGGAATACAATATCCAAATTTTAAAAAATAAATAGACATTGGAATGTTGATTCTATGATATAAAACATCTTTAAAACATGTACCCTGGCAATTGTAGCTACAACATGTGACAAAATTCCTCTATTATTTATCCTATGATAGATGTTCATACCTTGTTCCAAAACTTCCAATTTATCAATGGCAGTCTGTCAAACAATCAACGTGCCATTTCAAAGCTCCCATTTTTGCATAGGCTGGGGGATGTTGACAGAGCTTTAAACCTACACCTAGGGCAACAGAGAATCAGAAACATCACTATCTGCAGGTGCAAAATAGATGGGTGACCGATACTATTGAATAAAAGAAGGGGAATGAATCCTATTGGTCTTTAGCCCTTGGGAGCATGCCCCTATTCCATGAGCCGACATTGATCCCATTTTTGCATAGGATGGGGGATGTTGATAGAGCTTTATACCTACCCTATTCCATGAGCCGACATTTCTTCAATCTGGCCTTAATCAGTCAAAACGGTTCATGTGCCTCATCCAAAACCTAGAGTACACTTGCTCTGGGTGGGAGTACATTGCTGGGGTGGCAATGTGAGACTTGGAAGAGGCCGCAAAAATGATGTTTGAAATGTCTTGGTCTTTTTTTTTTAGTAATGCTCGCGGTCATCAAAATTTCGATGAACGTGGGAACTTTTTGTAAAAAAGAACAAATTTCATTGCAAATTCCTTCTCTGTCAAAAATGGATATTGAATTATTGTCGAAATTCTGACGAATGCAGACAATTTTTCAAAAAAAAATCAAATTTATTCACAATATACCTTCTCCACAGAAACCTTTGTCAAAATTTTAGGCCAAATGTATTAGTGGGAAAAGCATGCTATATAAAAAAAATGTGAAGGAATGAAGGCCTCATTGAGACCCCCCAAGGACAACTTCCTTCACCCCAAGCATAGAGTACAACTAAAGGTAGTGTGGAGATGCAAAAGGTTTAGTAAAGATGTCAGCAACCTACTCCTCTGTAGGAATGTACTCTAAGATGAGAAAGCCATCCTGAATCAACTATGTGATGAAGTGCATGTGAAGCTCAATGTGTTTAGTCCTCTTGTGCTCCACTAGGTTGCATGATATGTGAATGGCACTCTGATTGTCACACCAAAGAATAGTGGGACTATCAAGAGGGAACCCAAACTCTATCATCAACTGTCAAAGCCATAAGACCTCCTGAGTAGCTAACACTACTACTCGGTACTCAGCCTCTGTAGATGATAATGTAATAGAAGACTGCTTCTTGAAAGACCATGTGATAGGACTAGAACAAAGGAAAAAACAAAGCCAGAAGTAGACTTTTGATCATGAGCATTACTAACCCATTCTGAGTCAGTGAAGCCAAAAATGTGAGGTGATCCTGAAGTATAGTGAATACCAAACTGTGTAGTGCCCCAAACATACCTCAAAATATGTTTGGCTACTTGCCAATGACTCTCACGAGCATCATGGGAGAACAAAGAGACAAGACCAACCACAAAAGAAATATTTGGGCACATATGTGTTAGGTACAACAAACTACCAACCAACTCCTTGTATAAGGTAGGATCCACGAAAGGTGTAGAACAAGTGGCAGATAAAACAACACCTAACTGAAATAGTGTGGGTGTAGGCTTGGAAGTAAGAATGTCAAATCTATGAAGCATATCAAGAACATACTTCTACTAAAGTATGGAAATCCCATCAGAAGACTAAATAACCTATAGGCCCAAATAATAGTGCAGAAGGCTAAGATTTGTCCTCTCAAACTGCTCCATCGAGGCTCTCTCAATATCCTGAATCAAGGAGGATGAGCTACCAGTAATGATAAGATCATCAACATAGAGAACAAGGATAAAGATATCGTCCCCCTGACATTGAATATATACTATGGGATCATAATGACAATGTGTAAAGAGTGTGGAGAGCAAGAAGGAGTCCATTTTCTCATACCAGGCTTGAGGAGCCTATTTGAGACCATATAATGAATGTCAAAGACTACAAACCAAAGAGGAATCCTACACAAATCTCTTAGGCTTCTCTATATAGATCTCCTCATGAAGGTCTCCATGCAAGAAACGAGTCTTGACATCCATCTAAAAAACTATCCATTCCCGTGAAGCTACCAGAGAAAGTACAAAGTGAATAGAATTCATCTTGGTGACAGGAGCAAAGGTCTCGGAGTAATCAATACCATCCACCTGAGAAAAACCCTTCGCAACAAGATGAACCTTATACTTATTAATAGAACCATCTGCAACATACTTGGTACAGTACACCCACTTGCACCAAACCAACTTTCTTCTTTTTAGAAGAGTACAAAGATCCCAAGCATGATTCTTAATCAAAGAATAATACTCCTCATCCATTGCCCTATGCCACTCTGGGTGACCTTTTTCCTCTGAAATTTTTGGAGGATCATCCAAAATAGCATGACTCAGATGACTAGAAATAGATGTCTATGCACAAGTATGATGAGTGTTAGAAGGATCACCTACCATAGAACCAACAACATCAACTTTAAAGTGGACCCACTTGGGCAAAGGTTGAGCTGTAGGTGGTGGTGGTGGTGGTGGTGGTGGTGGGGATGGTTGACCATCATCTGCATCATTCTCAAATAATAAGGAATTCTCAAAAGATGAAGAGGGTGGAGGAGGGAATGAGGGAGAAGCTGGTGATTGAGAATCCATCTGAGGAAGGCACTCATCGAACAATACATCTCGCCTAAACAAGACCTCTCAGGAATTAGGATTAAACAACCTATACGCCTTAACATCCTTACAGTAGCCAAAAAAAACGAGTGGTCATCTCTTCCTCTGAATGGATTTCCTCTAAGAATTTGGAATAAATTGCCAAGCCTCACTACCAAAAAATCAGAATGATAAAACATCGAGCTTGACATGGGACCAAGCCTCCTCAAGAGTCATCTTGCGCAATGCCTTATCAGGCATCCAATTCTAAATATAAGTGGCACAAGTAACTCCCTCATCCCAAAAAGTGGGCTGCATAGAATGTGACTGAAGCATACAATTGGCCATCTCCTACAGTGTTATGTTCTTTCTATCAGCAACACCATTCTACTGAGGAGTATGAGGAACTGATAACTGATGCTGCAAACCATGCTCTATGTAGAAATTTGTAAAATCCCGATTCACATATTCTCTCCCATTATCTGTGCGTATCCTTCGTATAGAAAGACCAGACTTCATCTCTACAAATGTTTTAAAGACTCAAAATGAATCAAAGACATCAGACTTGTACTTAAGAAATTACACCCATGTACATTGTGAGAAGTCATCAATGAATGTGAGCACATACTTGGACCCTGAAAAAGATGGAGTCAAAAATGACATAAGATCACTATGTACCAAATCCAAGGGTGCCTTAGCGGGTGTGGATCTACCTGTAGGAAAAGGATCGTGGTGATTCTTTCCAAGTGCACAATCTCGATATACACCATCAGTACAAGATATCTGAGGGAGCCCAATCATAAGTGCCTTTGTGCTCATTTGTTGTAAGTATCTGTAATTGACATGGCCAAAATGCTCATGCAAAAGTCTACTCATTGAATCTACATGTGCTACAAGAGAAACACTTGAACCATCTCAACTCTCAAAGCCATCAAACCAATATAACCAAGAATCAAGATCAACACTACTAGTAGCCACAACCAAATCACGATCATAGAGATCTCTAATAACCACATCACATGGTGAGAACTCGACTGTTTTAGTAGAGACAGAATGACAAATATGATAAATGGAGAGGAGGTTCGTCAAAATGTCAGGAACCAAAATAACATCCAAAAAACAACCACTTATCAATGGAACAAAACCTAAACCTGAAACCAAAAGTTGTGCTGAGTCACCAACTGCAATCTATAAAGTATTACTATGAGCAAGTGAGGTAACAAGCTACTATGAGTGTGTCAAGTGGTGAGAAGCCCCTGAATCAATAATCCAAGTGGATGTAGAAGGAATTGCTTGAGCAGAAAGAGTATGACCTTTCACTGTAGAAGAGGAAGATGCAAGATGAGGAGAATAAATATGATGCTTCTACATGGCTTCCTCCAAAGCCTCTAATTGTTTCCAACATTGGGAAACTAGATGACCTTCCTTGCCACAGAAACTGCAAAGTTCATCTGATTTTTTCTTAGTCTTGGAGGAAGACTCACCAGATGTAGAAGATTGCTCCTATTTGGGATAGGACTTTAGTTTATAATAAGACTTAGGTGGTGGCTTGGAGGAACACTCACTGCTAGCTGAATCCTTCTTAGGCTTCAGTTTCTTCTTCTTGTTCTCTTTAGATGTTTGAGCAAGCAATGCTTTGTTCTTTGATCCTGTGAGACTTTACAACTGAGATAGGTGAGCCTTCTCACAAGTCAAGCAATCACATAACACATAAAAAGTAGGCATGGTGAAGCATGTACTAAAGGCATCCATAGTAGAATAAAATGTGAAAGAAAATATCTAATAAGGACCTCAAAGCTTAGATAGAATTAGGTAGATACACTCTATGTCTATCTTATTTTTACCACACCCGTGTAGGATAGATCTGGTGGTTGTAAAATTGTTTAGAAAGTCCTCAATGTGAGAAAAGGAATTAGGTAATAAGGAAGAGATCTCTACCTCAATTTGTAATGCTCTAATACCATGAAGAACTTGAGAAAATACAACTTCTGAGATCCCAAGAGCACCTACAAGCAAAATACCTGTCACACGAGAATATTGGAGATAGAAACATAATAATATCTTTCAAGAAAATAGATTATCATTAAAAGAGGGAATATAATAGAAAATTATAATACAATCCTTATGAAAGGAGAATATGAAACCCTAAATATGTGCAACCCTAAGCAAACCCTAAAGGGATAATGTGTATTTAATAAGTAGAGTAATTATTAAATATCTAAAATATTATTAAATGCCTAAGTTTAGCTTAAGCGTAGAGTATAATAGACTAATAATTAAATAGATAATTATTAGCTAATACAAGATAACTCTAACAGTAACTAATGTAAATTTTATCATAATGTATCATATTACAAAGTGTCATAAATTATGTCTCAGAAGACACAAAGTTAGAAGTGGTAGAGTGTTCACTATGCTAGTTGGTTGGTTGCATTTATGGGTGAACTAGACGAGGATAGTGTGTACCAATTGAAGGAAACACGAAAACATTATCTAGGAATACTAGAGAGTGTGTTGTGTAACACATAACATGTCTCTTTTCCTAGTGCATGTGTGAGCTTTAGGATTGGGCCTATTGCATATTTGATTAAGAAATCTATTTTTCATCGACTTGTGGATAGTGAATTTATGTTCTTGGGTGACTTGTGAATGAAATCATCTTTACAATATATATATTATTTATATAGGATCATTTATAGTGTATGTGTTGAGTAAAAGTGGTGAAAGAGTTATACACACTAATTATTCAATTTTATCAAATCATACGAGTTTAGGTGTGTGAATCAAGCTATAGATCCTATACCAATTGAGAGAGTGTTTTGTACTAGATAAAATATAGCTAATGGTGAAATATGAGTTTAGAAGGTATACATAATTCCCATTTTAATTGGATTGGAGGTTTGTGCCTCATAATTATAGCTGGTGCTTAATTACTGAATCAAGGGATTCATGTCTCAAATAGGTTGGTCCATGCAAGTTCATTGTAAGGGGATTGGTGTATTTGGTGGGTTGGTGTCTATAAAAAATTATATGTTTCATATCTTTTAGAGGATACTGTCAATATGGTTTTTCCACTTATATAAAATCCACAAAGAGATAAGATAAGAAAGAGACCATGTAAGACTAATGCAAAGGAAAGAAATATTATTTTTTGTGGCTTAGCAAACTTCAAGTTTGTGAAGATAATGCACTACAAGACTATAAATGAATTTTGGGATAAGATTTACAATATCTATCAAGGTGATGATAATTTCAAGGATGCAAAGCTTCATACCTACTCAGGACTAATAATACCACTAGAGAAATTGATGAAGAAGTGAGAAAATAGTGATTGTAAAAAAGGTACTCAGATATCTTATCTCTATGTTTAATTCAAAAGTATTTTCAATAGAACAAGCCAAAAATATGAGTAGTTTGACTACAGATGAGTTGTATGGCATATTAACTTCTTATGAGATGAGAATCTTAAAGTCAAAAAACCTCAAGAAAGCAACCAACTTTCAACGAATCAATGGAGAATGAGGATTCAAATTACAATGAAGATTTTGATTTGGAAAAAGCAAATTTTGTGAGGAGATTAAAAAAAGGTTCCAACAAGTATAAAGTTAAGCTACTTTTAAATGCTTCAATTGTGGTAAAATTAGATACAATTATTCAAAGTTTTCTAAGTTTAGAATCTATTGTAACAAGAAGTCACAATGTAATAAGATGAATGGTCTCTATGCTAAATAATATGGCTACTCATTTGATGATTATGATTAGAACATCTCCAAAAATGAGAAAGGATCTATTCATGGATTGGATACCCTAGATGGAGGTGTAGAAAATATACTTTCTAGAAATGGAGAAGAGTCCACATTGAAATAGATTGTGATGTAGAACCTCACTATGCTCGTAGAGTGATCAAGAATCTTAAGAAGAGAATAATAGAGGACATCAAAGCTAAAGATGAACTCTTAGAGAGTCTTAAGAAATTAAATGATGATTTTAGACTTGGATGTTCATATAGAATATAAGGATACAAGATGTGTTGACAGAAAAATAAAGGCAAGAGAAAATGATTGTTAAAATCTTGAAGCGAAAAATATATCCATAAAAAAGGATTTGTAGAAATAAAAAAACTATATAAGCAAGAACTTAAATTTTAAAAAGAGTAAAACTATTTAAGATTATATAACTTACAATTACAGGGCACTGCATATCGAGAATAGTAGTGGATTAATGAAAAATATATCATTAAGGGTAATGAGGATTCCATAAAGAAAAGTGTAGAAGATTTGAATGATCATGGTTCTAGAAGTTCAAGATTTGATCAATCCAAGACAATTGATGAATCAAAGAAAGAAAGTGAAGGTTTCATCCATGTCTAAATATGCAAGAGAAGATCCAAAAGAAAAAATCTAGAAAGACATGCATAGAATACTAGGTTTAGTCATTTTTTTTCTTGTTACCTTTTTAATTTCAATCATTATGAACATAAGGTAGTGGATTTTAAAAGGTTTTCTATAATGAAAAATAATTTCAATGTAAGTATACATGCATTTTCTCTTATCATTTATTTTGATAATGTATGTTACAAGTGTAATAATTTTAGACATATACTATGACATTGAAGAAGTCTAAAATTATTAGAGAGGAAAACACCTCTTGCAATTATAGGAATACGTTTCAGAAGGTGTGGAAAATTAAGAAAGAGGAACAAAGTCCTCAAAGAATAATTATCCTTCATATTGCATTTCATGATTAATATGAGATGTGTGATAGATATGGAGATAAATGCTACATTGTTTCATTCAATATGAAAGAATGTGAAACCATGGCAAAAAGTTCTAAAAAGCTAGTATTGGAAAGTTGTAGCACAAAAAATTGGGATTTAAATGAAATCAAGGAAATTGAATTCCCATTAGGTAAAAAGTATGAAATCTAGCCATCAAAGAAAAAGGAGTATGATAATACATTTGAAATATTCACTTAGTAAACGATGAAAGGGATAGAGAGCTCTCACCTCTTAATGTTTTAAAAGAAAAGTACAGGTTCAGAGGGAGTGTTGACTCCCTTCTTGTCACATGCCATCTTTATACTTAAATCGATAATGAAATAAATTGCACAATTTATTAGTTTATTATTTCATGATTAATTGATTAGAATTAAGAGTTCATTCTAATAAATATAAATTAAAATATTATTATTTAAATTGTGTTATTATTAAAATTCTATATCATTTACACATGTCAGCTATGATTTGGAGAGTCATCCTATTGATGTGTGACTGAGTGCCACTAAGTATAAGTATGATTCAAAGTTAGAACACATTTGAGGAGAAGTAATATAGCCACTTTGCAAAGACTGGTCATGGTTAATACCTATTTCACACACCACATATTTTATTTTGGATTTGCATTTTTTAATGACATGACTTGATTGATTTTTGAATGGCTTAATGGTATCTAAAATCATTGTTTTAATCACGATGCTTGAATTGTTGATAAGAAAACAAAGATAAATACCTTGTTTAAATTAATGAATTAGTACTTGTATGTATTTGGTTTGATTTCATTTGTAAATTATCTTTCTTTAAAAAATAAAAAATAAAATGTATTTATTTATACAGGCATATATTCTATATATGTATATGTTGACACATTATGTAATGATAATTTTTTTTTTTTTTTCATGATATCATTTATACTCATATGAATTCATATGAATTGGACCTTATATGCACATTGGAGTCCAATTATCTTTTAAAACAAACTCATACATTATAACTTATTCTTGGAGCCAATTAAATAATAATGACATTGAACGTTAGCATCTTCATTAATAATAAACTTTATCTCTATCAAACAATATGTTATGGTTGATATCAACTATATGCAAATAACAACATGCCAAATCGAACATGTAGCATAATACCTTCTGTTAACGCATTTCCTTTGTTTCTTTTTATGACAATATATTTTAATAACATAATTGATAGATGAGAGGACACAATGGAAAGGGAATAGGAAAGCAGAGGGAAGTTGTAGGCAATGAATGTGATAGAGGAATCACATATGCTCCTAGTTGGTGAGATTAACAGAGGATATATAGAGCAAGTATGTTGTTATCTTTGATATATTCAGTGTTTATACATTGGTATGTTGTGTGCAATATCTCTTGGTGATCACAATATAGATTAGAAGCTATGCCTAGGGTATAACTAAGTGTAGTTCATTATGATTAAGTTTGAATAAAATATAGGCCACTTACCTATATCCATTTATTTTTTATGTCAACCTAGTACAAATCTACTCACAGAAGCCTATAATTATGCTTGTGTCAATCACTTAAAATCTACCTTAGATCCACTCCATTATTTCATTACATGTACTCATTTTAGCTAAAACTTCTTAGCGGGTATTTCCTTTTGTAGAGTGCACGCAAAATTATCTTCCCCTTTAAAATATTTCTCCTTCGATAAACAATCTATAGTTTTCACATATCATTTGGTTCATCCTTTTCATATCTTCACCAGCTACATATTCATAGTCAATGATATTTGCATATCTCAACAATATGCAACCTTAAAGTTCTTATGTAATTATTGAAATAGAGTGAGACAACATTTTGAATAGTCCATTGAACCTATTTAACTCTTGATTGTTAAGGTGGATATCTTTCCTTCTAAGTGGTACTACACTCAAGAGAACTGGATTTTACCTTTGGAATGAATTACCTACCAGCTATAATCCCTTGAGTATTTGTTAGGAATTGGTATTGAGGAATGAGACCCAAATTGTATACCAAGTTCAAAATTAACCAATCAATCTCTCTTGTGATTATATTATATTATATTATATTGTATTGTATTGTATTATATTATATTATATTATATAATATCATGGCATTTGTCTTTCATTGGATAGTAGATTGCTAGTGCATTATAGATTCCTTATCAATACCTATATTAGAGGTAAAAGATACTTTACATGTTTGAGGAAATGTTAGATTAATATGCTATAATTGACAATAAACATCTATTACAAATGTTAAGTTTTAAGGAGTGATGTTTTGAATATCTAAACAAAATATTATCTCATCAAGGGAGGGATAAGAAGGTTAGTTGAATCTATTGGAAAAATATATTATACATTTTACCTATAATTGTTTATTTAAGGAATTAGTATACAAGAAAATAGTCTTATTATTGTCATTTAAATATAATTATTGTTGAAAATATGTCATTTTCTCTATCATAAGGTTCAAGATAAACTCATGCATTCTTTATTTGTACTCTATTCAAGAGATGAGTAGTCAATAATAACATCCTTAAAGATGCATAATTAATATCACTCTTGTACTCCTTATATATGTAGCAAGGGATGAATAATGTTATAGAAATCTCATTTGATTCAATGTACAAGTATGAGATAAAACATCTAGATTGATCCCCACAAATGCATGCAATTATTAATTAGTTATGTGTAAATATCATAGCCGTATAAAATAATATTGAGGTAGTTGGAATTTGAATATTTAATCATTGTTAGAGGATAATAAGATTATGAAATAATATCTTTGGTACATTAGGTTGTATTAAGATTGTAATGTTTTATTAAGGGTTTATTCTTTTAAGCATCTCTCCCAAATCAAAGAACAAAATAAATATGATCATGATATCACTAGGTTATTCAATCCATCAAATAATTGAATACAAATTTATACACATATATATGTATGTACAATTATATGTATGTATACATATACATACATATATATATATATATGTATATATAGATATATATATGTATATGTACAATCATGTATATATATGTATATATATGTATATATATGTACATATATATATATATAGATGTATATATATACATATATGTATATGTATATGTATATATATACATACATATATATATATATATGTATATATATATATATATGTATATATGTATATGTATATATATATATGTATATGTATATGTATATATATATATGTATATGTATATATATATATATACATATATGTATATATGTATATATATATATACATATATGTATATATATATACATATACATATACATATACATATATATATATATACATATACATATATGTATATATATATATATATACATATATGTATATATATATATATATATATGTATATATATATATATATATATATATATATGCATGTACATGTACATATACAAGTATTATCAAATTCACTATTACTATTCTCATCTCTTGAATTACCTTCATTTGCAAACTAAATAGAAAGACATAATTTGAAATTGGATTTCAAAGCTTGTCTGAAGTATAGGTTGTATGGATTATTTTCCACTTAATATCAACTTATACAATTCAATAAAATAATATCTTTTTGATTAAAATATACTTAAAAATATGTATTTTGTTATAATTCATACTGTAGTCACACAAATCTATCCAGCTTAATTAAATAAATATTCGCTATTTATTTGATTAAAAATCCACTAGCCATCAGTTAATTAAATTAATATTTAATTAATTCATCTCTAAACATTCTTCTATTAATTAAATAAATTATTCAATTTATTTTAATTAATTCATTAAATCTAATTCCAATTAATTAAATAAATAAAATCAATTTATTTA
The DNA here is from genome assembly GCF_030272615.1 of Cryptomeria japonica. Lineage (NCBI taxonomy): Eukaryota > Viridiplantae > Streptophyta > Pinopsida > Cupressales > Cupressaceae > Cryptomeria > Cryptomeria japonica. The sequence continues at coordinate 149,218,387 of NC_081415.1, forward strand.
ATTAAATCCACCTTTTCCTCTTTTAAATAAATTAACATTTATTTAAATCATTTTAAAAACCCCCCGCTTGCATTTTCCTACAAATGCAACTTGCACACATTTATTGAAATAAATGAATTTTTATTTTAATAAAATCCTATTTTCCCTCACCCACCAAATCCACTTGCAAAATCTAATCCCCTTCTAGATTCTTCTAACCCCTTCCTAATTAGCCTAATCCATCCCCTAATTATTGTCACATTCCTAAGCAAAATGGAGTCACTTCTCAAAACCTCGAAAGTCTTGGATAACCATTAAAGGTTTTTAACATTCAACCACTTAAATCTTCAAAGTCTTTGATAGCCATTAAAGGCTTCCAACTTTCAACCACTTAATCCCCAAAGTCTCCAATAACCATTAATGGTTAACTCAAACCCTCCTACATGGTTAAAACATTTGTTTTGACTCAACCTTCATCCAACCCAAGGGTCTCATCAACCCTTTAATGCTTTGATCATGATTATCTCTTAATCATTTGCACAAAGGTTTATCCTTGGATTAACTCTTAATCCAGTGGGTAATCCTAATTTAGACTTGACCCTTACCTTCTAGATAACCATGAAGTCTTCTCAGGCATTCAATGCCTCCAACCCCTTCTCTCAACCCAACCCTATGTTGACACTTGTCACCATTTTATTGGTGCAAATTGTGCACATGGATCCCCAACTTTCAAGCTTGGCCCTTGATTAAACCCTTCAATCCTGGCCATCCATTGCTCCATTTTTCCTATAAATAGAGCCCATTCCTTCATAATCCAGATCCTGAAAACTTGTATGCATTTAAGCTATAGGCATTTTAAGAGAGCATTTAGCATAGCATAACTAATATCTTGTTATTTTAGATAAAATCAATCATTTTAGCATCAATAGCATAGTATTAGCTTCTTTATTTACATTTTGAGCTATACTACAATCTCAATCCTCCATAAGCATCCATAGTGCAAAAAGCTGCTGAGAGCTACACTATTTTGGAACTTGGAGAGGAGAGGAACAAGGGAGAAAGGAGCTAGTATCATGCTAAGAGACAGTTGGAGATGTCTCATTATCTTTACTTCTTTAGTTAGATACATTAGCATGTTTTTAGTGTCTCTCTTGGTATGCCTTTTTAGATTATTTTTTGATTGACTAACACTAACGGTTTCGTGTCTTTTGTGTTGTTTATCATTGACTAACCTTGTGCCATTTTGGAGGGAATCACATACATTGATATTTTGAAAATTCATAATTTTTTTCAAAGACCTTAATTCTTCATAGCTTTGATGAGGAGGCAATAGACTGGAAGGATGACCTTGAACCAACCAACCTCTAAGGCTCACAAACTCAACCAAAATCCCTAATTCCAAAGATCCTTACACAACACCAAGTCAAGCAATGGTTCAATGACAGTAAAGAACACCTTGGAAGACTCAAAGGCTCCACTATATCCACTTACAAACAAATAACATTCTCAAGTCTTGTGTGATTACACACACCCTTGGATACATGAGTGGGCTACTACTAGGCTTTAGAGTTTGAATCGCCCACTTGACCAATTCAATACAAGTATCCCTGGAGGGGTGTTCTCACAACACCTTAACACAAATGAAACAAAATTTTGTGGTTTAGACCCACTGGAACATCAATTTTGACTCACTTGTCCACAAATAGAACTGATTGCAATTAGGCCTCCATTTGAAAGAATCGGGTGATAACTTTTGACTCCTTGTGGATCTAGGAAAACGAATTATATTTTTAGATACCCTTTTGGGAGTTCTCAACAATATCTCAATTTCCAATAGTGGACCTGATGAATACTAAGAGGGGGGGTGAATTAGTATACCTAGTAACTTAAACAAACACTTAGGTAGTTTAACTACAGACTGGTGCAACAGGTTAAACAATAAGCTGATTAGAACATAAACAAAACAAATAGCAAATAAAGAATTCACTCATAGAAGTGTAATCACCATAACACAAGATGTTTTGACATGGAAACCCAAATGGGAAAAACCATGGCAAGTAAAACTCATAAGTCAACTATTTGCAGAATAGTAACCAGACCGGTTAAGGTCAGATCGGTTAAGGTTAGACCGGTTAAGGTTAGACCGGTTAAGGTCTTACAATGTTCATCATCAAAATAAATCCTATTAGGAATCTAGATCTCTATTAGGAGATAAGTCCTGTTAGAGACTACCCTATAAAAGGATTTCAAATTCACAATTGTGAACCACCTTGTTAAAGGATTTACAATAGGCTGGGTTGGGCCTACCCAGTTAAGGGTTTCAGACTTGTCGAAGATATTAGTAATCAACAAGTGAATGATCTAGATAGTAGCACAGAATGCTTGATTAGATCCTTGACAACTCCTTGTTAATGCATTCAAGCATTACTTCAGTCTTGTATGTTTTTCCTTCTCAATCTCAGTCATGAGATACCTTTTCTTGATTAGACCTAATCTTCTCTCAAAAATTTGCACATATCAACTTCTCTTATATATTCAAAAACTCTAGACATGATGTCCTTATATAGGAACTTGATTTCATGTTGGTCCAATAAGATTAGACTACAATTTCCTATTGGAGTTGAGAAAATACAACACCACAGGAACCCAAATGATCTCTGCAAGCTGAAAAACTTGTTACAAGGAGAAGCAAGGAAGCAAATCACAGAAGAAAGAAATACACAAAAAATATGCTCAAAACGATGAGAGCTCAATATTCACAAAAAATGTAATGTAAAAAACCTTCTTCTTCATACAATGAAAAGAATGAACTCAACCTTTAATAGGTCAAGAAACCCTAAAAGGGAAAACCTAGGTTTGCACATAATAATTAATTCAAACCTAAAGTTAGCTTAAGTGTAAAAGAGATAAAGGGAACTTAAATAATTAAACAAATATTGTTTAATTAATCAAGTAAATACCCAAATACTCTAACACCCCCCCTTAAGCTAGACTTAGGGAGAAGCTAAAACCTAGAACAGCTACGGAAAGCAATAAAGATGGGTCCTGACAACAAGGCCTGATTAGGTACCCAAATACAACAAAATCTCTATGACCTGGAGAAATAGAGAAAACCACGTGGGAAAAAAAACTCTACTCTGAAAAGAGATGGAAAAGAACACCACTGAAGCATGAAGAAACTGCAAACTCTGTCAAAGAATAATTGCTGATCTGAAGAACCTCCACTAAAATAGAACATGACCAGGTAGAGAAGACTGTAATCTGTATGAGTGCCCTCAAATGACACTACTCGAATCAGAAGGAAAACAAGGCAAACAACTGAAATTGAAGATATAGATGGCATGAAAACACCAAAGCCTGAAGAGCTGATCAATCAAACCATGGAAGCATTAGAACCAACAGGACAAACCTCCCCATAATGTTGAAGAGGGAGAGGTATAGGAACATTGAAAAGAACGGCCAAGAAGAACTACATCATGAAGCACCAGGAACATCAAAGGTGTTGAGAAAAGTACATGGTGTCGTGGAAGGAACACTCACTTGACACACATCATAAGGTGAATGTTGTGGAAGGAATACTCACTGGACAAAGGAAGATGGCAAACAAGGCAAACATCAACCCCCTCATGGCACTTTATAAGTAATGCATATACAATAAGGGACAAGATGTGCATGAGCCCAAGTAAACAATGCATGATGGAACTTTATCTTAGTGCATTTGCATAAATACAAGCTACAATGATAAGAGGAATGGAACTAGAAAGGAGAACCAAAATAGAGACACCCTACTCAAAGAAGAGATCCCATGACTTGAAACAATGACGATATCCACCAAAGTGCTGAAAAGAAAAAAATTGAATAAAATATGCATGGAGAAGAATCTAAAAATAAAACTCATATGGATGGAATGTACACAGCACACACTTTCCAAAAATATAAAGTATTCAAAAAATGGAGTTCGGATGCTCAGTCTACGTCCCCTAGAGTGCAAAAATAAGACCTCACTTTGACTGGAAACAAACATAGTCAAACAACAAAATTAGAAAAAATTACCGACACCATGAGTCCAGCTCAGAACCAACTTTCTAATGCCTATTTGTTTTCGAAAAAATGACTTCGTATGCCCAAGATATGGCCAAAAAGAAAACCCCCCTTCAAAATAAGAGGAAGGGGTAGTCTGGTGGCTGAATGAGCGGAGGTGGCCAATGGATGGTGCTCTGGTGGCAGGCTGGTGGCACTTCAGTGGCTACAAGGTGGAGCTCTGGTGGTTGAGTGATAGTTTCTGGTGGTAGCTGGGCCAATGGGAGCTGCGGGCAGCGGCCAAGTTGCAGTGGTGGTGGGTTGGGGAGCTAGGCACAGTAGCAACGATGGTGGAGGCTGCAGGGAAGGTAGGGTCATTAGGGAACACAACAACAGCGATAGGTGATGCTAGGTGGAGCAGCTAGGCTGGGCGGTGGGGTTGAGGTGTAGGCAGGACCATAGGTGGGAAGGTCGGCTGCGGCGGCCGAGAAGCAGTCGGCGTTGGCAGGCGATGCCAGGCGGAGTAGCTAGGCAGCAGGGGGCCGGACTGTCAGTCTTTTTTTGATTTTTGATTTTTTTTCAAAAAATAAAATTTTGGCCTGCATGCCATAAAAAAGGCATTTTTTTGAATTTTTTTCTCAAACTATGTGCCAAGGCCGTACGGCCTAGATCTGGAGAAAAAAATACTCCCAGAGGCTCAAGAACCAAAATAGGTCAAATTTAATATGACCATAGGGGTTTTCAAGCCTTCTGAGCACAATGGTGAGGTTCATTTAGGCCCAAAGTGCTTGGAAAAAAGGGCCTATCCCTGGATGCATAAGAAACTTTCTAAAACCCCAAATCTACTTCCAATGTAGAAAATCTCAAAGCAAGAACAAATAGCTGTAGATCTGAAGCTTTGATACCATGTTGGAGTTGAGAAAATACAACACCACAGGAGCCCAAATGATCTTTGCAGGCTGAAAAACCTATTACAAGGAAAAGCAAGGAAGCAAATCACAGAAAAAAGAAATACATAGAAAATATGCTCAAAAAGATGAGAGGTCAATATTCACAAAAATTGTAATGTAAAAAACCTTCTTCTTCATACAATGAAAAGAATGAAGTCAACCTTTAATAGGTCAAGAAACCCTAAAAGGGAAAACCTAGGTTTGCACATAATAATTAAAAAAGAATTAATTATTATGCACCTAAAGTTAGCTAAGTGTAAAAGAGATAAAGAGAACTTAAATAATTAAACAAATATTGTTTAATTAATCAAATAAATACCCGAATACTCTAACATTTCCTAGGTATAGTGCATCTAAACACATTTGGTAACATGACACATAAATACTACCATAGTATTAGTGGATGATAACTCATCACACATTACATGTGTACCGGTTAACTAAATATACCGATCACCGGTTAACAAGTGAAGACTAGAAAATTGGAACATAGTGTTCTGATCAAAAGATTTACTGTCACTCGGGGTCTTCATTCAGCTTGAGATCTTCATACCGCTTGGGGTCTTCGGTCATACTAAGACCGGTAAGCATTTTCTGCACAACACCGATAGTCTTCAAGAAACAAAGACTATACATACAATACTAGTTAGAACAACTACCGGTTGAGAATAATTCATACATCAAATAAGTGTGTGTCCATCAATGACAATCACAACTAAACATCATCAAAATACCAACAATCTCCCCCTTTGGCATTGATGGCAACACTTCAGAAAAAAAAATTTGACATCCAAGTGCTTTTGCAAAACAAAAATAGATGCCATAAAAAAAATTACTCCCCCTAAGCATATATACTAATCCCTTTGAAAAAATTACAAGTATGTGTAGGAAGTTGTAATACTCACCAAAATTTTAAGATACACTACTCCCCACTTGCCAACAATGACAAAGTAATGTAAAATATTGCCATTTGCATAATATGAAAAACAATATGTGTTCATGACAAAAATAAATAAAACTTCTCAAAAAGAGATTTAAAGTTTTGCATGAAATTCTTCATGTCTGAAGACCACGACTCAAGCAACAAGGTAGCAATATCACTCTCAGTCTTCATGTGGAAGGCTAATTCTTCCATCACATCTATGGTTCTCAATTCCTATGTCATAGTGATAGCCTCTAGGTTCAGGAAGCACTTCTGAAGAACTTGCAATTTTGGCAATAGGAACAATTGAAGCTCCTGCAGATTTCGAGTTCGATTGCAGATCTCTGAGTGAAGCTTTGCAATCTGATGTTGATAATGATGAACAGTGTGTCCATAGGCTGTGAATAGATCATAGGATAGTTTGAAGTTGTTGATGTACTTTTGTAACTCTGTTTATAATAGTGTCTTCTATTTTAGAGCATCTTCACAAAATAGGTGAGGTTGGCAGATTTTACTCAGGAGTAGGTGACCTTCACGCATAGATGAACTTATATCACCTTTTTGTTTAAACAATTTTTCTCAGTCTTCATTCATGTACTGTAATAAGGCAACTGCAAGTGCCTTTTCATGGATTTTCTTTGTTGTGGCCTAGGCAACATCTTCCAAACATTGTACCTTGTCATCGACTACTATGCAAAGAAATTTGAGCTTAGCCAGCGAGGAATTGGTATTGGGGAGGTTAGTACCGGGGATTAGATTGGAGAGGCTATCAACAACAAACTAAATGACATCTTGCTCTTTCTTTTTCCTTAGTTCTTCCAATCTCTCTTGTGCGAATTGAATGATTCACAGTAGCTCAGTCTCATCAACCGATTAGGTCAGAGAGGCAAGAGTCAAATTGGTGGAACTGGTGGAATCAACCTGCTTGGTTTGATCTCTGGTTACCTGAGGAATCTGTTCTCCTTTTGTGGCCTTGACCTTCACTTGTCTTCTCTTCTCCTCTTCTTCTTTTTCTTGGGCTACCTTGGCAACCTTCACTTTCTCCTCTTGTTTCTTCCTCTCTTCTTCTCTCTTTTTTTCCTCTTCCCTTTTCTTTGTTGTTTCTTTCCTCTTCTCCTGTTCTTCGTTCTTCTTCTTTTCCTCTTCTTCCTTCCTCTTCTTCTCTTCTTCCTTCTTCTTCTTTCCCTCTTCTTTCTTCTTCTTTTCCTCTTCTTCCTTCCTCTTCTTCTCTTCCTCCTTCTTCTTTTCCTCTTCTTCCTTCTTCTTCTTTTCCTCTTCATCCTTCTTCTTCTCTTGTCGAGCTTTCTCTACTTGCTTTTTCTCTTGTTTTTCTTTCTCTACTTTCTCTTTTTCAAGTTTCTCTTTTCCCGCTTTCTCTACTCTTTCTTTTTCAGCTTCCTCCTCATCTGGAGTGGTATCCTCCATATCGAGTGCATCAACATCAATGGGGTCATTTTGTTCTACTATTCTTTTGCCCATACTGTTAAAGACTATATCCGGTTTGGCTGTGCATAGGTTAGGCTCTTGCTAAGCTAACTGATTAACTTTGTATACTTTTTGCATGTTGGCAACAATTTTAACCTTCAAATGGGTGTCTTTTTCCACTTCAGAAGATTTGCCTTTGAGTAGCTAAAGTCTCCTTCTTTGCATGAAGAAAATGCCTTTGTTCTTGTCAATGATTTCAAACAATTCTGAATTGGAGGCATTTGGAAAGTATTGGGCAAAAAATTTCTCCCTGATGTCTTGCTCTTTTTCAATGGCAATTTTCCATTTGTTGTCCAAAGAATCATACAAAGATTTAGAAGTAACTGATTTAATTTTAGAAGGTGACTGATCATTAATACATAGATATTTAATAAGTTCTTGTTCAACATCCTCCTTTTCACTATCATTGAAATCATCAAAAACTTTTCTTCTAATATTCTTTATGGTCCTTTGACAATGTTTCATAGGTTTGTAAGAAGAAATATCTATATTTATCGATGCAGAGGTTGCTAGTACATTACCGGTTGACTTCATCTTCTTGGTAGATTGTCTTGTCTTCTTTACTTCTACCTCTCATTCAGAGTCTTCTAGATCTGGTGAGTTATTCCTAGTTTTCCTCTTCCATTTGATTACCTTTGCTGGAATAGCCTCCAGTTTCTTTTTAGCAGGTGACTTTTTGGTCACTTTAGGAATAGCAGCAGATGTAACCAGTGCCGATGTTGATGGCACTGCTTTATCCTTTATCTGCTTTGGCACCTTAGTAGGTTTGATCCTCTCTAAATAAGTATTGGTCCTCTTCTTCTTGGGTTCCAGTGGTGAAGCTAGTAGGGTAAAGGCATACCCTGTCAATATATCATTTACCACTTCATAGCCCATAGGCCCAACTACATCTTTTCTGGGTTCGATTGCTTCCATTATGCAGTGATCTCTTTTGAATGGTGAAACAGATGTCATCTTCATATTTCTTAACCAAATCACCAAATATTCTCATTCGACCGCTTCCATTATGTAGTGATCTCTTTTGATGGTGAAATAGATGTCATCTTCATATTTCTTAACTAAATCACCAAATATTCTCATTCTCTGGTTCATCTTTAGTTTGAATTCATCAAAATACCTATTCAGATTCTCTGGATATGCAATTCCTACTACTTGCAGACTCTCCTTTATTTCTCTGGAAACTAGTAGGTTAGTTGACCATTAAACATCACTGACTCCAAGAAAATATCTTTGAAAGTAGAAAAATAAACCAACAAGTAGTTGACCAAGCTTAAACCTTTGAGTTTTGTCCGATTTGATCAACTTTAGGTTCTCTATGAGTTGTTTCTACATACAGGTACATAAGTCGCATTCTGCATTGTCCTTTATCATCATGTAAGCAACATGCACTAAAACTAAAGGAACATAATTTATTCTCCTAGAATAGAATATTTTATACCCAATTTTGATACATGCATATTTCACCAAATCATCTCTAATGGTGTTGACCATCATTTCCCGTTGCTCACTCATAGAACCAGTGAGCTCTGTTACTTTGTTTTTGGGGATCTTTCGAAGAACGGGAACTTCCCCAACATTGTAGAATCCAGTTGCGGCATGAATTTCCTTTGGTGTAATGTCATGGGTTCGTTCAAGGCACATTTTGTCACCGTAAACCCTACTAAGGATGATCCTGATGTGTTCCTCTGTAAATTCTTCAAGAAAGTATACTGCACTATGCAATTTCTTCTTCTCTATTATGCTATATTCAGGTTTAATCTTTTATCATCTCCACAGAATAGAATCAATTGGGAGTAAATTACTAGGGACCCTAGGTCTTCTAGTTTGCAATCAATATATCCTGAAACATCGCCTTCGACAATGACTCTGATGGGAATTTGAGATAAGGCATTATATTTCATCTTAAGAAGCTTAGGTGTATCCTCAAGTTTAGTAGAACTACAAGGGATATTAGATGTAGATACCATATCAAACGGATTCCAAATGATAAGAATGTTTCAACAAGAAATACCTTTACTCTCTGAATTTAGGGTTTTTCGATGTCGAGAAAAACACACTTCTTTGGATGCTTGATTACCACTTTGACTTTCACACTGATAGCATGAAGTGGCTGCAAGATCTTGTGCAAGATTTCTTTCTGAATTCTTTCGAATGCAAAATGAATCACTCTACTTGCACTGCTCAAGCTAAAAATCTTCTCTAAAAATAGATAAGTAGAAATGATGACAAAAGTCACTTTTAAACATGCTTCCACCTACCATAATAAATGCATCACTATTAGGGTTCAAACCCTAATTTTACCTTTTACCACTTCAATTCTTCTATCAGTTGATAGGTAACAAATATCGATAAAGGTTCTTTACTGATATACTCCGAGGGTTTCAAAATATTTATATCGTTATGTTCCCCCTAAGCTTTTTGAAGCTTAGTTTGTTGGTTCAGGGATTTCCACACTTGGTGCGGAAACTGGTACATCATGTGGCTTCTCTTTAGATTTCTTTTTCTAGGTTTTGTCCATATCTGCCTGAATGGTTTCAACATCAATCTTCCTTTAAGTGTTGATTGGTATGCCTCCTGATGGATTCTTTCTCTGTCTACATGCTCTGGCAGTGTGTCCTAGTTTGTTACGGTGATAGCATACCATTCCAGGTATACTCCATGGTCCAGTGTTCACATTTCCATTCTTCCTTATGCATGTTGCAACAATGTGACCACTACCACGACAGATCAGATAGGTTGCTCTCCAACTGGTTTCTGCTTCATAACCATTTGACCAGTGGTCATGGGTTCTATACCGGTTTGGGTTCTGGTTCATAGGAGGTTCTAGGACAACTCCATTGGATCTTGGTGGATAACTCCTAGAGTTGTTTATAACTGACCTATACTCAAAAGCTCTATGCCCAAACTTGTTGCATGCATAACAGTGACCATTAAATCTACCAAGTCTAGCCACATTGTTTTGAAAATAAGGAAAGTTATTGCAAGGCTTGCTCCTACATACATTGGCAGTATGTCCTTCCTTAAGACAGTTAAAGAAAACAGGTTTAAACTTTTTCTTACCTTTACTTCCGTTGTTGTTCCTAGGTGTTGATTGCTTCTTTAGTGGATCACTCTTGGTTCTAGAGGTCTCACCTTCCTCGTATCTAGAGAAACCAAGTCCATTTGTATCATTTGATGGCTTTACTAATTTCATCTTTTGTTCTAACTTAGCAGCACTCTGGTTGAACTTAGCAAGTATCTCTTTTGTCTTAGCAACTTCCATGGAAAGAGTATCATTGGTCTTCATCAAGGTTTCATTTTGAGAGATAGCTGAATTCAGTTCAGCTTGCATTTCTTCTTTCTCATCTGTACCTTCCTGCAGATAGGTGGTAATGGTACGAATTTCTTGCTTCAATTTAGAGATCTCATGTTCCTTGTCCTTTACCAAATCTTTAGCTTTTCTTTTGTTTTCTAGTTTTTGACTCATCCTGATAGTCAGTCCTTCCAACTCCCTCCTTGGGTTAGTTTTGGATTCATTTAATTTCGCCACTTCTCCAACTAGAGTATCCATGTCAGGTTCATCAGAAGAGATGTTTCCAGTAAGTTCTATCAACTTCTCAACAAGATCTCTTCTCTTGGCTAAGGAGGCTTTAAACTTGATCTTGAGTTCATCATAGCCTCTCTCAGATTCAACCAAACGACGAGTGAGTTCCCTCATGTTGTATTCCCCCATATCTCCTTCCAAGTGGTTAGAGTTATAGAAAGGTTGGCTCTGATACCAATTGATGAATACTAAGAGGGGGGTGAATTAGTATACCCAGTAACCTAAACAAACACTTAGGCAGTTTAACTACACACCAGTGCAATAAGTTAAACAATAAATTGATTAGAACATAAACAAGCCAAATAGCAAATTAAGATTATACCCATAGAAGTGTAATCACCATAACACAAGATGTTTTGATAAGGAAACCCAAATGGGAAAAACCACAGTGAGTAAAACTCACAAGTCAACTATCTGTAGAATAGTAACCTCATTGGTTAAGGTCTTACAATGTTCTTCACCAGAATTGACCCTGTTAGGAATCCGGATCTTTTTTAGGAGATAAGTCCTATTAGAGACTACCCTGTTATAGGATTTCAGATTCATAAATGTGAACCAACTTGTTAGAGGATTTACAATAGGCTTGGTTGGGCCTACCCGGTTAAGGGTTTCAGACTTGTTGAAGATATTAGTAATCAACAAGTGAATGATCTAGAGAGTAGCACATAATTCTTGATTAGATCCTTGACAACTCCTTGTTAATGTATTCAAGCATTACTTTAGTCTTCTATGTTTTTCACTCTCAATCTCAGTCACGAGATACCTTTTCTTGATCAGACTTAATCTACTCTCAAAAACTCGCACATATCAACTTCTCTTCTATATTTGAAAACCCTAGACATGATGTCCTTATATAGGAACTTGTTTTCATGTCAGTCCAATAAGATTCGACTACAATTTCCTAGGTACAATGCATCTAGACACATTTGGTAACACGAGACAGAAACAACATCATAGTGTTGGTGGATGATAACTCATCACACATTACATGTGTACCGGTTAACTAAATATACCGATCACTGGTTAACATGTGAAGACTAGAAAACTGGAACATAGTGTTCTGATCAAAAGATTAACTTCCACTTGGGGTCTTCATTCAGCTTGAGATCTTCATACCACTTGGGCTCTTCGGTAATGCTAAGACCAGTAAGCATTTTCTATATAACATCGATAGTCTTCAACAAACAAAGACTATACATACAATATCAGTTAGAACAACTACCAGTTGATAATAATTCATACATAAAATAAGTGTGTGCCCATAAATGACAATCACAACTAAACATCATCAAAATACCAATAGGACCAACTTACAGATATCGCAACCAATATAGCATTAATAGACCTAATAGGGATATTAGACCTATTTGACTGAATACCTTCCACAAACTAGTTTGGTTCTCCTGATTGGTGACTATCCTTGACCATGAAATTTTATGTAAACTTCCAAATTACTCTTCTACCACATTCAAAACCCTTTCTAGTGTTGTATCACTCAATTCTCACGCACTGCACTCATCAAACCTGTCTATCACATAGAGATTCCAGACCTAGGGTTAGTTCTCCTTCCTCTTCGCCCTATTTTGTCCTCTTAATTGATTTTGGAACTAGCATATGTTATAGTGGCCTATCATCTCCTATAATGGTAGAGTATTTAGTTAAGGATTGATAGGCCAAAACCCATTATTGCAGTCACACCCTACGGGTTTGGGGTTTTAGGATACCCGGCAAAGATTTTCTTGTAGAATGGGGCAGCGATCACTTCAAGATTTCACACTAAAAGAAAAAAAAAGGTAAAATAATCTAGTTTAAGAATCTATGCCATGATCATTCTTGCCAATCCACCTTGAGTATGTAATCAACAAAAATTAGACAGTTTGATGAGTTTGCAATAGTTTTGATGCTTCAATTTCCTTTCCAAATAAACCAACATACATTTTTTAGTGTTTGGGATCCTTAAATGAGTCACCCCAAAAAAAAACAACCTCCTCCAACCATTTTTCAAACTGACTGACCGTTGGAGAATCACAACTTACAAAAAGTGCAAAATTGTCATGACAACAAACTGACAATATGACAACTTATGCATAATTCAACCAACTTAGACTCGTGACTATCCTAGTCCCCAAAAATGATTACATTAGATCCTAAAACATAAAAAATGACTCAAATAGACTTGTGGTCACTTGATCCCTCAATTTAGACCATTGTGACCCTTATTGACTCAATTTTCTCTTCAAAACCCTACATGACGATTTGACCCAAACATGGACAAAATTGTCACACTCCTAGGATATTGAATTACAAAAATGATGCATAGGATCTTATTACATTCATATTAGACTAATAGAAAAATCATCTTGTCCTTTGTTCATTTCTGCATAGGTAGGTGCTCCTGCACCATTTAGTTATCATTTATTTTGTTATAATTCAACATTGTTCGAAATAAGTACATAAAGACCATGATTAACTAGTTTATATTATTTTTTATTAGGATAAAATAGGTTTTAAAGGGGCCCTGAAACCCTTTCAATCGGAGAAATACCATTGAATAATGAACAAGACTATGTGGCAGCCAACCACAAATTTTAGAAAGGATCTGAAACCTTATAGACTTGCGAGCATCCAGAGCCCAAGAATCAACGACTGCAACAAAAATTAACTCGCAATGAGTGCAGCCACAACCTACCAACATCAACCAAACATAAAAAGAAATACATTATAGAATAGGTTGGAACAAGGATTGAATCTGGGTTGACAAATAGAAGACCTCAAAAAAATAGAGAACGAAGGATTTTCAATCACACTCAGCCAACAAGAAGGGTTTCCTAGGATCCCATAACTTGTAACAGAATCCCTGTGTCAAAAAACATCACAAGACCCAAACCAAACCGAAAAAAACATTGGCCAAACTAGTTCCTTGAAAACTATTAGCTTCCAGCAAGCCCCTAAAAGAATTAAAGACAATAGGGTTTTTGCAGGCTCCCCCAACCTTTAATATGGGTTTTACAAGGCTCCCACAACCTGACAAAGCCTTGACCACAAGAATACCACCTGAAACTACAATTGGGGAGATAGGGTTTTGAAAAGGCACCTGAAACCATTTACATAAGTTACCATGAGGGTTTTTACAGGCTACCTCAACCCACAAAATATTCTAGGAAACTAGGTTTGAAAAGGGAACCCAAACCCATTTGAGAAAAACACCATGAAAGAATTGATAGGCAACCTCAACTAGCAACACAAACAATAGCAAATGAAAAGATCCCTCACCCCATCTCTCCACCTCAATAGGAGGAGCCGCCTTAATATGACTATGAGGAAATCAAAATGATGACCCAAAAAGTCCTCCCACAACTAGTAGAAGCAGAACCACTCCCTCCCACCTAGTCTCTACCTCAATAGGACAATACAAAGAGCACACCGACTGCCCATACAATCCTCTCACAACCCAACATAGAAAGGTCCACCTCCAAAGAAGTTGCCAAAGTGTGCCTAGAGAATCAACCACCCATCACAACTCCTTGCATTTACTGAAGGGTTCACAAGGAAAACACATTTCCACCTCTACAGGAGATGGAGTCACCTCTATAGACATAGCAGTAGAAAACCCATGAGAATGAAAAAATAGAGAAAACCAAAGAAATAAGCTAAAATAATGACCATCAACAACCACAAAGGAGGGGAACCAAAGCCCTCTAAGATCACAAAATATCAGCTCACCTAAAACAACTAAAGGCCCAAACATGTTACAACAACGAGGGGCAGGGGAAAAAAATAAAGCCAGAACAATTGGTTCACTTAAGCGAAACCATTCCACCCACCAAAGCTTAGAGAAATACTTGCACAAAAACCCCCCCTCCAGAAATCTGTAGCTGGAATGACATCAACTCTCACAACAATGCCTACTAAAATCCAAACCCCAGACCATCCTCAGAGGCTTAAAAACAACAAAACCCACAACTCAACAAATCCTCCAACCAAGTGCACTAGGAAAGCACATGCTGACAGAGGGGAACAAAGCCATCTGCTTCATTGCCTAAGTCATCCTCCCAACTTTTGTCCTCCCCTTCATCCCACCCTCCCACCTTTGTGTCTGCACACCTCATTTTAAAACCCCACCAATTAATGTCTTCCCACTCTTCACTAGTTTATATTGTGATTACTCTAAATCTAATTAGTTTCCATTGAATCAATAAAGACAATGATTAATCATTGTTTTGGCTCTAATCACTAAATCCTAAGACTTTTTCCAATAGATAGAGTTGTTAAAGTTCTCCCCTAAGACAATCAATTTCACTTGTTACTTTCAATATATTTTGTTACTAGAAATTGCACCTTGGTATACAATGGGTACATAGACGAGGTTTAGAAAGTTAATGAAGAAAAAAATTGGTTTTTTTAATATAATTGTGTAGTACACAAGGTCTACATATAGGAAGTTTAGCAACTATTTTTATGCAAAAATAGTCTCAATGTTGAAGTGATAATTTGAAATCAACTATGCATCCAAATACAAGGATTAAAACATGAGCAATACAAAGCCTCTATATGAAGAACACAATTAGGATCCATTACCAAAAAGCTCATTTTTTTTTGAAATCGAAAGAGAGATATATATGAAGATAAAGAGGGAGAGATGGAGGGAGAAAGAGAAAGAGAGAGGGGGTGAAAACATAAGGATATACAGGAGGATATAGATGTAAATAGAGATAGATAGAGAGAGAGAGATGAAATATTATTTCTAATGTGCTAATTATGGTAAGATTATACCACAACATCTTTCTATTAAATTGTATTGCACTCACTACATGAATCAAATTAATTGACAACATAGATTGATGATCCACATTGCTGGGGAGACATGCAAGACATTTGAAGTCATTATTAGGAAAGATATTATTAGTGTGAATTTTATTCTACTAGTTATGAGTTATTTAAAACAACTCACTAATTCTAGATTCAAGTAAAGATACATGGAGAAATTTTTGGATGACACCTTCCTCTATAAATGATTTGTATCGAGTGGATTGGGTGCAAAAAATAATACAAGTATTATTTTTTTTGTGCGTAATTCTCTAAAATTCAATATGGTATCAAAGCAAGATTGGAGCAACACGCTATCTTTGACAAAACATTAATGACACTAAGGAAAGTAGTTTTGAGTTACAAGTGTGGCATTACTCTTCATTGCATGTTGTGAAGCAAATACATCTTTACACTTTCTTGTGGCCAAATTTGGTCAAATATGTGTAGAGATTATGTTTTTATGATGAAGTCTACTTATTTTTATTATTATTAATTTCTTCAGTTTATCTATATGTGAGTTTAGCTCATAACTAGTAGTAAATTTGTCCTTGTGAATTTTTTTATTATCAACGTGCATTATTGGTGGAGCCTCACACTTTTTGATTTTCTTTTGATTAAGAGGCAATCATTAAAAAATTAAATTTCATCAAGAATTTTGATGGGTGATACTTTCTATAATGGTGGAAAAATGGTGAATGATAGATCAAGAGGAAAACTACCCTTTCCCTCAAAGAGAGATGAGAGTCTCACTATTGATTACCCTTCAAACACTTTTCACCATTTTACATTTGGAAGAGGAGAGGAGAATTCACTAGATTCAACCTTCAAAGATGAAGATTGAATTGTTAATGAAATTGGAATGATAAGTTGATCCCCTCTTCCTTGTTTGAAATGGAAAGGAATTAATTGAATTATGTAATGCAAAAGTGACAAATAACTAATTATAACTTGAGATCGGAATATGGGATGAAGTTGTGCACTTGGATCTGGTAGTAACATGTCAAGACAAAGTTGCCCTGGGAATTTGAGGAAAAGTTGTATGGATTGTGGTGGGAATGTACACGGTCCTCCAAAAAATCCGTGAAACAAAAAGGGTTTTTCTGCCTCTTGAAATGCAGCCCAAATCTGAAAGTACAGCTATACACCTGCAACCTACACACATAAAAGAGAGGAAAATGGGTTGGGATTGGAGGTTTGCCTTTAGGTCAAACACAAGTTTTGGAATTAACCAAGCAATGAAAGAAAGTACTTGCAAGTATATGTAAATGAAAGACTGAATTGTAAATCAGTTAAAGGGAGGTTGTGATAGTAATGTTGATAGAAGTCCTTGTGTGGAATTGAATGTTGAAATCAATCTTCTCTTCAATGGTTGAATCCTTGACTTGAATGTAACACTTAGCCTTGAAAGGAAACTTGAGAATGCTTAATGTTGGAAAACAATGCTTGAATGCTTGATCGCTTATGCAACTTGACACACTCCAATCTTATCCAACTTCAACTTATCAAACTTATGAAAAATGAGAGGATGAATGCCCCTTAAATACATGTTAGTGGATTTGATTTTTGTCATAGCCCGACATCGGGGGAGTTTCCTACCTAGTGCACAACCAACAATGCAACCCAAGGAAGGTTCCTACCCCAAAATAGGGTAGGGATTGGGGCACTATCCTTGGAGGAAAAGGGTGCCATGCCCCGATCCAAGGGGGGATAGTGGTGCCATGCCCCTATCCTACCCCTTTTTCTAGGGAAGAGTGTTGATGGGATGATGGAGAGGCCAAGGAAGAAGTTGTTTCTAAGGGCTGAGCAATATTCGATCTCCGATCAAGATAGAGGATTTGAACTCGCATGGATCAGGACCCTAGTGTAGTCAAAAATTGCTAGGGTCTCAATTCTATGACACTACATTTAGCCCCCACTTTAGCAGGAGTATAAGTGTATGCCAATACTATTGGTAAAGTACAAGGAAATGAGATTGAAATACTTTTACCACACCAAGGAGGAAAGATGCACCAAGCCCCTAGTGGACTTAGGATCTTACAACTTTGATTGACAAAGTAAAAGGGAAGATCAAGAAGGGGAGAACCATGACTGAAAGTAGCAAAGTTCCCTTCACTATGAGTCGTGAAAGAAAGGATACCAAAAATTATGAAGCAAAACAAAGTTCACTAAGTAACTCTAAGTATCAGAGAAGGAAACTATGAGTTGAGTGTATGCCCCCACGTTAAAACGATCGTACGTGCCTTATCAGGAGTGATTTTTTTAAGGTAGGATACACCCAAGAAAAAAAGAAGAAAAGGAGGATGTTATCGCAAGGATTTAATCCCCAATCAAGGAATAAATCCAAGGATAATGAACACAAAACATGAGGTAGTGTCACTTTCCTCAAGATTAGTATATTGTACATGACAACTCTTGTATATCATGTATGTATATGCATATAATAATTGTCATTCCCCAAAGAAGGGAACTACCTTGGAAGAAAGGGAAGAGACTGTTGGCAATTGACACTCTATTGGTTGGTTTCATTATGTTGGCATTGATGGAAACATCATTTTGTATTTCAAATTCATGTTTTAGTTCTATGGTGTATCCATAGGCACTTCATAGATACTTCATTGGGACCGGCACTGACACCGATAGGACAGAAGGATTTCTTTGGTCACTGGCAATGTAGGCCAACATGGTTTAGTAAAGATTATCAATATTGGAGGCTGACACATTTTGGATCCACCATCAGCTAATTGATTTTAATGATTATGCATTTATGTTATATGGCCGACATGTAATTTGATATTGTATATATCTTTGTAAGCCGACATAAGGCATAAAAAGTTGTATAAGGTATATAGGTCAGTTAAGATTAGATCATTTTAGATATAGACATCATGATGGATATGTGAACGTAATATGATGCAAAATTATTCAAAGAGATTATGTATGTGAGGAAATTATTGTAAGGGTTATTTTGGTAAAGGGTTTAGGGATTCAGACCAGAACAAAAAGAGCTTAAACCAGAACTGTATTCTGGCATAGAAGATGCTATCTTAGCAGTTCACACTTCTTTAGATTATAGTCTGGAATTTTATGTAGTCACTGAGGCTCCTTTTCTGATTGAGCAGTGTGGTCTGGGCTGTAAACCTTCCTGCAAGTGCGGGCCCCTCATATATTGTTATATCTCTTCATATGATCAGTGGACTGATATTGTGGGTCACAAATCCCACCGTGGTTTTTCCTCTTTGAGTTTTTCCATGTATAAATCCATGTGTTATGATTTTCATTTATGTGATTGGCTTATTAGTTGCTTTACTTCTTTCAATTCTGTTTATACAGGTATACCAGTTGGTGTATGCATGTTTTAATAAGGCTAAAACTTACTATTCCAATATAACACTAATTCACCCCATCCCTCTCAATGTTATTGGTTTCCAAAAATTGGTATCAGAGCCTATTCCTCAGAGGAAGTTTCATAGCTTGAGGAAGATCCCAAAACTAGAATCTATAGATATGTCTTTGGAGAAGCAACTTGAGATGACAGTTGAAGATTATTATGTTGAAAGGTTGAACAACTTATAGCTAGAAGATGAATTGAATTTTGCTAAGGAATTCATTCTTGTCCTACAAGAGAGGCTATCATATGTTCAAGCTAGGGGGAAGGAACTTTTGCAAAGTCAGCATGATGAAGAGAAAAATGCACTTAAGGAACAATGTCAGAAATTGAGTTAGGAGAACATGGCTATGAAAAATGAAATGCAAATTATAAATATGAGGATGCCTAAAGATATTGAGGACAGAAAGAAGAAGGAAGAAAATCTTGTTGTATCCCTCAAGAACAAATTTGAATAATGTGGTAGGTTGGTTCATGAAAATGACATGTTGAGAAATGATTTGGTACAATCCCAGAGTAATGAGAAAGAGCTTGAGAGACAAATGATAATACTAAGAAAATATTTAACTACTGCAAGTGAGTACAAAGAAAACTTCAAGATTAGCTTAGCACAACTTGATGAGTTATTGAAGAGAAAAAGATAGATTAGAGATTCCACTAGACTTGGATTTGAGAAAAGACAAAGTTTCAGTACTGCTAATGAAGATCTAAACCATAAGGCACCAGTAAGGCAATTTAATGCTTATAAATTAAATGGTAGATGTTTTTTTTACAATAGATTTGGTCACATGGCTAGGCAATGTAGAAACAGAATAGATCAAAACCCTAATTCTAATCTCGATAAATGTTATAAATGCAATACGTCTGGTCATAAGATAAAAGATTGCATAAATAATGTTAAATGATATGCCTGTAGAAAATTTGGACATACGGCTAATCAGAACAGGTCAAACGATTTCACCGGTTTTAGCAAACCAATTCAAAAGAACAATGTTACATGTTATGCATGTAATGAGGTTGGACATATTGCTAAGTTCTGTAAAAGTAGAAATCCACAGATTAGTAATGGAGGATCAAATGAGAAAGGGAAAGAGAAGGTTAAATCCAGCAAGATCCTACTCAGAGATGGGTTAGGAAGACCGAAGAACAAACATCAAATGGGAATGTCCCGATTACTTATCCGATAGAAGAGGTTGCTCCTGCACTGACATAAATCTCATTCAGTATTTGAGGTAGATGCCTTAGGGGTAGGAAAAATTCATGAAGATGCTACATATGCCCCGTGAAGAGGTTATAGAAGATGTTCCAAATATTGGAGAGGATTGTCCGGTATGAATAAGTTTTGAGCAAGATCCAGTATCTTTCACCGATAGTCATTTATGTCAATGGAAGATTAGGGTTTTTCTTGAAGGATAAAAGGTCAAATACACCTCATTGTCAATCACCCTGCATTCAGAGTGAATTCAAAGCAATTAAGAGTGACTAAGTGTGATCAAAGGCAATTCAAGGTAGTCAGATTTCTTCTTGAGTGATTTTTTCGGTGTCTAGAAGAATTTGTTGAAGGTTTTCATCGAGAGAGATCAAAAGGTATTTTTATTTAAACATGGAAGTGAGATCAACTTATATTCCTATTTTTGTTGCAAACCCAACTGTTGTAGAGGTCAAGGACCTCACTAGGCCAATTTTCAAGTGGTATTCACATGGGGTTACCCTAGAAGATTTGGTCGGAGAATTTTCTCATGTTCTGGATGGAGTTGTGTATGTAGAGGATGTTAGGGCATATATTCACTATCACATCAAGGACTTAGGAACTTCAGAGATTAAGGGCATGCATATGAATGAGCTAATGGGAGAATTTAGAAAGATCAAACCGACATACAAACATATTGAAGAGCTAGGGTTTATAGACATTTTGGATATTCTAGAGTTACAGGATGAGATAATCAGATATATAATGAGAGTACATGAGGAATTTATATGGATGAACAAACCTTACAAAATCACCAAGGAAGCCATCTAGGCAATCACTGGTTTGCCATCGGTAGGGCAACATCTAGACAAGAAAGTTTCAAATGATTTCGTGAGGAAGATCACCGACACTACATCTGACAAAAGATCCATGAAAGTGAGCACTATCACCGACACATAAATTAAATTTGGTAGCATGATTATCGGATATAAGGTAACTCAGTCAAACCAACTGAATTCTATTTCCAGTTCATGCATTATAGCTACATACAAAATGATGAGAGATAATGTAAAATTAGATTTATGCGATTAGATGCTTGATGAGTTGTTAATAAACTTAGGAAAGATTAAGGGTGAGAATAAGGGTACATTTCAATATGGGAACTTGTTAGTTTGTTTATTGTTATATTATCTAAATGATACACCCCATTCTAGTAAGAGACAATGAACTTTTGACATCTTGGTAGGGAGACAATTGAAATAGTCAATAACTGCATTAGGAAGTTAGAGAGATGATAAGGTATGGGGGTATTTTAAGGCATTTCAAAAATCTATGAGGTCTAGGGTAGGGGTACATGAGCATATTGTAGGAAAGTACTCTACTAACATATGCTTTATGGTAAAGAAGGATGAGACACTCATGGAAGCATTTAAGCCCCAAAGGATCTGGAATGAACAAATAGGCTATGAGGTGGATGCACATATTTTTGATGCCTATGCAAAAAATGCTAATTGATGCACCAATTGATTAGGGGGAGAAGCCCTATTGTACTGCACAACAGAAAAATCAAGAGGTTGAAATAGAGTTCAACCAAAATAAAAGAGAGAAACAGGAAGAAAAAGAGAGTAAGTTTGTGCAGAAGGTCTTAAAGGACATCAAGGCACTAATTGATGTTGTCCTGGAGAAAGGCAGAAAGAGGAAGGATCCAGAAGTTCATATTGAACCTGTTATTACATAATTATAATAAGAGGATAACACGCTATTAGCATTTAAGAGGGTTGTTAGGAAGCAACTGAAGGAAACAAAGGAAGAAGAAAAGAAGCATCCAGTTAGGAAGGTCACAATCAAGCTAATAGCATAGAAGCATGCACCTAAAGCTACACCTACAACTACATCTAGTACTGCCAAGAGGAAGAAGAAGAGTGACATCAACTTAGCAATTAAAACTGGTTATGTAACTATCATACCACCTAGAACTTGTGTAGAAATAGTAGATGAAATCACTAAAGATGGCATGTTGAAGAATGTTCAATTTTATTATGAAAACTTAGAGGATGATGAACAAAGAGAGGTAGAGGAAGCAATCCTACTATACTTGGATATTTATAAGAAAACCTTAATAGAGATAGAAAATCAAATACTGGCTGAGTTATATAACATGTTGGATGCTAGAAGATTATCAACTATGCAAATGGATAAACACATTAAAATTGAAGAGCTATTATCTATCTATGTTACTATAGCTTTTGATGAAATGGAAAAGACACGTGAGGTGGCAGACATAAAATTTTTCAATAGAAAATATAGGATAGCTAGTATGATGCTAGGAAGAGTAAATGAAATAATAAAGGAGACTCAAATAGCATGGGTTAAATTTTTGCAAGAAAATAGAGGATTATTTACTTCACTAGAAACCAAGACAGACACTGTAGATACCTGAGTTGAAGGAAAAGGAAAGGGGATTATGGATAATTCACCTTCAATTTTGAAAAATATTAAGATAGTGAAAATTAAGCCCCCAATGAATATAGATGTACAAACAAACACTGAGTTATCGGGTAATACAAAGAGTGAACAAGATAACATTGTACATGATACTAATATTAAGGAATATTGTCCTTCAGATACAAATGTATAGGTTGAGGTTACTATTCTTATAGAGGAACTGGTAGTTGCATAGACTGCACCAAGTGGCAAAGCCACTAGTGCAAGTGAGGAGGTTATAAAGGATAATACTTCAGAGGAGAAAATAGGGAAATTTGGTAGGGAACCGGTTGTTGGCCCTTCATTA
Source organism: Cryptomeria japonica (assembly GCF_030272615.1). Lineage (NCBI taxonomy): Eukaryota > Viridiplantae > Streptophyta > Pinopsida > Cupressales > Cupressaceae > Cryptomeria > Cryptomeria japonica. The sequence goes on from NC_081415.1 coordinate 149,241,500, forward strand.
TTATCAATTGCCACTTCTTAGGTAGAAAAGAAAAACATCACAGAGATGAGTCCCACTAAATTGATGATGATTGTTGCACAAAAACTGATGAAGGAGGGATCCATAGATAAAGGGATTATAGATCAATCAATCACTGTTCTCCATAGATTGGTCCCAGAGTGTAAGATTGAAAATGAAGTGAGCCTATCTAGAAAGATTAAGGTAATCATAGAGCATATATCAAAATACTTTCAATCCTTACAACAAATCTCAAACCGGCAAGCAATAGAAAGATTTACTCAGGCTAAGAGAGCTACTTTTGATCGGGTAATTGAAGCAAAGAAAAAAAGGACTGAGGAAAAGTTGATCCTAACAAAAAACTCCTTGAAACAATGTACAAACATATATAGGGTATGTTGTAATATTGGAATACTTTCAACAAATGTAGACAAAAAGATAAAGGAGATTCAGGAGAAAATTACAAGTATTACTAACTCTTTTGATGGATAGATTACATTGACTACATCAACTGATGGTCAAATATTGATTTTGGAGAACCAAATTTCTGCTCTTGAAAAGGAAAGAGATAAAATAATTAAAAGAGCCAGAAGTTTGAGAGATTTTGTGAGTCCTCGGTTGGATTCACTTTGTGTACACAAGAAAGAATGCATGGATACACTAGTACATTCGGAGCTGATTTCCGATGGTTGTTTGTTGGATTTTCAACAAATTTTCATCAGAGCATCGACAAAATCAACCATTGAAAACTCAACGTCGGATTGGTTGATGATGCCATGCCTGTCAAAAATTCGACAATCCAATGGACTCTGCTGATGGTCAAAGAAGTCGTCGGTCAAAAGCTTGGTATTCATCGTAATTACGACGATGATCATTTTTATAAAAAAAATAATAATTATCATCGATATTAAAAAAAATAATACCTGAGAAAAGCCCTTTTGGTTTCTAATTTGGCATTACTGTACTATTCACTTAAGCGATGGGTCCATTTATCATGAAAGTGTTCTCCCCTTGTCATTTACCTAGGCGGTCCCTTTAAATATTTTATTCTTGTTCACTTTTAATTTGCCTATTCTAATGTCTGTCAGGCCTTATAAGTATAATGCGATTTTCTATTGATCTGACGGCCAATGTTGATTCACGACCAAAAAGTGCTCGAAACTTAGTTTCCGTGAAGTAGCGAAAGGTGAAGGTGGACCCGACATATAGGTTTGGACCAAAGCTAAACACCAATCAAGTTTCATCTGATCAAACAGACAATGTGGTTTTGTGAGATCAAGCTGAATGTGTTTTAACCTTCATGAAGTGGTGAAAGGGTTTTGCAGGTCCCAAAGATAAGTGGTCTTCTTTGGTTAAAGAATGATCAGGTTGTAGAAAGATCAATGGCTTCTCATTGTTTCATGGTCGGGAGATGCACGAGCTATACCTTTAGCAAAATAGCGAAAAGGTGGAGGGTCCCGCTAAGAGTTGTAGTAAATGTGGTAACCCCAGTTGGCAATGACATGGCGGTGACAAGGCACTTAGTTGGCAGTATGTAGTGGGTCTGGGCAAGGTTGTCATAAAAAGAGTAAACAACAAGCAAGTTCTTGAGATCTAACGGCTCACGTGAATTCACAAAGATAAGATGCTAGCAAGTTAGTCATTGTGAAGTAGCGAAAAGGCTGATGGGCCCAAGTGACAAGCATGGCATGAAGTTAAAAGTAGATCAGGTTTGTTTTGATCTAACGGTTCTCGTGGTTTTGTGGCTGTAAGACAAATGAAGAATAATGTTTGCGAAGTCACGAAAAATAGGTTGAAATCACACAGAGGAGTGATGTGGCATAACAGATGCCGCTTTTTGTAGAGCTTGGAAAAAGATCAATGGCTTCTCATTGTTTCATGACCGAAAGATGCACGAGCTATACCTTCAGCGAAATAGCAAAAATCTAGAGGGTCCAGCTAAGAGTGGTAGTAAATATGGTAACCCCAGTTGGCGATGACATGGCGGTGACAAGGCACTCAATTGGAGGTACATAGTGGGTCTGGGCAAGGTTGTCATAAAAAGAGTAAACAACGAGCAAGTTCTGGAGATCTAACGGATCACATGAATTCATGAAGATAAGATGCTAGCAAGTTAGTCATTGTGAAGTAGTGAAAAGGCTGATGGGCCCAAGGGACAAGCATGGTATGAAGTTAAAAGCAGATCAGGTCTATTTTGATCTAATGGTTCTCATGGTTTCATGGCTATAAGCCAAACAAAGAATAATGTTCATGAAGTCACAAAAGATAGGTAGAAATCACACGGAGGAGTGACATGACACGTGGTTTAAAAAAGTGGTTGAGGGTCCGCCTAGGTGTAACCAATAGTTATGTGGGAATAGTAAAAGGGAACACATGGCGGATTAAGGGTGGAACCAAAAGGAGTTTCTAGGGCTAATGGTCAACTACCATGTGGCATTTATTAACTAGATAACAAGTGGGGTAAGTAATTCCTAGATAAAGGGCCCACTTAAAAGGCATTCATCTCAAGATTGATCTAATGCTTCTCGTTGTTTCGTGACCCAAAGATTCCTGCAGCTTAACCTCAGCAAAATGGCAAAAACCGTTAGCCATCAAGATGAAGCGCGGTTAGTTAAAAGGATTGATGGTCCCGGTTGGAGTTAAAGGCCGAGTGATTTGAGTTTGATCTAACGCTTGGCATGGCTTCGCAAAGGAAAAGTGCACGACTGTTAAACTTCGCGAAGTGGTGAAAAGGAGGTAGGGCCCAACACTAAAGCAAAGAGATTAAATGGAGATAAAGGCGATGTAAGTTCATTAGATCCAATGGCCAGCATTGTTTCACGAAAGAAAAGAGCATGGGTTTATGTTCTGCGAAGTAGCGAAAGAGCGAAACAAAGGAAAGACTTAGAGAAATTATGACCCGTTGGAGCCAGTTTTGAATTCAATTTGGTGAATTTAATTCTGAAAAGAAAGCCGAAGCATGCAGAGTTAATTTCTAAGAACTTAAATGCCAACATACCCTTTTCAGTCTATATCAACTTGATTGCTAAGTATTGTTTCATCGAAGTTTGTTGCAGAGCGAATTGTTGCAAAGCGATTTTCTTCAGGTGAATAATCAGGTTTCTTGTGCCTTTCTTGATAACTCTTGGTTTGTTCTCAAATATTGTTGTGTGAATTACTTCATTAGAGGTCTGTGCTAGCTTCTAGTGGTATAATTGTTTGACCAGAATGGCACCCAGAAGAGAATTTACAGGGAAAGTGAATTACCAGGACTAAAATATCTGTGATGATTTTTTAGAGCAATTAACCATGTCCACCAATGTTGGGGCTAAGGCCAAAGAGCTAGTACCTAAGAACCCTCATCTAAAAATTGGAGATGGGCTTTATGATAAGGGTAATTGGTTGAGGGACCTTGAAATAGGATTTTCAGGCTTAGGACTCTTCAAAGTCAGTTTTGGGTAGAGGAATTCCCCAGCTCCTTTGAATGGCATATGGGAGTAGGATGTAGGAAAGCTTGTGGTCCCAGGTATATTTATGGATGTAGATCTGTTAGCCCTGATTGCACAGAATTATGACTCTATGGCAAGATGCATCAGGAACATAAAGGGATAAGTCTTGATTGAGATAAATGAAGATGAATTCAGGAAAGTGTTTAAACTCAGTGAGTCCTCCAATTTGTTACAACCTATTGACTTTGAGTCGTTAGCCCAGGTTTACAACACACAAAGGGATCATCTTAGAAGTGGCCCATTGAAAGAATTCTTTGTAAAGATAAGAGGGTTAACAGTTGTAGGCCCCAACACAATGGAACCATTCTCTCTCAACCTATTCACTCTGAGAGCTAAGGGCATGTATTGGGCATTACACCAGATTTTTGGAGAGGATGCTGAAAAGAATATGCCAACCAATTATATGTTAATGATTGCACAAATTCTAAACCCCTCCCTAGCAATAACATCTGATTATGCCTCATACCTTGCTGATGCAATTCATAAAGGGCTAGTAGGAATCAAAAATGGTAAGGTGGATAGGCCATTTGGATGGTACTCCATGTTAATACATATGTTTTTGTTCAAAGGGGCTGATTATTTTGGAAAGGAGATGGACCTGATTAAGGTAAAGGATAAAGAGGAGATGCCAATCCAATTGTGGAGTACTGTTCTATCTTAAAGTTATTTAAATTTTTATAGATGCTTTGCATCTAAAATTAGGATTCTTCTATGCAGAGAAAACCCTAGAATTCCTAAGGCTCTTTTGGAGTTTCTCAGACCAAATGAGTTTGTAGAGGATATCAAGATTGTTCACAATTGGGGAGACATATATTTGTACCTTGTGTCTACTATTTTTAGAGTCTTTGGATTTAGAGGCACCCCCTTTTTACTACCCTATCAGGTCCCATTGAAGATAGGGATTGCAGAAGTCCTGAGACAAATTGGGGGAGTACAAGAAGCAGAGCTAACCAATAGAGGTAAAGGGACTATTTTCCCAACTATTACCATGGCTCACCATTTTATGATCACTAAGGGTGGATGGATATTTTTTGAAGAATTCTTTAAGCCATATAGGCTGTCTACTATAGTGTCAATATGTGCAGACCTCAAGGATTTTTTCATTGGCATGTTCAGAAAAAGAGCAGTGTGCAGAGGTAGGCCACATCAATTTCAGTTCCTAGAAGATCTAATTAGAAATGAATTCATCTTAGATGAGCAAGAACTGAGGAAGGAGAAGTGGGTGGCATATAAGAAAGCCCTTGATTTTATCCTTCAATTTGACACTGGCTATGACCTCCTTTCTAGCTTTAATCTATTTGAGGAGAAAATAAAATTCCTGATTCTTTATTTTGAAGATCTCATGCAGACCTTAAAAGAAAAGAGGGAGGCCATAATGCAAAATGACCCTGATAAGGCTAAGATGGTATTAGCTAAGCCTGCCTTTGCTAGAGATATCCCATGTGATGACTATGTAATGCACAAAAGGTCAAATTACACTGTGATAATGTCAATGACAGGCGAACCTTCCACTTCAAAAGGGAAGAGGAAAATTGAAGATGTCATTGACATCCAGGATTCCCCTAAGAAGCAGAGAGTGGGAAAGGAAATTAAAACTGATGAGCCTCAATATTCTCCATCTTATTCTCCTATCCACATTGAAGATGAACAAGCTATGGCTGAACAATTATTACAGTTAGGGAGTTTCGGTGAGATTGCTTATACCTATAAGGAGACCCAAGAGGGGATGCCCGAAGAGCCACCTAATGCTGAAATGGATTTGACTGATGGTGAGTTAAAGGGCCAAGAAATGGACCTTACTGTTAAGCAAGCTAGTGAAGAATTCCTAGCTAACAGTAATTTTGTCACATCAGGAGCTTTCATACAGTTTCTATGGAAGCAAAATATTGATCAATTCAAGACTAGATGTGAACAGAGGAAAAGTGAATAGCCTCTTAAAAATACAACTTAGGTAGAAGAAGAGGTTAAGAAAGAAATGATGGAGGAGTTCAAATCAATCACCCTTGAGAAAGGAAGAGAAATGGTTGCAAAAGCTAGTGTGTTGATTCTCCCTGAATGGGATATAGTTGATGCCTTAGTGCTTGATGTGGTGAGGAAAGAAACAAAGCCTATGGAAGGAGTGACATTCAGAAAAGATAATGATGCTCTTGTCATGTGGTCTTTAAAGAAGGATGAAAACAAAAGAAGGAATGATGCATCAGATTCTAGCCTCTTTGGAGGCATGATAGTTAAAAGAGTCCAAGACACAGGGGTAGTGGAAGATGCAAGCATAGTCCTAGAGACTACAAAATTCAGTGTTGTGGTTGCAAAGAAAGAGGCACAAAAAAAGGCTAATCTCCAATTGAAGTTGGAGACTATTTTAAAAGCTTACAATGATGCTAAAGAAGGAATAGCCAACATAGACAACATAATTGCTATATTCCAGAGTCAACTGGTAGGTCAATATCATCCCGATGAATCTTCTACACTCATGATAGTCTCCTCTCCAGCAAGACCCCCTCCTACTAGTCGCACCATTGAATATCCCCCTTCTCCTATGCCTTCTAGTTCCCAATTACCTAAAAATGTCCAACATGAGTTGGAAAAATTGAAACAAGCTCAGACATTGTATGCAAACAAATATGAGGAGAAGGTGAAAGCCACCATCTTTAAGTTTGCTGACTCAGTCAAAACCTCTAATGTATACATAAATATGAAGAGGATTCTTGAGATTTTGATCAAATTGAGAGAAGAAGAAGCCACTTTGGAACCAATCCTAAATAAGTGGGTGCCTAGAGGTAAAGAGTTAGAGCTCATGTGTTCTTCCCATGTAGATGCAGAAGAGAATGACAATATAAGGTCCACATGTGAGTTAATGAAAGAGATGAATATTCTTTCAGTGGAAGGAGTAGGTATAAAAAGAAAAGCCCAACTTTATAGGAAAGAATATTCAAATCATAAATTTTAAATGTTTCCAGGAGGTTTCATTGGTCCTATCTGGCTAAAGGAAGAGAAGACTTGGTTAAAGGAGGTGGACCACAATTTCTCCCTAAGGATCAATCAGATTATTAGTACTGATGACACATCCTTATTTGTCCAAACAATTCAGGAAATTGAAAAAGTGAAATCTCATTATGGTTTCATAGAAACGGAGATTGGGCACGTACGAGTCACTTGGAAGCTGCTAGAAGATATGAAACAAAAGATTGCTAGTTTTACTTGGCCTAGTGATGATGTGTATCAGGAGTGGAAAGCTAAGTATATGGGATAGAAAGAATATGCTCGGGAATAGTTATAGGAGGTTGCAACAGAATAACAAGCAGAGGAAGCCGCAGATGCTAAAAAGGACTTATAACCGCTTCTTGAAAATAACCGGTTGTTTGTAACAAACTTTCTTTTGAAGGGTCCAAAGCTTGTATGCATCCATACTATTATAAATGGATACCAAGACTCCTAAAAAAAATGATCGCAAGTAATTGTAAGAAAATGCTGCAAAAATTTATCTGAGCTTTTTTCTAGTCTTATGGAGAATACTCTAAGTTTTGTAATATTTTCTCAAAATTAATATTAATATACAAACTAGAAATAGTGTATATACATAAATGTGCATAGCAATCATAGGTAAACTCATGTCAAATGTGCAACTCAATACAATAAATAATCTTAGTTTGTAGCCCTATAACATCATAATGCAGTCCTTGACCAAGTATGAATACAAGAAACATCTAGTTCTATTAAGGCACAAGCATCAAAGTTAGAGGTTATGACAACTAGTGAAAAACATCAAGAACAAAAAGTTTAGTCTCAAGAATTAGGAGTTGTAATAAAAAAACTTACAAGGATGAGGCATATTCATAACTTTTGCAGTCCCACCTTGGATATCAACACTAGAAGCAACTCATATTGTTTGTGTAAAGACAAGACAATGGGAGTTCATTATACCCAACAACTCGTGGTGTTGTTGTTCATGTTGGCTCTATTGCACCCTACAATTAAGATTTAAAATACATTATTCAATAAGATTAACTGTGCAACATAATGAAATATTGAAAAGTGTGTTACCTTGTTGAGCTTTGCTTGGTTTCTAGAATAGTTTAATATTCTCTACTTAATAGGGCCAAACATGTGAAGGTGGAAGCTCATTTGGCCCCTCCCCCCCCCCCCCCCTAACATCACTCTAAATTCCCCGTTAACATCTTATAACATTCATTCATTAATTCTTTGTACCATTAATAAAATATAGCATTCATTCATTAATATCACATAACGTTCATTAACACATAACATTGATTAACATTAATTAACACGCAACATTCATCAATATTAATTAACACATATCATCCATAACCATTAATTAGCACATAATTAAACTCACTAACACATAAAAAATCAATCATTATCAAATAAGTTAGATTACAATCATTTCTTTCTTTATTTTTTCTTTGAAGCTATGAAAAGACTAAGTGGAACATCAGTGTCTTCATCATTTCCCCCCTCTGTAGATGTTCTGCCAACTGCTTATGATCTCAATGTATGCCTAGTCCGATACTGAGGATGAGGACACTAAAGCAAAGAGGGGTCCTCTGCAATAACAAAGAAATGGGTTAAATTCAAAAAAAAAATAAAAATTATTGTTACAAGTATTTCATTAATTTAGAGAACATAATTGTTGTGCTCTTTACCTGATGGGGCCACATCATTTTGTGTAACCACAACCTCAACATGCTGAACACCACGGTCCTCTTCACCTAAGTGGGGAACATCACGTTCTTGAGGTTCTGTACCCAGATCATGCTCCACTTGCTCACCACCGGCTACATGCTCTAAAATATTAACAAGAAAGGTTACATTAATTACTACTCTAATTACAAATTAAGATGTTTAATTGTATTAATAGCTAAATAAATAAATTTGAATAGCAAATGAATACCTCCACTACTGGGATGCATATCTGGACCTTCATGTGTAGGTGGTGTTTCACAATTAGCAGGTTGCATTCCAATGACATGCACATTGTTATCATTGCTTGCTTATTTAAAACAAATATAGTCACTTTATGTTGGAACTCAACATCAATTAGATTATTGGTAAAGTATTCAATTTGAAACAACTTCCATTTACCATATTTACCTGTGTGACAAATGCACTTGAATGTTGTGTATGCCCACTCAATTCTCATAGCCTATCAGCCATAGCTGAATAGCCTTGCTGGTAGGCAATTCTCTTGTCATCTTCTGTGGGCACTCTATTGAATTCAGAGCCCTACACTTTTGCTTGGTACCATGAATTTTGCTTGCATTGTTTGATAAAAAAAAATGTTTGCAATTTATTAATATTTTGAGACAACATGGGAGTTTACATGAGATACTTACAATTCGTGCAGCAAGTTTCATGTAACCACTAGAGCCGAGTTTGTGTTGCCCATGCTTTTCTTGCCTTGCCTTGGTTCCATTTGATGTGTCACTCAGTCTATAAATTTTTTGAAATATGTTAGATTATATAAATATAAAAAGTAATTAATTAGTACAAGTAGTCACATAAATCTGTCCATTTTAATTAAATGAATATTTGCTATTTATTTGATAAAAAACACACTAGCCATCAGTTAATTAAATTAACATTTAATTAATTCATCTTCAAACATTATCCTATTAATTAAATAAATTATTTAATTTATTTTAATTAATTCATTAAACCAAATTCACACTCAACTAAATGAATAAATCATATTTATTCAATTTAATCCCCTTTCCTCTTTTAAATAAATTAAATAAAACATTTATTTAAAAACATAAATCCCCCCCACTTGCATTTTCCTACAAATGCAAGTTGCAACCACAAGTTGAAATAAACTAATTTTATTTTAATTAAAATCCTATTTTCCCTCACCCACCAATCCACTTGCAAACCTAACCCCCTTCTAGATTCTTCTAAACCCTTCCTAATTAACCTAATCCATCCCCTAAATATTGTCACATTCCTAAGCAAATTGGAGTCACTTCTCAAAGACTCCAAAGTCTTTGAAAAGCAATTAATGCTTTGTGTGTTCAACAAATTAACCTCTAAAGTCTTCCAAACCACTTATGGCTCTTACATGACCATTAATGGTTAATTCCACTTGCACCTATGGTTAAGGACTTTGACCCCTAACTTAACCCTCATGTAACCCATGTGTCTCCTCAAGCATTTATTGCTTTGACCATGGTTATCCCTTCAACCCTTGCACAAGAGTTTACCCCTTAGATAAAAGCTTTATCCAATGGATAACTCTAACCTAACCTTAACCTTACCTCCCAGGTTAACCCTCAGGTCATGTCAAGCATTTAATGCTTCTTCCCTCTCCCCTCAACCCCTCTCATGTTGACACTTGTCAATCTAGGATTGGGTTGAAAGCCCTCACATGGATCATAAACCATTCAATCCTGACCCTTGTTGAGATTACTCAATCTCAACCATCCATTTCTCCATTTTTCCTATAAATAGAGCCCATTTCTTCATAATCCAGATCCTGAAAACTTGTATGCATTTACCTTAGAGTCATTTTTAGATAGAGATCATTTAGCATATTTCACTTTGGTCTAAAATTAATCTTAGTTATTTACATAATATCTCATTTCTTAGCTTGTTTTATGTTTGCATTTTCATGAGCATTTACATCATACTCTTGGATCTCCATAAAACATCCAAAAATAGTGCAAAAGCTATTGAGAGCTACACTCATTTGGGAACTTGGAGAGGAGAGAAACAAGGGAGAGCTAATGGCGTAGGGAGCATCATGAGTGAAGTCTTAATGTTTATTGGTTTTTATCTCTCATATACTTCTATGCTTAATCTTTCTTGATAATGCTTTTTAATTGTTTAGTTTTATGTTGATTTGACTAACCCCCAAAACTGTTTTATGACATTACATTTGGTGAACCCGATGTGAAATGGATGGCATAAGTATGGTGAAAAGTATATATTTTCTATTTATCAACAATTTATGCTAATGCTCTTCTTGGATGATACTTTCAATTGGTTTGGTTTGTTTATGGATTAATATACTAACCATTTTGATGGCTGACATTTTGGCACTCTCGGTCTCTCCACAATATACATGTGTTTTTGCTCATGAACTCATGATTAATATGTATCTGTATGTTTGATAATCATTGCTAATGTTATCCATGTTAAACTTGATTGATTATGTTAATCATTTTGCTGCTATTTTATTGTTTGTATTCAAAGAGATAGCTTCTATGTGAGCCATTCTTATACACCTCTCTAATGCATGACCGTTATGCTTTTAAATTGTCAAAGTGAGTGCGACATCTTTGTGAGGCAATGAAGATGTGGGTTTTTATGAATGCCCTATGTTTCTAATTGTTTCATCTTAATTATATCTTGGTTATGCTTGCAGGTTTAGACATTTTGCCTAACATGTAATGTGCTTTTCTCATACTATTTTGCATTATTATTTTTGTCCAAAGCATGTTGGATATATGCCCCAGGCAGGGAGGCGTCTCGCAACAGATCCTGCAATCTTTGCATATCATGAGTTGACATCTCAATGAGGCATTTTGTCAGCGGTGATTCTTGTATGATCTCCACATTTTGTATGCAGGCCCACGCTTTCTATGATCTCCACAATTTCTATGCTCTATCATTAGCATATTGCATGAATAAGGCATATGAAGTTGTTGAATTTGGCTTACGCTTACCAGATGCATTTGCTTTAAAGTTTCTAAAGCTCTTCAACAAAAAATCCATATCGTATATATCATGCAACCAAAATGCATTCCATGATATAATATATTTTTGAGGTGTTATGTCCAACACAACATAGGCTGGAAGGATACCGACAAAAGGTATATCGACCAACCAACTACCAACCTCACAGCTGTGTACTATACTGGATGGTGTTTTATACGTAACCAATGGTGTCTTTATTGTCAAAATGTACTTGATAGGACATCGATGAAATAGATCACATTGCACATTTGGCATGCTTTTTCCCTTTTGCTACTTGCATAATAATCACACATAATTTGATAAAAGAGTGGCATTTTATTTTATTTTTGAAAATTGCACTTTTGATATGCTTTTCTATTATGCATCTCACAAGTGGCGATTGTTGGTGTTAGTTTCTATGGTAATGAGGGTTCTCTTGAACTCAACATGTGTAATGTTTTAAAAGCTATTGCATTAAGATCAAAATTATACATGCACTAAAATCTAAAGTGCCAAATATCACGGAGGATCAAAATCACAATTTATTCAAGGGGGATTGTCATTACATTATTCCTTGTATGCTTGATAGTCTTTTTATTTCTCATTTCAGGAGCTTAAGATATGATTGATAAATAAATTCTTATTCCAACACAAAGAGAGCGATGACAAATGGGAAAAATAAGGAAAGTTGACAACCATGCCACATGCACCTCTGTAAGTATTTTAATCATTTGTTTAAATTATTTGTTCAATTTTTTTTTATTTTCGCTAACAAAATCATCTAACAAAGGTGAAGATGCAGGACATTAAAGAGCATTTTTCTAAAACATTACTTGTAGGTTTTGAGAAGACTTTCACATTTGCAATCTTGTTTGTTTTTGTTAACACTTTCTAAATTGGGAAAATGTATCAATCCTAGGATAGTCATTCACACTTTGCAAACTTGGTCTAAAACAAAAAATCACATTGCTATCTTGGACTAAAATGAATATTCACATCTTGCAATCTTGACTAAAACAAATAGACACATCTTGCAATATGGGCTAAAATGAACAATCAACTTGTTATTTTTTGAGTTTAAAAAGAACAATCATTTTGCAATCTTGGATAAAACGAACAAACACATCTTGCAATATGGGCTAAAAAGAATGATCAACTTGTTATTTTTTGAGTTTAAAAAAAAAATAATCATTTTACAATCTTGGATAAAACGAACACTTCATTTTGCTATCTTGGCTAAAAAGAACACCATGGTTGTTGGAGCAACATCTCCAAGTAGCAAATAGATCACATTGCGATGATAAGTTAAAAAGAACTAGTGTTTTTTGTGTTTTGCACACTTGTGCAAAAAGTTGGTTGAGTGGTCCTACTTCTAACACACACTATCCTCTCCCTTGGCTTTCGTGGTCCTAGGTGCAAGAGAAAAGTGTTAGTAACACTCAAATTTTTATCTTTTTAAGAGAGGCCTACCAAGAGACACATCACTCTTGGGAATGACCTTGCGTGGTAAATCCTTCGAGATGTTATAGAAACCAGGTGAGGGTGAAAGTTGTAGCCTTCGGTATAGCTGTTCCTACAGTGTAACTTGCCAAAAGGACAAATGGGCCCCACCACAACTTACAAGGCTCTTAAGTGAGTCACTGCAGAATGAATTTATGTCCAAAGACATCAAAAATTACTAAACACCTTTAAGTAGTAGCCCACCCATTCTATTAATTGAGAATATTTGTGATATAATTGAGTGCAAGAGCATAGATGGTTTTGCTCCCAAGATACTCACTGTACATATTTCCTTGAGTAGAAACATAGCTTTTTGAAAAGTCACTTGTGGCTTGATGAAAGTGGTGACTCCCCCATCATAGGGATCATCTATTTGTTATGCTCGTGCAAGACTTAGTATATCAAATCCCTACCTACCATGGTGGGATTCATAAGGTATGTAGTACAAAAATCGAAGAAATATCAAGATGTGGGCTGAATTTATCACAACTGGCCATTTGACCTTAGGGATACAAAGTGTTTGAAGTGTTTTCATTTTAGTCAAAGACCAAGTGCAAATTGAGCTGACTTCAGGCTTTGGAAAGAAAAACACCTAAAATACACTTAAAGAAAAGGGTCATAAAAAGTCCAAGGATTGGGTTGATCTAGACCCATACTCATTTGTGCCTTTTAGGCAACATTCTTGTGTTTGTGTGCTTGCTTTGTTTTCTTGTCAAAGAAACATCATAAAATCCAAAAAATCAAAACAAGTATTCATCCAACCAAACATTTTTCAAAACAAACCAAAAGATCAAAAACAAAGAAAGGTTTCAAACTATATGACCATTCTTCACGTCTTGAGAAAGAAGAATTTTCATCAAAACATCAACTTGAAAAGAAGACCATTGAGCTCAAAGGCTTTGATCAAAAGGATGAAATTCTTCTATCTAAATAGACAAATCTTTGTCTCTCATAGAGTTTTTCTATGTCACATGCGTCGATACCTTCAAGGCAAATCAAACGAATTTGATCCAGAGTCATTGAACCATAGAGATTTTATGCAATATAGAGCTTTGAGTTATCACAAAAACCAAGGAGGCAAGATCAATCCCAACTTCTTCCCAAACATTTGTATCACATACAATGTAGCTCAAGAAATTCCACCAATGCCTGAAAGGGAAGAGGTAGAATTTGTTCCATTTGTGACACAAAGCTTCTATTGAAGTTAAAACATCTCATCCATTCCCACATTCACTTCATCATCAATCCGTTTCAAATCTCAAAAACATTAAGAGGTTCTTGTCCTAAGTTCTCTTTTAGATTTTGCTTGAATCAAACAACAAAACATCACTTTTATATTGTTTCTACATCTAGGATAAGCTCATCCTAAGAGATATATCTACATAGGTTAAAACTAGTTTATGAGTGAATCCTCTCATTACTAGGTAGATAAGTTTGTAACACATCTCAGATTTCTCTAAACCTTATCACATCAAACCTTATCAAACACAACAAGCAATTCAAAAAAAGAAAACTTTGGTAATATCTACCTTTAAGTGCTAGAGATCCACATGCAAAACAATTCACCAACCATCAATCTTTCATTTCATCAACAACTCATCATCATTTTCACCCAACTTCAACAAAAATTCATAAACAAAATGGCTCATACCTGATCACAGTCAAGGCAACGAGAAATAGAAATTGAAGAAGAAGAGGAGGAAAATATCAATGAATTTCAAGAAGCACTTGGAGGAAATGCGAATGACGAAAACCAAAGTACTCCTACTCCTACAACAATTGAAAGGGCTCAACACAACCCTCTCTTTAATAGACTTTTTGACGAAATACTCAAGAGCAATGCGGATGCTCACTTTTTAAAGCTTTCTCAAGAAGGAGCCAAACTTCCCTCTGAATTTGATCTTGCACAACTAAGACAAGCATTAGAATGACAAAGTGACCATGAAGAAGAAAGAGGTAGAGATCTCATCAGATATAACATTCCTCGAGGTAACCTGCCACCTCCTCCTCCAAATAAAATAGAGATGTTGTAGAAACAAGTTGAAAATCTCACCCAATAGCTTCATAGTGGTGTGAAGACTAATCAATTTTCACTCAATGACATTTGTCCCTATCCCTTTGATAGAAATCTTTATATGCCACCTTTTCCATGAGGGTTTGAAACACCCAAGTTTGAAAAGTATAAAGGAAAAGGAGATCCTTGTTATCATGTCAGAGAATTCCATTCAACTTGCCTAAAAGTGGCATACAAGGACACATACCTAATGCGACTTTTTCCCCAAAGCTTGGGAGGAACAACCACATCATGGTTTTCCCGACTACCAGGTGGCACTAGGACATTTGAAGAGCTAGTTCAGAAGTTCTTGGCACATTACTCTCATAACATTGAACGTGATATCACCATGGCTGATCTATGTAACACTAAACAAAAACCAAGTGAACTATTCTTAGTATTCCTGCAGTGCTCACATCAAATTTATAGAAGACATTCTCTTTAGTTACTTGAACAAGAACTAGTGGAAATATTTATTTCCAACTTAAACAAAGAAATGGAATTTCACCTGGATGTCAAAGACACAGACTCTTTCAATGACATGATCACCAAAGGATTAAAATGTGAATGAGCTCTCATCAAGAAAGGACTTATCAAAATCTATAATGAACCAAAGGATGGTCCTCGCCCATGCTTCAATAGTGACAAACAAAGCTTCTAGAACAAAACAAAAATGTTGTCAATGACGGGGTTGTGGATGCAAGAACTATCAAAAGTGCACAACCTGTAGTTTGATTTGCAGGATAGAATCCCCCACCTCAGACTAACACATCTGCTCCTCCAAATCAAGGCCGCATCACATCTCACGATGAACCTAGACTATGTCAACAAAAACAAAAGCGAATATACACTCCCTTAGGGGAACCTATCAAAATAGTATTACGACAACTCGTTTCTCAAAATCTGGTAACTCTACCCAAAACATCAGACTATAAACCTCAAGTCAAACCTGCATGGTGGAGGGATACTAAACATTGTGATTTCCATCAAGCGAGAGGACACAAGACAAGCAATTGTCACAGATTAAAAGATCTTATTCGGGATCTTATTGACCACGGTGAAGTCAAAATCGAAGGACATGACCCAAAGACAACAAACAATGATCATCTTATGTTCAAAAATCCACTTCCATCACTAGATAAAAGGGGTCCTTCCACTTCCAGGAGAGGCACTAAGACCACTGATTATATGCAAGCCACATATAATTACACTATAAATCACCTATACAATGCCAATGAACAAATTGCAACTATAACCATCAAAAATCCCAGCTCCACTTGCAATGTTGTTACACGCCGCAACAAGATTACTATAAAGGCAGCTCCACAAGGCACCCCATCTATCCCAAAGCAGTACAATCTTGTGGAATAATTAGACAAAATGCTCGCACTGATATCTATCCTAGAGATAGTGCGCATATCTCCATCTCACAAAACAATCTTGGATCAAGCTCTCCAAGAGGCGTCAGTCCCTACAAACCTAAATACCGATCAGTTCCAAGCCATGGTTGGAAGTCTAAAGTCATCACCTTGTCTCACTTTTTCTGAAAGTGACAACTCTTCCTTCCAGAAACCTCATAACGCTTCCCTACACATTGAAGGATTTATCAGCCAAAATAGGATCAAGCGAGTCTTGATCGATAATGGGGTCGACTTGAATATTTGTACACTGCAGTTGGTCATAGCTTTGCGATATGCAATAGAATCCATGGATCCTCACAAGAGGATCACAATCAAAGCTTATGATGATGCAAAGCTTTCATCCAAAGGAGTTGAGGTACTACTATCCAAGTGGGCCCTATGGTGAAGCACATCATCTGTCAAGTTCTAGACCTTCCTCTCCCATATAATCTATTGTTAGGAAGACCTTGGATACACGCCATGCAAGCCATTCCATCCACTTACCATCAGTGTATCAAATTCCCACATAATGGTGTAGAGATCACAATCCTGGGTGATGCAAATCCCTTTGCATATTGTCATAATTTCAGTCATCAACCAAAGATTACCATTCCTAACAATAGAGAAGTCATCTCCTCTACATCATACATAAGTCCTGCCTCTCTTGCCAGTGCAAACACCACTATACCTAAGCAAGAAAAGCTTAAGATGAAAATAGCAGAGGAAGGTCCTAGGGAATAGAATTTGAGTCAACTCTTTTGTGTGGGACAAATGCCCACTTCTCCTAGAACACATGGAAAACCTTAGCAGTTACTTCAAACACCATTGATCATGCCAGCATGTACTTTGATGCCTTTCATCCTTGGGAAGAGTCAAGAAGAAGAAACCAGAGATGAGGACTTAGCAGAATGGATCTATAAAGATCCCATCACCATCGATATGCCGCAAGCTACACTTCCCATGGATCAGTATGGCAAAGGCCTCCTCATTATGCAAAGAATGGGTTATGATGGTTAGAGTGCTTTAGGACCTTACAAACAAGGAAGACATGAACCACTACTACCGGAATTAAAGCCCAAGGATAATACAGGCCTAGGATTTTAAAAGGAGATCTTTCCTAAGCTCGGATTCAAAGGAAAACCTAGCAAACCACTATATCAGCCTATTGCAAAGAGGACACCTTTTATCATTAAAGCAGCATCAAACACCATTGCAACTACCCCACCAAGGCTCAAAATCCCAGCACAACCACCTATAAGACCAATCATCCCACTCATCAAACCAGTGATCCCATCAGCAGAAACAATAACATTAGTAGCACAATTAGCAGCAACAACTACATCAAAACCTGCAACAACATCTACAACACTAGTAGTTCTAGCAGAAGCAACAGAGTCAACACTACCGATACTCCCTGTATCAGATTCATTGATCCCATCATCATTCCTATAGCACCGATCATTTCATCTACAAAAGTACATCAACCGATCACACCTACAGTGTTGAACACAAAGGACATCCGAGTATGGTATAGTAATTGGATGCTAGAAAGTGATTCAGAGACTGACTCACATGAATGGGAATTTGATTCCATCTAGCTTAATACTTCAGATGAGGAAGACACATCACTACCTCCACCTCCCAAAGATATCCCTATTTATGGAGAAGCACAGATAAAGACCTCTTGGGTTCCTGAGCTGGAAACTTCTTCCACAGACCCTACATCACATCCTATGCCTGCTTCTGACCAGGAGAGTACCATCAATGACCTTCACCATAATGTTTTAACCCTCACTGACACATCTAACAAACTTAACCTAATCGATGAAGTAATTCCCATTATCCATCCTAAAATCATCGAATGGAACCACCCTAATCCCCCATGTCTTGACCATTTCCAAAATGATGAGGTGATCATTGACTTTTTGGAACTGTGGGATAACATACCAAGCGGGGATCACAAAGTAGGATTTTCCATAGAACTTGATAGCGTAGCATACTTTCAGGTGGATGCCAAACCTTTTAGCTGTAAAAATATAACAATAAAACATGAATCTTCCAGTGAAAACCACACCATGGCACTATTTAATTCAACAAAAGTAAAAAGAAAGAGCGTATTCAATGGTGAAAACCTCTCTGAGGTGCTTGACGATGAAAGGTTTGATATCCTTCCCTGTAGCACACAATAGGAATGATCAATAATTATCATTGAGGAAACAAATGAATACAATGTGAGGACTCCTGAAACTCCTCACCACATACATCTGGCATCTCTTCTAACTCTAGAGGAATAGCCTAAATTTGTAGAGTTCTTTCAAAAGCATTAGATCAACTTTGCATGGTCATATGTAGACATGCCTGGGCTTGATCCTGATTTAGTCATGCATCACCTCACACTAGCAGAAGGAGCCAAACTTTTTAAGCAAAAACTTTATAAGATGCATTCTCAGATTGCAGTACTAGTCAAAGCAGGAATCAAGAAACTCCTAGATGTTGGTTTCATTAGACCCATTGATTATGCAGATTGGATATCCAATATTGTTCATGTCAGCAAACCAAATGGGGGCATCTGTATTTGCACTGAATACAGAGATCTGAATAAGGCATGTCCTAAGGATGACTTCCCCCTACCAAACATTGACATCATAGTGGACCTAACAACAGGACATGCCATGCTTTCACTCATGGATGGCTTTTCAGGATACAATCATATAAAGATCACACCAAAGGATCAACATAAGACAACCTTCACATGTCCATGGGGTACATACTATTGTAATGTAATGCCTTTCAGTCTAAAGAGTGCAGGAGTGACCTATCAACGAGCAATGACCACCATCTTCCATGACAGGATGCATACTATGATGGAAGATTATGTTGATGACTTACTAGCAAAATCACTCACTAGAGAAGGTCATCTCGACATATTAGATAAAATCTTTGATAGACTAGAACAATATCATGTTCGACTCAACCTAAAGAAATGTGTCTTTGGAGTAACCTTAGGGAAGCTTCTAGGGTACATTGTCTCAAGCAAAGGCATTGAGGTTGATCCAGCAAACGTCAAAGCAATCATGGACATGCCACCATTGAAGAACATCAGTCAGCTAAGGACATTACAAGGATAGCTACAATACATCCGAAGATTCATTGCACAACTGGCAGATAAGTGTCACCCCTTTACACATCTGCTACATAAAAACATCTACTTTCAATGGGATGTCAGGTGCCAGCAAGCATTCCAAATTCTTAAAGACTATCTCATGAATACCCCATTGCTGATCCCACCAGATCCAAGAAGACCTCTGTTACTCTATATCTCAACAACAAGTACAACATTGGGTGTACTACTAGCACAACATAATGCAGAAGGGAAAGAGTGCATTGTTTACTACATCTCTCACACACTAGTTGGCTATGAACTCAATTACACACCTATTGAGTGAGCTTGCCTAGTAGTAATCTTGGCAGCAATTAAACTGAGGCACTATCTATTAACACAAAAGGTATAGCTCATTACAAAGATTGATCCACTCAAATACTTACTCAGTAAAGCAGCATTGACAGGCCGCTTGGCCAAATGGGTGATGATTCTAAGAGAATTTAACGTCGAGTATGTGGATCATAAAGCTATCAAAGGACAAGTTATTGCAGTTCAGTTGGCTGATGCACCACTCATAGGCGATCATCCTCTCATTTCCAATTTTCTAGATGAAGAGATATTCATGATCACAATAGCATGACCATGGAAACTATACTTTGATGGTTTGTACACTAGGCATGGCTCGGGGGCAGACATTCTGTTTATCACACCTCAAGGTGATAGCATCCCAAAGTTTTACAAGCTCACATTTCCATGCACCAATAACATAGTAGAGTATGAGGCCTTGATCACAAGACTCGTGATAGCCATATGATGGAAGTTACAAGAGCTACAAGTCTATGGCGACTCCCAACTGGTCATTCGATAAGAAATAGATGAATATGAGACCAAGGATGATAAACTCATGCCATGCAAGTAAATGATGGACAAATTAAAGGCATCATTTACTACTATCACCTTTGAGCAGATACCCAGAGATCAAAATCGAGTTGCTGACGCTATGGCTACCATTGCATCTCTCTTAGATCTTCCACAGAATTCAACATGCTATGAGTTCTTGGTAGAACAACTTTGGATTCCCACTTATGATATCCCCGAATCTGAGATGATATTTCACCTTATTGGTTCTGAATCCCCATGGTACGATGAGTTCTACACCTATCTCTATGATCAAACCCTTCCTCCTAACCAATCGAATAACCAACGTAAAACCTTCATTCACCAAACTACTCGATATACCATTATTGTTGAAACCCTATATCGATGCAGTCTTGATGGTAGTCTCCTTTGATGTCTGGAATAGGATGAGATAACAAAGGCATTGGAAGAGGTACATGAAGGAATTTGTGGAACTCATGCAAGCGGTTCGTCACTAGCCAAGAAACTCCTATGCACTAGATACTATTGGCCATCCATGGAAAAAGACTCCTACTAATTTGTTAGAAAGTGCAAGAAATGCCAAGTTCATGGAGACCTGATACATGTGCTAGCACAAGAATTGCAACCAATCATGACACCATGGCCTTTTTGTCAATGGGTCCTTGACCTTGTGGGTAAAATCCATCCATCTTCATCCAACGGCCACAAATTCATTATTACCGCCACTAAATATTTCACAAAGTGGATCAAAGTTGTTCCACTTACCCAAGTTACTGGCAAGCAGATCACCTCATTCATCCTCAATTACATCATTTTCCGGTATGGTGTACCCACGTCTATCATCACAGATAATGGTCTTCCTTTCAAGAATCAGGATGTCCATGAACTCTATGAGAAGTTTCACTTCCAACACCGCTTTTCCATCCCCTATTACCCATAAGGCAATGGTCAGGCTGAAGCATCAAATAAAAACATATTAAGAATCCTCAAGAAGATAGTCAATGATGTCGGTTGTGATTGGCACGTTCAATTGAATCTAGCACTATGGGTATATTAAACTAGCATTCGAACCCCTACAGGCACAACTCCCTAATCATTGGTCTATGGTGCATAAGCTATTTTACCTATTGAGGTTGAGATCCCATCACTACAGGTTTTCTTACACAATCTCATCGATGATGAAGCATACAGAGTATCTCATCTCTAAGACTTAGAGCTACTTGATGAGAAATGATAAGCTGCATACAATCACCTCAAGGCCTATCAACAGCGCATGAGCAGAAGCTATAATCATCGAGTTAGACCTCGTACATTCAAGGTAGGTGATCTTGTTCTTCGAGAAAATCCTCGTAACCAACCCAACCAAGAACATCAAGGAAAGTTTGAATCAAATTGGTTGGGTCCATATGTTGTCACTTCTGAATTTGGGTCTGGGGCATATTAGTTGGCTACTTTAGAAGAAGAACCACTAGCAGATCTGAACAACAACATGCACCTCAAACGATTTTATACATAAGCTGCATAGAGCATCAGGCTCCCATATATACTGGCAAAAATACCAAAAACATCCAACAAAATGTCCTAAAGAAAATACAAAAACATCAAAATAGTAAAGAAAAATCATGCATCCAAATGGCGAACAACCAATCCAGTGGCACCTTGGGTAAAAGCGATGGTGAAAACCTGACAAACAGGCACCACTTGTGAAAGCTATGGCTCCATTGTCTTTCAGGCTTGTTGCAATCACATTCATTACATACACACATCCATCCATCCAAACCATGGCTTATTATTGATCTGCAATCATGAGATAGTACTCCATGCATCTTGCATCCTACTTTTTCAGAGTCATGCCTAAAATTGGGGGCAATACCCTTAACCTATTTGATGGAAGTGGATTCTGCATTACTTGTGATTCATTGGTTCTTCATTCAAAACTATCTCACAAAATCAAAAAACATTCAAAACTATCTCACAAAATTCAAAAACATTCAAAACTATCTCACAAAATCCAAAAACATTCAAAACTATCTCACAAAATCCAAAAACATTCAAAACTATCTCACAAAATCCAAAAACATTCAAAACTATCTCTCAAAATACCAAAAACATTCAAAACAATCAAAAAATCCAAAAACATGATAAAACATCAAAAATCAATCAAAAACATGGCAACACCCTGTACATATATTCTTCAAAGCAGATACCAAACAAGCATTGCAAAATACTCACACGATGATCACTTCTCAAAATCGACCAAACAATCAACATCAACAATCAAACTATCTTCAACAAGGATGCATCCTTCCTTACCAAAACAAAGACAAGATGACATTTTATTTGACAAGAAAATTATGTGTTAAGCTATCAAATACTTGGTTGGTTTATGAGTAATTCATTCATTTATATGTATCAGGATCTTACAACATTGTTTGTGTATCTTTGGCGCACCATTCTGATGAAGTTCTGGGGCATGTACTAATGGTGTCTACGTGGGAAGTTCACTAAGCTACATGATCTTATGCAAAATGCACTCATAGATCACTACGGCTTGCTAACTACAGCGTATACCTCAACCATATGAGCATGAACCATTACCAAGGATCCATATTCTTTATTCTTTATGTATATACTACCTGCTTACAAGAACAATGCTCCTTCTTTGGTTCCTCCTCATCCAATTTGGATAAAGGTTTTTGTCTCTTATTAAGGTGTGAACTTGTCTCAGGATATGATTAGCCTAAGCTCCAGGAGGACGATCCAAGTCATGCATGAATGGAGATGATCCTTGTCTATTTTGCAAGCAATAATCAGGTCAACTTGTCCCATTATATCAAGTTGTTTGTATTAACTTGCTATATCAAATCCATGTAAGAAATACTCTGGTCATCTTGAATTATTATGTCAGGTTGCTTGTATTTTCTTACAACATTTTAAAGGTCAATGATGAAAAATAAAGCACTATGGATCGTCATTCCATCTCATCTGTATATATTGCATTTTGTTACATTACATCCATCCATACACTCATAAATAGCTGCATAACATTCATACATAGTCATGACAATGGATGCATACTCTATTTTTTTGTCATCTTCTTCCATAGGACTCAGTCCTAGGTCCTTTATATCTTCTATCTAACTTTGAATCCCCCCTCACCCTCCCTATCTTTATCATCAACATCATCATAATCCCTTCATCATTTCACATCAACTCGATCAAGCTATGTTCATCATCATCCATCTCTAATAGGAGGGGTTGCTCTTCCCATCCTTAGTCATCCACACAATCAAGCCAGTTACTCTGTTTGGATAGGTACATCGACTCACACACACCTAGACTATCAACAGATACTCTGATCAAGTATCTTCAGGTCTCAACAGGTAATCCATCATGGTAATCCTAGACTACATCAGGCATTTATCATAATGCCCTAGTCTCAATGGGGCTACTATGATTCATCACAACCATCCATCACACACACACTATCAATTGATCAACCAATCAAGCACAATCTAACGGACAATTACATCAATTGTCTACGTCTCAATGAGTATTTTGCTTCATATATCTTGACTTCATTGGGCAATTACATCAATTGTCTAAGTCACATCAGGTCACTTTGATTCACTTACTCAGACTTTATCCTATCCAAGCAACCAACTGACATCAACTGTCACACTTTGACTTGACCGGGGCAATTAAACTGATTGCACCAGATTGTCCAACCAATTTTGATCAATTGTATAGCATCAATCTAAACCACACCCTACATCTACTCTGTATCTCTTGCATGACCTCAGGGTACTTGTTGGCTTGTTGTTTCTTCGTATTCACTCCGTTTTCTCCGATTCTTTCATCATTAGTTCTAATTTCTTCTATTCTACCTCCCCTCCACTTTTCACTCTTTTTCGAGAGATCGCCCAATTTTTCAAAAAAAATCGGCCCATCTCTCGAGGGGGCATACCACCCATTAAATTAACATTTTATGGGGCATTTCTTCACACCTGTTTTTCTTTCTTTGAAACTATGCGATAAACTACACCATCTCAAAGAGGGGCAAATGTAGTCACATAAATCTGTCCATTTTAATTAAATGAATATATGCTATTTATTTGATTAAAAATGCACTAGCCATCAGTTAATTAAATTAACATTTAATTAATTCATTAAACCAAATTCATACTCAATTAAATGAATAAATCATATTTATTCAATTTCATCCCCTTTCCTCTTTTAAATAAATTAAATAAAACATTTATTTAAAAACATAAATCCCCCCACTTGCATTTTCCTACAAATGCAAGTTGCAACCACAAGTTGAAATAAACTAATTTTATTTTAATTAAAATCCTATTTTCCCTTACCCACCAAATCCACTTGCAAACCTAACCCCCTTATAGATTCTTCTAAACCCTTCCTAATTAACCTAATCCATCCCCTAAATATTGTCACATTCCTAAGCAAATTGGAGTCACTTCTCAAAGACTCCAAAGTCTTTGAAAAAACAATTAATGCTTTGTGTGTTCAACAAATTAACCTCTAAAGTCTTCCAAACCACTTATGGCTCTTACATGACCATTAATGGTTAATTGCACTTGCACCCATGATTAAGGACTTTGACCCCTAACTTAACTCTCATGTAACCCATGTGTCTCCTCAAGCATTTATTGCTTTGACCATGGTTATCCCTTTAACCCTTGCACAAGAGTTTACCCCTTGGATAAAAGCTTTATCCGATGGATAACTCTAACCTAACCTTAACCTTAGCTCCCAGGTTAACCCTCAGGTCATGTCAAGCATTTAGTGCTTCTTCCCTCTCCCCTCAACCCCTCTCATGTTGACACTTGTCATCCTAGGATTGGGTTGAAAGCCCTCACATGGATCATAAACCATTCAATCCTGACCCTTGTTGAGATTACTCAATCTCAACCATCCATTGCTCCATTTTTCCTACGAATAGAGCCCATTTCTTCATAATCCAAATCCTGAAAACTTGTATGCATTTACCTTAGAGTCATTTTTAGATAGAGAGCATTTAGCATAATTCACTTTGGTCTAAAATTAATCTTAGTCAGCTACATAATATCTCATTTCTTAGCTTGTTCATGTTTGCATTTTCATGAGCATTTACTTCATACTCTTGAATCTCCATAAGACATCCAAAAATAGTGCAAAAAGCTACTAAGAGCTACACTCAGTTGGGAACTTGGAGAGGAGAGGAACAAGGGAGAGTTAATGGCATAGGGAGCATCATGAGTGAAGTCTTAATGTTTATTAGTTTTTATCTCTCATATGCTTCTATGCTTAGTCTTTCTTGATAATGCTTTTTAATGGTTTAGTTTTATGTTGATTTGACTAACCCCAAGACTAACCATTTTATGGCATTACAGTACATAATTACATTCTTAATAGTATCTCGTACCTTCTTCTGGCATCTATTGGTGTATTTGTTTTTTTCCTTTCAATTCTCTCCTTGGCATCCAAAATCAGGTCCTTCCACTCCCTCTCTGGAATCATGGGGGGACGCTTGTACTTTAGATTCCTCTCCAAATGGGTCCTGTATTGGTCCCTCACATACTTTAGATATGTGCCAGCTTTGTCAAGGAGCTTGGTTTTGTCAAAGGTGTCATTTCCAAACCACTCAACCATTTGGTTTGTCAATTCATCTTTTAACATTTTTTCTTGGTCATTCCACCTTTTAAAGGAAAAACAAACGTGTTAGATGCATAAATGAACTGAAGCTACATTATTACACTTCAATAAATGGATCAAAGGAAAAGTATTCTAGCAATGATATGAAATCAAAAGTGGATAAGGGTTAGTTCACATATGATGTACCACCTTTTACGTATGGTGGGCCCAAATATCTGTAATGCAATGTCACTAAGATGTTTATAGAAAGTATCATTGCCTACAAAAAATTCATGGGATCAATAATAGTCCAAAATGAGTGATCATAAAGTAAATTACAACTAGAGTATATATAATAATAATTTTAAAGTACCTGAAACCTTTTGTATCTTTAAGGGAAGCATTTCTTCGTCGCTCATGATGAATGTGGCCTACAATGTTCCCGTACTAGCAATATGAGAAGATCCAAGAAATGATGCTATGTTATCAACAGTAGTCACTTGTGGCACATCCTCATGTGCATCTCCTCCTACAAAAAATGAATCCACTATGAAATGGCATTAGAATTCAAGAAAGAATGCTTGAAGGGAAATAAACACATGACAAAAGATAGAGAAAAAGAGGGATCTACCAATAGTGGGTGGGCCAATATGACATGCACTAGAGGATGTCTGCATGCTACGTGTTGCTGACATTGCAATTGGCAATACAAGTGAGGGTGACCTCTGATGAGGCAGCGTCGACATTTGCACAGTAACATTGACAACACCTAAAGAATAATACATTAAATATATCAAACATTAAATATATGAAAAATGCAAGAATTGTAAACAAGGATGAACCTTTATTTTGAAAATTGGTACTATCAAGTATGATGTGTTTTGGGTACTTAGAGTGATAATCCAAGCAAGTGATAATACAAGAAAATTGTCATCACCTGATCCTGCAACACCCTGATCGTAGGAATGACTTTCATGAGGGCGGATAAATTGCTGTAAAAACAATACGTACATATTTTAGTTAATGACATAAAAAGAGAATAAAATATAAACCATTATTGAACTTTTGTTATAATTAAAGCTTTCATTACTGCTTACTAGCAAGTTTTTTGTTGTCTTATACAATAATTCCACCCTCTGTTGTATCTCATCAGTGGTAGGATGCACAGCTACCAAAGAAACAATCTCTTTTGTAATTTTTATAAGAGGCATTTTAAAGAATTTCACGAGGTCTGTGGGATCTTCAGGGTCATCATTGCTTAACCCTAATGATTCCACATCCATAGAAAGGTGCTCAAGTACTGCAACTCCCTTTCCCTTTCCCCAAACATCCATCTATGTCAAGATTATCATTAACAATTACAAAATTAGTATAAATCACTAGAAAAAAGAACATAATAATGTAACAGTTTACTTCTACCTAATTTGTACAATTATAGTGAGGTTTACCTACTTGGTAGAAGTGTCGCAAGGTACATCTCTATTTACAATATGTGATGGATCCATGTTGGCCTGTGACAAAGAAAAAATATAAAAAACATTAGCGAAATTATATCATACACAACATGAACAACATGAACTTTGTAGGCAAAAAGAGTATTAAATAATAAAAAGATGTTGTCATCAAAATCATTGTAAATTTTGTAATTCCTTACCTTTACTTTATGTAGACTATGCAGGATCATCAACTAAATGGTCACATAAATAGTCACACCCTCTATCTCCATCTCTATATTAAAAGGTGCATCATGAATTAATTATGTAATGGCATTAGAATTCAAAACAGAATGAACTAATTATGTAAAAAAATTCTATAAAGAAGTCAATATTCAATAGATAATATACTTATCGTATTCCTCATACATTTCATTCCTCATCATCATGAACATAAAGGTCATCATTGCCATCATCATCATCATCATCATCGTCATCATCATCATCATCATCATCATCATCATCATCGTCATCATCATCATCATCATCATCATCATCAACGTCTTCGCCATCATCATCACCATCATCACCATCACCATCATCATCATCATCATCATCATCATCATCATCATCATCTTCTTCTTCTTCTTCTTCTTCTTCTTCTTCTTCTTCTTCTTCTTCTTCTTCTTCTTCTTCTTCTTCTTCTTCTTCGTCATTGTGAAACTGCCGAACATGATCATCATCCACTTCATCTTCTACTTCTTCGGTATCTTCTAATTTGGTATCTTCTTCTTCCATCACATTATACTTTATCGGCCTTCCTCTTGGATCATGTCTAACAACAAATGACCAACCTAGTTTATGTGGAACCTCTGAGTAAAATACTTGCTCACATTGGCTTGGAAGAACATAGGGCTCATCCCCAATTGGTTGAAATGACCTTGTATTTAGCATTATAAAACCATTATCATGTTCAATAACAGTTCTATTAGGATCATTTTTATTCAATTGTAGCCTGTACCATTTGACGATGAACAAAACTAATTTGAAGGAATTAAAGTCACACTCAAGTATATCATCCAAAATGCCATAGTATCGATTTTGAGACTGTTGAGGATGAATGTCATTTCTTGATGAAATATTTGTCACCTCAAAGAATGCAGTGATGCCAGAATCACAAGTTTTCTTCGTGTCATCCAACTTTTTATGTGAAATTTATGACCATTGTAGCACATAGCATTGTGGTGTTTGACCTACAATATGTCAAACATGTAAAATTTATTGCATTGTGAGTTGATAAACATATGGGTGATTAATAAATTTATACATACCTGTTTATCTCTTAAACTATATGCTAAATCAATTTCCCTTTGCGTAACATTGGAATCTCCATTATGATGTGCTTCTTTAACCAATGAAGCCACACCTTACCATGTTAACGTGCGTCCAGAATGTTGATAACGTTCAATCCATACCGTCATCCAATCAAGATTGTTTGTAATATACAAATGTAGTGCATCCCACTCTCGACCAACTGTACAAAAATAAATAGACATCTTACAATTGATTTATTTTGAAGATTAAAAATTAATTAACTACAATAAAATCTTATAATTACCTCTCACTTTCCTCAATCTACCTTTCCCTGTCTTCGAATTTGTTAATGGTGTTGGGATCCCAAATGCGATCCACATGGATCTTTTCTACAAACTTAGGAAGATATTTAGAAATGTACACCATAATCTAGTATACCATATATCTCTCCACCATAGAACCCTCAGGATGTGCTCTTTGTCAAACCAAAGCTTTCAAAAATTTCAAGTGCCTCTCAACCATCCACATTGACCTAGTGTGTACAGGTCCACACAATTCAATCTTCTCAAATTGGTGTATGAGGTAGTGTTCTTGTGCATTGAAAAAAGCTAGAGGTAGACACTTTTGCATTTCACACATTAAATGAGGAATTTTTCTCTTCCAATATTTTATATCGTCTTTATGAATTTCTTTACATGACAACCACCTACAATGTATTCAAGATGCAAAAAAATATATTACATAAGAAGTAAAACAAATCACAAATATAATATCTATACAACAAACTAAACAAATATCACTACTTACCTTATGTATTTTCCAAGATCATATATGACTTTCTTGACATTATTGTCGAAGTCATCTGGGAGAGATAGATGTAGAACGTATTGCAACAATTATAAAATTATTTTTTCATTTTTTTGTAACATAATGAAAATCACATGTACGCTCAGTACTTAAATACATACTAAAAACACAAGAACATGAATTACCTTAGTGAAGGTATGCCAATCATGCATTTTCATCCCTGGCCCAAATTCACTTTTCTTTGATATGAGATTGTTTATGTTCACAGCAAATCCTGTGGGAACTCAAATTTTTCGTATGACTTCTTTTATAGCATTGCTTTGCTAGTCTGTTAATAACCAAGGAAGCTCACTTATATTAATTTGGTCTCCATGGCTATTTGATTGAATGACATTTATCATTGCATGATTGGAATCCTGAATGTCACTACATATTTTGACAATTTTTTCTTTGTCACACCTTCCATCCAATATTTTCCATAATGTCTCCATTATATTCTTTCCAATATGCATACTATGAAACAAATGAACAATTTATAACTGCTTGTAGTAGGGCAACCTACAAAATTGTCAGGGATAACTTTTTATTCCCTTAAGAAGGTGGTCATTTATGCCTTCATGACCTTCATGATCATCAATCACATCATCAGTAAACAAAACAAATTAAAATAGAAAAGATGTTTTATGACAAACCAATAGATGGAATGGCATTACCTTGATGATTAATTCTATTATATTCCAACTTCCTTAGGTGAGGTGTCATTCTTTGTGGCTTTGATGTATTCTCTTATTTCACATTGAAAAGATATTTTTCAATATTTCGATACTTATGATTTTTGTTGAGAAAGTGCCTATACTCATCAAACACCTGTTTTCCTAAACTTTTTGAATGACGAGATTTCATCTTTGGACCACAAACAGGACATGCAAATTTTCCCTTTGTTTGAAGACCTACAAAATAATGTATAATTGGATTAAATATGATAATTTTTTGAATTATAATGTTCATGCACAACTTAAACACTATAACATACCACAAAAATGTGTTAGCCCCGAGGCATTGTGTATTGTCCATAGAAGCATCGCATGGAATTGAAATTGTCTTTGTCCTATTGGTCTAGAAACGTCATACATAGTGACACCATTCCATAACTCCAGCAACTCATCGATAAGAGGCTCGATATATACATTCATATCTTTAACTTGGTACTTACCTAATCGAATGAACAAAAACATTACATAATTATTATGACCATTTTACTACAATATTTATAATTAAATTTGGACGACTATATTTAAATGATAAAATAATTGGAACAATCATTGCCAACATTATGTGCTCCCTCTTTATTGACATCCATGGAGGAATGTTATTATTGATAACAAAAATAGGCCACACTAAGTAAACAGATCTCATCTCTCCAAATAGATTGACACCGTCCGCTGCCAATGAAAGTCTGAGATTACGAGGTTCTTCTTTAAAGTGTGGCCACTTTTCCTCTATGTCCATAAATGTTGAACCATCCGTAGGCATTTGAATAATGTCATCTCAACTTCTATTGCGTGCACGGTAATCCTTAAATTGTGCCAAGCTAGTGCACTTGAATAATTGTTGCATACGTGGAATAATGGGAATATAGCAAAGAACCTTGAGAGGAACCCTTTTTGTTATTTGTTCTGTTCGATATCTACTAATATGACATTTACGGCATTTAGTTCAAAATTCATGTTGTTTGTGATATATAATATGATCATTGGGACAAGCATCTATTGCTTGATACTCCATTCCAATATCTTTCATAATGGCAGATAATTCTCAGTATGAGCAAGGTAGAATATTTGATGGTGGTAACAAAAACTCACCTATCCATCTACAACAACAAAATATAATTTGTTATAATAAAGAATATTAATGGTACAACATGATTCATAGTTTATTATGACATATATGGCATGCCTTAACATACGTGACATTGTTATGTTGGATAAACCATTCATAATCTTCAATTTCACCAACAACAATACAACAGAGAGAAGAGTTGCCTGCGAGCCTTCATAAAGGGCTTCAGATTCCTTCTCAAGTAGAGGGACATCATGAACAACATCAAGGTCATCTTCATCATCATGATTAGTTGCGCGAGTTCTAAATGAGTCATGGATCAATGTATTTGTGCCATCATCTTCAATTGTGTTTTCTAGCTCATGATCATCATCTTCCATGGGATCATTATCTTCAGCTTCGATATTCACACCTCCATGTTCGTCCACTTCAAAAACCATATTCTTAGGGTTGTGTTGATCCATACAATGTGCTCTGGGGTGCTCGACCTATATAAAATTGATATACATAAATAAACCGTGATCATGATCTCATCATCATGTGATTTATTATGTATATAAATTGTCAAAATGATATAATGAAAAACTTACCGATGGATGATAATCATGTCCACCTTCAATGTGACCATGCAGCCTACAATGTTTCTTCGTTGTTTTGATTAGAAGTCTTCTATTCTTTAACTCCTTACAAATTTTGCATGGACAATAACATTTTCCATCACCTTTTCTTTTCAAGTTAGACCGCAATCTAGAAATTGTCTCCTTATTTTGTTGTTCATTGATATTGTCTGACATGGTCTTTCTTCACAGGCAAGCAAATAGAAATTATTGTCTAACATGGTCTTTCCCTCAGGAGCTGGCAGATCCTGCGTCCATACTTTATTTCTATTTTCTCAAAGGACAATCCTAAAAATCCATGCATTGCAAACAACTTTTTACACCTTTGTTGGTTGTGGTGGTGTTATAGAGAGTTTACATCAATAAATGAAGAACATGCCAATGCTTTTAATGCAGAAATAGAAGTCTATCTCTTATTCAATATCTCTAGTGAAACCCCCATGATCTTTTGTTGGAGTATAATTTGTTCTATTCTAGAAAGGGTCTTGTCCTTTGTTGATGTGATATTAATCTACCTCAAGAAATAATTGTTCTTATCTCCAACAAGAAGTGGAACTAAATGAAGATCTAGCACCATGAAATTAATCCTCAAAAGGATTACTATAGTTAGTTTTGGTAGATAATGATCTGGATAAAATACTAAAGTGGCTTTACAAAACATTATGTACTAGCTTAGCATACTCTAACAACTTTGGTGAGACATGCTACATCCAATTAAGTCTCCATCGGTATCTCTATTGTGTTTATGGATTGGGATTCAATGTACTCTTTTTATACATAGATTTTACTTTCAACTGAGGAGGTTTGTATGTACTTACTTGTCTTTCGATTGTATCCCTATTTCAAGAATTTCTTCTATCAACAAATCATTTGTTGTAAGTTGTACAAGTGGAAGCTTGAACATGCCTTCCATGCTAGCCTTGTTGATACGTTCAACACCATCTTGTGCAACAAATCTTTAGAACTCCATTTTTCCAAATTGAAGAGTGAGTAGTAGGGACAATCTAGGACACTTACAGAGGTTTTAAAAGAGAGATAAATAGACCTAAATATTATGGCTTAATAATGATCAATAGGTAAACAGATAAGAAACTCTCAATATCAAAATGACTTTCTCAATTGTCTTTACTAGAAATGGATAGATCTGCTAATAATGACTTTATGACTGTATGTCAACTTTAGACTCAATCCAAGAAGAGCTATAACTAATATGTGATATCTAGATTTATGATCTCTATAATATAACACTCCCATAATTATGTTTCCATGCATCTATACCACAACACAAACATCATGCTAGTGTTCAGCCATAGCAATTGATATCCTAATTATAGAATGTGAAATATGCACATAACTATGAATAAAGATTAAGAAAAACAAAGAAAGATGCTTATTGCAAACATAAATGACTAATGGACAAGAATTGAATTCATTGTAGATAGTTTTGAATATCAAAATCACTTATTTGTGTGCATTTAGTAACTCATGTACTTGTGGCCAACCATTTATCTCTTTCATAAATTAAACACTTATTAATAACATTAAATGGCTGAGTAATTATGTTTTAGTTGAAATTGAAAATAAAATATTTTATTTCAGGACAGCTCACACTATTCCCTATCACATTTTAGACTCTCGGTTTTGTTAGTAGTGGTTTGATGTCTTTGGAGCTGATCATTGCATTTCTTTAGTTACGTTTGCTAGCCTACTCCCAGCCTGTGCCAAAATGGGAGCTTTGGAACAGGGTATGGACATCCATCAAAGCATAAAAGATAGAGGAATTTTGTCAGATGTAGTTACAACTACACAAAATGGATTTGTTGAGAAGGCTTTAGAAACTTTCAAGCAAATGCAATCGACAGGTGTAAAGCCAAATTCCATGACCATTGCTACTATCCTCCCTACGTGTGCCAAAATGGGAGATTTGGAACAGGGTATGGACATTCATCGAAACATAAAGGATAGAGAAATTTTGTCAGATGTTGTAGTTGTAACTACCTTGGTAGACATGTATGCAAAATGTGGAAGCATAGACAAGGCATGTGAACTATTTGATAGAATGCCTGAAAGAAATGTTATCTCATGGACTGCAACAATTGCTGGATATGCACAAAATGGATTTGTCGAAAAGGCTTTAGACACTTTCAAGCAAATGAAATTGGAAGGCATAAAGCCAAATTCCACAACCTTTGCCAGCACCCTCCCTGCTTGTGCAAAAATGGGAGCTTTGGAATAGGGTATGGACATCCATCAAAGCATAATGGATAGAGGAATTTTGTTAGGTGTTGTACTTGCAAATGCCCTACTTGACATGAATGCAAAATGTGGAAACATGGACAAGGCTCGTGAATTGGTTGATACGATGCCGCAAAGAGATGTGATCTCATGTGAACAATCAACACGCGTGTATATGGGAGGAAGGGATTGGTGATACAAAATTGAACGCTCACTCCTCAATCATAGTTCTATGGTTTTACGAGATTAAACTAGGACAATTAACCACCACATGTATATTTTTTGCAACATGAAATTAAAAACTAGGGCAATTTGAATCTACTTCCTGTGTGGGATTGCCTTCGATGTGGGTTTGATGTTCTTGGGGGTTGAAGTTGCCACAGATGCCTACACAGCATTGCAATTCACAAATGAATTCCCCACCTCTTTTTTTATTTTGTAATGGCCACTATCATCGGAATTACGATGAACTCGAGCACTTTTTTGAAAAAAAAGAAAATTCTCATTGCTAATGCCTTCTTCGTTGAAACCAAATGGGTAATTTATGTTGGAATTACGATGAATGCGGGCATTTTAAAATAAAAAAATCAAATTTGGCCGCAATATACCTTCTCCATCGAAAACCTCAATCGAAAATCTAGTCCAAATGTATTAGTGATATGGTTGGAAAGCCCACACCAACAAAGGTAAATGAGAAAGAGTCTTTTGTACATTTACTGAGTGGACTTGTATCTATTTCTGGCACATTCAAAACCAGTTGGGATACTTATGTGGAATTACTGGAGAAGACTTATTTGGAAATTTTGAAGTCTGTCAAGTTCTGGTAAGACATTTTTTGGGGATATTCATTGTACAGTTCTTATTCTTTGACATTCTTTTTAGGATATTTAATGGCATTAATCTCAAAAGGGGAGTAGTATAGATGTGAAAAATAATAAAAGAGTTGTATACATTAGGGGGAGCATTGGAGTTTTGGAGATATGGAGTATTTTGCATATTCAGCTTAGGGGAAGCAAGGCAAGATGAAACCAACAGATGAAACCTTGACCATTTTTTACATGAGTGTTTCCATCAATGCCAAAGGGTGAAATTGTTGGCAATTGACACTCTATTGGTTGGTTTAACTATGTTTTCATTGATGGCAACATGATTTTGTGTCCCAACTTCATGTTTTGGATCTATGGTGTACTATCAGGCACTTCACAGATACTTCACTGACACCGGTAGGATAGAAGGATTTCTTTGGTCACCGGTAATGTAGGACAACATGGTTTAGTAAAGGTTATCAGTATTGGAGGTTGACATATCCTAGATCCGACATTGGTAAATTGATTTTAATGATTATGCATTTATGTTATTTGGCCGACGTCTAATTTGATATTGTATATATCTTTGTAAGCCGACATAAGGCATAAAACGTTGTATAGGGTATATAGGTCAGTTAAGATTAGATCATTTTAGATAAAAACATGGTGATGGATATGTGAATGTAATATGATACAAAATTATTGAAAGAGACTATGTATGTGAGGAAATTATTGTAAGGGTTATTCTAGTAAAGGGTTTAGGGATTTAGACCAGAACAGATAGAGCTTAAATTGGAGCTGTATTTTGGCATAGAATATGCTATCTTATCAGTTCACACTTCTTTGGATTGTAGTCTAGAATTTTATGTAGTTAGTGAGGCTCCTTTTATGATTGAGTAGTGTGCTCTAGGCTATAAGCCTTCCTGCAAGTGCAGGCCCCTCATATTTTGTAATATCTCTTCATATGGCCAATGGATTGATATTGTGGGTCACAAATCCCACCATGGTTTTTCCTCTTTGAGGTTTTCCACATATAAATTTATGTGTTATGATTCTCATTTATGTGATTGGCTTATTAGTTTCTTTACTTCTTTCAATTTTGTTTATACTGGTATTCTGGTTGGTGTATGCATGTTTTGATAAGGCTAAAACTTACTATTGTGGTATAACACTGGTTCACCCCCGCCCCCTCTAAGTTTTATTGGTTTCCAATGGAGAAGATGTCTTTTGAGTCAATATGAAAGAGACCAAGTAAAGATCTCAATGCTTTGCATTGTCCCCAAGTAGACATTAAGGGAACAATAGAAGAACAGGGATACACATAGAAGAATGGTCACAAAAGAGAAAGAAAGAAGTGAGAGAAAGATCTGCAGTGCTAATATTGCTAATCTAGGACAACATCCACCTCCCAATCTTGTTGATCACTATTTTAGGAAGGCAAACAACATGCCAGAGGAGCGACATCAAGCATAGCAGATGGTGTTATCATAAGATCCAAACAAGGACTATGGTCATGTTGTAAGTCACTTTGTTCGATTCTAGGAGCTAGGATGAGGGTTTGTGAAAAATCATGTGATAAATGCTTGTCCACATCAACATACTTATACTCACTATCAGAAGCATTAGGAGTTGTATTTCCATTATGAATAACATTTTTGTTGTCTTAATGATGATTATCATGTATTCATCACTTGTTGTCATTGATGAAACACTGTCACACACATATATGGTTACATTGACTACCGATGTAGCTTCATTGATTTACATTGTTAACCGGTATGTTTAAGGTCTATCTCTAACTGGTACTCTCTGTCAACTGGTATATGCCTAAGAGATAACCTGTGGTTAAATTAAGTCGGCATCAAAAAGAAGATAAAGTTGAAGATGAAGATCAAACAAAATATTCCAGGACAATGGTTCACATATTTTTCCAACTGGTATTGACTGTTTTAACCAGCATCCATTTTTATGATGAGTTACCAGCACCGTTTGTTTGGCGGTCATTTTTGTGATGAGTTATGTTTAAATGTCTAGATACACTCTACCTAGGAAATTGTGTTCCTATGGCCGACATAAGATTTGTATGTCTATTTAAAGACATCTTAGTGAATCTTTAAAAAAAAAGAAAACTGATATAGAAGTGCAATTTTTTTATGCGAATACTGATATGCATAAAGAGTGAAATATTTTGTGGAAGAGTGATAAGTGTTTAGATGAAGAGTAGTGTTTAATGTACTTAGAATGATCTGATCAAGCAAGTCTTGTGCTACTCTAAACAAATCAAATCTTTCTTGTTGTTTTCTAATCATTACAATATAATCAAATCCCCTAACTGGGTAAGCTCTATCAAGCTTCATTATACAAATCCTCTAAAAAGGTGATCCATTAGTTTGGATTCTAAAATCCTCCAACAAGGTTACTCTTAATAGGGTAGTACTCTGAACAGGGTATAAGCTTCTAATCAAGCTTGGGATCTCTAACGAGATTCGCTCCTCGCCGAGCACTTTATAAGACCTTAACCGGTCATTTTTTTGTTTCTACAGATAGTTAACTTGTGAGTTCCATCTCACCATGGTTTTTACATATTTGGGTTTTCCACGTATAAACACTTGTGTTATGGTGGATGTTCTACTTTATGTGGATGTTGTTATTTCATTTTGGATAGCATGTATTTTGTTCAAATTCTTAGTCAAGTTCATCTACCGATTAATGTTTAAAGTTGTGCTTGTTTTGGTGTCATTGATTCACCCCCCCCCCTCTCAATGCTTTTCAAGACCATCAATTGGTATCAGAGCCTAACTTCTTTGAAGCCTAACCACTTAGAAGAGAATCTTGAAACTACCATGGGGACAGAAGCTACTTCTAGATGGTTAGAGAGCTAGAAGTTAGCATAAATGAGATTGAATCCGTTAGGGGCAAACTGAAAGTCTCTCAAGCCAAAAGGAGAGAGTTATCTGAAAAACTACTAGAAATATCTGATAATAGTTCTTTAGATGAAGCCAATATTTAAGCTTTAGCTGATGAAGTTGAAAAAGTGAATGGTGAAAAATTGAATCTAAGAAGAGAACTAGAAGGTCTCACTATCCGCATGAGTTAGGAACGAGAAGCCAGAAGAACTGCTGAAGATCTTATCAAAGTAAGAGATCAAGAGATCATAAAGATGAAACAGAAAAAAGATACTATACATGAGGACTTGATTGCTGAAACAAAAGAAAAGGAAAACCTAAAGCTAGATCTTGAGATGGCATTGTCTCTCAAAGAGAACCTATCTAAGCATAATGAAGATCTTGTCAAAAAAATTACTAAAGCCAATGAGAAATTGGAGAAGTTCATCAAAAGTTCTACCATGCTGGAAGAACAAATTCAATCACAAAGAATGAAGGGTGATATCTTTGGACTTGGTTTTCATACAATTGAAAAAGGTGAATCCTCCAGTACAAAGAACAAAACTACTTCTAAAGTCAATAAGACTACCGGTAAGAAGGTTTTTAAACATGTCTACTTTGTTTGTCACAAGCTTGGTCATACTACAAATGTTTGTAGGAATAAACCTAACAGAAATGCAAATTACAATACTAATACTAGGTATGTGTCTAGAAAGTTTGAACGTCATTGCTACACATGTGGAATATATGGGCATAGACATATTGAGTGCAGATATGGATCAAACAATCTTGTACCACACATGCATCCTAGACCAAATGGTGACCAGATAAGGAATTTTGATAACCGAGTAAACCGAAACTATCAAAGATCCTATGGCAACTGGTTTAGTCCATTCAAAATGGAAAAGGCAACAAATGTTGTTTGCACCTTTTGTAATAACTTTGGTCATGTGGCTATGAACTACAGAAAAAGAATAGGAAGAGGAAATACAGGACCCTAGAGATCATCTGGTATGGTCTGTTACCACTGCAACAAACCAGGGCACTTGGTAAATTTTGCAAATCAAGGAATAGTAAACTGGTCAACTCTTTCAAGGATCAGAAAGGCAAGTAGAAAATTGATGTTGAGGAAACCAAAGAAGATATGAACTGGACTAGGAAGAAGAAAAGTGAAGATTTTCCTATAGAGGAAACCATTCCTTCACCTAGTGAAGAGAACCCAACACAAGTGACTTAAGCCTATCTAACACAGCTAAGGGAAGTGTAACAGTAAAATATTTCCAAACCCCTTTGAGAAATAAGTGGGAAAGATTTTTTTGAATTTTGGAATTTTGGTGACTTTTTGTTGACATGTTATCAACTGGTATTTCACTTAAGCGATAAATAAAAATTAGGTTCTGTAACCTAAAAGTGTGAGCATTTATTGTGGTTGGTAATGTGGATAAAAACAAGTTTTACTTTGTCATTTTTACCTTAACTCTTTCGAAAAAGAAATTTGAAGTGATTGTAGAGTAGAATAAGATTGTCTTGGTGTCAATTGGCCAATTGCTTTGTGATTATAGAGATCAAGCCAAATTGAAAGTTGCAGAGAGGCGAGTAGGTGTGCATTTGAACATTTCAACTAGAAAATAGAGCAACATACAAGATACAAGGTATTTCTTTGTATATCACTTCGAAATCTTTTTATCTAGAATGGCATCTACTTCTAAGTCTATAGAGAGGTTGATGATCACTACTGAGCCTGAGGAAGCTCTAAAGAAAGATAAAATTATGTCTTATAATGCATTATCGCAAGTCCCGAGTGGTGTTGTGGTTAAAGGTGACTTGTCCAGCTATATAGATTGCAAAATAGAAGATTTAGGAACTCTACACATCTATACTCAGCTGAAATCACTTTGTGATAAGAATGGAAAAATTGAAGAAAAATATGCTAGGGTATTTAAAAAAGGGTTTCATAATGCCGCATATTTTCTTGAAGACTTTAAGGATGAAAACATAAGAATCATCCTGAGTCGAGTCCACGAAGAGAATATGTATTTGGAAAGAACCCATATGATAACTAAGGAGGCTATTAGGGCTATAATGAGTTATTTCTCATCCAGTAAAATTCTTGTGCTGAGAAGAATTTCAAAGGACACTCTCTTCAAGCTAACTAGTTCTATGTCTGATAAGCGTGCCTTCTCTATCAACACTATTAGAGACCCTACGGTGAAACTTGCATCAATGGTGATAGGCTACTAGGTATCTACTCCATTAGACTTAACAATGTTCCATCTGTAGCAATTCACACAACACATAGAATGATTGTTGATAATGTAGACTATGATATTTATGAAGCTATCAGAGACCATTTATTTTAAAATTTGAAATCCATTAAGAAGGACAATACGCAAAAGTTCAAATATGGTCAACTGTTAGCCGGGTTATTTTTCTACTTTAAGAACTTCCTACCAGGTATTGGTGATATTGAATGGTCCAAAGAACAACTGGTCAATGGACAGATCAAGAACAAGATTAAGGCTATGAAGAATACTTTTTTAGCTGCCACAAACAACTATTTTAATGAATTCCAGAAAAAGATGAGCATGAGAGTGTGATTACCATTGACTTCTGCTTGATGCAAGTAATTTAACCTAGAGAAGAAGAGATGGAAGATATGAGCTATGAGGTTGATCATTATTTACTGGTCGGCTATACTAATACCCTATTAGCATTGCCCAAAGATAAAAAGAAGGCAAAATTGGAAATCTTGGAAATCCAAGCTGCACCAACTAAAACTGGTACTGCACCTGTAGCTAAAGTGAAAGGAAAGCAAAAGAAATCTGATGAAAAATCTCCTATGAAAAAGACCACAAGGGTGACTCGAAGTGTCCTAACCAAGAAGGAACCATCACCCAAAGGATATGAAGAGAAGGAGAGAACACCAAAGAAGAGAAATAGGAAACTAATTTTGCAACGAGAGTCTGAGGGTAC
Source organism: Cryptomeria japonica (assembly GCF_030272615.1). NCBI lineage: Eukaryota > Viridiplantae > Streptophyta > Pinopsida > Cupressales > Cupressaceae > Cryptomeria > Cryptomeria japonica. The sequence goes on from NC_081415.1 coordinate 149,282,152, forward strand.
AGATTATGAAGAAGAACCAAAGAAGGAAAAAGCAACTGGCAAAACACCTAAGAAGGTAAAGGTAGTGCCAAAGGCAACTACACCTATAGGTATCACTACCTACAAACCTGACACAATCTTTGAGAGGACAATGAAGACATTAGGAAGAAATAGGTTTGACAATGTCAAAGAACATTATGATTCTTTTACTGAAGATGAGCAAAACCAAGTAATCCAACAAGTAATAACTTATTTGGGTCATTACAATAGATTTTTGTATGATTTGGAGAAAGATATTTCAATCTCTTTGTATAATACTTTTCTAGATAAATGGGAAGAAGCCATTCAATTAGAAAAGAAGATTATTGATGAAAAATTTGTACAGTATTTTCCCAATCTATCATCGGATGGAATTAGTGCTTTAACTGAGGAATAAAAAGCATATTTTGATTTTAAAATGAGGAGATTGAAGCTCCTTAATGGAAAAAGGGAAGTTATTGAGTCTGAGACTTGTCAACTAGCCTGTATAATCAAACAAAGGGAAGAAGTCATCCACTCTAGCAAAAAGGGTGATACTATTGATGATGTTCCTTGACGACGTAGTCTATCCAACCAAGAAGAAGGATGATTTAATTATGCTTGTTGATGAAGATGTTCAAGATACAGTAGACCTATCTAGAGACATCATTGCACTAGATATGGATCCTCCTACAATCACAGAAGTACAGGTTACATTAGTTGATCAACTGGGTACTCAACTAAAAGTGTTCAGTGAATCGGCAACTGAACAACTGGAGAAACCCCAATCTCCACCAGTCATTGAGACTAATCAAAAGGAGTCTACTAAGGAAGCTATTACTCAGCAAACCGAAGATACAACAGAGAAAAACACAGAAAGAGCCATCATTAAGTGTATACCAACTAAACTGGCAAAGCAAGAACTGCTTGATGATGCTAATGAAGATTCTTTAAGTATCTCGGGACCTATTGACATGAACACCTTGAGTGCATTAGAAATGATGAAGATTGATAATGTTATGCAATCTCAAGCACACAAGAAGCGACTCAAAGAGAAGAGGATTGAATCAAAGACAATCCAGACTGCAGTAGAAATTTTGTCTGGTTTACTACCAAAAATAGCTATCACACAACTTCCCACCCCTATTAGAAAACTTGGTAAGTTAGTTGCAGATGCATCTGATCAAATCAAATTGTTTGAAGATGCTGCTCAAATATCTATTGAGAAGAGCCACAAGAAGGCATATGGAGATAAACTGGCTAAGAACATTGAAAATGGCAAAATGGCTTTATCTCATAATGGAAGTCTGTTAAAGAAAGGTATTGAATCTGGAGGGAAGTATCTTGCCTCTACCTCCAATGTTACTTTCTTTTATTCTGATATTTCTAAGAATCAAGTTGAAACTGAGTAGGAAATAGAAAGGCTATGCAAGGCATGTGTCCCACTCCAGGACTCCATTCATTCTTTTAACCGGTCTATAGATGATTTGTATGACAAGCTGGATAGGAATGATAATATGAGGGCTAAGAGATTTCGATTTCTCAAAGAGCTCAAGAGTCAGATCACCTCACAAGTCGACATTCTTCAGAGAGCCTACTCTAGTGTAGAAGCTATTCTTGCTACTCCTGAAACCTACATGCTAGACTCAATGGAAGAATTCTATTCCTAGTTGATGTCTATCTCTGAGTATACAGATAACATATATGAATCATGGGAGAATTCTTTATCCTAGATGAAGTAGAATTTCAATAATATTTTTATGAGAATAGCTAATGCATGAACTTCTTTACAATTGTAATATATGATGAACCCTTTAATATAGATTTTCTATATATATGTATATATTTTACTTTATCATTTTGGCATTGTTGTCAAAGGGGGAGTAATAATATGTATGTGCAGTTTTTTAAATTTTGTATTTATGCATGCATTAAGGGGGAGTATTGCATTAAAGGAGAATATATATATATATATATATATATATATATATATATATATATATATATATATATATATATATATATATATATATATATATATATATATATATATATATATATATATATATATATATATATATATATATATGTTGTGTATTCACACTTAGCGGTATTGTATTACTCAAAAAAAAAAAAAATCTAAGTGTTGCCATCAATGCCAAAGGGGGAGATTGTTGGCCTGATGATGATTATCATGTATTCATCACTTGTCATTAATGAAACAGTCTCACACACATATATGATTACATTGACTACCAGTGTAACTTCATTAATTTACACTGTTAATCAGTATGTTTAAGGTCTATCTCTAACTGGTATGTGCCCAAGAGATAACCTGTGGTTACATTAAGTCGGCATCAAAATGAAGATAAAGTTGAAGATGAAGATCAAGCGAAAGATTCCAGGACAACGGTTCACATATTTTGTTCCAACCAACATTGACAGTTTGAAATGGTATCCATTTTTGTGATGAGTTACCAACACCATTTGTTTGGCAGTTATTTTTGTTGGATATCATTGGCATATGAGGAACCAACATGTTGATATGATGATATTGTATTTTGTCATTGATGTCAATAAGTTCAAGTGAACCAGTATGAAGAGGTATGAGGAGATGCAGTGAACCAGTGTCAGGGTTTCACTAAGTGTGACTATCGATTGATAGTCTGAGCTCTAGGGTTCGATTTGGAGATCCATCATGTGTGATGCAACTGATGAGACTCTGTGATGAGTTAGCTAAGAGATATGAATGAGATCGAGGTGCCACATCCACTTTGTGCAGGTGAAGGATTTCCTTGAGGATCTTGCATGAGAAGATCAGCCATGTTTGAAGTCTACCACGAGATTGATAATTCTTCTTAATGGTATGAGAAGAGAGAGTGATGGGTTAATGATTCCCATGTGTAGTGAAGAATGAATGATGCAGATTGTCTTGTGATCTGTTTGAAATTGTAATGCTCTATAAAATGTGTTTGGACTACCTGTGTTGTAAACCTAAGATGCTTAGGGCTTAGGGTTTATGCTACTGACCTAACTATTGCCTATAAGGTTGATGATGTTTGCTACTGTAAAGTTGTTGGAAAATGTTGTGTGTGTATCTAAGTGATGAGATACTTGCCAGACCACTAAGAGGAAAACTGCAGAGTGTGATTGCGGAGTAGAGGAAATGAAAAGGATCTGCCTTGGCATGTAGTGTTGTTATTAGATCAGAGTTTTACCTGTTGTCTTCTAACCATTTCAACAGTTGGAAAATCCCTTTACCGGATAGCTTTAACATGCTTATTGTAAAACTAGTAACCAGGTAACTTAGAATCATTGAGTTCTACAAATCCTCTAGCGAGGTAACCTTTAACAGGGTTTCAACCTTTAACATGGTATATAGCCATCCATTAACTGGGTGATCTCTAACAGGATTGGTTCCTAACAAAACCTTATTGTAAAGTCTTTAACCGGACTAGGCTCCTAATAGGGAGAGCTTCAAAAGAATTCAAAAATAAGCTTGTGGGTGTTCATCCCCACCGTGGTTTTTCCCATTTGGGTTTCCACATGAAAAATCTGTGTGTTATGTGTTATGCATTTTTCATGTGATCTTTATGAATTATTTGGTTGAAAGATTATGCATGCAGAGTTAATGGGTTATGGTATTACTAGTATACAACATGCATATGTTTATGGGTGAATTTGATGTCAAGTATTGATCATATTTGAAGTGTTCAGACTTATCAATTTATGGTGTCTGGTGTCTTACAGTGTTTAACTGGCATTACCATGGTTAAGTTCAATAATGGTGATAACCAGTTGGTATTGCTTTAACTAGATAAGTTGTTGAGAAATTTTTTATCTGTACTGATTCACCCCCCCCTCTCACTATCGGTTTGGGTATATGTTCTTCATCATTATTCATCAATTTGTATCAGAGCACCTCGAAGTCCTCGGTGATATAAGCTTAACTGCTTGAGGTAAAATATCCTGGTGTAATGATGAAGAGGGAAGGTCCTAAGTTTAATAGAGATAACTTTAAGATATGGAAGGATAGAATGAAAATTTACATCAAGAGGATGGGTGCTCAACACTGGAGCTATGTTGAGAATACCTATGTGGCTCCCAGTGGCACTCTAACTGATGATCAGAAGAGAGAGATCTAGGAAAATGGGCAAGTCATGGAAGCTCTTATCAGTAGCCTATTAGACATTGAGTTTATTGATGTACAAGACAAGGACACACCTAAGGATGTATGGGATGCACTAGAAAACATCTATGGTGGTGATGAGCATGTAAAGAAAGATAAGGAAGAAAGCATTAGAGGTAAATTTGAGGATATGAGGATGGTTGAAGGTGAGACCATTCAACAGTATGGCATTAGGATTAAGACTATGGTTGGTGATATCAAAAACACCGGTGGAACTATTGATGATACCAATATTGTTAGTAAGGTCCTTAGATCATTGTTACCAATCTATGCAATCAAAGTTGTTGTTATCCAGGAACTTAGGTCTATTGATAAAACCAAGGTATCCTTAGATTCTATTATTGCAAAGTTAACTGCATATGAGTTGAATATCTATGATGGCAGTGTTCAGAAGATTGAGTCAGCCATTAAAGCATCTATTGTACCATCCAAAAAAGGAAAAGAATATAGTACCAGTTATGAATCCAGACAATGTAGAGATATGGATGATGAAGAGATTCTAATGGAGTTTGAAGCTCTTCTTGCTAAATCACTTTCGAAGGGAACTAAAAATTATACAGGAAAAATTCCTTTGAAATGTTTTTCCTACAACAAGATAGGACATATAGTTGTTAATTGTCCTAAAAATGACAATAAGGATAAACCAGAGAGGTTTAGAAAGTATAAAGGAGGAAACAGAAGAAATTGTCTAGTTGTTGTGGATGAAGCTATCACTGATGAAGAATCAGAGGATGAAGAAAATGAAGACATAGTGTTTGTAGTAGTAAAGGAAGAAGTGTCTGAGAAGAACGCACTTGTCTCTCACATTGACAACTCCAATGAGTGGATAATTGATAGTGGTTGTTCCCACCACATGACTGGCAACCAGAGAAAGTTTGTCTTTGAAGGAATATGATGCAGGTGTTGTCAGATTTGGCAATGATGTGCCATGCTTAGTGAAAGGTAAAGGATCCATCTCACTGAATGGAAAGGGCAGTGCAGATGATGTCTACTGGGTAGAAGGTCTTAAGCATAACATGTTGAGTGTTGCTCAGTTGAATGACAAAGGACTAGTTCTGGAATTCAAAGGTGGAGTTTGCAGTATAATTGAGAAGAGTGGTGAACTTATTGCCACCAGGAAGAAGACGAGAGGCAACCTATTTCAATTGAATGCCAAGATAAGTTGGTGTCTAATGGCTAAGTTTGATGACACTTGGATATGGCATAGGAGACTCTGTCATATGAACTTTGACAATATTGTTAAAGCTAGTAAGATCAAGGTGGTAAGAGGATTACCTTTTCTAAACAAACCTGAGAATTCTTTATGCAGAGAATGTCAACTTGGGAGGATGTCTTCCTCAACTTTTAAAGGTAAGTCTTTCTCAGCAGAACATTTACTTGATCTTGTGCATATAGATTTATGTGGTCCTATGTAAACTAGAGGTATTCAGGGAGATAGCTATTTTATTATTCTTACTAATGAATACTCAAGAATGATGTGGGTCACATTCTTGAAAGACAAGTCTAAAGAATTTGGAAAGTTCAAAGCTTTCAGAGCATTAGTAGAGAAAGAAAGTGGTAAAAAGATAAAATGCATGAGAACTGATCAGGGAGGAGAATTCACTTTTGATGAATTCAATAAGTACTATGAAGATAACCATATTAAGAGGTAGTTGTCTGCCCCAAGGACACCTCAATAGAATAGCATAGCAAAAAGAAATAACAAGACCATAGTTGAAGCAGCTAGAACAATGATGATCCAATAAAATGTTGCTCACACTTTTTGGAGAGAAGCAGTGAGCACTACAGTCTATACTTTGAACTGGGTACTCATCAAGAAAGGAAAAGATAAAACCCCTTATGAGTATTGGATCGGGAAAAATCCCACTGTGAGTTACTTTAAAGTGTTTGGTAGTAAGTGCTATATCAAGAGAGGTGAGCATTTGAGCAAATTTGATGCAAAATGTAATGAAGGAATATTTCTAGAATATTCCACTAAGAGCAAAGCTCTCAAGTGCTACAACAATAGAACTTGAAAAATTGTTGAAAGTATCAATGTCAGGGTTGATGAATCCCCTGAGGAAGCTAAGGAAACATGCAGCGAAGAAGTGGAAGATGAACCGAGTATAGCCTTCTTGGAATTGATTAAGAAAGAAACTTGTAAAGATCTCAGTGTTCCTGTACCGGTAGAAGCTGCAGTAAGAGAATAAGAAGAAGTTAGTGAAGAAGAAGAAGAAGAAAAGCCAGTAGATTAGGCTAGAGTCATTCCTAGATATGTGAAGCTGCATCATGATCCCAAGCAAATCATAGGAGATAAGGATGCAGGGATACTCACAAGAAGAAAAGTGAAGGAGAACTCTTGTATGATTTCTAAATTTGAACCCAAGACTTCCAGAGAAGCTCTTATAGATGAAGACTGGATTAAAGCAATGGAAGAGGAGCTAGATCAGATAGAAAAGAATGCAACATGGTCTTTGGTGCCCAGACTAGAACATAAAAATGTCATAGGTACCAAATGGGTCTTCAGGAATAAGTTGAATAAAGAAGGCACAATTTTTAGGAACAAGGCTAGGCTTGTATGCAAGGGATATGCTCAGGAGGAGGGAGAAGACTATGGAGAAACCTTTGCTCCTATGGCTAGACTAGAAGGTGTTTGAATGCTACTTGCATTTGCAGCAATTAAGGGATTTAAGGTTTATCAGATGGATGTGACGTCTGCTTTTCTAAATGGAATCCTAGAAGAGGAAATGTATATAGAGCAACCAAAAGGGTTTGCCTTATCAGAAGATAGTGATATGGTGTGTAGATTGCACAAAGCCCTATATGGATGGAAATAGGCACCTAGGGCATGGTATGAAAGACTACACTCTCATCTTGTGAAGATTGTATTTCAGAGAACAAGTAAAGATAGAAACATTTACTTGAAATCAGAAGGTGATTAGATTCTGATCTGTGAAGTGTTTGTGGATGACATAATCTTTGGAGGAGATGATTAAATGAGTCATACATTTGCAGATGAAATGAAGAAAGAGTTTGAGATGTCTTTAATAAGAGAGATAAATTTCTTCATTGGTTTACAAATTCAAAAAATGAAGGAGGGTATATTTATTACCTAGTCCAACTATGTCAAAGAGTTATTTAAGACTTTTGGAATGGAGCAAAGAAAACTGGTTGGTACACCTATGGTGACTAGCTGTAAATTGACTAAGGAAGATTATTCAGCACTAGTGAATGAAAAGGAATACAGGTCAATGATCGGTAAGCTGCACTATGTGGTGTATAGAAGACTAGATATTGCTCATGTAGTAGGCATAGTAGCTCATTTTCATAAATGTCCAAGAGAATCCCACTTGGTAGCGGTGAAAAGGATTCTTAGATATCTGAAAGGAACAGTTGATTATGGATTTTGGTATCCATATAATGGTGACTATAATCTCAAGGTATATACTGATGCTGATTGGGTAGGTAATGTGGATGACCAGAAGAGCACAACTGGTGGAGCGTTCTTTCTTGGTGGAAGATTAGTATCATGGACAAGTAAGAAGTAGAGTTGTATTTTCCAATCTACAGCTGAAGTAGAATATGTGGCAGCATTTATGAACTGCACTCAAGCAATTTGGATGAAGCATGTATTGGAAGGTTTCAAGGTACCTGTATCCAAACCGGTGAATATATTCTATGATAACATAAGTGCAATAAATATTTCCAAGAATCCAGTATTGCATGCTAGAACTAAGCACATTGAGTTTAAATATCACATTTTGAGAGAAAACGTTCAAAATAAGGAGGTTGTACTATAACATGTTTCCAGTAAGGAACAACTAGCAGATATATTCACTAAGCCCTTACCAAAGACTACATTTACCTATTTGAGAGGTGAATTAGGGGTTCTACCCCTTCATGAAGTCAACTAAAGTTGTGTGCTCCACATCAATCATATACTACAGTGACAAATCTTTCAGGATTTATGTGTTGAAGGATGCTACTCCTTAGGGGGAGCAGCATAGTAGATTATGGAAGCTTGTACCTCCACTTTGGAATTGTTATCAAAAGGGGAGAAGATGTCAGATGATGTTGATACACTGATCTATGATGTTTTTAATTGCAATGCTACACTGAGTATTGCCATCAATGCCAAAGGGGGAGATTGTTAGATATCATTGGCATATGAGGAACTGACATGTTGATATGATGATAATGTATGTTATCATTGATGTCAATAAGTTCAAGTGAATCAGTATGAAGAGGTATGAGGAGATGTAGTGAATCGGTATATGGGTTTCACTAAGTGTGACTATCAATTGATAGTCTCAGCTCTAGGGTTATCAGTTTGGTGATTCAGCATGTGTGATGCAACCAATGATACTCTGTGATGATTTAGCTAAGAGATGTGAATGAGATCGAGGTGCCACATCAGCTTTGTGCACGTGAAGGATTTCCTTGAGGATCTTGCATGAGAAAATTGATTGCATTTGAAGTCTACCTCGAGAATGATCATTCTTCTTAGTGGTATGAGAAGAGAGTGTGATGGGTTAATGATTCACATGTGCGGTGCAGAATGAATGATGCATATTGTCTTGTGATCTGTTTGAAATTGTAATTCTCTATGCAATGTGTTTGGATGGTCAGGGTTGGACCACCTGTGTTGTAAACCTAAGATGCTTAGGGGTTTACGATTTATGCTACCGACCTAACTTTTTCCTATAAGGTCGATGATGTTTGTTATTGTAAAGTTGTTGGCAAATGTTGTGTGTGTGTATCTTAGTGATGAGATACTTGCCAGATCAGTAAGAGGAAAATTGCAGTGTGATTGCAGAGTAGAGGAAATGAAAAGAATTCACCTTGGCATGTAGTGTTGTTATCAGATCAGATTTTTACCTGTTGTCTTCTAACCATTTCAACAGTTGGAAAATACCTTTACTGGGTATCTTTAACAGGCTTATTGTAAAACCTGTAACCAGGTAACTCAAGATCGTTGATTTCTTCAAATCCTCTAGCAAGATAACCATTAACAGGGTATATAGCCATCCCTTAACCAGGTGATCTCTAATAGGATCGGTTCCTAGCAGAACCTTATTCTAAAGTCTTTAACCGAACTAGGCTCTTAACAGGGTGAGATTCAAAAGAGTTCAAAAACAAGCTTGTGGGTATTCATCCCCACCATGGTTTTTCCCATTTGGGTTTCAACGTGAAAAATCTGTGTGTTATGTGTTATGCATTTTTCATGTGATCTTTATGAATTATTTGGTTGAAAAATTATGCATGCAGAGTTAATGGGTTATGGTATTACTAGTATACCACATGCATATGTTTATGGGTGAAGTTGATGTCAAGTATTGATCATATTTGAAGCATTCAGACTTATCAGTTTATGGTGTCTGGTTTCTTCCTATGTTTAACCGGTATTGCAATGGTTAAGTTCAGTAATGGTGATAACTAGTTGGTATTGCTTTAACTAGATAAGTTGTTGAGAAAGTTGTTATCTGTACTGATTCACACAACCCCCTCTTGTACCAGTTGGGGTATCTGATGTTCATCATTATTCATCAATTTTTGTGATGAGATATGTTTAAATGTCTAGATACACTATACCTAGGAAATTGTGTTCCTATGGCAGACATAAGATTTGTATGTCTATTTAAAGACATCTTAGTGAATCATTTAAAAAAAGATAACTGATATAGTAGAGTAGTTTTTTTTATGTGAATATTGATATGCATAAAGAGTGAAATTGTTTGTGGAAGAGCGATAAGTGTCTAGATGAAGAGCAGTGTTGAATGTACTTAAAATGATCTGATCAAACAAGTCTTGTACTACTCAGAACAGATCAAATCTTCCTTGTTGTTTTCTAATCATTACAACAGAATCAAATCCCCTAACCGGGTAAGCTCTAACAAGCTCATTGTACAAATCCTCTGACAAGGTGATCCATTAGTTTGGATTCTAAAATCATCCAGCAAGGTTACTCTTAACAAGGTATAAGCTTCTAATCAAGCTCGGGATCTCTAACAAGATTCGCTCCTAGCAGAGCACTTTGTAATACCTTAATTGGTTTGTTTTCTGTTACTGTAGCTAGTTAACTTGTGAGTTGCATCTCATTGTGGTTTTTACCCATTTGGGTTTTCCACGTATAAACACTTGTGTTATGGTGGATGTTCTACTTTATGTGGATGTTGTTATTTCATTTTGGATAGCATGTATTTTGTTCAAATTATTAGTCAAGGTCATCTACCAGTTAGTGTTTAAAGTTGTGCTTGTTTTGGTGTCATTGATTCACCCCCCCCTCTCAGTGCTTTTCAAGACCATCAATTTTCACCCATTTCTTCATAAAAGTTTAGAGAAAGAGGAGCAACTTATGATTTGGAGATTTTGGTTGAACATCTTTCTTAGGAGAAAAGGGAATCATTTCAACTATCGGAGTCTGAGGAGATTGAATATTTCAAGGGATAACTTCACAAGCTCGAACACGGTGTCTTCATCAGTGTTCTCTCGCACAATGATTCCATTGAGTCTTAGTGGAAGGCTGAGAAGGAGGAGGAACACTTGAAAAACTAGGAATATTTCTCTCCTTGATAGTGGAAATTTTTGGTTGAGGTCGTTTTGGTTGAACAAGAGAAGCAAGCCTCTTCTCTTGATAAGAAGGAGAAGGTGGAACTGTGTCATAGAAAGGAGGAATATTTGGTGTAGGAAGGACACTAGGTCCAACATGAGGAGGAGGTATATGTCTAACCTTAGGAAGAGTATTGTTATTCTCCTTAATAGAAGGTAAAGTGACATCCATAGGAATAGGGGGACGATTTTCCTTAGGAGGGAGATTAGTTCTATCTGCGAGGGGAAGAAATTCATCTTGAAGAATAACAGGAATGTCAAGTATTGGAGATCTAGGTTGACTTACGGATAAAATTATATCATTCTTCTAGTTTTGATAAGATTGAAAAAGAGCATAGCTCCTTGGTAGAAGAGATTGAAATTGTTTAGGCCAAAGGAAATCAATAGGAACATCGGGGCTTCTTTCAGATGGGCTTCTTTCTCCATTGTGAGGAAATTTCAGACACTTGTAGATTGGGGAAGAAATAGCCTTCATGGAAGATAGCCAAGGATAGCCTAACTTCACAAGGAATTGCTGAGAAGAGGGTATGATAACAAAGTCAACATCCATGGCTTTAGTATGAACTTCAATAGGAAGAGTGATAGAGCCAATGGTAGGACAAGAGAAGACATCAAATAACTCCACAACCACATTAGAAGCCTCATATATTGGTTTATGCAATTGTAAAGTGAAAAGATTCTCTTCGGTTATGACATTAACCATGCAAAAGGGATCAATCAGGGAACCACAAAAAGGGATATCCTTAACCTTCGCAACTATGTATAAAGGGCCATCGAATGTTCTAATGGTCTCGCTAGGGTGAAATTTAATACAAGTATCCTTAGGCAAATATTGTGTTTGTACCATATTAACCAAGTTTGGAGCCATAGAGGTGAATTCTTTAGAAGAGAGAGAATTAGACACAATCTTAAGATTTTGATTAGGAGGAGCTACTAATTTATTCCCTTTATCATTCACACCTACCACATATATAATATTATTATCAATCAATTCTTGAATCTTATTCTTCAATGCAAAATATTTCTCGGTATCATGACTAGGTTGACGATGAAATTGGCAAAAAGAATTGTTATCAAAATAAGGGGATGCAAGTTTAGAATAGTCAATTTGTTTTATAGGAGGAAGTTTGATAACATTTGTATCGAACAACTGAGACATAATACTATGTAAATATTCATTCAAAGGAGTGAACTATATTTCTCTTTGGAATTTTTTTGAAATAGAAGGCACACTTGTTGTAGCATTCACATTGTTCTTGTTGACTGGATCATTCAACTTGATGAACCTTTTTGTTGGTTTAAACTTCGCAATGGTTGTTGAACACTCTCCTCCTTATCACTGGGAGCCATAGGAGTGGATTGCTCCATTTGACTCACAGCTAGTTGATAATTGTGGAGTGTTGCACACAACTGTGGAAAGAAAGTAAATTCAGAGAAAAGAATCTTTTCCCTAATATATTTTTGTAAATTAGAAATGAAAATTCTTTGAATATCATTATAATGTACATGAAAAGAAATTTGAAAACACAAATTCTTCTATCTACCAATGAAATCAGCCACTTTTTCTTTAATGCCTTGTTAACAATGCATTAAATTAGTCAATGTGATTTTAGGGCCAATGTTGTTTTGAAATTATTGGACGAAAGAATTTGCCAATTGTTGAAAGGAATCGATAGAATAAGAAGGCAAATAGAAATACCATTGTAAAACCTTATTTCTTAGTGTTCTTGTAAACAATTTTGCAAGCAATCTTTGATCATAAGAAAAATCAGTTCACAAGGTTTGAAATTTTTTGACGTGTAAGAGGATCACCTTTTCCATTATAGAGTTCCAATTGAGGGATCTCAACATGTTTAGGTGGCATGACTTTAACAATATCAAGAGAAAGTGGGCTCGCAACATCAAAGGTGGGTACACTAAACTTGGATTGACTCATAGAAGCAATTTGTTGTTGTAAGGAAGACATTATTTGAGAAAGATTGTTATTTGTTGCTTCGATAGAAGAATTAATGTTAGACATAGGTGATTGGGAAGGTGGTGTGATGTTATTGAAAGAAGGCATGGATTGAAAATAAGGTCGTGGGACATTATAGTAAGTAGGCATGGGTGATGATTGGGTAGGAAAAGGGACACTTAAAGGAGGAATAAAGTTGTTGAAGGAATTGCCCCCTTGTGTCACACTGATTGGTTGAAGAATAATAGGAATATTCATGGAAGATGTAGGTAACGATGGAGGATTAAATGAAGAAGAGGGATTGCTCACATGACCCATAGTTGTAGGAATGACATTTTGAGTTTAAGTAGCCATCATGTTGGATGTGAAAGTAGGAATATTAGTCATAGGAGTAGTCAAAGGAATTGAAGGATTGACTTGTATTGAAGGTTGTGAATAACCTAGGGTTTCAGCACAACTCTTGATAGGCATGATATTAGAATCAAGAATATGTGCAATGTCCCACAATATATGGATTCCATTCTTATCACTTTAAATCATGTGCTTAAGGCCTTCAATTAATGGAAAAGATTCACTATTAGGATATTCTTGGGACATCCATTGTTGAAAGTTATCAAATTGATTGTATAATGTTGAAAGTTGATCTAAAGAAACCCTAGTTAAAGATTCTTCTTCATCACGAGATTCATCAATGGGGTGAATAGGCACATGATTAGAATGGGAAGAATTAGCATGATCCTCATTAAAGAAGTCATCCAAATTAGGCTCCATCTCCTTAGTAATTAAACCCTAGGAAGCCTTAATTCTAATGTTTCATCTAACAGGGATATGATAGGTAGGACTAATAGTGGTAGAACTCATGCATTAAAGGGAAAATTTGAATTTTGAATTGTGGAACTAGGCTTACAAAATTGAGTAATGCAAAATTTAAGAAAATAATAATTACACAATTTGAACTTTGTTGGAAGAAGGTAATGACACAATTTCCAAAAAAGAAAGAAAATTGAAAATTTAAAACTAGGGACAAGGGAATGCCACCTAATTTTAAAATCAGAATTTTTAAAATCATGGCAGACAATAATTAACCTCTTAATTTTAAAATTTTTCTTGAAAGTTGAAATGTTGAATTTTGAAGGTATTTCTGATTCTAGAGGGATAAAAAATCGATAAAATCAACCAATCTTATGGATTTAGGCTATTAAATATAGTCATAATAGTCTCCCAAAAGTTTGGGAAAAAAACCAAGGATCGTGGTGGGAATGCACATGGTTCGACCAACTTTTTTTGAGATTTTTTAGGGATGGATATTATGATGATTTTAAAGTTAACCCCCAAAAATAGGCAAATTTTACGATCTCTAGATGGGCGAAATGAAGGCGTAGATATAAAGATATGACCCTATTAGGGTTTTGAAGAAAAAAAGGAATTGAATTGCAATTTTGAAAAAGGTCAAACCTACTGGATAGGGACACCTTGGAAAATGTTTAGAAATCTAAATTGAAATTAAAATTGATTTGAAATGTGCACAAAATCCAATTAAATTTGAAAATTAGGTTTTTATGACCTAACCACTTAATTTTAAAATTTGAATTTGGGGAAAAAGTGGGAAAATTGAAAATTTGAATTGTAGGAATGAAGACAAATCGGAGAACAATAAAAAATATGAAAATTAAATGGAAATCGAATTTTTGCACAAGCTCAATATGATTTTTGAAAATTAGGGTTTTAACAAGTAACCTCTTAATTTTGTAAATTTTATTTGCAAATTGAACAAGACAAGGAGGAAATTGAATTTGACAAACAAAACAATTTTTAGATCTAAGATAACTACAATTTTTTTTTACAAATTACAAGTTCAATTTTAATTAAACAATAGGGCTTTTAATGATTTAACCACTAAGTTTGCAGAGATTTGAAACCTGTAAATGAAAAATATGCAATTTTGATCAAAGAAAAGCATGCAAGACGTCGGGTTCACCAAAATATAATGGTGGAAAAATGGTGAATGATAGATCAAGAGGAAAACTACCCTTTCCCTCAAAGAGAGATGATAGTCTCACTATTGATTACCCTTCAAACACTTTTTACCATGTTACATTTGGAAGAGGAGAGGAGAATTCAATAGATTCAACTTTCAAAGATGAAGATTGAATTTTGAATGAAATGGGAATGATAAGTTGATCCCCTCTTCCTTGTTTGAAATGGAAAGGAATTGATTGAATTATGTCATGCAAAAGTGACAAAGAGCTGATTATAGCTTGAGATCGGAATATGGAATGAAGTTGTGCACCTGGATCTGGCAGTAATACATTGAGACGAATTCATCCTGCGAATTTGAAGAAAAGATGCATGGACCATGTCAAGAATGTATACAGTCCTCGAAAAAATTCGCAAAACAAAAAGGGTTTTTTCGCCTGTGCAAATGGAGCCTGAATCCGAAAGTACAGCTGCACGCTTACAACCTATACACACAAAAAAGAGGAAAATGGGTTGGGATTCGGGGTTTGCCTTTAGGTCAAACCCCAGTTTTGGAATTAATCAAGTAATGCAAGAAAGTACTTGCAAGTAGATGTAAATGAAAGACTGAATTTTAAATCATCTCAAGGGAGGTTGTGATAGTAATGTTAATAGAAGTGCTTGTGTGGAATTGAATGTTGAAATAAATCTTCTCTTCAATGGTTGAATCCTTGACTTGAATGCAACACCTAGCCTTGAAGGGAGACTTGAAAATGTTCAATGCTTGAATGCTCTTGAATGCTTGATCGCTTATGCAACTTGACACACTCCATTCTTATCTAACTTCAACTTATCAAACTTATGCAAATGAGAGGATGAATGCCCCTTAAATACATGTTAGTGGATTTGATTTTCGTCATAGGCCGACATCGAGGGAGTTTCCCACCCAATGCACAACCAACAGTGCAACACTAGGAAGGGTCCTACCCCAAAATAAGGTAGGGATAGGGGTGCCACACCCCTTTCCTAGGAGGAAAAGGGCACCACACCCCTGTCCAAGGGGGGACAGTGGCACCATGCCCCTGTCCTACCCCTTTCTCAAAGGAAGAGTGTGGACGGGGTGACGCAGAGGCCAAGGAAGAAGTTGTTTTTGAGGGCTGAGTAATCTGCAATCTCCGATCAGGCTAGAGGATTCAAACTCGCGTGCGTGAGGACCCTAATGCAGTCGAAAATTGCTAGGGTCATAATTTTACGACACTACATTTTCATACTTGGAAATTGGAGATGTAGATACACTTGATTGAAAAAGATTATTGGGATGTTATTTAGAGCTTACTCTCTCTGACTAATGCAAATGAACTTGCCAAATTTACTATAAAAAAAGAAAAAGTATTGGAAAATATCTAGCTTCGCTTATCAAAATTATACTTGCACCGTGTGGATATTACAAAGTCTACAAAGAATATTTTAATGCTATTAAACAAGCTCTTTAGATCTGAACTAGAAAGTGCCAAGACAACATTGAAGCAAAGATTGTATAGATTGAAGATGGATAAATGTACAACAATGACGAATCATATAAGTAATTTTCACTCTATCCTAAATCAGGTAGCCGACATTAATGAGAAGGTAAATGCGTATGATGCCAAATCAATACTAAAATCCAATTGGTTTATGTTGAGGCTGCTTATGTTTACGGCTGCTCATGTTCTTCACATCTAAACAGCCAATATGTTGATCATGAAGTGCTTAAATTTTCTTATTGTTGAATCTGAAATATTTGTTTTAGCTGCAGCTTCAGAAGGGCATAGATCTGTAAAACAAATTGTCCAATCGGCTTTACCTGTATGTAATCATTCGAAGTTTCCTTGTATTCTGCATTTCATGATCTGTGCAGAAAAATGTCGTGGTTAGAAATCTCGAATCTCGTAAACAGTTGGAAAGTCCCCTAAATTGCGGGGGGAATATCGCATGCAATCACTGTATGACCTGTAGCAAGCCTGGTGGGCTCTGTTGTTCATCATAAATATTGGGTTATGAAAATAAATTGTAGAATCTTCAGGTTCCCTTTTTATCTACTAAAGTTGAATCATATAACAAAGGTTCATGTTTAGTCTTGAGACGTAAATTGGGACGTCTCTAAATTTGTCATTCTATTCTCTTGACGTGTTTTTCTCTGTAACAGTGAAGAGCCTTTTGAATCTCTACTTACCTAATAAAAAATATAAGATAATATTATTTGTGCAACAATGACTACTTTTATTTGAAGAATTTTTTAATTGAAAGCGGCTATGTACATGTATTTTGAAACCAAATAGAGAAAACTAATGATATATTAACCTACACTACTCAAAAGGCAAGAAACACTCACTATGCATAGTGGCTGGTAAAAATTGATAAAAGCATGTAAAGACTTTAAAAAATCAACCCTTGTTGTACCATGGAATGGTGCTTGTTTTGATGCAGGATGGGATTTCAGTGCTCTTACTGATAGAGTAAAATTGTGTTCAAGTAGTTATTTAATGATAATCACTTGGTCTAACACTAGTCTATAGAGTCTTCAACCAATGAATGGGTGACTATGATGAAAAGATGAGATCAATGCCTCATATTAGTTGAGAGACATTCGAAACAGAGAGGAGGACAAGTTTCCTCATGTATTGAAGGAGATAGAGGGAGATGGATAAAGGGGATAATCAAGGATGAGGATTCTCATTAGTGGAAATGAAGGGATATGATGGAAAAGTGTGTACTTGGAGTCTCTTAAGGAAATTTAAAAAATATATGAAAAATGGCCATGGAATGGATCCATGAGACATTACACTAAGGACATGTCATATATAAAATGACCCATGCCTTTTGTAGAAAACTCCCTACCTTTTTACACACGGGATGATGTGACATCTTTGACCAATGTTTAGGGTATTAGTGTAGGTTTTTTATTTTCCTTATGTTAGGAGGTATTTATTTTTCCTACACATATATTATTTAAGCTTGCTTAGGTTAATAGGAGTGGTTTATATGAGGACACGCGGCGAAATACTTCAGCTACATGTGCAACTCTCCACCTCACATGGGTAGTTGAGTTACACACCCTCTTTTGGCTTGTTGTGCCACCTCTCATAACCACTATTTTGTCATTTCCTGAGTGGGTTATGGGGTAGTTGGGTTACACACCCTCTTTTGGCCTTATGTACCAACTTTCTCAACTCCTTTTTTGTCTTCATGTAAGGAGGTTATGCCAAATGTTTTGGCATTTACCAAGAAGGTAAAACCTCCCACTTTTTATGGGGAATAGGAGTTAGTGCACCCCTTGGATGTATATGCTTATATTTTTCTATATAATAAGCCACTAGTTAAGTGATAGTTTGGTGAGAGTCTTCTCAAAATTCTCTTCTTTGTCTCTATTTCTCTCATATCAAAATTATCTTCATTCAACTATTTTGATCTTCAACCATCTGTTGCGTGAGGAGTTGCATGTGATCTACGATCGACATCAGATCTTGGCTCGGTTCTCGCTTCTCATAGAATCTAACATGGTATCAGAGCTTGTTGTTTGGTATATCTCATTGCTTTTTCAGATTTATTTGAGGGATTTGAGACTTTTATATAGCTAATATTTTCCTTAAAAACTAAGTATTCTCTTCTCCTACATTCTCGTGTGATCTGGAGAATTAGAACAATTTAAAGGAAAATAGCTTCTAGTTAAATCTGGTTTACATGTATGTGTTCTTGTAAGATCTGGGTGATTGCAGCTTTGTGGTAATATTGGAAGCTTAATAAGAATTTCCAAAGGGTCTAGAAGGCTTGATAAAGTCAAAAGTGACTTTTACTTCACCAAAATCAGAGTTTGGAGGACACAAGAAAAAATCAGAGTAAATTTTTTTTACTGGAGCTGTTTTAATTTTGACTTTAGTGTTTCAACATTTGTTCATTATCAAGAAAAACAATTTCTGGGTTTTCTTCTTAGCATCAAAAAATTTCTGGGTTTCGGATGATATTTCCATAAAATTAAAAAAATGGCAGAAATCGAGCTTGAATAGGGCCTAAGCCGTTTTTCTATTAGGCAAATTCAACAACCTTTCTTAAAAGTTGCACAACTTTTGCCTCGGGTGTCTGATTTGTGCAAACAAATATTTGACAAAAAGCTGGAAATGAGAAATATCCATTATTATAGGTATATTTGAATTTTTTTTCCTTTTTCTATCAGATATTAAAGGTTGTATCAGCTACTTCTTTTTCTCTTCAACTGGTCATATCTTTCTCCTCACAACTCTATTTTTCAAAAACTAATAGTTGTTGGAAAGGTATTGAGATAAATTAAGGAGTTATAAGGCGAATTTGTTTCAGAACTTGTCTCAATTTATTTGTATTGAAAATCTCTATTGGCTCCTTACAAGAATTGTAATATGATAAAAAGCCTTGTAAATGCACTAATTATAAAGTGCCAACCTTGTAATATTTGGGGGGGTGATTTTTGAGACTAGTGAAAAGGGGGGGTGTCTCTTGTGTCTTCTTTCACACACTTTTCCTAATTCTTTGCAATCTTCTTCTTTGCTATCATGGATGCATCTATAGTTCCACTTTTAACACCATATAATTACTTTGAATGGAAATCTAAGATGATAATATATCTGAAAAGACATGGATATCATCGTGTTACTATGGGACTTGAAACTGAACCTCAAATGTTGCAGAAAATATTAAATGGTTTAATAAATGTGATGAAGCTTTTGGTACTCTATGTATGTCAGTCTCTCCTAACCTTCTTTTTCACATTGAATCTGCCACTACACTAAATGCAATGTGGACCACTTTAGAAAACCTCTTTGGTAAGGAGGATGAGCTAAGAGGTCATCAATTAGAGAATGAACTCATAGGGTTGAATCCAACCAATTTTGATACTATATAAGACTTCTTCACTAAACTTAAGTCTGTAAGATTGTAGTTGGAACAATGTGGAACTAAGAAAGATGATAAGCAACTGATCTTGAGTATTCTTTCTAAGCTTGGTCCTAACTATTTAGTGTTTGTTTCTACATTCTATGCTACAAAATGTGCCCTATGTACCACATTCAAAATGCCTTCTCTAGATGAATTTGGTATAGAATTCACTAGGGAGCAAGACAAATTGGTTCAAATGGGTACAATAAAACCCTCTAAGTCACATGCCTTAGCTGTAAATCAAGGCACACAAGAACAAAAGGGTCTAGTAAGAAAGATAAGAAACAAAAGAACCAAGGAGAGAAGAAAAAAGATCAGAAATCTACTACTTCAAAAGTAAATAATCAGACGTCTTCATCAAAAGGTGAACAACCTAAGAAGGATAAGGTCAAGTGTTCTTATTGTAAGAGGCTTGGTCATGATGAACATAAGTGCTTAAAGAAACAAATTGATCACCTTTAAAATCTTCTTGAAAAAAACAATATCAAGGTTCCTGATTCAGTCAAACAGAGTTCATTAGAAGGATCTTCTAAGGATACAAATAAGAGTAAAGGGAAAGGAAAGGGCAAGGCCCTAGTTGTTGTTGCTTCACAACCCAATTCTTGGATAATTGAGTTGGGTGCTTCGCACTACATGGCTTCTTCAAAAGATGATTTCACCTCTTTAGAGCCATGTTCTATGCCTTCCATACTAATGGGTGATGACACTCCTGTTGAAGTGCATGGGAGAGGGTCTGTTGATGTGGGTGAAGGAACATTTAAGGATGTCCTTTGTGTTCCATCTTTATCAACTAATCTCCTATCTGTTTATCAAATCACTCACACTGGTTTTGGCAAGCAAGTTGAGTTCACACCAGATACAATGGTAATTAGTGAAATGCATAATGGGTCTACTATTGCTATGGGAAAAGTAAATCATCAATCCAGATTATATCAATTTTCTCACTTTGTTCCTGAATTCGATAGTTTTACTCACTAATGCATATGAGATCAGTTGTTTGTGCCATCAACGATTTGGCCACTTGAACAATCATTACTTGCAACAACTTAGTTAATAAGACATGGTTTCAGGGTTGCCTTCTATTCAATTTTCTGATGGAGTTTGCCAGGGATGTATTCTTGGTAAGCATCTTTAGGAGAAGTATGATAAAGGTAAAGTATGGAGAGCTACACAGCTATTGGAGTTAGTACATAGTGACTTGGCTAGACCATTTCCACAACCATCCTTCAATAGGGCTAGATATGTCTTAACATTTATTGATGACTTTTTCAGATTTACATGGGTTTGCTTTCTCAAACAAAAGTTTGAGGTATTTGAGAATTTTTTGGATTTCAAAGCTTTTGCAGAGAAACAATCTGGGAATTTCATCAAGATACTACATACAGATAGTGTGGGTGAATATATTAATAATCAGTTTGAACAATTTTGTGCTTCAGAAGGTATCAACATGTAGCACACGGTTCCATATAGTCCTTAGTATAATGGTGTCACAGAATGAAATAATAGGTCTTTGAAGGAAATGGCAAATTGTATGATTCACTCCAAGTCTTTGGTACTTTGGTATTGGGCAGAGGCCATCAATTGTGCATTTTACGTCCAGAACCGAGTTCCTCATAAAGCTATGAAGGGGGTAACTCCTTTTCAAGCTTGGACTAGTCAGAAACCTATAGTTAAGCATTTCAGAGTGTTTGGTTCTCTTGCATGGGCCCACATTCCAGCAAAGAAACACAAGGCTATGGATCCGCAGAGGAAACCTTGCATATTTGTTTGGTATCCAGATGATGTAAAAGGGCATAGACTTATCCATCCCTCTACACATGAGTTGTTCATTGAGAGGAGTGTTCATTTTGAGGAGAGTTCTTCTATTTCTTCTCATACCACTTCTCCATCTACTATCACATTGGAGACATTGCATGATGATGATAGTTCTTCTGAGGATCTTAATCCTCCTAATCCTAATGAGAAGTCTTCTTCATCCACTTTAGATGGTGATAGTGATGGTGAGGATTCACATTCTTCTCATAGTCATCATTCAGAGGTTGATGATTCTTCCCCAGACTCTCCAGCTTCAGTGCCTCTTTGGGCTCGACAAACTTTTGAGTCAACAAGAGATTGGCTTGGTTATCCATGAGATACTAGAAGGACTAGGTCACAATTTCAGC
Organism: Cryptomeria japonica; assembly: GCF_030272615.1. Lineage (NCBI taxonomy): Eukaryota > Viridiplantae > Streptophyta > Pinopsida > Cupressales > Cupressaceae > Cryptomeria > Cryptomeria japonica. The sequence continues at coordinate 149,303,942 of NC_081415.1, forward strand.
AACCGCCACATCTCTTCATTGCTTCAACTTCTGATCCACGATCTTTTTGAGAATCTTCAAGTGTTCCCGAATGGGATGCTACAATGCAAGAAGAGTTTGATTCCTTGGAAAGGAATCACATATGGGATTTAGTTCCTCTTCCTAAGGGAAGGAAAGTTTTTCGATGCAAGTGGATCTATCAAACAAAATTTGTAGTAGATGGGTCGGTTGATAAGTATAAGGCTCACTTGGTAGCAAAAGGCCAAGTTCTAGGGGTTGATTACTCTGAGACTTTTTCTCCAGTTGCTAAGATGAATTCTATCTGGCTTGTCCTTGCTATTGTTGCAGCCCATCATTGGCAAGTTCATTAGATGGATGTGAAGAGTGCATTTCTTCATGGTGACCTTCAGGAGGAAATCTACATGGAGCAAGCACAAGGGTTTGTTCAGGATCCTTCACTTGTTTGTCGACTTCGAAAGTCTCTCTATGGCCCCAAACAAGCTCCTCGAGCTTGGTATGCCAAGATGGATTCCTTCCTTCTGACAGTTGGTTTTACTTGATGCCATTCTAATCCAAACATCTACATTCTACAGCAAGATGATACTCTCACATTTCTAGTTCTCTATGTTGATGACTTGTTGATCACAGGGAGTCACTCATCCACCATCAAGGTAGTAAAAAATGCTCTACATGATAGATTTCTGATGTCAGACTTGGGTCTTCTACATTACTTCTTGGGAATTGAGATCACTCAATCTTCTTTAGGCATCTTCCTTGGACAACCCAAGTATGCACTTGATATGCTCTCCAGATTTTGCATGGCTGATTGTAAACCTGCACCTACTCCTTTTTTGTTTGGGGTAAGACTTGAGGCTAAGTTCTCTTCACCCTTGGTTGATAGCACTTTATATTGACAACTAGTTGGGAGCCTCATCTACTTGACTCATACGAGATGTGACATTTCATATACGGTGGGCATGGTCTCTAGATTCATGTAGGAGCCACATGAGTTGCATTGGAAAGAAGCTAAGCGGATTCTCCACTACATTCAGGGTACTCACAGTTATGGAATTCAGTATGCAGCAGGCATGGATATTGACTTGGTGGGATATATAGATTCAGATTGGGTGGGTGATTCTTAGGATCGCAAGTCCACATCAGGGTATTGCTTCTCACTTGGTTCTGGTCAAGTTTGTTGGTCGAGTAAGAAGCAGTCTGCTATTTCTCTTTCATCAACAGAGGCTGAGTATCGAGGGGAATTTAATGCCACCACTGAGGCTATTTGGCTTCAGAATATTCTCACTAAGTTTGGTATTCCAGTTAGGAAGCCTACTATCATCTTCTGTGATAATCAAAGTGTTATACATATCTCAAGAAATCCAGTTCATCACTAGAGGACAAAACACATTGAGATACATATGCACCATATTCGGGAGCTCATTCATGAAGGCATTATTGATCTTAAGTATTGTTCTACAACGGAGCAAACTGTGGACATCTTCACAAAACCCTTCACTGAAATCAAGTTCCTTCATTTGCGATCTTTGCTTGGGATACGACAGGTGTCTACTTTAGGAGGGGCTTCTTAGTCCTTTCTTTCTCTCCTTATTTAAGGGGGGACTATTCCTCTTATGGAGGACTTCTTCTTTTTGGGGGGCTATCTATTTGCATGGGTACCTAACCTGGTTGCATTTGTCGGGACCCATATTTACACCCACCTAAGCTACACTTAAGTGGGGGTGTTAGTGTAGGTTTTTTTTTCCTTATGTTAGGAGGTATTTATTTTTCCTACACATATATTATTTAAGCTTGCTTAGGTTAATAGGAGTGGTTTATACAAGGACACGTGGTGAAATACTTCAGCTACATGTGTAACTCTCCACCTCACATGGGTAGTTGAGCTACACACCCTCTTTTAGCTTGTTGTGCCACCTCTCATAACCACTATTTTGTCATTTCCTAAGTGGGTGATGGGGTAGTTGGGCTACACACCCTCTTTTGGCCTTATGTGCCAACTTTCTCAACTCCTTTTTTGTCTTCATGTAAGGAGGTTATGCCACATGTTTTGGCATTTACCAAGAAGGTAAAACCTCCTACTTTTTATGGGGAATAGGAGTTAATGCACCCCTTGGATGTATATGCTTATATTTTTCTATATAATTAGAATTATACTCTCACCTTCACTAGTTAAGTGATAGCTTGGTGAGAGTCTTCTCAAAATTCTCTTCCTAGACTCTATTTCTCTCTCATATCAAAATTATCTTCATTCAGCTATTTTGATCTTTGATCATCTGTTCCATGAGGAGTTGCATGTGATCTACGACCGACATCAAATCTTGGCTTGGTTCTCGCTTCTCACAGAATCTAAAATGGTATCAGAGGTTGTTGTCTAGTATAGCTCATTGCTTTTTCAAATTTCTTTGAGGGATTTGAGACTTCTATATAGCTAATATTTTCCTTAAAAACTAAGTATGATCTTCTCCTGCATTCTCGTGTGATCTGGAAAATCAGAACAGTTTAAAGGAATTGTTTGAGAGAAAGTATGGAAGGATGAAAATAATAAGGGCTGAAAGCTATGATGGGGAATATATACCAATAATTTCTAGAGAACGTACATATTTCTTCCCTATCTTTATCAAGATCAAAAGGGGCCAAAAATTGGAATGAATAGTATATGATGAGTAACTTGAAGAAACTTATTCCGAGTTGTGGAGAACAAATCGATGGGGGATTTACAAATGATGGTTATGTGTTATGTTTTCATGATGGTATTTTCTCAATATTCCTACGTGTTAGGTTTTTAAAATTGGACATATTTTTTCTCTTTAATATTATTTTTTATTTTATAATTTATTGATATTATTATTATTTATTTCTTTGAATATCATAGATGGCTATGGATGAGGATAAGGATGCATATAACGATAATTTATAATTGCATACCAAGATAGTAGGATCTCATCTTGAGTGATCATTGTATCCTAGTAAAGCCTTACTATGACATTTGGATTCTACAAACACATATACTAGAGTGAATTAATAGGGATATGGGTTAATGAATGAGGTGTGGAAAGTGTGTGGATTGAATAATGGGATACAATTTTAACTGGCAAATGTTTTTATGAACAACTTTGGCACACATCAAATTATGGGTGTTGAAGAATTTAATAAGTGGGTTTAGGATTTGAAGATGGTGGAATAAATATGATAGTGTTTTTTTAGACATGTGGATCCAAAATAGAATGAGGAGATGGTGGAATGGATTATTTATGAATAATTACACATTGTCAACACCAAGGAGAGATCTTTTATAGGATACATACACTTCTAATCAAGTAAGAGGTCCTAATCAAGGATACCCGCCTCCAAGCAAGGATAAAATCTTCACGAATGATACAAAATTATATGCAAGAAAATATTCCTATTGAAAATATGCTTTTCAACAAAGGAAAAGTGATTCCTTAGAAAAAAATAGAAAATGATTGAAAACTATTAATGTCCCTAAAGTTAAAACAATAAGAACTAGGATATTATGTTCCTAGCCAATTATGATTTCACATGTAATGGCACTACTATGAATGAAACCCCCCCCCCCCCCCCTCCCCCACAAAAAAAAGCTACTAGTCTCACATAGTGAGGAGTAACATAATAGGGCCAAAGGACTTGTAATGCACTACTTTTAGACTTGGACTTAGAAAAAGATCAACATTAGTTGTAATATGAATATGAGCTCTATCATATAAATCTTCTACAAGTTATTTAAAATATCTATGTTGAAATCACCAATAGAATGAGAGAAAATATGATGAAAGAGACAAAACATAATAGGCCATCAATTTTCTTGGAGTTATTTGTGAATTTTATGAAAGGAAAAGTAATCTCTATATTATATTTAGGCTTCCAAAAGTTTCACTTTACTAGGTCAAAATGAGCATCAACATAGATAGGACGTGTCTCTTTTGGGTTAGGAGGATTAGGTTTTGGTAAGGGAACCGATAAAGAAGAGGAACAAAATTCTACACCTCCTCTAGTGTATTTTGAAGGAAGTTATACAAGGAGTTTGATTCCTTGTTCCATCTTTCCAACACATTGTCCACTGTATTCTTGTTTAGTTTTTATCTCATACCCAAACTCATAATTTGTTTTCAATCACTAGGGTGGAGGAATTTCATTATAGAGCTCACTGAATTTTTTTTGTGTAAGTATACTTTGAAGGAACAAAAGGATGAATACATGAAACGGAATGGATCTTTTGAGGGATATTCTAATCTCTATCATCATTACTCTTATCAACTTTATTAGGTTTGCATGAAGTTTTCTCATCCTCTAAAGCTTAATCTTAATGTTATATTAGATCATATCATTAAGGAAATGAATAAAAACATCTTGTCTCAAAAAATGTTCATGGCTACGATAATCTCTTGGAGAATGGGGAGGTTCTAAGGTGATATAAGTGTTCAGAGATTCATTATCAATTTGTTTAGATTGTTCCTCTTGTACCAAAGTAGCCTTGTGAAAAGAGTATTCATAATTAATCCCCAATCTTACATTTCCATTGGAGACATCATTGATAAAGTATTAACTATATACTCATGAATACAAGATACTCTAGGAGAAGTGCAAGTATGCTTCATTTCAATATCATATCTATGAAGAGTATCAAAGGTACCACTTGTAACATCCACTAAAGATTTAGTGACATCCAAATATTCAATAAACTTATTTAAGAATATCACCATATAACAACATGAAACATCTATTAAGCTTTTTAGAAATGAAGTGAATGTAGAAAACACATTTTAAATTCTTTTGATGAAATAAATTAGTGTTATGGATGACTGGAAGTAACATGAAGTGAAACAAGCCATCATAAAACACCCAATTTTAATCAATATATCTAGTAAACAATATAATCACATGCAAAATTGGAAATCAATTAGATTTTGTAAATTCCATAGAAAAATATTAGATCTAAAAGCACAGAATTATAAATATACAAAATGTAAGAATCATTGGATCCACCAAAATGTAGATGTGGGTAAATTGTAGTCACTAGCCTTTTTATGTAAACTAGGATTCAAACTCATTCACCACATTAATACATTGAAGAATAATCAATAGGCCCAACTTAAGACATATTGTAAGAGTTGGGGTCGGGAAAGCATATCCTTGATGATTCTTTTGAATTGATAAGAAAAAGTGTGAGAACTAGGGTTAATGATCTAAAATTAATAATAATAAAATGAAATAGATAATTTCAAGTCAAATATATAAACTCTAAGGACATATTTGGCAATGGGACTCAAACTAGAACCTATGTATGAAATTAGGCCCAAAAGTGCTAGATTATGGGCCCAGCTCACTTAGTTCTAAATATGTCAAATTGAGATATTGACAAAAGATTGAGGATCAGGATTTCACAAAAAAATACTCTGAAAACTTTTTCAAAAAGGTGTTGGACACTATTCAATGATTTCCACTATCTAGGATTTTTTGTTTCTTCAAAATCTAGTTCCCTTTGTCTCAGTCTATACTTCCTAGATCTATATTCCTCGAGTGATAAATCTAAAATTGGCATGTACATGAGACAAAAAATGGTTTTTCATTGATAGAGGTTTGCCTTACTCAAACCCTAAGTTTGGAATTAACCTTTTAATAAAATAGATAGAAGGGAAAACGCTGAAGTAAAATACGAGATCCAGAATCTGTGATGAACCCTTCCTAAATTCACCCTTGATTTTGAGGTGGACATGTTGATGCTCTAGTCTTCATTATATTGATTACTAATATTTAAAAATAATAATAATACAAGGAGCTCTCCCCTAGGTATGTTCTTCTATTAAGAATTATTTTTTATAAAAGAAGCAAAAAGTATTTAATATTTTTTAAGATATTAATTATGCAAAAAATCAAGCATTAACTAGTCTGTGCAAGTAAAAAGAAAACCTATTATATTTTACATAGTCGATTTTGTTGTTTTAATATTATTATACGACTTATGTAATTGATCATTTCATAGATTTTATATTTTTTACTACAAAACACATTTTTGAAATTTAAGAACGGAAGGAACATTTAACATGTATATCCATATTAACCATCCAACTGAAATATTTATTAGTTTAGAGAAATCATAGAAAAAGTAAATATATATTATTTATTAAAATTTGATATTTAATTCTATTATAGTTCTTTTTTTTTTTGTACCAAGCACATGTTTTAAATAAAAATTAAAAGAGAATTTGGTGTATTTTTTAATTAATTATCAAAATAAATCACACTTATACTAGTTTAGATAAATCACAAATAATATAAATATATTTTACAAACTTGAATTTGATGTATCATTACAGTTATATTTGTTCAAAGTCATTAGTCATCTTTCCTTACAAATATAATATTGTTCAAAACATAAAATATACTTTTTAATTTCTTGCTCTACCAAAAATATATTTTCTATAAAACTTGTCTTTCCACAATAAGCATCCAATGAATTCAAACATTGGTTAGTTTAGATAACTCACAATTAAAATAAATATATTTTATTGACTTGACACAATTTTTTAGTATCATTAATTATGTTTGATTTCATTAGTCATTGCTTACAAATGTTATATTTTTCAATTGCAAATAATTTATACTTTTAAACATATAATGTATTTTTAATTAGTTATTGTTCAATCAAGAACACATTTTCTATAAAGAAGGAAGGAACAATTGGCATGTTTTTCTATAATAATTGTTCAAAGAATTCAAACATTTATTAGTTTAGATATCTCACAAATAAAATAAACATAGTTTACATACCTGAAATTATATTTTCTGAAATTATATTTTCTTACTATTAAATCTGTTTTAGATCATTATTCATTGCTTATAAATTTTATATTGTCCAATACAACTATCTTTTAATTTTTAACATACAATACCTTTTTTGACTCCATGTGCTTCTTCCAAGAACACATTCACTCTATGGAAAAAGTAAAACTAATAACTATTCACATTATTTAAATATTGCCTAGTTTAGAAAAATTACAAATAAAATAAATATATTTTATATATTTTAATTAGATCATTGTTCATAACTTATAGAACTTTCATTTTCTTTATGAACAATTATAGTTTGAATATTTCAAATATAGACTAATTTGGTAACTAACAAGAAATATATAAAAATATTTTACATAATTTGACTTTTTATTATCAATATATCATTTTGACTTATAATTTAAAACATACATTTTTGAAATTCAAGAACATGTTTCTTATAGAGAATGGAAGGAACTTTAACATGTATATCTATATTAACCATCCAACTGAAATATTTATTGGTTTAGAGAAATCATAGAAAAAGTAAATATATATTATTTATTTGAATTTGATATTTAATTATATTATAGTTTTGTTTTACATCATTATTCATTTGCAATGAATTCTATATTGTCTTCTTACAAATATCATATAATTTAAAACATAAACTATATTTTTGAGTTTCAATTTTTTGTGTCAAGCACATGTTTTATATAAAAATTAAAAGAAAATTTGATCTTTTTTTTATTAATTATTAAAGTAAATCACACTTATACTAGTTTAGATAAGTTACAGATAATATAAATATATTTTACAAACTTGACTTTGATGTTTCATTACAATTATATTTGTTCAAAGTCATTAGTCATCTTTGCTTACAAATATAATATTGTTCAAAACATAAAATATAGTTTTTAATTTCTTGCTCTACCAAAAACATATTTTAGATAAAAAATTAAAGGAACACCTAAATTGTCTTTCCACAATAAGCATCCAATGAATTCAGACATTGGTTAGCTTAGATAACTCACAATTAAAATAAATATATTTTATTGACTTGACACAATTTTTTATTATCATTAATTATGTTTAATTTCATTAGTCATTGCTTATAAATATTATATTTTCCAATTGCAAATAATTTATAATTTTAAACATAAAATGTATTTTTTAATTAGTTATTGTTCAACCAAGAACACATTTGCTATAAAAAAAAAGGAAGGAACAATTGACATGTTTTTCTATAATAATTGTTCAAAGAATTCAAACATTGATTAGTTTAGATATCTCACAAATAAAATAAACATAGTTTACATACCTGATTTAATATTTTCTTACTATTAAATTTGTTTTAGATCATTATTCATTGCTTATAAATTTTATATTGTACAATACAAATATCAACAAATAAAATAAAATTTGTGATGCGCAATTCAAAACTAAAAGTCTTCTTCTATTAAGAAACCTGTTAAACACACCCAAATGCTCAGAGTGGGGGTTGAATTAGTAAAAATCAATTTTTAACCATTCATTAACTTTTTAAACCTTTAAAGCATATCTACAAAAGTAAAGAATAGTACATAAATGCATAACACAATGAGGAAAAATCCAAGGACTAAAAAACTACAATGAGGATCAACTTGCAATATATGAAACAAGTTATTACAATGTTTGTTTTCGGCCTTCTGTCAAGGAAGCTCAATGATCTCTAAATGGACTTGTAGGCTAAGGCACACTACTCTAGGGAAAGATACAATACTTGAAGTCTAAGGATTGCTTCTCCAAAGAAAGGAAGAATGAGATTACAATAACATACATAATGTGAATTGCACTATAGAAGAAGCATATGAAAAACGCTAGTAGTGGAGTCCTCTTTGTAGCCCAAATACTCTATCATATAGATTTTTGTACACTTCATAATAATATGGTGTATCACTAATTTCTTTCACACATCACATCAACATTGTATCAACTCAAAAAATTCTTTTTTTTCTTCCTTATCTATTATCTACACCATCTAGAAACATGAATTAGGTTGTCTATAATAAGACCTAACAACTAAAACATGTGACCTAGAATAGGTTGGCTCCAAGAATATGCATCTACAAAAGTAAAGAATAGTACACACTCAATCCCCCGAATTTCAACACCAGTGTCAAGGTCACTCATTGTTAACCTTTTTATCATTAGGAAATGACTCAATACATCATGCAGACCAAGATGAAGCTACTAAAGGTTATATATAACTTCCTTATGATATCTCCAAAATAGATTATTCATCTAGTTATGGTGCAGAAGAACATCATTAAAAAAATGGTAAACATGTTCAAGCTAGACTGACATGAACATGATAAAAATAGTATGCACCAAAGCACCAGCATCCTTGAAAGTCCTGTCACTTGTTCAATAAACTATCCTTAAAATATTCCCAGAACTACTTTGGTAGAATGTAAAGCTTTCTAGTGAGCCAACTTTAACAATTTGTTTTTATAGATAGTGATCTAGAGTTCAAAATTGTATTATTTTTTTTGTACAAATAATTAAGTCCTATGAATTAGTAAATGATGAATGAAACATTTCATAACTTAATTCCATAAGTAAACAACCAATTCATGTAGTTTGGAAGAATGTAAAGCAAAAAACCAACACAATTTCATATATAAATAGACTGTACTATATTTAGATAAATTTTCTCAAGCAACCAAACATAAAACTAAACTCAAACACTATACTATTAACTTCCTAAACATGTGAACTTAAACCAAGATGATTCAACACATAACCAGGTTAAGAATAATACAAATTGATACATACCATCTTCTCTAGGCTAGTGTATTGTCATTAGATGATTTACTATACTGCCTTCTATATCTCTGACCAATGGTACAATTGCTCTCAAACATATTCAACACATACACATTGTAAAATGCATCAATGACCTCAACACGTACACCAATCATCTCCTTAGTTCCAATAAATACTTTTAAACATCAAGTTGACATCAATGACAACACATAATGCAATATCCCCATTCTTCATTGGTAGAAACACCATATCTACAATACCTCCCCTTTGACTAGTATCTCTCTCATGGCATAATCTATACAATGTCTTGTAATTTGTTATCAATGACGAAGAGAATAGTATCTACCTAACTAAAAATGATACAATATATACTTTCCCCTATCAGTGTGCATCAACTATTAATTCCCCCTTTACATGGAGATGCGTCATCAAAACTAATATTAGATGCGAAAATCCCCAACTATACATCTACAATGGTAAAACTATACAACCAAGTCTTATCTTATTTGTCCCTTCTTGAGAGTTAGGATTCTCTTATATTTTACCTTAAGTTTGACTAGAGAAATATTCCATGTTGTCTATGCTAAGGAGAGGATCTAGATTTGACATTCAAATTGCATATATAGATCCCCAATAGTATCCACATTATCTAGAGTCTAAATTTTTTGATTTACTTCCTCTTCTTCTCAAAAAATGTTTTCTTAAGAATCCAACCTCAGCTCCATTTCTTCCCTTAGCTAGAAAATTTTCTTTTTGATTTGATTTCTTTTCTTGTGTGAAAAAAGTAGTTGTACATGAATTTGATCTATTTGTGCTCTCATGGAGCCATCATTACCCTTTCCTAAATCATATGTGTTGCCAAAATGAAAAGTTTTTCACTCAATAGAGTTAATATGTTCCTTGATTTTTTAATGTGGTTTGGCCACCTAAGATTTAAAATTGGTACTCTACGACTGCTTCATCAATATTGTTTTTAAATTTCTTAATACTTTTTTATAGTAAAATATGTGCATTAGCTCACATTTATCAAAAAAATTAGTTTTCCCTTATTATTATACCTTCTTAGGTCTTCATTTTTTTCTCTCTCTTCCATATGATATGTATGATCTTTGAAGTAATCCATAATATTTTCCTTAAACACCCTTTCTGCAGTGTCCAAAGCCATTTTAGGATTGCTCTCTTTCTTTTCCTATCCATCACTAAAACTTGGAATATTAACCTTTTTTTAAACTTGTCTTTCTTCAATATTACCTATATCGTTGGAATTTTGTATTTCCTTTTTATTATCCACAGTCTTCCCTATATTAATAGTGTTCTCCAGACCAATTTTTTTTTGCACTTTTCTTAGTATCACCTAGAGGAGGTAAACACTCCTTATCTCTTTTCTCTACACTTTGTTAGTCAATATCAAAATTCTCTACAGGAGGAGTCTCTTTGGTTGGTTCAACACTCATTTCATATCCACAAATATCTACTAAGGGAGCATCAAATATTGTCATATTAATGTCTTGGTTGGATATACTAGGAATATCTTTATCTATTAGTTTGAGCTTCTTCATCTCTTCAAGAATTAAGCTATCTTTTATTTTGTTTCTTTCTTCATTCTTTCATGTCATATTTGTCCCTTCCCCTTAAGAGTCTTTACCGTTTTATTTGTCTGAAACTTTTTTCCTTGCATATGTGAAAGTATATCCCTTTCCTCAATTTCCTAAGAGAAACTCCAACATTATTCATCACCTATTCCCTCATTTTTACTTATCTATCTTAGAATAGCCTTTTGCCTCTCAGTGCCAAAAACTTTTACAAGTCTTTCTTGAAGTTTTTCAAGTATTTGATTTAGATTCATATTGAAGGTGGTTAAATACATCACTATAGCCTTCTCAATTATTGCCTTATCAACTCAAGGCACATTATCAGATAATTCAACTATTTGATATAAATCTCATTTGTAATCAATGTGAACACTAGCTCCAAAGGCACATGTTCTTGTACATTTTGATTGGTCTTATTTTCTCTTTTTTTCAATATGGAGGCCTCTTTTTCTTTCTTCCATTCTTCCTCATCATTGTATTCATCATTTCCAAGTAAAGGATTATCTTTCTCTTCCTATTTTTTCTTGTACTTTGTAGGAGCCTTAGGTTTCTATTTATAATAATAGCACACCTTTTTTTTCTATGAGGTGTTGTTGTTGTTGTTCCTATAGAAGGCATAGGAGTAGTATTCATTTCAATTATCTATAGTAGAAGTGATGAAAGTGTAAGATTTGTAACCATTTTAGATACCTCAACAGAGCTCTTATTAAGTTCCTTCACCTTTATCTTCTAAGACTTTTGGTTAGTAATAATTTATTCATAAGATCCAAACCTCTTTGCATCAAGATCTATTGGTTATTTAAGAAACACTTTAGAATGAGCAATCCAATCATCTACAAAAAGCTCATATGGAAATTTAAGAGTCTAGGAAGTTCTAGGCTCAATAACCTCCATATAGAAGTTGTCTTTGTTAACCAAAAATAGGATTAATTATTTTTATCTTTCTACATATTCTACAAGTATTCTATATCTCATTTTCATGTCACCTTGGATTTTTTTTAAGAAGCTCCAAAATTCACTATCACTAGCTTTTCCATATGGAAATCTATGCACATGATCTCTTATTTGTGAAGCAATAGAAACATGTTTTCTCAAAACCACATTTCTTTTATCATGCAATTCTATCATAAAATAAATAATTAGGAAAACAATTGGTAAAGTCAATAAGTTAAGTCCACTTAGTGTGGAAATTTTACATTTAGAGGATCCCATTTTGAAAACTAAATGGGATCTCGTTTCTTTCTTTTTTTTTTTTTTGTTATTGTTTTTTTATTTATTAAAAACACGCTATATTTACATGAAATATAGCATGTATACTTTAAGTTTTATTTCATGTATATACTAGCACGATGTTTGAGAGTGGTTTTAGATCCATAGGAGTTATAATACAAATTATAGATTTTAAAAGTTCCTATAAATTTTTAGGCTTAGTCAAATTTCACTAACCAAAACTTGAAAGAACATTTTAACATCTAACTATACATGTATAACATTTATACATAACATTTAAACATATAAAAAGAAATTTAAACATTGAAAAATTGAACTAGGTAGGTACGGAGAGAGAGATAAAGAGGTATATGTAGATAAATAGAGGAAGGAAGGGAGTGAGGAGAGGTGAATAGAGAGAGTAGAGAGTTAAGGATGTGAGAGGGAGGTAGATAGATAGATCTATATTTTGGGGGAGAGAGGAGAGAGATAGGGAGAGGTAGAGATGGGATAGAGGAAGAGTAATATGGAGAGAGATAGGTCTAGAGATTGAGAGATAAAGAGAGTGATATATATAGAGCAAGAAAATGTTGATAAGAGCCTGCAGATTGCTAGAATTTAAGTCTGCAAATTTATAAGGTCTTCTAAAATCTAGAAGTTGCATTACAACTCCTAGAGATCTAAAACCACTCTCAAACATCTTGCCAATATATACATGAAATATAACTTAAAAGTTACATTTCATGTATATATAGCTTGTTTTTAATCTGGTTTGGCCACCTAAGACAAAATTGGTACTTTACGACTGTTTCATCAATATTGTTTTTAAATTTCATAATACTTTTTTATAGTAAAATATGTGCATTACCTCACATTTATCAAAAAAATTAGTTTTCCCTTATTATTATACCTTCTTAGGTCTTCATTTTTTTCTCTCTCTTCCATATGATATGTATGATCTTTGAAGGAATCCATAATATTTTCCTTAAACACCCTTTCTATAGTGTCCAAAGCCATTTTAGGATTGCTCTCTTTCTTTTCCTATCCATCACTAAAACTTGGCATTTTCTTCTAAATTATGCTTGTTGTACATGAGGATTTTTTAAAATAATGATTATGCCCAATACAAAATTAACAAGAAGAAAATGCCAAAAAAAATTACACAAAAATATCCTCATTAAAGGTTAATGACTTATAGAAATTTTTCCAAAAGGATTCAGAAAAATACTTTCATTTACGTCAAACTATGCTTGCCATACACGGGCATTGTATGGTCCTAAAAAGTGACTTTTAAACTATAGGTTGTAGTAATGCCTATTCAAAATTAATTTTTAAAAATTGGGTATTAAATAAATTACTTATTTGTAAAGTAGACTTAGCACTACATTTTCTTTAAATGAATATTTTCAAGATTCATTCTTTAATTTCTTCAAATTTTTAGGTCAAACATGAAGAAATCTAAAAAACACAGAAAACACTTCCACTTTTTGGCCAAAAAGTGGACTCAACTTCTTGTAGCCACCCCAATTACAGATCTATAAACGAAACAATAATTAATTTCTTTGCTTTCTAAAAATCCTACATTAATTTTGTCTTAATAGCTCACATAGATCAATATATTTTCATTCTTTGACCATTGGATAACCAGTGTGTATGGTAGTAGTAGAGGAAAACCTTGCATGGTTAGTGAAACATATTTTATAGGCAACTTTGGGATAGAGGCCTATTGAAAACCCAAATCAACAATTTTATTTATTGTCAGTGCCATATTAGTGTTTTCTCTAGTTAACCTAATAAGAAACATCATTCTTTACCAACTTCAATGTGGGAACATCTATAGTACAATACAATCTTTCTATAACCCTCATAGCTTCTTTTGTTATCTTGTAGAGTCATTATAGCCATGCATGTGGCTCAATGCAATTCTAACCATCTCCTATTCTTAGAACATGGGAAAATAGTTCCAAACATCCAACTTATTTTCTTCTTGACTAGTGTATTCTAGCTTCAACATAGACTCCTTATTTCCCAAATGTTTTTCCTTAAACTCTGCTAGTTTCATTTGATTATATTCTTCCAAGGGATCATGAATGTAAGCTTGCATAACTTTGGGATTATGTAATTCCCAAATTTTAGGGCAAAAACACAACAACATTTTTTTTCAAAACAGGGCTTAATTACTCGAGTTTACGTAATGTGAAGACATGGTTGCTCACTATGTTTTACTAACATGATTATCCTAGTGTCAACATAATGTGTTCATCAATGTGAGCGATTAACTGGTTTATTTAAAATTTAATTAAAATGACAATGTGTAATGTATGTTGTCTATGTGGGGAAAATTAACCCCTTAAGACATTTCTCTACATTGCACCTAATGGGGAATAGTTATTCGAAATAAATTAAAGATACCTACCTCAGGGTTAACAACGTTAGTTTAATTTGGTTAATAAGATTATTTATTAATTCACATCTAAGTGTTTGAATAGCTCCATTCATTTAAAATATAACCTTCCTAGGGATTAAAACTTGATTTCCCTAGAAATAACTATTTGGCTCATTTACGTTTAGAGTTTACTAATTTAACTGAAATAATTCCATTTAAACTTAACGTTAAATGTATTATTTAATAGCGAGTTTTCCCAACTTAACATATTAATATTAATATAAAATATTAATATTAATATTAATTTAGTATTTTTGTGCACCTATAAACCGGCATTATCATTTACTGAATTAAACTAAATGCAATCCCCAGTTATTAACAATATTTAATTAACCCTAGGGTGTCTATTTACATTTTCTTTATATATATATGTGTGTGTGTGTGTGTGTTCATATATATATATATATATATATATATATATCATGGGATGAAAGAAATGCATCCCTATAATTTATTTAAAATGTACATATTCCAATAAATATTTATATATATATTTAATTACATACCCCATGGGTGTGTAATTAAATACACATACAAATATTCCTAAAATGCCACTTAAAACTTTTATCCCTAAAAACCCTATTTTATAGCATTCTTATTAGGGTTCTACTTTATTCTTTATTATGAGCCCCTTTTTATTCTTTATGATTATTAGGGTTCCATTTTAGACTAAAGACCCCCTTGTTATTTTCCCACATATACCCTAACTTTTGTTAGGGTTTTTATCTTTATTTTGTTTCTACGTCGAGTTTATGACATTGAGGTTATGTTGCAAGCGCTTGGTGGGAGGGCGTCACCTTAGGTGGTCATGGCCCATGCAAGTGGGTCACAGCCCGCCTAGGTGGGTTGCAGCCCACACACCATCCCCGCCTCCATCTGATAGCAATTAAAAAAAAATATTTTTTTATTTTTTTGTATTTTTAATATATATATACATACATATATGTATGTATACACTAATATATATGTATACACACATATATGTATTTATATACATATATATATACATATATATAGACATATATATAGACATATATAGACATATATATACAGATATATATACATATATATACATGTGTATACATATACATACATCTGTCTAGATATATGTATACATGTATATATATGTATATACATACATACATACATACATACATACATATATATATACATGTATATATATACATTATATATAGATATACAAGTATATATATGTGTGTATATATATATACATGTATATGTATATATATACACACATATATATATGTGTACATATATATAGATATATAGATATATGTATATATCAATATATAGGTATATATATAGATATATGTCTATATATACATACATATCTATATATATATATGTACATGTACATGTACATATATATATGTATATATATATGTGTGTGTATGTATGTATGTATGTATATATGTATGTGTATACATATATGTACATATACATACACACACACACACACACACACACATATATATATATATATTAATGTTGACTTGTATATTTAGATGCACGGTTTATTATCAGGTTTAAAATTAGTTTTTTTTTTAAAACAGGTTATATATATATATATATATAAACATATGTTCTGATTTTTTTTTTTGCTAATGTGAAGGGTTTTGTATATATATATATATGTTTGATATATCCCTTTTTAGAAATGTTTGCTCCAATCTATTTTTATTTCCAGATTTACTAGTTGCAAGTTTTAAATTTAGAATGTATTTAATACTTGTATATTTACATGTTTAAATGCTATTATTTTTAATATAAGTATATGAACTATTAATATTACTTTTAAATCTAAACTTTAAGGATATCTAATAGGCAGAGTTTAAAACATTTTCAGAAGTATAAGCAGATCTAAATCCATTTCTTTTTTCCAAGTAATTTTACTTTCCTATATTGAAACAAATGTAAATGTTGTAATTAGATAGGAACTCTTTTATTTCTTTTTAAGAATAAAATTTTTAAGATTAACAACTAATTATCAGTTTAAACAGAATTTAGATAATGTAATACAACTTTAGAGATAGCAATGTTTTCTTTATTTTAACAATAACTTAAATCTGAAACACAACATCTTAGTGTGTAATCTTTCCAAATTTGCATTTATTCAAATAAGAGATACAATAAAAATACTACACAATTGTTGTATCTTTCCTTTGTGCTACTAAATACATAAACTTAATGAAATAAATGCTTTTCTTTCACATACATTTTCTTTTGAATCTTAATAATAGTTAAGAGAAATGCATAGGTTTCTTTCCTTTTTACATTCTTCTTCACTAATCAGCATAAACTAAAATAATCTTGAAGTAGCAAATTGAAACATTCCTCAATCAGACACATAGATAACTTTGTTTCTTCCATATTCTATATCCAAATTGTAGACCTGCAAATGAAATAACTCTGTTGGTTGTGACCATGGAGGCTCACCTCCCAACCTAGGCCTACAAGAGGCCACCTCTGAGCTTAAGAGAACTAGGTGGCAAATAAGCTACAAACAAGAAACACACATATTAATTTTTAGAATACAAGAGAATACATTCAACACAAAACTCCCATCCCAAGGTTAACACATAGTCATCAAAATGATATTTTTAAAGAGGGGTGAAGGTGGATTGTGTTGGTAATTGACACTCAATTGGTTGGTTTCACTATTTTTGCATTGATGGAAACATGGTATTGTATTCTGAATTCAAGCTTTAGTTCAATTGTGTATTGACAGGAACTTCACAGATACTACACCGACACCGACACCAATAGGACAAACAGATTCCTTTCGTCATCAACAATGTGGGCCAACATGGTTTAGTAAAGGTTATTAGTATTGGAGGTTGACATATCTTAGATCTGACATCGATAATTGATTTTAATAGTTATGGATTTATGTTGTTTGACTGACATGTAATTTGATATTGTATATATCTTTTTAAATTGACATAAGGTATGTAAATTTATATAGGGTATATAGGTCAATTTGGGAGATCATTTTGTTTGTAATAAATGGATCATGATTTGAATGTAATATGATGTGAAATATATCAGAGAGATCATGTATGTGATGAAATTTATGTAAGGGTTATTCTAGTAAAGGGTTTAGGGTTTTTAGACTGGAACAGACAGAACTTAAACCGAAACTGTATTCTAGCATAGAAGATACTATCTTAGTAGTTCACACTTCTTTGGATTGTAGTTTGGAATTTCATGTAGTCAATGAGGCTCCTTTTGTGATTGAGCAGTGTGCTCTAGGCTATAAGCCTTCCTGCAAGTGCAGACCCGTTATATTTTGTAATATCTCTTCATATGGCCAATGGATTGATATTATGGGTCGCAAATCCCACTGTGGTTTTTCCTCTTTGAGGGTTTCCACATATAAATTTGTGTGTTATGGTTCTCATTTATGTGATTGGCTTATTGGTTGCTTTACTTCTTTCAATTTTGTATGTACTGGTATACTGGTTGGTGTATGCATGTTTTACTAAGGCTAAAATTAATCATTCTAGTATAACACTGATTCATTCCCCCCCCCCCCCCCTGCTCTTAGTGTTATTGGATTCCAACAATTAGTATCAGGGTCTTTTTCCTTAGAGGAAGTTTAATAGCTTGAGGAAGATCCTGAAACCAGAATCCATGGATATGGCTTTGGAGAAGCAACTTGAGATGGTACTTGAAGATTATGATGCTGAAAGGTTGAAGAACTTAAAGCTACAAGAAGAATTGAATTCTGTTAAGGAATTCATTCTTGTCCGACAAGAGAGGCTATTATCTATTCAATGTAGGAGGAAGGAACTTTTACAAAGTCAGGATGATGAAGAGAAAGATGCACTTAAGGAACAATGTCACAAATTGAGTCAGAATAACATGGTTATAAAAAATGAAATGTCAGTTATAACTATGAGGATGTCTAAGGAGATTGAGCTGCTCCCTCTTTTTTGTTTTCTTCTTCTTCTTTTCCCCCTTTTCTCTTTCTTTCTTTCTGTTGCTTCATGGGTGGGTCCACAACCCTACACCAGCGAGGTTGATCCCTTGCAGGAGGGTTTGCACATCTACTTTTGCGGGGTTGCACCCACACCCACAGGGTTAATCTTTTGCGCCTGCAAGGATGCACCCCCGTAAGTCAAGTCGTACCCCCATTCTTGCGGGGATGCACTCCCGTGAGTGAGGTTGCACCCCAATGTGAGCAAGGTCACTCTTCCATGCCCACAGGGATGCACCCTTGTGTGATAATGGTCACTCCCCATGCCTGTGGGTATACATCCCCGCGAGCAGGATCACGCCCTTGCGCCTGCAAGATGCACTCTCACGTGAGTGGGGATACACTCTCATGTGAGAGGGGTCATGCCCCCATGGGATGCACCCTCGCATGAGTGGGGTTGCACCCCCGCACCATGGGGTGAGTCCCCGTGATTTTTTCCTGGTGTTTCTTTTGGCTTTTCCCTCAGTTACAACATGTCAGCCAATAGACAAAAATGACACTTTTGCCTTTATGGAATAATAGTCTTTTCTACATCGCAGGTATTTCCCTTAAACCCCTCTGTATATCATGAAAGGGAGTGTGCAAGGGGTGCTACCCCTTGACCCCGCAAGGGGCCCCCTGACCCCATCTTGGGGGTGTTGCCTTTAAACCCCCATTGAAAAATATGGGGAGAAATTGTGCCAATAGAAGTAGGTAAAATTTAACCTCCAAGCCTGATTAGGATCCTCATAGCAACACCTCCTTCGCTCATCCTTTGAATCACTTCATCTACCTCTCAATCCCCCTTCATATTCTAATCTTATCCATTCTTCTGAATTATATAATCACTCCCATCTAATCGAATCCTCCAATCATCATCATTGGGTTTCTTCCAATCACTCCTCTCTCTTCAACTAATCAGGTCAATCATCAATCTATCATGAATTTTCTTCTAGACTGTGGCAACATCATGCCTATCCTGGTGCCTTCTTTCATCATCCATATCTCTTGTACATCTTGTATATTGTTCTTTTTATACATAGGAATCCATCAGTCTTGTCCTTCAAGATCATATCCTATCAGCTAGTTCTTCAAAAATTATCCTAGAGCATCTTTGTCATCATGATCCTATCAGATCCTTTTGTCAATCACCATTAGTATTTTTTATCCTAGTGTTGTTCCAAGATGTATCCTTCTCACCAACACCCATCATCAACCTACACAGGATGTATCCTTCCTCAAGTTAGACATCATCCAATCCTCATCCAATTAGTTATCCTTTTGTCAAAAGACATCTGAGACACTGGTGTTGGCTTTGATTCTTTTTTATCTTTTATTATCTTTTTAAGCTCATGAGGTCTTTTTTTCCTCTTGGTCACCATGATCTTTTATATCATGGCATGCTAGGAATAACAAGGCTTAGGATGTGATCTTATTGCTTTTGGTTTTTCTTGATGTGTATTTTGGATGTGTCCCTTGTTGTACCCTCATGAGGCCTTTGTCATCTCATGTTATATTGGGGAATGTCCTCTCCTTGGGGTTCTTCTAGCACTATTACCTGTAGGGTCTCTATAGCTTTTTGTGGTGCTAGATTATCCTATGTATCTATTTATATGTGTCAGTCCATGCATTGGCTATCGAAATCCACCTTGATTCTTCATACCTTGGTGACTCACAAACATTGCTAAATCAAAATAAGTGCTCTGTATATGGCATCATATTTTGTGGGTGCTCTAGCTCCATGATCATTTTATCCATTGCATTTGTGTTTTTCTCCCCTTCCTATTCTTCTTCTTTCCTTCTTTCCTATTCGTTGGGGCAATTTTTCTTTCGAGATGACGCCCAATTCTTTTTTCCCCACACACCCTCTCGAGGGGGCATCCCTACCCATTCCTTCATTGGGCCTGGAGAATTTTTCACTTCCTCGCTCTCAGGTGTTTTATTTTTCTTTGCATTGATGCTATTTTAGCACCACCATGGAGAGGGGCAAAATGTAGACCCCTAAATTTGGCTAATTAATTTAATCAAATTTAAATCCTATTCTTCCGATTAATTTATATTTTAATCTCTTTCTTCCTATTAATTAATTTCTATTCCTAATTAATTAATTATCATATCCTCCTAATTAATTAATTAATTTAATTAATTGATTATCCCATCCTCCTAATTAATTAATTATCCTTAATCTTCCATCCCATTTGATTAATTACCTTGAATTAATTAAATATCCCTTTTCCAAAAACCCCCATAGATTAATTGATTAGACTCAAATCCTATTTGAGTACATGACTCCTAACCTTAACCTCCCATCTAACCTAATCCTTGTCCTAACCCTAGGGTTCCAAACAACCCTATCCATCCAAACCTCCCATTCAACCCTATCCTATCTCTCCAAACTTCCATATGTGCACATCCTACCCACTATTCTCCCTTTTAGGGGAAAATATCCTATTTTGGCTGGATTTTCCCAAAATAAACATGTGTCCTCATGCACACATATCATTCCTTTTCATTCTAGTTGAGACACTTTTCCTTTTTGGAGGACAAGTGTCTCCTCTTCAAACACCCCCTCCTTCCTCTCATCTTCTATTTAATCCCTCCATTTTTAGACCAAATCCTCTCAAATCCACTATTCATTCAACACATCGTTGCTTTGCCAAAATCACTACTCACACTCATACATCCATTATCATTTTCATTATCATATTCATCAAATCATGGATCATAATCAAGCATCTTAATCAAAATCATGAGCATGGGTCCAATTATGAAATAATCAAATTGAAGCAAGGATTTGGGGTTTGTATAGTTTTTCGTTGTGTTTTTGCTTTGATTTTACCATTTCGATCTTGAAGTGTTGAGTATAATGGCTTATTTTGGTTAATTAGTTTATCTTATATCCTTTGTACTCACACACACATTTTCCCTCACACAATAGGTTTCTCAAGGTGTCAACATTTGCAATCTATTAACACTCATTTAATTGGGGAAATTGATCGATCCTAGGATACTCACTCTCATTTTGGTGCAACAATATTTTTTAAAATGAACACTCACACTTTGCAAATCTTGGCTGAAAGGAACCTTCACACTTGTCTATCTTGGTCAAAATGAACATTTTCATTTTGCTACAATATTGGATAAAAGGAATAAACACATAAACTGCAATCTTGGTTTAAAATGAACAACTCGTCTTATCATTTTCAAGTTTCTAAAATGATCTCACATTTTGCGATGAGGGATTAAAATTAACAAGTGTTTTTTGTGATTGGTGCACTTGCACATCTGTAGGGTGGACCAACCATTACACCAAGTATCCTCTCCCCTCACCTTCATGGACCTTGAGTGAAGAAAAAGGTGATTAACAATACTTGATTTTTCTTTTTGAGTAGTGAATGACCTCTTGGGGCCCTAAATTACCTCTTGGGTCCCTACTCACCTCAATGGAGTGTTTCAAAATTGGGACACATTGAGGATATCATCTCTCCCAATGTGATCTTGAGTGGTGTCTTTCGAGATGCTATATAAAAAACTCAGTCAAATGGTTGGAGCGTTGAATTAATTCAATGTATTTGGAAGCCTTCTCTACACCGATAAGCTTAGTTAAATCCTTAAGTTTCTTTCATTGAGAATATTTTGTTGGACTGAACCCATCAAAAACTTATTAGACACTTTTTTGTAGTGGCCAAAAACCATATTGCATGCTGGTGTAGGAGGTCGGACCTTCAAATCCACCCCAATTCGTACCATTCAATGTTGACATAGATGTCACCTAGTTCATGAGATCTTCGTATCTTTAGGGTTAGAGATTCTGGTATTCCAGAGAAGCATGTGTTGTGGAGTGGAGCTAGTGCTACCAAATATCTATCTATCCTCTTTGTACAGGAATTTGAAGAAACCCAAGTTGGGATCCAACAAGTAGAATCATCTTTCTGGCGTAAGTTGTATGTCTTCAACTATTTGCAATTATTGAAACCTGTTATGTTCAAATATGGACTAATATAGTCCCCCCTTTATCTTGTGCTTACTTAAAATTTTGAAACTTGGATAATGCGTTTTATTGTCTAATATTTCCAAGAGACTAATTTCTAGAGTTGACTGAAACACACATCTTTGTTATCACAAAAATAATCTACTGACCACCTATCCATAACTTGTCACCCACCATCTTTTGCTATCAGCTCATTTGTCCAACCATCTTCTTCCAAAATCCAAACATCCATTCTTCATGTGGACTTAGTGTAATCAATAAAAAATTGACCTTATAATCAACACCTATCAAATTGAATCCAATCATCATCATCCCTCAACTAATATCAAAACTTTGTAAAATTTAATCTAGATATTGTCATCCTTTGAAAATCCCTAATCAGCATAGCACTGGAGAAACTATCTATCTTAAGTATTATTCCAAATTATCTATAATCCTTTGGGTTGATCAAAACCCTTATCCGCATCTGACCTTAATTAGGGACATAGTTTGTCCTGAGTTTAGCAAAGACCTAATCAAAATTAATCTTAATGAAAGGATCTAGATTCAACCAAGTTAGGTTTTTACCTTCCTTTGTTGCCAAATCATTGATCCCTACACCTTATCTAAAATTGCTTGGAAACTATGTCTATCTCGAGTGATAAAAAGATGTCATCTAATCCAATCCATCCTAATCCTCATCAAAGGTTCAAGGTTCAATCTAAGGCTTAAGCCAACCTAGTCCTAATAAAATGATGAAGGTTCCATCCAAATACAACATCCAATCCTACCCTAAGGTTCAATTTTTTTTCAATCAATGCACTAAGTCGTAAGTCCACATCTCATATCCTTTCATCTAGCATTCTCATCTCCAACCTTCTTTCTCCTCTCAAAATTTTTAAATCACCTTTGCATATTATTGACATGCGCTAAAAAGAAAAAGATGGTTTCTCAAAGAGATGAACTTCTCAATCTCAATCCTCATCAAAGACCTTCTCCAATCCAAATCCAAAATCCAAACCTCAGAGCTTGGTATGAGAAAATGCTTATGGAAATTCTAGGATCACCCTATCAATCATACCCATCCAGCACATACATGCCTCAAATTCCTCCAAATCCATCTCACATTCCTTATCCTTCCTCTACCTTTGATAAGGAAAATCCATCTTTTTCCTCCTCCATGTCCCCATCTTATCTCTCATAAACACACCCCTCCCATCTAGCACATATGTTCCAATCTTATTCCCCATCCACATCTCAATCCCCCTCCTTTTAGAATACCCCCATTTGTTAGGCCCAATATGGAAAGCTAATGTACTAAGAGGGGAGGGGTGAATCAGTACATCAAAACTTTTCTTGAACAATAACTTTACTGCTAAGCATAAACTGAATATTGTTGTAACATAGTATAAAGCTAAAACAAATAAATAATAATCATACATGATTCACTTCATAACACATATATTTTGCTTACGCAGAAACTCTTGGTTAGAGAGAAAAACTGCGGTGGGGATGGCACCCACAACAAGTTCACTATTGCAATAATAAAGGTTGCTTGGTTAGAGCTACATGTTTAGCTACCTCTGATAGCTTACCCTGTTAGGAGTATCAAGATCCTTAGATCTACCTTGCTAAAGGATTTTACAACACTTATTGTAAATGTTGTACCAGGTTAAAGGCTTTACAATTTATAGACTTTGTTAGAGTCTTTTACCCTGTAAGAGGTTTCTCTTACAACTCAAAAATATTACAATCAAAATCTATACAAAATATCGGCAACTTTACATCTGGAATGTTATAGCAGATTCTATGTGCTAAAAATGAGATTACCTACTTATAGCATACCTCGGTAACCCATAAAATAACTCGATAAACTCTTCCTGTTTACTCTATTCGTTGACTGTTCTCTATAATCCTTCTCGGTGACCTCTGTGTATCTCTATCAATCGTAACAGTCATAGCATTCAGTGCTTTCCCATGTTTTTTCTCTTTACATATGTCTTGCCTCATACACACATTTGATCCTCATTTCATGCTGTATAAATAGATCTCTTATGTCGGTGATCTGATTCATGCTTCGATCTTACAAACATGATTTATTGAATGAATAACCATACAAAATATTTCATTGGATAGATGACCTCAAAATCATACAAAATCTTATGGTGCAGTTTCCTATATGATAACGGTTTCTTGCTCCTCGATCTTTGTAACACGTTTCCCATAAGTGTGTAGGTTCAATGAATCTGGTAACACATTTCACTCGGTGTGTTGTAACTCAGTATACCATCTTTGCTGCTCGGTAGACATAGAATGTTACTTGGTAGACTGCTCGGTGAATACTATACTCTGTGACTTCTTTCTTCTGTAACCGATTTCTCTGTGCTTACCTACTGAATATTTTGGTAGTAGTAACCGACTAGAGTTTATAGAATGACTTTGGACATAAGACTAATGGCAACTTGGTAACTAGTAACAATCTCCCCTTTTGACATTAGTTGATATGTTTGACAAAACTACTTTCAAAGTCATAACTCAAAAATCTATATACTTACAAAATTTGACTAAACTAATAGTATATACATTTGTCAATGAAATAGTATATTTAGATATACTCCCCTCATCAATATACTATACATAACTCTATTTTGCATGCTCGGTGATCAATGTTCTATGTACTGCACTTTTTCTTTTCTCTTTGATTACTGCTCGGTCGTTACTGCTCCCCTATCAAATTCAACTGTGCATTTGGATACTCTACTCAGTATACTCCCCCTGTATACTACACTCCCCTTTAAATTAGAGTTATGCATTGGACCAAAAGAGAAGGCATGATAAGTTTTTGGGATAGATGAAAAGTAATGAGCTTGTCACTTCGACAAACAGGTTGAGATATTGTCCAACCTGCTAATGAAGAAGGTAAGACTGAGCAACTGTAGACAAAGAGTGAAACTGACATGCAGATGCCTCAGATGGAATCAATTGAAGGATGATGACATGGTGTGATCAAGGTGTTAATAGATAAGTATGTCCACTGGTAATGCAACAATGTGCAGATGCAAAGACTACCATTTGATGAAGATGTCCATAAGGTAGGTTAGCAAGAGTGCTGACCAGTTGAGTATTCCAGCAGAAGAGAAGTAGAGTGCAAGGTTGAACCGGTAAGGGTTTTTATGGGTAAGAGGGTTTACCATATGATCAAGTGTGAACCGACCCAATGTCGGTAAGTTGAATGTTGAGTTGGATGTTGACAAGTGCAATACGTAGGTGCCAAGTGGCAAGAAGGCAAAATTCGGTGAAGGTGTTTATATCATCGAGGCTTGGTAGGTGTTTTTACTCTTGTGCATTTAATATGGAGCCTGTGATTTACAGACCAGACCAGAGGATTTTAGCATGAGGAAGAATGAACGATAGAAGGAGATCAAGGAGTTGTTGGCACCATGATCAAAGCAAGGAAATCAAATTGTAGAAGAATCTCGAGAAGGAAACAGTTGGGTCATGAATGTGTCAATAGATTTCAAGGCCATCAAACAAGGTCAAGTTCACTATTCTTGGCAAATATACTCTAGACAAATGGAAAACACGTGATAGATTATCCCTCCAAAGAAGGTGTGTGATCCAAGGTAGATCGGATCAGATTGGATGCAGATTTGGTTGGTAGAAGAAAACCCTAACTGCCCAAAATTTGAATTGGCTTTTGGTGGGAAAATAAGTTTATAAATATGCAAGCCAAAATTGATGGAGGCTGCTACTAAATGAAAGAGTGTTTCTTTTGCATGAGAGAGAAAATTGGTAAAGTACTCAATGAGAATCAGAAAGGAGACTGAGTGTGTGAGGGAGAAATGAGTTGAAGATCTCAACCAACAATAGTGAGGCAACCGATAGACAAGTGTTGCGGAAGATTGCAAAGAAGGCAAGCTGAAGACCAATAGGAATCAAATGGTAGACATTTGATTTAGTTACCAAGACCGATGGTGAATAACAGCTGTGTGGTAGAATGAAAAGAGAACCAGTAGAAAGTAGAACTGACAGAGAAGGAGAAAAGGGTGGACTAGTAAGAGAGCAACAAAAAGTAAGGTTGTAGAAGTGTGAGGGTTAGAAGATAACCGACAATGAACTAGATAGAAGATCGAGCAAAGAGATTTGTTGAAGTGCTAAAAAATCCATTTGTAACAAGGTTATTAATTTGTAAATGATTATGTTTTGTATTTACTAAGTTGTAGCTCGATGCAGGGGTTGTAGCTCCTTGGGTTGGTGGCCTAAATTAGGGGTTGGTTCTCCCTGGGTTGGTACCCTAAACATTGTAATCAAAGATTTATTGTGAGGCTAGATTGGAGCTTTAGACTCCAACAACATTTCTCACTGAGGTTTTTCCCATCTTGGGTTTTCCTGGTATATGTTGGTGTTATGTGATGTCTCCTTTGTGTCTGATTGCATTTGTGTTGGTCTCCCCTCTAACCGATAAGTCTACATTGAGTTAGATCTAATAACCGATATACTCACATAGGATAGTTAAAGGGAAAAGTTTGAGAACTACTAATTCACCCCCCTCTCAGTGGTACATTGTGTCTAACAAGATAATCCCATAACCTTTTTCTATGATCTACAAAGAAATCTTACATCATATTTATACCACTGGGACCTAAAAAATTAGGTCGGCCACCTAAAAGATGATACAATAAATTTATTACATAAAGCCACAAACCAATGATAAAATAAGTTGGCCTAAGATCAAAATAACATTAACCAAATAATAAATTCAACTGGTAATGCACCGGGAATATCCACCAACACATTACATAAACTGGTCCATAACCTAGTAGAATAAGACCGGACCTAAAATAGGTCGCCATAAGCCAAATGAAATACCACCAATCAACTAGAACATGAACATGATAACCATCAACATCCCAGAAACCTTCTAGAACCTGCACTAACACCACTTATCGAAATAATCAAAAGATCTTCAACAAAGCACTGCTGATAAAACCCTTACTGATAACCAAAAGGCTTACTAGAACATATGATAGCTTCCGGATGACCATATCTTGAACCAATTGAATGTGACAAGCATCTGAACCACATGATTGACCGAGCTAAACCAATTCCACCAATCAGAATATACCAGAGACAAATCTCCTGATCAACATCAAAGTCCAACCACTCTACCAGAATCTAGTAGACAACCAAATAAGCTAGTGTTGACATGAATAACAAACATCAATGCAACACATAATCAATTCCTCCAAATTGTCAACACTCACCTTCTTGGAGCTAATTTGGTTTAGGTATCTCATTCAACTTACTCTTCTGGGGTTTTTAGGTTATGAGAGCCTATCAAAACCCATTTTTAAGGACCTCGGGATTTTGATGGCTAAGTATGTGTTATGTATTGTTCTTCCTCCTCTGATCCCTATTGAGGTGGTGATTGTTGAGAGCTTTCAGTTTTCAGCCATGTTATTGTTCCTCCTAGTTGAGGGAGCCAGTAAAAACCCTCCTCCATTAGTCATGTTTTTGACTAATTGGGTGTTTGCTGCAAGATTAAAGGGCACACCTTGGTTTCTTCTGATTCTTGTTTTTGGTTAAGGTGTGCTAGGTTTGGGAGCCTAATATCAGGTTGTGGGAGCCTAGTTAAAACCCTCTTGTATGGTTGTGGGTGCCTATCAAAACTCTCAGTGTCTTTCAGGTTGTGAGAGCCTATTTAAAAGCCTCATTTGTGGTTGTGGGAGCCATTCAAAACCCTCAGAGTCTTGTCTCTTTGCTTAGGTCCAACCTGGTATGTAATGTTTTCTAATTTAATTTGGCTAGTGCTTCATTGGAGGTTGGCTCTCTGGAATATTTGTATATCTATTGATCATATGTTTGTTGCTGGGTTATGGATGTCGGTTCATCCAGGGGGTTTTTGGTCCCCTTAAAACTTGTTGTTTCGGGTTTCGAGTCCCCTCAAAACCTGCTTTTCCCTTAATCAAAAATAAAGAAATTAATTGATTTCGTTTTATTGGTATTGCTTGCAATATTAACAAAGTGGTGAAATCACATGATTTTTAATAAAAATAAAAATAAAAATTTACCAAATTATTGTATTCCACATAAAAAATTTACACATCACCTTCTGCAATTAACAATGGGTTGTGTTCAAATGAGCTTCTAAACAAATATAGGTATGGAATTTTTTGGATAGAGGGAATTTGCCTTTAAATTTATCTCATATGTTGGAGCAATTAGTTGTGAAACATAGTGTTGTATAACTGATTGTTCTTTGTTGCATTGTTCACCATTTCTATTTTGTATCTTTCTTCAATTGTTAATAAATTTTACCCATTGTGTGAAAAAATAGGTTGTAATGTCCTAATCTAAATAAAAATTAACTTGATAAACTTTAACTTATTTATTTTTAATTTAATTTGATCAAGATAATGATGTTTAAGTTTTACTTTAGTACTTGGTTGTTTAAATATATGAATATAATAGATTTATGATACATAATGCAAATATTAGCTCTATTTTTTGCGGATTCTTGTAATTTCATTGAGTCTATTAAAATAATAGGTAAGAAGATTCTTGTTCACTACTTTGAAGGAAAGAGTTAGAGTGTAACAATTGCTCCTACATACCTAATTTTATACAAGTACGAAAATATTAATTTTCAAGGTTGTTTTTGTGATACATTACACCATTATTTTATTCTAATAAACCTTTTTTTTTTTCATTTATTTATAATTTAATAGTTTGAACAAGGTGTGATAAAAACATCACTATGTACTCCACTATGATAAAACGATGTTACTATATATGAGCCTCTCAATTGATTGTATAAAGTTCTAGTAGAGTGATCTTGTTGGCATATGTGTAGAGTTTGATGACATGATGATATTGTATGTTGTCATTGATGTCAATATGTTGAAGTATGAACTAGTATATTGAAGTAAGCAAACTGGAAAGAGAACCCATATAATGGTGTGAATCGGTATATGTGAAAAAGTGAAGCGGTATGTTGATGATGTGAACCGGTATATGCAAAATGGTGAATCGGTATGTTGGAATGTGAACCGGTATCGAGGTTTCATTTGATATGACTACCAGTTGGTAGTCTCAGCTTCAGGGTTTCCGGTTGATACATTTCAAGACTATGTGATTCGACCGACGACATCCTATGATGGGTTAGCAATGAAATGAAGATCAGATTGTGTTGCCACGTCAGCCTTGTGTGCGTGAAGAATTTCCTTGAGATTTTTGCATGAAGAAGATTGATCATATCTACCTCAAAAATGTGCGAAGTGTTAGTAAATGGTGGAAAACACATGATGGGTTATCAACTTCCAGAAGTGGCAAAGAACAAATGATGGAGAATGTCTTGAGATTTGTTCAAGATTGTTGTACTCTATGCAATATGATTGAATGGTCAGGAATGGACCGACTGTATTGATAACCAAAATATTTAAGGTTTAGGGTTTATGCTACTGACCTATTTGTTTCCTATAAGGTCGATGATGATTTGCATTGTGAAGTTGGAAAATGTTATGTGTGTAACCAAGTGAAGAGATACTTAATTTTTGCTAGACCAGAGAAGTGAATTGATACCTACAAAGTATGATTGCAAAAGTAAAGGAACTAAAGTGGATCTGTCTTGGAATTGAGTGTTGTTATCAGATCAATATATTACCTATTGACTTCTAACCATTTGAGCAGTTGGAAAATCCCTTAACCGGGTACCTTTAACAAGCTTTGTGTAAATCCTTTAACAAGGTGACTCAAAATTATTGAGTTCTTCAAATCCTCTTGTGAGGTAACATTTAAACAGGGTTCTAACCTTTAACCGGGTATTTAACTATCCCTTAACCGAGTGATCCCTAGCAGGATTGGTTCCTAGAAGAACCTATTGTAAAGTCCTTAATCAAATTAGGCTCCTAACAGAGCAGACTTTAGAAGAGTTCAAAGAACAACTTGTGGGTATTCATCCCCATCGTGGTTTTTCCCAGTTGGGTTTCCATGTGAAAAATCAGTGTGTCATGTGTGATGCTTTTTGATGTGATGATTAGTGTTTTCTGTTAAGTTGTAATGTATGCTGATCCAAGGGTCTTTATATTTCTGATGTATTACTTGTTTATGCATATGGGTGTAGTGGAAAGGAGATATTAGGTGTGATGAAGATCTAAGTGTTACCGGTTTATGTCTTTCATAGTCATACTATGTTTTACCAGTAGTGCCCTATTTTAGATCGGTGATACTGTTTACCAGTTAGTTTAGTCTTTGCAGTCAAAGTGATTTAAGGAAGTTTTTGGCTATACTAAGTCGACCCCCCCTCTCAGTATCTATTGAGTACTTAGTGTTCATCATTATTCATCAATTGGTATCAGAGCGTCCTCCAGGTCCTCTGTGTTGTAAGCTTAACCACTTGAGGAAAAGATCCTATTCTAATTATGAAGAGGGAAGGTCCTAAGTTCAATAGAGATAACTTTAAGATATGGAAGGACAAAATGAAGATATACATTAAAAGCATGTGTGCTCAACACTGGAGCTATGTTGAAAATACCTATGTTGTCCCTACCAGTACTCTCACCAATGATCAAAGAAGAGAAATTCAGGAGAATGGACAAGTCATGGAAGATCTTATCAGTAGTCTATCTAATGTTGAGTTTATAGATGTTCAGGAAAAAGAAAATCCCAAAGATGTATGGGATACTCTAGAGCCTATCTATGGTGGTGATGAGCATGTGAAGCAGGCTAACGAAGAAATCCTTAGAGGAAAGTTTGAATATATGCAGATGGTTGAAGGAGAGACCATTCAAAAATATGGCATAAGGATTAAAACTATTGTAGGAGACATCAAGAGCGCAGGAGGTACAATGGATGATTCCACCATTGTTAGCAAAGTTTTGAGAACCTTATTACCGATCTATGAAATAAGGGTTGCTTCTATTTAGGAGTTGAGATCTATTGACAAGACAAAGGTGTCTCTTGATTCTATCATTGCTAAGTTGACCGCATATGAGCTAAATAGTTATAATGGCAGTGTTCAGAAGATTGATTCAACCTTTAAAGCATCTGCTGCACTATCTAGAAAGGGTAAAGAAGCCAATACCAGTTGTGAACCAAGACAAAGCAGAGATATGGATGATGAGGGGATCCTAATGAAATTTGAAGCTCTTCTAGCCAAGAGACTTCCTAAGGGAACTAGTAAATACAGAGGTAAGCTCCCTTTGAAATGCTTTTCTTGCAATAGGATTGGACAAATTGCTGTAAACTATCCTAATGGCGATAATAAGGAAAAAATGGAGAGGTTCAAAAACTTCAAAGGAGGAAATAGGAGAAACTATCTTGTTGCAGTTGATGAAGGTGGCACTGATGATGAATCAGAAGATGAAGAAAGTGAAGACATAGTATTTGTAGCTATCAAGGAAGATGTGTCAAACAAGAAGGCTCTTGTCTCCCACATTAATAATTCTAATGAATGGATTACTGATGATTGCTCAAGAATGATGTGGGTCACATTCTTGAAAGACAAGTCTGAAGCTTTTGGAAAATTCAAAGCCTTCAAAGCACTAGTTGAAAAGGAAAGTGGTAAGAGGGTCAAATGCCTTAGAACCGATCAAGGAGGTGAGATCACCTCTAGAGAATTCAATAAGTACTGTGAAGAGAATGGCATCAAGAGGCAATTGTCTGCCCCCGGACTCCATAGTAGAATGGCCTAGTAGAAAGGAACAACCAAACTCTAGTTGAAGCAACCAAAACAATGCTGATTCAAGTAAAGGTTGCTCACACTTTTTGGAGAGAAGCGATGAGCATTGCAGTCTACACCATGAACTGGGTACTCATCAAGAAAGGCAAGGATAAAAATCCTTATGAGTATTGGACCGGTAAGACTCCTATAGTAAGCTACTTCAGAGTGTTTGGTAGCAAATGTTATATCAAGAGGAGTGAATACCAGAGCAAGTTTGATGCAAAATGTGACAAGGGAATATTCCTAGGGTATTCCACCAAGAGAAAAGCTCTTAAGTGTTTTAACAATAGGACTCAAATAATTGTTGAAAGTATCAATGTTAGAGTTGATGAAACCTCTGAGAAACCTGAGGAAACCGACAGTGAGCAAGCAATAGATGAACCAGTTGTAACCTTCTAGGAACCGGTTTCAAAACAACCAAGTACTAGTAACAGTGCTCCTACACTGGTAGATGTTGATGCTAATGAAGATGAGGATGAAGCAGAAAAGCAAGAGGAATCTGTTAAGATCATTCCTAGGTATGTAAAGTTGAATCATGATACAAAGCAGATTATAGGAGATAAGGATGCAGGAATTCTTACAAGAAGAAAGGTGAGAGAACTCTTGCATGATCTTTGAATTTGAGCCTAAAACATTTAAAGAGGCACATAAAGATGAAGACTAGATCAAGGCTATGGAAGAGGAACTTGACCAGATAGAAAAGAATGGTACATTGTCTTTGGTACCCAAACCTTAGCATAAAAATGTTATTGGCACCAAATGGGTTTTCAGAAACAAGTTGAATGAAGATGGCATAGTGGTAAGTAACAAAGCCAGACTGGTATGTAAGGGATATGCTCAAGAAGAAGGAGAAGACTATGGAGAAACCTTTGCTCCAATAGCTAGATTGGAAGGAGTTTAAATGCTTCTTGCATATGTAGCCTTCAAGGGATTCAAAGTGTATTAGATGGATGTAAAATCTGCATTCTTGAATGGAATACTTGAAGAGGAAGTGTATATAGAGCAACTAGATGGGTTTGCCCTATCAGAAGGCAGTGATATGGTGTGTAGGCTACATAAAGCCTTGTATAGATTAAAACAAGCACATAGAGCATGGTATGAACATTTACACTCCCATCTTCTGAAGATTTGTTTTGAAAGAACAAGTGAAGATAGCAATATCTATCTGAAGTCAGAAGGAGATCAAATTCTGATCTGTGAAGTGTTTGTTGATGACATAATTTTTGCTGGAGATGACAAGATGAGCCATGCATTTGCAGATGAGATGAAGAAGGAATATGAGATGTCACTAATCGGAGAGATTAAGTTGTTCATTGGATTATAGATTCAACAAATGAAAGATGGTATCTTTATCACTCAGTCCAAGTATGTCAAAGAGGTATTGAAGACATTTGGCATGAAAGATAGCAAACCAGTTGGTACACTAATGGTGACCAGCTATAAATTGTCAAAAGAAGATGACTCAGCATTGGTGAATGAGAAGGAATATCGATCAATGATTGGTAAGTTGCACTATGTAGTATAGAATAGATCAGACATTGCACATGTAGTGGGCATTACTCCACATTTCAATAAAAGTCCAAGAGAATCCCACTTAGTAGCAGTCAAGAGGATTCTTAGATATCTAAAGGGAACTATTGACTATGGATTGTGGTATCCATACAGTAATGATTTCAATCTCAAACTGTTTACAGATGCCAATTGGGCTGGTAATGTGGACGACCAGAAGAGCACAACTGGTGGAGCATTCTTTCTTGGTGGTAGACTAGTCTCATGGATGAGTAAGAAGCACAGTTGTATCTGTCAGTATACAACAGAAGCATAATATGTAGCAGCATTTATGAACTGCACTCAGACAATTTGGATGAAACATGTATTAAGTGGTTTCAAAGTCCCTGTATCTGAACTGGTGAGTATCTTTTGTGACAACACAAGTGCAATTAATATTTCCAACAATCTGGTTTTGCATGCTAGAACCAAGCACTTCGAGCTCAAGTATCATTTCTTGAGGGAGAAAGTTCAGAACAAAGAGGTTGTATTGGAACATGTTTCCAGTAAGGAGCAGTTAGTAGACATATTCACCAAGCCTCTACATAAGGCTACATTTACCTATTTAAGAGGTGAATTAGGGGTGCTACCCCTTCAAGAAGTGAACTAAAGGTATGTGCTCCACATCACTCAGGTATTGCATTGTTAAATCTTTTCAGGATTGGTATGTTGAAGGATGCTACTCCTCAAGGGGAGCAACATAGTTGAACATGGATGTTTTTGCCTCCACTTTGGCATTGTTGTCAAAGGGGGAGAAGATGTGAAGCAGAGAAGATATCTGTAGTTTTGAAGACATAATATGGAAGGGATTGGGGAGAAGATGTGAAGCAGAGATATATGTTTGTATATTGCCATTAATGCCAAAGGGGGAGATTATTAGCATATGTGCAGAGTTTGATGACATGATGATATTGTATGTTGTCATTGATGTCAATATGCTGAAGTATGAACTAGTATATTGAAGTAAACAAACTGGCAAGAGAATCGGTATGATGGTGTGAACTGGTATATGTGAAAAAGTGAAGCAGTATGTGTTGGGAAAAATGGTGTCTCAACCTTGCATTTATGCACGGTTACTATTTATAGTAAGTTTTCATTTGAGCATGAAATGGTGCGAAACTCTCCTTGAAACTTCTGGTTGGCTAGATAAGCATTCCGGTAAAGTTGCGTCGCAAGGTCATAGATAGTTTTGAAGATATTAAAGTTTTCATCTTGGAGGGGTGCGATAAAATGTTTAAACTTAATTTTGGGGGCTTCAGAGGCTCTGAAACGCCCTAAAAAGTGGCTGTAACCGGTGCAGCCAATTACGAGGTGATAGAGAACTTCACGAGCTTTCCAGCGCTTCAAACGGTTCATCAATCGGACACCTGGTTCTCAAGTTATGGCCTCCTGAAGTTTGTACTCCTGAAATAGGAAAAATAATTTGTATCGGATACATAAATGAGCTGTAAAAGGGAGCGACATGTGTTGATGTGTGCTTTAACATGTCATAGGGCATCTAGAAGGGAGATAAGGTTGGCTACACCTTATTGGGTGGTTTTAGCCCATGGTTTTGTAATACCGTTTGATGGTTTCTTGTATTGTATCTCCTATTTATGAGGTGTGTGAGATAGAGGTTGTGTGTAAGAGTCTTATGGCTATTGAGTTGCCTCTGAATCTCTGATTAGTGGTACTCCTGCGAAGAGCTTGCTCTGCAAGTATGTTGTAATTTGTTTTTGATTGCTGAATAAAATATTGAGCTACTTTTGGAGTGTGGGGTTTTTCTCCCGAAAGGGTTTTCCCCACGTAAATCGCTGTGTTGTGGTATGAATGCTATTATATCTATTTCTATTTTCTGTAACTATTGTAATGATCTGAAAAAGTTTTGCATTACCGTCCTCTCAAGGTTAGTGTAGGAAGTTGTTTCCGCTACTTAACTTCCTTACAAGTGGTATCAGAGCCTGATCACCTTTGGTTTTAATTGTGGGCAGTTGGGTTTTTTGAACTAATCCAGATTTGAGTGGGAGCTTGTGCAGAAGACACTTTTTGATCTTGTTGCAGGAATATTCAGATGGTGAGTTCGTCAGGGAGAATAGAGGTGGAGAAATTTAATGGAAGTAATTTTGAGATGTGGAAGCTGAAGATGGAAGATCTGCTAATAGATCGAGATCTTTGGGATGTTGTTGATGCAAATGTCCAAAGGCCCTCAGATCCTACTGCAGCAGCTCAGTATGATGTTATGGACTGAAAAGCCAAGGGTCTAATCAGACTGTGCCTGACAGACTCTGTTCTAATCAATGTCCATGAAGAAAACTCTACAAAGAAGCTATGGACTAAGCTTGGTGAGATGTATCAAGCGAAATCTTTATTAAATCAAATTTTCTTAAGAAAGAAATTGTATTCCTTGAAGATGGAAGAGGGTGGATGAATTGCAGACCACCTGGAAGCATTCAATATGTTGGTGGCTCAATTAGTATCCGTTGGTGTTAAGATGGACGAGGAGGAGAAATGTCAGATCTTGCTTTGTTCTTTGCCTAATTCATGGGATTCTCTTGTTATGGCTATCGGTAGTACTTCTATTGTTTTGAAATCTGAAGACATGGTGGGTGCCCTACTCGGTGAAGAGATGCGAAGGAAGGTATCCATTAGTTCAAAGGAAGCTCTAACCATTCGTGGAAGACCTAAGGAGAAAGGCAAGAAGAATGAGAAGTGCAACAAGTCCAAATCCAAAGGGAGATCAAAATCTCCTGGAAAGTCCAAAGTCATTTGCTGGAATTGCAGTAAACCGGGTCACATCCGTAAGGACTGCAAAGAAGAAAAGAAGAAGAAGAAAAAGAAAAAGTTCGATTCTGATTTCGAGTCCGACAAGGAAGATGGCGATGCATCTATTGCGGCTTTGGTGACTCATGCAGGTAATGATGCCTAGCTAATTGACTCAGGTGCATCTTTTCATATGACTTCCAATAGAGATTGGTTTTCTAAATATGAAGGATTTAATGGAGGTAAGGTGTACTTGGGTGATGATTCACCTCTAGACATTGTTGGTCGAAGTAAAGTTAGAATCAGGTTTTCTGATGGTAGAATAAAAAGGATTAATGGTGTGTTGCATATCCCTGGATTAAAATGAAACCTGTTATCTATGAGCAAACTGAAAGATGCGGGTGTGTAGGTAGTCTTTTCTGAAGCAGGATGTAAAATGATTAAGGGTGCTATGGTAGTTGTTAGAGGTGTCAGGTTTGGCACTTTGTATAAGCTTGAAGCATACACTGTTGAGTGTAATAGCACTTCTGTAAAAAGTAAATCTATGGATACTTCACTGGAAGATTTGAAGGTTTCAGCTTCAGCAGATGGAAATGGTTTTTGGGTACCTAAGGGTGCTCTTTCGTCTAAAGCAAAGTTACCTGCAGAGAAGACTATGTTATAGCACCAGAGACTTGGCCACATTGGAGAAAAGGGTCTAAGGACCTTGAAAAATAAAAACCTTGTTGAAGGTTTGAATGATTGTAATCTTGACTTTGATTTATGTGAGCATTGCATTTATGGAAAACAAAACCGCGTTCAGTTTTACTCGAGTTCTCATAAAACTTTTGGTGTTTTAGATCTTATCCATTCTAATGTGTTTGGTCCAGTAGATGTCTCTTCGATTGGAAAATCCACATATTATGTTTCATTTATTGATGATTTTAGTAGAAGGACATGGGTATATTTTCTAAAGAGTAAATCTGAAGTTTTTAGTCGTTTTAAAGAATTTAAAGCAATGGTTGAGTTGCAGACTGGAAAGAAAATAAAATGTTTGAGAACTGATAATGGCGGTGAGTTTTGCTCTAATGATTTTGATAGATTTTGTAAATACTATGGAATTAACAGGCAGAAGACAACTCCATATTCTCCACAGTAGAATGGAGTTGTAGAAAGAATGAACAAGACACTGATGGAGAAGGCTAGGAGTATGTTGAGTGGTGCTGGTCTCGAACAAAAGTTTTGAGCTGAAGCTGTTGCCATTGCTTGCTACCTGATTAACAGGTCTCCTACATCAGCTCTTGTTGATAAAATGCCTATGGAAGCATGGTCAGGTCACAAGCCTTCATTGAGACATCTTAGAGTTTTTGGTTGCGAGGCATATGCACATGTGCCAAAGGAGAAGAAAACAAAGTTGGAGAACAAGGCTGTGAAATGTATCTTCATCGGGTATAGTTATGGTGTGAAAGGATACAAGCTTTGGGACCCTATTGCACAAAAGGTAATTCACAGTAGAAGTGTTATTTTTAGAGAAATTAAGTCTCCTTCTGTTACATTGTAGCCAGAATAGACTAAAAAAGAAGATGTGATTCAACTTCCTTCTACACCTGAAAGAGTTGAATCGAGACCCCTAGATAGGCAAGAAGTTGAGGAGAGCTCATCTAGCTCTGAATCTTCAGAAGAGGAGGAAGAACCTCCAACTCAGCTTGTTCAAAGGTCTACAAGACATAGACAACCACTTGAAAGGTATTCACCTAATGATTGGAGATGTATTTTTGCTCTGAATACTAGTGTGGATGAACTGAAATCTATAGAAGAGGCATTAGGTATGAATGATGCAGAATCTTGGAAGATTGCTATGGAGGAAGAAATGGCAGCTTTGAAAAAGAATGATACATGGGATCTTGTACCATTGCCTGAAGGACACAAACCTATTGGTTGTAAATGGGTATTCAAGAAAAAGATTGGTTCAGATGGAAGCATTGAGAAGTATAAAGCAAGATTGGCTGCAAAAGGCTACTCTCAGGTTGAGGGTGTTGATTACGGTGAGATATTTTCTCCTGTTGCAAAAATGATGTCCATTAGATTTTTGCGTTCTATTGCTACTGCTTATGATTTAGAGGTTGAGCAAATGGATGTGAAAACTGCTTTCCTTCATGGTGATTTGGAGGAAGATATTTATATGACACAGCCGAAGCACTATGTGGTGAAAGGCAAAAGTAATTTGGTCTGTAAATTGAAGAAATCTTTGTATGGCCTCAAACAAAGTCCTAGGATGTGGTACCATAAATTTGATACATATGTGTTGAGTTTGGGATTTGAAAGTTCTAAATTAGATCACTGTGTTTATTATAAATCTAATGGTGATCATTTCTTATTCATTGCATTGTATGTTGATGATATTTTATTCATTGGTAAAGGGAAAGGTATGATTTCAGAACTGAAGTCTCAGCTCGCTGCTAAATTTGAAATGAAAGATCTTGGTGCAGCAAAGCACATTCTTGGGATGGAAATTAGAAGAGATAGGGTGAACAGAAAGCTATGGCTAGGCCAGAGTAAGTATGTGAATTCAGTGTTACAGAGGTTCAACATGCAGAATTGTAGACCATTGAGTGTTCCTTTTACAGTTGGAATGAAACTATCTATTTTAGATTGTCCTACATCCCCATTGGAGATGGAAGACATGAGTAGAGTGCCTTACCAGAGTGTGGTTGGAAGCTTGATGTATGCTATGGTCTATACTAGACCAGACATTGCCCAAGCAGTGGGAGTACTTTCTAGATATATGTCTAATCCTGGTAGAGTTCATTGGGATGCAGTCAAAAGAGTCTTCAGATATTTGAAGGGTACTTCAGAGTATTCTTTGTGTTATCATCGTAATTCAATTGGAGACATTACTTCCCTTGATATCCATGGTTATGTGGATTCAGATTGGGCAGGTGATATTGATAGCAGAAGATCCACCAGTGCTTATGTGTTTACTTTGTTTGGTGGTGCAATTAGTTGGATGAGCAAGCGACAGGCTGTGGTTGCTTTATCCACTACTGAAGTAGAGTATATGGTAGCTACTCATGCTTGTAAAGAGGCCATTTGGCTTAAGAGACTGTGTTCGGATATTGGAATAAAACAAGGTACAATGACAGTTTACTGTGACAGTCAGAGTGCAATCAGCCTAGCTAAGAACCCGACATTTCATGCCCAGACCAAACATATTGATGTTCAGTATCATTTTGTTAGAAATATGGTCGAAGATGGTAGGGTGAAGCTGGTTAAGGTGGAAACTTTGACGAATGTTGTAGATGCTTTAACTAAGGCTGTGAGCACAGAGAAGTTCAGATGGTGTTCAGAGTCTATGGGCCTTATGGCCCCTAGCAATTGATTCATTGTGTTGACATTCCCTTCCACTCCTGCAAGGTGTTCGACAAGTGGGAGATTTGTTGGGAAAAATGGTGTCTCAACCTTGCATTTATGCGAGGTTACTATTTATAGTAAGTTTTCATTTGAGCACGAAATGGTGCGAAACTCTCCCTAAAGCTTCTAGTTGGCTAGATAAGCATTCCGGTAAAGTTGCATCGCAAGGTCATAGATAGTTTTGAAGATATTAAAGTTTTCATCCTGGAGGGGTGTGATAAAATGTTTAAACTTAATTTTGGGGGATTTAGAGGCTCTAAAATGCCCTGGAAAGTGGCTGTAACTAGCGCAACCAGTTATGAGGTGATAGAGCACTTCGCGAGTTTTCCGGCACTTCAAACGGTTCGTCAATCGGACACTCGGTTCTCAAGTTATGGCCTCCGAAAGTTTGTACTCCTGAAATAGGAAAAATAATTTGTATCGGATACATAAATGAGCTGTAAAAGGGAGCGACATGTGTTGATGTGTGCTTTAACATGTCATAGGGCATCTAGAAGGGAGATAAGGTCGGCTACACCTTATTGGGTGGTTTTAGCCCATGGTTTTGTAATACCGTTTGACGGTTTCTTGTATTGTATCTCCTATTTATGAGGTGTGTGAGATAGAGGTTGTGTGTAAGAGTCTTATGGCTATTGAGTTGCCTCTGAATCTCTGATTAGTGGTACTCCTGCGTAGATCTTGCTCTGCAAGTATGTTGTAATCTGTTTTTGATTGCTAAATAAAATATTGAGCTACTTTTGGAGTGTGGGGTTTTTCTCCCGAAAGGGTTTTCCCCACGTAAATCACTGTGTTGTGGTATGAATGCTATTATATCTATTTCTATTTTCTGTAACTGTTGTAACGATTCGAAAAAGTTTTGCATTACCCTTCTCTCAAGGTTAGTGTAGGAAGTTGTTTTCACTACTTAACTTCCTTACAGTATGTTGATGATGTGAACCGGTATATGCAAAATGGTGAACCAATATGTTGAAATGTGAACCGGTATTGGGGTTTCATTTGATATGACTACCGGTTGGTAGTCTCAGCTTCAGGGTTTCCCATTGATGCATTTCAAGACTGTGTGATTCGAATGATGACATTGTGTGATGGGTTAGCATTGAAATGAAGATCAAATTGTGTTGCCACGTCATCCTTGTGTGTGTGAAGGATTTCCTTGAGATTTTTGCATGAAGAAGATTGATCCTATCTACCTCGAGAATGTGTGAAGTCTCAATAAATGGTGGAAAATGCATGATGGGTTATCAGCTTCTAGAAGCGGCAAAGAACAAACGATGGAGAACATCTTGAGATTTGTTCAAGATTGTTTTACTCTATGCAATATGATTGAATGGTCAGGATTGGACTAACTGTATTGATAACCTAAATGTTTAGGATTTAGGGTTTATGCCATC
The DNA here is from genome assembly GCF_030272615.1 of Cryptomeria japonica. Lineage (NCBI taxonomy): Eukaryota > Viridiplantae > Streptophyta > Pinopsida > Cupressales > Cupressaceae > Cryptomeria > Cryptomeria japonica. The sequence goes on from NC_081415.1 coordinate 149,345,521, forward strand.
GACCTATCTGTTTCCTATAAGGTGGATGATGATTTGCATTATGAAGTTGTTGGCAAATGTTATGTGTCTATCCAAGTGAAGAGATACTTGATTCTTTCCAGACCAAAGAAGTGTGTCGATACCTACAAAGTGTGATTGCAGAAGTAAAGGAACTAAAGTGGATCTGTCTTGGCATTGAGTGTTGTTATCAGATCAATATATTACCTATTGACTTCTAACCATTTCAACAGTTGGAAAATCCCTTAACCGGGTATCTTTAACAAGCTCTATGTACATCCTTTAATAGGGTGACTCAAAATCATTGAGTTCTTCAAATCCTCTTGCGAGGTAATCTTTAACAGGGTTCTAACCTTTAACTGAGTATTTAGCCATCCCTTAAATGGGTGATCCCTAGCAGGATCGGTTCCTAGCAGAACCTATTGTAAAGTCCTTAACCGGATTAGGCTCCTAATAGAGCGGACTTCAGAAGAGTTCAAAGAACAACACCGTGGTTTTTCGTAGTTGAGTTTCCATGTGAGAAATCAGTGTGTCATGTGTGATGCTTTTTTATGTGATCATTAGTGTTTTCTGTTAAGTGGTAATGCATGATGATCTAGGGGTCTTTATATTTCTGATTTATTACTTGTTTATGCATATGGGTGTAGTGGAAAGGAGATATTAGGTGTGATGAAGATCTAAGTGTTACTGGTTTATGTCTTTCACAGTCATATTATGTTTTACCAGTAGTGCCTTGTTTTATATCAATGATACTATTTACTAGTTAGTTCAGTCTTTGCAGTCAAAGTGGTTTAAGGAAGTTTTTGGCTATACTGATTCACCCCCCCCCCCCCCTCTCTCAGTATCTGTTGAGTACTTACTATTCATCATTATTCATCAGATCTTATTTGTTATTTGCATTCTTGTTGTATGGAACTTTGAGTTTTTAAGTAGCTTTTAAAATTAATTTTATGTTCTATGTATATGCCTTTCATTCAGTATTTAATCATTTCAGATTGATCTTTAACTTTGAACTCCCTCCCACATCTATCATAATTTTCTTTATGTAATTTACTTTTTATGAAATAAGCCTATATGATTTATTATTCTTTTACGCATTTGATCTTCTAATTGATGAATTTTATCCAAATAAACACAAATTTATGAGCTCCAAATATAGTAGCATCAATATCCATTTTAGATTAGGCATTCAAATTTTGCATCCATAGATGTTCTCTTAATAATTTGTCCAATTTTATAGTATTTGAGTCTGTAGTGGATTCTCTTGCTTTAGTGGAGGTTAAGCCTTCTAATGGGACTTTCATTTGGAATAATAGACAGAGTGGAGAGGAAGAAATCTCTGAAGAGTTGGATTGGTTTCTTGTCTCCTATGTTTTTGTAGGCGATGGCTTGGTAACTAGTTCTGAAATTCTTGACTAGAGAGGTCATGATCACTAGCCAATTAAATTTTTTTCTTCTTATTTTGGTTTTCCAAAGAATTCTCCTTTTAAATTTTAGCTTATGTGGCTTCAATGCTCTTCATTGCATGAATTAATAGCTAAGTGGCTAAGAGAGGGAGGTCCTTCTTATGGAACAACTATGTTCTTCTTTGTTAAGAAACTTCAATATGTCAAATATCACCTTAAGAGATATAATACTTTATGTTTTGGTAACCTTAAGCCCAAGAAGAGGAATGATTTGGAATGTCTTGTTGTGATTACTTGCTAGATTTGGGATAATGGTTTTTCAAATGCTCTAGGAAAAGTTGAATCCTAGGTTGTGCAAAATATGGAGTGGGAGCTTCTTGAGGAGATTTATTGGAAATAAAAGGCTCTGATTGATTGGCTTTAGGAAGGGGATATGAATACAACTTTCTTTCATCATGTCTTTTAGGCTCAGAATAATAAGTGGTACATTTCCTCTTTGGTTACCTTTGAAGGACTTCATATTTCTTCTCTATCAGCTATGTCTCACGAGCCTCGTCAGTTTTAAACTCTACTCTTTTTGCTGAAGATTGCCCTCTTGGTAGTGAGGAGGAGACTTTGATCCTTTCTTGCATTCCCTCTTGGGTCACCAATGTGATGAATGATTCTCTCATTCATCTGATTTTGCTACTTGAGTTAGAAGAGGTGGTGTTTGGGATGAACAAAGGTAAAGCTCCAAGCCCAAATGGTATTCCTATCTAATATTTTTAGGAGTTTTGGGATATTATTAATCTGGATCTGGCGGAGGTTATTCAAGAATCTATTTATAGTAAGAAGATTCTTTGAGCCTTGAACACTACCTTCTTTGTTCTCATTCTCAAAAAGGAAGGAGTTGATAAGCTCAAATTTTTTCGACCCATTGCTCTTTGTAATGTGGTGTATAAGATTATCACTAAATTGATTGCAGAGAGGCTCAAAGCTTGTCTTCTTGTTGTGATCTCAAAGGAACAAGGGGGTTTTGTGGCTGGTAAACAAATTCAGAATGGGATGGTGGTAGCTTGTGAGGTTAGTCACTCTATGGCAACTTCAAAGGAGAGATCTATGTTCATCAAATTGGATATGGCCAAGGCTTATGATAGAATTAAATGGGTTTTTTTTTAGAAAATACTCTTGGTTTTAGTCTTGCATTAGTGACCTGGAGTATGAGTTGTGTTACTTCTTCATCTTTCTTGGTTATTATGAATTGGGAGCCTTTATAGCCTTTTGGTGCTTCCTATGGACTTCACTAAGGCGATCCTCTTTCCCCTTACCTATTTTTTATTATGGCTAAGGGTTTGGGTCATTTTCTAAAGTTTCAAGCTTCTTAGGACTTTTCTCATGGGTGGTAATGGGGCAATGGTTTTCCACAACTCTCACATCTCCAATTTGTGGATGACACTACTCTTATGGGATTGGCTCATCTTCGAGAAGCTGAATATTTTCAACAAGCCTTGGATATTTACCTTCCTGCTTCAAGTCATAAATTCAATGAGCATAAATCCCCTATTTTCTTCTTCAATACCCTTCATGCCATTCAGAGTTGTACTGCTAATATTCCACAATTTTAGATTGGGTCTCTACCCTTTTATTTATTTGGGCATTCCTCTTACTATTGGTAGACATCCCAGGTCCTCTTGGTATATTCTTCTTGACAAGTTGCACTAACAAGTTAATCATTGGATTCACCATTGTTTATCAATTGCTTCCCAATTGACTCTTTTAAAGTCGGTTATTCAAGCTCTTCCTATCTCCAAGTGTTTTGTTCAAGCTACTCCCATGTATTTTCTTTCAGAATTTAATGCCCCCTCTTGACAATTTATTTGGAGTGGTAATTTATCAACTAGTAAATGGAGCCTTGTGAAGTGGGAAGCCATGTGCAAACCTAAGAATGAGGGCAGCCTTGACTTATAATTTTCTATTTTGAATGGGCAAGTTCTTGTCACTAAATTATATTGGTGCTAGTTTACTATCCAAAATCAGCTATTGGCTCATATTCTCACCCATAAGTATCTTAAAGATGTTAATGTGTTTGATATTCCCCACTTTCTTTTGGTGGGACGAGGTTATATGGTCTAGAATACTTTGAAACTGGGGTCTTAGTTAGTAAAGAATGGTCTCTTTTAGATTTTTCATATAGGTTCACATGCTCTTTTTTGTCTAGATTCTTGGGATGGTCATCCTTCTATCCTTTCTACTCATCCTCACCTTCAACCCCTTTGCAATACTTATACTACTGTTGGCTAGGACATTGTTGATAATTATAAGATTGCTCATAATTATGGGTTGGTGGCTCATTTTCACTGGAAACATCCTTTTGAATGGGTGCTAGGAGGAACTGAGGAAGATAGAAAAGAGCTGGCACAAATTTTGGAGTCTCATGAGTGAACCACCTTGGCTGGGACTAATGTTTTGGCTTGGGAAAGTAGTGATCTATCTGGAAAGTTTTTTGTTTCTACAAGTTATGGTGAGCTAGTGCGGTAGACTTTTGGGGACATTTGGGTTCCTTAGTGGAAGCAAGTTTGGTAAAAGTTCTCATGGTCCAAGTGCAATTTTTTGATGTGGTTGGTGGTTCACAATTGGTGTCTTACTTGGGATAATTATGCAAGCATGATTTTCAGGGCCCTTTGATTTGTGTTTTGTGTCATGTAATAGTGAAGAGAGTGTCTCTCATCTATTTTTCCAATGTTCCTTCACTAGACATATTTGGCACTTTTGGTGGGATGTGTGGAAGCAAGCTTCTTGGCATGTCTCTTCTTTTGTTGAGTTTTTTGTTTGATTGGGCAAGGCCCCTATCAAAACCTCTTTTCTCCAAGTTGCTTGGACTCTTGGCCCTTCTTTTATTATTTGGCATATTTAGTTAGAGAGGAATCATCGGATCTTCCAATATTTGTTGTTGGGGACTAACCGCTTGTGGTGAAAAATTATCTCTTCTTTGGGAGAAACTGTTTGACAAAATGTGACTTGGTAGACATTGTGGATTCTGCTGATGTTATTTTATACATTTTTCTCCATCTTCCTCCTCCTCATGGCCAGCTCTTAAGAAACAGATGTAGAAACCCTTTTCAAAAGATAATATATGGTGGGGAGGTGGAGCCTTTCTCAGGAGGGCATTCTCAAAATCAACATGAATGGGTCTTCTCGGGGAAATCCTGGTCCTGCTAGAATTGGTGGAGTTGGTAAAAATAGCTTGGGAACTATTCAATTTATTTATTTTTATTTATAAATGTCATCATACTAATAATTTTATGGAGTCTCTTGCTATTTTATATGTTGTGGAATGTGTGTGTGCTATTGGATGGAGCATGCTCATTTCTGAATCCGATTCATAGGTGGTGGTGTATTTGTTGACTCAGCAACATTCTACAAATGTTAGTTGGTAGTTAGTTTTGGTTGTTAACCAGATTCTTAATTTTTATTCATCTTTGGATTTTGTTGCTTTCACAAATATCCCTTAGGAGTAGAACAGAGTAGCAGATTGTCTAGCCAAATGGGCTTCTGATAAAATGCTAAACTAGAATATTGTGGATAAGGGTCAATTACCCTTGGGTTTGCGGAAACAGATAGATCACATAGTGGAACTTGATAGGGATGTTTGATGTCCCTGATTTGTATTTGTTCTTGTTTGAATAAATTTTAACCCCTCTTTTATTTGTGTCTATAAAGAGAAATCATAATTTGATGTATTATTTTGGCCATATTTCTTTGGGGTCTATAACTTGTTATCAACTTATTGGTACAATAAATATTTGGAATGTGATACTATCTCAGTCTACTTCTCAAATATCTTTCTTTTTAGCTTAGTAGTCAACTTTCATTAGTCCATTTGTTAAAGTATACATTTTTTATTGTCCTAAATTCAATGACTTTGGCTAATAGTAAAATTTATACTTTAACAGTGTCTTATTTCAAGCCCTAGGAACTAGTACTTAACAAATAATTTTACCACCTTTTTAATTATATATTAGTAATCTAGACTAAATTTTTGCATTCTGGTTGTATTCTTTTGAAACTCTATTATCAATTTCTCCATCTCCTTGAGTTTCTTTACCTAATATTTTAAAAATTAAAATAAAAGATTCAATGTCACATTAAAATTCATTACATTAGAAGATACATTTGTCAAAAAGATTAATCTAGGGCTTTAAGATCTAAATATTGTATTTTTATTGAATGAATATAATAATTGAATAGTTGCTTTGTATTTTTTCCTGAGGAAGTGGTCTTCAGTTGTGCAATTTTGTCTTGTATCTTGCCTAAGGTTGTGCCTATTAGTTTGCAAGTCTTGAGTAGTGAACTATTTGGCTAGTGACCTTAATCATTGTAAAAAATTATTATTATATATTGTGAGATTGATTCTCATCGTGGTTTTTCCTAGTTTGGTTGTCCACATTAAGGTATCGATGTTCTCGTGCTGAAGATTTTGACAGTTTAGTTGTTTACTTTCATGTATAAGTGTCTAGATAAATATTGTTCAAGTAACTTAATATGATCAATGTTTTGTATATGCAAATTCTCTCAAGCCCCCTCTCAACTATCTATAGTGTTCAATATAGTTGATGCATGATTTGATAACTTCAAATTAACCTATAGAACAAAATTATTTATCATGAGACCCATTATTTCTATTCCTCAACCAAGCTAGACAAGGTCTATATCTATTTTCCACTCATGACTAGAGTTGACATTGAGGGGATAGATTACCATCATTGTTGGGGAGGAATGTGAATTAAACTATTGGAAAATACATCTAGATAGAATAAATATTTGATATATTTAAACAAGTGTTATTACTAATTCATAATTAAACATATAATAGGTATTCAGAGACTACCCATTAATGTTCATCCATAGAAAAGTTGATAAGATGAGATGAGAAAATTTCCCCAAGTTTCCATGCCAATCACCGATAGTTTTCTTTGCCTGAATTGATGATAGATCCATATTTTAGTCACATCAAGATACAAACTCTCCAATGTTGGTCAACTAAAGTGATGAATTTTCTTATAAAGAATATTGAAAGAAGATTGAAAAATTCTAGTGGAGATTAAGGAATAAATGTTATCTAAGGAAATAATGAATGTATGGAAAGTGTAGAATGTTCTTCTTACTCCCACCAGGACTCTATTTATGATTGCAACTTTCATAAAATTACACCTCAAGGGGAGTTGCAAATATAGTGATGTTGTAATTAGATTAGGCAACATGGAAATCATCTACTATGCACCCCATGAAACTTCACTATAAACAAAACCTTAACTACACTTAACCTTTTCTTCCCCATCATCTTAGCCAATAGTGAACACATTCAGATATTAACCACCACTAGTCACCTTTAGATCCATATAACACATGGTAATATTAATTATGATAATTAATTTTTCTTTAGCTTTTTTAATAGTTTAGTTGAGTAGATGCTCAATGTCGATTTTGGTTTTTGAGACATGGGAGATACAATCTAGCTCTTTTCTCTAGTTATTTATTCCTTAGATTTCCCCTATATGAGAGAGAATGAATAGTTAATATTGCATTGCGAAAAATTTGGAGTTAGACTAAGCCTTATTTAGGTGATATGTAAGCATTCCCCCATGCAACTCGTAGTGCCAAACTTTTTGTCTCGAGTTAACATAAAATTTATTCTACAATTTTCCAAGTGTTATGTTGTTCAAGAGAGGTAGTTAATTGAAAATAGTTCAAGGTTTCTAGTTAAGTTGAATCCATTTTGGTAATGTAGAGGTAATATTTATTTAAGTCACTTCCTTCAACACCCATGATTTTCTTGCACCAAGAGAAATTTTATGTGGTAACTAACTTTAGAGTAAAACTTGCAACATTATTTAATTTGTCAACCTTATCTATTAGTACCTTACCATTCTAAAACATTTCTCCTAAAAAGTGATAATAAACATCAAATTTCTTAGTAAGTTCTTAATATATGAGTTTTTGGCAAAATAAATACCACTATAACTATCACATCTAATCCTCATAGTTATATGATCAAAGCCAACACCATGACCAAATCTTTGTATCCTTACATTCTCCTTAGAAGAATGTGTTGCACCCATATACTATTATTTAGTGGTGGAAAAAGAAACTATAGGGTACCTTTTACTCATCCAACACACTACTCATCCAAATAAAGTAAATACATAGCCTCTTGTGGACCTTCAACTATAAAAATTACCTAGAAAATCTAAATGAACAAGCTATTGTAAATCCAATGACTTAAATGGACCACTAGTACCATAAAAATAAAAGTAGTAATCATACGTACCTGACAAATAGCTAAACACATTCTTAAATTTTTTTTAGTGCTTTCTACTAGGATTAGATATATAATTGCTTAGAACTATAATACTTATCTAAGGAACCCCAAAGGAACTAACAACAACCAACTAAAATAATAGAACATTAATTTTTTAAAAACATAATACATTTCATCTTTAAACTCATCATATAATTAACTATTGCATTGCACAAGTGTAAGATAATCATACATAGAAAACACATCTTATATGGGTTCCCTAACATTGCTTCTATGCAACTCTCCTCAAAAAAGTCTATGATACATAAACCATAAATGAAATGACAATAACATTACATAAAACACGAACAACTATAACTGTGCTCATTTTCTACACCAAACCAAATGTTCCTATAATAACCTTTCAGCATAAGATATGATAGACCATCCATCCACATAAAAACAATTAGTAGCAACACTAACCACTTAACATTAATTCTAGAATTACCTTACTTTATATTACGTCCATTTATATTATATCAAACTCCTTATGGAATGTTCAAGATACAATAATAATAATATAATTACAATGCTTCACAATGATACATGACACATACTAATATAATAACTGAATAACTTGCATCATGAATAAGGAGGTACTAGAATGAAGATGACAAGATCCATGGAACACTCCCAAATCAAGGTTGGAAACAACCACCTAACCTTGTGAAACCCTTATGTCCACCCACTATTCTCAAAAGAGCCCCATAAACACAAGAAAACAAGGTCAACATTCAAACATAACACCAACATGCAAGGGAACATAAGGTATACAAAAGGATAGATAATATACACCACAACATTCCACTAGAGGCTTCTATACACAACCACATAGGATAGGGTTATAGAGTACAAGTAGGAAAGGGTTTAATCACATAGATTCAAGATGAGTTACCCTAGAAACCTCTCTAGGCCTCGACCACCATTTGATAACTCATGCAAAACTGAAGAATCCTTTCTTTAGATGATATTAGTTTGTATGCCACTAGTACCTAAAATATGTTGCTCCTAGTTCAAAACCCTAACATTTCTCAAAGTGAAGGAACTAAAGAAAAAATTTCCTTTGTTGAAGATGTTCCCTCCTTGTCCAAAGAAATATTGTTGAGAAAAGCCTTGGTTTTGATACCTCTCTATTAATTATGGAACTAGGCCAAAACCCCACTCTTGATAAAGGAAAAAAGGTGCATAATCCCCAATGTAGTAGCAAGAATTATAAGGTGGGTAAAGGGAGACCTATTAAAATTGCCCATAAAAATAGTTTGGCTACCTCAACCCACCCCTCTCCAATCATTGAAATTTCAAATGAGGAATATGTTATGGAAGATATTATGACCTCCTCAAGTGATAAGATGTTGGTGAGTCTTGCTAAGCTTATAGTGGTGGCTATTATTGTTACTACACTTGGGAAAAATCTAACCTAAATAAGAAAAGTAGGCCCAATTTGAGGATTCAACTTCTTATGGGGAAGTTAGTGAGGATAGTGAAAAAACTGAAGAGGAATAACTAGACCTAATTTTTGAAGACTCCCTTTCTCAATCCCCACCATATAAGACACAATTGGAGGAAGCCTTAGAAGGGCTTAATATTATTAAAGTATATGGTGAGGAGGATGAAGAGGAATAAGAAGATAAAGGGGATACAAGAAAGGAGTATAAATGTAGGTATTAGCCACAAAACTCGAAAACCTTGCAACAAAGGTGGAAATTTTGGAAAACCCATATAAATATAGTAAACATGAGAAGAAAATAGAGAGATTATACAATTTAGATAAATCAATAGAATAGTAATGAGAATAAATAAGAATCTCAAGAACAAAACTCTACTTATGATGGTTACTATGGGGATACAAGGTGAAAGAAGGGTGAAAAAGAATGGTCGACAGAACAAGGATGATGATAAGTAGAATGTAAATAAGATTGCAACTTCCACAACTTGGGAGGCATCTCTAGAGAAATCGGCCAAGGATTGAGACTCTATATTTTAGAGTTTGTTATGTTTTTAATGATGCTCTATTTTTTTGGTTACTAGTATTTTTGATATGTTGTCTCTAGACTCTATTTTTACTAGTTTTCTATATGTACTATTAATAGTTAATTTGTTAGCATTACATTTTTTTCTAGATCACCCTCCAAGTCTCTAATTTTTTTACAACTTTTAAGTGTCCTTTGTAAGGGTTAGGTCTCTTCCCCCACTTATCTCAACAAATTTAAATGATAGTGGTGTCACTTTATAAAATCAATCACAACTTTCATATAAATTATAAGATTTTAAAAATTCAAAATGTGTTGGAAATCTAGTTTGATGATCTATGCTATGATAAAATTTATTTCCCTATATATTCTATTAAAAATTTGGTAAATTCATTCAAATTCACTAAACAAAGAAATAATTGTATCAAAATATGTATATCCTAGCAAATACAATAAATGCCGCAAAATACAAAAAATATTCCACTATAGCACAAATTATTGTATATAACACAACTGTTCAAAAATAGGGAAAACCTAGGAAGTATAAATGCTCCACTTTACAACATGTCATACCCCTCCATGCTTTTCTTCAAATACTTATTACTTTTACTTGTTAGACTATGTTTGACTCATAATGTGTTATTCATTTCGTTTGTGTGTGTATGGATAAATTCATGTGATCTATGTTATTGGACTATTTTATGATGCTTATATGTTTAAGGATACGATTACTATTATGATTTATTTGAGATGGACATATTGATGTTAGTAATGATATACTTATGACTTGGATACATATTGTTGATTTATTATGATTCTTTATGAGATGGTAATCTATGATCATGTTGGTAAATAGATTTGTCACTGCGATTGTTTCTCTGAAACTGGCCTTGCTTGCCCAAAGAGCAGTGACAACTATGCAAATAGTTGAAGAGATTACAATTTGTCATGGTTGTGAAGTGTGATACTTGCAGCTACAACACAAAAACTCAATAGATCATTACAAGAATGGTTAGAAAATTTAAAGCAAAGAAATATAAAACCATGACAAAGAGATCTATCGCCTCCTAAGAGATGCGAGTGTGGATATGCTCTCAGATCTAGATAAGAAAATTCCAGTGACTTGACTACACCTAGACAGAGGATTTGAAATGATAATGATGCAATTAAGCTAGAAAAGAGATTGATTAAGCTACATGATTCAACAATTATGATAAAAAATAATCAAAGTAAGATAGATCTAAGATGCAATTGCCTATAATAACAATGCTCAAATGATATGATAAGATGAATATGCCTATAATAATAATGTCTAATATGCAAATGAGATAGATGATTTATGCTCCAACATGGGGGATATTTTTAGAGTTTCCAAGGCCAGGGGTGAGGTGGTAGTAATCAACGCTCAAGATTGAATCTGAAGATATCAAGGGTGAAATTGGAGGAGGTTGGAGAAGAGGTTGGAGGAAGGGACAATTGTCCTCTCTACAGTGACAAGTGTCAAGAAGCCTTGCTCATGAGAGGGAAAGTTTCCAAGAGAGGAGACATGTGGCCTAAAATGCCATGTGTCTCAAGAGGAGAGTATCCACACCATAGGAGGTTAGGATAAGGAGGTTAGGATGTGCAAGCTAAGATAGGGTTAGTTAAACCCAAGGTTAGATGGAATGGGTTAGGTTAGGTGGTTAGAAGTTAGGAGCTATGTGGGGAATTTGAATTTAAAAATTTTAATAATAAGAAAAGGCTAATTAACTTTCAACAACTCATAAATTGATTTGTTTTGATTAATTAGGAGATTAGAAGAAATGAATTTGATGGGGGAGGATTAATTAATTTGAATTAATTAATCAAAGGGGACCATTGAAATGAACCTATTAAATAAATCCTTAGATTTATTGATAAGTATATGAGTGCGAGAATTTAATCAAATTGTTAATGAATTCAATTAAATTGGGAAGAGGATTAATTAAATAATTGCTTATTCAACTAATTATCTTTAGACCATTTTTAGGTGTATACATTTTCCCCCTCTTTGAAGCGAGGTACAATGATGTGTTGATTCAAATAATAATTTCATTTTGATGATGATATTGGTTTGACAAGATGACCTTGCCATTGATTGATAAACTGCGGTACGATTATGCCCCCTCAGGAGATCAATTGAGATAATTGACTATAGGAGTGTTTTGGATGGTTGTGAAATTGATGGCCCAATGAGAAAAGATTTGATTTTGCAACATTGATTAATGAAAGTGCGAATTCTTTGATCACGATGGTGTGGTTATTGATGATTGATAGAGGTATAAACTCAATTAAGAGGTCTCCTAGCCTTGAAAATCAAGGTTTGATATACCCGAAGGTACGAAGGAGAGCTATTCCCAAGAACTGTCGTTGACTTGATTTTCATCAAATCATGTTTATTTTATAGTGGGTTGGAGTACTTGGCATTAGCCATTCCCACTTGGGTTGTTCCCCTCTCACCGAACTTAATGGCTTTGGCCTTATAGGCTCCTCGAGAGGGTAGGCCTGCTAAAGATATGCACTATTGAAAGCAAAAGATGATTCTAGCTTTCTGATCACCTAAGAAAGGTGAAGCATACTTGCCTATCATCAAAAACACATAAGAAATTTTTGTTCATTTCCCTTAGCAAACTAAGTGTGCCTAGAAAAAATTACAGAATACACAAAGTTTGGTTGAGTTCTTTTAGGCAACTTGCAAGATAGATACATTAGTAGTCATGATGTGTTTTTATGAAATGAATATTTGACAAGCACAATCTTTGATGAATCATCTTGCAAAAACCAGTTAGGCTATCAAAAAACTCACAAATAGACAAGGGTTAGCATTAGTAATAATCAAATTAATGCATGAAAACCCTAAAATGCAATCTGTTTTGAAAACACAAAAGCAAATTTTTTTTAGGACACTATCTACCTATTCATACGAGTATCCTTCTGAGATCGTATGAGTGCAAAATGGAGATCATATGATGAAAAGGAACTTGTACAAGATTCTGATTCAGACTCGGCCAGAAATGAAGATTTGATGATGCTTAAGAGGCCAAAAATAAGATTTCTAGCCCCATAGTGGGCACCAAAATGTTGTGGTTGTGAAGTGTGATACCTGCAGCTGCAACACAAACACTCAATAGATCATTACAAGCTGTAAAGCGAAAAATAATCAAACCCTAGTTGCTCTCCCCTCTTCCAACTCCAAGGAGAGAGAAGGGAGGTTTACTAGGGTTGACGGTTTTCACTTGGGGAAGACTTTACATTCAAAAGAGGGGTTGAAACCCACAAGATCCAATCCCACACAATGCAAGATTGGATTCTAAATGAGTTTCAAGGGTTAAGACAGCAAGGCTACCCTCTTTTGTAAAGAATGTAGATAGAATGATTAAGCTAGGAATGCATAGAAAGTGAGAAAGATTTGCTTATAAATTGAGATAGGGATATAGGATGAAGCTGCGGACCTGGAATTAGTAGTAAAATGTCGATACGGTGCTGTCCTGGAAATTTGAGCGAAATTTGATGGGACGATGGCGCCCGATGTGCACACGGTCCTCCGAAAAATCCGCGAAACGAAGGGGGATTTGTTCGTCTCTACACAAGGATTCCAGATCTTCAATTTCAGCCGCGTACCTGCAACCTTGTTGTAAGGATGTTTGTATCCTTATGTGTGAAGGTATAGATGTTGTTGTATGTTGTATGTTGTAGTATGTGATCTCCTCTTCAATGGTTGAATCCTTGTCTTGAATGCAACACTTAGCCTTGAATGGAGACTTAGAATGATCAATTGCTTGAAGGAATGCTTGAATGCTTGAATGCTTGAGTATCATTTCCACGCTTTTTCCATCATCTATCCAAATGAGAGAGGAAAATGTAGTTTATATACTTGTCAATTAGGGTTAAAAGACTGATTTTCCCGACCTTAGGCTGACCAGGAAATGTTATCCAATTTGCAAACAAAAAGACTCGAAGTCCCAAAGGATACCGGACCCAAAATAGGGCTAGGGACTAGGGCGCTGGGTGCCATGGTCCTGGGGGACCAGGGCGTTGGGCGCCCTAGTCCTAAAGGACCAAGGCGCTGGGCTCTCTGGTCCCACCTCCCGGGACAGCAGGGTGCAAGGAGGGATCGGGCAGGGTGCTGGAAAAATACAGTTTTTTGGTGTTGTGGACAAGTTTCGGGGTCTCCATTTAGGTTCCGTGTTGCATCACCATCATGAAGACCCAAATGCGGTCGAAATTGCAAGTGTCACAATTTTAGGATGCTACATTTAGCCCCCACTTTAGCGGGAGTATGTATGCTCATACTTCTGGTAAAGTACAAGGAAACAACATTGAAAGACTTTCACCACGTCAAGAAGGCAAGACACACCAAGCCCCCAGTGGACTAAGGATCTTACGACTTCGATTGACAAAGTAAAAGGGAAGATCACGAGGGAGAACAATGACTGTCAGTAGTAAGGTTCCCTCACTATGAGTCATGTAAGAGAAATACCAAAAAATTTCAAGGCAAAGCCAAGTTCGCCAAGAAATTTTCAAGTATCTTAAAGGGATAGACAGGGTGTATGCCCCCCTACGTTAAAGCGATCGCACATGCCTCAACGGGGGTGATTGCTTTAACGTAGTGATACACATAAGAAATGAGAAAGGAAAGGAGCACGTTATCACAAAGATTTAGCCCCCAAGTGTGAGATAAACCCAGGGATAATAGACACAAAACACGAAGCACGAGGTGACTTTGCTTTCCTCGAGGTTAGTATGTTGTATGATAATTCATGTATATCATGTGTATGTATGCATAATTGTTCTTCATTCCCCAATCAAGGAAAGTCACCTAGAAGAAGGGAACACATGTGTCTTTTGAGTCAACATGAGAGAGACCAAAAGAGATCTCAATGCTTTGCATCATCCTCAAGTAGACAACACTAAGGACAACAAATAGAAGAATGAGAATAACACATAGAAGAAGTAACAAAAGAGAGGAGGAGAGAATCTTCTATGCTAATGAAACTAGTCTAGCACGTCATCTACCCCTCGATCTTGCTGATCAATGTTTCGGGAAGGCAGGGAACATGCTAGAGGAGGAACATCCAACACAGCAGATGGAGCTATCACAAGATCCAAACAAGGGCTATGTTCATGTTCCAAGCCACGTTGTTCTTGACTAGGAGCTAGGATAAGTGCTTTAGAAAATTCATTAGATAAATGGTTATCAACATCAACAAGTTCATATTCACTATCAGAAGCAAGAGAAGTAACATTTTCATCATGAATAACATTTTCATCTATATCATCATCAAGATTTATAAAAATAGGATCTTTAACTCGCACAGGATCAAGACCATCATGCATCTTATGTTTAGGAGATTTTGGCTCAATTTCTGATTGAGGAGAAAATGGAATAATGCTTGTTGAAGGTGTTTTTGGAGATTGTAAAGTTTGAGGAGCAGCTACTTGAGCTCTAAGACGATTCTTTCATCAGTGTTCACGCGTAGAACGATTTCGCCTAGTCTTAGTAGGAAGTGGAGAAGATTGAGGAGGAGGAATGTTCTCATCCTTATCAGTTGGGTGTTTAGGTTGTGGTCTCTTAGGCTGGATAATAGGAGAAGAGGAAGGTCTCTTCTCTCTATAAAAGGAAGGAGGAGGAACTGCTCCATAGAAAGGAGGAATATTTGGTTTAGGAAGAAGACCAAGTCCATCATGACGAGGAGGTATAGGTCTACTTTTAGAAAGTTTATTCGGCATAGACATAGTCACATCCATAGGGATGGGTTGGGAATCTTCTTGAGGAAAGACATTAGTTTTATCTTTCAAAGGAAGAACTTCCTTCTCAAGAACGATAGGAATGTCGAGTTTGGGTGTTCTAGGTTCACTTAAAGAGAGGATCATATCTGTTTTCCACTTTTGATAAGATTTGAAAAGATGATCACTTCGCAGGGGAAGAGATTGGAATTGTTTAGGCCAAAAATAATCAATAGGAACGCTAGAAGTTCTTTCAGCTGGTTTAAAGAGACTATGATTGACAGTAACAACTTCACCATTATGGGGAAATTTCAAACATTTGTGAATAGGAGAAGCAATAGCTTTCATGGAAGATAGCCAAGGATAGCCTAGCTTCACACGAAATTGTTTGGAAGAAGGAATAATAGCAAAGTTCACATCAAGGGATTTGTTATGAACTTCAATAGGTAATGTAATAGAACCAATTGTGGGAGAAGAAAATGCATCAAATAATTTCGCAACCACATCTGTTTTGTCATAGATCACTTGATTCAATTGCAAAGTAAAAAGAAATTCTTCAGTAATAACATTAACCATGCAAGAAGAATCAATAAGAACTCCACGGCAAGGTGTATTCTTGACTTTTGCAACTATGTATAAAGGACCATCAGGTGCCCTGATAGTTTCACTAGAATCAAATGTGATGGAAGGTTCTTTAGGGTTTTCTTGCTGCTCTACAAAGTTAATCACATTCGGAGTCATAGACACAAGACCATCAGATGAGAAAGAGGAATCATTAGCCTCAATCACATTAGAGGTATGAGAAGGTAATGGATCAGTAAAAATCTTAAGATTTTGGTTAGGAGGAGCTATAGATGTATTGCCTTTATCATTCACTCTAGAAACAGAGATAGTATTATTGTCAATCAAATCTTGAATTTTACCCTTTAAAGCAAAACATTTTTCAGTATCATGCCCAGGTTGACGATGAAATTGACAAAAAGATTTGTTATCAAAATAGGGTGAATTAATCTTTGTAGGATCAATTTGCCTTATAGGAGGGAGAGTAAGCACATTTTGTTCCAATAACTTATTCATAATACTATGCAATGATTCATTCAAAGGAGTAAACTTTCTTTCTTTCTTGAAAAACTTAGAAATAGGAGGCACACCTGATGCTGCATTCACATTGTTGTTGATGATGTTTTCATTGAATTTGATGGAATCTCTGTTCGGTTTAAACTTTCCAAATGGTTGTTCACTGCTATAACCCTTATCACTCGGAGCCATAGGATGTGATTGTTCCATTTGACTCACAGTCAGTTGATAATTGTGAAGAGTTGCACACAACTGTTGGAAAGAAGTAAACTCAGAAAATAGAAGTTTGTCTCGAATATCTTTTTGTAAATTAGAAATAAAGATTCTTTGAATATCATTGTCAGGCACTGGAAAAGAAATTTGAGCATACAAATTCTTATATCTACCAATGAAATCAGTCACTTTTTCTTTAACACCTTGTTTACAATGCATTAAATCAATCAAAGTAACTTTAGGACTTATATTGTTTTGAAATTGTTGAATGAAAGCATTTGCAAGTTGTTCAAAAGAAGTAATAGAATAAGAAGGCAACGAGCAATACCATTGTAGGGCTTTGTCCCTTAATGTTCTAGTAAACAGTTTTGCAAGCAACCTTTGGTCATAAGCAAAATCAGTACATATTGTTTGAAAAGTCTTAACATGTGTTAGAGCATCTCCTTTACCATTATAAAGCTCCAAATGCGGGATTTCAACATGTTTAGGAGGGATAGCTCAAACAATGTCAAGAGAAAGTGGGCTCACAACATCAAATGTGGGCACACTAAACTTAGATTGATTCATAGAGGCAATTTGTTGCTGTAAAGAAGAGACAGTTTGTGCAAGATTCTTAATGGTCGCTTCAGTCGAAGAATTCATATTAGATGTGTTAGATTGAGATGGAGGTGTTATGTTATTGAAAGAAGGTAAAGAGTAAGGTGGCGGGACACTATGATAGTTAGTCATAGGAGAGGATTGAAAAAGAGGAACACTACAAGGAGGAATGGAATGTTTGAATGAATTGCCCCCCTGCGTCATGTTCATTTGTGGAGATGTAATAGGGACACTCATTGAAGGAATGAATGAAGAAGTCGGATTGAATGAAGGAAAAGGGTTAATTGAAGAGGAAGGATTGCCCCCATGACTGGTGATCATAGGAGGAATGTCTTGTATAGAAGTAGTCATTATGTTTGATGTAAAGGTAGGTATGCTAGCAATAGGAGCTGTCAACGGAATAGAATGATTGACTTGAGTGGGAGGTTGTGTATAACCTAAAGTTTTGGCACAACTCTTTATAGGCATCACATTCAAATCCACAATGTGTGCAATACCACGCAAAATATCAATTCCATTCTTATCACTTTGAAGCATATGTTTTAGACACTCAATTAAAGGAAGAGCTTGACTATCGGGGTATTCTTGAGACATCCATTGTCGAAAATCGTCAAATTGGTTATCCAATTTTGCAAGTTGTTCTACAGAAACCTCATGGAGAGCTTCTTCATCATTAAAAGGATTAGAGGAATTACCCATGTCCTCGTTAAAAAGGCTATTCAAATTAGGTTCCATCTCCTTGGTAATTAAACCTCGGAAAGACTTAATTCTACGGCTTCGTCTAACGGGAATAGTGTAAGTAGGGCTTATTGTTGTAAAACTCATGCACTAGAGAGGGAGAGAAGATTTTGAATTTAGAGGTAGCAAATTTCAGTAAAATCAGCCAATCTCCTAGATTTAGGCTGTTAAATGCAATCATAACAATCTCCCGAAATTTCGAAAAAAATGTCAGGGACCGTGGCGCTCGGAGTGCACACGGTCCTCGCAACTTTTTTCAAAATTTGCAGGGATGAAAGTTATGATGATTTTAAAGCTAATCTGAAAAAATTGAGTGACTTTACGATCTGTAGATAGGCCAAATTAAAGTTGCAATCTCAAAATTGAACCCTACCAAGATTGTCAAAAAATGCAAAATTTGAATTTTGAAAAAGAGAGGGAAACTGAAATTTTGAATTTTATGATTTTAGAGGGAATACCAAAAGCAATGCAAGTTTTGAAATTTAAAAGTTGACTCAATTTCATGCAAAATTCAATTTTGAAAGTGGAAATCAAAGTTGTTGTAATTAAGCACTTAATTTCAAAAGTCACAAATTGCAAGAATTTTGAATAAACCACTGAAATTTCGAATGAATGCAAACACACTTTTCAGATTTAGGACAGTAAGAATACAATTTTGACACAAAATTTCAATTTCAATGATTTTTGAATGATTAGGAGCCTTAATCCAAGCAATCACAAAACCAACTTTGACTTTAATTTTGAAAGTGTTAGAATTGATAAAATCAGCCAAAATTCTGAATTTTAGCAGAAAAATATAGTAAGATCTAACTCCCAAAATTTCGGAAAAAATGTCGGGGACGATGGCGCTCAGAGTGCACACGGTCCTCGCATCTTTTTTCAAAATTTTCAGGGATGAAAGATAATATGATTTTGTTGCGGAATCCAAAGTTACAGCCGATTTGGAAATGTTTTGATCAGTGAAATTATCAGCCAAAGGTTGAATCAAAGAGGTTTTAAAAATAAGGGTTTTGACACTTAACCACTCAATTTTCAGAATTAAAGCACAAATATGAATTGACAATTTGCAATAGAAGGGTAGATCTGAAACAAGCATTAACAATTAGACATTTCACAAGCTCAATTACTAAATAGAAAATTTAGGGTTTTTATGCAATTAACCTCTAAAATTTGCAAAAGATCAAACATGGAAATGTAATCAAGGAATCCAATTTTCAAATCTAACCATGAATAATCAGAAAGGATGTTCACGTCGGGTTCACCAAAATGTAAAGTGGAAAATAATCGAACCCTAGTTGCTCTCCCCTCTTCCAACTCCAAGGAGAGAGAAGGGACGTTTACTAGGGTTGACGGTTTTCACTTGGGGAAGACTTTACATTCAAAAGAGGGGTTGAAACCCACAAGATCCAATCCCACACAATGCAAGATTGGATTCTAAATGAGTTTCAAGGGTTAAGACAACAAGGCTACCCTCTTTTGTAAAGAATGTAGATAGAATGATTAAGCTAGGAATGCATAGAAAGTGAGAAAGATTTGCTTATAAACTGAGATAGGGATATAGGATGAAGCTGCGGACCTGGAATTAGTAGTAAAATGTCAATACGGTGCTGTCCTGCAAATTTGAGCAAAAGTTGACAGGACGATGGTGCCCGACGTGTACACGGTCCTCCGAAAAATCCAAGAAACGAAGGGGGATCTATTCGTCTCTGCACAAGGATTCCAGATCTTCAATTTCAGCCGCGTACCTGCAACCTTGTTGTAAGGATGTTTGTATCCTTATGTGCGAAGGTATAGATGTTGTTGTATGTTGTATGTTGTATGTTGTAGTATGTGATCTCCTCTTCAATGGTTGAATCCTTGTCTTGAATGCAACACTTAGCCTTGAATGGAGACTTAGAATGATCAATTGCTTGAAGGAATGCTTGAATGCTTGAGTATCGTTTCCACGCTTTTTCCATCATCTATCCAAATGAGAGAGGAAAATGTAGTTTATATACTTGTCAATTAGGGTTAAAAGACTGATTTTCTCGACCTTAGGCCGACCAGGAAATGTTATTTTCCAATTTGCAAACAAAAAGACCCAAAGTCCCAAAGGAGACCGGGCCCAAAATAGGGTCAGGGACCAAGGCACTGGGCGCCATGGTCCTACGGGACCAGGGTGCTGGGCGCCCTGGTCCTGAACAGGGTGCTGGATAAATACAGTTTTTTGGTGTCGTGGACAAGTTTCGGGGTCTCCATTCAGGTTTCGTGTTGCATCGCCATCGTGAAGACCCAAATGCGGTCGAAATTGCAAGTGTTGCAATTTTAGGACGCTACACAAGCATGGTTAGAAAAATTAAAGAAAAGAAATATAAAACCATGACAAAGTGATCTATCACCTCCTAGGAGATGCGAGTGTGGATATGCTCTCAGATTTGGTGATCAGAAGAAAATTTGAATTATATTTTTTAGTGTGTCTATATGTTAGTAATTTGCATTTTTGAAGGTCTTAAGGGAATTTTTAGACCTTGAAAGTGCCATGCATGGCTAGTGCATTCTCCTTCACATTCTCATCTACAACTCTTGGAGACCTTTCCAATGAGATAAGCAACTCGTAATTTCAAGTCTCGAGCAGAAAGTTATGTCTAGTTGAAGTTAGGATAAAATTTCATATAGTTTTTTGAAAATTTTGTAGTTTTTAGATTTTATTATGTAATGAACAAATGTGACTATTGGACTTCGATTCTCAAGAGGTTCTTGTGACCCTTGGAATCTCATGAACTTCTATATGTTGTATTTTTGAATGGAATAGATTACTTTTTGGCTTGCTTCAATTCTATGTTGTTTGGTTCTTGTAAATAGAATTTACAATACCACAGGTTCTCACTCAGGTATTATCATCCGATTCCATAATTTGGATCAGTGGTATCAGAGCAAGTTTGCTCCTGTATGCCATATCACATGTGATCAACATATCAAAGATTGGGGTTGGAAACAAGGAATCATTCAGACTACCTTCCTTTGAGATGCATACGATTGCAGATGGCTAAGTTGCAGACTGATGATGACATTAAAGCATTAGTTGCAGATGCATTAACAAAACAACATGAAGAAATGATGGAGCAGTTCAAGAAAATGATGGAAAGTTGTGGGTCACAAGAAAACCCACCATTCACAGGGCATATGCCATTCAAGGCACAAGTGAATTTCGATATACCCACATTTTAAGGAAAGATCGATGCAGATGTTGTTGATGATTGGGTTTCAAAACTGCAAAGATATTTCTCTATCAATCAGTTTTTAGATCAAGAGAAGATAACTTTCTCTCTCCTCAAAGCTGAAAACCATGTGAAAGATTCATGGGAAGCGAAGTTAGCATCCAAGGTAGCAGAAAATGGTAGCACGTTTTTTTTTTTAATCAAAAACCTACATGGGGAGAATTTATGGAGCACATAAAGGAAGAATATTTTCCTATTGATACATATGAATAGATTATATGCAGTGGCAATTGCTTAGACAAAAGAAGGACCAAACTATTTAGGAATATACTAATATTTTTCATGCCTTATCAGCAAAGCTTGGCATCAAATATTGTGAGAAGCACCGAGTTTTAAAATATCAGAGTGGACTCCACAGGTACATCCAAACTGAAATGGAATTTTTGAACATAGAGACTTTACCTAGTGCATATAAATTTGCTACCAAAATTGAGGAGAAATTCTAACAGAAAGGAAGGAGGGATAATTTCGCAAACAACAGATGGAAGGGTGAAGGTGGCAAAACTACATTGAAACAAACCTCTAAGGACCCCTCTCCCAATTCACCAGCAAAAAAGACATGAAGTATGAAGAAGACACAAGAAAATAGTATGCGGTGTGAATTCCATAAGAGTCCCTCACATAATACAAAAGATTGCAGAACCATTAAAAGCTTAATGATGGAGACACATGAAGGCAAGGCAGAATCTAAGGTAGTAGAAACTTGCACAAAAGGAAAGCATGAACAGGTCATTGAGGCTAATACATATGCCACAGTAGCTACTACAAGGATATTGCCTTGGGAGGATGAGGAGAGATTGTTCCATTCACAAATGTGGGTCAGAGGAAAAGCCCTACACTTTATTGTTGATAGCGGAAGTCAAAAGAACCTAATATTAGCAGAGATTGTGAAGAGACTGAATCTATGTAGGATTTTGCCAAGATCAAGGGCACAATGAAAAGCATAAAAAGAGAGACAATAGAATGATAAGAACAAACTATATTCTCATCAATATGCAAATGATCAACTGGATTAACCAATACAATGAATATAGGCCTGCTTATATAGGCAAGGCCATATGGATGTACGAGCACACAATTATGACATGTGGCTCAATGAGAAACAAGGGTAGGTAAGAAATACTAGGGGTAGGTAGGAGAAATAATATAATATTCCATAAGAGGTGGATGACCCACCGAATGTGGAGTGTAATAGCAAAATAAAACCACAAAAGGTGGAATTTCTCCTACAAGCTCTATCTCTATGTGCACACTTCCCTAAGTGTCTCAAATCCAAACTATGAAGAGATGCATTATCCTAAGTTAACTTAAGTAAAGTGTAATAATATCCATAATGAATATTTATTTACACCAACACCCCCCCTTAAGTGCAACTTAGGGGAATGAAGACTCAAGTCAACAATGCAAGATGAGTCTCGGCTACTAGGGCATGATAGGTACCCATGTACAATATGCAAATGCAAGAAAAACCATGCAATGCAATATCTCACAAGCGGAGAAAAGGAGAAAACCCAGTGGGAAAAAACTCCCCCCCAAAAGAGAGATGAAAGTACAAAAGACTCTCAAAGAAGAAGGACAAAACCTCAAAGAGGAAAAAGTCCCCCCCATAAGAGAGGAAGGAGAAGTTAGTTGACCCCCCCTAATGACACATCCCTCACCCCCAAGAGAGCTCGCAACTGCTGAAACTTGCTCTTGGTGAAAGGTTTGGTGAATATGTCAGCAACTTGCTCCACTGTAGGACAATACTGCAAATCAATAACCTGCTCCTAAATGAGCTCTCAGATATAGTGCATATGAATCTCAATGTGTTTGGTCTGCTGGTGCTGGACAGGTTTCTTCAAGATTGAAATAGCACTCTGATTGTCATAATGTAGAACTATCAGCAATGAAGTGGTGAATCCAAACTCTGTGAGAATCTGCTGGAGCCAAATGGTCTCAATCGCTGCGTTAATAGCGCCTTGATACTCAGTCTTAATTGAAGAGAGAGCAATAGCACGTTGCTTCTTGCTCTGCCAACAAATGGGGCCCAAACCAAGGTGAAAATTGTAACCGGAAGTAGACTTATGATCATCAAGATCGCCAGCCCAATCGGAGTCTATGTAACCAACCAAGCAAAGTCCTGTGCCTACTGCATAGTGAATCCCATAGTGATGTGTACCCTAGATGTAATGAAGCATGCATTTAGTGGGTTTCAAATGAAGCTCATGTGGTTCCTGCATGAAGTGGGAAACCATTCTAACTACAAATGAAATATCAAGGCGTGTATGGGTCAAATAGATGAGACTACCCACAAGCTGATGATACAAAGTGGCATCAACTAGTGGAGAAGAATACTGAGCCTCAAGCTTGACTCTTGAAAGAAAGGGAGTCGGGGCAGGCTTACAATCAGCCATATGAAAGCGTGCAAGTAGATCAAGAGCATACTTGGGCTACAATAGTGTAATCCTAGAAGGTGACTGTGAAATCTCCATCCCAAGAAAGTAGTGCAAAAGACCCAAGTCAGTCATAGCAAATCTATCATGCAAAGCAGATTTGACCCTGCTAATGATGGATGTAGTACTCCTTGTAATGATCAAGTCATCAACATAGAGCACAAGTATCAAGTGAGAGTCATCTTGTTGCAAAATGTAGAAGTTCGGATCAGAATGACACCTAGTGAACCCTGCAGAGAGAAGAAAGGAATCCATCTTGGTGTACCAAGCCCTGGGGGTCTGCTTAAGGCCATAGAGAGATTTCCATAGTCTACAAACCAAGGAAGTATCCTGGATGAAACCCTGTGGCTACTCCATATAAATCTCCTCATCAAGATCACCATGAAGAAAAGCACTCTTCACATCCATCTGATGTACAACCCAACCATGAGCTGTAGCAATAGCAGGTGTCAAATGAATGGAGTTCATCTTGGCTATGGGTGCAAAGGTCTCAGTATAGTCAACACCTGCAACTTGAGAGAAACCTTTCACAACAAGCTGAGCCCTATACTTATCCACACTACCATCTGTTGCAAACTTGGTCCGATAGATCCACTTACATCAAACCATCTTTCTCCCCTTAGGGAGATGGACTAAATCCCATGTGTTGTTCCTCATCAAGGAACTATACTCTTCCTCCATAGCTTGGTCCCACTCAGGAACCCCTGATGCTTCCCTAAATGTCTATGGATCGGAAGTGGTAGCAATGAATGCATGTGGTAGATCCTAATGTTGTGATCGAGTTCTCCATGTATCTAAAGGATCCCCAATAAGAGAACCCACAGACACAAGTGTCTGTTAAGCCCAACGAGGTCTAGGTGGAGGTAGAGAATGAGGCTCCTCAGCTACAAGTGGACCTTGCAGAGGTGTAACCCTGCGAGTCGGAGTTGAAGGAGTCTCATCATCTAAATCACTAACATCACTATCCACAATGGAGGAAGGTGGAGGAGGTAGAGAGGCTAAGCTAGGAGAGCTTTCCTCAAAGTGAACACTCCTCTCAATAAACACCTCATGTGTCTCAGGATCCATCAATCTATATGCCTTAACACCCTTAGGATATCCAACAAATATGCAAGGTTGACTCTATGGTTCCAATGCCTTGCGTTTCTGCGGAGGTATGCAAGCCCATGCTAGACACCCAAAGACTCTGAAATGTCTCACAATTGGTTTCCTACCAGCCCAAGCCTCAAAAGGAGTAATACCTTGCAAATCTTTGTGATGAACCTGATTCTGGATGTGTGTGGCACAACTGATAGCCTCTGCCCAAAAGGCGGGATCAAGAGAACATGCATGTATCATACAGCTAGCCATTTCTTTGAGAGTTCTATTCTTGCATTCTGCAACTCTGTTCTGCTATGGAGTGTATGCGATAGAATGCTGAAGATCAATCCCCTCAAATGTACAAAAATCCTCAAGTCTTTTGTTCACATATTCCCTTCCATTATCTCTACAAAGAATCTTGACCACTTTCCCATATTGCTTCTCCATACGAGTCTTGAAGTCCTAAAATTTGTCAAATACTTCACTCTTATGAATGAGAAAGTAGACCCAAGTGAAGCCGGAGTAGTCATCAATGAAGGTGAGGACATAGCGGGCCTTGCTAAATGAAGGGGCTGAAAATGGACCTGCTACATCACTGTGAACAAGTTGAAGAACTTCCAATGCTCTCCAAGTTTTCCCCTTATCAAACTTCTCCTCGGGATGCTTGCCCATGGAACAACCTGGACATACACCCTCTGAAAAAATGATTCGAGGTAGACTTGTGACCATGTCTTTAGTGCTGAGCTGTTGAAGATAGTGGTAGTTGAGGTGACCAAACCGCTCATGCCATAGCTTACTTTCTGAATTTGAATGAGTAAGCAAGGCCCTAGAAGGTGAACTTGGCACAAAGTGGGAGAATGAATAAAGCCTTGAGTTGTCATTGACTTGTCCCACTACTACCAAGGCATCATCATCAAGTTCCTTTACCACAACTGAATTTGGTGTAAACTCAACCTTTTTCCCATTTCCATAGTGAGTGATTTGGTAGACAGAGAGAAGGTTGGTAGACAAGTTAGGAACATAGAGAACATTCTCAAATGTTCCATCATCCATATCAACTAAACCTTTCCCTTCAACCTCTACTTGTGTATCATCACCTATGTAAATGTGAGGTACTTTAGATGGCTCCAATGAAGAAAACTGCTCCTTTGTAGAAATATCACCCAAGTCAAGTATCCATTGTGGTGAAGAACCTGTTGTAGCCACAAATGCTTGCCCTTTTCCCTTAGAATGTGAGGAAGAGGAAGGAGATGAATCCTTCTTTGTGTAGGCGGATGGCAAGTTGATGTTGTTTTTCTTAAGAAGATTAGTTAACTCATCAACTTGCTTTGTGTGGCATCAATTCTCATCATGACCATACTTCTTGCAATATGCACAAGTTGGTTTATCCTTTTTAGGTGGTGTCCCCTTCTTGGAAGAGGATGAAAAATCACCTAGTGATGGAGAGGATGATTGTCCTTTTTCCTGTTGTGGCTTAGAATTAGAGTGCTTCTTCTTCTTGTTGGAATCTTTGCCTTGACTTCCTTGATTCCCTTGATTAGCCACCAAAGCCTTGGACTTTGAAGACTTGAGAAGGCCCATGTTCAACAACTTAGATTGTTCCAATATCAACATTTCTGTGAAAGCATCAAATGAAGGCATAACATAGGAACTCCCCACTATCAAATGATGAGTTTGGAAGCTAGACACAAATGCTACATATTCTGGTGCAAGCTTGTCCAACAAATTGAATATCAACTGAGCATCCTTTTTGTCAATTCCACAATCCTTAAGCTTTGCTCTTAGCTCATTTGCTTTAGTGACATAATCTTGGATTGTATCAAAACTCTTGGGATCCAAGTTGGTGAGCTCATTGTCAATTTTGTAACCTCTGATTTCATCAACTTGACCATACAATTTCTGAAACATATCACAAGCCTTTTTGATTGTTGTACACTTCTCAATGTGAAAAATAAGGTCATCTGATACATACTTACACAAAGTTCCAAGAGCCATGCACTTCTTTGTGAGCCATTCTAACTAAGCATTTGGATCAGCTTTAGGATCAGGTGGTGCTGCTATTGTTCCATCTATGTAATGCATGAGACGCTTTTCCATTAATTTACTCCATACTTTAATTTTCCATGATGCATAATTATGTGGAGTTAAAGGTGGAAATTTATGAGGACTCATTGCAACAAAAATGAAAGAGCACAAAGAGAGGCACAATCACACAAGACATCCCCCAAAATTCACTCAATCAAAGAACCCCCCCAAAAGTGATGATTTGGCACTTTATAATTAGTGCGTATACAATGGGCCACTTGCAAAAAATGGAAAAGTGGGCTTTTGATTTCAATTTTACAACTACCTCAATAAGGCCAAAAGAGACTCAAACTAATAATGCAAGAGATCTAAACTAAGATCCAAGCACTTTACAAGTACCTAATAGGCCAAATAAGACCAATATCTGAAAGTACAACTTCAACTCAAAATCTTTGAAATCTGATCATAGGTTATGAAAGTAGATGAAAAAACATGCACTTTCAAAAAAAATGGCACCTAAAAAGGAGGTCTTATGAGCTCAAACGAGGCCTCTGAAGTTGCAGAATTGAGGATTGGACAGGTACAATTGAGAGAATTAGAAAATTCTGAATACCCTATGCACCAAAATTAAAAACTAACCACACCACTACGAAGATCACAAAATTTTAGCCCATTTCAAAAAAAATTGCACTAAAAAAGGAGCAAAAATGAGCAAGATATGGCCTTTCAAAGTTGAACTGCAAAACTAAAAAGCTCAATGAAGAGGGGGTCATAAAATTTCAAAAGTCTGCTAATGTGGTGCTGACATCATAAAATGAGGGGCTTAAATTTGACACTCGTCTGGTCGTCAAAAAAAATTCACCCCTGCCTGGTATCCGTACCATACGGACACGCTGATGTGGCACAAAGTGGTGAGCTGGCATACGGATGTCGACCGCGGGCCAGTGGCCGCCTACCACATGGCAAGCGTAGGTCCACCAGTTTAATGACTATTGGCAATGGAGGTCCCGATGCCACCACAGAGCTGGGTGGCGGTTGGACGGTGCGGGGCCTGCGGACTGCGCAGGCGGCAAGTGGAGTGGGGCAGCAGGTCAAGAGCCAAAGGGGCCGGTGGTGAGTGGCTGTGCGGTGGCCCTGTGTAGAGGAGACGGCACAAACAGCAGAGAATGCAGTGGCAGCTGGTTCACAGGAACCGGTGGAGAGTACGATTGTCTGCCGGGCCGGAGGGAGCCTCGAAAAAGGTTCCACCGGGTGCAGGTACAGTGGCAGGGGTTGCGCAGACCTGCAGGTACGGAGATCATGGGGGGGGGTTTGCAGAGCCCCCAAAAAACAATTTTTTTTTTTTTTTGATTTTTTAAAAAAATTTTGATCGCCTTTTTTTCAAAAAAATTTTTGTTTTTCAGAAATTTTTCTTTTCTCTTTTTTTTTTTTTTCGAAAAATAATTAAATTTTTTTTCGAAATCCGTACAATAATAGCCAAAATGGACAAAAAAAATTTCTCACCAAAATAGCTATACGACACCCCCGAAAAATGAAGATCCACAAATCTAAAAATTGAAGCCTCCAAAATGTCTCCAAAAAACTAATCAGTGAAGACCTATAGGCTCTGACA
Source organism: Cryptomeria japonica (assembly GCF_030272615.1). Lineage (NCBI taxonomy): Eukaryota > Viridiplantae > Streptophyta > Pinopsida > Cupressales > Cupressaceae > Cryptomeria > Cryptomeria japonica. The sequence goes on from NC_081415.1 coordinate 149,374,007, forward strand.
CCATGTTGGATTTTGCCAAGATCAAGGGCACAATGAAAAGCATAAAAAGAGAGATAATAGAATGATAAGAACAAACTGTATTCTCATCAATATGCAAATGATCAACTGGATTAACCAATACAATGAATATAGGCCTGCTTATATAGGCAAGGCCATATGGATGTATGGGCACACAATTATGACATGTGGCTCAATGAGAAACAAGGGTAGGTAAGAAATACTAGGGGTAGGTAGGAGAAATAATATAATATTCCACAAGAGGTGGATGACCCACCGAATGTGGAGTGTAATAGCAAAATAAGACCACAAAAGGTGGAATTTCTCCTACAAGCTCTATCCCTATGTGCACACTTCCCTAAGTGTCTCAAATACAAACTACGAAGAGATGCATTATCCTAAGTTAAATTAAGTAAAGTGTAATAATATCCATAATGAATATTTATTTATACCAACAATCTGAAAACAACAACCCACCCGCAACCCTATTCAGTGGGATGGGTTAGTCAAGGAAGATATATCTAGGTGCACCAATAGTGTCACCTTTCATACTCCATAAAGACTTTCAAAGATGAGGTAATTTGTGATGTTTCTCCCTTAGACGTTTGTTATTTTCTATTGGGACAACCATATATGTACCAACAACATGGTGTTTATGAGTCCACGCCTCATAGCATGACCATCAAATTAGGAGAGCAGAAATACCAAATACCAGATGTAAGCCTTGCATACACTACCTCTTTGATTAGTTCCAAGCAATGTCAAAGGTTGGTTGCCAAAATGGGAACATTCATTTTATTGATGATTCATTCTGAAGAAGAAAGAAAATCAGTTTATAATTCCCATACCATCTCAAACACCACAACACTGCAAAAAAAATCAATGGATCAAATTTTGATGAAATATGAAAATCTGTTTAAGTTACCAACTGGGGTACCTACACACTGCCAAGTGAGACATACTATTGATTTGATACTAGGAAGTCCATTACTTAATGAACCAGTCAACCCTAGGTTAGTATTAGAGAATAATGAGATTAAGAGGAAAATACAAGAATTCGTTGAGAAGGGACATATTCGTCCAAGTGCATCACCCTGTGGCAGCCCCATTGTTCTAGCAAAGAAAAAGGATGGAACCTGAAGACTTTGTATTGACTATAGGGCCTTGAATAAAATTTCAGTCAAAAATAGGTATCCACTTCCTCGGATAGATGACCTCCATAAGACCATGTTTCTTTGATGCATTTTTCCCAACAACCTACATGCACACTTATACATATACTTGAAGCATTCTATTAAATAGTTATTTCTATGTTTTTGCCAATTCATGTCTACTAGTGTATCTATAGTGTTAATATCAGATAAAAATTATTAACTTTTATGTTTTAATGGATGTGCATATGCTGTCTCTAAGCTCCTCATTGCAGTGCACAAGTAGAGATAATGCAGGTAAAGGTTGTGGAATTTGGTTTTTGCACCTTTGTATTTCATTTGTCTGGAAACTTCTAAAGCCTTTGCATTAAATTCATTTTGCGCATATCTACAATCATTGAATTCATGAAACCACATTTCTTTAAGGCACTTTTGTTGAACAATTCAAGTGTGTTGTTTGTGCTTCCACATTTCTCTACTTAGGCATTATGTCAAGTTGTTCGTGTACCTTCTATATTTACTTAAATGACCTTAAAGTCTTTTCAAAAAATTCATTTTATTCTTAAGTGCTCAAATTACTGCATCTTATGCAGTGATCTCACTTTGGATCTCACTTTGAAGTAGCTAACAAATTTTAAAAGCATGGCTCCTAGAGTATTTGTAGTTGCACCATTTGATAAAAGTCTTGAAATCATTTTCTCATGGCTAGTAGAGTTTGACTTAACATTTTCTCGAAAGTTTTCCAAAGCTCCCAAAACCAATTCAACACATTGATTTGGTACGTAACCTACACATAAATCTGCCTAATAATATTTCTTCAAGTCATTTCATTCAGCAACTCATGTTGTTTCTATGCTTTGACTTTTGTGCAATGACCACACATGAAGAAGGGAACATCGTATATTGTGGAGATGAGATTTACACCTTCCTATCACATATGCTTGGAAGTTAGTACCATTTGAAAAAATACATTTTTCATGCCACTTGCAATCCTTGTATTTCATGACATAATGTTCACTTGGTTGCGCAATTCCACCTTCAATGTCAAATTTTTCCACATTTTGACCTCCAATGTCAAAATTTTCCACATGTTCACCTCCCATGTCAAAATTTTCTACATTTTCACTTCCAATGTCAAAAAATTTCATATTTACACCAAAATTATGGACACCTTCATTGTCAACTCCCAAATTTTCACTTTCCATTCTCCCATTATGTTGAGCATTTTCATTATCACTTTCAACATTTTCACATTCAAAATCTATAATTTTCATTTTCAATAACTTGTTCAACATTTTCAAATTCAATTTCCTCTTCATTTGAAGTAACATTAGCAATATTTAACATACCTTGCCTTCTCCTCCTATGACCTTCTCTATCTCTTTCTCTATACACTTCAATTTGGTCATTTGAAAGCTTTCTTTTGCGTTTAGACTTTCGAAGACTACTACTCCCCATTTACCTCCACAAAGATGCTCCTAAATGATTGAAAATGTAAGATTTGACATTAAGAATCTCTCAAAAGAAAATATTTGTCTCAACCTGTCTGAAAACCCTTGATTGTTGACAAAAACCAAAATGTGAAGAATGTGGACCATTGAAATCCACAAAATAGCCCACAAATCTCTTTTTTATTTACAGAAATTAGATATCCGATATAATCGAATATCCAATTTTAATGCATAAATTTGGGGGTCCCAAAAATAATTCCCGTTGCCACCTCTTTTTTACTATTGCCACATTAATGGGAGTGGCAGAAATCAGATATCTGATTATATTAGATATTTGATTTGAGTACTCATATTTTAGAGAGAGGGAGATTAGGGGAGGGGGGGAGAGAGAGAAAGATTAGGGGAAAGATGGAGTAGGGAAGAGAGAGATTAGGGGATAGGGAGAGAGAGATTGGGAGAGAGAGAGAGAGAGAGAGAGAGATTAGGGGAAAGCAGGAGAGAGAGAAATATTAGGCAAGAGGGGGCGTGAGAGAGATTAGGGGAGGGGTGAGGGGAAGGGGGAGAGAGATTAGGGGAGAGGGAGAGAGATAGATTAGGGGAGAGAGAGAAATATTAGGGGAGATGGGGAGAGAGAGAGAGAGAGATTAGGGGAGAGGGAGACAGAGAGATTAGGGAGAGGGAGACAGAGAGATATTAGGGGAGAGAGGGGGAGCGGGGAGAGGGAGAGAGGGGGAAAGAGAGAGAGAGAGAGAGAGAGAGAGAGAGAGAGAGAGAGAGAGAGAGAGAGAGATTAGGGGAGGGGGAGAGAGAGACAAAGAGGTTAGGGGAGAGGGGTCATATGATCCCTTATGACCCATAACGACCCAATATGGTGTCATAAGGGGTCATATTGTGTCCTAAGGGGTCATATGGTGTCTTAAGGTGTCATATGACACAATATGAGCCCTTAGGACATAATATTTCTCATAATGACACAATTTGGTGTTGTAAGGGGTCATATGTTATCTTAAGGGGACATAGGACCCAATATGACTCTATAGGACACAATATGATCCATAACAACATCGTATAGTGTTGTAAAGGGTCATATTGTGTCCTAAAGGGTCATGTTGTATCTTAAGGGATCATATGACATAATATGACCCCTTAGGACACAATATGACCCATAACGACACAATTTGGTGTCGTAAGGGGTCATATGGTGTACTAAGGGGTCATAGGACATAATATGACCCCTTAGGATACAATAGGACCCATAATGATCCAATATGGTGTCATAAGGGGTCATATATTGTCCTTAGGGGTCATATGGTATCTCATTACCCCTTAGGACACCATATGACCACTAGCGATACCATATGGTGTCATAAGGGGTTATATGACCCATTAAGACACCGTATAGTGTCATAAAGGGTCATATTATGTCCTAAGGGGTCATACAGTGTCTTAAGGGGTCATATGAAACAATATGACCCCCTAGGACACAATATGACCCATAACGACACAATTCGATGTCGTAAGGGATCATATGGTGTTCTAAGGGGTCATCGAACACAATATGACCTCTTAGGACACCATAGGACCCATAACTACCCAATATGGTTTCATTGATGAATACTAAGAGGGGGGTGAATTAGTATACCCAAAAACCTTACCAAACACTTAAGTAGTTTTACTACAAACCGGTATAGACCTTTCAACAATAAACCGATTAATACACAAACAAGCCAAATAGAAAATAAAGAATTCACCCATAATAACACAATCACCATAACACAAGATATTTTCACATGGAAACCCAAATGGGAAAAACCACGGTGAGTAAAACTCACAAGTCTACTATTTGCAGAATAGCAACTAGACCGCTTAAGGCCTTACAATGTTCTTCACCTAAACAAATCCTGTTAGGAATCCTGATCTCTGTTAGGAGATAAGTCCTATTAAAGACTACCCTATTAAAGGATTTTAGATCCACAACTATGAACCACCTTGTTAGAGGATTTGGAACAGGCTTAACTGAGCCTACTCGGTTAAGGGTTTCTGACTTGTCGAATAGATTAGTAATCAACAAGTAAGTGATCTAGAAAGTAGCACAAAATGCTTAGTTATATCCTTGATATCTCTCTATTAATCCATTGCAGCATTACTTCAGTCTTCTATCCTTCACACATTCAATCTCTATTACAAGATACCTTCTTGCAAAGACCTACTCTTCTTATGCAACACTTCACACACATATAAAACCCTAGACATGATGTGCTCATATAGGAATTAGATTTCATGTTGATCCAATAAGATTAGACTACAATTTCCTAGGTACAGTGCATCTAGACACAATTTGTAACATGACACAGAATCACTGCATCGATGTCGATGGATGATAACTCATCATAGTTTACAAGTTTTCCGATTAACAAAATGTAATATACTGATTACCTATTTACAAACAAAGACTGGTAAACTGGAACACAGTGTTTGGATCCTAAAAAGATTGGTTGCCTCGTGGGGTCCTCATATCGCTTGAAGTCCTCGGTCATGCTTTGACCAGTAAACTCCTTCTACAAAACACCAATAGTCTTCATAAAACAAAGACTATACATGCAATGACATATAATAACAGTTTGATCAATACATCACATAGTACTGGTATAGAATAACTCATACAACAAATAAGTGTGTCCATCAATGACAATCACAACTAAACATCATCAAAATACCAACAATCTCCCCCTTTGGCATTGATGAAAATACTTAGGAAAATTTGACATCTAAGTGCTTACAAAACAAAAATGATGGCATAACCAAAATTACTCCCCCTAAGCATATACACTATTCCCTTTGCCAAAATTGCAAGCATGTACTACTTCAAAACCACTCCCCATAAAATTTTCAATATAATATCACTCCTCCTTTTCCAACTATGACAAAGTAATGAAAACATGCCAAAAACATATTGCATAACATGAAAAAAGAGTATATGTTTATGACAATAATGAGTAGAACTTTTCAAAAATGAATTTAAAGTTTTTCAGAAATTCCTTCATGTCTATAAACCACGTATCTAGGAGTGAGGTAGCAATTTCACTCTGAGTCTTCATTTGGAATGCTAATTCCTCCATGGCATCAATAGTGCTCATTTCCTGAGTGACAATGATGATGTCCATGTTCAGAAAGCATTCTAAAGAATCCATAGCTTACGTAACAAAAGTAATTGAAGTTTCTGTAGATCTTGAGACCTCTTACAGATCTCTGAATCCTCTTGTCAATCTATTGCTGGTGATTTTTTACAGTCTGCCCATACACTATGAAGGAATCCTATGGCACTTTGAAGTTGTCTATATACTGCTTTTACTCTGATTGGAGTTGACCCTTCTTCTTCAGAGCATCATCACAGAATAGATCGGACTAGCATATTATGCTCAAAAGTTTATGTCCTTCAGCCATGACCAGACTGATATCATCTCTCTGATGGATCATCTTGGCTCTGTCTTTGTTGAATCCCTTCACCAATGCAATTTTTAGTGCCTTTGCATTCTTTTTCTCTGTAGTATCCTAGGTAGCATCTTCCAATGATTGTACTTGATCACCCACTACTGTGCATAATAGTTTCAACTGGGCAAGTGAGGAATCGGTACCAAAAAGATCAGTATTAGGGACTAAGGTTGAAAGAGTGTCAACAACAAGTTGAATAGCATCTTTTTTCTTTCTTCCTTATTAGCTCCTCCAATCTTTCTTGATAAATTTTAACACTTCTCAAGATCTCATTTTCATTTACCGATTTGGTGAGACAGGCAAGAGTCAATTCACTATGACTGGTGGCATCAACCTGTTTGGCTTGAACTTGATCTTCGGTTGCCTTGGGAGTCCATCCCCTATCCTTTTCTTTGATCTCCTCTTGTCTCTTCTTCTCCTACTCTTCTTTCTCCTTAACCTCCTTGTCAGCCTTCTCTTTCTCCTATTTTTCCTTTTTCTCCTTTTCTACTTTCTCCCTCTCCATCTCTGCTTTCTCCTTCTCCATTTTCTCCTTCTCCGCTTTCTCTTTCTCCTCTTTCTCCTTCTCCACTTTCTCCTTCTCCACTTTCTCTTTCTCCTCTTTCTCCTTCTCTCTTTCTCCTTCTCCACTTTTTTTTCTCCTCTTTCTCCTTCTTCTATTTCTCTATCTCCACTTTTTCTTTCTCCACTTTCTCTTTTTCTACTTCCTTTAGTTTATTACTTTTAGCATCTAATGCATCCACATCAATAGGATCATTTGGCTCAGCTATTCTTTCTCCCTTATCATTGAAGGTTTCATCCGGTTTAGATTTTGATAGGTCAAGCTCATGCTCAGCATATCAATTTGCTTCAGATACCTTCTGAATCTTGACAACTACTTTAGCCTGCAGATGAGTGTCTTTTTGTACTTCAAAGATTTTACCTCCAAGTAACTGAAGTCTTCTCTTTCTCATGAAAAAGATGCCTTTGTACCGATCAAGAAGCTCAAATAATTTAGAATTGGAAGTATCTGGGAAATATTGAGCAAAAATTTGCTCCCTAATTGTTTGCTCCTTTTCAATGACAATGCGCCATTTATTATCCAAAGAATTATAAAAAGAATTAGAAACAATAGGTTTGATATCAATTGGAGACCGATCATTATCACATAAATACTTGATGAGTTCTTTCTCTACCTCCTGCTTTTCAGTATCGTTAAGATCATCAAAATAATCTTTTAGATCGTCAAGAATTTTCCTTCTAATATTCTTCATAATCCTTTGATAATGTGTCATAGGCTTGTAAGAAGCAACATGCATATTTACCGGTGCAGAGGTTGCAAGTACATTGCTGGCTGGCTTGGTCTTGTTACTCAATTGCCTCACCTTCTTTATTTCATCTTCTGATTCAGTGTCTACTGAATCCTATGCTTCATTCTTGGTTTTCCTCTTCCTCTCAAATACCTTTGGTGGAATAGCCTTTGGTTTCTTCTTGGCCGGTGATCTCTTGGTCACTTTTGGAATAACAACAGATGTAACCAATGTTGATGTCGATGGTACAACTTTCCTCTTGTTCTACTTTGATACTTTAGTAGGATTAACCCTCTTAGAGTAGGTACCAGTCCTTTTCTTCTTTGGATCAAGCGGTGAAGCAAGTAGGGTAGAGGCATACCCAATGAGTATATCCTTCACCACTTCATAGCCCATAGGCTCAAATTCATCTTCTCTTGGCTCAACCGCTTCCATTATGTAATGATCCAATTTGATCTGGAAACAGATAACATCTTCATACTTCTTTATCAGGTCACCTGATAGCCTTGTTCTTTGGTTCATCTTCAATCTAAACTCATCAAATCACTTGTTTATAATCTCCAAATAGGTAGATCCTATTGCTTGCAAACTCTCCTTGATTTGTCTAGTAACCAGTAGGTCACTTGACCATTGAACATCACCAACTCTCATAAAATACCCTTAAAAGTAGAAAAACAACCCGACAAGTAATTGACCAAATTTGAACCTTAGTGTCTTGTCTTCTTTAATGGATTTGATATTCTCCATGAGTTGTTTTTTCATACAGGTACACAAGTTGTATTCTGTATCATCCTTGATCATCCGATAAGTGGCATGCATCGCAGCTATAGGAACAAAGTTCAATCTGCTAACATAGAATACTCTATACCCGATCACCATGCATGCATACTTCACCAAGTCATCTCTTATGGTGTTGATAGTCATTGCCCTCTTGTCGCTCATAGAATCAGTGAGCCCTATCACTTTGGCTTTTGTGATCTTACAAAGAACATGGACTTCTCCAATATTGTAGAAACCAGTCATGACATGGATTGACTCCGGTGTTATATCATGAGTTTGCTCAAGATACATCTTGTCACCATGAAACCTACTAAGAATAATTCTTATACGATCTTCTCTGAATTCCTTGAGAAAATATACTACATTGTGGAATTTCTTCTTCTTGATCACACTGTACTTTGGTTTAATCTTCTTACCTTTTCCACATAACAAACTCAACTGGGAGTGAATCACTAGAGATCCTAGGTCTTCTAGTTTGCAATCAATGTAACTAGAAACATACCCTTAGACAATGACTCTGATAGGAATTTGAGATAGGGCATTTTATTTCAACTTCTTCATAAGAGATTTAGATGACTCCTTAGGTGTGGAAGAACTAGAAGAGACTTTGGATGTAGAAGCCATGTCTAAATAATTCCAAATGATAAGTGTGATTCGACGAAAAATACCTTTTCACTCTAAGCTAGGGTTCGCTGATGTTGAGCACAACACACTTCTCCAAAAGCTTTATTTACCACTCTAAGCTCCACTCTGGATAACTTGAAATAACTGCTGAGTCTTGCACAAGATTTCTTCTTTGAATGCAAGATTGATCACTTTTGTTTCTCTGCTCAAGTAAAAATAGGTAAGTAAAAATGACTACAAGAATAACCTTTATACATGCTCCTACCTACCATAATAAATGCATCACCGTTAGGGTACAAACCCTAATTTCACCTTTTACCTCTTTATTTCTTCTCTTGTTCAACAGGTAACCAAAACCGATAAAAGCACTTTACCGATATACTCTGGGGGTTCAAAACATTGTTACCGATATGTTCCCCCTTAAGCTTTTTGAAGCTTAGTTTGCCAATTCAGGGGTCTCCACATTGGGTGCAGAAATTGGTACATCTTGTAGCTTCTCTTTAGATTTCTCTTTCCAGATTTTATCCATATCGGCCTAAACGGTTTCAACATTGACCTTTCCTTTACCTTCTGGGTTGACTGATTTGTCTTTCACTAAATTTTGTCTTAGTCTGCATGCTCTAGCAAGATGTCCCGGTTTGTGACAATGATAGCATACCATACCAAGTTCTCTCCATGGTCCGGTGTTCACCTTTTCATTATTTCTCCTACATTTTGTAGCAGTGTAACTGTTGGTATTTTGGTATGGTTTTGTCATTGATGTCAACACCTACTTTGGAGATCCAACAACATTCACTGACAATCAGTAAACTGTTCAAAACAGTCACCGGTGTATGGTTAACCGACAGGATATAATGTTCACCGGTACCTGCAATGACATGGAAGTCACTTGGTAATGTCAAAGACATCATGTGGACACTTTATTTTGAAGTAATAATCATTGGTATATTCTTATTTGCATATTTTCTTTTACCGGCAAATAGGTCCAGGTTATCTAGGGTTACACCAGCAGGTTTATCTTTTCCAGATCAGCATGGAATGCTATGGAGATGATTTATTATTCTTGTAAATGCATTAAGCCGACATGTTCAGTCGGTTATTGCATCGGATATTGTATTATTTGTAAAAAAAATTTATTGTAATATCTTGTAGAGCCAACCTACTAAAATTGGTCTTAGGGTATGGTATAAATGTAAGATCTTATTTGTAAGATCAAGTGTGGAATGTGAAAAAGATTTAAGGAAGGATATATGCAAAATCAAGCAGAGATATACACGAAGACATCAGTTGAAGGTGAAGCTAGGTTTTTGTAGAAGCATATCAGCATTACACCGGTACTGAATCCAGCATATGAAGATGCTATTTTGTGCAGTACATTCCCATTGGATTTAACCATCCAACTGTAGTCAGTGTGACTCTCATCTGTGATTGAGCACTGAGCTCTAGGCTATTGGCCGTTCTGCATGTGGAGACCCCTCTTTGTACACTTACAATCTACAGTCGTATCATCTGACTGTGGGTAAGGTTTCCCACTGTGGTTTTTCCCCTTACAGGGTTTCCATGTACAAATATTTGTGTCATGTGTTGTGGATGACTTTATGTTTATGTTTCATGCATTAATTCTTATTGTTATAGCAATTTTCTGTTAACACTGTTTACCGACATACTTAACTATCTTACCGGTACTAAGCATTAAGTTGGTTAATAAGATTTTGGTTTGAATTTATTAGACAACTGATTCACCTCCCCCCCCCTCTCAGTTGTCCCTAGGACCTACAATTGGTATCAGAGCCTAGTCCTCTTTTTGCAGAAGTTTAACAACTTGAGGAGATCCAATGTCTACTAATTATTTCAGAAAGGATAGTCCTAAACTTGATGGAACCAACTATGGAATATGGAAAATTAGAATGGAGACACATCTGAATTGCATTGGGAAAGACATCTGGGAAGTTACTAAGAATGGTTATACTGCTACTATAGCTGGTTAGACTGCTCCCTTTACTTTAGCTAAAGATGAAGAAAATGATTGCAAAGCAAGAGAAGCACTTTTGAGCGCATTATCAGATCAACAAATCTTGGGATTATCAGATAGATCCACCACAAAAGCTATTTGGGAACATTTGGATACACTGAATGAAGGGGATTCCATAGTCAAAATTGCAAAACTTGAAAGCTTCTGAGTCAGGTATGAACATCTGAAAATGGAAGAAGATGAAAGAATTTATGCTTTTATGGAAAGAGTAAATGAAATTGTTTTAGGTATCAAGTGTTGTGGAGGAACCTTGAGTGACGATGAGATTGTTTCAAAAATCTTAAGAGGTTTGCCACTGGCATATAAGATGAAGGTTACTGCTATTAATGAGTTAAGAACAATGCCTAATATATTAGTAACTAGGGATACATTGATTGGAAAACTTTCAACTTTTGAAATTGAGGAATTTGGTCCTATTGCTACTATAAAAACTGATTTGGCCTTCAAAGCATCAACATCATCTGCTCCATCTTTTGACAAATCAGACTGGAGAGCCTTCTATGCAAGACAACTTGAAGAAACTAGGAAGGAGAATGAAGAGCTTGAAGAACCTGAAGCACTATTTGCAAGAAAAATGCCAAAAGGTCCCATTGGAAGTAAGTATGAAGGTAAAGCACCCTTTAAATGTTTCAACTGCAATAAGATTGGTCATATGGCTTCAAGATGCCTTGATAGACATGCTAGACTAAGAGAAGAATCTAGAAGGACATACAAACCTAATCCTAAATATCAGAGATATAGATTTAAGAAAAACAAAGATAAATCTTGTTACATTGCTGATGAAGGTGTGAAAATGAAATGAGTAAGAAAATTAAATGTTTAAGATCAAATCAAGGAGGAGAATTCACATCTAGAGATTTTGATACATTCTGTGAAGTAAATAGAATCAAAAGATAGTTATCAGCACCTCGAACACCACAACAAAATGGAGTTGTTGAAAGGAAGAACATAACTATTTTGGATGCAGCAAGAAGTATGTTATCAGAAGTAAATCTACCACATGTGTACTGGAGAGAGGCAGTAAGCACTGATGTCTATACATTCAACAAAGTTCACATCAAAGGTGAAACCGGTAAGACCCCTCATGAACTATGGTTTGGTAATACTCCTACTCTTAAGTATTTCAGAATTTTTGGAAGTAAATGTTATATTAGAAGAGATGAGTATATTGGCAAGTTTGATCCTAGAAGTGATGAAGGAATATTTCTTGGTTATTCATCTAAGAGTAAAGCTTATAGATGTTATAATAAAAGATTACAGAAAATTGTTGAAAGTACAAATGTAAAGATTGATGAACAATTCAAAGGAACTTCAAGGTATATAGATTTTGAACTGGTAATAGAAATTATGACAAATGAACCAACAGTAAATCCACCGGTACAAAATGATGATCCAGTTACTCTTGTATCATCAGAGGATTCCACAGTAATTGAAGAACAACAACCGACCAAGACACCCCGGTATGTAAGACTGAATCATTTTGAAGATTAGATAATTGGAAGCAAATTTAAAGGAGTCATGACAAGAGGAAGATTGGCGAATGAAGAGGTATGTCTTATTTCTCAAATTGAACCATTATCTATCAGTGAGGCATGTGAAGATAAATTCTGGATTAAAGCTATGGAAGAAGAATTAGGACAAATTGAGAAAAATAATACTTGGACATTAGTTCCCCGACCTGAAAATAAAAATGTAATTGGAACCAAATGGGTATTTAGAAAAAAACTTAATGAAGATGGTAAGGCTACCAGGAACAAAGCAAGACTAGTGTGTAAGGGATATTCTCAGAAAGAAGGAGTTGATTACAATGAAACCTTTGCACCGGTAGCCAAAATTGAGGCAGTTAGATTATTCTTGGCCTTGCAGCTCACAAGGAATACAAAGTTTATCAAATGGATATTAAATGTGCATTTTTGAATGGAGATATTGAAGAGGAAGTCTATATTGAACAACCTGATGGATTTTCTTTGACAGATGACAATGATATGGTTTGTAGATTAAGAAAAGCTCTGTATGGACTAAAACAAGCTCCAAGAGCCTAGTATGCAAGATTGGATAAGTATCTTTTAAAAATTGGTTTTACTAAAGGAAATGCAGATAGCAATTTATATTACAAAGTAACTATTGATGACATCTTGATTATGGAAGTATTTGTTGATGATATAATCTTTGGAGGAGAAGATGGATTATGCAAAAAAATTTCTCTTAAAATGCAGCATGAATTTGAAATGTCTATGATTGGAGAAATAAAATTCTTTTTAGGATTGCAGATTTTACAGACTGATAAAGGCATATTTTTAAGTCAATCTAAGTACTTGAAAGAACTACTTAAGAAATTTGGGATGGAAAACTCTAAACCGGTAAGCACACCTATGACTACAAATGACAAATTATCTCAAAGGGATGAATATACACTTGTCAATCCAACTAGATACAAATCTATGATAAGAGGTTTACTGTATTTGTCACAAACCAGACCTGATATTATGAATGTAGTATTTATAGTTTCTAGATTTCAAAGTAATCCTAGGGAAAATCATGAATCAGCAGTAAAAAGGATTTTCTGGTACTTACAAGGCACAACAAATCTTGGATTATGGTATCCTAAAGATGAAAATTTTGATTTATATGCATACACAAATGCAAATTGGGTAGGAGATGTGGATGATAGAAAAATCACCACTAGAGGAGCATTCTTTCTTGGAAATAGATTAGTTTCTTGGTTAAATAAGAAATAGAGTTGTACATCTTTATCAATAGCAGAATCAGAATATGTTGCAGCAGCAACAAACTGTACACAGGTACTTTGGCTTAAGCAAATGTTGAAAGACATAAAGGTAAAATGCAAGGAACCTATTACTATATATTGTGATAACACTACAGCAATTGACATATCTAAGAATCTAGTATTACATTCTAAAACAAAACATGTTTCTATCAAACTGAATTTTCGAAGCGAAAAAATTGAAGAAAAGGAGATAAAACTGGTTTATGTGAATACCAAAGAACAGCTTGCAGATATTTTTACAAAACCTTTGCCTAAGGAAACTTTTGAGTATCTCAGAGATTAACTCAGAGTCTTACCTCCACCGGTAGAGACTTAGATAGTTGATGATTGTCATCAACTAGTAGAATTAAATGGACAAAACTTCTATTCTGGTATTTGATAAGGAAGCTACTTCTCAGGGGGAGTAGTTGGTATATTGAATTGGTTGGTATTTTGTATGAACTTGACCTTTTGTGACTTTGGCATTTGATGTCAAAGGGGGAGAGATATATGGAAAAATATTAGGGAGAGATAAAACATTGAGGAGAGATTGGTATAAGAGTTTGGTATAAACACATATTACTCCTAGGGGGAGAATTGGTTTTTGTACTTAGCATTTCTGCTTTGGCTCTTTGAAGGTTTTTCCATCTTGTGTTGCCATCAATGCCAAAGGGGGAGATTGTTGGTATTTTGGTATGGTTTTGTCATTGATGTCAACACCTACTAAATTCACCTATTTTGGAGATCCAGCAACATTCACCGGCAATCAGTAAACTATTCAAAACAGTCACTGGTATATGGTTAACCGGCAGGATATAATGTTCACCGGTACCTACATTGACATGTAAGTCACTTGGTAATGTCAAAGACATCATGTGGACACTTTACTTTGAAGTAATAATCATTGGTATATTCTTATTTGCATATTTGCTTTTACCGACAAATAGGTCCAGGTTATCTAGGGTTACACTGGCAAGTTTATCTTTTCCAGATCAGCATGGCACGCTATGGAGATGATTTATTATTGTTGTAAATGCATAAAGCTGACATGTTCAATCAGTTATTGCATCAGATATTGTATTATTTGTAAAATGTTTTTATTTTAATATCTTGTAGAGCTGACCTACTAAAATTGGTCTTAGGGTATGGTATAAATGTAAGATCTTATTTGTAAGATCAAGTGTGGAATGCAAAAAAGATTTAAGGAAGGATATATGTGAAATCAAGCAGAGATATACATGAAGACATCATTTGAAGGTGAAGCTAGGTTTTTGTAGAAGCATATCAACATTACATTGGTACTGAATCCAGCATATGAAGATGCTATTTTGTGTAGTACATTCTCATTGGATTTAACCATCCAACTATAGTTAGTGTGACTCTCATCTATGATTGAGCAGTGAGCTCTAGGCTATTGGCCTTTCTGCATGTGCAGACCCCTCTTTGTACACTTACTATCTGCAGTAGTATCATCTGATTGTGGGTAAGGTTTCCCACCGTGGTTTTTCCCCTTACAGGGTTTCCACGTACAAATATTTGTGTCATGTGTTTTGGATGACTTTATGTTTATGTTTCATGCATTAATTCTTACCGGTATAGCAATTTTCTGTTAACACTGTTTACCGGTATACTTAACTATCTTACTGGTACTAAGCATTAAGTTGGTTAATAAGATTTTGGTTTGAATTTATTAGACAATTGATTCACACCCCCCCTCTCAATTGTCCCTGGGACCTACAGTAACCACTACCATGACATATCACATAGGTTTCTCTCCAATAGTTTGTCGCTCCATAACCATTTGACCTGTGGTCATAGGTTCTATATCGGTTTGGGTTCCGGTTCATAAGAGGTTCTTGGAAAACTCCTTTTGTTCTTGGTGCATAACCTCCAGGGTTGTTCATAACTGATCTACACTCAAAAGATCTATGCCCAAACTTGTTGCATGCATAACAATGACCATTAAATCTACCAGTTCTAGCCTTATGGCCATACACATTTTTTTGTATGTAAGGGAAATTATTATATGTCTTGTTCCTACATACATTGATAGTATGTCCTTCCTTGTGATAGTTAAAGCATACAGGTTTGAACTTTGACTTACTTTTTATTTTGCTTCTATTCTCAGGTACCGGTTGCTCTTTCGGTGCATCAATCTTGGTTCCAAAGGATTCACCTTCCTCACATGCAGTGAAACCAAGTCCATTAGTATTATTTGATGGCTTCATTGATTCCATCTTTTGGTCTAACTTTTCAGCACTCCGGTTGAACTTTGCAACTATCTTCTTTGTCTCAGTAAGTTCTTTGGAAAGAGCTTCATTGGTCTTCATTAGGGTTTCATTCTAAGAAATGGTTGCATTGAGTTATACTTGCATTTCTTCTTTCTCTTCCTTACCCTCTTGCAGATAAGTAGTAATGGTACCAATTTCTTGTTTCAACTTAAATATCTCATGCTCCTTATCCTTCACTAGATCCTCAGCTTTTCTTTGGTTTTCCAGTTCCTGACTCATCCTAATGGTCAGTCCTTCCAGATCCCTCCTCAGATTAGTTTTGGACTCATTTAGTTTCTCCACTTCTTTGAATAGGGCATCCATGTTTGCTTCATTAGAAGAGCTATTTTTAGTAATCTCTAATGTTTTCTCAGCAAGTTATCTTATTTTGGCTAAAGAGGCTTTATACTTGACCTTAATTTAATCATAGGCGTTCTCAAATTCAGCTAGATGGTGAATGAGTTCCCTCATGTTGTATTCCCTATATCTTCTTTCAAGTTTTAGACTTAAAGAAAGGTTGGCTCTGATACCAATTGATGAATACTAAAAGGGGGGGTGAATTATTATACCCAAAAACCTTACCAAACACTTATGCAGTTTTACTACATACTGGTATAGACCTTTCAACAGTAAATCGGTTAATACACAAACAAGACAAATAGCAAATAAAGCATTCACCCACAATAACACAATCACCATAACACAAGATATTTTGACGTGGAAACCCAAATGGGAAAAACCACAGTGAGTAAAACTCACAAGTCTACTATCTACAGAATAGCAACCAGACGGGTTAAGGCCTTACAATTTTCTTCACTAGAATAGATCCTATTAGGAATCCTAATCTCTTTTAGGAGATAAGTCCTGTTAAAGACCACCCTGTTAAAGGATTTCAGATCCACAACTATGAACCACCTTGTTAGAGGATTTAGAACATTCTTAATTGTGCCTACCCAATTAAGGGTTTCTGACTTGTCGAAGAGATTAGTAATAAACAAGTAAGTGATCTAGAAAGTAGCACAAAATGCTTAGTTAGATCCTTGATACCTCTCTATTAATGTGTTACAGCATTACTTCAGTCTTTTGTCCTTCACACGTTCAATCTCGATCGCAAGATACCTTCTTGCAAAAACCTAATCTTCTTATGCAATACTTCACACACATATAGAACCATAGACATGATATCCTCATATAGGAATCTGATTTCATGTTGGTCCAATGAGACTAGACTACAATTTCCTAGGTATAGTGCATCTAGACACAATTTGTAACACGACATAGAATCACCACATCAGTGTTGATGGATGATAACTCATCACACTTTACAAGTTTGCTAGTTAGCAAAACACAATATACCGATTACTGTTTTACAAACAAATACTGGTAAACTGGAACATAGTTTCAATCCTAAAAAGATTGGCTAGTGCTTGGGGTCATACTGCTTGAAGTCCTTGGTCATGCTTTGACCGGTAAGCTCCTTTTGCAAAACACCAATAGTCTTCTACAAACAAAGACTATACATACAATGACATATAATATCGATTGGAGCAATACATCACATAGTACCGGTTGAGAATAACATGTACAACAAATAAGTGTGTGTCCATCAATGACAATCACAACTAAACATCATCAAAATACCAATAGCTGTAAGGGGTCATATGTTGTCTTTAGGGGTCATATGGTATCCCATGACCCCTTAGGACACCATATGACCCTTAACAACACAATATGGTGTCATAAGGGGTCATATGACCTATAACAACACCGTATATTATCGTAAAGGTTCATATTGTGTCCTAAGGGGTCATATGGTGCCTTAAGGACCATATGACACAATATGAGCCCTTAAGACACAATATGACCCATAATGACACAATTTGGTGTTGTAAGGGGTCGTATGGTATCCTAAGGGGTCATAGGACACAATATGACCTCTTAGGACACTATAGGACCCATAACAACCTAATATGGTGTCATAAGGGGTTATATGTTGTCCTTAGGGGTCATATGGTATCCCCTGACCCCTTATGACATGATATGACCCATAACGACACCATATGGTGTTCTAATGGGTCGTAGTGTGTTGTAAGGTGGAAAGATGAACCATTATTGTAATATAAAAAGAAGTGTCAATACTACTTACAAAAATTTGACATCGAAGGGGTCATATGGTATCCTAAAGGGTCATAGGACACAATATGAACCCTTCCCCCTCACTCTCTCTATCTCTCTCTCTTCCTTCCCCCTCCCCCTCTCTCCCCCCCTCTCCCCCCCTCTCCCCTAATCTCTCTCTCCCTCTCCCCTAATCTCTCTATATTCTCTCTGTCTCTGTCTCTGTCTCTCTCCCCTAATCTCTCTCCCCCCACTCCCCCCTCTCCCTCTCCCTCTCCCTAATATCATATAATAATATAATAATATATATATATATATATATAAATTAATATATTGTATATTAATATATTAAATATTAATATATTAATAAACAATAGATTGATTATGTGCAAATTTAGTTATTGATTTTACTTATTAAAATTGGATATCCGATTTCTATTGTACAATTTCAAATCTGAAATTTTGGCTTGAGTTTTCTTTGGGATTTGGCTTGGAAGTGATAATCCTAGAAAGTCAATTGAAAAAATTCATTTTTTAGTATTCCTTGATTTTCTAGACTTTACATTGGTGGCTGATGACTTTTTTTATAGCCAAAATTGATAAAACAAAAAGGGTTTTTTAAGGACAGTTCCAGCTTTCCATCAATATAAGGCTTGTCTTATTTCAAATTTAATAAATAATTATTATTTATTTTCTAATTGAATTCTAACAAAAGTCCTGATTGATAGACTGATTGAAAAACACTCATAACTTTCAAACTATATAACATTTTTCGAATCCAAAACATGCATCAAATCCTATGCTTCGTCTACTATAGGGAAAAATTACAAAAAAAATTAATTTTATAAGGTTTTGACCAAGTTAAGGTGGTTAGACATAGGAGTTTCTAAATTTCTGAAAAGTTATAGTAAAAAATTCATAAATAATTATTTAGTTTATAAAAAATTATAAAAAAATGTGTCACATCTGGACATGAGTCTAATACTTGTATTATAGACATTATATAAAAATATTATGATTTGATTGTGATTATGGTGGTCAAACATACGCCTACTTCTTATCTTTTTCCTGAAATTTTAGTACCATTGCATTCAAATTTGAAATTTTCATCAAATAGGATTTTTTTTTTCCAAAAAGAAACTAGTAGCTTAGAAACTACATTCAATTTTCTATATATTCTCTTTTTACATATTTTAAAAATAATGTCGATAACTTATTCAAATTTTCACATGTCAAGTTGCATAACTTTGATTTTCAGAAATTTCATTGCCACTTAAGGACCTATTTTGGCACACCATGATCCTGCACATACTCTAAGACAAAAAAAATCACATTAAAGGCTTTGGCATCACATTCATATTCCTTCTACTCATGAGGTGTGGAAGGTGCTGTAGTGGCAATATAAACATTTTCAACTGCAAACCACACTTTGTAGCCTAGAGAGGTTAAATGCCTTTTCATTCATAATTTGCAAAAAGCATAATAAAAAAAATGAAATAAAGGTTCTCTAACAGAGGATAGACCCTCTTGACTAGCCATAAGTACTCCTACCAGCAAACCCCTAATTTTCTTTTAAACAAGGGTTTGGCTTGTTAGCCATTTGGATGAATTGATTATGTGTTGCATTGATGTTTTGTCATTGATGTCAACACTGATTGTTTTGGCTACTTTACTGGTATCCTTCTGGTCCTGGTGGGTTGTTTGGTTTATGGTTGGATTAGATCATGATGATTCAATATGCTTGGATATGCTTTGGTTTATGGAATTGGCTTGGATCTATTATTCATGCTACTCAGATTCATATTTAGTCAGTTAGTTTTGATTTGGTGATCATATGCTATCTTATATATTGGTAAGCTTGGTTTGTTGATCTAGTGAGGGTTTCACCAATAGACATTTGTTGAAGATCTTTTGATGTCATGCATAAGTGGCGTTGGTGCGACTTCTAGTAGAGATTCAAGATGCTAATGGTGATTGTGTTCGAGACTTGGTGAGTGGGATCATTGCTTTAGGATGTGTGGACCTAAATTGGGTCTGAGTATATCTAGATTATGGACCAACTTAATGTAACGTGTTTCTTGGTCTTCTCGACGTGTTTTTGAAGATGACTTTAAGGGTTGGATATTATTTGTTTGGTGTGAGGATGACATGTTCTATAATTATGTAATTTTTTTATTGTCTAGTGGTCGACCTTATTGTTTATGGTCGAGGGTTTGTATATATATGATGCAAGATATCATTGTAGATCATGGGATATTAGATAGGATGATATAGGAGTGAATAATGTAATAATCATTCATGCAGAGGATTAAGTCCTCCGGTATTGAGCTTACTCGGAATTGCATTCAAGCATTGGAGATGGTATCATTGCAGTTCATTCTTCCTTTTGGATTGTAGTCTATATTTTTATGTAGTCAGTGAGACTCCTTTTGTAATGAGAAGTGTGCTCTATGATATTAGCCTTCCTACAAGTGCAAGCCCCTCAATTTGTAATCACATACTTACTATAGAAGTATTATCTGACTGTGGGTAGGCTTCCCACTATTGTTTTTCCTTGTACCGGGTTTTCCATGTACAAATCTTGGTGTCACGTGGATGGTATTTATTCTCTAATTGTTGCTTGTGCTTAATTGATATATCTGCTATTTCGATAATTAGTTTATGCATTTTAGTATTGATCTTATGTGTTCCCATATTAAATTTTTAATTGCCTAAGGTTCTGGTAATTCGGTGACAACTGATTCACCCCCGCTTTCAGTTGTCTTCTAGTTATTTGAACTATCTAACAATTGGTATCAGAGCTCTGGTACTCTCAGTAGAAGCTTAACCACTTGAGGAAGATCCTATGGCGACTAATAGTTTAAGTTCATCTGCTTCTGTCTTTCGGAGAGAAATTCTTAGGCTTGATGGAACAAATTAGAGAGTATGGAAGATTTAGATGGAGACTCATCTGAGATGTCTTGGTAAGGAAATTTGGGAAATCATAGAGAATGGAGTAGCGCCTTTTAATCTAACATCTGGCAATCCTCCTTTGACAAAATTGGATAAGGATCTTGAGAATGATTGTAGAGCTAGAGAAGCCCTCTTGTGTGCACTTTCTGATAAGCAAATACTAGGATTAATTGACAAATCATTAGCAAAGGCAATATGGGACAAGTTGGAGACTCTTAATGAAGGCGACCCTACTATTAAGATTGCTAAAATTTATGGTTATTGGGTGAGATATGAAAATTTGAAGATGGAAGAAGATGAAAGGATTACTGTATTCATGGAAAGGGTAAATGAAATTGTAGTAGGAATTCAATATTGTGGTGGAACTCTGAGTGAAGATGAAATAGTTTCTAAAGTTCTGAGAGCTTTACCATCGGCTTATAAGATGAAGGCAACTACAATTAATGAATTGAGAACAATGGCTAATACTTTTGTCAATAGAGATACCTTGGCTGGGAAATTATCTTCTTTTGAGCTTGAAGAATTGGGACCTTCTGGAGCTGTGAAGTTTGAACATGCTTTTAATGCATTTACATTAGCAACTGACAAGCAAGATTGGAAAAATTTCTATGCAAAGGAATTGGATGATATGAAGAGAGAAGATGAAAAATTTGAGAAATTTAAAGCCCTATTTGCTAGAAGAGTACCTAAAGGACCGATAGGAAGTAACTATGAAGGAAAATAACATTTTAAATGTTTTGCGTGTAATAAGATAGGTCATTTTGCATCTAGATGTCCTGAAAGGAATTTAAGATTTGAATAAAGAGCTACAAGATCTTTTAAGCCTAACCTTGTATATAAAAACAAACATAAGTATAGGAAAAGCAGAGATAAATCATGTTACTTTATGGATGAGGAAGGTGTGACTGATTCTGATAATGAACCAACACAAAAATCTGCTAGTGGTTCTGGCAATGGAAAGGAATGGGTGTTCTTGGTTATCAAAGAAGATTATCTAGCACTAGAAGAAAATGTACCTAAAAAGAAGGCCCTTGCTGCTAAAATTGAACATAAGGATGAATGGATAATTGACAGTGGATGTTAACATCATATGACTCAAGATAAAAGAAATTTTCTATCTTTGCAAGAATTTTATGGTTGTTTGGTTAGATTTGGAGATGACAAAGCATGCATGATAAAAGGAAAAGAAACTATATCATTAGATGGTAAGAACAATATTGATAATGTTTATTATGTTGAAGGTTTAAGCATAATCTTTTGAGTGTAGGAAAATTGTTGGATAAGGGATTTCAATTACAATTCAAGGATGGAAAATGCAAAATCATTAATCGATCTAGATTGGAGATTGTAACCAGTACTCAGACAAAAGGTAATATATTTCATTTCAATTCTAGTGAGAAGACATGTTTGATTTCACAAATCGATGAGAGTTGGCTATGACATAAAAGGCCATCTCATGTGAATTTTGGTTGCATGGTAAAGATCAGTTCAACAAAGGCAATTAGAGATATACCTAAGATTGTGAAGCCCTATAATCCGGTATGTAAAGAATGTCAAATGGGAAAGTAGGTCAGAACACCATTTAAGAGTATACAAGACAAATCTAATGATGTTATTGATCTTATTCATATTGATTTATATGGCCCTGCTAGAATTAAATGTTTTCAAGGTGATAGATATTTTATGCTAATAATTGATGATTATTCTAGAATGATGTGGGTTACTTTCTAAGGGAGAAATCTGAGGCTTTTGAAAAGTTTAAAATATTTAAAGATAAAGTTGAAACTAAGACAAGATTGAAAATTAAGTGTTTAAGGTCAGATCATGGTGGAGAATTCACATCCGATGAGTTTAACAACTTTTGTGAGAAGCATGGCATAAGGAGACAATTTTCTGCTCCTCGGACACCTTAGCAGAACAGAGTTGTGGAAAGAAAGAATAGAGATATCTTGGATTTTTTTAGAACCATGATGATGGAAGATAATCTAACTCATATCTACTCGAGAGAAGCAGTGAGCACAACAATTTATACATCCAACAAAGTTCATATCAAAGGGGAAACTGGTAAGACACCTTATGAATTATGGTTTGGCAATACTCCTACAGTTAAGTAATTCAAAATCTTTGGTAGTAAATGTTATATCAAGAGACATGATTTCATTGGAAAATTTGATCCTAGATGTGATGAAGGAACATTTCTTGGTTATTCTAATGAAAGAAAAGCATATAGATGTTATAACAGGAGATTGCAGAGAATTTTGGAGATCGCTAATGTCAAGGTGGATGAGCAAAATAGAAGTCAAATCAGAATTTATGAGTAAGAACCGATAATGGAAATGATCATAACTGAACTAGTAACACCTTTACTAGATCATAATGTTGAACCAGTTACTCTAGTAGTATCAAAAAATTCATTAGTAACTGAAGAACAGGAAAGAGGAACAAAGAATCATAAGACTCCTAGGTATGTAAGGTTGAATCATTCAGAAGATCAAATGATTGGGGATAAGAACAAGGGAGTGATGACAAGAAGAATATTTATAGCTAATAAGGTATGTTTAATTTATCAAGTTAAACTGGTATTAGTAATTGAAGTATGAAAAGATGAATGTTGGATGAAAGCTATGGAAGAAGAATTAGATATGGTAGAAAAGAATAACAAATGGACTTTGGTTTCTCGGCCTAAAAATAATAATGTTATTGGAACTAAATGAGTTTTTAGGAATAAATTAAATGAAGATGGACAAGTTGTGAGGAATACAACTAGATTGGTTTGTAAAGGATATTCTTAGAAGGAAGGAATTGATTATGGTGAAACTTTTACACATGTAGCTAGGATTGAAGTTGTAAGATTGTTTCTTGCCTATGCTGCACATAAAACCTATAAGGTTTATTAGATGGATGTTAAGTGTTTTTTTCTAAATGGGGATATTGACGAGGAAGTTTATATTGAGCAACCTGATGGTTTTTCACTTTCACATGATAAAAACATGGTTTGCAGGTTAAAGAAAGCCTTATATGGATTGAAATAGGAAGCTAGAGCTTGGTATGCAAGGTTGGACAAATATCTTTTAAAGCTTGGTTTCACTAAAGGTAATGCTGACAGTAATCTATATTATAAAGTCATTGATGATGATATACTGATTATTGAGGTCTTTGTTGAAGAGATTATTTTTGGAGGTGAAGATAAGTTGTGCATGGAATTTTCTAACAGTATGGAGAAAGAATTTGAGATCTTTATGATTGGGGAAATAAAAATTTTCTTAGGTTTGTAGATTACTCGGACTGATAAAGGTATTTTCATCTGTCAAACTAAGTATACTAGGGAGATGTTGAAGAAATTTGGTATGGAAGATTCTAAGTCGATTAGTACTCTTATGGTTACCAGTGAGAAATTGACAAGGAAAGATGAATCAACACCAGTAAATCCTACAAGATACAAGTCTATGATTGGAGGTCTGCTATATTTGACTCAGACTAGACCAGATATAATGAATGTTGTTTGCATTTCATCAAGATATCAAAGTGATCCTAGAGAAAACCATGAGAGTGCAGTGAAAAGGATTTTTAAATACTTGCAAGGAACATCTGAATATAGTTTGTGGTACCCTAAAGATGATGACTTTACTTTATGTGCATATACAGATGTAGATTGGGTAGGTGATGTTGATGACCATAAAAGTACTTCTAGTGGATCTTTCTTTCTTGAAAAGAAACTTATTTCATGGATTAGAAAGAAACAATCATGTACTTATTTATCTACTATTGAAGATGAGTATGTTGCTACTGCTACTAACTGTACACAAGCTCTATGGATGAAGAAAATGTTCAAGGACATAAAAGTGCATTGCATTGGACCGATAGTTATTCAGTATGATAACTCTGTTGCTATTGACATATCAAAGAATCTGGTATTCCACTCTAAGACAAAGCACACATCTATGAAGTATAACTTTTTGAAGGAGAAGGTGGAAGAAAATGAAGTCAGATTGGTTTATGTGAACACTAAAGAGAAGATTCTAGTCATCCTCACTAAACCTTTGCCTAAGGAATCATTTGAGTACCTTAGAGACAGATTAAGGGTTTCTACCCCTCCGACAGAAAACTGATTGATTCTTTTTGGCATCAATCTGGTATGCATTATCAGATATATTATTAATTCTATATTGATGTGGTGATGCTACTACTCAGGCGGAGTAGTTAGTTTTGTGATTCAATGGTTTTCAATTTTGCTTTGATGTTTATGTCAGATTTTTGGCATTGATGTCAAAGGGGGAAGAGATATTCATGTGAAAATCTTAAGGAGATATATACATTAGGGGGAGAAATTTGCAAAACTTAAATGAGATATCATCTACAGGGAGAGTATGGATCATAACTTCATTGCTATATTCATGTCTGGGAAATTTGTTTGGCTTTTCTTGGAACTTGGATGTTTTTCACATCTAGTGTTGCCATCAATGCCAAAGGGGGATATTGTTAGCCATTTAGAGGAATTTATTATGTGTTGCATTGATGTTTTATCATTGATGTCAACACTAGTTGTTTTGGCTGCTTTACCAGTATCCTCTAGTCCAAGTACATTTTTTGGCTTCTGTTTGGATTAGATCATGATGATACAGTATGCTCTGGTATGCTTTGGTTTATGGAATTGGATTAGATATGTTATTCATGCTACTCAGATTCATTTTCAGTCAGTTGGTTTTGATTTGGTGATCTGATGCTATCGTATATGTTGGCAAGCTTGGTTTGTTGATCTGGTGACGGTTTCACTGGCAGAGCCTTGTTGAATATCTTTTGATGTTATGCATAAGTGGTGTTGGTGTGGCTTCTAGTAGAGATTCAGGATGTTGATGGTGATCATGTTTGAGACATGGCTGATTGGGATCATTGTTTTAGCGTGTCTGGACCTAAATTGGGTCCAGGTCTATCTAGGTTATGGACTGACTTATTGTCACTTGTTTCTTGGTCTTCTCGATGTGTTTTCAGAATGGCTTATGGGTTGGATATTATTTGTTTGGTCTCAAGACAACATGTTTTATAATTATCTAATTCCTTTGTTGTCTGGTGGCAGACCTTATTGTTTATAGTTGAGGGTTTGTGTATATATGATGTAAGATCTCATTATAGATCATTGGATATTGGATAGGATGATATAGGAGCGAATACTGTAATAATCATTCATGTAGAGGATTTGGTCAATCATTGGTGATCAAGTGGGTTTTATGTAAGAGGAATCCTCTTGTATTGAGCTTAACCAAAATTATATTCAGGCATTGGAGATGCTATCATTGTAGTTCATTCTTCCTTCCAAATTGTAGTCTGTTTTTTAATGTACTCAGTGAGACTCCTTTTGTAATGAACAATGTGCTCTAGGCTCTTGACCACACTAATATAATTATGTTTAAACTTTAGGATAATTTTGTTATGGAGGTTTTCTTGCACACACTAATATAATTATGTTTGAACTTTATCCCCAATAGATTATTCACTGTATGGCATATGCTGGGTGCATAGAGATTAGAACAGAAAAAGAGATATTATTCTATAAGAATCCACTCTAATTTCCCCTTATTAAAGACAAAAAAGATTAACACCCTCCCATAATAAAGAAGATAAAACACTTGAAGGCACACTTGAAGCCAACCCCTAGTTAGGCATGCATGAAGAGATGAGAATTGAAACAAATAAACCCTTCAATAGATACACTATAAATTAATTTCTTCCTTACATGCACTCTTGCATTGTGAAAGGGAAAAGATTTGTTACATTTATTATAACATTACCAACTACTAAAACAAAATCAACGAGAATATACCAGCCAGTGAGACTCTCTTTCCAAGGGTACATCATCTAACTAGAAGAAATAGGATAACGAAGGCATAATTATCATTTTAATAATTTGATGTAATCTAATAAAAAATACTTCCATGATTTTAGTTTGTCAAATTTTGGGCCAGCATATCATGAAATCCAAATTATGGAGTACAAGCAGTACAACTGTAGTGGAATGATTTAAGCGCCCAAATTAATGAATAAATAGATTGTGTAGTGGATGGTGCATTCAGGTATGGAAGATAGCTCTAGTTCATTCTATAGACTCATTATCTTGAAATAATTGAAGATAAAGTTTATGAGTAACACCTAGAAAGTGGAGGATAGAGAGAGTTGTTTTATAGTTCACCAAGATAGTGTAAGAAAAGATTCTATGTATTTAGTGATGAGAAAAGGAAGTAATAGAATCTGAGCACCTTGAAAATGCACTAGTGTCCAATCTTTCAAAGAAAGGTCCAAGCAAGACCACATTAGTTGGTGTTTCATAAATTAAACAAGGTCCAAGTGGACTATATTTTTCCCAATCGAGAGAGAGAGAGAGAGATTACTTAACTCTACGAATTCTCAAGGTTCCATAGCAACTCCCTGTAGCTCTTCTACATAACGTACTTCATATCAACATAACCAAAAGAGATCTGAATACACACCAGAGGTGATTGACTCTCACTCTCGTAGAGACATTGGTAGTTGAACTGGCTATTGATGCTTCAACAAATTTTTCACACATATTATTTATTAAGGCACTTGTTCAGAGAATGCAAAAATAAAATACCTGTAGGAAATTAAAAATGCACCTACTGTGAGAAATGCAATATAAAAAATTGTAGATTGGAACATTTTGTTGTCTTGATTCTTGCATATCCATGGGCTATTGGTTTTATAATTTTATTAAGTTAGGTTATCTTTGGAATCAAATTATTGGGTATTTCAAGGGTCCTTTTTGAGTAGAGATTAAAGGTCTTGAAGAAGATGCAATGCAAAATATTTATATAACGCATGGACTCTTCTTATGAAACTGCTAATTATTATATTGGATTAGTTTTTATCATTTTATTTGTGGATTTATTCATCGAGGTTCAAGTTAATTTTCTAATGTTTTTGTAAGTCAATATACATTTATTTCAATTATAGTGTAATCCCCACCAAAATACCCTAGAGAAAATAACAAATCTAACTAACAAATAGTGATAATTTTCTTTTCTTTTTTAAACATCTACTATTGCAACATACTATTCTACAAGTACTCATAACATTATTTATAACATTACATGAATGCACAAATATCTTAAACATAACCATATTCTTAACAACATAATACGCAAGAGGAATAACATTACCCAACTATCTTTCTCCTAGGGTACCTCAATGTCATTACCTAACTCACATTAACACATAAACACATCCGTATACTCTAATACCATTAACATTCATTAAAATTATTCTCTAGTCCTTTTATTTCCCATTTAACCTTTAAGTTCATTTTAAAGCACCAAATCAAATCTTCCTAATCCCATTAGAAATCCATCTAACATGATAATATCATCTTCCCACATAGAGTATCACCTAATGCACATCTAGTTCACTTTCATTAAGAATAAACATATAACCTACAAGCTACTCATTCTTATCCATATTCTAAAGATTTTCATTAAGAACCTACTTCCCATTACCAACATAATCCTTTAACACTTTCACCACAATCATAGATACACATAGGATAATCTAATAACAATACTAAATCATTTGATATCCTTTCTAATTTAGAATCACATACATAATGAATATCCAGTTACAACATTATACTCCATTACAATACATCATGATTTCATCCTACTACTAGTCAGATTATATATGTTTACAAGGTACTAATTACATATATTATTTCTTTACAATTACATCTATCTCATGATATAAAGTACATGTTTTAAATATCAGTTACATAGATTATGCTCCAAAGATCAATCCACATGAATAAGAGATATGAATCCACATCCATGCACTCTAGTAACCAATGAAGAACATCCCGAAGGAAGAAGGCATCAAACCACCCAACCATGTCGAACCAATAAAAAACAAAACCCTGTGCTAGGAGATGACACAAGGTTCCAACTAAGACTCTAGACCTAGGCTGACACCTAACATCCAAAGGACAAAAAATCACAATCATAGAAAAGAAACCAAATAAGATTAAACCAAAACACAACACAAGGCTAAATCGTAATATAATAAACTACTAGACGCATACCAAACAATCATTGTATAAGGATTGTGGACACATATAGGGAAAGAGTGTCATCATATGATATCGTCAAAAAGAAGGGGCCAAGCAACACTTTGATAGACATGTGGAGCCATATCAACCTACAAGAAATCAAGGTAGTCTGGCTTACCCTCCCAAGAGTCTTCCCAAGCTCGTCTCGAGTCTCTCCACAATGGTTATGAGGTGGGACCACAAAAACTATTCATTATCTTGATTATGTGAATCCTAATTATATATCCCACTAATCAAACTATTATAGTTATCACTTGAAAATTAAACACAAACTATCCATGTGGTTCCATGATAGGTCTAGACCCTAAGCATCCTCGCAAGTAACCTCTTAGAAGCCTATTGCTCATGACCCTGGTCCTACAAATGCAAGAGAACACTCTCCATATCCACGTACCAGGACCTTAGGGTGAAACGTAATGACATCAACATCACAAGGAGGCTCAACATATAAGATCCATCAAAAACATCATACTGATACAATCTGAAGCATAACATGAACCATGAAGTCAACATGAAAATCAAGAGCCTCAACCATCAAAATAACAACACTAAACAAGAGTATGACATACACCATCTTACTCAATAATATGCAAATACAATCCTCAATAGTGAGGCATATCCATTCTAGTAGAGCTCATATATAATCAACCCCAACAACAAGGCATTCTCCTTCTTGTTGGAGCTAATCAACATATATGCACAATCCTCAATGAGAAGGCACAAACCATCTTGCCAAAGCATAAATCAAAAATTAAATGAATGATATTGAACTGCAAACATCTCAAATAAATTCAAAACAATAAAAAAAAGGCTTTAGTACAAGCTTGAATCCAGAAAAGTGACCTCAAAAGGCAACACTAACAAAACTGGCAAAACAGGGTAGTCTAATGCATCCAAAAAATAGTTTAGTGTATCCATGGTAAAGTTTAGACCATCCATGGTACAAAATGATTCATCCAAGCCATTATGTAGTGAATCAAATGCATTCTATATGGCATCCACTCTAGAAGCCAAAAATCATAAAAAATAAAAGGATAAAGTGACGAAAGTATTGGCATAATTGATGGTGTTGCAACAACCGGTTCATCAGTTTATATTGTTATTGATGGATAACACTTATCGGTGAATAAGGCCAAGCTCATAGGCAAGGAGGTGTGGTAAATCTCAATTGTTTAATCATGGCTGCAATCAATATGGAGGATCCAATACTTCCCAAATATGCATTATTGACATGCATAAGTAGAGTGTTGGTCAAAGACTAATAGGTTGAAGATAAACAAAGTAGCAGACCAATGAGTCAAGCACCTGATAGGTGTTGAGATCAATTTCTTAAAACTGGCAGTTGAAATGATGATGCAATCACAATAGGTGACTTAGATTGCAATTTAGTAGTATTTTGCATGACCGAAACACTCTGGGAAGACAGGTGATCAGTCTGATTGATGATTAGTGACCAGTGGGAAAAGGTGAGGACTTACACTAGTGAGCCAGTTATACAGATTGAAGGATGATATCCACCGAGGATCTCATAGCCTCAGTGATCGATAAGCTAGATCCAATGACCAAAGTTGAGTCAGTTGTGGTGAGATATCATCAAACAAACTACTAGTGAAGTCTACATCAGTTAGCAATCAACTAATATGAGATTTGTGCATATTTTCTGATTCGCATTAAAAAGACAGAACATGACCCAGAGGTTGGTGAAATTATGAGTTGTCATGGTAGATAAGGATGATTTACTAGCGAGAATGATGGAGAGGGTGTAGAGAAAGTGTAGAGAAAGTTGAGTCAGTTGTGGTGAGATATCATCAAACAAACTACTAGTGAAGTCTACATCAGTTAGCAATCAACTAATATGAGATTTGTGCGTATTTTCTGATTCGCATTAAAAAGACAGAACATGACCCAGAGGTTCGTGAAATTATGAGTTGTCATGGTAGATAAGGATGATTTACTGGCGAGAATGATGGAGAGGGTGTAGAGAAAGTGTGGGAAGATTTGAATTTCAAATCTACTGAGTTTGTGTAAAGGTTTTGGT
Organism: Cryptomeria japonica; assembly: GCF_030272615.1. Taxonomy (NCBI): domain Eukaryota; kingdom Viridiplantae; phylum Streptophyta; class Pinopsida; order Cupressales; family Cupressaceae; genus Cryptomeria; species Cryptomeria japonica. The sequence goes on from NC_081415.1 coordinate 149,405,072, forward strand.
GAAAACCAAAAGGTTTGATCGTAAAATTGCTAAGTGTAATTTTGAAGAGAGATGATCTAGTAAGGTGAGAAGAGAAGAGTGCAAAACTTCTAAGTGAATAGAAGAGTGGTGAAGAGAGTTTGCAGAGCTTGGATAGTGTGAAGAGTTGACAAAGAATGTTGAGCACCAATAGAGTGTAGAGCGAGTGAAATGCAGAGCACCTATAGAGTGTAGAGTAAGTGAAATGCAGAGCACTAGTAGAGTGCAAAGCAAGTGTAATCAATGGTAAAAATGAAGAGCTTCAATTGGATTTGATTAAGCTAAGAACATATATTATAGAAAATCATTCTCTATATTTGTTTCTAATAACTATAAAAGCAAAATCCTTTAACTGAGTGGACTTTAATAGGTCCTTTTGTAAAATCCCCTAACCAGGTAACATCTTAATTGATGATCCTAAGTCCTTTAACAAGGCTACCTCTAACAGAGTAAAGGTTATAACAGGCCTTAAAGAAAATCCCTTAACCGGGTGGCACCTAACAACTTCATAATCTCCTTATAGGGATGGCTCCTCATCGAGCATACTCCAGAAGGATGTAGATTTTGTGAGTTTCTACTCACACTATGGTTTTCTCCCATTTGGGTTTCCACGTGATAAATATTGGTATTCATGTGTGTTTGGTTTTATGTGTACATGCTTCTTATTAATGTTGCTTATAATGATAAGTGTTAAGTTTGAATATAAACTTTGATTAAGGTTAAATCTGGTAAAACTGTTATAGTGTTGATTCACCCTCCCCTCTCAGCACCAATCGAGACTAACAATTGGTATCAGAGCTTTGGTCCTTAGATTCAGAAGAGCTTAACAACTTAAGGAAAGAACCAAGATGATACAAAAGGAAGGCTCCAAGTTCTCTAAGGAGAACTACACATTATGGTATGGTAGAATGAAGCTCTACCTAAGAACCCTAGGAGATGAATACTAGAATCATCTAAGCATAGAGTACAATGAACCTGTTAGGATTCCCAAAGATACTGAGAGGGGCAGGGTGAATTAGTATCTGACCGGTAAAAGAATTTACTTGAATTATAACATGAAAAGCATATCAAAACAGTGTACTGATAAACCAAAAATAATGCAGCAAATAAGAATAATGACCACAACATAAGAGACACACCATAAAATAGTATTTTTAATGAGGAAAATTGGTGTGGGAAAAACCTCAGTGGGATTTGTGACCCACAATATTCTCTTACTGACCAATAAGGGAATATTACTGTTTACAATAGGGGCCTACACATGCAAGAAGGCCAAGTGCCTAGAGCTCACTGCTCAGTTACAAAAGAAGTCACATTGACTTACAAAATGGATCATACAAATCCAATGTCTTGTACTACTTCAGGTCAGCATCTACTATGCTAGATTCAGTACCAGTTTAAGCTCTACAATATACATTAACCTTTATCCCAATAATTTGTACATTAGGTCTGCTATAATATTTTCATACTTGGCTTCACACATCCTAAATGATCTAAAATGATCTCATACTTATATGAGTCATATTACAATCTACCAAGTTGGCTTACAAAATATTTTACAATTAATTACAAAATATTAATACACAGAATTCCTATCGGCCAGGATGCCGGTAGTCTTCCTTTTCGGTGCCGGTGTTCTATATGATGGTGTAGAGTCTGCTAGTGTCGGTGCCTGTATCTACCTACCGGTATCATATGATTGCAAGGTTGCCATCAATTACAATACATTCAATCACCTACAATTTCTCATTGGAGTGTGCATTTGCCAACAATCTCCCCCTTTGGCATTGATTGCAACACTCATGAGAAAACTTCAAAAATGTGTATCCAAAAATGGTTTGCCAAAATTGTCTTACCAAAACTGTACCCTCAAAATTGAGTGCTCCCCCTGAGCAGATGATGTCCTTTTTCTAGTTATTTTTCTCATCTCCACTACTCCCCCTTTGACATCAATGATAAAGGTTGTCATTCGCTATTAGTGGAGTGTGGTTCCTGCCTAGATTCTTGTAACCAGTGGGTTACAATCTAGAAAAGGTCTGCTAGTACCAAGTTTAGACTGTCGATGAACCTTTTACTATCCTTTAATGCCACTTCTATTCTCTGAACTATATCGGTGAGTATGTGCATTTTCTCTTTCAGTGCCTTAAGTCCAGGAACCAGAGCCTCAGAGATTTCTTTTCTCAAATAAATGAGGTAATCTAGTATAGGACCTAGTTTACATTTTAAGCTTTTTGCCTTATGCTTTATTTTCTCTTTATCCTTTTCTAACTTCTCAGTTTTCTCTTCAAGATATCCAATTTTATTTTCTATTTCCAAAATTAAATCTGATGTGCCTATTAGATTGTCAGCAATATTGTTATTCTCGGTTTGTGTTTTGTTGATCTCTGAATCTATGTCCTCTATCAAGATGTCGGGTTTGCATGTATCCCTATATAGTTTCTTGAAATCCAAAATTGTTTCTCCTAGTGCCAGTAATAAATTTTCTATTTGTTCCTTATTCTTCTTATTGTTTCCTCAAAGAATTTTTCTTTTTCCTTAATCATTCTCTCTTTAAATGTATCTTCATTTATTTGATCAACTATCAAAATGTTGCCAGTGATGAATTTAGACAATGTGTCTAGTTGACCTAAAGAATCTTTATTATCCATAATACACTTCGGTGCTATCATTTTAAGAATAGGAATTGTGTCATCAATAGCCTTATAGGCTTGTGCATTACACTTTGTGATCTTCTTTATTGAGTCCAGTAAGACCTTTGTCACATTTGTAGGCCGGTATTCTGTCATTGAAGTACTAGATGTCTCCCCAACTGTTTTCACAATTTCTTTGTTGCCGGTTGTAGTAATAACCTTGCTTGTTTCGACCTCTAGTAGATAAGTTTGTGTTTGCATTTCTAGTAGCAAAGGTTTAGGTTTTTCAGTTTTAGCCGGTGGCATTGTCTCGGTCTAAACGTGTGTCTCAACTTGTTTCTATTCCAGTTTCTCCATCTATGTCTTTGAAGATTTCTCTGAGCTCTCAACTACCGATTTCTCAGATGTTGTCTTTGTATGCACTTCTGGTTTCTCAGTATGCACCTCTGCACTGTTCATTGCCGGTTTTTCTGATTGTTCATCAGTTTTATCTATCGGTGCTTCTGATGATTTCCCAGTGGTGTCCTTTGCCAGTTTCTCTATCTCTGTAGGTTTTTCTATGCTTATTTTTGCAGTATCACTAACTACAATCTCAACATCTGTAGTTGGTGGCTTAGTAGCAATATCTTTCTTCTTGTCCTCAGTGGTCTCTTTGTCTACCACAATATTCACCTCTTGGGTGTCTATATTCATAGTATACAAAATCTCTGATTTAGGATTTGTGTCCTCTAGAGCAGTCTCCATACTCTTAGTGGCCAGTCGATTGTCAGCAGTATCTTCTAGTGGAGTATCAGAAGGAGGTGGGTGTACATTATCAGTTATTTTAAGGCTTGGAGGTCCACCTACCTTACCTTTCTCCTTATCTTTGTCCTTTTGGTATACCCTGATGGTCTTAGGTCTTTTGAGATCTTCCTATTTTTCTTTTTCAACAAAGAATATGTCCCATGCATTTTTTGTTTCTTCAGAAACTTCATTCACTCTACCTGCCATTAGTGCTACATGCTGGTGAGCAGTTGAAAACACTGTCTGGTTAGCCTCACTGATTAATTGGTCTATTTCATCAAGTGAGTTTACAGGATGTACTGCAAGTAATTTTTCAATTTTTATTTTCTTATCTAGCTCAAAAATGGCTACTCTTTTGGCTTCTAGTCTTCTATACAAATCACTTGGTATCTCATCAACAATTTCAATTAAAAATTTCTTGTAAATATCCAAGTATAAAATTACACTATTTTCTATGCTTTCTTTGTCATCAACGGAAAGTGTGTTATATAGTTTACTAACATTTTTCAACTTTCCATCCTCTGTTATTTCACAAAGAAGTTTATCTAGTGGAGCAATATCTTGTTTTACCTTCTTCTTCTTTGGAGTCATCTTCTTAACAGGAGGCCTAACTGCCTATTGCTTTTGTCTTGTTTTCCTGGGTGTAAGTGAGGGTGTCGGTGAGGGTTTTCTTTTCCTTTGTACCCTTTTGAATACCACTGGTATATCACTCTCAGAAGAAGTTCCAACTGGTGGAAGATGAGATTTCAGTTGAAGTCCTTCCAACTCACTTTCCTTGATACCAGTTTTCTTCAGTACATCTTCTTTGATTTCTTTTGCTTGTCTAGTGCCTTTCCTTACTGTTTGTTCAAATTTCTTAACTCTTTTCCTAGACTGAATTCCACTTTCAATTGTGTCTACATTTCCAAAGACTTTTTCCGAGGGCTCCTTTGGTACTTCAAGGAGGGATTTTGCATAAGTTTCTATGATGTTGTCATCTATTTCATACCCCATTTCAGTTACCCAGATAGTTCTAGGGATAACTGCCTCCATCCAGATTTCATCTTTCTCTATTACAAAACATATTTCCTTCTGATATTTATCTAAAATTGCCTATGACAGTCTTAGTCTAATTTTCATTCGAGCCTTCAATGATTGAAAATGTTCATTTATGTCTTTCTCTCTATCTTCTCCCATGTTGTTTAGTAAATCCAATAATTTCTTTCCCACCTGTATATCAAAGCCAAAATCTCTCCTACCAATATTGGGTACTTGCTTAGTAATGTACAACATCAAGCATACAAGCAAATTTCCAAATCTAAAGGTTCCTTTCTTATCTCCTTTAATCTTCTTCAGATTGTCTATTAATTCATCTTTGAGCCATTCACACACATCTATTCTAGTATTATCATTAACCATGTCATATGCACTTTTGATACATAGGCTAGATACTGAGTTCAACCTATTTGCATGTGTAGCTTTGTAGCCTAAAATCATACTAACAAATCTGACATTGATGTCCTTCACATCATTTACCCTTAGAGACCTTTTTTCAAATGTTGCACTGGTTAGGTCCATCACTGTGTCATTTGCGACCCTTTTTTTTCCTGTCAGGTCTACTACCGGTGGAAGGTAATCCTGTTACTGCGTTAACCGCTTCTTTGGTGATCTTAACCAAAAGAATTCGCTATGGACTCTTCTTATTACATCTTCAGGAAAATCAAGAATGCTAAGAATATCCACAAAGCCTAGGGTTTCTACTATCTTGTGTTCTGGCTTGACATTACCATCTACATCACAAATCATAGTCCTATACATATTCTTGATCTCATCATCTCCTAATTCCTCTATATGACAATCTATGTATATTCTAGGATCTTCAACATAGACTAGTCCCTTAGGTATTTTAGAGAATGCACCTATGGTATCATATTTGTTCGCTATTTTAGGAACTAGTTTGAATATGGGTCTAGGGCACTTGATAACTTCAATTACAGTAGGGTTTACAATAAATTAAGGATGAGTGCTTGGACGAACTACTTCACTTTTTTTCTAAGGATGCCTTCGCTCGGGAATTTTTGCACTCTCGAAGATTTGAATGCTCGGTGAATGAAAAAGGAGCTAAAACACTTGCTTTATAATATTATTTTCTCCAAGTACCACGTTTAATGTTTTCCCATTAAGTCACAACTTAACTCATCTACTGGTATAGAAGTAATTCAACTTCTCGCCATCAAATGAGGGTATAATAGCATGTTTTTCAATTTGTTGCTAAACCCCCAAAGGATTTTCCTTCAATTAGAAGATCCTGTTGGTGGAGTGATGCTCTGTTCTTCCAGTCGAGGAGTATTTCCATTAACTTTCTGATCTGACTTTTTGATCCATTGCTTTGAGAATTCTTGTTTTACCTCTTCAACCTTTTCTTTACCTTTCAAGCTAGGACCTTTGTTATTTGCCGGTTATGCCTTACTTCTACAAAATTTTGCAATGTGTCTAATTTTGTTATAGGCATAACAAGTCACATTGTTTTTCTAAATAGATTTCCCATATCCTATGCTGGTTTGTGTTCTGCATTGATTAGATAAGTGTCCAAATCTTTCATAAACATAACATCTTACATTCATTCTGTAGTTTTCTGAATTATAACCATACTTGTTACAGTTAAAGAATTTCCCATTAAATTTGTAGGCATTAGGTTGTCTTACCGGTTTACTATAATCATGATTGTTTGCAGTACTGGAGCTTTCACCAACTTCAAAGCCAAGGTCATTTGTATCACCATTTGGTTTTTCATTCTTCAGCATGTCATCAAGTTCTTCTGAACTTTTCTTGAATTTATCCTTGTGTTGATTTGCAGTAGCCAGTTCTCTCTCCAAGATTCCTTTCTGTCTCATGAGTTCATTTGTGTCATTTTGTGTATGCATGAAGTTTGTCTTCAACATATCATTTTCATGACTAAATCTTGTGTTTTCATTTCTAGCATCATTCTGTCTTCTAACCAAGTCATCTTCATTCTTCTTTCTATCTTCAATTTCTTTACAAAATCTCACAGTCATATCTTGCATCTCATTCTTCATTGTACTGTTTTCTTGTCTCAGTTTGTTTACCAGATCATTAAGAGTTTCCTTATCATCACTATCATTCTGCATCTTTTCACAAATTTCTCTTCTCTTATTCCTTTCTATAGTAATATTTTCTTGAAGTCCTTGAATAATATCCTGTGCAGCCTTCATATCATTTTCAAGTTTGATATTTTTCACTTTTTTTTGCATCATAGTCTGAAAGAGCTGTTTCCAATTGCTTCCTTAGGTTTTCCATCTCTACCAGTGTTAAGATATTCCTCAAGCTGTTCGGCTTTTGAAAATAGAGGACCAAGCTTTGATACCAATTGTTAGGATTCCCAAAGATACTGAGAGTGGGGGTGAATCAGTATCTGACCAGTAAAAGAATTTACTTGAATTATAACATGAAAAGCATATCAAAATTGTGTACCAGTAAACCAAAAAGAATGCAGCAAATAAGAATAACAACCACAGCATAAGAGACACACCATAACATAGTATTTTTAACAAGGAAACCCGGTGTGGGAAAAACCTCAGTAGGATTTGTAACCCACAATATTCACTTACTGACCAATAAGGGAATATTACTGTTTACAATAGAGGCTTGCACATGCAGGAAGGCCAAGTGCCTAGAGCTCATTGCTCAGTTACAAAAGAAGTCACACTAACTTACAAAATGGATTATACAAATCCAATATCTTGTACTGCTTCAGGTCAGCATCTACTATGCCAGATTCAGTACTGGTTTAAGCTCTACAATATACATAAACCTTTATCCCAATAATTCACACATTAGGTCTACTATAATCTTTTCATACTTCGCTTCACACATCCTAAATGATCTACAATGATCTCATACTTATATGAGTCATATTACAATCCTCCAAGTCGGCTTACAAAATATTTTACAATTAATTACAAAATATTAATACACAAAATTCTCGTCGCCTAGGATGTCGGTAGTCTACCTTTTCGGTGTCGGTGTTCTATATGCCGGTGTAGAGTCTGCTGGTGCTAGTGCCTGTATCTACATGCTGGTATCATATGATTGCAAGGTTTCCATCAATGACAATACCTTCAATCACCTGCAATTTCTCATTGGAGTGTGCATTTGACAACATAACCTATAGGGGTTCTCACTATAGATCAAATCAAAGAGAAGCAAGATAACATCACAACCATGCAGGTGATTTATAGTACTCTATCTCATAACGAGTATGCTGAGATTCAAGATCTAAAAACAACCTATGAGATGTAGAATAAGCTGAAGACTATTTATGGAGGAGATACTCATGTACAAAAGGATAAGGTGGACAATTGGAGAGGCAAATTTGATGAGATGAGGATTCAAGAAGGAGAGAAAATAGAACAGTTTAGCAAAATAATAAAGGATGTGGTAAATTTCATCAAAAATGCTAGAGGAAAACTTGAGGAAGATGATGTGGTTAGTAAAATCCTAGGAACCTTGCTACCACAATATGCCATAAGGGTTTTTGCAATTCAAGAACTTAGATATTTGGGAATAGTTAATGTTACACTTGACTCCCTGATCGGTAAGTTGACTTCCTTTGAACTGAGCAACTATGATAATAGTATGTCAAAGATTGATGTTGCCTTCAAATATTCCATGACACTTGCACCAACAATGAGAAGAAAAGAAACCAGAAGTAGTTCTACTGCAAGATCCAGTCATTCTCATGAAAATGATAACATGTTATTTGAAGAACAGGAACAACATGAGCTTGAAGCTCTAATAGAAGGAAGGCTTCAAAGAGTTAAAGGGAAGTACATAGGTAAACTACCCCTAAAGTATTTCTTGTGCAATAAAATAGGTCTTATTGCATCTAGATGTCCCAACAATGATATGGGGGATAAATTTGGAAGATACAAAGAGAATAGAAAGAAGGAGTACTATCTTGCAGAAGGAGTTAACGATGAAGAATCTAAAGGATCTAATGGAGAAGGGATTGCATTTGTAGTGGTAAAGGAAGATATCATAGGGCAAAGTGATATGGTACTAATTTCTAGTTCAAACCATTGTGGAGACTGGGTAATTGATAGTGGTTACACTCACCACATGACTGGTGACAGGAACAAATTCCTTAGCATGGGGACTAGTGAGATTCGACAATAATGCTCCCTATGTGGTAAAAGGTAAGGGATCTATTGCCCTAAATGATAAAACCAATTGTGAAGATGTTTACTAGGTAGAAGGGCTAAAGTATAATCTATTAAGTGTTGCACAACTTAATAATAAGGGTTACCAGTTGGAGTTTAATGAAGGAATATGCAAAATAAGTGATAAATCAGGAGGACTGATTGATACCAGTAAACAAACTAGAGGTAATATGTTCTACGTAGACACCACTATAGGAAGTTTCCTAATGGAAAAGGTAGAAGATAGTTGTCTATGGAAAGAAATATTGTGTCATGTTAATTTTGATAGCATAGAAAATGTTAGTAAAATGAAGTCTGTCAGAGGTATGCCTAACATTATGAAACCTGAGAATTCTCTGTGCAAATAATGTCAACTAGGAAAGTTGACCGGATCTAGTTTCAATAGCAAGTCTTATTCATCTAAGAATGTGCTGGACTTAGTGCATACAAATTTGTGTGGTCCTATGAGGACTAAGAGTTTCTATGGGGATCAGTGCTTCATGTTGTTTGTAGATGATTTCTCAAGAATGATGTGGGTTATATTCTTGAAAGAAAAATCGGAAGCCTTTCCCATGTTTAAGGTCTTCAAGGCTCGACTGGAGAGAGGAATTGGCAAGAGTATGAAATGTTTGAGATCAGATAAAGGAGGAGAGTTCACCTCTCAAGAGTTCATAAATTACTGTGAAGAATAGGGGATTATGAGGCAAATGTCTGCACCCAAGATACCTCAATAGAATGGGGTTACTAAAAGAAGAAACAAAGCTCTATTAATTGTGCAAGGACTCTAATGATTCAGAAGGATATTCCACATGTCTTCTGGAGAGAAGCAGTGACAACTTTTGTGTATACCTTGAAATGGATATAGGTGAAGAAGGGGATAAATAAGACTCCCTATGAATTATGGTGTGGATACTCACCCAATGTGAGTTACTTCAAGGTATTTGGAAGAAGGTGCTACATCAAAAGGGATGAGTACTCTAGAAATTTCAATCCTAAGAGTGATGAAGGAATCTTCTTAGGTTTCTCCACAAAGACTAAAGCATACCGATGTTTCAACAAAAGGACCGATAAGATTGTGGAAAGTGCAAATGTCAGAGTAGATCAGTTCTTTGAGAAAAATGAACAGGACAACAAGACTGAACTAGAGGACTATCAAGGATTCAATTACACTATACTGGTTGAACTTGCTATAGAGAATCCTAGTGTAGCTGCAAATGGGGATGATTGTATAAAGACTCAATAAGGATCCAGATAGTTCCTGAGAGGGGAAGTGAATCAGTAGATAGAAAGATGACTATACTTTCACCAAACTTAAAAAACAACCTCTCAAGTCAAACTCAGAATTGATTGGTTCAAACAATGAACTATAAACTTCAATATCACTGTCAAGTATACCGATTGACTGTCATAACAAATAACAACACTGAAACTCTCAAACCATTTAACAAAAACATTCAAATACTTTACTAACAATAGTAAAAGCACATTTCAGATTATTGTCGGTCATCTTATCATATCTAAGTCAATTTAGCAGCTAAGCAAATTAACCATAGAAAACATAACCACAAAAACATTCACCACTTAACACAATGATTTTGATGTGGAAACCCAAATGGGAAAAACTATAGTGGGGATGAATACCCACAAGTATTCTAAACTCTTCTAAAGTTCACCTTGTTAGGATCCAAGCCTATTAAAGCTTTACAAAAAGTCATGTTAGGAACATATCCTGTTAGGGACCACCCGGTTAAGGGATTTGACTATAATGTCCTATTAGAAGCAAAACCCTATTAGGGGTAACCTCGGTAGAGGATTTTAAATCCAAGCTAATGGATCACCTGGGTAGAGGATTTAGATAGCACTAATCCTATTAGAGATTACCCAGTTAAAGGATTTGACTCTTGTAATTCTTAGAGAACAATAGGGGTTTGTTGATCTAGTGAATAGAACTGCTCTGCTTGATCAAATTCTTTTCATGATTCTATTTTCCTTCACACATATTGTGGATACACCTTGTGGATCAGAAACCAATCACACTTACACGTAACCAAAATCGCCAACACTAGAACAAAAGAACTCATCGACCTTATAATCAAAACAATAGGTCAGTAACACATCACAAACCTAAGATCTCATAGAGATTACAAATAAATCGGTTCAAGTATGAATGTTGGATTACATAGCAGTCATTGCACATTCTTCAAGACAACCTCGACCATTCCTTGATCACCGCTTTATCGATTCCAGTAACTCATCATGTAGTTTCCACTTCATGCAATATACTTGCTCATTCTCAAGATAAAACCGTTATCTCTACGTGCCAAAAACCATTTGAAACTCTTTACATACAACATGCATATGTGGCATAATCATTACTGTTCATCATTTGATCATAAACTAATACAACTAATTCACCAAGATCGATCGGTTAGGGTTTAGCACATCAAAAGGTAGGGTTATCAGTTGATCTCATGACTTATCAAGTAATACTAGTTTCCTTCACTAGCTCACCTACCGGTTGCCAAACAACATCATTACCGATTATAATTGACATTAATGACAAAAAAATAGTTCATCAATGCAATCTTCATGCAAATTCCAATAATCTCCCCCTTTGGCATTGATGGCAATACCACTATAAATATCATTAATTGTGATGATTGTGAATAGGAAACTTGGTTTACATTTTACCATGTACTCTCCTTCAATTGAGTCGCCATGACTTTAGCTAGTAAATGGATATAGATCTTCACTCTATCAATAATACAATTCTTCTCCCCATAATCATATAGTTCTTCTCCCCCTTTGAAAACAATGCTAAAGTGAAAGTAAAACATGTAGTGTTATACTTCACTATTCTTCATCAACAATCTACAACTTGATGCTCCCCCTATGGAATGACTCCACTCTACACCAGTCCTACTTCAAGATTCTTCAATTATCTCCAAGACTGATGTATTATCATGCTCAATTGACCTCATGTATGGGCACAACCCCTAGCTTACCTCTAAGGTACTCAAAAGTACTCTTAGGGAGAGGTTTAGTAAAGATATTTGATAGTTTCTCCTTGGTAGATACATGCTCCAAAAACGCATCTTTACTCTGCACTTTCTCTCTTAAGAAATGATATTTCAACTCAATATTCTTAGTTCTAGCATGCAACACCGGGTTCTTTGTAATATTTATTATACTGGTGTTGTCACATAGAATCTTTACTGGTTCTGTGATCTTCAGCTTGAATCCTTCCAGAATGTGTTTCATCCAGATACAATTCATATACTCTGCAACATATTCAACTTCAGCAGTGGACTATGATATACAACTCTGCTTGTTGCTGCTCCATGATACAAGTCTTCCTCCAAGAAATAATGCACCACTAGTTGTGCTCTTCCTATCATAAACATCACCTACCTAGTCTGCATCTATATAAACCTTCAAATCAAAGTTACCTACATATAGATACTATAATCCATAGTCAATAGTACCTTTCAAATATCTGAATATCCTTTTGGTTGCTATCAAGTGTGCCTCCTTTAAATTCTTCTAAAATCTGGCAACTAAACCAACTGCATGAGCAATATACAATCTATTGTGAACAAAATAATGCAATTTCCCTATCATTGATCTATATTACTTTTCATCAACAGATGCGACATCATCATCCTTAGATAGTTTAGAACCTGTAACCATTACTGTCCTAATTGGTTTACAGTCACTCATTCCAAATGTCTTCAATACCTCTTTCACATACTTAGATTGTATGATAGAAATACCACTCTTCATCTGCTGAATTTGCAAACCTATGAAGAATTTTATCTCTCCTACTAGAGACATTTCAAATTCACTTTTCATATAATTTGCAAAGTCATTATTCATGTCATCATTGCCTCTAAATATGATATCATCTACAAACATATCACTCACCAGTATCTTATCTTCTTTAGATTTGAGATATATATTGTTGTCTTCACTAGTTCTCTAAAAATCTATCTTAATCAGGTGTGAATTTAACCTTTCATACCATTCTCTTGGTTCTTTCTTTAAACCATATAGTGCCTTGTGTAGTTTACAGACCATATCATTTGCATCATTCAAAGAATAACCATCTGGCTGCTCAATGTATACTTCTTCCTCCAGTATTCCATTTAGAAATGCTAACTTCACATCCATCTGATATACTTTGAATCCCTTATATGCTGCAAATGAAAGTAGATTCCTAACACCTTCCAATCTAGCAACTAGTGCAAATGTCTAACCATAGTCTTCGCCTTCTTCCTATGCATAACCTTTGCATACCAATCTAACTTTGTTTCTGACTACTACTCCATCTTCATTTAGTTTATTCCTGAATACCCATTTAGTACCAATCACATTTTTGTTTACCAGTCTGGGCTCTAGGGTCCATGTATTGTTCTTCTCAATCTGGTCAAGCTCCTCTTCCATAGATTTGATCCAATGATCATCTCCAAATTCTTCCTTAGCAGTTCTAGGCTCAATAGTGGAGATCATGCAAGAATTCTCTCTCATTCCTCTTCTGGTTAATACTCCAGCATATTTATCTCCAATAATCTAGTCAGGATTATCATTGAGCCTCACATACCTTGGAATAACATGACCATTATCTTCAGGTTCTTCTTCCTCACTATCATCATCTTCTTTTGAATTTACCTATTCTAGTTGAATTGGTTCTACAACATTCACTTCAGTAGGTTTTGGATTCACCCATTCTAGTTCCAAAATCAAAATGTAAGGTTCATCTTCCTTTTTCTCCTTACTGGTTTCTTGTGAATTTTTGAGACACACATCCACTTGAACATCAACACTCTCAATGATTCTCTGTGTCTGGTTGTTGTAATATTTGTAGGCCTTACTCTTGGTGGAGTAACCAAGAAATATGCCTTCATCACTCTTAGCCTCAAATTTACTAACATAGTCACCTCTCTTGATAAAACATTCACTACTAAAAATATTAAAATAACTCACATTAGGTGATCTACCATACCAGTATTCATAAGGAGTTTTATCCTTACCTCTCTTTACCAATATCTGGTTCATAGTGTAGATAGTTGTGTTGACAGGTTCTCTCTAGAAATTTTTTACTACACCTCCTTATATTAGCATCACTTGAGTAGCTTGAACAACTGACCGGTTGTTCCTCTTTGCAATACCATTCTATTGTGGTGTCCTCGATGGAGCAAGTTGCCTCTTAATTCTATTGTCTTCACAATATCTAGTGAATTCCTCTAAAGGAAATTCACCACCTTGATCAGTCCTCAGACACTTTATCTTCTTACAACTTTCCCTTTTAGCTAAGTCCCTAAATTCTTTGAACTTACTAAAGGCTTATGTTTTGTCCTTCAAGAATGTGACCCACATCATTCTTGAGTAGTCATCACTGAAGATCATAAAATATCTATCAACTTGAATACTTTTAGTCCTTACTGGTCCACAGAGGTCTATATGAACCAAATCTAACAAATGTTCTGGTGAGAAATATTTTCTCTTAAAAGTTGAGGATGTCATCTTTCCTAACTTACATTCCTTACATAGAGAATTCACCGGTTTGTCAACCTGAGGAAAACCTCTTACCGAATTAGACTTACTGACTTTTACAATGTTATCAAAATTTATATGACAAAATATTCGATGCGAAAGCCAACTATCATCTACTTTAGCAATTAAACAATTGTTGACTTTAGGATTTAGGTGAAATGGGTTACCTTTTGTCTTTCTTCTAGTTGCAATCAATTCACCTTTCCTCCTATAGATTTTGCACATTCCATTCCTAAATTCCAATGGATGACCTCTGTCATTGAGTTGAGCTACACTCAAAAGACTATGCTTTAAACCTTCAACCTAGTAGACATCTTTTTCACTACTCTTTCCATTAAGAGAAATGCTTCCCTTTCCTTTTACCATGCAGGGTGAGTCATTTCCAAATCTCACAACTCCTCCATCAAATTTCTTCAAAGAAATAAATTTACTTCGGTCATTGGTCATGTGGTGTGAACAACCACTATCTATAATTCAATAATCAAAACTATCCATGTGATAACCTAATGCCTTCTGATCAGATGTCTCCTCTTTAATGGAAACAAAGACAATATCTTCATTAGCATCTCCCTTAGATTCCTCATTAGTGATACCACCATTAACTACAATGGGACAATCTCTTTTACATTTTCCTTTATACCTCTTATACTTCTCACACTTATGCTCATTGTCACCATTAGGACAATTAGCTGCAATGTGTCCAATCTTGTTACATGCAAAACACTTCAAAGGTAACTTACCTCTATACTTACTAGTACCTCTAGGAACCTCTTGGTCAACAATGCTTCAATCTCAATCAGAATGTGTTCATCATCAACTTCTCTACTGGATCTGGACTCATAATTGTGACTAACATCTCTTCTTTTCCTCATAGGTGGGTTAGAAACTAAAGCTCTAAATGCAAATTTAGATTTCTGAGCACTACCATCATAACCATTTAATTCAAATGCAGTAAGTTTACCAATGATGGAGTCAAGAGTTACATTAGTTTTATCAATAGACATTAGCTCCTGAATGGCTGCAACTCAGATAGCATAGACCGGTAGAAGGGTTCTCAACACCTTACTAACCATTATGGTATCCTCCACTTTACTAACAACACTTTTGATCTCATTGACTATATCCCTGATTCTCTAACCATACTGTTGAATATTCTCACCTTCAGCCATCCGCATGTCATCAAATTCACCTCTCAAACTCTCTTCTTTGGAAACCTTCACATGCTCATCACCACTATAGATTTCCTCAAGTTTCTTCCACAAATCATAAGTAGTCTCTAGACCATGATCATCAACATACTTTGAATCAGACAAAGAACTGATAATGGCCTCTAATGCTTGATTATTCTCATGTTGTTCTTTCTTATGATCATCAGACATAGTCCCACTAGGTGCAACATATTGAGTAACAACATGTTCCCAGTATTGACTTCCTAGACTCTTGATATAGATTTTCATCCTATCAGTCCATATTTTGTAGTTTTCCCTATTAAACTTCAGACCTTTTTTCTTCATCATGTTCTTCAAGATCTTTACATCAAGCTATTAGGCTTAGACATTAGAGGACCTGAAGTTATTTGATACCAATTGATGGTATGGTAAATCAATAAGCATCCAGACAATTACTGAGAGGGGGGTGAATCAATAGATAGAAAACTGACTATACTTTCACCAAACTTGAAAAATAAGCTGTCAAGTCAAACTCAGAACTGACTAGTACAAACACTAAACTACAAACTTCAATATCACTGTCAAGTATACCGGTTGACTGTCATTGTAGAATAACAGCTCTGAAACTCTAAAACCATTTAACAATAACATCCAAATACTTTACTAACAATAGTAAAAGAGCATTTCATATTACTACAGGTCATCTTATCATATCTAAGTGGATTTAGTAGTTAAGAAAATTAACCATAGAAAACATAACCACAAAAACATTCACCACTTGACAAAATTATTTTGATGTGGAAACCCAAATGGGAAAAACCACGGTGGGGATGAATACCCACAAGTATTTTGAACTCTTCTAAAGTTCACCTTGTTAGGAGCCAAGCTTGTTAAAGCTTTATAAAAAGTCCCGTTAGGAATAGATCCTGTTAGGGACCACCTGGTTAAGGGATTGACTATAATCCCTTATTAGAAGAAATACCTTGTTAGGAGTAACCTTAGTAGAGGATTTGAAATACAAGATAATGGATCACGTGGTTAGAGGATTTAGATAGCACCAAGCTTGTTATATCTTACCCAGTTAAGGTATTTGACTGTTGTAATTGTCAGAGAACAATAGGGGTTTGGTGATCTGATGAATAACACTACTCTACTTGATCAGATCCTTTTCATGCTCCTATCTGCCTTCACACATACTATAGATACACCTTCTAGTTTGAAAACCAATCACACTTACACTTAACCAAAATAGCCAACACTACAACAAAACAACTCATTGGCCTTAGAAGAAAAACAACAGGTCGGTAACACATCACAAACCTAAGATCTCATAGAGATTACAAATAAATCGATTCAAGTATGAACATTGTATTACATATTAATCATTGCACATTGTTCAAGACAACCTCGACTGCTCCTTGATCATTGCTTCATTGATTCCAATAACTCATCACACGGTTTCCACTTCATGCAATATACTCACTCATTCCCAAGATAAAACTGTTATCTCTATGCACCAAAAACCATTTGAAACTCTTCACATACAACATGCATATGTGGCATAATCATTATTGTTCATCATTTGATCATGAACCAATACAATTGATTCACCAAGCTCCATCGGTTAGGATATAGCACATCAATAGGTAGGGTTATCGGTTGATCTCACTACTTCTCAAGTAATGCCAGTTTCCTTCACTAGCTCACCTACCGGTTGCAAAACAACATCATAACAACATCATTACTGGTTATAATTGACATCAATGACAACATAATACTTCATCAATGCAATCTTGATGCAAATTCCAATAGAGGAAGCATGTGAAGTAGAACCTGCACAACCAGTAGAAGAAGCTCCAAGAAATGAACCGACACCACCAAGGTATGTCAGAATCAATCATTTTGCTAACAATATTATTGGTAACAAGAATGAAAGAGTATTGAATAGAAGAAAAGAAAGGGAGAGTACATGTCTTCTCTCTAAAATTGATCCCAGAACAAAAAAGGAGGCTCTAAAAGATGAAGATTGGATCAAGGCTATGGATGAAGAACTGGAGTAGATTGAGAAAAATTAAACCTGGACCCTTGTGCCTAGACTGGAGAACAAAAATGTGATAGGAACCAAGTGGGTGTTTAGAAACAAAATGGATGAAACTAGTCAAGTAGTAAGAAACAAAGCAAGGTTAGTCTGCAAAGGGTATGCATAGGAAGAAGGTTTGGATTATGGAGAGACCTTTGCACTAATGGCTAGACTAGAAGTGTTCAAAATCTTTCTTGCCTGTGCTACTTACAAGAAGTTTAAGGTCTACCAAATGGATGTCAAATCAGAATTTTTGAATGGTGTTCTAGAGGAAGAAGTTTACATTGAGCAACCAAAAGGGTTTGCTTTAGAAGATGGAAGAGATATGTAGTATGTAAGTTGAAAAAGGCTTTGTATGGGCTAAAACAAGCACCAAGATCTTGGTATAAGAGACTGCACTCATACCTAATAAATATAGGGTTCATGAGAATTAGTGACAATAGTAACTTATATTTGAAGAGTGGAAAAGAAGGCAAACATCTGATTGCAGAGATTTTTGTAGATGACATCATCTTTGGAGGAGATGATGAAATGAGAAAAGGTTTTGCAGAACAAATGAAGAAAGAATTTGAAATGTCCATGATCAGTGAAATAAAATTCTTCATTGGTTTGCAAGTATCTCAGTTTAAGAATGGTAATAGTCATTAACCAGATCAAATATATAAGGGAAATATTGAAGACCTTTCAAATGGAACATTAAAAACCTATTGGAACTCCAATGGTTATAGGTTGCAAGATTTCCAAAGATGATGAGGCTAATGAAGTGAATGAGACACTATACTAATCCATGATTGGTAAGTTGCAGTATGTAGTGCATAATAGACCAAATATAGCACAAGCAATTGACTTGGTTGCTAGATTTGTTGCAAATCCAAAAGAGACTCATATGGTGGTGGTTAAGAGGATATTTAGATACCTTAAGGGGATTGATGAGTATGGTCTCTAGTATCCACAAAAGGGAAATTTCAACTTAACTATCTTCACTAATGCAGATTGGGTAGGGAACATTGATGAGAGAAAGAGCACTAGTGGAGGTTCATTATTACTTGGAGATAGGATTGTGTCATGGACAAGAAAGAAATATAATTGTATCTCTCAATCCATAGCTGAGGTGGAGTATGTGGCTACTATAATCAATTGTACATAGGTAATATGGATTAAGAAGTTCTTGGAAGGTATCCAGGAAAAGGTGAATGAACCGGTGGTGATACATTATGACAATATAAGTGCCATCAACATATCAAAAAACCCGATAATGCACTCCAAAACCAAGCATATTGCAATAAAATATCATTATATTAGGGAACATGTTCAGGACAAAGAAGTTAGATTGGAATATGTTCCAACAAAGGAACAAGTGGCAAACATATTCACCAAGCCACTACCTAAGGATACCTTTGAGTATCTCAGAGGTAAGCTAGGGGTAATTCCCCTGCATGCTCTAAGGTGAGTGAAGATCGAAAAAACATCAATCCGGTTCAATTTTCTTGAAAATTATATGTATTTGGATTGATGATTATGGACTACTCCTATTAGGGGGAGCAGTCATTGTAGCATGTCAATTAGGATGTCTAGACTACACCTTTGGCATTGCTATCAAAGGGGGAGTGAAGTCAAATGTGACATGAAGGGAGTGAAGTTAGATATAACATGAATAAAAGCCAATGAAAGGGGGAGTAAGCCAGTGAAAGGGGGAGTAAGATTATTAGTCAAGATCAAATTGAGTAGCTGATCAATATAGTAGGGTGAACTCACAAAGCTAGTTCCCACTTTTTGGTATGTCCTGATTTTTGCTGAAATCATACATTTTTAAAAAAATATAATGATTTAAGCTTTAAGAGGTCCCATTTTAAGTAATTAATTATAGAGAGTTAAATCAAAGGCTCTTAGATCAAAATTTTTTGTATAGAACCTCTCTACTATTGGCATATGTACACTCAATGAGACATTGAAGGTGATAGAAGGTTTTGTCATTGATGGCAACCTTACAATCGTATTGCACTGGTAAGGTACTTCACTGACATCAGCAGGACACACTTTACACTGGCACCCAGAACACCATCACCAACACAGAGAAGGGAAGCATACCGGCATAGAGGCCGACAAGATTTTTGATATATTGTATTTTGTTTGCTATTGAAAAACTTTGTAAGCCGACTTGATATCATTGTAAAATGACTTGTATATATAAGAAGTCATTGTAGGACATTTAGTAAGTAAGAAAAGGAAGAGAGGAAAATTATTAGGCAGACCTATTATGCAAAATATAGGTTAAAGGGGTATATCTAAAGAATAGAGCAGAAACTGGAACTGAATCTGGCATTGAAGATGCTATTGTAAAGTAGTATAAGTTATTGGATTTGTATAATCCACATTGTAAGTCAGTGAGACTTCCCATTGAGCAGTAAGCTCTAGGCACTTGGCCTTCCTACATGTGCAGGCCCCTATTGTAAGTAGTATTCTCTTATTGGCCAGTAAGAAAATATTGTGGGTCACAAATCCCACCAAGGTTTTTCCCACACTGGGTTTCCTCATTAAATCATTATGTTATGGTGTGATTTTCATGTGGTTGCTTTCATTTCTGTTTATTGCATTATTTCTTGCATACTGGTACACTATTATAATATGTTCTGCATGTTTTAAGTTGAGAAATTCTTATCAGTGGTAGAGATGGAAAATTTGATGAAGCAACTTGAAGCAGCTCTCTCAGACTATGATGTGGAGAAATTGAAAAACATCAAACTTGAAGATGATCTAAAGGCAGCCCAGGATATAATCCAAGCACTTCAAGAGAATCTCACCATTGCAAGAAACAAGAGATGAGAACTTTGTGTAAAGTTACAATTTGAAAATTATGAAAAGGAATCTCTTAATGATATGATTGGCAAACTGAAGCAAGAGAACATGACATCAAATAATGAAATGCAGGATATGACTATGAGATTTTGTAAGGAAATTGAAGATAGAAAGAATAATGAAGAAGAATTGACTAGAAGACTCAATGATGCTGAAAATACAAATACAAGACTTAGCTATGAGAATGACCTATTAAAAATAGATCTGGTGCACACATAGAATGACTCAAATGAACTCATGAGACAGAAAGAAATCTTGGAAGGAGAATTGGCTGTTGCAAATCAACACAAAGATAAATTCAAGAAGAGCTCAAAAGAACTTGGTGACTTATTGAAAAAATAGAAACCTAATGTTGACACTAATGGACTTGTTCTTGAAGTTGGTGAAAGCTCTGATATTGCAAACATTCAGGATCATAGCAAACTGGTAAGACAACCTAATGCTTATAAATTCAATGGAAAATTCTTTAACTATAATAAGTATGGTCATAGAGCAAATCAATGTAGATCTATAAATTATCAAAACATCAACACACCCACTGGTCAATGTTCAAAATGCAACAAAGTTGGTCATAACTCTGAAAATTGCAGAATGAATGTAAGATGTTATGTTTGTGGAAGATATGGACACTTATCAAATCAATGTAGAACTCAAACCGGCATAGGTTATGTCAAAGATATTTAGAAGAATAATGAACTTGTTATGCATGTAACAAGATTGGGCATATTGCAAAATTCTATAGAAGCAAAGGATCACTGGAAGACAACAAAAGTGCTACCTTGAAAAGGAAAGAAAAAGTTGAAGAAGTTCAGAAAGAATTCTCAAAACAATGGATTAGAAAAGCATATCTAAATATAGGGAATACTCCTCCACTGGTAAAACCAATCAACACCCCACCGGTAGGATAGAGTGATGCTTCACCAATAGGACAGAGTAATACTCCACTGGTAGGAAGCTCTTCATCAAATTGAAGAAAGTTTCTTAGAGGGTTTGGCAATCTAATGACACATGTGCTCTTATTCCCTCGGTTAAAGATGAGAAGTTGAAAGATACTTCTATACTGGCAGACATGTTAAGTGATTACTTAACCAACATACATTAAATGTGGTAGATGGCGAAGTAAACATTATAAATTAGTGGTTTTAGCTCCATTTCACTTCACTGCGAGTTCAAACACCCGAAGAGCGTGTAATCTCTAGAGCAAAGGCATTTCAAGCGAAGATGCAAAGGATTTCAAGCACTCATCCACCCTAAGGCAAAAAAAGGTATTTATCATCATGGCATCCACCTCTGCACTTGAATATATAGAAAACCCTACTATAGTCAAGGTTATAAAATGCCCTAGGCCTATATTTCAACTAGTTCTAGAAATAGCAAAGAAAGATGACAACACTGATGCATTTTCCCAAATTCCTAAAGGAGTTGTTTATGCTGAAGACCCTAGAATTTTCATCCATTGCAACATAGAGGAATTAGGAGATGAAGAGATTAAAACCATGTTTAAATCTGTCATATGTGATGCTTCTAGTAATGTAAAAGATGAACATAAAATTATTGAAACCCTAGGATTTACAGAGATCCTTAGTATTCCTGAATTTCCCAAGGATGTGATTAGGATAGTCTTAAGCAGGGTTCATGGAGAATTTTTCTGGTTAGATGCAATCCACAAAATTACCAAAGAAGCTGTCAAGGTAGTGACAAGGTTACCCTCAACTGGTAAAAGGCCTAACAAAACCAAGAAGGTCTCAAATGACCTAGTTACTAGCTTAACTGGTGCTACATCTGATAAAAGGTCCTTGAGAGTTAATGATGTAACCGACACCAATGGAAGGTTTATCAACATGATATTAGGGTATAAGGCAACTCATGCAAACTGACTCAATTCAGTTTCAAGTTTGTGCATTAAAAGTGCTTATGACATGATCACTGATAATGTAAAGATTGATGTATGCGAGTGGCTGAAGGATGAATTAATTGACAACCTAGGCAAGATTAAGAAAGATAAGAAAGGAACTTTTAGGTTTGGAAATCTATTAGTATGCCTAATGCTACATATAAGCAAACAAGGTCCCAGTATAGGCTACAAAGAGCTTGGATTTGATATACCGGTAGGTAAACAACTGACATAACTATTCAATAATATGGGAGAAGATAAGGAATAGAATATAAATGACTATTTTCAAGCATTTAAGGCCAACATGAAGAAGAGAATCAGACTATCACAAAAGATTGTTGACAAATACAAGAAGGAAATCTGTTTTGTGATTAAAAAGGATGAGATTTGGATGGAAGTAGTCATCCCTAGGATAGTTTGGGTAATAGAAATGGGTTATGAAACAGATGACCTAATCATTGAGACATGCTAAAGCACTTTTGGAAGCACCCAGAGAACCAAAAGAAAAATTCTTTGGTAATGCTAAGACCATAGAGAGTCAATTTCAATCAAAGAAAAATCTCAAAAAGGTTGAAGTTGTTGTGAGAAGAGGTTGTAGAAAAGATAAGGCAATAAAAGAAGATGTACTTAGAAAACCGGCATCACTGAGGATGAGTTAGAAACACTTGAACCTGAAACTCACCTATCACCGGTAGGCACATCTTTGGAGAATGACATGCCTGCAACTTTGAAAAGAGTTGTAAGAAAAAGAGACCCCTCACTGGCAACCACACCCTCACCAAGGAGGACAAGATAGAAACAACAAGTAGTGAGATCTCTGGTAAAGAAAACTACACCCAGGAAAAAGTTGACACCTAAGAAGAAGAAGAAGACAAATCAGGACATGGCCCCTCTAGACAAACTGCTAAGTGAAATCACAGAGGAAGGAAAACTAAAGAATGTAAAGAAAATGTATGAAACTTTTACTGCAGATGAAAAAGAACAAATAGAAAACAATGTTATTTTGCATATGGATATGTATAAGAAATTTTTGTTGGAAGTGGTAGATGAATTACCTGAAAAATTGTTCAAAAGGTTAGAAGCAAGGAGACAAGCAGTAGTAGAACTTGACAAGAAAATCAAGATATAAAAACTACTTACTGTATACCCAGTAAACTCACCCAGGGAAATTGATGATTTAATTGTTGAAGCCAACCGGTCAGTCTTTTCTACTGCACACCGGCACATTACATTAATGGTTGGAAGAGTAAATGAGGTGACCGAGGAAACAGAAAATGGTTGGGATATTTTCCTAGTAGAAAAAGAAAAACAGGAAGAATACATGAGCCCCAAACCTATAAAGGTATATCAAAAGGAAAGAGACAAGGGCAAAGGTAAAGTTGGTGGACCACCTAGTATCAAAGTTAAAGACAACTTACCCCCACCTCCTTTGATTACTCCACTAGTAATAACAACAAGAACAACTACAGAAGACCAACTGGCAGTTGAAAGAATGGAAGTAGAGGATGTCAATCCTAATCCTAAAGTCTTATACACAGTAAATGTTGATACACAAAAGATCAACATTGTGGTAGACAAAGATACAACTAGTAAGACTGAAATGACTAATGAGCCACCGGTAGCTGAGTAGACTGATGACACTCAAAAGAAACCGACAGATGATAACTTAGGAGAATAGGTAGAGACTTAGGCTGAGACTAAGACAGATCAAAGAAACCGACAGAGCAACAGGCTCCGAAATAGGAACAAAAATAGATTCATGTGGAAACAAAGAAACCAACAACTGGTGAAGTACTAAAACCATTGGCTAAGGAAATGCAAACACAAACAGACCTACCAAAGGTCAATATAGGCTTGGTTACTTCCACCACCAACAGTATTCTGAATATAGGATCCTCATCAGCAGGTTTTAAAGCAACAAATGTGACTGAAGTACTCTTAGATTCAATTAAGAGGATAACAGATTGCAGCTCTCAAGCCTATAAGGCTATAGATGATACAATTCCAATTTTGAAGAGATTATCTCCTAACTGTAACATAGACAATAAAGATTCACTAAGTCAAATTGAAATTTTGTCTAAGTATATCAATGAAAACATAGTGACAATTGAGCAAGAGGCATTAAAGGATAAAATGGAAATTGAAAAACAAAAATTCTTTGAAGATCAAATAAAGAAGTGTACAAAAGAATTTGACACACTTCTACCAGAATTATGTAATTTACTAAAAGAGTTTAAGACCTTGTATAGTGAAATATGTAAGACAAATCTACTAACAACTGATACAGATAAATAGATGAGCAAGGTACAGGATCAAATAAATAAACTTGCAGATAGTTTTGTGAACTCACCTAATACACTATCAGTTTTTGAAAAGCAGATAACAAATTTTGAGGATGAGATACTAAAGTTGGGAAGAGAAAAGGAGAGAATAGTGGATAAGGCAAAAAGTTTAAGGCTAAGACTGAGTCCAAGATTGGACTATCTAGTATTCATGCGGAAGGAGATATCTGAGGCACTTGTATAGCGATAGAGGGCACTGGTAGAACACTCACATCAACTCACCGGTATAGTCCAGAGGATAGAGACAGCTATCAGAGATAGTAAAAAGTTTATGGAAAGCATAAACTTAATTTTGGCAGATCTATTTGAAATTGTAACTGCCCAGTTACAAGGTTGAAACTACAAACTCTACTGACATCTTCACAACCTTTATCATTGATGCCAAAGGGGGAGTAGAGGTATGAGAAAATTCAAAACATCACAAGAATCATATGCTCAGAAGGAGCACACGTTTTTTTGGTAACATTTTTGGACTTCACATTTTTTTTGGATAACACTTTTGAAATTTCTCATGAGTGTTGCCATCAATGCCAAAGGGGGAGATTATTGGCATATGTACAATCAATGAGACATTGAAGGTGATTGAAGGTTTTTTCATTAATGGCAACCTTACAATCATATTGCACCAACAAGGCACTTCACCGGTATCAGCAGAACACACTTTACACTGGCACCTAGAACACCGTCACCGGCACAGAGAAGGGAAGCATACTGGCACAGAGACTGACAAGATTTTTGATATATTGTATTTTGTTTTTTATTGAAAAACTTTGTAAGCCAACTTGATATCATTGTAAAATGACTTGTATATATAAGAAGTCATTGTAGGACATTTAGTAAGTAAGAAAAGGAAGAGAGGAAAATTATTAGGTAGACCTATTATGCGAAATATAAGTTAAAGGGGTATATGTAAAGAACAAAGCAGAAACTGGTATTGAATCTGGCATTGAAGATGCTATTGTAAAGTAGTACAAGTTATTGGATTTATATAATCCACATTGTAAGTCAGCGAGACTTCCCATTGAGCAGTGAGCTCTAGGCACTTGACCTTCCTATATGTGCAGGCCCCCATTGTAAGTAATATTCTCTTATTGGCTAGTAAGAAAATATTGTGGGTCACAAATCCCACTGAGGTTTTTCCCACATTGGGTTTCCTCATTAAATCATTGTGTTATGGTGTGATTTTCATGTGGTTGCTTTCATTTCTATTTATTGCATTATTTCTTGCATACTGGTACACTGTTATAATATGTTCTGCATGTTTTAAGTTGAGAAATTCTTATCACCAGTTAGATACTGATTCACCCTCCCCCCCTCTTGATATCTATGGGAATCCTAACATCTACTTCTAAATCATACTTGCAATGGAGTCTCCTTTGCATCTATCAAATGCTGATAAAAAACCAATTTTACATTAGCTTTTGGGGGGTCAAATTAATTCATTTTAATGTTTTTTTTAAAGTATTTAGTCCTTATTATAATATTTCCAAATAGTATAACAATTAATATATTTAATTTCATTAATATATTTTTATTTTATTTCTTATGAATGTAGGTTTTTCAGTGAATGTGAACTTCTTTGTTCAATGCATTGGGAAAAATAGTAAACTAATTCAAAAAAATTTTGAAAAATATCTATGCACTAGGTATTGATGTTTTCTTTCCAACAAAAAAAAGAAAATGGAATTTTCATATATATAGAACAAGTTATGTGTTCAAACGTACACCTATATCTAAATTATAATTAGTCGAACTTCAAAACTTAATAAAATGAAAAATATTCAACATATCACTATCAAACCAACTGGATGCCCTGGATATTGATGTTGCAAACCAAAATTCAAAAGAATTAATTTTTTATCATTTATAGAAAAAAATTATACGTTTTAGGGTACACATCACTCTTAAAAAATGTTGTTTGCTGTAAAAAACTACCTTTTGAGGGAGATGGAAAAATCAATAAAATTTTATTCAAACAAATTTGAAAGAAATATATTTAGAATCTACAAACAAGATGTTAAAAATCACTAGTTTATATCATCTTCAAATTCTTAATGGTTTAAAAGTTATAGGTGTCAAAAAGTGAAGGTTTTTTTCAAAATATTCATATAAGTGTCAAAATTGGTTAAAAAGTGGGAACCAGTATTGTGAGTTCACCCAGCAGAAGTAGAAGTGACTAGTTGCTGAAAGAGAAGTTTGAAGTGTTGCCAACAATGCCAAAGGGGGATATTGTTGGCATAACTGATGGTGTTGGGACAACCAATTCATCTATTTATATTGTCATTGATGACTAACATTTACTAATGAATAAGGCCAAGCTCGTAGGCAAGGAGGTGTGGTAAATCTCAATGGTTTACTCATGGTTGCAATCAATATGGAAGATCCAGTGCTTCCCAAATATTTATTACTGACACACTTAAGCAGTGTATTGGTTGAAGGCTAATCGATTGAAGGATAAACAGAGTAGCTGACCGGTTTGTTAAACACACGATAGGTGTTGAGATGAGTTTGTTAAAATTGGCAGTTGAAATGATGATGCAGTCATAATAGGTGACTTAGATTGCAGTTTAGTAGTGTCATGCATGATGAGAACACTTTGAACAGATAGGTGATTGGTCTGATTGATGATTAGTAATCGATGGCAAAAGGTGAAGAGTTACATCGGTGAACCGGTGATACAGGTTGGACGATGATATCCACAAAGAATCTTAGACTAGTGATCAGTAACCTAGATGCGATGAGCAAAGGTGAGTCTATCATGGCAAGATATCATCAAACAAAGTGCTAGTAAACTCTAAAACAATTATCAATAAGTTAAGACGAGATTTGTGCAGATTTTCTGGTTCGCATTAAAAAGACAAAACACAACCTAAAGGTTGGTGAAATTATGAGCTGCGGTGGCAAATAAGGATTATTTTCTAGCGAGAATGATGGAGAGGGCACAAAGAAAGTGTGAAAAGATTTGAATTTCAAATCTACTAAGTTTTACATAAAGGTTTTTGGTGAAAACCAAAATGTTTGATTGTAAAATTGATAAGTGCAATTTTGAAGAGAGATGATCCAGTAAGGGGAGAAGAGAAGAGTGTAGAACTACTAAGTGAATAACAAAGTGGTGAAAAGAGTGTGCAGAGCTCAGATAGTGTGAAGAGTTGAGAAAGAATGCAGAGCACCAGTAGAGTGCAGAGCAAGTGAAATGCAGAGCACCTATACAGTGTAGAGCAAGTGAAATGAAGAGCACTAGTAGAGTTTAGAGAAAATGTAACCGATGGTCAAAACGAAGAGCTTCGATTGGATCTGATTAAGATAAGAGTAGTTATTATAGCAGATCATTCTCTTAGTTGTTTTCTAATAACTACAAGAGAAAAATCCCCTAATATGGTGGACTTTAACAGGCCCCTTTGTAAAATACCTTAACTAGGTGACATCTTAATTGATGATCCTAAGTCCTGTAACAAGGCTACCTCTAATAGGGTAAAGGTTCTAACAGGCCTTAAAGAAAATCCCTTAACTAGGTGGCACCTAACAATTTCTTTGTAATCTCCTAAAAGGGATAGCTCCTCACTGAGCATATAATAGAAGAGTGCAAATTTTGTGAGTTTCTACTCACACTGTGGTTTTCTCCCATTTGGGTTTCCACTTGATAAATCTTAGTAGTCATTTGTGTTTGGTTTTATGTCTGCATGCTTCTTATTAATGTTGCTTATATTGATAAGTTTTAAGTTTGCATAGAAACTTTGATTAAGGTTAAATCTGGTAAAACTGGTATAGTGTTGATTCACCCCTCCCCTCTTAGCACCGGTTGGGACTAACAAAAACCACCTATAATTGACCATAGACTCACATTGGACCTAAATACACTTCTAGAAGATGTGGAAGGACAAAATAAATCTAAAAAAAAGTACCCAAGAGCCATACATGACTATACAAAATAATTTAATTTCATTTCCTTGCACCTCCATTTCACAGACATACTTAGATTTGACCAAAATTCAAAAGACAACTGCAAAGAATAAAATGAGGTAGGGAGAACACTCATACACCAAATGAAAAAGAAAATCAAGACTCAACAAGTTCATAATGAAGGAAATAGCAAGAACATCAATCACAAAGAAGATAACCATTTTCTATCCTAGTAATACACAACTACATTCTTCCCATCCATAAGAATATATGTATATATAGTTAACCATGAATCTATCTTGCCAACCTATATAAAAAATAACATATAATTAAATAGCTATACCATTTACCCTGACGATAATCTTTTCGACATACACAGAGAAGACAAATCCTTTCTAAAAATCAAAAGCACGGAGAAGATGAGTTTTCCAACCAGGTAAAATTGAAGTGATGGCCAAGGCAATTCGAATAAGCATGACAACCCAATCCAAATTCTAGCAAAATCCAAGCTTAATCAAACAAGAACCAAAATCTTCAAACCAAAATTTTCAAAGATGCCAACACTAGCAATGCACAACCAAATCCAATAAATAGAGAATTAATTCAAAACTATAGAAATATACCAACCAATCGGAAAATTCCAATAAACCATATAATATACCCACCATGCATAGTTTCAAGGTAAACAATATAAAATAGTATTATTTACTTACCCCCACCAAATCAACCAATAGAATAGAAGGGTAGGTAATAAATATATTATATCAATTAACCATATAGTAGCAAGAGAAATAATAAATCAAAACCATTTAAATAAAATAACCTCATCGAGAAAATAAAATACAAAAGCCCAATAATCAAATAAATTAAAGGAAATTTAAAATAAATATCCAAATTAAATAATTAAATAACCAATTAAATATTAAATCCCAAAATAAATATTTAAGGCTCATAAAATTATAATCAAATAATATAAATAAATATTAAACTTCAATAATAAATTTAATGAATAATAGTTAAACAACCAACCTATACAATAAATTAATTTAAACATTAATAAACTATATTGATCAATTATTAATTAATTATAAAATCAAATACTGTCAACACCATACAACAAATTGACACAATGGTCAAACAACACACTGCAAGACACCACAAGACAACTCAACTCAGACACTAGATTGATTAGGATATCGACTAAGACCTAGAGTGTAAGGAAGGTAACTTATGCTAGCTCCAACAACTTGTCGTTAGGATAAGACATGCTCAAACCTATGAGACCAGGTGGAGTCGATGTCTAATACTTGCAATC
Organism: Cryptomeria japonica; assembly: GCF_030272615.1. Classification (NCBI taxonomy): domain Eukaryota; kingdom Viridiplantae; phylum Streptophyta; class Pinopsida; order Cupressales; family Cupressaceae; genus Cryptomeria; species Cryptomeria japonica. The sequence continues at coordinate 149,434,810 of NC_081415.1, forward strand.
CTACAACAACCAATAACCACTATACAACATATACAATAACATATATAATAGATAATCAAGCAAGCAATAGAGAATCATAATGCCATATCATACTTAAAATGAGTGGTATGACATCATCCCTATCACGCAGATACTAGAAGACAATCAAAAGCATTATATCATCAATTCAATCATCATAATCATGGAATAAGGTTAGCATAATGAAGAAGCCACCATAAGCTCATCACCATATGAAGCATCCAATCATAAAAATAAGGACAATATAAATCATCAATATAAGTCCATTGTCATAATAGTCTATGATATATCAATCATCCACATAAGTCACCATGTGTCAACTCTCTATATAAATGTCTAGCATCATCCATAAGGCATATAAAATGTAGATAGAGACATAAATATAAATCAAAGAATCACATAAGTGTCAAATCAAATCTATCAAAGAAAAAATCAAAAGACAAGTCTAGGAGGGACACTACATCCTCTCCCTCTTTACCTAGGCTTACTCATAGAATCCTGAGAACAAATAAGGGTAAAGGTCATCATTTGGGTCCCATTGGACCCTTATCTGCTCTATGTATTAACCTGCGAGGGTAAGTCCTGAATGCTGAAGAATCATGGGCTCCAAAGAAAGCTTCCCATCCTCTACCTGCAATGCATTCCAATCCAAAACATGTGATACATTAAGATAATAAGGTCTCAAAATAGACACATGAAACACATCATGGATACAGGACAAGTTGGGCAAAAAGGCATAGCAATAAGCCACATGACCAATCCTCTCCAATATCTCAAATGGTCCAACAAATCAAGGCACCAAATTAGAGCCTTTTTCATAATGGATCAAACTCTTTTGTGGGCGAACTATCAAAAGCATCGTGTCTCCCACTAAAAACTGCCTATCCACCCAATGAGAATCTACATATATCTTCTACCCATCCTACACTGCTATCAAATTCTCTCTAATACATGTCACCTACTGCTCCACATCCTACAACATCTCTGAACCAAGAAGCACTTTGTCCGACATGGTCGGCCATACAATTCTTGAAAAGGGTGTTGGTATTTTGGTATGGTTTTTTCATTGATGTCAACACCTACTAACACTTATCAACTCTGGGACTTTGGAGAATCAACAACATTCACCGACAAGCAAGTGACTTATGCACAGTCACTAGTATCTGGTGCACCGATAGGATATAATGATCACGACACTTGGAATGACATGGAAAACATTTGATTATGTCGAAGACATCGTTTGGACACTTTATCTTGAAGTTTTGTTTATTGGCATATTCATAATTGCATATTTGTTGTTACTGGCAAATAGGTCCAAGATACACACCGATAGGTTCATCTATTCTAGATCAGCATGGCACACTATGGAGATATTTTATTATTGTTGTAAATGCATCAAACTGACATGTTAAATTATTTATTGCATCAGACATTGTTTTTGTAAATTGATTTTATTATAATATCTTTTAGAGTCGACCTACTAAAATTGGTCCTAGGTTATGGTATAAATGTAAGCTCTTATTTGTAAGATCGAATGTGGAATGCGAAAAAGGAATTGTGTGAAGGTATATGCGAGAATAAGTAGAGCTATACATGTAGACATCATTTGATGATTGAAGGAGGGTTTTGTGAAGACAAGCATAACTACACCGGTACTGAATCCAGCATAGAAAGATGCTAATCTGAGTAGTACATCCATATTGGATTTAACCATCCAATTGTAAGTCAATGTGACTTCCCATTTATGATTGAGCAGTGAGCTCTAGGCGCTTGGCCTTTCTACATGTGCAAACCCCATTTGTATACACTTACTATCTATAGTAGTATCATCTGATTGTGGGTAAGGTTTCCCACCATGGTTTTTCCCCTTACAGGGTTTCCACATACAAATATTGGTGTTATGTGTTGTGGATGACTTTGTCTTTCTATTTCATGCATTAATCCTTACCGGTATTGCAATTAACTGATAAAACTGTCTACCGACATAAAAGACTGTTTCACCGGTATTATGCATTAAAGTTGTTTAAGTTGTTTTGGATGTAATTTATTAGACAACTGATTCACCCCCCTCCCTCTCAGTTGTCTCTGGGACCTAACAAAGGGAACATGCCAATCGAACTATGATAGCCATTATTATATGTAAACTCCACTAAGTAGAGGTAATCCTCCCATTGAGACTACTGATCCATGACATACATCTATAACATATCCTCCAATGCCTAATTAATCCTCTCAGTATGACCATATATCTTGGGATGATATGTTGAATTGAAGTTAAACTGAGCTCCGAAATCATGCTCAAGGGAAGTCTATAATGCAAAAGTGATCATTGGATCATAATCTGATATAATCCATTGAGGAATACCATGAAATCTCACTATCTCCTCTAAGAAAATATGAGCTGCTATTGCTGCTGTGTAAGAAGATCTAATTGGATAGAAATGTGCCACCTTGGTTAGCCTATCAAAGGTGACCATGATAGAATCATGATGATGTGAAGACATAGGCAATCCAACTATTAAATCCATATATATAAGGTCCCATTTCCAATCTAGAACCAGGTTGGAATGCAAAAAACCTACTGGATGACGATTCTTTACCTTCACACACTGACACTCCAAGAAAAAAGACACAAAATTCACTATATCTCTCCTTATGCCTATCCAATAATATAGCTTTCACAAGCATGCATCTTCTTGACACCTGGATGTGCTGAGTAAGGTGCACAATACACCTCTGACAAGATCAAATCTTGAAGACCATCTGAAGATGGAATATAGATATGTCCCAAATGGCAAAGAAGATCATCAGACTCCAATGAATAATTGCATATCTATCATCCAAAGCTCTTCCTGAAGAAATCTCTTCTTTGACATCCCGGTACCATGCGTCTAAAGGAAGGGCACTAAGAATCCTTCTCCTTAGTTCTATGCTAAGACTCATCACCGATACCTCATGCCTCCTACAACTCAAAGCATTTGCTACCACATTCTTCTTTTCTTGAATGTATCTCACCTCAAAATTGTACTTAGACAAAAAATCCATTCAATGCCATTACCTAGCATTCAAGTTTGTCTACGTTAAAATGTACTGCAAACTATGATGATCACTATGCAGATCAAACCTATGCTCAAGAAAAAAATGTCTCCATCTCACCAAAGCATGCACCACTTCAACTAGCTCTAAATCATGAGTAGGATAATTCAACTCATGATCTTTGAGCTTATGCAACTTATATGCTATCACTTGAGCATCCTGCATCAGATTTGCTCCAAAACTCTCCAAAGAAGCATTTGTGCACACCATAGAATTACCCAAAGGATCTAGAAATGCTAGAATGGGTACACTTATAGTCAAATTCTTCTTAAGGATTCGAAAAGTTATCTCACACTGGTCTAACCATACAAACTTCTTCTCTTTCCTCTAAAGAGAAGTGATTGGATGAGGAATCCTCAAGAAATCCTGAACAAATCTGCGAGAATAACCTACAAGCCCCATGAAGTTTCAAACCTTGCCACATTAGTGGGTACTGGCCAATCCACTGTAGCCTATATCTTAGGAGGATCCACTGCTATACCCTCCCCTAAAATAACATGGCCAAGATATCTAACCTCTTCCTGGAAGAACTCGCACTTTGCTATATTGGTGTACAACTTATTCCCTCGAAGGTAGTACAAAACCCATCTCATGTGCTCCTCATGCTACTCCATTGATCTCAAAAAGACCAAAATATCATCCAAGAATACAAGCACAAACCTGTTGAGATAAGTCCTAAAAACTCCATTCATCAAGTTGATGAAAATTAATGGAGCATTAGTGCGACCAAATGCTACCACTATTAAATTATAATGTTCATATTGAGTACACAATGTTGTGCGATGAATATCCACCTTGTGAATCCTCAACTGGTGATATTTGGACTTAATATAAATCTAAGAGAAGACTTTAGAATCCTTAATCTAATCAAACAATTCATCAATCCTCAGAAAGGGATATTGGTTCTTCATTGTTACCTTATTAAGCTATCTGTAATCAATGTATAGCCAAAGAGATCTATCCTTCTTCTTCACAAATAGGATTGGCGCATCCCATGGGAGACACTAGGAAGAATCCCTTAGCTAGAAACTCCACTAACTACATACTTAAATCACTCAACTCTTGAGTAGTCATCTAATAAGGAGCCTTATATATAGGCTCTTCTCTAGGAACTAAATATATTTGAAAATCAATCATGCTTAGGCAACATACCCAAAATATCACGAGGGATAACTTTTGAAAAATTTTAGAGGATGGGATGATGATGAAAGAGATCATCATTATTATCTCCCTCACCCAAGTCATCCACTCTCACATAAGACAATTGACAACCCTGTCGTTCACATCGCTTCAATTGTATAGAGAAAATCATGCAAAGAGAAATAGGTCACTAAACATCCACTATCTCCACATTTTTCCCACTATCATCAAGATACAACACCCTCTTACCACTATAATCAATACTAGCTTGATGAGCCTCAAACCAATCCATGTCTAGCATAACACCATAAGAACCCAAAGAGAGAACACAAAGATCTACTAAGGTGGTACAAACTCCCAAATCTAACACACAACCATGCACAAAGGAATCTACTACCACCTTGGAGCTCGTAGCCAATTCAACCTATCACCTTACTTTGCCATAGCATGATTGTATTGCTCTAATACTGAAGGAAAAATAAAATAATATGAAGCACTTGAGTTGAACAACATTAAGTAAAAGGAACCACCTATCTAACCCATGGTCTCAACAACTGTAGCCTAGTGCTCAGCCTGATGGTTATCAACTGCTACAAATACATGATGGGATCTCCTTGCAGTAGTTATTGTAGGCTTAGAAACAACTGGTGTTTGTCCTAACATCTTTGTAGTCCTCTAAGGACATTGAGAAACAATATGGCTAGGTTTCCCATAAGAGAAGTATCCTCTCCTAACAAATCCACTACTAATTGGAGGCACACTGGGTTGCTGAACACTAGCTCTGCTAGAAACCTACTAGGAACTTTGTGTTGGCTGAGAAGGAATAGATTGCTTATCATGTTGATAGCCATGATCTCTATCCTATTGTGATCTATCAACACAAAATAACTTCTGACCTTGAGGAAAATTCTTTCAAAAATGTTGACTATTCCTAAAACAATAAAGATAACTATTGGTAGCACCTAAAGAATGTGGCTATGTACCTCTTTCAATTGATCCTGAGGATGCAACACTAACCATTTACACACTCGGTGCACCTCCCAAAGGTAAATTTAGGTTCTCCTCAACCAACAATGCCTTCTCCACAACTACCTCCTGTAGCATCATAAAAGTGTGACCCTTACAATTTTAACCATATTTGGAGTCCTCGCCTTGGCAAGGACATCTCCTTCCTTGACCGGGACCTATTTCTACATTTCCAACCCTTCTCACTTCCTCCTTCATGTCTTGTATTTTCTCTAGACCATATCTGGGCCCCGAAATAGGGCAGTATAGAGGGGTGGTGCCCCTATCCGCCCTAGGATAGGGGCGTGGCACCCTTGTCCCCCTAGGATATTAGCATGGCATTCCTGTCTAGACCTCCTAGGGTGGTCCTATGTGAACTTTTCTCGATCTCCTATGCACTTCTTGTCTTCGGGGTTTGTTATTTCTCTTTGTCAGCCTTCGACAGTTGAAAGTTAATTCTTGAGGCATGGATAAGAGGGAACTCAATAACCTCATTCAAGAGAGGATGGATAGCATATAGATGGATAATAGACGATAAGAGATAAAGAGCATAAGGAGAAGATACAAGATCTCAAGGTCATTATCAAGCATTCAAGCATTCAAGTCTTCTTCATTCATCCATTAGAGAAACATTACAACATTCATTTGCAAGCATGTGTGTGTTAGGGTTTTACGATGTTACATGCCATTTCATACAACATTTGTGGTTACATTCAAGAATCTAAGAAATCATCATCAACAAGTTGCAGATATACAAGGTATACATCTCCATTGTTTACATTCAAGCATTTGCAATTACTTTCTTTCTAGGTTGATTCCTCAACTAGGGTTTGATTGAGGCAAACCCCTATCCACAACCCCCTTTTCTTCTCTTTTTGTGTGTAGGTTGTAGGTGCACAATTGTAATTGCAGGTTTGGGCTTCATTTGCAGAGATGGAAGAACACCTTTCATTTCACAAATTTTCTGGTAGACCATGTACATTCCCACCATGGTCCTAACAACTTTTCTCCAAATTTGTAGGGAAAATCTGCATCAGTTTAATTATCTCATATCCAAAGTTACAGCATGATCCCGAACTGGTAGCACCTCATTTCGCTCATTTCCTCTCTCTTTTCCACATAGTCAAGTCAACTTTCTCATTTACAAAAGAGGGTAAATCATTCAACCACTTGTAGTCCACTCAGAATTCACATCGTTCTTTCCCTCGGATTCGGATCTAGCAAATTCAACCCCTCTTTTGAATGTAAAGTTCCTCCCAAGTGAAAATCATCCTAGTGCCTTCCTTTCTCTCTATTTGCAAATTTTAGAGGTTAATTGCATTAAAACCCTAATTTTTCATTCTGAGAAAATTAAGCTTATGAGGTGCAAAATTGTAATTTCTTGTTTCATATCAGATTTCTATTTCAAATTTATAATTCAAATTTATCTCTTTATTCTGAAAATTTAGTGGTTAAATCATAAAACCCTAATTTTTAAGATCTTTTCATTTTTGACCTTTGACTGCAATTTTGACCGATCTAGATGTCTCCAAATAATAATCTCTATAATCCCTAAAAAATTCAAAAAAAATTGGTCGGACCATGTGCGTTTCCGCCACATGTTGGTAATATTGTATTATAATAGACAATGAAATATTGTTGGCATTTCAATAAGGATATTGAGAAGGTTGTTGATGATTATGGTCATAACTGATTAAAGATGTTTTACTATCTTGATATTATTATTTTGTCATTGATGTCAAGAAATTGATTTTCTAATTCAGTATGATGTTGCCATATCTTGAGAAGTATGATATGAAGATTATAAAGAAGACGGTAAAAGACACAGGAAAGAATATGATGAATAAAGGGATGAATAAGGTAATCAATGGGCAACTACTACCAAGATAGACAATGATGAGATTATGATGTTTTAGATTGTTTTAACATCATACATATGTTGTAAAATGTAAAGGTTAATACTATACTATGTTATCAAGCAAAGAACCTAATCGATAAACCCTAACGAACCTAATTGGTAAACCTTAAGGAACCTAGTCGGTAAACCCTAAGGTTATCGCTATTAGTTAATGAAGGTAGAATGTCTACCGAGTGAAGTTTAGTATTCACTGAGTTGTTACCTAGTTGTAATCGAGCTATAACAGAATGCATTAAATGTTTGTTTGTAGTATTTAATGAAAGAAGTTGATGAGCTAGAGCAAATCAATGATTGGTAAGCCATGGAAGAAGTTTGTTAATGAATCTAAGGCAATGGAAATTCGGCATGTAGATCTACAACTTAGATTGAACCACAATACCCTGGCACAAGTTCCAAGACTATTATGCAAGTTCCAAGGTGGGGTAAAACATTTTCAGATCGAAAGATGCATTGAACCTAGACAAGATTGAAGATCTGATGCCTATGATTGATCATGGGAAATGTGATCAAGGAGATTAAGTGGCTACTTAATTGTTTATAAATAGGAAACTCTTGATAAACAATGGATGTAGGCAAGTGTATGCATGGGGATGCTACATAGTGATTACTGAGCACAGAAGCTTGAAGACCTATTAGAATAACAAAGTATAGAAGCCCAACAGATAGACTAGATTAGTTCTATGTCTAAATTGTATTGAACAAATAGGAATCTACTTTAGCATTTTAGATGTGAAGTTGCAGATAGATTTTTATTACTGTTATTTTGAGAAGTAGTAGAAAATCTCTTAACCAAGTGGACTTAATAGTCTTATATGTAAATCCTCTAGCAAGGTGACATTCTCATTGAGTGTTTGAAATCCTTTGACAAGGTCACTTCTAACAAAGTGAAGATCCTAACAGATCTGAGGGAAATCCCTTAACCAGGTCACATCTAGCAATGTGTTTGTAATCTTTAACATGATTTTCTTTTAACTGAGCATACTCTAGAAGAGTATATTTCTTAGTGGGTCCGAAATCCCACAGTGGTTTTTGCCTTTTTGGGTTTCCACATTAAATCTGGTGTTATGAGGTTTACATTGTTCATATGCTTTTGAGTTTGCATGTTTGATAGTTTTGGTTATATGATTGATATATATGTTACCCAGGTTGAATCTGATGTTTTTATGGATGATTAAGTTTGTATGATTCACCCCCCCCCCCCTGTCATCTTATTTACTATTGCATCTGTACTTATATTAAGTATCAGAACTATCAATTGGTATCAGAGCTTTGGACTTTGAAAGGAAAGTTTAAAGTCACTTGAGTTAAAGATCCAAATATGTATAAGAGGGATGCACCAAAGTTGAACAAGTCAAGTTTCTCTACATGGCAGAAAAGGATGAAGCTACATCTATCAGGAGTTGGAGAATATGTTGTATACTATCCAGAGAATGATTTTGTCACACCGAGCACCTTTCCATTGACTATGGAAGAGATAAAGGCAAAGCAAGAACATATTCAAGTAATGATTGAAATAACATCTGCATTGACCGAGTCAGAGTTTAATGATCTAGAATGCTGCAATGATGCAAAGGCAATGTGGAATAAGCTCATATTAGTATATGGAGGAAATGAACATGTTGGAGGAGCAAAAGTAGATAGTTTAAGAGGACAACTTGAATCTATGAGGATGAATGAAGGTGAGAACATAACTCAGTACAGTACAAGATTAAAGGAGATTGTCAATCAAATCAAAGGAGCAGGTGGAACTATTGAAGAGAAAGATATAACAAGTAAGTTGTTAATAACCCTTCTACCAGCTTATGCAATCCAAGTCTCAGCTATCAATGAATTAAGGTCTATACCTAATATGGCAGTTTCTTTGGATGCTACTATTGGTAAGCTACATGCATTTGAGTTAGTAACTTTGATAACAGTGGGTCATCAGTAAATAAAGTTGAATCTGCATTCAGTTCTTTTCATCTTGATGAATCTAATGATTAGAATGAAAGAAAGTATAAGTACTCTGAAGGAGATCATAGTGGAGCAAGTGAAAGATTTTAGAAGAACATGGAAGAAATACACAAACTGTATGAAGAAATCAGAAAGCAAGAAGAGTTTGAAGCACTATTGGCCAAAAGGTTACCAAGAGGCAAAGGTAAGTTTAAAGGAAAACTACCTTTAAAATGTTTCAATTGTGATAAGATAGGACATATGGCTTCTAACTATCCTAACAAAGAATCTAGTGAAAAGAGAGATTACTGAGATGACAGACAGAAAGATAACCATTACAGTGGACACCGAGACTTTAGAAGAAGAGATAGAAAGACATGCTTAATAGCTAATGAGGACTCTAACAATGATAAATCAGATGAGACTGATACAGAGGAAGTTGTTTATGTGGCTATCAAGGATGGATCAGATGAAGAAAGGTATGAAGAAAAAGCCCTAATATCTCACATAAACACTAATGATTCTTGGATTATAGATAGTGGATGCTCACATCATATGACAGGAGATAAACACAAGTTTGTTATGTTAGAAGATTATGATGGAGGCTATGTTAGATCTGGTAATGATGTACCATGTCCGGTAAGAGGTAAAGGATCTATAACACTTCTTGATAATGCAAGATGCAATGATGTTTATTGGGTTGAAGGTTTGAAATACAATTTGTTGAGTGTAGCACAACTAAACAACACAGGTTACCGAATAGAATTTCATAAAGGATTTGTCAAAGTTCATGACAAGAATGGAAAGTTAGCTACTACCGGGACACAAACAAAAGGTAATACATTTCACCTTGACTCAACTTGGAATAAGTGTTTACATGCAAAGATTGATGATACCTGGCTATGGCATAAGAGGTTTTGTCATGTAAATTTTGATAACCTGATTAAGATAAGTAAGAAGCACAGAGTAAGAGGTCTACCGAGTCTTGAAAAACCTAAGAATGCTATGTGTCGAGGATGCCAGATGGGTAAGATGACAAGATCAAGCTTTACAAGTAAGTCTTACACTTCTAAGGGAATTTTAGATCTAGTGCACACTGATCTTTGTGGTCCTATGAAAGTTCAAAGTTATTATGGTGATAAGTATTTCATATTATTTGTGGATGACTATTCAAGGATGATGTCAGTAATGTTTTTAAAAGAAAAAATAGAAGCTTTTCAAATCTTTAAATGGTACAAGGCAAGAGTTGAAAATGAAACAGGAAGACAACTAAAATGTCTTAGATTAGATAGAGGATGAGAGTTCACATCTGATGAATTCAACTTATTCTGCAATGATCATGATATAAAAAGACAAGTCTCTGCACAGAGAACTCCACAACAGAATGGAATAGCTGAAAGAAGAAATAGATCTATTATGGATTGTGCTAGAACACTGATGATTGAGAAGAAGGTGCCACAAACATTTTGGAGAGAAGCAACAATAGTTTACACCTTGAACCGAGTACAACTAAAGAAAGGAACTTTGAAGAAACCTTATGAAATTTGGTATGACAAGAAACCTAATGTAAGTTATTTAAAAATCTCTGGAAGTAGATGCTATGTTCATAAAGATGATAGAAATGGCAAGTTTGATCAAAAAAGTGAAGAAGGAATGATTCTAGGTTATCCTTCTAGAAGCAAAGCATTTAAATGTCTAATCAAATCATCTAATGAAATAGTAGAAAGTGCAAATGTGAAAATTGATGAATTTGCAGAAAGAAATGATGAAGGAAATTCCAAAGAACCAGAAAACTATGTTGAATTTGTCTATGTGCAACTGAGAAGTTCTACTGAGAAAACTGTTGAAGAAAATGAAGAAAATATCTAGTTACCGAGTGATGAAGAAGATCATAAAAAGCCTACCAAGCTTGTATTAGCTAAGTATGTCAGAAGACGTCATGCACCAAGTTAGATTATAGGAGATAAGGATGATCTAGTGATGATAAGGAACAAACTGAGACAGAACACATGTTTGATATTTGAATTTGAACCGAGAATAGTAAAAGAGGCATTTAACAGTGAAGATTGGGTAAATGCTATGACATAAGAGGTTGATCAAATAAAGAAGAATGACACATGGACACTAATCCCAAGACCAAAGGACAAAAATATAATCAGTACAAAGTGGATTTTTAGAAACAAGCTAAATGAAAAAGGTAAGATCATTCGAAACAAAGAAAGATTAGTTTGAAAAGGTTATGCACAAGAAGAAGGAATTGATTATGGTGAAACTTTTGCACCTGTTGCCAGACTTGAAGGAGTAAGAACATTGTTGGCCTATGCTGCTTTCAAGAACTTCAAGGTATATCAAATGGATGTCAAATCTGCATTTCTAAATGGAATATTAGAAGAAGAAGTTTTCATTGAGCAACCTGAAGGATTTGTTGAAGACAATAATAAAGATCAAGTATGTAAGTTGAACAAAGCTTTATATGGCTTGAAACAAGCACCAAGAGCATGGTATGAAAGATTGCACTCTTATTTGATTAAGATTGGTTTTATAAGGACAAGTGAGAACAACATCATGTACATGAAGAATGATGAAAATGGAATACTGGTCTCAGCCATATTTGTTGATGATATTATCTTTAGTGGAAATGAATCTCTATGCAAGAACTTTGGAAATGAAATGAGTAAAGAATTTGAGATGTCATTAATCATTGAGATAAAATATTTTATAGGTCTGCAGATACTGCAAATGAAAGATGAGATTTTCATTTCCCAATCCAAGTACATAAAGGAAATCTTGAAGAAATTTGGAATGGAGGATTCAAAACCAGTAAGTACTCCTATGACTACCAACTTCAAATTATCAAAGAATGATGAATCTGCATCTGTTGATGAGACACTCTACCGATCTATGATTGGAAAGTTGCAATATGTTGTTCACAGCAAGCCAGATATAGCACATGCAATAGGTATTGTTGCAAGATTTTCTGCAGATCCTAAGGAAACACACATGACGACAATCAAAAGAATTTTCAGATACTTAAAAGGCAATGAAGATTATGGCTTAGTATATCGGAAAGGAAATGTTTTTGATTTAAAAGTTTATACTGATGCTGATTGGGTAGGCAACATTGATGACAGGAAAAGCACAAGTGGAGGAGCTTTCTTTTTAGGAGAAAGACTAGTGAGTTGGCTTAGCAAGAAACAAGGATGTGTTTCACAGTCAATAGCAAAAGCTAAATATGTTGCTGTGGCACTGAATTGTACCAACATTGCATAGACTAAACAACTGTTGGAAGGTATAAATGAGAAAGTTACCGAGCCAGTAACTATATTCTGAGACAATACTAGTGCCATTAATATTTCAAAAAATCCTATTATGCACTCTAAGACAAAGCACATATCTATCAAATATCATTATCTTAGAGAAGAAGCTCAAGAGAAGAAAGTGGTGTTGGAGTATGTTAGCACAAAGGAACAAATAGCTCAAATATCTTCACCAAGCCACTACCAAAGGACACTTTTGAGTATCTCAAAAGTAAGTTAGGGGTCCTACCCCTATCTTCTACTCACTGACCAAGTTCGGTGAAAGCATCAATCTGATGACTCTATTGAATATCTTTTTCGGAGTTGATGCTGGAGTTGTACACTTTAGGATGTTTTCTAAAAGTGTATTGGAATTAATACTGGAATTACTACATAGAATATTACAGGGAATAGGAATTGAAGACAAATGCTCTGACCAAGACTCAGTTGATACACAACAGCAGGAAATAACTTCTTACATAAACAAATTATGTTTTAGTTCTTTTTCTTTTTGGCATTGTTGTCAAAGGGGGAGAATACCTATGAAAGGGGGAGAATACCTATGGAAAGAAGAGAAGAGCAGACTATAGATTGGAAAGAATATTGAGAAAATAGGAGAAGTCTAATGTATGGGGGAGAGCATTTCAACATTTCAGAATCACAACAATCTAAATCTATTAAGGTCAAATCAACTGGTTTTTCCATCAATGCCAAAGGGGGAGATTGTTGGCAATATTGCATTATAACAGAGAATGAAAGATTGTTGGCATTTCAATAAGGATATTGAGAAGGTTGTTGATGATTATGGTCATAACTGATTAAAGATGTTTTACTATCTTGATATTATTATTTTGTCATTGATGTCAAGAAATTGATTTTCTAATTCAGTATGATGTTGCCATATCTTGAGAAGTATGATATGAAGATTATAAAGAAGTTGGTAAAAGACATAGGAAAGAATATGATGAATAAAGGGATGAATAAGGTATTCAATGGGCAACTACTACCGAGTCAAACAATGATGAGATTATGATGTTTTAGATTGTTTTAACATCATACATATGTTGTAAAATTTAAAGGTTAATAATATACTATGTTATCAAGCAAAGAACCTAGTCGGTAAACCCTAAGGTTATCGTTATCCGTTAATGAAGGCAAAATGTCTACCAAGTGAAGTTTAGTATTCATCGAGTTGTTACCGAGTTGTAACCGAGCTATAACAGAATGCATTAAATGTTTGTTTATGGTATTTAATGAATGAAGCTGATGAGCTAGAGTGGATCAATGATTGGTAAGCCGTGGAAGAAGTTTGTTAATGAATCTAAGGGAATGGAAAGTTGACATGTAGATATATAGCTCAGATTGAATAGCAATACCCTTGCACAAGTTCCAAGACTATTATGCAAGTTGCAAGGTGGGGTAAAATGTTTTCAGATCGAAAGGTGCATTGAACTTGGACAAGATTGAAGATCTGATGGCTATGATTGATCATGGGAAATGTGATAAAGGAGATTAAGCGGCTACTTAATTGTTTATAAATAGGAAACTGTTGATAAACAATGGATGCGGGCAAGTGTATGCATAGGGATGCTACATAGTGATTACCGAGCACATAAGCTTGAAGAAATGTTAGAATAATAGAGTATAGAAGCCCAGTAGATAGACTAGATTAGTTCTATGTCTAAATTGTATTGAACAAATAGGAATCTGCTTTAGCATTTTAGATGTGAAGTTGCAGATAGTTTTTTATTACTGTTATTTTGAGAAGTAGTAGACAATCTCTTAATCGAGTGGACTTAACAATCTTATATGTAAATCCTCTAGCAAGGTGACATTCTGATTGAGTGTTTGAAATCCTTTGACAAGGTCACTTCTAACAAAGTGAAGATCCTAACAGATCTGAGGGAAATCCCTTAACCGGGTCACATCTAGAAATGTGTTTGTAATCTTTAATAGGATTTTCTTTTAACGAAGCATACTCTAGAAGAGTATATTTCTTAGTGGGTCCAAAATCCCATAGTGGTTTTTCCCTATTTGGGTTTCCACGTTAAATTTGGTGTTATGAGGTTTATATTGTTCATATGCTTTTGAGTTTGCATGTTTGACAGTTTTGGTTATATGACTAATATATATGTTACCGAGTTGAATTTGATGTTTTTATGGATGATTAAGTTTGTATGATTCACCCCCCCTCTCATCTTGTTGGCTATTGGATCTGTACTTATATTAAGTATCAAAACTATCACCACATTCCTCGGCTTTTTCCCCAAAATTTTGGGAGATGGAATTGACTATATTTTTCTACTCAGGTCCAAGAAATCAACGTACTTTATCAATTTTAACACTCTCTAAGGTCAAACACAAATTCAAAATTCATTAAATTCACATCTTAAAATTAATTTTCATAAAAAGGTCCTAATTTTAGATATGCTTTTCTAGCAAATTCATATTTCACTTAAGAGACTTTTCATGGCAATTAATACATTGGGTTTACTTGCTCTTTCATGTGTGATTACATTAATTTTTTTATATATTTATCATGTGTTGGATAAGAGTTTCTTCCATTTCTTTTTTCTTCTCTTTCTTCATAGCACTTGGTCATATTGTGTTGCTAAGATTTCTAAATTATTATATCTCAAGGCTTTCATGTATCATTTATGTTGGATTATGGTGATGTTGTTAACAAAATGCATTTCCTATGTTAATCGCCTTAATTCTTTGGTAGATTCTAAACCTAGAGATCCTAACCCTTGCACCTCTCCTAGGGTGTCTTGTGTGAAATAAATGAGATCTAATGGTTTACCCAATGATCTTTCTACAAGAGAGAAAGAATTGGAAAGTAATGTGGATCCCTCTTCTTCTTCTACACATACCCTTGCTCAAGGGGGACAATATGACAACATCAACATTCTTACATCTTTATATCCTCCTTATTCTCCTATGACCTATCTTCAACATCAAAGTCTATGTAGAGAGGATGATGTCATGCATTTTAATCATGACCTTTCTCCTCAAATAGAAATCACTAAAAATGAGCTTTTAGATGATGAATATGTTCCTCCTCAATCTTCCAAAAAGGATAAGATTGATAAAGGAAAAGAGATTCTCATTTCACATGACACTCCTCCTTCATCTACAGATCCTTTTCTACCTCTTTACACATCAGATTTCAAAGAAATTCATGATCTTGTTCCTCCATCTAGTCAATTGCAACATTCTTATAGTCGTGGCTTTCATATAATTACAAAACAAGGTTTAAAGGACAAGGAATTGGGAAATTTGAGCATGGAATCCGTGTCCCTATAAATCCTCCTACACAAACTACTACAAGAGGCCTAGGAAGTAGTACCCCTCTTTCTATGGACGAATTCCTTAGACTTAAAAACTTTCAAGATTACCTTCAAAAACAACAAATCACGAGAACTCGCAAGAATGGTTCTTCTTCAGGGCATCTTTTTTATTCATTTCATCAAATCCATGACCATAATGCTATTGGTTGCCTCAATTTTCAAAAATCTATTTCAAGATGGCATAGAAAGTGGCAAAATCAGACTTGCGTATAATAAAAATCCTTCTTCTAACAAACCCTCTTCTTCATGATAGATTAGCTACAAGAATCTATTGGAGATTGAAATATGACAAGAATATTTCCTTTCCTCCTCAAAATAAAAAACAAAAATCTTAAGCAAGTGAAAGGTATTGAATATTTCATTTTTCATGATTTATATTCACATTCTATTGGAAAATGTTATGCAATTAAGAAATTTGTTCAACTACAATATGATCTTGCACACATTTGTCTCACCAAAGATCTCGTTGTATTTCTTGTTAAAAACATCATGCCTTAGCACTTCCTTTCCCTTCATGTGGCTCTTCACCCTATGGCATAGTTAACCCATTTCACGGGGGCTCTTTACCATTAGTGGTGGTAGTATTTTACTTTAACATACTTTGGAGCAGAAACATGAAGTTCATTTCTTCTTCTTCTTTCTCTATCTTTGTGCATTATTAATTATTAGATCTCTTTTCTTGCATAGGTTTATTCTTATATGAGCATATAACTACTCTTTTTTTTTCCTCTTTGCTTGGAGAGGGGCATCTATAATTAGTACTGCACTTCCTGTCTTTCCTTCATTCTCTTGGAAATCTTACCTCTTCTATGGTTTTGATTACTCACAAGTATGATATGTCGTTTAGTAGGGAATGATCTCTTGAGAAGCATGTATCATTTCCTTCAAAGGATTTGTTCCACTAAAACAACATATCACTTGAAACTAATCACCATCAAAACATGTGTAAAGTTTCTCCTTGGTATCCTCACTTGGGGGGGAAGGATTTTAAATCCTTTCTCATGTATCATTATTTCCTTTAGGGGCTACATTTTTCATATGTGATTATCATTTCTTAAAATGGTACGCTTTTATGACTAATCCCCCTTGGGGAATATATGATGCTTTTTCTATCTTCCTTTCAAAGATTACCACTTCTTGAGACATGTATTTCACATTTGATACTGTCTTTTCTTGCATGCAGTCAAGTAATTTCATTGGACATTTACTTATGTTTAATCTCTCTCTAGTAGATTGTGTAAGCTATTCTCATTGTCCCTTAGCTTGGGGGAATGATCCTTCTCTTTATCTTTCTCTAGGGATCCACGTTTCCCTATTAAGTGGATGGTGTGAGTTTTATTACTTGATGTCATTCCTTGTGTAGAATTGTTGGTTATTGACTTAAGGATTCTCTCTTAAATAAGAAGTGTTAATTCTTGACTACGAACTCTTTTACACTTGGGAATGTACATCTATGATAAATCCAACCATTCTTCTGGGGGCTAAACAAGAGTCATCCCTCACCAAGATTCCCTTTTCACCTATAAATAGGAGGAAGGATTACATTCTTATTCTTTCCTTTTCTTGTTCTAGAAGATTTTATGTTTGTCTACGACAACACTCTTGGGGGTAGATGTCTTTTTGAACATATATCTCTTCTCCTCCAAGGATCACCTTTACACTTACAATAAGATATCTCTTTTCAACTATCTTATCCTTTCTTAAAGAGTATTCCCTCTCTTGCTTGGATTTATGACATTGTTGCATAGCATATATCTTCTTTGTGATGAAGGTAGGTATCCTTGTTCTACTTTCCTTAAGATATCAACATTAGCCTATGTTGACATCTTAAGGGGGGGGCACCCACACTGGTCTTTTGTACTATACTTCTCTCATGCATTGAACAGTGGGCTATTCTTGGAATCAGAGGGAAACCTCTTAGAGAAAGATGTCATCACATTTTGTATAGTGGGTCATTTTTAGAACTAGAGCATGGTCTCTTAGAGTGAGATGTCTTCACTTCTTCTTGTCTTGTACATTGATACAGTCTTGGAACCAGGGGGAAACCTCTTAGAGAAAGATGTCGTCACTTTTCTCTTGTATAGTGGGTCATTCTCAAAACTAGAGCATGGTCTCTTAGAGTAGGATGATGCCACTTTTCTCTTATGCGGGGTGATTATTCTCATAACTAGAACATGGTCTCTTAAAATGAGATATCACACCTTTCTTAACACTTGTACTATACATTATATATAGGTTGTAGCATACTCGGGCATAGACTCCTATGAGGCACTTTGAACCTCACTTGCACACACATGCATGATGTTGATTGGAACTAACAAAGTTCTCACTCCCTCTCTTTACATTGATCACCTACTAAAGCTCTAGGGGTGAGATTTTCCATGTCCTTCTCTCCATGGATCACCTATTTTTTAGGGGTGAGACGTCCATGGTTTCTTTCTTCTTCTCTTTTCTTCTCATGGATCACCAAAGTGTGTATTCATGTTCTCTCTCTTCTTCCTCTCATGAACTCATAGTTTTACTATTGACAGTTCATGGACGTTGTCAACTTTTCTCTTTTTATGTGATCACTAGTGTTTATGTGATGCTATTGGTCTTTGTGTCCTGATTAGTTGTTGAGACATTTGAGCTTGAGATCTCTTTGGCTAGTTAGTTTTTCATCTTGTGTCTTGTTCTTTTCGTGTATCTATTTTTTATTTCTTGTGCCTTTTTGTGCTCTTGTATATGTTGGTGTGAGTTGAGACCCTAAGATTGGGGACTTTTTGCTCCTCAATATTAGTGATGTCTTATACAACTTATGGTTTTGCTCCGTATCTCTCATCTTCAACTCTCTTATTCTTCTACTTTACTGGCAGTAGTTGCATAAGTCATACTCCCTCTAAAGTGGGGGCTAAATGTAGTGTTATAAAATTGTGACCCCTACAATTTTAAACATATTTGGGGTCCTCAACTTGGCGACGACATCTCCTTCCTTAACCGGGACCCTTTTTCTACATTTCCAACCCTTCTGTCTTCCTCCTTCATGTCTTGTATTTTCTCTAGAACCTATTCGGGCCCCAAAATAGGGTAGGACAGGGGCATGGTGCCCCTATCCCCCCTATGATAGGGCTGTGGACCCCTTGTCCCCCTAGGAAAGTGGCATGGTTCCCCTATCCCCACCTCCTAGGGTGGTCTTATGTGTGGGTTGCCCAATCTCTTATGCATTTCTTGTCTTTGAGGTTTGTTATTTCTCTTTATCAGCCTTTGATGGTTGAAAGTTAATCCTTGAGGCATGTATAAAAGGGAATTCAATACCCTCATTCAAGGGAGGATGGACGGTTCATAGATGGATAACAGAGGATAAGAGATAGAGAGCATAAGTAGAAAATGCAAGATCTCAAGGTCATTATCAAGCATTCAAGCATTCAAGTCTTCTTCATTCATCCATTGGAGAAATATTACAACATTCATTTGCAAGCATGTGTGTCATAGGTTTTTGTCATGTTACATACTATTTCATACAACATTTGTGGTTACATTCTAGAATCAAAGAAATCATCATCAACAACTTGCAGATCTACAAGGTATACATCTCCATTGTTTACATTCAAGCATTTGCAATTAATTTCTTTCTAGGTTGAATCCTTAATTGGGGTTTGACTAAGGAAAACCCCTATCCACAACCCAATTTTATTCTCTTTCTGTGTGTAGGGTGTAGGTGTGTAGCAACAATTGAAGGTTTGGGCTTCATTTGCAGAGACAAAAGAACCCTTTTCGCTTCACGAATTTTGTAGCAGACCATGTACATTCTTGCCATGGTCCTGATGAATTTTCTCTGAATTTGCAAGGCAGATCCATATCAGTTTAATTAGCTCAAATCTGAAGTTACAGTGTGATCCCGAACTAGTAGCATCTCAAATCACTCATTTCCTCTCTCTTTTCCATATAGTCAACAAGTCAGCTTTCTCATTTATAAAAGAGGGAAAATCATTCAACCACTTGCAGTCCACTCAAAATTCACATCCTTGTTTCCCTTGGATATGGATCTAGTGGATTCAACCCCTCTTTTGAATTTAAAGTTCCTCCCAAGTGAAAATCATCCTAGTGGCTTGCTTTCTCTCTCCTAGGTGGGGAGTCACTAGGATCCAATTTTCCACTTTATGCCTCCATAGTCTTAGGTTTCAGAAGCTAAACCCCTCCATTGATGTTGTCACTAAGACCTCTAATAAAATACTGAATCAATGTGGGCTCATCATCTGCTATCCCAACATACTGGTTAAGTTGAAAGAAGTTATGCTCGTACTGCTCGACATTCATGTTTCACTGCCTCAAATCATGAAAATCATCTGTCTTTCACTGCCTCCAATGATCTAACAAGAATTAGGTAAGAAATTGGTCAAGAAAAAACTCCCAAAAAATTGTAGCAATGTTTAAATGCCACTTTTCCTCCTCCATACGCCACCATGTTGATGCAAGAGCATCCCTAGTTCTTGGCAAGCTTACATCACCCAAAAACATTTAAATTCCAGATTGTTTTTCAATTTAGTTCGGCTTCCAGCTTCAGCATTTCATTCTATTTTTTTCCTCATTTGTCTATCAGATCTTATGGAGCTAGATTTTGTTGGTGGAAATATTCATCTATCTTCTCCTAAGATTGTAGAATGTTTAGATCATTTTCCATCAAGTTATCACTATTGGAATGGGAGATAGTTTTTTGACTCGAGCACCAGAGCCGCTTGGAAATATTTTTCTATTGGAGAATCTTGTGGATTATTTACATAGCTTGCAGAGCCTAATTTTGTTTCTTCCAATTTTCCTTGGCTCGTCATTGACCTTTTTATTAGGTCCACACACCATTCAATGTTGTTTCCGAAGGAATTATTTTGGTGGGGGCCGACCTTGTTGTTCTACATGTTACATCTTTATTCATTGGTAGTTGTTCCATCTTGGGCCAACATAGATCATTCTAGAGCTATCAATTTAATATAAATGGCTTTAATTAAGCATAAAAAAATAATATATATAATATAGAATATTAATCAGAAGGTTAGGGGGTCCGGAGTTGGCTTGCATTCTTACTTGATCCCGGTTACTATATTACGAGCATATTTTGTAATCAGGCCTATGTGTTGAATCTATAAGCCTGCATGTTGCTGGACAATTCATATTTGAATTCTTTGATATAATAAAAGTCTGATTTTGCATTGCCTTTATCACATTGTGTTGTTTCTATTGTGTGACTCTTGCTGCACGGACTTAATTTTTCTCTTTGAGGACTCTCCCATCCATGACTGTACCACATGTAGATGCAAAGTCACAAAGATGCATGATCACACACCTAGCCTAGGTGTTACTACTATATGGATGCATATAAAAAAACCTATAAATATCCAGAGCCAAGTATTCACCTTTGTGCCACTGATAGAACCATTGAAGGCAGGTGGACGTGATCTCAAAAGATCTCTTATGTCACAAGCTACAACTACATCCTGATCCACAAAAACATCTACTCTCCTACAAGGAGAGTGTGATCACTCTCTCTCTTCATGACTAGAAAGGTGAGACTCCTACTGATTCTCCTCCCACCTCAGTCCTAAGTGGCCAAGAAGATCCTAAAGCACATTAACCAACTACGGAATTGCATCACCACCTTGTTGATCCTACTAATTATCCTCATGGCATGACTCTTTAGAAACCTTGGGATGAGTATTTTGTTGAGTACCCATATGGACACCATGACCACAACCTCTACCTCTAGCTGGCATCTTGTCTAACCAAGACACAAAAGAAACTATAAGCTAAAGATATAGGGTGACTAAAACGAAGAAGAAACAACTAGCAGGGATAATCCTCATGGTTATTTCAAGCTAAAGTGCTAACATGCACAATGGGCTCAAATGAAACTAGAGTACCTAGTTTATGAACATCGACTCTAATATTAGATGTAATGCCCACCAAAATACCCTAGGGAAAATAACTAATCTAACAAATGGAGATAATTTTTTTTTTTAAACATCTACTATTGCAACATATTATTATACAAGTACTCATAACATTAATCATAAAATTACATGAATGCATTAATATCTTAAACATAGTCATATTATTAACAACATAATAAGCAAGCGGAATAAAATTACCCAACTATCTTTCTCCTAGGGTACCTAAATGCCATTACCTAACTAACACTAACACATAAACACATCCATATACTATAATACCATTAACATTCATTACATTTGTTCTCTAATCCTTCTATTTCCAATTTAACCTTTAAGTTCATTTTAAAGTACCAAATCAAATGTTCCTAATCCCATTAGAAATCCATCTAATATGAGAATATCATCTTCCCAGATAGAGTATCACCTAATGCACATCTAGTTCATTTTCATTAAGAATAACCATATAACCAACAAGCTACTCATTCATATCCATACTCTAAAGGTTTTCATTAAGAAATTACTTCCTATTACTAACATAATCCTTTAACACTTTCACCACAATCATAGGTGCACATAGGATAATCTAATAACGATATTCATTCATTTGATATCCTTTCCAATATAGAATCACATACATAATGAATATCTAGTTACAACATTACAATGCATCATGATTTCATCCTAGTACAATTTTGATTTCATATTTTTACAACATACTAATTATTGCAAGGTTTGTGTCCTTGGTCTCCTTGTGTTGTGCAGTGGAGTGCTTGGGTTTGTGACATGGCTTAACCACATTTTGTGGATTCTATAAGTCTAGTGTGTTGGTGTAATTATTTATTAATGTTGGATATTATTACAACTTACTTAAGTTTACTTAGGTACATGCATATCATAGTAGTTTGGGTATGATACACTTGGGTGTTTGTGCCACATTGCAATAGTGTGTGTAAGAGAATTTCCACTTTTTGTGGTCTTATCTTGTTGTTACATTCCACATTCGGTGGGTGATCCACTTCATGTGGAATATTATATTATTTCTCCTACCTACCCTTTTTTCTCATTGAGCCACATGTCATTCTTGTATGCTCACTTATCCATATATCCTTGCCAATATAAGCAGGTTCATATTCATTTTATGTATTGATTGATGATCCAGTTGATCAATATTTTCATCTTGATAGAATAGAGTTTATTGCAATCAATATTTTGTCTCTATTTTATACTTTTCATTGATCTCTTGATCTTGAAAAATCTCACATGGTATCAAAGCCTACAGAGCGGCATTGATTTGCCTTGGAGAGGTGTTTTTGGAGGCTTCAATTTTTGGATCTAGGGAGGTTTTATTTTTGGGTGCATCGTACAATGATTTGGACATCACGGTTGATTCCAGGAGGCTGTTTCTAGAAAAAATTGAGTATAAACTTGACCTATTTTGGAGAAAATTAGTTTTGGAGGAAAAATTTGCCCAATTAAGCAGTATAGTATGGATTCAAAAAAATAAAATTCTGTGAATTTTTTTTAATTTTTATCATTTTTAATTTCGTAGTTTGGAGGAAAAATTTGCCCAATTAAGTGGTGCAATAATTATCTGCAGGGCATTCGTATCATTTTGGGGCTACCCCCCATTGTACTTCTTTGCACATTAGCCTCACTATGCCTCTGACACATCTACTTGTCTTGCTCCATGGATCCACCATCGTCGGAAACTCACTTTTCTTCCCGACAACACCGACCCCTACCGAATCCTCTTTCTCTGCCTTTGGCCTTCACTAGTGGGTGCCTCCTCTACTAGATCTCTACTTGTTCACCACTGGCTTTCACTGTCACCGGTCTCCGGTCACCTCCATGGGCACACACGTGTTCTTTTCTCATTTGCTAGAGTAGCCACATCAGCAATGCAAGACACATCATAGGCAGAGTCAGTTGTACAACATTGACACGTGGAAATTTTTTAATGCTCCACCTCTGGGCACAGTTAGTGCCTAGCTGGTGTCACATAGTTCCTCCATAATGCCACCTACACACATAGTAAGAACTACCATGCAATGACCATACACACCACATCATCTTTCGTACAGTCCCTGGAGGTGCCACTGTTGGCATTTGCATGAAGATTGCATTGATGAAATATTTTATTGTCATTGATGTCAATTATAACCAGTAATGATTTTGTTATAATATTGTTTTGTAACCGGTAGGGAGAGCTAGTGAAGGGAACTGCAACCAGTAGGTGAATTTGCACATGAAACCGGTATTTCTATGAAATGGAAAAATGAACCGGTAAACCCTACCCATTGATATGATAAACCCAAACGAATGAAGTTTGGTGAATTGGTTGTATTGGTCTATAATCTAATGATGAGTGGTAATGATTATGACATATATGAGAAGAGTTTAAAATGAATTTTGGTGCATTGAATTAACGATTTTTGTCTTGGGAATGAGCAAGTTCATTGTATGTAATGTAAACCGCATGATGAGTTATAGTGTTCGATTAAGTGGTGATCAAGGAGTAGTCAAGGATATCTTGAATGACATGCAGTGAATATTATGTAGTCCAATGGTCATCCTTGAATCGATTTGTTTGTAATATCTATGAGATAGTTAGGTTTATTATGTGTTACCAACCTGATGATTCGTTTATAAGGTAGATGAGGTGTTTTGTTGTGGAGTTGGCAATTTTTTATTGAGAGTAAGAGAGTGTGGTTGTCAAACCAGATGATGTATCTACAGTTTTTGTAAAGGAAGATAGGAGCATGAAAAGGATCTGATCAAAGAAGTGTAGTGCTATTTAAACAGATCAGCAAACCCCTGTTGTTTTCTAATAATTACAGCAGTCAAATCCCCTAACCAGGTAATCTCTAACAAGCTTAGTGTTATTCAAATCCTCTAACCAGGTGGTCCATTAGCTTGGATTTCAAATCCTCTACCGAGGTTAATCCTAACAGGGTATTGCATCTAATAAGGCATTATAGTCAATTCCTTAACTTGGTGGTCCCTAACATGATCTGTTCTTAACAGGACTTTTATAAAGCTTTAACAGTCTTGGCTCCAAACAAGGAGAACTTTAGAGGAGTTCAGAATACTTATGGGTATTCATCCCTACCATGGTTTTTCCCATTTGGGTTTCCATGTCAAAAATATTGTATCAAGTGGTGAATGTTTTTGTGGTTATGTTTACTATGGTTGAATCGCATAATTGCTAAATCCAATTTGATATATTATGTTAATAGGTAGCAATCCAAAATGCAGTTTTACTTATACCAGTAAAGTATTTGGATGTTTGTGAGTTTCAAGTTGTTTTACTATTAGTTTGTTATAACAGTCAACTGGTTTACTTGTTACATTTGAAGTTCAGTGTTTGACCAGTTAGTTCTGAGTTTGCTTTGAGAGGTTGATTTTGAGATTGGTTAAAGTCTATATAGTTTTATATCTATTGATTTACTGCCCCCCCCTCTCAATAGTTGACCAGATCCTTATTATTTCATCATACCATCAATTGGTATTAGAGCTTTTCAGGTCCTCTAAGGTCTAAGCCTAACAACTTGAGGTAAAGATCTTGTAGAACATGATGAAGAAGGAAGGTTCAAAGTTTAATAGAGAGAACTATAGAATATGGAGTGATAGAATGAAAATTTATATCAATATTCTAGGAAGTCAATACTGGGAACATGTTGGTACTCAATATGTTGCACCTAGTGGGATTATGACTAATGATCATAAGAAAGAGAAACAAGAAAACAATCAAGCACTGGAGGCTATTATCAATTCTTTGTCTGATGCAGAGTATGTTGATGTCCATGGTCTAGAGATTGCCTATGAGGTATGGAAGAAACTTGAAGAGATCTATAGCAGTGATGAGTATGTGAAGATTGCCAAAGAAGAGAGTCTAAGAGGAAAATTTGATGACACGTAGATGGTTGATGTTGAGAATATACAACAACATGGTCAGAGGATCAAAGAGATAGTTGGTGAGATCAAGAGTGCTTATGGTAAAGTGGAATATGCCATAGTGATTAGCAAGGTGTTGAGAACCCTTCTATCGGTCTATGTTATCCAAGTTGTATCCATTCAAGAGCTAAAGTCAATTCATAAAACTAAGGTAACCCTTGATTCCATCATTGGTAAGCTTGCTACTTTAGAATTAAGTGGTTATGATGGTAGTGTTCAGAAATCTGAATCTGAATTTAGAGCTTCAGTTTCTAACCCATCTATGAGGAAAAGTAGAGATGCCAGTCACAGTTATGAATCTAGATCCAGCAGAGAAGTTGATGATGAAGACCATTTGGTTGAGCTTGAAGCATAGTTGGCCAAGCGGTTGCTCAGAGGTATCGGTAAGTAAAGAGGTAAATTAGCTTTTGAAATTTTTGCATGCAACAAGATTGGACACATTGCGGCTAAATATCCTAATCGTGGGAATGAGAACAAGCATGAGAAGTTCAAGAAGTACAAAGGAAAAGGCAAAATAGATTGTCTTAATGTAGTTGATGGTAGTATCACTGATGAGGAATCTGAGGGTGATGCTAATGAAAAAATTGTCTTTTTAGCCATTAAAGAGGAGAAATCTGATTAGAAAGCATTCTTTTCTCGCATGGATAATTCTGATGATTGGGATCACTGATAGTGGTTGTTCACATCACATGACCGCTGACTGGAGTAAATTTATTTCTTTGAAGGAATTTGATGGCGGAGTTGTGAGATTTGGTAATGACTCACCCTACATGGTAAAAGGTAAGGGAACTATTTCTCTTAATGGAAAGAGAAGTGCAGATGATGTCTACTAGGTTGAAGGATTAAAGCACAATCTTTTGAGTGTTTCTCAACTCAATGACAAAGGATATCCATTGGAGTTTAAGAATGGAGTGTGCAAAATCTATGGGAGAAAAGGTGAACTAATTGCCACTGACAAGTAGAGTAAAGGTAACCTATTTCACCTAAATCCTAAAGTGAACAACTGTTTAATTGCTAAAGTAGATGATAGTTGGCTTTGGCATAGGAGATTTTTTCATATAAATCTTGATAACATTGTTAAAGTGAGTAAGTCCAAGATAGTGATAGGTTTGCCTCAGTTGGATAAACTGGTTAATGCTCTATGTAAGGAATGTCAATTGGGAAAGAAGACATCCTCAACTTTTAAGAGAAATTTTTTTTCAGCAGAACATCTATTAGATTTGGTTCATATAGATCTTTGTGGACCCATAAGGACTAAAAGTATTCAAGGTCACATATATTTTATGATCTACATTGATGATCGCTCAAGAATGATGTGGGTCACATTCTTGAAGGATAAAACATAAGCATTTAGTAAATTCAAGGCATTCAAGGCCTTAGGTGAAAAGGAAATTGGTAACAAGATAAAGTGTCTGAGGACTGATCAAGGTGGTAAATTTACTTCTGAGTAATTCACTAGATATTGTGAAGAAAATGGTATCAAATGGTAGTTTTCAGCACTGAGGACACCACAATAGAATGGTATTGTAGAGAGGAACAACTGGTCAATTGTTAAGCTGCTAGAGCGATGTTGATACAAGGAGGTGTAGCAAAAAAATTTTGGAAGGAAGCTGGCAGCACAATTGTCTACACTATGAACTGGATATTGGTAAAGAGAGGTAAGGATAAAACTCCTTATGAATACTAGTATGGTAGATAACCTAATGTCAATTATTTTAAGATATTTGGTAGTAAATGTTTTGTTAAGAGAGGTGACTATGTTAGTAAGTTTGAGGCTAAAAGTGATGAAGGTATATTTCTTGGTTACTCCACCAAGAGTAAGGTATACAAATGTTACAACAACTAGACATAGAGAATCATTGCGAGTGTTGATGTTTGAGCTGATGAGTATCCTAAAGCCTCAAGGGAAACCAGTGTTGAGAAAAAGGATGAAGATCCTTGCATTATGTTTTTGGAACTAGAACCAGTGAAACCTAAAACTGGTAAAGAGAATACTATTGTACCAGTTCAACCAAAACAGGTAGATTCAAAAGTAGATGATGATAATGAAGAAGAAGAACCTGAAGATAATTATCATGTTATTCTAAGGTATGTGAGACTCAATCATAATCTTGACCAGATTATTGGAGATAAGGATGCTGGAGTGTTAACCAGAAGAAGAATTAGAGAGAATTCTTGCATGATCTCCACTATTAAGCCTAGAACTACTAAGGAAGCATTTGGAGATGATCACTAGATCAAACCTATGGAGAAGTAGCTTGATCAAATTGAGAAGAACAACACATGGACCCTAGTACCTAGATCAATGAATAAAAATGTGATAGGTACTAAGTCGATATTTAGGAGCAAACTGAATGAAGATGGAGTAGTAGTCCGAAACAAAGCTAGATTATTTTGCAAAGGTTATGCACAAGAATAAGGAGAAGATTATGGTGATACTTTGGCACTAGTTGCTAGACTGGAAGGTGTCAGAACTTTACTTGCATTTGTAGCACATAAGGGATTCAAAGTATTTTAGATGGATGTGAAGTCACCATTTTTGAATGGAATACTAGAAGAAGAAGTATACATTGAGCAGCCAGATGGTTATGTTTTGATTGATGCAAATGACATGGTATGAAAATTGCATAAGGCACTATATGGGTTAAATCAAGCACCGAGAGCATGATATGAAAGGCTACACTCACACCTGATGAAGATAGATTTTTAGAGAATCGGTGAAGACAATAACATATATCTCAAATTTGAAGGAGATAAGATACTAGTTAGTGAAGTGTTTGCAGATGATATCATATTTGGAGGCAATGATGACATGAGCAATGACTTTGCAAATGAGATGAAAAATGAATTTGAAATCTCTCTAGTGGCAGAGATAAAAAATTTCATAGGTTTGCAAATACAACAAATGAAAAGTGGCATTTTCATCATATAGTCTATGTATGTGAAAGAGGTGTTAAAGATATTTGGTATGAGTGACTATAAACTAGTTGGTACACCAATGGTTACAGGTTGTAAATTGTCTAAGGAGGATGAAGCCACATCTATTGATGAAAAGGAGTATAGGTCAATGATAGGGAAATTGTACTATGTTGTTCACAGCAGACCAGATAAATTTCTTGCAGTTGGTCTAGTTGCTAGATTTCAGAAGAATTCAAATGAAACACACCTGATAGCAACCAAGAGGATATTCAAATATTTGAGAGGTACTATTGACTATGGTTTATGGTATTCATATGTAGGTAACTTTGATTTGAAGATGTATATAGATGCAGATTGGGGAGGTAATGTTGATGGTAGGGAAATCACAATTGGTGGAGCATTCTTTCTTAGAGGAAGACTTGTTTCATGCAGTAGCAAGAAGCAGAGCTGTATATCTCAGTCTACTATTGAAGCTGAGTATGTTGCAGCTTATATAAATTGTACCCATGCATCTGGATGAGGCACATTCTGGAAGGATTCAAGTTGCAGATTTCAGAACTGGTAAAGATCTTATGTGACAATACTAGTGCCATAAATATTTCAAAGAACCCTATTTTGCATGCACAGACCAAGCATATTGAATTGAAGTATCATTTCTTGAGATAAAAAGTGCAGAGGAAAGATGTGACATTGGAGCATGTTTCTACCAAGGAGAAGCTTGCATATATCTTTACTAAACATCTATCTAAGACTACTTTTGAGTATTTTAGGAGTCAACTAGGGGTTGTACCCCTCCATGAGGTCAATTGAGCATTATGTAGAGTACATCAGTCCTAGATCTACTTGCAAAATTTTACAGCAAGATTGGTGTAGAGTGGAGTTATTCCACATGGGGAGCATCAAGTTGCAAGTTGATGATGCTTAGAAATGAAGTTTGACATTACATGTTTTACTTTCACTTTGGCATTATTGTCAAAGGGGGAGAAGAACTATATGAGAAGAATTATATAATTGGAAGAGAGAAGGTCTATAGCCAGTTATCAGCTAAAGACAAGGAGAGTACATGGTAAAATGTAAACCAAGATTCCTATTCACAATCATAGCAATTTAGGGTACTGATATGTGTATTGCCATCAATGCCAAAGGGGGAGATTGTTGGCATTTTCATGAAGATTGCATTTATGAAATATTTTGTTGTCTTTTATTTCAATTATAATTAGTAATGATGTTATTATAATATTGTTTTGTAACTGGTAGGAAGAGCTAGTGAAGGGAACTGCAATCGGTAGT
This sequence comes from Cryptomeria japonica, assembly GCF_030272615.1. Lineage (NCBI taxonomy): Eukaryota > Viridiplantae > Streptophyta > Pinopsida > Cupressales > Cupressaceae > Cryptomeria > Cryptomeria japonica. The sequence continues at coordinate 149,464,649 of NC_081415.1, forward strand.
TGAATTTGCAGAGGAAACCGATATTTCTATGAAATGGAAAGATGAACTAGTAAACTCTACTTGTTGATATGATAAACCCTAATTGATGAAGTTCGGTGAATTGGTTGTATTAGTCTATGATCTAATGATGAGTGGTAATGATTATGACATGTATGCATGTTGTATGAGAAGAGTTTAAAATGAATTTTGGCATGTTGAGTTAACGGTTTTTGTTTTGGGAATGAGCAAGTTTATTGCATGTAATGTAAACCGCATGATGAGTTACAGTGTTCGATGAAGCGGTGATCAAGGAGAGGTCAAGGATATCTTAATTGATGTGCAGTGACTATTATGTAATCCAATGGTTATACTTGAACAGATTTGTTTGTAATCTCTATGAGATAATTAGGTTTGTGATGTGTTACCGATATGATGATTTGTTTATAAGGTCGATGAGTTGTTTTCTTATAGAGTTGGCAATTTTTGATTGAGAGTGAGAGAGTATTTTAGCTGAACTAGATGATGTATCTACAGTTTGTGTAAAGATAGATAGGAGCATGAAAAGGATCTGAACAAGCAAGTGTAGTGCTATTCAAATAGATCAACAAACCCCTGTTGTTTTCTAACAGTTACAATAGTCAAATCCCCTAACCAGGTAAGCCCTAAGAAGCTTAGTGTTATTCAAATCCTCTAACCAGGTGGTCCATTAGCTTGGATTTCAAATCCTCTACCAAGGTTACTCCTAATAGGGTATTTCTTCTAATAGATCATTATAGTCAATCCCTTAACTAGGTGGTCCTTAATAGGATCTGTTCTTAACAGGACTTTTGTAAAGCTTTAATAGGCTTGGATCCTAATAGGGTGAACTTCAGAAGAGTTCAAAATACTTGTGGGTATTCATCCCCAGTGTGGTTTTTCCTATTTGGGTTTCCATGTCAAAAATATTGTGTCAAGTGGTGAATGTTTTTGTGGCTATGTTTACTATGGTTGAGTTGCTTAACTGCTAAATCTACTTTGATATTTTATGTTAACCGACAACAATCTGAAATGAGGTTTTACTTATGTAAGTAAAGTATTTGGATGTTTGTGAGTTTCAAGTTGTTTTACTATTAGTCTGTTATAATAGCAACCGGTTTACTTATTGCATTTGAAGTTCAGTGTTTAACTAGTCAGTTCTTAGTTTGCTTTGAGAGGTCAATTTTGAGATTAGTGAAAGTCTATATAGTTTTCTATCTATTGATTCACCCCCCCTCTCAGTAGTTGACTAGATCCTTATTCTTTCATCATACCATCAGCCACATCATTCATCTGTACCATACGGAACACTTTGCATTTTGCTATGTGGATTGATGACATCATCATTTGAACAACCATGCAGGGGGAGGTGAAGTTTTTTCTTATGACCATATGGGCATGAAATTTACACCCATCATTTGTTGACATCAGCACTGCATCAACAGTATTTTGAAAAAAAATTGGACCCCTAATATTTGGTTTTTTGATTTTGCAGTCCAACTTCAAATGGTCGTAGCTTGCTCATTTTGGCTCCTTTTTTGGTGTAATGTTTTTTGAAATGGGCTAGAATTTCATGTTCTTTGTAGTGGCGGATGAATTTTATGATTTTTATTGATGGATTTTTTAGAATTTGTAGATTTTCATGACTGTACTTGTCTAATCCCAGATTTTGCAACTTCAAAGGCTTTGTTTTGGGTCATACGACCTCCTTTTCAAGTGCCAATTTTTTTTGAAAGTGCATAATTTTTTGTCTACTTTCATAATCTGCCATTAGTTTGCAGTGATTTTGAGTAGAAATTGTACTTTCAGTATTTGGTCATTTTTGGCCTATTTGGTACTTGCATTTGGCTTTGATCTTAGATTAGATCACTTGAACTATTTGTTGAAGTCTCTTATACCTCATTTTTGGAAGTTGTAAAGTTGAAATCAGAAGTCCACCCTGGCTTGTTTTTCAAGTGGCCCATTATATACACACTAAGTATAAAGTGTCAAATAATCATTTTTTTTTTTTTGGGGGGGGGGGGGGTGTTCATTATTGAGTAATTTGGGAGGGTTTCTTGTGTGATTGTGCCTCTCTCTATCTTGTGTTTTTTCATTTTGGTGCTATGGGTTCTCCTAAATTTCCACTTTTATAACTCCTCATAATTATGCTTCATTGAAAATTAAGGAATGGAGTAAACTAATGGAAAAAGGACTCATTCATTATGTAAATGGAACTATTACAGCACCACCTGATCTTAATGGTCAAATTGAATGGTTCACTAAGAATGCTATGACACTTGGAACTCTTAAAAAGTATGTATCAGATGACCTCATTTTTCACATTGATAAGTGTACGATAATTAAATAGGATTAAGATATTTATGACAAATTGTATGGCCAAGTTGATGAGATTAAAGGCTACAAGCTTGATAGTGAACTCACAACATTGGATCCCAAGGATTTTGAAACACTCCAAGATTATTTCACAACAGCCAATGAGCTAAGAGAAAATCTAAAGGATTGTAGAATTGACAAAATAAATGCTCAATTGGTTTATAACTTGTTGGACAAGCTTCCTTCAGAGTATGAAACCTCTGTATCTAGCTTCCACACCCATTGGTTAGCTCAAGGCTCCACATAAAATTCTCCCTCTTTTGATTCATTCATGAAGATGTTGATACTTGAGAAATATAAGTTGACCAAGATGGGGACTCTCAAATCTTCAAAGTCACAAGATTTGGTGGCTAATAAGGAGAATCAAAGAAATCAAGGAAAATGCAAGAATCAAAAGCAACCTAAGTCAAAACCACAACAAGATGGAGCACAATCCTCCTCTCCACAATAAGGTGACTCACCTAAGAGGAAATCATATAAGGAAAAAAAAATTTATGCATATTGCAAGAAGTCACAGCATGACGAACATCATCATTACAAGAAGGATATTGATGAGTTGAAAAATCTTCTTCAGAAGAACAAAATAAACCTAGCTTCTAGAATGACGACTTTGGCTTCCAAAGAAAAGGATAAAGGAAAGGATCACTCTAAAGGGACAAGCCCTTTGTGCTACTACAAGTCATGATTCAGGGAGATGGCTTCTAGATTTAGGGGCTTCTCATTATATGGTATCTTTGTAGTCTATGTTCTCTTCATTTGAGCCTTGCCACATGCCACAAATTTTGATGGGAAATCATTGTTAGGTCCCGGAGACAACTGAGAGGGGGAGGGGGTGAATCAGTTGTCTAATAAATTCAAACCAAAAACTTATTAACCAACTTAATACTTAATACTAGTAAACTAGTTAAGTATGTCGATAGACAGTGTTAACAGTAAATTGCTATACCGGTAAGGATTAATGCATGAAACATAAACATAAAGTCATCCACAACACATGACACAAATATTTGTATGTGGAAACCCTGTAAGGGGAAAAACCACAGTGTGAAACCTTACCCACAATCAGATGATACTACTGCAGATAGTAAGTGTACAAAGAGGGGTCTGCACATGCAGAAAGGCCAACTGCCTAGAGCTCACTGCTCAGTTACAAATGGGAGTCACACTGACTATAGTTGGATGGTTAAATTCAATAGGGATTTACTGCATAAAATCACATCTTCATATGCTGGATTCAGTACCGGTGTAATGCTGATATGCTTCTACAAAAACATAACTTCACCTTCAAATGATGTCCTCGTGTATGCCTCTACTTGATCTTTCATATATCTTCACTTAAATATTTTTCACATTCCCCACTTGATCTAACAAATAAGATCTTACATTTATACCATACCCTAAGACCAATTTTAGGAGGTTGGCTCTACAAGATATTATAATAAAAACATTTTACAAATAATATTATAGCCGATGCAATAACTAATTAATCATGTTGGCTTAATGCATTTACAACAATAATAAATCATCTCCATAGCGTGCCATGCTAATCTAGAAAAGATAAACCTGTCGATGTAACCCTAGATAACCTGGACCTAGTTGCCGATAAAAGCAAATATGCAAATATGAATATACCAATGATTATTACTTCAAAACATGATGTCTTCGACATTACCAAGTGTCTTTCATGTCATTACAGGTACTGGTGAACATTATAACTTGTCGGTGAACCATATAGTAGTAACTATTGCACAGTTTACTATTTGCCAATGAATGTTGTTGGATCTCCAAAGTAGGTGTATTCAGTAGGTGTTGACATCAATGACAAAACCATACCAAAATACCAACAATCTCCCCCTTTGGCATTGATGGCAACACAAGATGGAAAAACCATCAATGTGCCAAAACAGAAATGCCAAATACAAAAACCAACAATCTCGATTTCTCCCCCTAGGAGTAACAATACCAATCTTTTATACTAATTTCTCCTTAAATGTGTTTTTAAAAATCTCTCCCCTAAAATCTATTTTTCTTTACCAAAAAGATAATGTGTTTTTCCATAGATATCTCTCCCCCTTTGACATCAAATGCCAAAGTTACAAAATGTCAAGTTCATACAAAATACCAACCAATTCAGTATACCAACTACTCCCCCTGTGAAGTAGCTTCCTCATCAAGTACCAGAATAAAGATTTGTCCATTTAATTCTGCTAGTTGATGACAATCATCAACTGTCTAAGTCTCTACCGGTGGTGGTATGACTCCAAGCTGATCTCTGAGATACTCAAAAGTCTCCTTAGGCAAAGGTTTTGTGAAAATATCTACAAGTTGTTCTTTAGTATTCACATAAACCAGTTTTATCTCTTTTTCTTCAACTTTTTCCCTTAGAAAATTCAGTTTGATAGAAACATGTTTTGTTTTAGAATGTAATATTGGATTTTTAGATATATCAATTGCTACAGTGTTATTACAGTATATAGTAATAGGTTCCTTGCATTTTACCTTTATGTCTTTCAACATTTGCTTAAGCCAAAGTTCTTGTGTACAATTTGTTGCTACTGCAACATATTCTGATTTTGTTGTTGATAAAGATGTACAACTTTGTTTCTTACTCAACCAAGAAACTAATCTCTTTCCAAGAAAAAATGCTCCTCCAGTGGTGCTTTTTCTATCATCCACATCTCCTGCCCAATTTGCATCTGTATATGCACATAGATAAAAATTTTCATCTTTAGGATACCATAATCCAAGATGTGTTGTGCCTTGTAAGTACCAGAAAATCCTTTTCACTGTTGATTCATGATTTTCCCTAGCATTACTCTGAAATCTAGAAACTATACATACTACATTCATGATATCAGGTTTGGTTTATGTTAAATACAGTAAACCTCCTATCATAGATTTGTATCTAGTTGGATTAACAGGTGTAGATTCATCCCTTTGAGATAATTTGTCATTTGTAGTCATAGGTGTGCTTACCAGTTTAGAGTTCTTCATCCCAAATTTCTTTAGTAGTTCTTTCAAGTACTTGAATTGACTCAAAAATATACCTTTATCAGTTTGTAAAATCTGCAATCCTAAAAAGAATTTTATTTCTCCAATCATAGACATTTCAAATTCTTACTGAATTTCAAGAGATAATTCTTTGCATAATCCATCTTCTCCTCCAAAGATTATATCATCAACAAATACTTCAATGATCAAGATGTCATCATTAGTTACTTTGTAATATAAATTGCTATCTGCATTTCCTTTAGTAAAACCAATTTTTAAAAGATACTTATCTAATCTTGCATACCAAGCTCTTGGGGATTTTTTCAATCCATACAGATCTTTTCTTAACCTGCAAGCCATATCATTGTCATTTGTCAAAGAAAATCCATCAAGTTGTTCAATATAAACTTCCTCTTCAAGATCTGCATTCAAAAATGCACATTTAATATCCATTTGATAAACTTTGTAATCCTTGTGAGCTGCAAAAGCCAAGAATAATCTAACTAGCTCAATTTTGGCTACCGGTGCAAAGGTTTCATTGTAATCAACTCCTTCTTTCTAAGAATATCCCTTACACACTAGTCTTTCTTTATTTCTGACAACCTTACCATCTTCATTAAGTTTGTTTCTAAATACCCATTTGGTTCCAATTACATTTTTATCCTTAGGTCGGGGAACTAATCTCCAAGTATTATTCTTCTCAATTTGTCCTAATTCTTCTTCCATAGCTTTAATCCAAAATTTATCTTCACATGCCTCATTGATAGATAATGGTTCGATTTGAGAAATAAGACATACCTCTTCATTTGCCAATCTTCCTCCTGTCATAACTCCTTTAAATTTGCTTCCAATTATCAGATCTTTAGAATGATTCAGTCTTACATACCAGGGTGTCTTAGTCTGTTGTTGTTCTTCAATTACTGTGCAATCCTCTGATGATACCGGAGTAACTGGATCATCATTCTGTACTGGTGGATTTATTGTAGGTTCATTTTTCATAATTTCTGTTTCTGGTTCAGAGTCTATATATCTTGAAGTTCCTCTAAATTATTCATCAATCTTTACATTTGTGCTCTCAACAATTTTCTGCAATCTTTTATTAAAACATCTATATGCCTTTCTCTTAGATGACTAACCAAGAAATATTCCTTCATCACTTCTAGGATCAAATTTGCCAATATACTTATCTCTTCTAATACAACATTTACTTCCAAAAATTATGAAACACTTAAGAGTAGGAATATTACCAAACCATAGTTCATGAGGGGTCTTATCGGTTTCACCTTTGATGTGAACTTTTTTGAATGTATAGATAGCAGTGCTTACTACCTCTCTCCAGTACACATGTGGTTGATTTGCTTCTGATAACATACTTCTTGCTGCATCCAAGATAGTTCTATTTTTCCTTTCAACAACTCCATTCTACTGTGGTGTCCGAGGTGCTGATAACTATCTTTTGATTCCATTCACTTCACAGAATGTATTAAAATCTTTAGATGTGAATTCTCCTCCTTGATCTGATCTTAAACATTTGATTTTCTTATCGGTTTCATTTTCAACCATTGCTTTGAATAGTTTGAACTTCCCAAGTGCTTTTGATTTTTCTCTGAGAAAAGTAACCCAACACATTCTAGAATAATCATCAATAATTAGCATGAAATATCTATCACCTTGTAGGATTTTAGTTCTAGCTAGACCACATAAATCAGTGTGAATTAAATCAAGAGCATTATTGGATTTTTCTGGAATACTTTTGAAACTAGCTCTAACTTGTTTTCCAAATTGACATTCCTTGCAAATTGTATTTTGAGGTTTCACAATTTTAGGTAGATCTCTAACTGCCTTAGAAGTACTGCTTTTTACCATGCAATCAAAATTTACATGACATAGTCTCTTTTGCCATAACCAACTTTCATCTATATGTGCAATTAAGCATGCCTTTTCACTGCTATTCAAATGAAAGATATTACCTCTAGTCTGATTACTGGTTGGAATTTCCAAACCAGTTCTATTCATGATTTTGCATTTTCCATATTTAAATTGTAACTAAAAACTTTTCTCAACTAATTGACCAACACTTAAGAGATTGTGCTTTAATCCTTCAACATAGTAGACATTATCAGTGTTATGTTTACCATCAAGAGATATTAAACCCTTACCTTTGATTGAAAAGGGTTTGTCATCTCCAAATCTTACTAAACCTCCATTGTATTCTTGAAAGTTCAAGAATTTACCTTTGTCTCCAGTCATATGATGTGAGCATCTTGAGTCAATAATCCATTCATCCTTTGATTCAACTTTAGCAGCTAGGGCTTGTTCTATCGGTTGAGCAATAGGTGTCAGTTGATCTTCTGTTATAACAACAAAAACCCATCCATTGTCTATTGGACCCTCATCAGAATGATCAGTCACACCTTTATCCGCAATGTAACAAGATTTATCTTTATTCTTCTTAAATCTGTATCTCTGATATTCAAGATTAGGCTTGTATGTTCTTCTAGCTTCTTCTCTTAGTCTAGCATGTCTATTAGGGCATCTTGAAGCCATATGACCAATCTTATTGCAATTAAAACATTTAAAAGGTGCTTTACGTTCATACTTACTTCCAATTGGATCTTTTGGCATTTTCCTTGCAAATAGTGCTTCAAGTTTTTCAAGCTCTTCATTCTCCTTTCTGGTTTCTTCAAGTTCTCTTGCATAAAAGGCTCTCCAATTTGATCTGTCAAAAGATGGAGCAGATGATGTTGATGCTTTGAAGGCCAAATCAGTCTTTATAGTAGCAACAGGACCAAATTCTTCAATTTCAAAAGCTGAAAGTTTTCCAATCAATGTATCTCTAGTTACTAATGTATTAGGCATTGTTCTCAACTCATTTATAGCAGTAACCTTCATTTTATATGCTGGTGGAAAACCTCTTAAGATTTTTGAAACAATCTCATCCTCACTCAAGGTTCCTCCACAACATTTGATACATAAAACAATTTCATTTACTCTTTCCATAAAAGCAGAAATCCTTTCATGTTCTTCCATTTTTAGATGTTCATACCTGACTCGGAAGCTTTAAAGCTTTGCAATTTTGACTATGGAATATCCTTCATTCAGTGTTTCCAAATGATCCCAAATAGCTTTAGCAGTAGACCTATCTAATAATCCCATGATTTGTTGATCTGATAATGTGCTTAAGAGTGATTCTCTTGCTTTGTAATCATTTTCTTCATCTTTGGCTAAGGTAGTTGGAGTAGTCTGACCAGCTACAGTAGTAGTATAACCATTCTTGGTAACTTCCTAGATGTCTTTACCAATGGAATTCAGATGTGGCTCCATTCTAATCTTCCATATCCCATAATTGGTTCCATCAAGTATAGGACTGTCCTTCTTGAAATAATTAGCAGACATTGGATCTCCTCAAGTTGTTAAACTTCTGCAAAAGAGGACTAAGCTCCGATACCAATTGTTAGGTCCTGGAGACAACTGAAAGGGGGGGGGGGGGGGTGAATCACTTGTCTAATAAATTCAAACCAAAAACTTATTAACCAACTTAATACTTAATACTGATAAACTAGTTAAGTATGCCGGTACACAGTGTTAACAGTAAATTGCTATACCGGTAAGGATTAATGCATGAAAGATAAACATAAAGTCATCCACAACACATGACACCAATATTTGTACGTGGAAACCCTGTAAGGGGAAAAACCATGGTGGGAAACCCTACCCACAATCAGATGATACTGCTGCAGATAGTAAGTGTACAAAGAGGGGTCTGCACATGCAGAAAGGCCAACCGTCTTGAGCTCACTGCTTAGTTACAAATGGGAGTCACACTGACTACAGTTGGATGGTTAAATCCAATAGGGATTTACTGCATAAAATCACATCTTCATATGCTAGATTCAGTACCAGTGTAATGCTGATATGCTTCTACAAAAACCTAACTTCACCTTCAAATGATGTCTTCGTGTATGCCTCTGCTTGATCTCACATATATCTTCACTTAAATATTTTTCACATTCCCCACTTGATCTTACAAATAAGATCATACATTTATACCATACCCTAAGACCAATTTTAGGAGGTCGGCTCTTCAAGATATTATAATAAAAACATTTTACAAATAATATTATATCCAATGCAATAACCGATTAATCATGTCGGCTTAATGCATTTACAACAATAATAAATCATCTCCATAGCGTGCCATGCTGATCTGGAAAAGATAAACCTATCGGTGTAACCCTAGAAAACCTAGACCTATTTGCCGATAAAAGCAAATATGCAAATATGAATATACCAATGATTATTACTTCAAAATAAAGTGTCCACATGATGTCTTCGACATTACCAAGTGTCTTTCATGTCATTCCAGGTACCGGTGAACCATATACCAGTAACTGTTGCATAGTTTATTGTTTGCTGGTGATTGTTGCTGGATCTCCAAAGTAGGTGTATTCAGTAGGTGTTGACATCAATGACAAAACCATACCAAAATACCAACAATCATACATACATGGATGTGATTGGGAAAGGATCTATTGCCATTGGGGATATCTCCTTCAATGATGTGTTGTGTGTACCCCATTTGACAAACAATCTTTCTTCCATCTATAAAAACACACAAGGGAAAATAAGGAAAACTATGGAATTCATACCTGATTTAGTTATCATTAGAGACTTGGAGAGTAGAGCTATCATTGCGACTAGGGTGGTTGATCATGCATCTTAGTTGTACTCCTTTCCACATTTTGGTCATATTGATGAGGTTGTTTCTTCACATGATGATTCATATTTTGAGGAAAACTTTGGGTACTTCAAATTGGGGATTCTCACACATGACCCCATTCTTGAGCCTTGCATTTCATCTCCTCCTATTGATATCACATCACCTATTGCACCTAAAGCTACAACTAGTGCAATAGTTTTGCCTTCTTGTGATACAATGCAACAGGATATTCCATGTCTTCCAGCTTCAGTTGATTGGGATGCCTACTTGACAAACATTGCAGATTTGGAAGACATCATTGATGACATTCATCTTCTCTTTGATGGAGATGATCCTTCAATTATTGTTGCGAGGGAACACTCTGACCCTCTTGTGCATTCTCTACATGATCCTTCTTTCAAGGTTGACATGATTGTGGATACTTTTGTACAATAGTTGGAGGATATCTCTTTATCTTTAGAGGAGACATGTGAGTCTTTAGATATTGTTCTACATTCTTCTCCACTAGATCTTGGACTGCCTTTTTTCAATAGTGTGGAGTTGTTCACCATCTTTGGACGATGTATCTTTCAGCATTGACATGAAGACACTTGAGTAGTTTTCAGAGATTCCATACATCATGAGTTTTTTTCCTACATCTTCCCTTCATTATTGGGGAGACTTCATGGATACACTTTTGGTTTTGCTTCTTCCTAAGGGGAGGAATGTTGTTCGATGTTCATGAAGCACTTTATTGATTCATCTTTGAGCTTCTATCATTGGTACAAATTCTACATTGAGGGGGGGCTACCTAGTATCTCTTCTTCTTCTCTCATATGGGGGGACTTTTTCCTCACATGGGGTTTTGTTCCTCACATGCTTCTATGAGAGTTCTCTTTGTATAGTTTTCATCTATCTTTTGGGGGAGGGTTTTTCCCCATTGGGTTTTTCTCTCTTTCCTTGCTTTGTGAGAAATTGCATTGGTTTGCCTGCATTTGCATTTTTACATGGGTACCTAACATGGCCTAGTAGCCAGGACCCATCTTGCATTGCTTAGTTGCATTATAGACTTAAGTGCATTTCCCTAAGTTGCACTTAAGAGGGGGTGTTGGTGTAATTATTTATTCATGTTGGATATTATTACACCTTACTTAAGTTTACTTAGGTACATGCATATCATAGTATTTTGGGTATGAGACACTTGGGTGTTTGTGCCACATCGGGATAGTATGTGTAGGAAAATTTCCACCTTTTGTGGTCTTATCTTGTTGTTACATTCCACATTCGGTGGGTGATCCACCTCATGTGGAATATTATATTGTTTCTCCTACCTACCACACCTATTTCCCACCTACCCTTGTTTCTTATTTAGCCATATGTCATGTTTGTATGCTCACTTATCCATATAGCCTTGCTTATATAAGCAGACTCATATTCATTGTATGTATTGATTGATGATCCAGTTGATCAATATTTTAATCTTGAATGAATACAGTTTATTCCTATCAATATTTTGTCTCTATTTTTCACTTTTCATTGAGATCTGGATCTTGGAAAAATATCACATAGTGGTTGTATTGGGCATTAATAAGTCGATTGTTTTGTGCAATGACAACCACACTTGTAACAAGTGGTATCAAAGCTTGGTCACATGTTCAAATCCCTCACTTGTGTAGGGGTGGATTGTTGAAATGTGTTCTCACTTGGTATTCTTGTGATGTACAGTGTGGCACTTGAGTTTGTGACATTTCTTAACCACCTCCTATGGATTCTATAAGTCTAGTTGTTGTATCAAGGATTAACGGGTTGATCTTTCGGTGCATCGACAACCATACTTGTAACAAGTGGTATCAGAGCTTGGTCATGCAAGTTCAAACCCATCACTTGTGCTAGGAGGGATTATTGTAAGGTGTGTGCCCTTGGTCTCCTTGTGTTGTCTAGCATAGTGCTTGGGTTTGTGACATGGATTAACCACCTCCTATGGATTCTATAAGTCTAGTGGTTGTATCAGGCATTAACAAGTTGATCTTTTAGTGCAACAACAACCAAACTTGTAACACTAATTACATATATTTTTTCTTTACAATTACATCTATCTCATGATATAAATTACATGATTTCTATTGGCATTTTGATTATGTTCGTACTTAGTTGTGATTGTCATTGATGGACACACACTTATTTACTGTATGAGTTATTCTCAACTGGTAGTATGTGGTGTATTTTCCAAACTGCCATTATATGTCAATGTATGCATAGTATTTGTTTGCAGAAGACCATCGGTGTTTGCAGAAGGATCTTACCGATCAAAGCATGACCGAGGACCTCAAAGCAGTATGAGGATGCCAAGTGGCAGCCAATCCTTTTAAGATCAGAACACTATGTTCCAGTTTACCAGTCTTTGTTTGTAAATTGGTAATCGATATACCTTGTTTTGTTAATAGACAAACTTGCAAAGTGTGATGAGTTATCATCCACCGACACCAATATGGTGATTCTATGTCATGTTACAAATTGTGTCTAGATGCATTATACCTAGGAAATTGTAGTCTAATCTCATTGGACAGACATGAAATCAAATTCCTATATGAGGACACCATGTCGATGGTTTTGAGTGTGTTTTGTTAGAAGATTACATCTTTGCAAAAAGTATCTTGCGATAGAGATTGAATGTGCGAAGGATAGAAGACTGAAGTAATGCTGCAATGCATTAACAAAGAACAATCAAGGATCTAACTAAGCATTTTGTGCTACTTTCTAGATCACTTACTTGTTGACTACTAATCTCTTCAATAAGTCAGAAAACCTTAACTGAGTAGGCTCAGTTAAGCCTCTTGTAAATCCTCTAACAAGGTGATTCACAATTGTGGATCTGAAATCCTTTAATAGGGTAGTAAAGAAAGATTTTCGAGAAGTGTGTTGTGCTCGACATCGGTGAATCATAGTTCGGACTGAAAAGGAATTTTTTGTCGAATCACTCTTATCATTCAGAATTATTTAGACATGGTTTCTATATCCAAAGTCTCTTCTAGTTCTTCTGCACCTGGGGAGTCATCCAAATCTCTTAGGAAGAAGATGAGTTACAATTCCCTATCTCAAATTCTCGCCAAAGTCATTGTTGAAGGGGATGTTTCTAGTTACATTGATTGTAGACTAGAAGACCTAGTGTCTCTATTGATTCACTCCCATTTGAGTTTGTTCGGTGGAAAAGATAAGAAGATTAAATCAGAGTACAGCGTGATCGAGAAGAAGAAATTACACAATGCAGTATATTTTCTCGAGCAATTCACAGTAGATCATATAAGAATTATTCTTAGCAGGGTTCATGGTGACAAGATGTATCTTGAGAAAACCCATGATATCACACCAAAGGAAATCTATGCCGTGATTGATTTCTGCAATATTGGAGAAGTCCCTATTCTTTGTAAGATCACAAAAGACAAAGTGGAAGAGCTCAATGGTTCTGACATTGACAAGCAGGCAATGACTGTCAACACCATAAGAGATGACTTGGTGAAGTATGCATGCATGGTGATCGGGTATAGAGTATTCTATACTAGCAGGATGATTTATGTTCCTACAGCTATTGTGCATGCCACTTATCGAATGACCAAGGAATATGTAGAGTGTGACTTGTGTACCTACATGCAAAAAAAACTCATGGAAAATTTAAAATCCATCAAAGAGGAAAAGGTGCTAAGGTTCAAGTTCGGTCAACTACTTATCGGGTTGTTTTCTACTTTCAAGGGTATTTTCTGGGAGTTGGTGATGTGCAATGGTCAAGTAACCTACCGATTACAAGACAAATCAAGGAGAGTCTGTAAGCAGTGGGATCTACTTATCTGGAGACTCTGAATATGTATTTTGATGAGTTCAGATTAAAGATGAACCAGAGAACAAGGCTATCAGGTGACCTAGTTAAGAAGTATTAAGATGATATTTATTTCATGATCAAAGTGGAACACTACATAATGGAACCAATTGAGCCAAGAAAAGATGAAGTTGAGCCTATGGTTTATGAAGTGGTGAATGATATACTCACTAGGTATGCCTCAACCCTACCAGCTTCACCGCTTGATCCAAAGAAGAAGAGGACCGGTACCTACTCTGAGAGGGTTAATCCTACTGAAGTACTGAAGTAGAGGAAGAAGAAAGTTGTGCCATAGGCATTGACACCAGTTACATCTATTGCCAGTCCAAAAGTGACCAATAGGTCACCAACGAAGAAGAAACCAGAGGCTATTCTACCAAATGTATTTTAGAAGAAGAGGAAAACCAAAAATGAAGCATAGGATTTAGAAGACACTAAATTGGAAGCTAAAATGAAGAAGATGAGGCAATCAAGTAAGTAGACCAAGCTAACTAGTAATGTACCTGCAACGTCTACACCGGTAAATATACATGTTGCTTCGTACAAGCCTATGACACATTATCAAAGGATTATAAAAATTATTAGAAGGAAAATTCTTGATGATCTAAAAGATTATTTTGATGATCTTAACAATACTAAATAGAAGGAGGTAGAGAAAGAACTCATTAAGTACTTATGTGATAATGATCGGTCTCCACTCAAAATTAAACATATAGTTTCTAATTATTTATATGATTCTTTGGACAATAAATAGCGCATTGTCATTGAAAAGGAGAAAACAACTAAGGAGCAAATTTTTGCTCAATATTTCCTAGATGCTTCCAATTCTAAATTATTTGAGATTATTGATTGGTACAAAGGGATATTTTTCATGAGAAAGAGAAGACTTTAGTTACTTGGAGGTAAAATCTCTGAAGTAGAAAAGTAAACTCATCTACGGGCTCAAAAAGCTATCAAGATGCAAAAGGTATCTAAAGCAAATATACAGGCTGAGCAAGTGTCTGCCCAATCAAAACTAGATGAAACCTTCAATGATCAAAGAGAAAGAGTAGCTGAGAAAAATGACCCTATCGATGTGGATGTATTAGAAAGCTGAAAAGGAGAAAGTGGAGAAGGAAAAAGTGGAGAAGGAGAAAAAGGAAAAAGAGAAAGTAGAGAAAGAGAAAGTGGAGAAAGAGAAAGAGAAGAAGGAGAAAGCAGAAAAGGAGAAAGTGGAAAAGGAGAAAGAGGAGAAAGAGAAAGTGGAGAAGGAGAAAGAGGAGAAGGAGAAAGAGGAGAAAGAGAAAGTGGAGAAGGATAAAATGGAGAAGGAGAAAGCGAAAAAAGAGGAGAAAGAGAAGACCGATAAGGAGGCCAAGGAGAAAGAAGAGTAGGAGAAGAAGAGACAAGAGGAGATCAAAGAAAAGGAAGGTGGACAGACTTTTGAGACTCCCAATGCAACCATAGATCAAGTTCAAGCTAAACAGGTTGATCCCACTGGTCACAATGAATTGAATCTTGCATGTTTTACCAAATCTGTAGATGAAAATGAGCTACTTAGAAGTATTCAAATTTCTCAAGAAAGATTGGAGGAACTAGGAAAGAAGAAAGAAAAAAATGTTATTCGATTTTTTGTTGATACTCTATCAAACTTCGTCCTCAATATTGATCTTTCCCATATTGATTCCTCACTGGACAAGTTGAAGCTTCTATGCACAGTAGTGGGTGATCAAGTGCAATCATTGGAAGATGTTGCCCTGGCTACTGCAAAGAAAAGCATGAAAAAGAACTAAAAGTTGCATTTGTGAAGAAAATTGATGAAGAAAGAGCCAAGCTGACCCATCAGAGAGATGATATCAGTCTGGAAATGGCAGAAGGACATAAACTTTTGAGTAAAATCTGCTAGCTCGATCTATTTTGTGATGATGCTTTGAAGAAGAAAGGTCAACTCCAATTGGAATTAAATCAGTATATGGAGACCTTCAAAGTGCCATATGATTCCTTCACAGTATATGGGCAAACTGTATAGACTCAGAGGCAATAGATTACAAAAATTGAATCAGAGATCTGCAAGCAGACTCAAGATCTGTAGAAGCTTCAGTTGATTTTATTACTTAAGTTGCAAATTCTCTAGAAGTTCTTTCTGAACATGGAAGTCATTTTGTCACTCAAGAAATGAGAATTATGGATGTTGTGGAGGAGTTAGCATTCCAGATGAAGAATGAGAGTGAAATTGCTCCCTCACTCCTACAAACTTGGTCTACAGACATGAAGAAATTTCTGAAAAACTTTAAATTCATTTTTGAAAAGTTTTACTCATTATTGTCATAAACATATACTCTGTTTTCATGTTATGCAATATGGTTTTGGTAAATCTATGTGGCATGTTTGCATTACTTTGTCATTCTTGGCAAAGGGGGAGTGGTATTTAAAAATTTTATGTAAATGGAAGTAGTACATGCTTGTAATTTTGGCAAAGGGAGTAGTGTATATGCTTAGGGGGAGTAATTTTGATCATGGCATCATTTTTTGTTTTGTAAGAACTTAGATTTCAATTTTTCCTAATTGTTGCCATCAATACCAAAGGGGGAGATTGTTGGCATTTTGGTGATGTTTGTACTTAGTTGTGATTGTCATTGATGGACACACACTTATTTGTTGTATGAGTTATTCTCAACCAGTAGTATGTGATGTATTGTTCAAACTGGTATTATATGCTAATGCATGCATAGTCTTTGTTTGCAAAAGACTATTGGTGTTTGGAGAAGGAGCTTATTGGTCAAAGCATGACCGAGGACCTCAAAGCAGTATGAGGACCCCAAGTGACAACCAATCCTTTTAAGATTTGAACACTATGTTCTAGTTTACCAGTCTTTGTTTGTAAACCAGTAATCGATATACCTTGTTTTGTTTACTGGCAAAATTGTAAAGTGTGATGAGTTATCATCCACCAACACCCATGCGGAGATTCTGTGTCATGTTACAAATTGTGTCTAGATGCATTGTACCTAGGAAATTGTAGTCTAATCTCTTTGGACAGGCATGAAATCAGATTCCTATATGAGGACATCATGTCTAGGGTTTTAAGTGTGTTGTGTTAGAAGATTAGGTCTTTGCAAAAAGTTTCTTGCGATAGAGATTGAACATATGAAGGACATAAGACTAAAGTAATGCTGCAATGCATTAACAAAGAGAAATCAAGGATCTAACTAAGCATTTTGTGCTACTTTCTAGATCACTTATTTGTTGATTACTAATCTCTTCAACAAGTCAGAAACCCTTAACCAGGTAGGCTCAGTTAAGCCTATTCTAAATCCTCTAACAAGGTGATTCACAATTGTGGATTTGAAATCCTTTAACAGGGTAGTCTTTAACAAGACTTATCTCCTAACAGAGATTAGGATTCCTAATAGGATTTGTTCTGGTGAAGAACATTGTAAGGCCTTAACCGGTCTGACCTTAACCACTCTGGTTGCTATTCTGCAGATAGTAGACTTGTGAGTTTTACTCACCATGGTTTTTACCATTTGGTTTTCCATGTCAAAATATCTTGTGTTATAATGATTGTGTTGTTGTGGGTGAATGCTTTATTTTCTATTTGGCTTGTTTGTGTTTTAACTGGTTTACTATTTAAAGGGCTATACTGGTCTGCAGTAAAATTGCTTAAGTGTTTGGTAAAGTTTTTGGGTGTACTAATTCATCCCCCCCTCTTACTAATAATACAATAGTTCTATATAGCATGTTGAGTTGAATTTCTCCATGCTATTTTATCTAAAAATTTTGTGATGAATTTTATCATATAATCTCTTTCTGGTAAATGGGAAAACTCTTGTACTTGGAGCTTTGTGGTAGTGGCATCAGATTATGCTTTATATGCAAGTTATTGATTTATCAGTCAGTGGCCTAGGACTTGGGTCCAAAATGAACTTGGTTTGGGATCCAATTTGGTATGGCCATGGAATTGTCCAAGGAATGATAAGATTTTATCCTAAATCAACCTGGATGAATCTAGCTAAACATGAACAAATCCATGGTGAATTTGTTCACACAAACCATATTTTTAAATTTTATTTTGGGCATCTAGTTCCATTAACTGGGGCATTGCAAGCGAGAAATTGGGGAGAAGAAATACCTATTGACCTACAAATGTGAGATAAAGAAGGAAAAATAAATCACATCTTTCTATTTTGTTATATTGCTCAAGTATTTAGGTAAAGGACAACACTTTTGAAATAGTTGATCAAATGTCAAAGTTCAGCTGCAAGCCTTGAGGATTGGTTATTCATGCATTTTACTAATCAAACCAAAACAAATTTTGTAACTACAAAAGACCAAAACCTAGGGCATAAACTGTTGGCATTTTTGATAATTATAATGTTATTGTCATTGATGGACACACACTTGCTATGAGATCACTTTTTGTAAGTATGAGTTATGCTCAGCCGATACTTGTTCCAAACCGGTATCATGTATTATAGTCTTTAGACTATCGGTGTTTTGCAGAGAGTGTTTACTGATCTCAACCGGCATGAAGACCTCAAGTGGTTCAAGGATCTCAAGTGAAGCAGAGAAAAGGAACTAAAAGCGATAGTTATCATTTATCCCAATCTTCTTTTTTGTCAAAGCAACAACCAATATTTTGCATAAACTGGCATTTTGTATGAACTAGTAATACTTTGTGATGAGTTACCATCCACCGTTTGTTTGGTGGTTCTGACACTTTGGTGATACTTTTGTGTTGTGTTACCAAATATGTCTAGAAACACTGAACCTAGGAACTTGCAATGTAATCCTATTGGACCAACATGAAATCAGATTCCTTTATAAGGACATCATGTCTAGGGTTTTAGCTGTTGTTGGGGTTTTTAATATTGTATGAGTGATCATAGGAGAGAAGAGAAAGTTTGTGTGAAGTAACAAAGTGTGAAGTGTCTGAAGATTGAAGTAATGCTAAAATGCATTAGCAATGAGCTTTCATGGATCTAGCCAAGCATACTGTGCTAATATCTAGATCACTCACTTGTTGATTACTTACATCTTTGACAAGTCTGAAGACCCTTAACCAGGTAGGCCTGGCAAAGCCTTTGTAAATCCTCTAACAAGGTGGTTCACAACCGTGGATCTGAAATCCTCTCACAAGGTAGTCTTTAATCAGACTTATCTCCTAACAGAGATTGAGATTCCTAATAGGATCTATTCTAGTAAAGAACATTGTATGACCTTAACTAGTCTGGTTACTATTCTGCAGATAGTTACTTGTGAGTTTCATCTCACCGTAGTTTTTCCCATTTGGGTTTCCATGTCAAAATCTCTTGTGTTATGGTGATTGTGCTTTTGTGGGTGAATTCCTTATTTTCTATTTGGTTTGCATTTGTGTTAACTGGTTTGTTTGTAAGACTGCTTTATCGATTTACTGCTAGACTGTTTAAGTGTTTGAGTTCAGTATTTTTTGGTATACTAATTCACCCCCCCTCTTAGTATTTATCAATTGGTATTAGAGCCAACCTTTCTATAAGTTTAACTACTTGGAAATAAATATGGGGGAATACACAATGAGGGAACTTACTCATCGGCTCACTCAGACTGAGCAAGCCTATGATGAACTTAAAGTCAAATATAAAGCCTCTTAGGAAAAAAGAAGAGAGCATGCTAAAAAAATGATGGAGCTGACTGAAAATAGTTCCTCTGATGAAGCGGACATGGAAGCCCTAGTTCAAGAAGTGAAAAAAAGGAATGAGTCTAATGCCATCTTGAGAAGGGAACTGGAAGGACTAACCATCAGAATGTGTCAAGAGCTTGAAAACTGGAGGAAAGCTGAAGATTTTGCAAAAGACAAAGATCATGAGATCTCCAAGCTGAAACAAGAAATTAGTGCACTTACCACTCATCTTCAAGAGAGAAAAGTGGAAAAAGAAGAAATGCAAGGTGAATTAAACCAGGCTATCTCTAAGACTACAACCTTGAAAGAATCCAATGCTGCTATTTCCAAAGAACTCACTGAGTCAAAGGAAATACTTGCCAAATTCAATAAGAGTTATGTTAGGCTAGAACAAAAGCTTGAATCTACTCAACTGGTAAAGAATAAGATTTGACTTGGTTTTTCCGGTTATGAGGAAGGTGAGACCTCTGGTACAAAGGATGGAGCATCAAAGAAGCAACCGAAACCAAAGGATAAAGGTAAGCAAAAGTTCAAACCTGTTTGCTTTAACTATCTCAAGGAAGGACACACTACCAATGTATGTAGAAATTAGGCTTACAATTATTTTCCTTATTTTCTAAATGATAAGGCTAGACCCAATAGATTCAATGGTAATTGTTATGCATGTAACAAGTTTGGGCATAGAGCATTTGAATGTAGGTCTATCATGCACAACACCAGAAGGTATCCTCAAAGGAGTCAAGGAGTTTTTCCTGAGCCCTCTGGGAACCGGAATCCAAACCGGTTTAGTACCTATAATCATCAGACAGGTAGCGGTGGCTCTCAAGAGGAACCTAGATGGAGGGAAATCTGTTTGATTTGTCATGGTAGTTGTCACACTACTACAACATGCAGAAGGAAGAATGGAAACATGAATAATGGACCTTGGAGAGCACCTGGAATGGTTTGCTATCATTGCAACAAATTGGGTCATACATCAAGATTCTACAGAACTAGGAAGAACATATCAGATGATATACCGGTCACTCGAGAAGGAAAGATTAATATTGAAACTTCTCAATTGGACATGAAGACAACATGGAAGAAGAAATCCAATGAAGTGTTTCAAGAAGAACCAGTTTTTGCACCTAGTATGGAAGTCACTGAACTAGCAAACTAAGCTTCAAAAAATTGTAGGGGGAGCAGATGGTGAAATGTTTTCAACCCCCAGTTTACACCGGTAAAAGACCTTAACCAGTATGTGATACTTGTCATTTGGTAGAAGACTGGAAATGGTAAAAGGCAAATTAGGATTTATGCCCTAATAGTGGAGCATTTATTATGGTAGGTGAAGAACTTGTTTAAAAGGAATTTTCAAGTCATTTTTCACTTATCAGTTTTTGAGCGAAGAAGTTTTCAAGTGTAGAGTGATGAAAGGCAATTTGTGTTGTGATTCAAAGTGATTTCAAATCCTTGAAGAAGATTCAGAAGCTAATATCAGTCGATCAAGTGTAGAACTCAAAGTGGTATTTTAGAAACTGAAGGAGTGTGTGGCGTAGTGAAATCTGCAAGCCCTAAATTTTGATTTATGAAGGTATTTTTTGAATTTCTCTGTTTATCATGGCTTCTGCATCACACTCTAGCTCTAGTGCACCCGTTGATTCAGTAGATTTTATCAAACGAAAGGCAAAATATAATGCCCTATCCCAAATACCCACTGGTGTCATAGTTGAGGAAGGCATTTCAGATTATATTGACTGTAAAATTGAAGACCTAGGGTCTCTAATGATCCATTCCCAGTTAAGCTTATTCTGTGAGAAGGAAAAGAAGATCAAATAGGAATTTAGCATATTGGAAAAGAAGAATCTTCATAATGCAGTCTATTTCCTTGAAGAATTTATAGATAATCACATCCGCATCATTTTGAGTAGAGTGCATGGCGACAAAATGTATTTAGAGCAGACGCATGACATCACATTAGACACGATTCATGCCATCACCGATTTCTGTAACATTGGGGAAGTACTAGCCCAAAGGAAGATCGAAAAGAATAAAATGACCAAGCTCACCGGTTCAATGAGCGACTCAGAGGGAATGACTATTAATTCCATCAAGGACGATCTGGTCAAATATGCATGTATGGTGATAGGATACCGGACATTCCATGCCAGTAAAATCAACTTTGTCTTTGCTGCATCCGTAAATGATGCCTACAGGATGATAAGGGAAGATGCATCGTTTGATTTGTGCACCTGTATGCAAAGACAACTTCTAGTGAACCTAAATTCAACTAAACAGGACAATGCCTTGAGATTTAAATTCAGACAACTATTGGTCGGATTGTTCTTCTACTCCCAAGGCAACTTTCTAGGAGTAGGTGATATTCAGTGGTCTACTGACCAATTGGTTACAAAGAAAATCAAGGAAAGCCTACAAGCAGTTGGAACTGGTTATCTAGAAGTTCGAAACAAATACTTTGATGAGTTCAAATGTAAAATGAGCCAAAGAGTGAGAATATCGGGTGATGTTGTTAAGAAGTATGAAGATGACATCTGTTTTACCATCAGAGTTGATGAATGCATAATGGAGGCCGTTGAGCCCAGATAGGAAGAAGTGGAGCCTATGGGTTATGAGGTAATGTATGATTTGCTAGAAGGGTATGCCTCTACCCTTATTACCTCACCTCTTGATCCTAAGGAGAAGAGAACGAACACCTATCTGGAAAGGGTTACACCAGTTGAAGAACCCTCAGTAAAAAAAGGAAAAGAGCCTTCAGTAAAGAAGGCAAAGGAAGTTCCATTTGTATCAGCACCAGTTACTTTAGCTAGTCCTAAAGTGACCAAGTGGTCACCAGCAAAGAAGAAATCGAAAGCTGCTCCTGCTAAGGTATTTGAGAGGAAGCGGAAGACAAAAGACAACACACTGGACTTAGAGGACACTGTGTCTGAATAATAGCCTAAGAAGACTAGGCAAACAAGAAAGAAGACAAAGACAACCAGCAATGAACCAGCAAGATCAGCACCAGTAAATATTGATATTTCCTCCTACAAACCTTTGACACATTGTCAAAGAACTATTAAGAACATTAGAAGAAAATTTCTTAGTGATTTGAAAGAGTGCTTTGATGATTTTAATGATGATGAAAAGGAAGAAGTTTAACAGGAAGTGATTAAATATCTATGTATTAATGACTGGTGGCCATCAGAAATTAGATCTGATACACCTGATTTTTTTATATAATTCTTTAGATAATAAATGGCACATTGCCATAGAGAAGGAATGGGAAAAAGAGAGGAAGTATTTGCACAATACTTTCCTGATGTGCCTAAATCGGAACTTTATACACTGGTGGAAAAATATAAAGGCCTCTTCTTCATGAGAAGAAGGAGACTTCTATTACTAGAAGGAAAAGTCCCAGAAGTGGTAAAAGATACCCACTCCTTTGTTCAATCCACTCTGAGGCTGCATCAAGTGGCTAAAGCCAACAGAAAAGATGAGCAAGAACCGGAAAGCAATAAATTGGATGAGTTATATGACAGTGAAGGAGAACTGATCACTAATCAAATGGACCCCATTGATGTTGATTCCTTGAACGATGAAAATGTTACTTCGGGTACACCATCCGAAGGAGCAGGATAGGAGAAGCAGGCAGAAGAAGACAAGAAGCAATAGAAAGAAGAAAAGAAGAAATAGGTAGATGAAAAGGAAAAGAGAAAAGAGGAGGAAAAGAGGAAAGAGGAAGAGGATAAGAGAAAAGAAGAGGAGAAGAAGAGAAAAGAAGAGGAGAAGAAGAAACAAGAGGAAGAGAAGAAGAAGAAGGAAGAGGAAAAGAAAGAAGAGGAGAAGCGAAAAGAGGAAGAAAGGAAACAGGAAGAAGAGAAGAAAAAGAAGGAAGTGGAAAAGGAAGAAGAAGAGAAATGGAAGGAAGAAGAGAAGAAATGGGAAGAGGAGAAGAGAAAGCAGTAAGAGGAGAAGAAAAAGAAGGATGAAGAAGCAGAAAAGCAGAAAGAATAAAAGAGGAAGAAAGAAGAAGAGAAAAGAAAGGTAGATGAAGAGGAGAAAAAGAAGGCCGAAGAGGACAAGCTAAGAGCCAAAGAGAAGGAGGAAGTGACACAGAGCACATAAGTGGAGACCCCAAAGGCAACCGGTAGTCAAGCCAAACCAGCTGACATTACTAGTCCCATTGACCTTCATTCTACAAATGAATCAGAGTTGCTTCAAAGCATTAAGCTTTCCCAAGAGCGATTGGAAGAGCTAAGGAGGAAAAAGTAGCGAGATGTTATTCAAACTACGGTGGAAACACTTACGAGTTTGATTCCCAGTACCAACCTCCCCAGTACTGATTCCTCTCTGGCACAACTCAAACTCTTATGCATAGTTGTAGAAGACCAGGTGCAATGCCTGGAAGAGGTCGTTGAAGCCAATGCACAAAACAAGCATCAAAAGGCTCTGAACACTGCCTTGGTGAAGAAGTTGAATGAGCTTTGAACAGAACTTTAGAAAGCACAGAAAGACATTAGGGATGCTCTGGATGAGGGGAATCTACTACTCGGTAAGATATGCCAACCCCATCTATTTTGTGATGATGTGCTTGCTCAGAAAGACAAACTGCAATCTGACTTGCAGTCATTCATAAGCACCTTCAAGCCACCATATGATTCGTTCACCACTTATGGGCAAACCATTCACTAGTTTCAACTCCAGAATTCTAGAATAGAGTTAGAGATCAGCACCTAGACCAAAGATTTGTAGGAACTTCAACTAGTTCTACTACCAAGACTGCAAATATTTCAGAAATGCTATCTGAATCTGGATGCCTTAATGGTCACTCAAGAGATGAGTACCATGGATGTCATGGAGGAACAGGTATCCCAGATGCAAACAGAGAGTGAGGTTTCTACCTCATTGCTTGAGTCATTGTCCTTATCCATGAAGCAATTTATGCAAGACTTTAAATTAGTTTTTGACAAGTTTCCATCTTTATTGTCATAAACACTTTTTTTTTGCTAATGGAAATAAGGTTATTCAGCTGCACTTTGTCATTGTTGGCAAAGGGGGAGAAGTATTCCTAGGTAGTATTTAAAATTTTGATGCATGATATGTATACTTTCATGTTTATTTCTGTAAGGGAGTAGTATACATTGTATTTTCTGCAAAGGGATAGTGTATATGCTTAGGGGGAGTAATTTTGGTTATGGCATTTTTTTTGTAAAACACTTAGATGTCAAAATTTTTTCCTAAGTGTTGCCATCAATGCCAAAGGGGGAGATTGTTGGCATTTTTTATGATTATGATGTGATTGTCATTGATGGACACACACTTTCTATGAGATCACTTTTTGTAAGTATGAGTTATGCTCAACCGGTACTTGTTCCAAACCGATATCATGTATTATAGTCTTTAGACTATTTGTGTTTTACAGAAAGTGTTTACTGATCTCAAGTGGCATGAAGACCTTAAGCAGTTTGAGGATCTCAAGCAGAGCAGAGCAAAGGAACTAAAAGCGGTAGTTATCATTTTTCCTAGTCTTCATTTTTGTCAAACCGACAACCGATTTTTTGCGTAAATCGATATTTTGTATGAACCAGTAATACTCTGTGATGAGTTACCATCCACCATTTGTTTAGCAGTGTCGACACTTTGGTGGTGCTTTTGTGCCGTGTTACCAAATATATCTAAATACACTAAAACTTGGAACTTGCAATGTAATCCTATTGGACCGACATGAAATCAGACTCCTTTATAAGGACATCAAGTCTAGGGTTTTAACTGTTGTTAGAGTTTTTAATATTGCATGAGTTTTTCTATGAGCGATCATAGGAGAGAAGGGAAAGTTTTTGTGAAGTAACAAAGTGCGAAGTGTCTGAAGACTGAAGTAATGCTGAAATGCATTAGCAATCAGCTTTCATGGATCTAACCAAGCATACTGTGCTAGTATCTAGATCACTCACTTGTTGATTACTTACATCTTCAACAAGTTTGAAGACCCTTAACGGGGTAGGCTTGGCAAAGCCTTTGTCAATCCTCTAACAAGGTGGTTCAAAAACATGGATCTGAAATCCTCTCACAAGGTAGTCTTAATCGGACTTATCTCCTAACAGAGATTGAGATTTCTAATAGGATCTATTCTAGTAAAGAACATTGTATGACCTTAACGGGTCTGGTTACTATTCTGTAGATAGTTACTTGTGAGTTTCATCTCACCATGGTTTTTCCCATATGGGTTTCCATGTCAAAATCTCTTGTGTTATGGTGATTGTGCTTCTGTCGGTGAATGCCTTATTTGCTGTTTGGTTTGCATTTGTGTTAACCGGTTTGTTTGTAAGACTTTCGTAGATGTATAAAAATGACCATATTCTTAAATGAATATTTTATGTTCATTCCTCTATTTAATTAAAACCAATTTAATTAAATCACCCACATTCCTCTATTTAATTAAATTAATTAATTCAATTTATTTTAGTTAAATTCACTAGAACCCCTTTAATCATTTAATGGAATCATTTTATTCAATTAAATCCTTTCTATCCACTTTTAATTAAACTCACATTTAATTAAATAGTTTACCCCAAATTGAATAAATCTAATTTATTCAATTTTTCAATTTGCAACCAAATTGAAATAAATTGATTTTACTTTAATTAAATTCTATTTCCCTCATCCACTTGCAAAATCCTACATCGCCCACTTGCATACTAAACTCTATTCCTAATTTCTTCTAGAATTCATCTAATCCTATTCAAATAACCCTGAACCTATTCATTATCCCTTTTCCCTAAAATTGAGAAGGTCACTTCTCAAATTTAGAGGAAAGTCTTCCAAAGGCATTAAAGCCTTTATCCATTCAACAAGCCAACTTGTTGAATCCCCCCAAACTTGGAAGGACTCTTACAAGTTTGTCCCCTAAGTCTTTAAACCATTAATGGCTAACTAACCCTTAGTGGCATGATTAGAGACTTTTTGACTAACTTAACCTCCGTACAACCCAAGGGTCTCATCAAGCATTTATTGCTTTGACCATGGTTATCCCTTTATCCTTTGCACAAGAGTTTACCTCTTGGGTAAAAGCTTTATCCATTGGATATTATTAACCTAACATTAACCCTTACCGCCTAAGGTAACCATGACATCTTCTCAAGCATTTAATGCTTCCTACCTCTCCTCTCAACCAACCTTATGTTGACAATTGTCACCATTTCATTGGTGAAAATTGTAAACATGGATTGATCAACTTTCAAACTTGACCCTTGATTAACTCTTTCAATCTTGGCCATCCATTGCCCTATTTTTGCTATAAATAGAGCTCTCCTTCTTCCATTTTAAGGACACACAAGATTTTAGTATCACACTTATGCTCAATTTTAGCACACCTAGTCTCTCTTTGCAATAGGAATTAATCTAATAAACATTTTAGCATACTTCCTTTATCATTAGCTTAAATCATATAACTAGTATATCATGTTAGGATAGTATTACTACTAATCTTGTCATCTTATAATCTAGTTTATTGCATTTATAGAATCATCCATAGATAGGATGCATTCTCATGTTAAAATCAATCAAAGCATTCCTCGTTCTTACATTTGTCATCCCTAAACCACTTTTCTCAGTGATCTTTGAGAAAAGGCATTGGTTTGAGGGACCTTGTGGAGAACCATGGAACCAACCTTGGGAAGTTGAGTCATCCTTCATGACTCCATAGCTTGTACCAAGAAGTCCTGTGGGTGTGTGGACAAGTCTCTTTGGGCTTCACTTTTTGCATTTTGAGTTTTTCCCACATACATTTATGGTGCAAACCATGGGGCTAAACCCCATTAATAAAATTGGTTTTCAAAAATATACACTTTTGCAGGTGCGCGAGAAACAAGAATCAGTGCGTGGAGAACATCTCTTAGCACATCTGGTTAATAGTCCAGTGCATACCATACACTATTTAGCACGTGGGGTTTATACTCTAACACATGAAGTCCTTAGCTTAGCACATCATCTTTACTAACCTTTTCCTATAGGTCTCAGTGCTGAAGAAAAATAGAGCAACGCATCTGGAAAACAGAGCAGCGCATCCGAAAAAACAGCGCGGCGCATCGGGTCTGTCCGATAGTACATCATAATCATCCTGTAGTGCGTACAGTTTGTTCTGTAGTGCATCACAGACAGAAAGAAAAAAGAAAATTGTAACCAAACTTAAATTTAGACTTGTAAAAGTCCACCAAGACCCAGATTTTTCTAACTATTTGATTGGAACTTTTGCAGGACTCTGACAATTTCTTACAGATAGAGCTCAATTTTATTTGTAGAATTACAAATAGTTTTAGATTTTTGCTAACTTAGTTAAGTTAGTTAAAATTTAGAGTCATTTTAATTCTTGTTGGATAAAATTGAACTTACCTTACTTTGGGTTGTAAAATGTGTTGGCATTATGTGAACCGGCATGAGAACCGGTATGTGGACATAACAATATTGTATGTTGTCATTGATGTCAATACACTAAAGAGGTCAGAATCGGCCTATGAGAAAACTGGTATAACACTGTGAACCGGTATTTGTGCAAAAGTGAAGCGGTGTGTTTCTTCAAGGTGAACTAGCATATGGAAACAGTGTATGACTACCAGTTGGTGGTCTCAACTTCAGGGTTTTCGGTTGGAGTACTTCAAGCCTATGTGGCTCAGTCGGTGACTTTATGTGATGAAGTTAGCATGGTAACGGAGAACAGATAGTATTGCCACGTAAGCTTGGTGCGCATGAAGGATCTTGCATGAAGGTGATTGTTCCTATCTACTTCAGGAATGTACGAAGTCTATAAACGGTGATAACTTGTGATGGGTTATCACCCACCATGAAATCGATGGAAAATGAATGATGGAGAATGTCTTTTGCATTCAATGTAGTATGCTCAATGGTCAGGATTAAACCATTTGAGTTCCTTACCCTAATAGGTTTAGGGTTTAGGGTTTATGCTATCGACCTATCTGTTATCATATAAGGTCAATGTTGTGATTCTTTTAGAGGTTGTTGGCAAAAGTTGTGTGAGTATCTAAGAGAAGAGATACGTGATTCTTGCCAGACCAGAGGAGAGAAGTCATATCTGCAAAGTGTAAGTGCAAAAGGTGAAGACGAGCTTAAGTAGATTAGCATTGGCATTGAGTGCTATTATCAGGTCATTGTTATACCTGTTGACCTTTAACTGCTTCAACAATTATGAAATCCCCTAATAGGGTAGCCTTAATCGACTTGTTGAAAATCCTTTAACAAGGTAACTCAAAGATACTGAGTCATTGATATCCTTTATCTATTGAGTTCTTGAAATCCTCTAACAAGGTACCCTTAATAGGGCTTAACCCTTAACTGGGTGATCCCTAATAGGATCGGTTCCTAACAGAACCTATTGTATTTGTCTTTAACCGGATAAGGCTCCTAACAAAGAAGACTTCTAAAGAGTTCAAAAACAAGATTGTGGGTATTCATCCCCACCGTGGTTTTTCCTAGTTGGGTTTCCACATGAAAAATAGTTGTGTCAAGTGTGATGTTTTCTTCATGTGGTGTTATGATTGTTTTCTATGAAGCAGTGATGCATGTGGATCTTTCAGTAATATGTATGTCTTTGATGGTAGATTACCTATTCATTCATTAGGGTGAAATGGGAATGAAGTGTTAGATTATATGAGAAGATAAGGTCAACTAGTCTGTGCTTGTCTCAGTTATTTTGGGTTTTGCCGGTTGAAATCTGCTGAAGGACTGGTGTTACTGTTTCTCTATCAATGCATAGAATCTGCTGACAAACTAGTTTAAGTTTGTGTTTTTGTTTGTACTGATTCACCCCCCCCTCTCAGTACCAATTTGGCACTAGTTGTTCATAATTAAGTTATCAAAATGAACCACAACAACAATCTTTTCTTGCTTTTCTAGGAGAAAAATTCTGAATTTGGGTTCTAAAAGGAACAAAACAATATTTTATTTTTGCAAGCAAGGGCTAAAAAGAATCTCACCATCCTTTGGTGCTTAAAAGGATCACTTTTTAATTTTTGCAAGGAAAAAGAACCACACTTTAAATTTTTGTTCACAATCAAAGAGGGAAGTCCTTCCCCTTTTATTGATTTCTTTTGCTGACCACCAAGATCAAAGTTCTGCTTTGTTGACAAGGTTCTTTTCCTAGATTAGAAAATCATTCCTTTGAAGGAAATAAAAAGAAAACCATGTTTTTGTGGAGCAACATCTCCATATAGATCTTAGAAAATCATTGACTTCAAAGGTAAAAAGAACCTTGTTTGCCTTGTCTTGAAAGTAGAAGGTATATGCTCTCCCCTTAACTGGGTGATAAAAAATCTAGACTACTCTTACGCTTTCAGTCATACATCATTTACATCCTTTAGCAAGCCTGCCTTCCTGAGGGGTTGAAAAAATCTAAAAGTCATTTATGGCCGGTGTGAAGGGAATGACCTAAGTGGGGAACAGCTTTGAAGCCAAGTGTTCCAACCCACTATAATCAAATATGGAAAGTGACGAAAGTCTTTTTCAATGGTTGCAGACAATGATTAGCCTTCCCCCAATATCCTTGAGATATGTTAAGCTTTTGTTCTAAAGGTTGGGAAGCCTTCCGAGGGAGTTTATCACTGATGCTCGAAGAGGAAGCTCTATTATGAACCTTAGTATAGAAACCTTGAGCCGAGTCAGTAACCAGACATTTGTAATATCATAGCGCAAGGGTGGGGAAGAATCTGCCCCCAAGATCGCTCGCCATATATCTCTCAAGATAACTACTCAATTGTGAAGCAATTCACTTTGAGTTAATTTCTAGCAAAAGGCAAAAAAATAGGCGCCCTCTAGGGGGTGACACGACTATTTGAGCTGACAGAGTATCAGAACTATTGGGCTATGGTATTACCTATGACCTTTGAATAAAGAGTCTTTTTGAAGTGTATTCTTTATATCCAAACCTATTGAAACATTGGGGATTTGAACACATCCTCATAGAACATACACTTATTATTTAGATTAGGCAAAAATGATTGTCTCTTTGGTGCTGTGTCTTCATTTGTTACTTTAGAAAATCCTCTATCAGTATTAAAAACTCAAGGCAAAAACTCCAAAATTGCAGAAAACAACCCAGTCAAAATCTGTCAGGATAGTTTAGCACATAAGAGAAACTTCTTAGCGTGTTGCAACCATCCTTTAGTGCATCAAGCCCTATCTTTAGTGTGTAAAGTCTTAACAGTAGCATGTCACCAAAATCTAAAAACAACAGTTGTAGTTAGCGCATTCTGAAAATAGTTTAGCATGTGAAAACATCTGCTTAGCGTGTGGAAGTCAATATTTAGCGCATAGAGTATAAACAATAGTGCATCAGCGGCTCATATTAGTGCATGATCTTTTGAAACCAAAACTGAAACAAAATTAACTAACACAAAGAAGTAGCACATAGAATGGGGCAGCATAGCGTGTGGGGTCTTTCCCTTAGCACTTTGAAAATTTTTTGTAGCGCATACAGTCTCTGTTTCAGTGCGTGGTCGAAACCAGAAAAACAACAGGCAAAACAGAGGTAAATTTGGAAAATTTTGATAACATTTTCAGAAAATTCCTTTCATCAGCTTGAACCTCGTCACATAAAAATACCAAAAACAGAGTATCAAACGCTATTTCTAAAGCAAGTTTCTAATCAAACAAAAGTTGTCTAAACATCTAAAACTAGTCACATGATAAACATATCTATCCTATCAAAATTAGGAAACACCATCACAAGTGGCAAATAGATCCTTTGAATCAAGTGGATTTCTATCCCAAAACACACTTGTTTAAAAACTTCAAGTTGTCAAATCAAGTTTTCATATCAGGAGACTTTATCCATATCATTTGACGCACTTTGTCGTGAGGGGGCATCTAAACCTTCACTTTGATAAAGTAAAACTTGAGTTTCCAAAACAAGATAAACTAAATCCAAAACAACTCAAAGGAAACCATTGATCACTTGTGCATGACTAATCCTCATATTCTGAGAAGAAAGAATATTTATCGTAACACTAAGTTAAAGAAACAAAAACCAAGTCCTTCGAAGTTTGCCAAAAGATATAAATTTTTATACATCAATCGTCAACTCTTCAAATCTCATAGAACATTCCTTTGTCATGTATGACTCTATATTTAGAACAAATCAAATGAATTTGACAAAGAACCTTTGAAGACTAGAGCATTTTGCCAAAAATCCGCATTCAATCAACAAATCAATCGTGGAGGAAAGATTAATCCTGCATTCTTTCCCGATGAGTGCATCACTTACAACATACCTTGATTTGAATGACCAACCCCGGAGCAACATATCGAAGAGGATTTTATCCCCTTTATCATAGAAAGTTTCTACTAGATGCCTACTGTTACTCACTCTCAATGAAACAAACAAAGCAAAACAACACTGGAGTCAAACATGAATCGAAGGTTATCTAATCCTTTTGAAGGTCCGCATCTAGAGGAGCCTGAAATTATGAAAGAGCTCCTTCGAGAATGTTAAGAAAGTGCTTCCTTTCAAAAGCTTGTGGAAAGACTCATGGAAAATGACAAAGAAAAATATCTACTCATGCTCACAAGTAAAGGCATTAAACTTCTAGAAGATTTAGACACAAACATTTTTGGAACCGGATCTCAACATTATGAATATCAAGAATGATAAAGAGAAGAGGAAGCTCATGACCCTGAATAAAACATATCTGAACAAAATATACCGGAACTAAATATACCCGAGCAAAACACCCCAGAGAAAAACATACCATTCAACACACCTTTTCAACTGAGAACTAATGAAAGGGAAGAATTTCTCCCTTGGCAAAATAATGCACCTTTGATTTCTCTTACTCAACAAATGCAAATGTTACAAAGACAAATGCAAGACATACAACAAGGGACCACAATAAGGTATTCAGTAAATGAAATTTGTCCTTATCCATTTGATAGAAGATTGAATGTGGTGCCTTTTCCTCCAAACTCAGATGTTCCCAAATTTGACAAGTATGATGGAAAAAGAAATCCCCATGATCATGTTCAATAATTCTACATAATGAGTCTTGAATTTGCTCATGATGACACCTATTTGATGAGGTTATTCCCAAGAAGCTTGGGAGGACAAATAATGGAATGGTTACCCAAAATCACACCTCCTGTCAAATCATTCGATGAACTAGTCAACAAATTCATAACACAATATTCCTATAACATTCAACATGTTATCACCATGCTAGACATCTATAACACCAAACAGAAAAACAATGAAACATTCATGGTATTCCTTCAACGTTGGCGGTGTATGGTTTCAAGATATCCTCGGGATATCCCTAAAAAAAAAAGTGGAAATATTCATTGACAACTTAAATAGTGAGATGAGTTATAGACTCAAACTCCAATGCATACCATCTTTTGCTAAATTGATTGAGAATGGCATTCAAGTGGAAGAAGCATTTGTCAAGAAAGGAATGCTAAAATTCTTCAAAGAAGGAACAAGTTCATCACATTACAACAATCAAAACAACAACAATTTGGTCAAATCCAGGTTCTAGACCAGAAATAACAACAATGGAAATGAAGGAAGCAATGAATCAAATGATCCAAAATCTAAATAGCCCATGCTCCCATTATCAGGTAATGCTCAAGCTACAAAGAATCCCAAAAGTGCTAACCCAAACACTAACACTTGCACACCGAATACCAATCAGAGTCAACCCAACACCAATAACACAAACAACACCAACAATGTCCAAAACAAAAACACAAATCGAGGGCCTAATAATAATTAACGGGGTAACACCAACAATTTTCAAAAACGCATCTACACACCATTAGAACAATCACTGGAGTCAGCATTCAGAGAACTCCTGGCAAACAAAATTATCACTTTACCAGCAATCAGCAACTATGAACCACAAATCAAACCACCTTGGTGGAATGACTCACACTTTTATGATTTTTATTGCAACAAAGGTCATCAAACAAATGATTGCATGAGACTGAAAAACATTGTTCAGGACAT
Source organism: Cryptomeria japonica (assembly GCF_030272615.1). NCBI lineage: Eukaryota > Viridiplantae > Streptophyta > Pinopsida > Cupressales > Cupressaceae > Cryptomeria > Cryptomeria japonica. Next base: position 149,498,205 of record NC_081415.1, read on the forward strand.
GATTGATAGAGTTGAATTAACAGTTGATGGTCTCAAGACAAATGGTGACCACAAAGCCTTTAAAAATCCTCTTCCAAACTACAAGGAGGATGGAGCTTCAAACTCAAATGATACACATGGAGCTCACATCAATCACATCTACAATAACACCATCAATCACATATCCGCTATAGACAATCAAGTGAGCATCATCACAATACGAGATAAGCATGATCATGAATCTATCAATGTAACAATCAGAGCTCAAAAATATGTCTTGAAGGGACATATGTCAATGACAAAAACCATACCCAAAATTCAATATGATCTAGTCAACCAACTATGCAAAACTCCTGCTCAGATATCCATACTAGAGTTGCTAAAACTTTCGCCAAAACACAAAGATACATTGGAACAAGCATTATTAGAAACAAACGTACCTCAAGATCTGGATGCTGACAAATTCCAAGCCATGGTTGCTCATATGACAGGGCCTCCTAATATCACTTTTTCTGAGCATGGTAATATCTCATTGAGTCATCCAAATAATACTCCTCTCCATATTGAAGTCATAGTCTATAAACACTGAGTTAAACGAGTATTAATAGATGGAGGAGCTAGACTCAATATTTGTACCTTAAAACTTATCTGTGCATTAGGCTTCTCTGAGGAGTCTATTGATCCATGCAAAAAGATTACTATAAAGGCATATGATGATGAAGAAAGATCCTCTAAAGGGACAGTGATGTTGCCAATATAGGTAGGACCTATGCAGAAAGATGTTATGTGCCAAGTCTTAGACATAGATCTCACATACAATATCTTATTAGGTCAACCTTGGATACATGAAATGCAATCAATGCCTTCTACATATCACTAGTGTGTAAAATTTCCCTACAATGGATAGGAGATTTCTATATCAGCTGATTATAATCCATTTCAACATTGTAATGCAATGGGGGTAGCCCAAGACAACCTGGTTCCGCATAATTGAAAAAAACAAAATTCCTTAGCACCAGATCTTTAGCAGGAAAAGTCTACATCACTGTCTAGAGATTTCAAGCAAAAACTGAAAATCAAAGAGCAGGACATGGAGGAATACTCTCTAAAACCCATTTGTTTGGCTAACTTACCAGCATCACCTAAATCTCATGGATTACCTACCACATCAATACATCAAGCAACTCAGCCCATCACCAAGTTTGATGGCACATTTATCCAGCTCGACACTCTAGAACATGAATCAGAGGAAAAGGACATCCTTAGTTGGTTATACAAGGATGAAGAAGAAAATAACAGAGCAACTACTATGGAAGTGGTTATACCAACACACCTGTATGGAAAAGGCTACTTAATCATGCAACAAATGGGATACAATGGAAAAGGATCTATTAGAAAGCATATGAAAGGTGTTATAGAACCAATAGATCCTCATTCACAGTCCAGTAGAGACAAAACAGGATTGGATTATGAACTCACTATAATACCAAGAAAAACACCATGCAAATATCAAAAACCTCAGTGGAAAGCAAAGAAGAAGTACAAAGAAGAATCTTGGCAAGAGGCACTATTTGAGTTGGCAGAGAAAATACGTAAAGAACATGAACATCATGAAAGGAAGCAACATCAAGCAGAGCCCATCATTCAAAAGAAGGCAACATCTACAGAAGTACATCATATCCTAGAACCAATATCCAATAAAGCAGAATCACCTCTTGATAACATCATTCCTCCTCAAAGAGGGACAATATATGAACAAATACAAAGAGTAGAAGCAGGATCTGACACAGAGTCTGAGAAAACTATCAAACTTGTATCAATCATCAAAGACTTGTTTTCACCCTACAACATACCAGTCTACAACATGGAAAGAATATGGGATACTACCTCTGAGACTAATTCCAATGAATATGAATGGGGCAACTATTCTAATATTACTAAAGATATTTGTGAAAATGATAGTCATACACCCATTTCTCAAAATGCACACAGCACAGAACCTAGACCACTTGAATTTGGTCCACAAAATATCTATGACACCAAGGAAAATGAGTAGCATCATTATGAGCAAGTCTATACGGAAGATATCATCGAAGACCTCGATGAAATCCTTAACTTCTTTAACACCTAGTCCAATCACGAAGATACCTCCATCATGACACTTACAACAGCTGAACTTGATCCACTTAATGACTCCTTACCACTTGTCTTTCCTGACCTCATAGACTGGGACGAACCTAAAATTCATGATATACCAATTTTCCCAAATGACGAACCCATTATCCATTACTTGTGTACTGTTAACACGAAAACAAACTCTACCAGTGAACAAGGTAATGATGTCTACAATCCTGGGAGTGCCAAGTCTCTCAGTCGCAAAAATGAAATCAATAAAGGATCTATTGCTGAAAACTAGTCAATGGTAGCAATGGATCACAAAAAAGTAAAAATCAAGGATGTATCTGAGGGTGAAAACCTTTTTAAGGAACCTAAAGATGGGAGACTTGACACTCTTCCAGAGCATTATCATGAGTGCTCACCCATATTAATTTAGCCCACTCAATCAATCAACATTGGTACTACAGAAGCAACCAAAAACATACACCTGGCAGAATCTCTAATAAAGGAAGAAAGATCAAAATTTATCAAATTTTTTAAAGAAAAGCAAATAAAATTTGCTTGGTCATATGCAGATATACCCATGATTGATCCACAGTTAATCATGCATCACTTGTCCATTACTCCAGGAGCTAAGTTGGTTAAGCAAAAATTGTGGAAGATGAATCCACATGTAGAACTCATGGTTAAAGTTGAACTCAAGAAACTATTAGATGTCGGATTCATTCGACCTATCAACTATGCAGAATGGATTTCCAACATCATTCCAGTATCAAAACCAGATGGTAGTATCAGAATATGCACTGATTTTAGAGATGTCAACAAAGCCTATCCAAAAGATGACTTTTCTTTACCCAGTATCAACATAATTGTAGACCTCATAGAAGACCATGCAATGTTATCACTGATGGATGATTTTTCAGTCTATAATCAAATTAAGATAGCCCCAAAAGATCAAGATAGAACAACGTTTACCTATCCTTGGGGAACGTACTGTTGGAATGTTATGCCTTTTGGCTTAAAGAATGCAGACACCGCTTATCAATGAGCAATGACAACAATTTTTCATAACATGATGCGTACCTTCATGGAAGACTATGTGGATGATTTACTAGCTAGGTCTTTCACCAGAGCAGAACATCTAAGCATCTTAGAAAATATTTTTGATAGATTAGAGAAATTCGAAGTTAGGCTCAACCCTAAGAAGTGTGTCTTTGGGGTTACATCAGGAAAGCTACTAGGCTACATAGTTTCAGCTAAAGGTATCGAAGTGGATCCAGCAAAGGTACAAGCCATTATGGAGATGCCACCACCAAAGAACATCAGTCATCTCAAATCTCTACAAGGATGACTCTAATCAATTAGGCGATTCATTGCTCAATTAGTAGATAAAATTCTCCCATTTAACCATTTGCTACATAAAAATGTGTCATTTAGATGGGAAGCCAAATGTGCAGAATCTTTCTATCAAATCAAACAATATCTAATGAACCCACCAGTTTTAGTACCACCAATAGTAGGGAAGCCACTCATTCTCTACATTTCAACAATAGATATATCACTGAGGACATTGTTAGCACAAGAAGATCAATAAGGCAAGGAACGAGATATATACTACATCAACAAGACATTGAACAGATATAAATTAAACTATACATTCATTGAGAAAACTTGTCTAACAGTAGTATTTGCCTCTCAAAAGTTTAGACATTACATGCTAGCACACACAATTAAGCTAGTGGCAAAAATTGACCCTCTCAAATATCTACTCAGCAAGGAAGCTCTTACTGGCAGATTGGCTAAATGGGTCATGATTCTTAGTGAATTTTCAAATACAACACAAGTAATATCATGCTAGATTAGTGACATGATCTATACAGATGGGGAGGCTACAAGATTTTTCTTTCAGATCAAAACTCCCCCTGACCTAAAGCTCTAAGCTTAATTTCTAGAGGAAGAGGTGCCTACACTAGATTCTAGCACTTTAGGCTCACTTGCTTTGTTCCCATTCTTCTTTCTCCACACCAAGTTTTCCTTCTTTTTTGATTCATCACTCTTCATTGCACTCTTTTCAATAGATTTTTCCTCATTTCATTTCCTACATTGGTTAGCATAATGTCTTGGCTGATTGCAATTAAAACAACTAGAAATTTTCTTCTCAAATCTTACCAGATGAGATCTATATTTGCATTGAATAGCTTTGTGTCCATAGATATTGCAATTGTAATAATGTCCTTGAAAGTTAAAACTTATTTGCAGCAATCAGGTTATAACTTTGATTCACAACATGATTCCTACAAAGGCTTTTCTTATGTCCAAACATCTTGCAGTTATAACATTGAATGCTTCTACAGTTCACTGATATGTATCCAAATTTATTGCATTTAAAACAATAGCCATTAGAAGATTGGGTACCTTTGTGCACTGGGTTGTCAAGTCGATGGTTTTCTTGCACTTGATTTTTTATTTTGGGATTTCTTCTCATCTTTTGACTTCTTCTCTGTATCAGCTTTGATTTCTTCTCATCTTTTGACTTCTTCTCTATATCAACTTTGACTTCCTTAATTTCTTCTTTAACATTCTGATCTGAGTACACAGTGGTTTCGTAGCCAAGTCCATTTTTGTCTAACTTGTTGTATGTTGATTAAATTTCCTAGGATCTTTCTATTGTCAAGGATCTTGTTCTTAGCCTTTTGATTCCTCACTTCTTGTTCATGATTTTCATATTCTTTAGATTTCAGTTGTAATGTCTCTTTTAGGAAGTTCTCTAACTTATCCTTTTTCTCTATCTTCTACATTAGGTCTTCGATGGTCTCATTTGCTTGATTCAACTGATTGTTAACCTCATTAAGTATCAACTTAAATTTTTGGATTTTTTCTCTCACCTTCTATACACATTCATTTGCAATGTTCATATTTTCCTTCAGTTCTTCATTCTTTTATTCAACACTTCCCAAATCTTCAAGGGTTGTCTTCAATTCTTTATCCATCTGAAATTCTTCATCCAATTATATAGGTTTCATGGCTCAAACAACATAGATCTCCCTCAAGTGGTTAGGCTTTCCAAGTATGGGACTAAAGCTCTGATACCAATTGTTGATTAGGTTGAAGGCACTAGAATACTAAAAGGCTGAGTGAATCAGTATTCCCACTTAAATAAAACAATAAACTTTTTACCAATTGAAACTGTCCTCAAAATTAAAACAAATAATGTTGAATAAACAAGAAGAACACAACCACAAGATGAACACCCAAATTTGTACATGGAAAACCCAAAAAGGGAAAAATCACAGAGAGTGTTAACTCTCAGGAAAATATAACTAGTTATAGTTGTGTTTACAAATAGGTGGCACACTACTGGGTGGCTCACTGTTAGACTGCTCATTGCGGATACAAAAGAAACAGCTAACTACCAGAATGCTCACTGCAATTGAAAGGGGTGAATTGATAAATTCTGCATCTCCAAATGCATGGGATCAGTTCCAAGTTAAGATCATATTACAAACCTTGGACTTTACAAAAGATCTGATTAGAGATCTTTGCACTACTATTTTCTAGCACGTCTAGTAAAGGACTACTACACTATTGATTTCCTTCATTGTCTACAACTCTCACATACAGTGCTTCTTTTGCTAACAAGTATCTTCTGCACATCACACACACTCACTCTTGATCAATTTTTTTCTCATTCATTATGTAGCATCATAAAATTGCGACCTTACAATTTTGAACCACATTTGGGTCTTTGCATTGGCTGACGAATCCCTAGGCCTGACTAGAGACCCGAGACATGCTCAAAACACCATAAACTTGCACCTCACACTACTCCTTCTCTTTGCCTATCCTAAATTAGGGAAGGAAAGGGGAATGGCACCCCTATCCCCCCTAGGAAAGAGGCATGGTGCCCCTATCCTCCTAAGACAGGGGTGTGGCACCCCTATCCTTGCCTTATTTTGGGGCTCCCTTAATCTATTGTTGCATTGGGCTTGACAATTGTGAGCACAAAATTTTTTTCCTATGTCAGCCTAAGATGGAAAATCAATCAATAACCCTAATTAGCAAGTACATAAAGAGTTTTTTCCCCTCCTATTTGCATAAGTGAAATTCAACAAGTTAGTCGATGATAAGCGAAATTGATCACAAGTGAAATCAAGTGCAAACATTCAAGTATCCATTGAGCATCTCAAATGTCCCTTCCAAGGCTAGGTTCTGCATTCAAGTTAAGGATTAAACCATTGGAGAGGAGATCTCTTTCAACATTCAAGACATTCTATTCGACATATCCTTCAAACAACTCTATCAACATTTCAATTGCATCCTCTCTTGAGGTTAATTCTACTTTAGACATTTCCTTTCACTTGCTTGCAAGTATTTTTCATTGTTTGGTTAATTCCAAACCAAGGTTTGACCTGAAGAAAAACCCCCAATCCCAATAAGATTTCCTCTCTTTTCTGTGTGTAGGTTGCAGGTGCACAACTATAAATGTAGGTTTAGGCTTCATTTTCAGAGATGGAGAAAACCTTTTTGGCATGCGAATTTTTTGGAAGACCGAGTACACTTTCAACCTAGTCTTGACAAATTTTTCTCAAATTTATAGGGGAGATTCATCTTGATATTTTACTACTAATTCTAGGTGCACATCTTCATCTCGCATCTCTATCTCAAGATATAATCATTTCTTTCTCATCTCCATGCTTAGTTTCAATTCACTTAATTCAACTTGACTATTTTAAAAGAGGTTATAACTTTGATTCACAACATGATTCCTACAAAGGCTTTTCTTATGTCCAAACATCTTGCAGTTATAACATTGAATGCTTCTACAGTTCACTGATATGTATCCAAATTTATTGCATTTTAAACAATAGCCATTAGAAGATTGGGTACCTTTGTGCACTAGGTTGTCAAGTCGATGGTTTTCTTGCACTTGATTTTTTATTTTGGGATTTCTTCTCATCTTTTGACTTCTTCTCTTTATCAGCTTTGATTTCTTCTCATCTTTTGACTTCTTCTCTATATCAACTTTGACTTCCTTAATTTCTTCTTTAACATTCTGATCTGAGTACACAGTGGTTTTGTAGCCAAGTCCATTTTTGTCTAACTTGTTGTATGTTGATTAAATTTCCTAGGATCTTTCTATTGTCAAGGATCTTGTTCTTAGCCTTTTGATTCCTCACTTCTTGTTCATGATTTTCATATTCTTTAGATTTCAATTTTAATGTCTCTTTTAGGAAGTTCTCTAACTTATCCTTTTTCTCTATCTTCTACATTAGGTCTTCGATGGTCTCATTTGCTTGATTCAACTGATTGTTAACCTCATTAAGTATCAACTTAAATTTTTGGATTTTTTCTCTCACCTTCTATACACATTCATTTGCAATGTTCATATTTTCCTTCAGTTCTTCATTCTTTTATTCAACACTTCCCAAATCTTCAAGGGTTGTCTTCAATTCTTTATCCATCTGAAATTCTTCATCCAATTATATAGGTTTCATGGCTCAAACAACATAGATCTCCCTCAAGTGGTTAGGCTTTCCAAGTATGGGACTAAAGCTCTGATACCAATTGTTGATTAGGTTGAAGGCACTAGAATACTAAAAGGCTGAGTGAATCAGTATTCCCACTTAAATAAAACAATAAACTTTTTACCAATTGAAACTGTCCTCAAAATTAAAACAAATAATGTTGAATAAACAAGAAGAACACAACCACAAGATGAACACCCAAATTTGTACATGGAAAACCCAAAAAGGGAAAAATCACAGAGAGTGTTAACTCTCAGGAAAATATAACTAGTTATAGTTGTGTTTACAAATAGGTGGCACACTACTGGGTGGCTCACTGTTAGACTGCTCATTGCGGATACAAAAGAAACAGCTAACTACCAGAATGCTCACTGCAATTGAAAGGGGTGAATTGATAAATTCTGCATCTCCAAATGCATGGGATCAGTTCCAAGTTAGGATCATATTACAAACCTTGGACTTTACAAAAGATCTGATTAGAGATCTTTGCACTACTATTTTCTAGCACGTCTAGTAAAGGACTACTACACTATTGATTTCCTTCATTGTCTACAACTCTCACATACAGTGCTTCTTTTGCTAACAAGTATCTTCTGCACATCACACACACTCACTCTTGATCAATTTTTTTCTCATTCATTATGTAGCATCATAAAATTGCGACCTTACAATTTTGAACCACATTTGGGTCTTTGCATTGGCTGACGAATCCCTAGGCCTGACTAGAGACCTGAGACATGCTCAAAACACCATAAACTTGCACCTCACACTACTCCTTCTCTTTGCCTATCCTAAATTAGGGAAGGAAAGGGGCATGGCACCCCTATCCCCCCTAGGAAAGAGGCGTGGTGCCCCTATCCTCCTAAGACAGGGGTGTGGCACCCCTATCCTTGCCTTATTTTGGGGCTCCCTTAATCTATTGTTGCATTGGGCTTGACAATTGTGAGCACGAAATTTTTTTCCTATGTCAGCCTAAGATGGAAAATCAATCAATAACCCTAATTAGCAAGTACATAAAGAGCTTTTTCCCCTCCTATTTGCATAAGTGAAATTCAACAAGTTAGTCGATGATAAGCGAAATTGATCACAAGTGAAATCAAGTGCAAACATTCAAGTATCCATTGAGCATCTCAAATGTCCCTTCCAAGGCTAGGTTCTACATTCAAGTTAAGGATTAAACCATTGGAGAGGAGATCTCTTTCAACATTCAAGACATTCTATTCGACATATCCTTCAAACAACTCTATCAACATTTCAATTGCATCCTCTCTTGAGGTTAATTCTACTTTAGACATTTCCTTTCACTTGCTTGCAAGTATTTTTCATTGTTTGGTTAATTCCAAACCAAGGTTTGACCTGAAGGAAAACCCCCAATCCCAATAAGATTTCCTCTCTTTTCTGTGTGTAGGTTGCAGGTGCACAACTATAAATGTAGGTTTAGGCTTCATTTTCAGAGATGGAGAAAACCTTTTTGGCATGCGAATTTTTTGGAAGACCGAGTACACTTTCAACCTAGTCTTGACAAATTTTTCTCAAATTTATAGGGGAGATTCATCTTGATATTTTACTACTAATTCTAGGTGCACATCTTCATCTCGCATCTCTATCTCAAGATATAATCATTTCTTTCTCATCTCCATGCTTAGTTTCAATTCACTTAATTCAACTTGACTATTTTAAAAGAGGTTTACTTTACTTTCCAAATTAATTGTCAATTCATTTAGCATTCAATCTCTCTACATTGAGATTGGATCTATTGAATTCAACCACCCCTCTTTTAAATGTAATGTGCATGAGAAGTTGAAGGGAATCCCTTGTGAAACTTTCACTCCTTTCTTGAGGAGGGTAAAGCTTTCCACTTGATCTCCTCTCATCACATTTTCACCCCATTATATTTCTGTGAACCTGACATCTTACATGCTTGACATTCAAAATTATTGCATATTTTTCACTTACAAGTTTAATTTTCTTGCAATTTACAAAACCTAGTGGTTAATTCAATCAAACCCTAGTTGTTAAAATTGAAATTGAACTTGTGTTTTGTAAAAATTGCTATCTATTGTTTTAGAACTGAGAATTGCATTGCTTGTCAAATTCAATTTCTTCATTGTCTTGTTTAATTTGCAAATCAAATTTACAAAATTAACTAGTTAATTGTCAAAACCCTAATTTTCAAAAAGCAACTTGAACTTGTGCAAAAATTAGATTTAGATTTAATTTTCAGATTTGGAACTATTATGAGATTTGTCCTCTTGCCTAAAATTCAAAATTTCAATTTCCCTCCTTTTTCCAAAATTTAAAATTTCAAAATTAAGTGGTTAGATCCTAAAACACTGATTTTCAAAATGACTTGGATTTTGTGTAAATTTCAATAAATTTCAATCAATTTCAGTCTTCTAAATATTATTTAAGGTGGCTTTATCCATTAGGTTTGACCTTTTTCAAGTTTGCAATTCAATTTCTTATCTTTTTCAAAACCCTAATAGGGTCCTATTTTAACATTCAAACCTTAATTTCATCTATCTAAAATTCGTAAAATTAACCAATTTTGGGGGGTTAGCTCTAAAATCATTGTATCTTCCATCCTTGAAAATTGATGAAAAAGGTGGATGGACCAGGTGCACTTTCAACCTGGTCCTCAACTTTTTTCCTGAAATTTTGGGAGACTATTATGATAGTATTTAATTTGCTTAAATCCAAAAAATGGTTGGTTTTTTCAAATTTGGATCCCTGTAAAATAAAATAAAAATCCCAATTTCAACATCACAACCTTCAAGGAAACATTTAAAATTAGGTGGCTAACTATAATTTGCCCTAAATTTAAAATCTTAATTTTGTCAATTTTAATTTTGAAATTAAGTGGTATCCCATTGGCCCTAATTTTAAATTTTATTTTCTTTTTATTCATCATAAATTTTCTTGGAGATTTTGTCATTCTTTTTTCCACAAAGTTCAAATTGAATTTTGCATTATTCAATTTTGTAAACTTTGTTCCCAAAATTCAAAATTCAAATTTTCCCTCTAGTGCATGAGTGTTACAACTTTTAGTCCTTCCTACACTATCCCCGTTAGATGAAGCATTATCATTAAGGCTTCCCAAGGTGATAGGGAGGCAACCTAGTTTGCCATAAATATGGTTTCTTTGATGGTTTGCTTCTATCCTTTTCTGGGTTCCAAGTCTACCCCTCTAGACTTCTAAGGGCTTCCCTACCATTTGTTTTCTTATCTCACCTTCCTCAAGTTCAAAAAGTAATATTTCTCACTAAATCCTTGCAGGGGTTTAGGACACACACACATTCACTCTCTTTTTGCAAACCCACCCATCTTGTTTGGTTTAGCAAACTTTTCCCTATGGTTACACAATGTCTCATTTTCAGGCTTGTAGCCTTCTAGATCTTTTCCTAGTTCTCAGCAGTTTCCTTCCCCTACAAGTTATCTCCTTCAAATTACTAATACCTAGTCAAACTATCACCAAGCTCGCCTAGGCTCAGTATGCAGAAATGGGGATTGCCATTTCCTAGTCTCTCTCAAATGAAAACCTAGTGTACATTTCTAGCTCTGCTTGACAATCTCCAAAGATCTTGTGGAGTTTCAATTCAAAGCCATTTGATTATTACAAATAGGGAGCAAAAACTAAAAAGGAAATCTTTATTTACAGATCCCAAATTTTTTCACGGGTTCAAACCAGCAACTCACAGAACAGAGAAATGAAACAATTACATTAACAACTTACATGAAACGAACAAAAATGAAACTCTAATTGAAAACTGGAAAATGGACTTATTTATTGCATTTTAGTAAAACAATATGTGTCCTCTGAGGCAATCAACAAAAAACGATCAATGATCTAAGATCAAAGATATATGATTAACCATTAGCCTCTTATAGATGCATGTTGGGTCTTTTTATACATACATCCTCTATTTGGAACTCCTCCTATTGAACGAGATAAATCTCATTGCTAACCATTTCCATTTGCAACTGCACCAATGGTTTGAAATTTAACCATCTACAATAGTTTGCATTCATGAGAAACATAATATCCCACATGCACAAAGAAGTCAGGTCAGTTCATATTCATTAACATTGACAAGACCATCTTCAGTGTCTAAGTGTTTACCTTTTGGACTTTGGTTTGAGTGCACACCCGCAGTCGGTCTCTACTCCTTCGGCCATCAGTAAGACCACAAATGCATTGCTCCAATCTCCTGATGAACTAGTAGAGGACTCCTCCGATAGTCAATGACATCTTGATCATCCGATCTTCCTTGATCTGCTTGATCTTTATCTCAGCTGAACTACTCTCTCTTTTGCCATGGTGTTACTTCCTGGTTTGTCCGCACATCCAGCTAGGCACCACCTGACCTACCATTGAACTGCCACCTCACTAGTTGCTATGTCACAGGGGATAAATAGCAAGTATAATCATCATGCGGTATAGCGACAAGCATTCGATCATCCCAAAATTTCTCACCCGTTAACTTGCCTGAGCTAGTCTCTTGTCGGGTCCCACTAGTTGGTCACCAAGTCATGGGGAATAACTTTCATGCATCTCTCCTTTGCAGTATAGCAACCGTCGTTGATCCACCTTCAACCTGCTTAGTCGTTAACTCACCTTTTGTTTGCACGTGCTTTATTGCCAAGTCATGAGGTTTATCTGGCGATCATCTTCCCATTGCGGTATAGAGACAGTCATTGGCTCATCCATGATCACCGTCTGAATATAGGTCAAGTTAATCATCCGAGTAATGTGAAACTGCTCCTTCTGATACTCGATACAACCACTCCAAACTTTGGCAAACTCATCAGGGTAAGACTTGCCGATCGGAGGTAGGTCTTGTCGATAAGAGAAATTTTAAAAACTGCAATTAAACAACAATACAAATGGACTAGAGCTAGTCCTTATGTATTTACATGACCACTAGAAGGTCTCACAAGTCAAAATTGGTTAAGGGCATTTCAACCCTTAGGTGCTCCTGAACCACAAGGTGTAATTCCCAAAGAGATGGAGCCTAATTTGGGTGACTTCTTCAATGAGGATAATGCTAATGATTCCCATCCTAATAACATCCCTATCTACCCAATTGATGATTTCAATGATGAAGAAGAATCTTTGACTACAGTTTCCATAGATCAACTTTCAAAATTGGACAATCAATTCGACAACTTTCAACAAAGGATGTCCCAAGAATATCCTAATAGTGAAGCTCTTCCATTAATTGAAGGTATTTAAAAGTGATAAGAATGGAATTGATATATTGTGTGGTATTTCTCATATTGTTGATTCTAATGTCATGCCTATAAAGAGTTGTGTTGAGAACTTAGGTTATTCACAACCTTCTACACAAATCAATCATTCTATTTATTTGACCACTTCAATGACCAGCATTTCTACTTTCACTTCAAACATCATGGATACATCAACTCAAAATGTCATACCTACAACCATTAGTCATGGGGGAAATTCCTCTTCCTCAAGCAATCCTCCATCTTTAGCTATACCTTTAATGAGTATTCCTAATGTCTCTCAACCAATCAATGTGACACAAGGGGGCATTTCATCCATTTTCTTTGTCCCTCCTTTCAGTGTCCAATTTCCTACTCAATCATCGCCTATGCCTAATTACCATAGTATTCCACCACCTTATTCTAAATCAATTCCTTCTTACAATAACATAACACCATGTTCTCAATCAAACATGTCTAACATAAATTCTTCAACTGAAGCAACCATTAATAACCTCACTCAAACTATGTCATCATTGAAATAACAAATCACTTCTATGAGTCAATCCAAGTTTAGTGTGCCCACATTCGATGTTGTGAGCCCACTTTCTCTTGATATTGTTAGAGTTGTCCCTCCTAAACATGTTGAATTCCCTCAATTGGAACTCTATCATGAAAAAGTGATCATTTAACACATGTCAAAATATTCCAAACTTTGTGTACTGACTTTGCTTATGATCAAAGATTGCTTGCCAAATTATTTACTAGAAAATTAAGAGAGTGAGGATTTGAGAATAGAGGCAAGGTGGTAATATTTATCTATCCCTCTACTTTAAAATAAAGGGGGGTTGTATTTAATTGAAGCATCATTACCGTAGTCATATTTGCATCTTCTAGGCTCTTAACCTGCTTCACTACACCCTTCAACTAGTATCATCGGGTTACTGGCCTTATGACTTGCCTACATACATGCTCCTAACTAAGGCTTTACAATGGTATTTTTTTTTCCCTTAATATTCTATTACTTCTTTTCAACAATTAGCAAATGCTTTTATTCAACAATTTCAAAATAACATAGGTCCTAAAATCACTTTGACTGATTTAATGCATTGTAAACAAGGTGTTAAAGAAAAAGTGACTGATTTCATTGGTAGATATAAGCATTTGTGTTCTCAAATTTCTTTGACAGTGCTTGATAATGATATTCAAAGAATTTTCATTTCTAATTTGCAAAAAGATATTAGGGACAAAGTTATCCTTTCTGAGTTTACTTCCTTTCCGTAGTTGTAAAAGACACTTCACAATTATCAACTGACTATGATTCAACTAGAGAAATTTACTCCTATGGCTCTTGATAAGGGTGAGAGTGCTCAACAACCATTTGTGAAGTTCAAACTAAGTAAAGGCTTCATCAAATTCAATGACACAATCAACAACAACAATGTGAATGCTACAACAGGTGTGCCTTCTATTTCTAAATTTTTCAAAAGAGAAAGACAATTTGCTCCTTTGAATGAATCATTGCATAGAATTATGTCTCAATTATTATAGAGAAATGTTATCAAACTTCCTCCAATAAAACCAATTGACCCTTCTAAGGCAGCCTCACCTTACCCTGATAATAATTCTTTTTGTCAATTTCATCATCAACTTGGTCATGATACTGAGAAATGTTTTGCATTAAAAAGTAAGATTCAAGACTTGATTGATAATAATATTGTATCTATGGAAAGTGTGAATGATAAGGGAAACAATCTAGTATCTCCTCCTAATCAAAATCTTAAGATTTTCACTAATCCTTTACCCTCTCATACGTCTAATGTGATTAAGATTGAACATACCTCTTTCTCTCCCTCTAATTTCACTACCACAACTCAAAATTTGGTGAATATGATAGAGAAAAAAGAAACATCTAAGGATCCATGTATCACATTTGACCCTAGTTAGACCACTAGAGCAAGCGATGGCATTGTATACATAGTTGTGAAGATTCAAGACAAACCTTGTCGAGGTGTTTTTATCGATCCCTCTTCCATGGTTATTGTTATCATTGAGGAATATCTTTATAATTTATGTTTTCATAAACCAATCTATGATGATACTAATATGGTCATTAACCTATTAGATGGATTTTATTATCCTACCATTGGTTCTATCACACTCCCTATTGAGGTTCAGACTAAATCTATGGAAGTCAACTTTTTTATCATTTCTTCCTCTAAACAATTCTATGTGAAGTTACGATACCCTTGGCTATATTTCATGAATGCTATTTCTTCTCCAATCCATAAGTGTTTGAAATCTCCCCACAATGGATAAATCATAACTTAACCATAGCTTATTTTGACCAACCTAAAGAAGCCCAGGTGTTCCTATTGATTACTTTTGGCCTCAACAATTTCAATCTCTTCCACCAAGAAGTGATGCTCTCTTTAAATCCTATCAAAAATGAAAGAAAGATATGATATTATCATTAAGCCAACCTCACACTCCAAAACATGATATTCCCATTATTCTTGAAGATGAAGTTCTTCCTTTGACGAATAGAACTAATCTTCCTCCTAAGGAAGATTTGCAACCTATTCCTATGGAAGAAACTATGCCTTCTCCTAAGAAGAACAATAATTTTCCTCCTAAGGTTAGACCTATACCTCTTCCTCATGATGGACTTGGTATCCTTCCTACACCAAACATTCCTCCTTTATATGGTGTAGTTCCACCTCCTTTCTCTTACAGAGAGAAGGGACTTTCCTCTCCTCTTGTTCAACCTAGGAGACATCAACCTAAACCTCCAACTACCAAAGATGGGAATATTCCTCTTTCAACAAATATTCCTCCTTCTTCTCATTCTTCCACTAAGACTCGACATAATCATTGTGTGAAAGAACACCGATAAAAGAATTGTGCTCAAGCTCATGAAGTTTTTCCTCAAAATATTCAATCTTCCAAAAATCCAACAGTTGACATGATTCCCTTTTCTCCTAAGCAAGATGTTGAACCTAAATCTCTAAATCATAAGTTACAAAAAAAATGTGATGGTTTTACTTCTATTCATGTTCATGCTCCTCTTTCTATAAATCTTGATGAAAAGATAGGCAAAAATCTTAATCATGATGGTAATACAACTCCTAATGCTTGTGATAGTGAATATGAATATGTTGATGTTGACAAACATTTATCTGCATAATTTTTTCAAAAGCCTTAATCCTAGCTCCTTGAAATGAATAAAGATACTTAGCACATGATCATAGTCCTTGTTTTTATCTTGTGATAGCTCCATCTACTATGCTCAATCTTGCTCCTCTGGCATGTTTCCCTCCTTCCCAAAATAGTGATCAACAAGATCGGGAGGTGGATGTCATTCTAGACTAGCTACATTAGCACCGTAGATCCTCTACCTCTCTCTCTCTCTTCTTTCTCTTTTGTGACCATTCTTCTATGTGTATCCTTGTTCTTCTATTTTCCCTAGTGATGTCTACTTGAGGACGATACAAAGCATTGAGATCTATGTTGGTCTCTTTCATGTTGACTCAAAACACACATGTGTTCCCTTTCTTCCAAGGTGGTTTCCTTTCTTTCGGGAATGAGGACTATTATATGCATTTATACATGATATACATGAGTTATCATACAACATACTAACCCAAAGGAAAGAGAAATCGCCTCATTCTATGTGTTTTGTGTTCATTATCCTTGGGTTTATTCCTCGATTAGGGGCTAAATCCTCATGTTAATGTTCTTCCTCTCTTTCTCTCTCTTGGGTTTATCCTACCTTAAATAAATCGCTCCTAATAAGGTGTGTGCGATCTCTTTAATGTAGTTCCATACACTCCACTCATATTCTCCTTCTTGATACTTGGAGTTACTTAGAGAACTTTGTCTTTTCTTTGTAATTTTTGGTATCCTTTCTTTTTCATGACTCATAGTGAGGGGAACCTTGCTACTTCTAGTCATGGTTCTCTCCCTTTTGATCTTCCCTTTTACTTTGTCAATAAAAGTCATAATATCCTTACTCCATTGGGGACTTGGTGTATCTTGCCTCCTTGACATGGTGAAAGTCTTTCAATCTTATTTCCTTGTACTTTATTCATAGTATTGGTGTACGCTTATACTCCCACTAAAGTGTGGGCTAAATGTAGAATCATAAAATTTTGACCTTGCAATTTTTGACTATGTTTGGGTCTTCACACATGCAGACGAATCTCTAGGCTTGTCTGGAGACCCGAGACATGCTCAAAACACCTAAAAATGCACCCCCCACTGCTCTTTGTCTTTGCCTATCCTAAATTAGGGCAGGATAGGAGTGTGGTGCCCCTGTCCTCCTGAGATAGGGGCATGACACCTCTATCCCTACCCTATTTTGGGGATCCCTTGACCTATCCTTGCATTGGGCTTGTCAACTGCAAATGGGAAAAAAATTTCCTATGTCAACCTAAGAGGAAAAATGAGTCAAAAACCCTAATTGGCAAGTATATAAGGATCATTTTCCCCTCCTATTTTCATAAGTGAAATTTATCACAAGCAAAATTAAGTGCAAGCATTGAATCATTCAAGCACCCATTGAGCATCTAAAGTCTCCCTTTGAAGGCTAGGTGTTGCATTCAAGTCAAGGACTCAACCATTGTAGAGGAGATCTCTTTCAACATTCAAGACATTCTATTCCACATATCCTTTCAAACAACTCTATCAACATTTCAATTGCATCCTCTCTTGAGGTTAATTCTACTTCAGACATTTCCTTTCACTTACTTGCAATTATTTTTTATTATTTGGTTAATTCCAAACCGGGGCTTGACCTGAAGGCAAACCCCCAATCCCAACAACATTTTCTCTCTTTTCTATGTGTAGGTTGTAGGTGTGTAGCCATGATTGCTGGTTTAGGCTTCATTTTTGAAGATGGAAAAACCCTTTTTGGCGCATGGATTTTTTGTAGGACTAGGTACACTTTCAACCTAGTCTCGACAAATTTCGCTCAAATTTACAAGGGAGCTTTGTCTTGACATTTTACTACTAATTCCAGGTGCACAACTTCATCACGCAATTCTATCTCAAGATATAATCATTTCTTTGTCATCTTCATGCTTAGTTTCAATTCACTTAATTCAACTTGTCTATTTTAAAAGAGAGTTACTTTACTTTCCAAATTTATTGTCAATTCATTTAACATTCAATATCTTTCCATTGAGATTGGATCTAGGGAGTTCAACCACCCCTTATTTAAATGTAATGTGAATGACAAGTTGAATGGAATCCTTTGTGAAACTTTCACTCCTTTCTTGAGGAGGGTAAAGCTTTCCACTTGATCTCTTGTCATCACCTTTTCACCCCATTACACATTCATCACTCATGAATATATATATATATATATATAAAATATTATGTTGGTGAATCCCAACACATTATCAATAAGCTCATGTCGGCCTCTGCAATATTTCTACAAAATTCCTTTACATACTTCCAATTACCAAAGCATATACCGTGATTCTCAAAAAGGGGCAGGGGTCATCCAGAACTAAGAGAATGGACCTATCGCCACAAGCTAACACTCATTATCTCCAAAATATAGACTCCACACATACCAATGAAACCACAATAAAAAAAATGCAAAGACATACTTCTGACAGATACCAAAGATGCAAACTACTAACATCGAGACACATAACTGATACTAGGATCAACCAAAATCCATAACACCAGGATACCAGGGTCAATGAGAATCCAATGGGACCTCAAAAGGTCATCATCCAAAAATGTCCATGTTGCAAAATAACATCTAACCAAAAACCGCAACATCTAAACTGTACATACATAACTACAACATTTTGCATAATATCCATATCATCTAGACTGATATCTAGGCCTGCATACATTGTTCAGTATAGAATCAAATGACTGGTTTGGCATCAATGGCAACATTATTCACAAAAGTCTAACAAATAGTTATTGGTAAATGTGAACTTAAGTTGATAAAATGTTTTGGCCATTGTTTGAAACATTAAATTTTGCAAATTAATTCAACATAAAAAGAACACACAAGCTCTGAGAAATAACAAAAAGACATATCTCCACCAAATATTGAAAATCAGATTCTAGGCTAAAGTTGACATAATAAATAAAAACAATTATTAGTCATGGCTTCTACCCAAGGGAATGCTTCCACTATAGTTAAAAAAAAACAATTAGACAAGGTGAATTGGATGAAATAAATACAACATAGTCATGGCATCTTAACCAAAGGTATAGTTCAGTTCTACGTTGAAGAAAAAATATTAAGTGAATTTAAAATATACACCCATTGGTCTAGCCAGAAGTATGTTTCTGCCATTATTAAATAAAAACTTCGTAGTGTGACATAACCAAATAAATAAATGATACACATAGAATCTACGCTCAAGGTATGTTACACGTTAGTTATTTAAAAAAAAAGAAAAACTTAAACAAAGAAATTAAATAGAGAATATAGGGGCTTAGTGGGACTTTTTATAACAATCTTGGCTAGTATGTTGTTTGATATGATTTTCAAGATCTGATGCATCTACATATTTCTTTTGGGTGTGTGAATAGTGTTGGCCATTTGGAGGAATTGATTATGTGTTGCATTTATGTTTTGTCATTGATGTCAATACTAGTTGTTTGGATGCTTTACTGACACCCTTCTGGTCCTGGTAGGTTAAGTGGTTTATGGTTAACTTGGATCTAGTATGATCCAGTATAATTTGGTAATAGAATTGGCTTGTTCATGATACTTATACTCATATTTGGTTAGTTGGTTTTGGTTTGGTTATTGGTTACTATCTGGTTCCAGCGAGGATTTCACTGGTAGAGCTTTTGATGGAGATCTTTGATAAATTGCATAAGCGGTGTTGGTGTAGCTTCTGATGGAGTTTTAAGATGTTGTTGGTGATCATGTTCGAGACTTGGCGGCTGGAGATCATGTTCAAGACTTGGCGATTGGAGATCATTGTTGAAGCGTGTGGACCTATACTTGGTCTCAGTTGTTCTAGGTTATGGACCGGCTTTAATGTAATGTGTGGATAGGACCTATTGATATATTTTTGGGATGTCTTATGTATTGATATTACTTTTTTTTTTTCTAAGGCGGACATGATTTGTAATTATGTAATTGGTTTACTATCTGGTGGCTGACCTGATTGTTTATGATCGAGGGCTTATATAAATAGATGTAAGATCTCATTGTAGATCACCATGGTTAATGTAAGAGGTCATGGTCAAGGAATGTAATGTGCGAATAAATGTAATATCATTCAGGTAGAGGAGTAGGTCGATCATTGGAGATCGAATTGGGTTTATGTAAGAGGATTTAGTCCATTGGTATTGAGCTTAACCAAAATTGTACTATGGCATAGGAGATGCTATTTTTTGCAGTTCAACACTTCTCCAGATTCTAGTCTAGATTTATATGTAATCAGTGAGGCTCCTTTTGTGATGAGTAGTGTGCTCTAGGTTGTAAGCCTTCTTGCAAGTGCAGGCTCTTCATATATTGTAATAACTCTTGATATGGCCAGTGGATTGATATTGTGGGTCACAAATCCCACCGTGGTTTTTCCTCTTTGAGGTTTTCCAAATATAAATCTATGTGTTATGATTCTCATTTATGTGTTTGGCTTATTGGTTTCTTTACTTCTTTCAATTTTGTTTATACTGGTATACCGGTTGGTGAATGAATGTTTTGTTAAGGCTAAAATCTACTGTTCCGATATAACACTGATTCAACCCCCCCCCGCTCAGTGTTATTGGTTTCCAACAAATAGTGTTATATTAATATTCAAAAAAGAGAGCCACCACTTGTTCTATGCAATTTACTTCGGAAAGGATAAAAATAGATAAATCTTGTTTGGAAAAACAAAATTGTCATTATTCTTTGGAAGAGAGATGAAAAATACCAGCATTGCAAAAAGTAGAGTGGAATCATCCAACAAAATGACAGGGCATGATTCCCAAAATGTGTGACCTTTAAACTTGAAAAAACTTATAAATTCCTCACGCACCCAACTTGTTGGCTGTTGGATGCCATTGCCAATTTTTGTTTTAGGGCTCGACATGGATGTAAATTATTATTGAAAATCCTATCGCCCAAAAAATATTATTAAAAATTCCTAACCCTGCAATTTATTAATCAGAATCCAGAACTTGTAAATTTCTTTTGAATATTAGACTATTTTCCAAAACTCTGGCACTGTAAATTTCTATTTGAAATGTTGGCACTGTAAATTTCTATTTGAAATGTTGACACAGTAAATTATTTGTCATACCTGACACTATAGATATTTTACTATAACTCTAACCCTAAAAATTATGTTACAAAGCCCTAGCATGGTATGATTCAAGCTCTTCAAAATATTCCACTTAAAATTTTAGATGCTCGACATTAAAAAAATATTTGATCTTACTCAACACTAAAAAGCAAACGTAAAAGCATAAATTAATAATAATAATTATGTTACATGTACCAACTTTCTATGCACAAACTAATGGCACAAGTAAGCATTAAAACCACCCATAAATTCATTACTACTTCAAATATCAATGCACAAATTAATCCCATGGTGATTAATAAACAAAAATTGCACAAATTAATGACATTGTAAATAAGGATTAATAATATATATGTCAAAAATAAACCCGAGCAAAATATCCAACACCCAATGATAAAACAAAAAAAAAAAAAAAATTTAAAACAGCTTAGTAGAAAGAAATATAAAACTTTAGCAAAATTCAAGAAATTCATATAAATAAATAAAAATTCAAGTTACCAAAATGGATTAATACTCATTTCTATTGACATGAAAACATTAGTCTCCTGCCTATATAGGCAGGGACTAATAAAATTAGAAAAGAGAAAATTGAAATATAAAATGTATATATTTATTTTAAAACAATCATTAACTTATTTATAATTTAAATAAGTAAAATATATTCAAAGGAATGAAAAAGTAAAAATAGATAAATTAGAAATAAAATAAATGGATAGACTTTCTAAAAGCATCATTCTTTTAACTGTAAATTTAGGAAAAGTAAAATTTGGAATGAAAAAGGTATATTTATTTCTTTAAAATAAGAATTAATTTATTGTTTAAATAAGTGAATTTTTTATTTCTCAATCTAGGAATCACTCAATTCCTTGAAAAACTATAAATATTTGGTGACTTCTTTGATTCTATTTCTTATTTTTATCTCCTCTTCTTCACTAATTAACA
Source organism: Cryptomeria japonica (assembly GCF_030272615.1). Classification (NCBI taxonomy): domain Eukaryota; kingdom Viridiplantae; phylum Streptophyta; class Pinopsida; order Cupressales; family Cupressaceae; genus Cryptomeria; species Cryptomeria japonica. The sequence continues at coordinate 149,520,271 of NC_081415.1, forward strand.
ACTTCTTCACTTCTTCCCTTATACAATTCCTCTTCTTCCCCATAGCAACAACATCTAGAACATAGGTATAAATAAGGTCAAACTTATCTATATTCATTGTTGCATTATATTATTTCAATTGCTTCAAAATTTTAATTAGATTTTTCTCTATAGTTCTAATTCAAGTTATAAACCACTCTATTTCTTTATTATTCATGAATACCATGGTTATTGAGGATCTACCTATCTCAATACTAGGGTTATTGAGGATCTACCTATCTCCTAATCCTTCTTGCACTTCTAGCCTTTTGAATTATCTTTTGTTTTAGTCCTAGGATTGTTTCAACATTCTTTATGTAGCGTCATAAATTGTACATGCTTAATTGGGTAGTACAATTCCACGCTTAGGTTATCACCTACCTTAGTGTGTTTGCATCTTGTATTTAAAATTCAATTTAAGCATTTAATTAATTAATTTAATTAAATCTAAAGTTTTCTTTCATCCCTCTACACATCATAAAATTGGGCCCTTTACCCTAAGTGTGCCCCCTTTTTATTTTATTCTTTAAATTAATCATTTCATCAAATACCCTAATTATGCCTTATTTTGACCTTCAAGGCCCGATTTCACATATCTAGACATCTCAAATTCCAATATAACTTTGGAATTCTCTTTAAAATCACAATATCTTTCTTCCTCGAAAATTTGGCAAAAATTTGGTTAGACCGTGTGTTTGGACCAACATGGTCCCAACTTTTTCTCCCCGAATTTTGAGAGCATGTTTTGGTGGTATTTTAATATTCAAATCCAAGAGATTGGTAGGCAATATTATTTCTAAGTCAGCCTATGACTCAAAACAAAGTTAGGGTCTCATGCATAAAGCCTTCTTTTCCTCATTTAAAGGATTTAAGATCTAGAGATTGAAGGAGCCTCTTATGAAGTGAAAGTGTAGGTTATGTGAATTCTATAACAAAAAATCAAGGATTCATCAATAATTCACCAAGACTACCTCAAGCATTTTCAACATCTCTTAGGAGATTTGAAGATATGAAAGAATAATAGAAGATTCATGTTGTTTTCATGTGTTTGTATAAGCTTCATTTTCAGATTTGCATTCATTCTTTAGATCTCCAGTTCATTTCTAATTTGAAGCATTTACATTTACAATCATTTAGGGTTTTCTCTCCAAAGCGCAGGGTAGAACTCTAGATTCTTTATTACTTTCATTTAGGATCTTGCATACACACAAGATTCTTGCACACACACATTTAATACATTATAAATTATTTTGGAGGTTGAAACCACCAAACTAAGGGTTTTGACTAAGGCAAAGCCATATATAGCCACTCATAACATAATTTTCCCCTTCTTTTGGTGTGTAAGTTGTAGATCTAAGGACGATATAGAGTTGGAAAGGATAGAGGAGACTGAGACAAGGTAAACTACCTTTTGCAGATTTTTTTAAACAATCTCAGGACTAGGGTGCTACGAAGGGACCATGGTGCAAGAAAGACACTGGGGCGCTAAGGACCTGGGCACTCCACCCTGGTCCCAACAAATTTTCCCCAATTTTTAGGTGCACACTTTTCTCATCTTTTCTAGGTCAGATCCTAGCTTGTGGTTGTGTTTGATTTTTGTAGCACTATGTTTTCATCATTTCATTCCAATAGACTTAGTATTCGGAAGTTCCAAACCTAACTCAGAATTACACAATTTTGACTCAAACAAAAGCAGAAATATGACCTCAATCAGCATTCAACCCTCTTCCTAATATAATTGAGGTTGGATCCATTGAAGATTCATCCTCCCTTTAATGTTTTTGTTGATTTTGCTAATTGGCGGTTTAAATTACATGGTGTGACCCTAGTTCTACATTTTTACCATCATATTTTGGATCATATTTTGTACATTTTCCCTTCATTACAACAAACAAATAGAAACCCCAAGAGGTATTCCTTGACTCTCTCTTTTCTCACAATAAGTAGCCAAATTGAACTATCTCCCTAGGCTCTTTTGTATTCCTTTGTGTGTACATGAGAGCAGGGTTAGGCCTTAGTCACCTAATTCCATTTTTATGCATCACATTTTGGTGAAACTGATGTGAATACTTTTAATTCTTATTTATGTTCTCGGATCTGAGTGTTTATGCTATTTTCATTTACAAGTTTGATTTTCTTGCAAATTTAAAAAATTTAGAGATTAATTTCATTAAAACCCTAATTTTTAAATTCAAAATTGGACTTCTGGATTGCTTAATTTAGATCAATAATTTCATATTTGATTTGGGAACACTTTGCACTTATAGATATCACTTTCTAGTGCTTGTCGTGGTAAAAATTGTACATTGTTTTCTATTTTACATATGTTATGTTTTGAAAAAGGAAAATTGTTGTCATACTACATTCATTTCATAAATGTGGTAATGGGTTGGCCTCCCTTGTTTCAATTTGCCCCTCTTAAACATCCTCCTATCCATAAGGACATTTTAGTGCCAAAAAGAATTTTTACCAATTCCTTCAAGACTCTCCCATGTTTTGAAGATGAAGGTTTGAAGAATGATGTTGATAATTCTCCTAAAAGGAAGAGGATGATATAAAAAAAACCTTTCTTAATGTCACCCTACCTTCCTTACATGATGCTTCTCTTAGAGAAAAAGTATTGATGGACATTGATTTATCTTCTCCTAAATTTGGTCTTACGAATAAGGGCATATTAGTACAATAAGAGGTTATGAACACTTCTTTTGAAGATTTCCTTCCTAAGTATGACTCTTTGAAGAGTGATGTTCATTTTCCTCTTAAGAAGCACTTTCCCCATGAGGGTAATTTGGTGCAACAATATGGTATTGTCCTTACTTTTCCTAGTGATAGCATACCCTCTTTTGATTTCAACAAAATTCCCACTCGAGATGACACATTAATGAGTGATGCTTGTCCTTTTCCTAAAGCTTGTCTTAACTATAAAGATACCTTGGAAGAAGAATAATAAATCATTAGAACTTTCATTCATTCTCTCTCTCCTAAAGATCCCACTAAAGACAACTTGAGGCAAGAGGATAAATTTAACAACACATGCATTGATTCTCTCCCTTCTAAGGATGGAGTACTAACAAATTGTGTTATTACCTCTCCTTAAATTGACCTTAACAATGGAGACATCAATGTGAAAAAAGATATTTTTAACACCTCTTGGAATTATCTCCCTCTTTGAGGTGAACCTTTGGAGGATGATGTTGATTACTCTCTTACTATGTCCCTCTCCCGTAAGAATATCTTGCTCAAAGAAGGTGACATCATGATAAAATAGGGTGATCTGATTGAAAAATCCCTTAATAAAACCCCACCTTCTATTCATTTCAATAAACCTCCTTCCAAGGATAATGCATTTCTACATAATTCTCTCCCCTTTCCCAAACCTGGTCCTACTCATAAGGATACCCTAGTTCAAGAAGATATTGTTAATAATTCCTTCTAAGATCTCCCTTTCAAGGATGAAGCTTTGTAGAGTAATGTTTTTCCTTTTCCTAGAGAGTCGCTCTCCTTTGTAGATCCCTTGGTCATTTAGGATGACATGATATTTCCTACTAATAATATACCCTCTTTCAATAACTTTACCTTCAGGTATGAAACATTAATGCCCACTTCTAGTCTATCTCCTAAAATTTATCCTATCCATGATAATATTTTAGTGCAATAAGAGAATATAAATATTTCTTTCAATAATCTTTATCATATGAATGGTGTTCATACTTCTTATAAAATTTATAAGGACACCTTGGAGCAAGTGAATGATCTTAGGTCACAAGGGTTTGATATTCCTAAACAATCTTTGATTAATATGATACATGTGAATTGTTATGAAATACCTAATAAACCCCACTTCATAGTTCAAGGTGGTAGTCCTCCAAATTCTCAACCTCTAAAGAAGCTTCTCTTGGTGGTTCAAGGTGGTTATAGGGATGATTTCTTTTTCACTCCTAACAAATTGGTTATTACTATGCAAGGAGATTATCCTACTAAGAGGCCTTATGAGTATGCTAAAAAATAACTTGAGAGAGTTAAAATGTGGTTTATCACACATATAATACATGAAACAATAGGAAACCTAATACTCCTCTGGTTATTCCATCTTCACTTCCTCCCTATCAACCTATAGTTCTAGAAGCATCTCGTATATCAAAAACTCTTAGTAAGGAGTATGATCTTATTGTATAGCTTAAAGCTACTCCTGCCAAGATATCTCTTTGGGATTTGATTCAAACATCATCGACTCATCATGGAACGTTACAAGATGCTTTAAAAAACTTAGATGTCCTACACGTAGTGACCCCTAATCTTATGGCTTCTTTGATCTATCCTATAAGAAATCCTAAAGCTCAAATTGTATTTACAAAAGATGAGCTTCCCTCCCATGAGATCCAACACCATTACAATCATCTTATGATTATTGTGATTATCAATGATAATTCTATAAGAATAACCCTTATTGACAATGGATCTATCTTTAATATTTGTAGCATGGATTTATTGAATAAGATCAATAAGGATACATCTCTTATTCAACTTGATTCTCCTATAATTTGTGGCTTTGACAATATTGCTAAACAAACTTTAGGTGATATAACTGTGCCTATTAAGGTGGGACCTGTTATTTTGCCTACACTTATAAATGTCATGCTCAATAATCTCACCTACAATCTTGGTGCAGGAGCACCCCATAAAACCCTTCAATATGATAAGTCAGACTCTGAGAAGCAAGGATAAGGCATTAAATATGTCTTTAGAATGTTTTGTATAGGTTTTCAATCATGCATTGTGTGTTTGTAATAATGAACCCCATCTTGTGAGCCAAACTCCTATTTTGGCATTTATATGAGCCAATTAGGACTTTTGGACAATAGGGGATCAAATTTATTGGTTTTAGTGTTTTTAAGATGTTTTAGGAGGGGTTAAATTTGACCCAAGGCATTAGGAGGCAAAATATGACAGTTTGACAACTTTTACAAAAGTTGTCAAAAGTTGTCATGAGCAACTTTTATGTACTTTTTGCATTTTGTTAATTTGAAACTCCTCAAATGGCTCTAACCTCTTTATTTTTGGTTGAGAGCAGTTGTGGAGTAGTTTATACACCTTGTGGATCCAATTACCAAGGAGTGATTGTAAGGAGAAGAGTTTTTCTTGCAACTCTGGAGTTTTGGTCCATGGTATGGTACTGTATGGATTGGGATCCATTCCCAATGATGTGAATTGGTTGCAGAGGAGAGTTAAATTTTTTTTGGCTTTTATTTGAAGTTCTAGTTGTGTGCGTTGCTCTTGATATTCAACTTTTACTGTAGGTGCTTAGAAAACCAAGGTTTACCTTGGGTTTTTCCTCCTCCATGGCCATATCTTGCATTTTATCAATCTAAGACCCATGGGATTTGGTGAAAGGAAATTATGGTCAGTTTATTCTAGGATTCCAAGAGTGTTTTCTAGGATGAGCAAGGGAGAGGTGTGTTTGGAGCGACCCTAGGTAGACATCTCTATGTGGCTACCTAGACCGTGAACAACAAAGTTACCTTTGTGTGTAATTGGCAATGATTCCAGGCATATAACCCTAGAATAAGATATAGTTTATGGTTCCCTACATGACCAAGTGGGATTGCAATTGGTAATTTCATTCATTTGAATATAGGTGCTTCACAAAATAGGCCTAATTAGCCCTTTAGGACAATCAACATCCTACTGTCTCAGGCCTTTGTTTATCAGACCCTGAACCTTCCTTTTGGGGATTTGTGTAACTTCCAAAAGGGTATTTGAATCCATAATTTTTTTTCTAGGGTTTTTGGGAAAATTTAAAATTAAGGTCTCTTTACCCACTAAAAGAGGCTATAAGCCACTAAGCCTAATTGAGTAGGTTTCTTAAGGAATGGGCACGAATCCTTACAACCAGTGCTTGATCTAACCTTGGGGAGTCTTGTATGACCAAAAAATAGTATGCAAATGATTTGTAACCCTTGGAGGTATCATGGAGTGTGTTGTAGCAAGGTACCCCTGATTGAGTAGGCATGAGTCTTGAAGATGGTGAGAAGATTGAACTAATGTTGTAGAGCCTTGACTTGATACGATCCCATTATTTTTTGGGGGGATCATTATCATACATTTTAATGTGTTTGGTAGGTTGCAAGGAGGGATCTACATCAAGTGGTATCGGACCTAGTGACGAATTAGGTAAGGAGATAGATAATTGAGAGATGTCAGAGGGACAAGAAGAAGAGGTCCCTAGAGGACCAATCACCAACATAGAATTGGCAAATATTGTGAGAGATAAGGCCACTACTTGCAAGGCAATGCAGAGGGAGCTAGAGAGGTTGAGAGGAAGAGTATATGGGAAGGAAGATGGAGGCACTGGTCACTAATACATTTGGCCTAAAATTTTGACGGAGGTTTCCGACGGAGAAGGTATATTGTGATCAAATTTGATTTTTTTTTTTTTAAAATGCTTGCTTTCGTCAAAATTCTGATGATAATGCAACTTTTGGTTTTGACGAAGAAGGAATTGGCAATGACATTTGTGTTTTTTAGAAAAAGTGCCCATGTTCGTCGAAATTCTGATGACCGCGGGCATTACTTAAAAAAAAATAGAAAATACCAAGTCATTTCATAAATCCCGCCTCTTCGTCCTATCGACCTCTACCATTACAAAATCCTGCCTCTTCATCCTATGGACCTCTATCATTACAAAATCCTACCTCTTCATCCCGTGGACCTCTGCCATTACAAAAGCTCTAGCTTGGATAAGTCTCCTCTGGGAGGGAACCTATGGGTTTAATCGCTACAGAATGTAGGAATGGTCAGTTATCGTAGTGCTGCTTTCCTTTCCTTTCACATTTGAGCCAAAGGATGTGTTTGTCATGATGGCCATTTTAATTATCATCACTTCACTCTAAATTGGGCATTACAAGATCTGGTTGAAGAAAAAAGGTATGGTATAATCAGCCAATTCATTGTTATACACATTCAAATATTTAGATTCAAAGTTTATTATAGATTTATCATATTAATTGCCAATAGTAGAGATGGTGAGAGGTTTCTATAATATGACATGACCAATTTTAAAGAATAATTTTTTACAAGACCTAAACCCTTGAATAGTCCTACAATCATGTATTAATTAAACATTGCATTTTAAATAATGAACAATATAGTAAGCTTGAAACATATTAACAATACTTTCCATATTTAAAATATATCCTAATTAAGGAGAGGGATGACCTAAACCTACATGATCAAGTTCCATTATGTAAAATATATCCTAATTATGGATGCTGGTATATATGGTTGTGATAGAAAATTCCTGTTGCAGAACCATGAGAGCACTGTGTAGTGATCAAGTGCTATTTTTTGTCGGTGTTTTGGAAGGGAGCATAAGTGTACCGTTAGGAAGGTGGTATAAAATGGAAGCTGAGAGGTATAAGGTTATGAGGTGGGGGTTAGGATAAGATAGGGAGGTAAGTGATGAAGGATGTAATGGTGAAAGAGTAAGTTAGGATATGTTAGGGGTTTGGAAGGTAGGAAAGTGAATGGGGGGAGATAAAAGGATGTGGAGGATGGAATTGGATTAGGTAGGTGAAGTAAAAGTAAGTGTGTATGAGGTTAAGGTTTAGGATAGGATGTAGGAAAGTGAAGGAGGTTAAGATAGGGGATATGAAAGGTAGATGGAAGGTAATAATGATAGGAAGTGAGGTAAAGGTCATGAGGTATGGGCTAGAAAATAGGGTGTAGGAAATGGAAGGAAGGGTCATATCACTTTGAGATTTTTCACCAAGATGAGTAGGCCAAGTATGGACCTAAAATCTTACTGTAGCATCCTAAAATTGAGACACTTGCAATTTCGACTGCATTTGGGTCTTCACGATGGCGATGCAACACGGAACCTGAATGGAGACCCCAAAACTTGTCCATGACATCAAAAACTGCATTTTTCAGCACCCTGGCCTGATCCTCCTTGCACCCCGCTGTCCCTGGAGGTGGGACCATGGCGCTCAATGCCCTGGTCCTTCAAGACCATGGCACCCAGTGCCCTGGTCCCTGGCTCTATTTTGGGCCCGATCTCTTATGGGGCTTTGGGTCTTTTAGTTTGCAAATTAGAAAATAAGGTTGCTATGTCGGCCCAAGGTCGGAAAAATTAGTCTTTCAACCCTAATTGGCAAGTATATAAACTACACTTTCCTCTCCCATTTTGGGTAGATGGAAAAGAGGCGGAAGCGATACTCAAGCATTCAAACATTCAAGCATTCAAGTATTCAAGCATTCCTTCAAGCAATTGAGCATTCTAAGTCTCCATTCAAGGCTAAGTGTTGCATTCAAGACAAGGATTCAACCATTGAAGAGGAGATCACATACAACATACAACATACAACAACAATTACACCTTCGCATGTAAGAATACAAACATTCTTACAACAAGGTATCAGTACTTGTTTACATTACAAACATTTACATTTACAACATTTCTCATTTCTTGGTTAATTCCAAAACTGGGGTTTGACCTAAGGGAAAACCCCTAATCCCTAACCCCCCAATCGTCCTCTCTTTTTTCTGTGTAGGTTGCAGGTATGCGGCTATAATTGAAGATCTAGAATCCTTGTGTAGAGATGAACAGATCCCCCTTCGTTTCGCGGATTTTTCGGAGGACCGTGTGCACGCCGGGTGCCATTGTCCCGTCAACTTTCACTCAAATTTGTAGGACAGCACCGTCTCAACATTTTACTACTAATTCTAGGTCCATAGCTTCATCCTATATTCCTATCTCTGTTTATAAGTGAATCTTTCTCACTTTTCATGCGTTCCTAGCTTAATCCTTCTATCTACATTCTTTACAAAAGAGGGTAGCCTTGCTGTCTTAACCCTTGAAACTCATTTAGAATCCAATCTTGCATTGCGTTGGATTGGATCTTATGGGTTTCAACCCCTCTTTTGAATGTAAAGTCTCCCCTAAGTGAAAACTGTCAACCCTAGTGACCCCCTTTCTCTCTCCTTGGAGTGGTGGGGGGAACGCTTAGGGTTTGATCGCGATTTTTTGCTTTACATTTTGGTGAACCCGACGTGAACATCCTTTCTGATTATTCATGGTTAGATCTGAAAATTGGATGCCTTGATTACATTTCCATGTTTGATCTTTTGCAAATTTTGGAGGTTAATTGCATAAAAACCCTAAAATTTTCTTTTTAGTAATTGAGCTTGTGAAAGGTTTAATTGTTAATGCTTGTTTCAGATCTGCCCTTCTACTACAAATTGTCAAATCATATCTATTCTTTAATTTTGAAAATTAAGTGGTTAAGTGTCAAAACCCTAATTTTTAAAACCCTCTTGATTCAGCCTTTGACTGATGATTTCACTGATCAAAACATCTCCCAATCAGCTGTAACTTTGGATTCTGCAACAAAATCATAATATCTTTCATCCCTAAAAATTTGGAAAAAAGTTGTGAGGACCGTGTGCACCCCATTCGCCATGGTCCCTGACATTTTTTCTGAAATTTCGGGAGCTAGATCTTACTGTATTTTTATGCTAAAATCCAGAATTTTGGCTAATTTCATCAATTCTAACACTTTCAAAATTAAAGTCAAAGTTGGTCTAGCGATTGCTTGGATTAAGGCTTCTAATCATTCAAAAATTGTTGAAATTGAAATTCATGTCAAAATTGTGCTTCTTACTATCCTAAATCTGAAAAGTGTGTCAGCATTCATTCGAAATTTCAGTGCTTTATTCAAATTCTTGCAATTTGTGACTTTTGAAATTAAGTGTTTAATTATACCAACTTTGATTTCCACTTTCAAAATTGAATTTTGCATGAAATTGAGTCAACTTTTAAATTTCAAAGCTGGCATTGCTCTTAGTATTCCCTCTAAAATCATAAAATTCAAAATTTCAGTTTCCCTCTCTTTTTCAAAATTCAAATTTTGCATTTTCCAACAATCTTGGTAGGATTCAATTTTGAGATTGCAACTTTAATTTGGCCTATCTACAAATCGTAAAATCACTCAATTTTTTCAGATTAGCTTTAAAATCATCATAAATTTCATCCTTGAATATTTCGAAAAAAGTTGCGAGGACCGTGTGCACTCTGTTCGCCACGGTCCCTGACATTTTTTCCAAAATTTTGGGAGATTGTCGTGATTGCATTTAACAGCCTAAATCTTGGAGATTGGCTGATTTTACTGAAATTTGCTACCTCTAAATTCAAAATCTTCTCTCTCTCTTTAGTGCATGAGTTTTACAACAATAAGCCCTACTTACACTATTCCCGTTAGATGAAGCCTTAGAATTAAGTCTTTCCAAGGTTTAAATACCAAGGAGATGGAACCTAATTTGAATAGCCTTTTTAACGAGGACACGGGTAATTCCTCTAATCCTCCTAATGATGAAGAAGCTCTCCATGAGGTTTCTGTAGAACAACTTTCAAAATTGGATAACCAATTTGATGATTTTCAGCAATGGATGTCTCAAGAGTATCCTGATAGTCAAGTTCTTTCATTAATTGAGGGTCTAAAATGTATGGTTCAAAGTGATAAGAATGGAATTGATAATTTGCATGGTATTGCACACATTGTGGATTCGAATGTGATGCCTATGAAGAGTTGTGCTGAAACTTTAGGTTATACACAACCTCCCACTCAAGTTAATCATTCTATTCCTTTGACAACTTCTATTGCTAGCATACCTACCTTTACATCAAACATAATGACTACTTGTATACAAGACATTCCGCCTATGATCACCAGTCATGGGGGCAATCCTTCCTCTTCAATTAACCCTCTTCCTTCATTTAATCCGACTTCTTCATTCATTCCTTCAATGAGTGTTCCTATTACATCTCCACAAATGAACCTGGTGCAAGGGGGCAATTCATTTAACCATTCCATTCCTCCTTGTAGTGTTCCTCCTTTCCAATCATCTCCTATGACTAACTATCATAGTGTCCCACCTCCTTACTCTCAATCAATACCTTCTTTCAATAACATAATACCTCCATCTCAATCTAACACGTCTAATATGAATTCTTCGACTGAAGCGACCATTAACAATCTTGCACAAACTGTCTCTTCTTTACAGCAACAAATTGCCTCTATGAATCAATCTAAGTTTAGTGTGCTCACATTTGATGTTGCGAGCCCACTTTCTCTTGACATTGTTCGAGCTATTCCTCCTAAACATGTTGAAATCCCACATTTGGAGCTTTATAATGGTAAAGGTGATCCTCTAACACATGTTAAGACTTTTCAAACAATATGTACCGATTTTGCTTATGACCAAAGGTTGCTTGCAAAATTGTTTACTAGGACATTAAGAGATAAAGCCCTACAATGGTATTGCTCATTGCCTTCTTATTCTATTACTTCTTTTGAACAACTTGCAAATGCTTTTATTCAACAATTTCAAAACAATATAAGTCCTCAAGTTACTTTGATTGATTTAATGCATTGTAAACAAGGTGTTAAAGAAAAAGTGACTGATTTCATTGGTAGATATAAGCATTTGTGTGCTCAAATTTCTTTTCCAGTGCCTGACAATGATATTCAAAGAATCTTTATTTCTAATTTACAAAAAGATATTAGAGAAAAACTTTTGTTTTTTGAGTTTACTTCTTTCCAACAGTTGTGTGCCACTCTTCACAATTATCAACTGACTGTGAGTCAAATGGAACAAGCAAATCCTATGGCTCTGAGTGATAAGGGTAATAGTAGTCAACAACCATTTGGGAAGTTTAAACCGAATAGAGAGTCCATTAAATTCAATGAAAACATCATCAACAACAATGTGAATGCAGCATCAGGTGTGCCTCCTATTTCTAAGTTTTTCAAGAAAGAAAGAAAGTTTACTCCTTTGAATGAATTATTGCATAGAATTATGAATAATTTATTGGAACAAAATGTTCTTACTCTCCCTCCTATAAAGCAAATCAATCCTACAAAGATTAATTCACCCTATTTTGATAACAAATCTTTTTATCAATTTCATCGTCAACCTGGGCATGATACTAAAAAATGTTTTGCTTTAAAGGGTAAAATTCAAGATTTGATTGATAATAATACTATCTCTATTTCAGGAGTGAATGATAAAGGCAACACATCTGTAGCTCCTCCTAACCAAAATCTTAAGATTTTTACTGATCCATTACCTTCTCATACCTCTAATGTGATTGAGGCTAATGATTCCTCTTTCTCATCTGATGGTCTTGTGTCTATGACTCCGAATGTGATTAACTTTGTAGAGCAGCAAGAAAACCCTAAAGAACCTTCCATCACATTTGATTCTAGTGAAACTATTAGGGCACCTGATGGTCCTTTATACATAGTTGCAAAAGTCAAGAATACACCTTGCCGTGGAGTGATTATTGATTCTTCTTGCATGGTTAATGTTATTACTGAAGAATTTCTCTTTACTTTACAATTGAATCAAGTGATCTATGACAAAACAGATGTGATTGTGAAATTATTTGATTCATTTTCTTCTCCCACAATTGGTTCTATTACATTACCTATTGAAGTTCAAAACAAATCCCTGGATGTGAACTTAGCTATTATTCCTTCATCTGAACAATTTTGTGTGAAGCTAGGCTATCCTTGGCTATCTTCCATGAAAGCTACTGCTTCTCCTATTCACAAGTGTTTGAAATTTCCCCATAATGGTGAAGTTGTTACTGTCAATCATAGTCTCTTTAAACCAGCTGAAAGAACTTCTAGCATTCCTAGTGATTATTTTTGGCAAAAACAATTCCAATCTCTTCCTCTGCGAAGTGATCATCTTTTCAAATCTTATCAAAAGTGGAAAATAGATATGATCTTATCTCTAAGTGAACCTAGAACACCCAAACTTGATATTCCTATCATTCTTGAGAAGGAAGTTCTTCCTTTGAAAGATAAAACTAATGTCTTTCCTCAAGAAGATTCCCAACCCATTCCTATGGATGTGACTATGTCTATGTCTAATAAACTTTCTAAAAGTAGGCCTATACCTCCTCGTCATGATGGACTTGGTCTCCTTCCTAAACCAAATATTCCCCCTTTATATGGAGCAGTTCCTCCTCCTTCCTCTTATCGAGAGAAGAGACCTTCCTCTTCTCCTATTATCCAACCTAAGAGACCACAACCCAAACACCCAAGTGATAAGGATGAGAACATTCCTCCTCCTCAATCTTCTCCACTTCCTACAAAGACTAGACGAAATCGTTCTGCGCGTGAACACTGACGAAAGTGTCGTCTTAGAGCTCAAGCAGCTGCTTCTCAAACTTTGCAATCCCCAAAAACACCTTCAGCTAGCATTATTCCATTTTCTCCAAAATCTCCTAAACATAAGATGCATGATGGTTTTGATCCTGTGCAAGTTAAAGATCCTAATTTTATAAATCTTGATGATGATATAGATGAAAATGTTATTCATGATGAAAATGTTACTTCTTTTCATTTTGATAGTGAATATGAATTTGTTGATGTTGATAACCATCTATCTAACGAATTTTCTAAAGCACTTATCCTAGCTCCTAGACAAGAACAACGTGGCTTGGAACATAAACATAGCCCTTGTTTGGATCTTGTGATAGCTTCATCTGCTGTGTTGGATGTTCCTCCTCTAGCATGTTCACTGCCTTCCCGAAATATTGATCAGCAAGATCGGGGGGTGGATGACATGCTAGACTAGTTTCATTAGCATAGCAGATTCTCTCCTCCTCTCTTTCTTTTGTTACTACTTCTATGTGTTATTCTCATTCTTCTATTTGTTGTCCTTAGTGTTGTCTACTTTAGGACGATGCAAAGCATTGAGATCTCTTTTGGTCTCTCTCATGTTGACTCAAAAGACACATGTGTTCCCTTCTTCTAGGTGACCTTCCTTGATTAGGGGAATGAAGAACAATTATGCATACATACATCATACTGACCCCAAGGAAAGCGAAGTCACCTTGTGCTTTGTGTTTTGTGTCTATTATCCTTGGGTTTATCTCACACTTGGGGGCTAAATCTTTGTGATAACATGCTCCTTTCCCTTCTCATTTCTTATGTGTATCACTACCTTAAAGCAATCACCCCTGTTGAGGCATGTGCAATCACTTTAACGTAGGGGGGCATACACCCCGTCCATATCTCTTTAGGATACTTGAAAATTTCTTGGCGAACTTAGCTTTGCCTTGAAAATTTTGGGTATTTTTCTTGCATGACTCATAGTGAGGGAACCTTACTACTGACAGTCATGGTTCTCCCTCATGATCTTCCCTTTTACTTTGTCAATCAAAGTCATAAGATCCTTAGTCCACTGGGGGCTTGGTGTATCTTGCCTCCTTGATGTGGTGAAAGTCTTTCAATGTTGTTTCCTTGTACTTTACTGGAAGTATGGGCGTACGCTTATACTCCCACTAAAGTGGGGGCTAAATGTAGCATCCTAAAATTGTGACACTTGCAATTTCGACCACATTTGGGTCTTCACGATGGCGATGCAACACAGAACCTGAATGGAGACCCCGAAACTTGTCCATGACATCAAAAACTACATTTTTCAACACCCTGGCCTAATCCTCCTTGCACCCTGCTGTCCCTGGAGGTGGGACCATGGCGCCTAGCGCCCTGGTCCTTCAAGACCATGGTGCCCAGTGCCCTGGTCCCCCAGGACCATGGTGCCCAGTGCCCTGGTCCCTGGCCCTATTTTGGGTCCGGTCTCTTATGGGGCTTCGGGTCTTTTAGTTTGCAAATTAGAAAATAAGGTTGCTATGTCAACCCAAGGTCAGAAAAATCAGTCTTTCAACCCTAATTGGCAAGTATATAAACTACATTTTCCTCTCCCATTCTAGGTAGATGGAAAAGAGGCAGAAGCGATACTCAAGCATTCAAACATTCAAGCATTCAAGTATTCAAGCATTCCTTCAAGCAATTGAGCATTCTAAGTCTCCATTCAAGGCTAAGTGTTGCATTCAAGACAAGGATTCAACCATTGAAGAGGAGATCACATACAACATACAACATACAACAACAATTACACCTTCGCATGTAAGAATACAAACATTCTTACAACAAGGTATCAGTACTTGTTTACATTACAAACATTTACATTTACAGCATTTCTCATTTCTTGGTTAATTCCAAAACCAGGGTTTGACCTAAGGGCAAACCCCTAATCCCTAACCCCCCAATCGTCCTCTCTTTTTTGTGTGTAGGTTGCAGGTACACAGCTGTAATTGAAGATCTAGAATCCTTGTGCAGAGATGAACATATCCCCCTTCATTTCGCGGATTTTTCGGAGGACCGTGTGCACACCGGGCACCATCATCCCGTCAACTTTCACTCAAATTTGCAAGACAGCACTGTCTTGACATTTTACTACTAATTCCAGGTTTGCAGCTTCACCCTATATTCCTATCTCTATTTATAAGTGAATCTTTCTCACTTTTCATGCGTTCCTAGCTTAATCCTTCTATCTACATTCTTTACAAAAGAGGGTAGCCTTGCTATCTTAACCCTTGAAACTCATTTAGAATCCAATCTTGCATTGTGTGGGATTGGATCTTGTGGGTTTCAACCCCTCTTTTGAATGTAAAGTCTCCCCTAAGTGAAAACCGTCAACCCTAGTGACCCCCTTTCTCTCTCCTTGGAGTGGTGGGGGGAACGCTTAAGGTTCGATCGCGATTTTCCGCTTTACACTTACAAGCCATGAGGATCCACTTGTAGTAGAGGAGCATATACTTGCATCTTGGGAGCTTATTAGGAGTTCACCTTGAATTTGGGAAATACGCATAGAGGAGATAGAATATTGATCAATACACATTACCTAGGTCCTCATGCATATATACAAGAGGTATAGACTATTGCAAGCACATATCATAAGCTAAAGGATCATATTCGAGAGTTACTCCTGTATGTTAGGAAATAGGAAATCATCACATGCAAATATAAACACTAATTATTGTCTAATTATGAAAGGCTAGAATGCAATGAATCTATCCTAAAACACATTCAATAGAGACATAAAAACAAAGCATTCAAAAGCAAAGATCATGCAAACCAGATGACGATTTGGATGCTTCTTCCATCCGGCTCCATTGTTCTTCTTTCCTCTTCAAATGAATTTGTGGATCTCACCTACAAGTGCACATACAATTGAAAGCAAGATTGACATTGATGAAAAGCTCAAGACTACTAGAAGCATAAATTCGATAGTCTGATAGGGATTCGGGATTAGCTTTGATTGAAAATCATCCAATTTATAGAAGAATTGGATAAATGACAAGATTAGCATGATGCAATTCAAATGGAAATTGCAAATCAATATGACAAATTATGACAAACTATGCACTTTCGATGCACAATTTGATTGATTGATAATTGATGACAAATTATGACAACTTCTATGTCAAAATTGATTGATTATCAATTATGACAATTTATGACAAATTGAAATGTCATTCCCATAGAATTAGGAGATGAAATAGGAGGGAAAAGGAATTAGAAATTAAGAAAATAAAAAATTGAAATTGATGAAAATTAGGAATTAGAAATTGATGGAAAAATAGGAAATTAGGAACTAGAAGAAATTAGGTAAATTAATTAATAATTTGTCATTTATTAATTAATTTAAAAGAGGAGGAATAATTAGTCAATTAAATAAAGATTTAATTGTAATTAGAAGACTTAGGATTAATAAATAATTTAGTAATCCTAGAGGAAGAAATGACAAATTAGGTTAAATGATTGAATCATGAAACCCTAGGAGACGAATTAGAAATGCAAAAATGACAATTAGGTCGTGATTGAAGATAATTAATGTCGATCATGATTTGATAATGATTTTGAATTGATAAATGACCAGTGTTGATAAATGATTTGATTAAGATTGATTGACAAAAATCAATGACAAATTGACCAAATTGACATGATTGAAATGGACAAGGATCGATGACGAATCGATCGCAATATGACAAGATTGACAAAAGGACAAAGATCGACCAAAATCATGATTAAAGATTGTTGTCGACAAGACCAAATTCGAAAGTGAGATGAATGAAGAATGTAGAAGAATGACTCGATGTTTGCAAATGGTAAAGATCAAGTGCGAATCATAGGAGAAATGTTAATGCGATGCAAAAATCTAAAATGAGGCAATGCGCAAATGTTAAAGTATGACCTCGCAAGCGTTGACCATTTTTAGGTGTCTACATTTTCCCCCTCTTTGAGACAATGCGATTTTAAGCATTGTTTCAAAGAACAATAATGAAAATGCCCCAGACAATGACAATGACATATGCATGCCCCCTCGAGGAATTGGCCAGAAACATGCAGAAAAGAGGCCAATTGATCGATAAAAATGATAGGATCGAACGGACTAACAATTGGAGATCAGATGTAAGAAGGACAAGCAATTTAAAGGGCACAAGGCCGCGACCAACATAAGATGGAGAGGATGCATGTCCATCTATGCAATGAAAAAGAGCTATAAAAGAGGTCAAGAGGGTGAAAAATTGCTCATTTGCACTAGCCCAAGAAGAGGATTTGTTGCTCCGGAAAAGGATACTTGCAGAGAGATGGCGAACATTCAAATGGTAGATCACCTCGGAGAATGTGTACGCATGTACAAATGACCGGATGATGTGGGAGCAGCGATATGTATCTCAAAAACCCATGTTTTCAATTTCATGAATTTGACTTGCTTGCGGGACATTGCGGGGCCCATAGAGGATGCAGAAACTGACTTTTGCGCTTGTGTAGGGTCTTCTGCGCTTGTGTCATGTCTTCTGCGCTTGTGTGAGGTATTCTGCGCTTGTGTCATGTCTTCTGCACTTTTGTAAGGGTACACAAGTGCAAGAGTTAAGACACAAGCGCAAGAGTCAAGACACAAGCGCAAGAGTCAAGACACAGGCGCAAGAGTCAAGACACAAGCGCAATTGTGCATGTAAGACTCAATTTAGGTTCAAAACTACATGCAAAGGACTTATAAAGGGGGGAAAAGGGTAGGATAGGTCAGAATAGATGAAAAACACCCTAAGGTGGACATGAGAATGAGGAAATGCAACCCGTAGGAGCAAACCCTAAAACTGACAAAATGTGCCCCAATTGTGATGCAGAGTCGACAGTATCCGTTGATCACATGGGAGAACTGACCTAACTACTTCATGTTATGGCATAGACTCAGAAGCACGGACAAAGACACATTAGTAGGACTTGAGACATGGTAGGGATGAGGAGGATAGAGGGAGAACCCAGTGACAGAGGCACGTGCTCCTTATGACAGACAGTGGACATTATGTAGTTTGACATTATATAGTCAGCCTGTGGGCCATACTTAGGACCAAATAGTCCAATTTTGTACTCCGATATTATTATGATATGTGATATGAAATGCGTCGATATGATGGGATGCAATGTGTTATGACTGATGTTATTTTCCATGTATGGATAACTTATGCACTTGTTTATGTACATATATGGATGCATTTTTATGTATTTTTGATGCATTTATGAAATGAAATGGATAAAATGCTTGATGTAATATGTGATGGAATGCAAATGTACTAACCAATGAATGCAGGATGCAACATATGTGTTTGGATATCGGAGCACTAGACCGAACTGACTATCCGGACTGACGGAAGAAATGTTAGTAAGAAATGAGACAGAGGACAATTAGAGATGAAGAAAAATTTGCTTTCAGTAATGCACTTTGTAAATGAGAACCTTTATTTTTATGTAGCAAAATGGATGCATAGCATCATGGCATTGAAGGCCAGAGCTGAAATCCAACCCTTTTTGCAAAAGACAGACACATCATAGATAAACAACAATCACAATCAAAGAAAGAGACCATGAGCCATCCCGGTCACTCTAAATCACTCAGTGACATCATCGAGTGACATAGGAACATGATCGAAGCCAAAGATAAATCAATAATAAAAAAAGATGCACAAAGTCAAGCAAATCAAACAAACATCTTGATCTTCATTGTCAAAAGTTGAAAGTGCTGATAGGACGATCATGCTATCTGGTTTTAGGAAATGTGGTACCCCGTCTAAGACAGGACACACTCTAGTTTCGAGTATACCACACCCTGTATAAGACCCATGATAGAAGTGACAAAGGACAAATGATTTTGATGCTGATATTCGATTGATATGATAGTTTGGATCAAGTTGAATGTTTGATTTGATTGAAAAAGGTTCATCTGTTTACGCATGATTTCATTAAAGCATAGTGTTTGATTGCGAGTCGTTGGAGGAATGCTCAGCGATCTGTCGATGCATAAAGGGAATACTTTATTGCAAAATGTTTGGTTTTGTTTTTGGAATTTTATAATGTTTTTCGTGTTCATTTTTTTTTCAGGACTTTATTTGATTTTTAGAGATTTTTTCAGGACATTTGTCAATTTTTATGGTTTTTTTTCAGGACGTTATTTGATTTTTTTGAACTTTTTTCAGGACATTATTCAATGTTTATGACTTTTTTCAAGACATTTTTCAATTTTTTGGACTTTTTTCAGGACATTTTTCAATTTTTATGACTTTTTTCAGGACTTTATTCAATTTTTTTGAACTTTTTTCAGGACATTATTCAATTTTTATGGTTTTTTTCAGGACATTTTTCAATTTTTAAGACTTTTTTTAGGACATTATTCGATTTTTTTATGACTTTTTTAAGGACATTATTCGATTTTTTTGGCTTTTTTCAAGACATTTTTTGATTTTTATGAATTTATTCAAGACATTTTTCAATTTTTAGGATTTTTTTCAGGACATTTTTCAATTTTTATGAGATTTTTGCCCCCCAGTGTCTAGCAAGGCAAGGAATATGACAGGTGAATAAATAGGCTTGTTGAAATGATGGTGGATAGAGGGAAGACAAAAGGCCTTTTATTATGGAGACAACACAGATGCAATTTCCAAGAGCTATTGCGTGATGGGACAAGAGACTGGATATGACAATGTAAAGCAGTGACATGGCATGAGGGACATGTCAAGAGGTTTTTGAAACCATGTTTAAATTTTATGTCCTTATGTCAGATCAAGATCAAGAGATAGAAAAAGAGTGTATGGATAGTGATAAGATATGGATAGGATAAGCAAGACCAAGAATGGATAAGGGACATGGACTGAAGGTCAGGGTAGGATACGAGATAGTGGTAGAAAGTTGCAATAAGCTAGGGAATATGGATGAAAGGTTGTAATAAGCAAATGGATAAAGACCAAAAGCTATGATGGACTAAAAGTTGCAAACAAGATGCATGATGCTCATGAAGATCGTCAGCCTTGTCAAGATCAAAGGTGGAAAGGGAAACTGGACATGAGGGATGATAGGACAATGGAGGAGTATAACATGATATGATAGGATAATGAAGGGCAATAGGATATGAAGGAGGAAACCTACCCCCAAGTGTGGTGTGCAAGAAGTTCATAGATTACGCATGATGCCTATTTGCCAGGTTTTCATCATTGTACTTGCCCAAGGTGCCTGTTTACCAGGTTTTCACCAGTGGACGAATTATTTTTCTTTTACTATTTTTTTCGCTTTTTTTTTTTTTTGTCCTTTTTTTCCTCACTTTTTTTCTTTTTTTGTATTTTGACTTTTTCAGAAGAAGATGGACACATGATAGGGGATGGAAGAAGGACTCAAGCATCTTTTTGGTTGGATAGTAGCCTTGAAAAAAAAATGAACCATGACCTTTAAAAGTATGCTCAAAGATGTTGGTAGGATAAGGACATGGAAAATAAGATGAAATTAAGGCGAGGATTTATGCAAAGGATTGGATCAAAGGGATCGACAGATGAAAAATATGCATTGGATAATGGATAGGGAATTGGAAGAATTGGGCTTCGTTGGATGGAAATGTTGGCAAGATCAACATTGGCACACACCTTGAGGGATGATGGACTGATGGAGGACAAATGTATCTCAGATTGTGAGATTTGGATGGAGGAATAGCTTGGGATATTGGGACATAAGGGCCCAAAATGGATGAAGAAGGTGATGGAATAGACTTGGAAGGAACAACAATTTTAGATGCCAATTTGGGTTGTTCTTTTTGTGCTTCAAGGAGCTTCTTGGGGATCCACATGGTTTTTGATTTTTCATGCTTTTGTGGTTCCTTGGAGTGCATTGCCTGCACAAGGGATTTAGGAACCCATTTATATTTTGACTTTTCTTTATTTTGCTCAGTGGGCCTTTGTGGCCTTTTTGATTTTTCTTTTTCTTTATAGATCAATTTGTTCTTTGTTTTGACATGTCAATTATATTGGACATGTTGATCCTTGAATACATGTGGATTGCTAGACTTATGATGCTTATACTTGGCATCCAAATTTCTTGGAGGGGGGAATAAATGTCGGTGTGGATGGGAATGATATGGACTTCTTTTGGATGGATGAAATTTACTCAAGGATGTGTGCCTTTGCTGACCTTGCATAGAGGATGAAGGGATATAGGGACCTAGAATGGATGGAAGTGATGATGGGGAAGGTGGACATTTGGATTTTGACTTTGGAGGGATACCAATGCCTTGAGTGTGAGCTCTGTAGCCATGACCATTAGTATACTCTTTGATATGAAAGGGTTCTTTCTTATGAAGGTCTACTCCTTTGCCTTTATGAATATCTTGACTGGTAGGAGACTCTTTTCTTTGGGAAGAAGACACGAGTCCATTATGAGGTGGATATGATATGAGAGAAATAATGAGATCTTGAAGTGGATCGGATTGCACCAAAGTGGAAGAACCCATTATGCATGTCGAGGGTTCATGAACATCTTGCACTGACACGTTAGAATCATGAGGGAGATTAGGATCATGAGGGGGACTAGGATAATGTAGTGGACATGGTTCAATGATAGGCCCTTCAAGAGATGGAATGGGAGAAATAATGGGATCATCAAAAGAAATGAGACCTTGGAGTGTATATGGAGCATTAAGACAAGGAAATGGAGGAACAAGTAGATCTTGTGGAGGATCTGAAGGAATAATTTGATCTTGACATGGAGGAAGATCATTGGAATCCTCTTTAAAGGTGCTTTGCTCTAGACTTTTAATGGGATCATCGGAAAGAATGGAAGGGATATCTTGATCTTGCTCAGGGGATGGAATGTCAATGGGATTTGAAAGGATATTGTTTTCATGAAATGGAAGGGGATCGTTTGGGATTGGATGGACTAGAATATCTTGATCTTGCTTAGGGAATGGAGTGTCAATAAGGCTTTGGATAGGATGGACAAGAATAGGGGAATCATCATGAGTTTCAGGGAACATGGGGTCCTGGTCAACAATTGGATGGGATGATAAGGTTTCGGGATCTTGATCTTGATCTATTTTAAGACATGTTTCTTCATGCTCTAAATTATCCTCTTGACATGGGGTTGGACTTTGGATATGCATGGAGGATTCTGACAAGGAATCAATGCTTTGGCATGAAGGAAATGCACTTTGAACATTTGTGATGGATTCTGGTAGGGAATCAATGCTTGAACATGAGGAAGAGGGACTTCGAATGGGGTCCTCTAAAATAGGTATGGGCAATAAAGTGCATGGTGGCATTGGGTCTTGTATCTCTGAAACATGACAAGGATGTACATCATGAATTGGGTTATCTTGACAATCAATTATGGATAGCCCTTGGGTAATTGCATCCTTGGGTGTATTGTTTGATGAGGACAATATGGAAGGTTCTTGTGAAACTTCTAAAGGTGTAGGGATAGATGCCACTGGAGAGTCAATTTGTTTGCGGGGGGATGAGGCATTGCTAGACATAAGTGTATTATCTTGATCTTCCTCAATAAGCTCACTTGGTAATTTCCTTAAGAGCCTTGCAATAAAGCCACCTTTCTTTCGAGGTTTTGACATGCTTGTATCTGGAATTTGAACTTGTTTTTGATTTGATGTCATGTTTTGATTTCGAACTAAATGTTGATCAGATTGGTTTGACATGTTCAAAATTCAGCTTGGTGTGGGCTGCAACCTTTGTTTTTTAATGTTTGGTTGTAGTTGTTGACATTGATATTCCACCATTGGTTGAACCATTTGTGGACATTGTATAGTTGGTTGGACATATTGTTGAAATTGGACCATTGGTTGTGTTTGTTGGAAATGTTTGAACTGTTGAACCATTGGTTGTGATGGTTGAAAGTCTAATTGATAGTAAACGCCTTCTTGTTCTTGTTGTGGAGGCACATAATGTTGAAATTCATGTTGTCTCCTTTCTTGAAATTGTTTCATCATCTCTATTTGTGAGAGGAGAGCTGGTATGTCTGATCATTCAAGAAGAGATCTTACATCAATTGGCTCGATATTTGGATTTCGACCTGGCAATTTTTGAAACATTTTGGACGTTTGTGATCTATTCTTCTCAATGTTTTTCACTCTTTGCTCCAAAATCTCTTGTTCTTGAGCTAGCTTCTCCTCTAATTTTTGTATTTGGAGACTTGTTTCATCATAAAAAGTTTGATCAACATTGCTTTGTTGTTGTGTTGGATAGAATTGTGATTGCATTGTCGGTTGATACATCAAACTTTGTTGCATCATTGGTGCTTGGAACCTTGTTTCAATAGACATGTCACTATGCAAAATGTAATGTTTTTGGAATTTTTTTGATTTTAAAAGGATGATGTATTATATGCAACTAAATGCAAACTAAATAGGTGAAAATGCAATCTATGGCAAGAATGCAATCTATGTTTTTGGTTGTTTTTGAAGATTTTGACAAACTTTTTGGAATGCAAATCTAAAAGAGACCCTTAGGAAATTGAAATGATGTCTAGACCTCAAAGGAAAAAAGGACCAAGTGACAAAAGGACAAAATGATTATGTCTCCCCTATATACTTGGATACTAAGCTAGGTTTGACAAAATGACATTGATGATAAAAAGAGAAAAGGTTTGATAAGGTCTAGACCTCTTAATAATGACTTAGGGTTTATCAAAGATTTGGATTACTCAAGTATGACAAAACCTAGTTTTGACACTATATGCAAAAGGACAATTAATATGCAAATGACCCTAATATGATATGATAATGACTTAAGCTTGATGAGGAGACCTAGGATATGGTATGACTTTAATGCAATAGGACATATGCAAAATGGATGACCCTTATTGATATGCAAAGGAGCATGACATAGGTGAAAACTAACCTTGGTACTTGACAATGAATTTGTAAAATACAACCTAGGATGAACCTAAATGCAAGTGACATGAATGTTAAGACAAGGTTTGGAACAATGTTGGATCATCATGTTTGAAGATGTGCTTTGAACCTTGTTGAACTTTTGTTGGATGAATGTCTCTTGTGTTTAAATCTTATCAAAGTGTTTTGCTTTTGAAATGGGATGCAATTAAACTTTTGACAATCAAAGAATACAAGATATTGCAACTTAGACTCAAGACAATCATGCTCATTTCCACATTTCTTATGGTAGGCAAAGACATTAGGTACTTGAGAGGTAGACTCATTATGAGATTCAAGGAGAATACATAGATGCTTGACCCCATGGGCTCCCCTCCATGGCACTCACTTCTCAGGGCAGCCAAGCATCAGTCCCCATGGAAATATGCCCATGGCGAACTTAGTATCTCTTCCAAGTATCCGAATTTGTCCTTCTCAAGCAACTAGAAGGGTTTTTGGCCTCTAAAAACAAGGTATGTAGTAAGGATTTCTGTTAAGCATTACTCCTTGATGTCATGCAAGCGTGATTGAGACATTAAGCCCATCAAGCTACCAAACAAATGTAGTCTCGCAAGCATGATTTAGACCAAGAGGCCCTACTTAGATGTTGATATGAGAAAGAGTTCAAGGGTCATCACTTCCCAAGTAACTGCAATTCCCACGTAACACTTCCTTCAAAGCTTTTGCTCATCGGGTATTTTTTTATAGTGAGTTAGAATGCCAAGGAATTCTAGCCATACTCACTTTGGGTCGTTCCCTTCTCACGATTATCACTTGCTTGCAAAAGCAAAGTGGTCGGGAAGGCAGGCCCTCTAAAGGAGACACACAATGAACAACACAAGCATGGTATCGAAGATCTGGATTTCTGATCACCCTAAGAAGGATGAGAGCATACTCTCCTACTCCAATGTCACACTTAACAATCAAAGCAAATAAATGTTCATTCCTACCTATTTATAAATCACTAAGTGCCTATTAAAAAACACAAACACAAAATTTTGGTTGTTTCTCCAAGGCAACCTGCAAAACCCAAGTTAGAGGTTTGATTTGTTGTCTTTGACCATCGATTCTGCATAACACATGTTAGTAGTTTGATTTGTAGTCTTTTCCATGCATATGCCAAGATTCTGCACAAATAATTAGTACCAAAATCCAAAGCACAGAAAATAGAATGTAAAAACACCAAAAATTTCAAGTAAACATTGCATTTTTCACCTCTGTTCTGGACTTTACACAAGCGCAGAACTCATGACACAGGCGCAAGATGTCTGACACAAGCGTAGAATGTCACCTACACAAGTGCAAGATGCAGGACATAGGCACAAGATGTAGGACACAGGCGCAGAAGTGTCCAGAATACCCTGCACAGCCCTGTTTTTGGGTTTTTGACTAGCAAATCAACTTCAAAGCACTCAAAAACATAGTAAAGGGATTAGAAGGTTAGTTTTCACGTTGGGTTCACCAATTAATGTATGTTAGGAAATAGGAAATCATCACATGCAAATATAAACACTAATTATTGTCTAATTACGAAAGGCTAGAATGCAATGAATCTATCCTAAAACACATTCAATAGAGACATAAAAACAAAGCATTCAAAAGTAAAGATCATGCAAACTAGATGACGATTTGGATGCTTCTTCCATGTGGCTCCATTGTTCTTCTTTCCTCTTCAAATGAATTTGTGGATCTCACCTACAAGTGCACATACAATTGAAAGCAAGATTGACATTGATGAAAAGCTCAAGAGTACTAGAAGCATAAATTCGATAGTCTGATAGGGATTCGGGATTAGCTTTGATTGAAAATCATCCAATTTATAGAAGAATTGGATAAATGACAAGATTAGCATGATGCAATTCAAATGGAAATTGCAAATCAATATGACAAATTATGACAAACTATGCACTTTCCATGCACAATTTGATTGATTGATAATTGATGACAAATTATGACAACTTCTATGTCAAAATTGATTGATTATCAATTATGACAATTTATGACAAATTGAAATGTCATTCCCATAGAATTAGGAGATGAAATAGGAGGGAAAAGGAATTAGAAATTAAGAAAATAGAAAATTGAAATTGATGAAAATTAGGAATTAGAAATTGATGGAAAAATAGGAAATTAGGAACTAGAAGAAATTAGGTAAATTAATTAATAATTTGTCATTTATTAATTAGTTTACAAGAGGAGGAATAATTAGCCAATTAAATAAAGATTTAATTGTAATGAGAAAACTTAGGATTAATAAATAATTTAGTAATCCTAGAGGAAGAAATGACAAATTAGGTTAAATGATTGAATCATGAAACCCTAGGAGACGAATTAGAAATGCAAAAATGACAATTAGGTCGTGATTGAAGATAATTAATGTCGATCATGATTTGATAATGATTTTGAATTGATAAATGACCAGTGTTGATAAATGATTTGATTAAGATTGATTGACAAAAATCAATGACAAATTGACCAAATTGACATGATTGAAAAGGACAAGGATTGATGACGAATCGATCGCAATATGACAAGATTGACAAAAGGACAAAGATCGACCAAAATCATGATTAAAGATTGTTGTCGACAAGACCAAATTTGAAAGTGAGATGAATGAAGAATGTAGAAGAATGACTCGATGTTTGCAAATGATAAAGATCAAGTGCGAATCATAGGAGAAATGTTAATGCGACGCAAAAACCTAAAATGAGGCAATGCGCAAATGTTAAAGTATGACCTCGCAAGCGTTGACCATTTTTAGGTGTCTACAACTCCATCTCCAATCCTCTACATTTTTAAGATCCACAAATGGAGTTGAGGATAAGTCTTGGTTACTTATCTTGGACCTATGCTTTGGGTTGCATCTATATGTGAGCAACCTAAAGGTATAATTTTCAATGCAATTTTTGAGAGGACTTGCTTCCACCTTATGGTACTAGGAGGATAAAATGCACCAACTCACATTGGAAACCCTCTCCAGATACCATTTTAGAGTGCTTCAAAGTGTGTATATTGAAAAATATTTTTGACAGAGATGCATAGATGAGTTTCACAATTTACATAATAAGGTTTCATAGTGTCTCAACATGAGAGTTAGTTGTTGGAGTTCTTGTAGTTTGTAGATTACATTCAAGACAAGTTACTTGTCAATTATTTCATTAGGGGTGGAAAGCCCAAAATTTTAATTGTCCTACACATGGCCAATCCAAATGACTTTAGGGTTTTTATGGCAAAGTCTCTTATGGAAAAGGAGGTACATGGGAGGACACAAGGGGAATGAGAGAAGTTTGTAACCTTGATGAAGGGACTAAAGTGTCCAAAGGCCTCCCCATCCTTCAAAGGATAATTTAGACTTACTATATGATTTACAAAGAAAAACCCAATAGTATCAATATTAGGGACAAAGGTCTAGAGCATAGTAGGGACCATAGGGTAGTCACATGTGACCATCATCGACATGAGGATATTTTAGGTATGAGAGACTATAGGGCTATCAAGCTATGCCTTCTATGACTCAACAACCTTTTAGGGGAGAATCTAGTGTTTTTAGTAGTTAGGATCTTCTAATTATGGTGGGGCCTAGCCAACATAGGGTTATATGAGAGGCACATGTTATGTATAGGTTAGTATCAGACAAAGAGTTCCCACAAGGTTTTAGAGTAGGTGGACACCATCCTAGGATGTCAAAGTAGATAGTTTATATGTGGGTCTTTACCCTCCCAACCACTCAACATATACCACCATGGGTCTTTACCCTCCCAAACACCCAAAGGTCAAAGGAAGATTCACTACTGCAACACTCACTTTTTGTGATAGTCTCAAGCACTTAGGACAATCACTCCTTTCATGGCCATTCTTCTTCATGCAACACTCTCTAACATTAATTATGATGATAGTGTACCTCCTTAAACCTTCCACCAACACCTAACTCAATAGCAGACTCTTTCCCAATCTCGCTAATGGACTAACTCAACTCATAGTGAAACTGTGATGATCAATGCGAGGTTTAGGATAGTAGTAATTAGGATCTTCTAATTATGGTGGGGCCTAGCCAACATAGGTTTATATGAGACAGGGGTAAGTTCAATAGTGATGTGTATTAGATTGTCATCAAAGTTTCCTATTAGTGTTACTTTGTATCAGCATTAACCACTTATTGTCATGGGAATCAACTAATACACAACATAGATATTTATCATCAACCTCCTTTTTTTTCACCAAAGGGATAAAAATTTATTGAATACAACGAGAATTACAGAGCAAGAAAGTAGATACATAACCTAATCTAAACTCCACCTGCATAACCTAAGAAGGTAGATACAACTAAATAATCTTGAAAGAATTGCATATGAAGGGCACTATTAGAAAAGAACTTATGTACCATGCTAGTCTATGTAGCTACTACTAATTATTGCATAGAAATAGATACATGTGTTATAATGTGTTGAAATAGTAGCTAGCTCGAATAGGATAGACCCTATAAATGTAGCTTGTAATTTGGTTTGACCCTAATTGGGTGATGTAACTTGTGGTCCTATATTGAATTTAACCTGTAGATAGGGTGATGTAACTTGTGGTCCTATATTGAATGTAGTTTGTAATTTGGTCTGAATGTAACCAAGGATAAACATTCAAAAAGTATAACAATTACACTAATACATATATCACTCTCATGCCTTGCTTAATTTGATATAAGGTCCTTCTATCCTGTTAATGCATGATAGCCTCGATAAGACAAATGATTGAATGAGAGATAAATGAAGTCTCTCATTAAATCATCTATCCTATTGATAAACTATGATGAAGACTTCAAGCTATTGTTCCTTCATTTGATCAATGATCATTCTTAAATTTGTATATATTCAACCATACTTGAAAAGTTCAATCAATGCTTAACTATCGATAATCATCAGTTGCAAATCTCATAGCATAGAATATCGATTGGTATTGATTTACATTAAAACCAATGAAATCCAATTAATATCGGTTAACATATTAATTATGAACACTGATTGTTATCGGGCTGAACCAATGCACTTCAATTAATATCGGTTAATATATTAACTATGAACATTGATTGTTATCGGGCTTAAATAATACATACCGATTAGTATCGGTTGTCTTGGATATGATAGACATGTCAATTAAGTATCAAGTGGTTTGTTAAGTGATATATACACCGATGAATGCTTGATTGCTTGTTCACTTGGAATTGAATTGATTTTATAATTAAGAGATCACTTGAATTGTAGGTAAACCCCTTCAAATGACAGGGTAAGCTTCCTTTTATACCTAATATATGTCTTGAAAGAATTTTATCCTGATGGCTTTAAATTAAAGTACTTTCTCTTCTATCTGGTATTGGTGGAGTAGAGGTTGCATTGCATCGACCTAGGATACATATTTTCACATATACAACACAAGTTAAATGTATCCTAGGTCGATGAAAAGCAACCTCTGCTCCAGAGATCACCAGAAAATAGAGAAAGAACTTTAATTTAATGCCATTGGGATAAAAGGATTTCAAGACAGATAAATGGTATGCAACTGTATCTATTTGGAATGCATTACCCAAATAGCGCAATCGATCAGTCGCCTTTGAAAACAAAGTGGTATGATGAAATATTTGGGCATAAAATAGATGAAATGCACTCCATACTATAGCTGCACAATATTTTGGTCGATGATAGTTTTAAAATAGTAAAAGAAGGTGTATGGAACAACCAAATTCTTATCATTATAAATAATGAATATTTTAAGATCCTTTTATGATGTTTAAGTTGAGAATATTTTATGAAAGGTCCCTAAATGAATACACTTTAAACTAATTTTAGCAATGACCATCGGATGTAGACAAAATGAATGCTTTTTGGATTAGGATGGTACACAGAATCTACTATCAAAAGGTTGTCAAAAATTCTTGGGACTAGGAGGTGTGAAATGGCCTACTCTTATGCTTTTCATGCCTTCAAAATTTGAGTTTGATTGTCATCATTTACTTTGCCAAATTCTTCACATGTAACTCCTAAATCAATTTCCTACACAAAAAATGACAAAAAATAGGTTTGTTGATGGGGGATTTCCTAGGTCAAACCTCGGGTTGTGAATTAACCTTGAAGTATAATGTTTTCTTTTTGAGGGAAAGGATAGATCTAATCTAAAAATTCTTAAAATTGAACATGATACCTTGATGAATCTTTCTTGAATCCTCACACAAGGTTTTAGGATGTCATGTAGATTGTTGATCATGAATGTTGTGCTTTAACTTGTGATGTAGAGGAAGGGTGTGATAAATTAACCTTTAATATTTATAAGGGAAATACAAGGTCCAAACCCCTAGACCTACTAGCACCCAAATGACTCAAATAGGTCAAATGTAAACCAACACTTTTTCAAATGATTCCAAAGGTATAGAATGTTTGTACTACCTCCAAATAAGTTTTTTTAATTGGTTTTGTGGTTCCAAGAACTTGTTTAAGTGCAAAGCCCTCTTTTTAGCCTTCTAGGTGTAGTTGCCTAATTAGCCCTCCAGTAAGGAAAATGAATTGTTTTCTCTCAACTTTCCTAAACAGCTAAACAAAAAATTTGGATATTGAGACACCCATTTGTCTTCTCTTCAACATACCAGAAGATTGCATATGGTTACTTTGGAAAGTATATGTTGTCCTGTAACTCCCTGACTCCCAGACTCTCAAAAATCATCCAATATGATTCAAAACTAAGGAAATATAATTATTTACAAGTTTTAACCCTCTTAGATGCAAAATCCATTATTTAGCCTCTCACAAACCCTTAAAAGTATGGTTTCTCATATACCCCTCTTCTAAACACTATACCATCCAAATGATGATGGATGCACCTTTCATTTGAAATGTCTAAACACTTTCAATCATAAAATGAGCCCCTCCTTAAGGCAGATTTGCTACTACTGCTCCTTACCAAGCAATTTTTGCACTCATACATTCGCTGTTTTGGTGATCACCCTGATTCTCCACCCAATCTGCACATCAACTTGTTATTAATTTATTGTACATGTTATAGGAGTGCCATCCCATGAATATTAGGCCTTTTACATTCATGGATGACCATTCTCATTATAAATTAACCAAATCAAATGCCAAATTGCTCAAATTTGTTAGAATAGTCAATGCAACTAGTCTAAAGTCTAAGACAAATGGATTATCAGTGCATCTTCCCTACAAATAAGATGTTCAAGGTCTCTTCAATGCATTAGGAATTTGAATACACACTCAAGAAAAAGTTACCATAAGCCAAAACACCAAAAAATTTCAAGAAAACAAAAATTTGCAGTTATTGTTTGTCCTAGTCCGTACACTAGCATTCTCTACCGTACAAAGCATTACATCAACCATTTGATCAAAAACTCTTAATTGTTGACACACAAGGTCATGAAATGATTTATTGAACTTGCCTAAACTCTTGTAGACTCCCTAAGCCATAAATTCCTATTACATCTTTTTGTTGGTCCTAAGGTCCTTACTAGGCCCTTTAGGACAAATTACAAACTTATTACAATTATCATCATTAAAGGCCATAATGGACATTAAGACATCATAATTGATTGAATCTTCACTCCTAAGACCTTCAAAAGTCTTTAATGGCTTCATTGAGTCCCTTGGTCTTCCAAATGCACTTGCACCAACTTGAATTCTCTTTCAATGCTTTATTTCTTGTTCACTTGGAATTCAATTAATTTTATAATTAAGAGATCACTTGAATTGTAGGAAGACCCCTTTGAATGATAGGGTAGGCTTCCTTTTATACCTAATATATGTCTTGAAAGAATTTTATCCTGATGGAATTAAATTAAAGTACTTTCTCTTCTATCTGGTATTGGTGGAGCAGAGGTTCCATTGCATCGACCTATGATACATATTTCCATAGATACAATGTTGGTATTTTAGTATGATTTTGTCATTGATGTCAACACCTGCTAACACACCTACTTTGGAGATCCAACAACATTCACCGGCAATCAGTAAAATGCTCAAACAATCACCGGTATATGGTTAATCGACAGGATATAATGTTCACCGATACCTGCAATGACATGGAAGACACTTGGTAATGTCAAAGACATCATGTGGACAATTTTCCTTGAAGTAATATCATTGGTATATTCTTATTTGCATATTTGCTTTTACCGGCAAATAGGTCTAGGTTATCTAGGGTTACACTGACAGGTTTATCTTTTCCAGATTAGCATGGCATGCTATGGAGATGATTTATTATTGTTGTAAATGCATTAAGCCAACATGTTCAATTGGTTATTGCATCGGATATTGTATTATTTGTAAAATGTTTTATTGTAATATCTTGTAGAGCCGACCTACTAAAATTGGTCTTAGGGTATGGTATAAATGTAAGATCTTATTTGTAAGATCAAGTGTGGAATGCGAAAAAGATTTAAGGAAGGGTATATGTGAGATCAAGCAAAGATATACACGAAGACATCATTTGAAAGTGAAGTTAGGTTTTTGGAAAAGCATATCAGCATTACACCGGTACTGAATCCAACATATGAAGATGCTATTTTTTGTAGTACATTATCATTGGATTTAACCATCCAACTATAGTCAGTGTGAGTCCCATTTGTGTTTGAGCAGTGAGCTCTAGGCTGTTGGCCTTTCTGCATGTGCATACCCCTCTTTGTACACTTACTATCTACAGTAGTATCATCTGATTGTGGGTAAGGTTTCCCACCATGGTTTTTCCCCTTATAGGGTTTCCACATACAAATATTTATGTCATGTGTTGTGGTTGACTTTGTGCTTATGTTTCATGCATTAATTCTTACCGGTACAACATTTCCTGTTAACATTGTTTACTGGCACAATTAAATGTCTTACCAGTATTAAGCAATAAGTTGGTCAATAAGATTTTGGTTTGAATTTATTAGACAATTGATTCACCCCCCCTCTCTCATTTGTCCCTAGGACCTACAATTGGTATCAGAGCCTAGTCCTCTTTCTGTAGAAGTTTAACAACTTGAGGAGATCCAATGTCTACTAATTATTTCAGGAAGGATAGTCCTAAACTTGATGGAACCAACTATGGAATATAGAAAATCAAAATGGAGACACATCTAAATTGCATTGGTAAAGACATCTAGGAAGTTACTAAGAATGGTTATACTACTGTTGTAGCTGGTCAGCCTGCTCCTATTACTTTAGGTAAAGATGAAGAAAATGATTGCAAAGCAAGAGAAGAACTTTTGAGTGCATTATCAGATCAACAAATCATGGGATTATCAGATAGATCTACTGCAAAAGCTATTTGGGATCATTTGGAAACACTAAATGAAGGGGATTCCATAGTCAAAATTGCAAAACTTGAAAGCTTCCAAGTCAGGTATGAATATCTGAAAATGGAAGAAGATGAAAGAATTTCTACCTTTATGGAAAGAGTAAATGAAATTGTTTTAGGTATCAAATGTTGTGGAGGAACCTTGAGTGAAGATGAGATTGTTTCAAAAATCTTAAGAGGTTTGCCACCGGCATATAAAATGAAGGTTACTGCTATTAATGAGCTGAGAACAATGCCTAATATATCAATAACTAGGGATACATTGATTGGAAAACTTTCAGCTTTTGAAATAGAGGAATTTGGTCCTGTTGCTATAAAAACTGATTTGGCCTTCAAAGCATCAACATCATCTACTCCATATTTTGACAAATTAGACTGGAGAGCCTTTTATGCAAGAGAACTTGAAGAAACCAGGAAGGAGAATGAAGAGCTTGAAGAACTTGAAGCACTATTTGCAAGAAAAATGCCAAAAGGTCCAATTGGAAGTAAGTATGAAGGTAAACCACCCTTTAAATGTTTCAATTGCAATAAGATTGGTCATATGGCTTCAAGATACTTTGATAGACATGCTAGACTAAGAGAAGAAGCTAGAAGGACATACAAACCTAATCCTAACTATCAGAGATACAGATTTAAGAAAAACAAAGATAAATCCTGTTACATTACTGATGAAGGTGTGACTGATGATTCTGATGAGGATCTAGGAGACAACGGATGGGTCTTTGTTGCTATAACAGAAGATCAACCAGTACCTATTGCTCCATCGGTAGAACAAGCCCTAGCAGCTAATGTTGAATCAAAGAATGAATGGATTATTGACTCAGGATGCTCACATCACATGACTGGAGACAAAGGCAACTTCTTGAACTTTCAAAAATACAATGGAGGTTTAGTAAGATTCAGAGATGACAAAGCATGTTCAATCAAAGGTAAGGGTTCAATATCTCTTGATGGTAAACATAACACTGACAATGTTTACTATGTTGAAGGATTAAAACATAATCTTTTAAGTGTTGGTCAATTAGTTGAGAAAGGTTTTCAATTACAATTTAAAAAATGGAAAATGCAAAATCATGAATAGAACTAGTTTGGAAATTGCAACCGGTAATAAGACTAGAGGTAATATCTTTCATTTGAATAATAGTGAAAAGGCATGCTTAATTGCTCATATAGATGAAAGTTGGCTATGGCATAAAAGACTATGTCATGTAAATTTTGATTGCATGGTAAAAATTAGTACTTCTAATGCAGTTAGAGATCTACCTAAAATTGTGAAACCTCATAATACAATTTGCAAGGAATGTCAATTTGGAAAATAGGTTAGAGCTAGTTTCAAAAGTATTCCAGAAAAATCCAATAATGCTCTTGATTTAATTCACACTGATTTATGTGGTCCGACTAGAACTAAAAGCTTACAAGGTGGTAGATATTTCATGCTAATTATTGATGATTATTCTAGAATGTGTTGGGTTACTTTTCTCAGAGAAAAGTCAGAAGCACTTGGGAAGTTCAAACTATTCAAAGCAATGGTTGAAAATGAAACCAGTTAGAAAATTAAATGTTTAAGATCAGATCAAGGAGGAGAATTCACATCTAGAGATTTTAATACATTCTGTGAAGTGAATGGAATCAAAAGATAGTTATCAGCACCTCAGACACCACAACAGAATGGAGTTGTTGAAAGGAAAAATAGAACTATTTTGGATGTAGCAAGAAGTATGTTATCATAAGAAAATCTACCACATGTGTACTAGAGAGAGGTAGTAAGCACTGCTGTCTATACATTCAACAAAGTTCACATCAAAGGTGAAACCGGTAAGACACCTCATGAACTATGGTTTGGTAATACTCCTACTCTTAAGTATTTTAGAATTTTTGGAAGTAAATGTTATATTAGAAGAGATGAGTATATTGGCAAGTTTGATCCTAGAAGTGATGAAGGAATATTTCTTGGTTATTCATCTAAGAGTAAAGCTTATAGATGTTTTAATAAAAGATTACAGAAAATTGTTGAGAGTACAAATGTAAAGATTGATGAACAATTCAGAGGAACTTCAAGGTATATAGACTTTGAACCAGTACCAAAAATTATGACAAATGAACCAACAGTAAATCCACCAGTACAGAATGATGACCCAGTTACTCCGGTATCATCAGAGGATACCACAGTAATTGAAGAACAACAATAGACTAAGACACCCCAGTATGTAAGACTGAATCATTCTAAAGATCAGATAATTGGAAGCAAATTTAAAGGAGTCGTGACAAGAGGAAGATTGGCAAATGAAGAGGTATGTCTTATTTCTCAAATTGAACCATTATCTATCAATGAGGCATGTGAAGATAAATTTTGGATTAAAGTTATGGAAGAAGAATTAGGACAAATTGAGAAAAATAATACTTGGTCATTAGTTCCTTGGCCTGAAAATAAAAATGTAATTGGAACCAAATGGGTATTTAGAAACAAACTCAATGAAGATGGTAAGGTTGTCAGGAATAAAGCAAGACTAGTGTGTAAGGGATATTCTCAGAAAGAAGGAGTTGATTATAATGAAACCTTTGCACCGGTAGCTAGAATTTAAGCAGTTAGATTATTCTTAGCCTTTACAGCTCACAAAGATTACAAAGTTTATCAAATGGATATTAAATGTGCATTTTTGAATGGAGATCTTGAAGAAGAAGTTTATATTGAACAACAGGATGGGTTTTCTTTGACAGATAACAATGATATGGTTTGCAGATTAAGAAAAGCTCTGTATGGACTAAAACAAGCTCCAAGAGCCTGGTATGCAAGATTGGATAAGTATCTCTTAAAAATTGGTTTTACTAAAGGAAATGCAGATAGCAATTTATATTACAAAGTAACTAATGATGACATTTTGATTATGGAAGTATTTGTTGATGATATAATCTTTGGAGGAGAAGATGGATTATGCAAAGAATTTTCTCTTAAAATGTAGCATGAATTTGAAATGTCTATGATTGGAGAAATAAAAATTTTTTTAGGATTGCAGATTTTACAGACTGATAAAGGCATATTTTTGAGTCAATCTAAGTACTTGAAAGAACTACTCAAGAAATTTGGGATGGAGAACTCTAAACTGGTAAGCACACCTATGACTACAAATGACAAATTATCTCAAAGGGATGAATCTACACTTGTTAATCCAACTAGATACAAATATATGATAGGAGGTTTACTATATTTGACACAAACCATACCTGATATTATGAATGCAGTATGTATAGTTTCTAGATTTCAGAGTAATCCCAAGGAAAACCATGAATCAACAGTAAAAAGGATTTTTTGATACTTACAAGGCACAACAAATCTTGGATTATGGTATCCTAAAGATGAAAATTTTGATCTATATGCATACATAGATGCAAATTGGGCAGGAGATGTGGATGATAGAAAGAGCA
Organism: Cryptomeria japonica; assembly: GCF_030272615.1. Lineage (NCBI taxonomy): Eukaryota > Viridiplantae > Streptophyta > Pinopsida > Cupressales > Cupressaceae > Cryptomeria > Cryptomeria japonica. Next base: position 149,557,159 of record NC_081415.1, read on the forward strand.
CCACTGGAGGAGCATTCTTTCTTGGAAAGAGATTAGTTTCTTGGTTAAGTAAGAAACAGAGTTGTACATCTTTATCAACAGCAGAATCAGAATATGTTGCAGCAGCAACAAACTGTACACAGGTACTTTGGCTTAAGCAAATGTTGAAAGACATAAAGGTAAAATGCAAGGAACCTATTACTATATGTTGTGATAACACTGCAGCAATTGATATATCTAAGAATCCAGTATTACATTCTAAAACAAAACATGTTTCTATCAAACTAAATTTTCTAAGGGAAAAAGTTGAAGAAAAGGAAATAAAACTGGTTTATGTGAGTACTAAAGAACAACTTGTAGATATTTTTACAAAACCTTTGCCTAAGGAAACTTTTGAGTATCTCAGAGATTAGCTCCGAGTCTTACCTCCACCGGTAGAGACTTAGACAATTGATGATTGTCATCAACTAACAGAATTAAATGGACAAATCTTTTCTTTTGGTATTTGATGAGGAAGCTACTTCTCAGGGGGAGTAGTTGGTATATTGAATTGGTTGGTATTTTGTATGAACTTGACCTTTTTGTGACTTTGGCATTTGATGTCAAAGGGGGAGAGATATATGGAAAAACATTAAAGAAAAATATATGAAAAATACATTATCTTTTTGAGGAGAGATTGGTATTGTAAATAAATCTTTGTATAAACACATATTACTCGCAGGAGGAGAATTGGTTTTTGTACTTGGCATTTCTATTTTGGCACTTTCATGGTTTTTCCATCTTGTGTTGCCATCAATGCCAAAGGGGGAGATTGTTGGTATTTTGGTATGATTTTGTCATTGATGTCAACACCTACTAACATACCTACTTTGGAGATCCAACACCATTCACCGGCAATCAGTAAAATGCTCAAACAATCATCGGTATATGGTTAACCAGTAGGATATAATGTTCATCGGTACCTGCAATGACATGGAAGACACTTGGTAATGTCGAAGACATCATGTTGACACTTTTCCTTGAAGTAATATCATTGGTATATTCTTATTTGCACATTTGCTTTTACCGACAAATAGGTCCAGTTTATCTTTTGCAGATCAGCATGGCATGCTATGGAGATGATTAATTATTGTTGTAAATGCATTAAGCCGACATGTTCAATCAGTTATTGCATTAGATATTGTATTATTTGTAAAAAAAATTATTGTAATATCTTGTAGAGCTGACCTACTAAAATTGGTCTTAGGGTATGGTATAAATGTAAGATCTCATTTGTAAGATCAAGTGTGGAATGCAAAAAGATTTAAGGAAGGGTATATGTGAGATCAAGTAGAGATATACACGAAGACATCATTTGAAAGTGAAGTTAGGTTTTTGGAAAAGCATATCAGCATTACACCGATACTGAATCTAGCATATGAAGATGCTATTTTGTGTAGTAAATTCTCATTGGATTTAACCATCCAACTATAGTCAGTGTGACTCCCATTTGTGTTTGAGCAGTGAGCTCTAGGCTGTTGGCCTTTCTATATGTGGAGACCCCTCTTTGTACACTTACTATCTACAGTAGTATCATCTAACTGTGGGTAAGGTTTCCCACCATGGTTTTTCCCCTTACAGGGTTTCCACGTACAAATATTTGTGTCATGTGTTGTGGTTGACTTTGTGCTTATGTTTCATGCATTAATTCTTACCAGTACAACATTTCCTGTTATCATTGTTTATCGGCACAATTAACTGTCTTACCAGTATTAAGCAATAAGTTGGTCAATAAGATTTTGGTTTGAATTTATTAGACAACTGATTCACCCCCCCCCCCCCCCTCTCAGTTGTCCCCGGGACCTACATACAACACGAGTTAAATGTATCCCAGGTTGATGCAAAGAACCTCTACTCCAAAGATCACCAGAAAATATAGAAAGAACTTTAATTTAATGCCATTAGGATAAAAGGCTTTCAAGACAGATAAAATTTGAGTTTGATTGTCATCATTTACTTTGCCAAATTCTTCACAAGTAATTCCTGAATCAATTTCCTACACACAAAATGACAGAAATAGGTTTGTTGATGGGGGCTTTCCTAGGTCAAATAGGTTTGAATATACCTTGAAGTGTGCAAAATGGAAGGTTTGTATTCTTAATCTCTTGCCCATTTCTTAATTTAAAAGATGACATCTTTATTAAATATCTCCTCAATTTTTTGATGTAGACATCTTTAGGAAAAGATCTCTTCCTTCCTCTTTAAAATGATCTCTTTAGATGTAATCTAAAAATGCTTAAAATTGAACATGATAACTTGATGAATCTTTCTTGAATCCTCACACAAGGTTTTAGGATGTCATGCAGATTGTTGATCATGAATGTTGTGCTTTAACCTATTCTCCTTCAATTCTTGATGAATGCTTGATTGCTTGTTCACTTGGAATTTAATTGACTTTATAGTTAAGAGATCACTTAAATTGGAGGTAGACCCCTTCAAATGATAGGGTAGGATTCCTTTTATACCTAATCATACATAAAGTGTTTGAATTTTTTCTCACACATGAGGTAAGAAATGAGGGGTCATATTTTGGGTCCCAATCACGAGTCTTGTCAATTTAGGATGTGACATGCTAAAGTGGGCATCGATGTCTCAAGATCATATGGACCTTACGTAATTGTCTCCCTTGCATATGATTTTTTTGGGTGATAAACTTCACCATTCTACTCACAAGAATTTTATTAAGTCTCAAATATAGGGAAACAAAAGGCTTCAAATAGAAAACTTGTACATGCAACTAAATCCATTGACTAATCAGAAGAACAAAATTAAGAAACGGTTCGAGCATCTGAGAGATGTTGTAGACTTGCAACTCACTAGCTACTAAGTTTTTGCAGGTAAGAATTTATTTTTTTTGGTTATGGTTGTGGTGTTTGTAGGGAGACATTTACAAATTTATATATATTTTCACTATTTAATGATTTATGGGTTTCTAATGGTATTTTTAATGTTCTTTCATATTTTTGTATATATTCTTTATAATAGCCTATTATATTGATTTGTTTTATTATGGATAATGGTGTGGGTCAGACGACTTTGCCATTGGTGCATGAAAGCATTGCAGGAGTTCTACTTTTAAAAATTACATGAAACATTTTTAATTTATTTGATTCAGTGTTATTTGCAAAAAAGTTTATCAATGATGTTTCCTTTCTCCAAGAATTGTCTAGGATCTTTCTGTCAGATAATATGTAACATCGAATGACTAAATCTTTTCTTTACAAATTCTTATTTTATTTAATTATCATCTGAGCATAAGTTAAAATTTATATCTGTACAGAAGTAGAACATACAAGATGAAGAGTCATGTGCAAGTAAATTTTGTAAAAGAAAGCAAGCAGGCATTATCTTGAATGACATGGAAACAAGCTCATCAGCTGCTTAGAAGAGAGCAATTGGAGAAAAGCAAAGGAAAGTGTTAACTAGGGTGATAAATACATAGAGAGTATGCAATACAAACAAACAATGTCTGGAGTGTGTGATGTGACGTCTCTAATTTATGTCCAGAGGGACTAACTGGTTTTGGAGATCCTGCAAAACCTATTGGGCCATGCTTGGAGGAAATCAATGTGTTCATGTAAGGAGCACCTTTTTTCTATTATGAGAATGATGCTTTTGCACCGAAGGATATTTGGAAGGCAATATCCAAAAATTTCTATAGTGTGGAACCAGAGTTGGTGGACTCAAAGTAATTTTTTAGCTTTCAGAAGACCAAGAGGTTAGGTACACAATCTCCCAATAGAAGGATGACTTCAAGCATTACCTCTCCCCTCATGACTATTCAGGAAGCACTTCCTCAGAAAAAGGACTATTAGCCTCCATGGGATCAAAGAGAAAAATTGAAGCATAGACTCTAGACGATGTGGTGGTGTCCTTTGGGAAGAACTCTACACTATAATTGAAAATTCATGAGGGAAACTACAAGATAGTGAAGAGAAATGCATTCTTGGTTTGGGTGGGGCCAAGTCAGGTGGCTCCTCTAGAGGTTGATGAGATAGAAATTATATTAGGATTTGAAAAAGATCACACTCATGGAACTTTGTGTGCGACTGATCGATTGCATTGTTTGGGTAATGCATTCCAAATAGATACAATTGCATACCATTTATCTCTCTTGATTAAATCCTTTTATCCTGATGACATCAAATTAAAGTTCTTTCTCTTCTATCTGGTATTGGTGGAGAAGAGGTTGCTTTGCATCGACTTGGGATACATTTAACTTGTGTTGTATCTGCAGAAATATGTATTTTAGGTTGATGCAATGCAACCTCTTCTCCACCAATACCAGATAGAAGAGAAAGTACTTTAATTTAATGTCATCAGGATAAAAGGATTTAATCAAGATAGATAAATGGTATGCAACTATATCTATTTCGAATGCATTACCTAAACAACGTAATCAATCAGTCACACATGAAGTTCCACGAGTGTGATCTTTTTCAAATCCTAATATGATTTCTATCTCGTCAACATCTAGAAGAGCCACCTGACTTGGCCCCACCCAAACCAAGATCCATTCTTCCGACTTTTCAACAATGTATTTCCCTTCACTATCTTGCAGTTTCCCTCATGAATTTTCAATTATAGTGCAAAGTTCTTCACGAAGGACAGCACCACATCATCTAGAGTCTATGCTTAAATTTTTTTCTTTGATCCCATGGAGGCCAATAGTCCTTTGTCTGAGGAAGTGCTTCTTGAATAGTCATGGGGAGGAGAGGTAATGCTTTAAATTGCCCTTTCTATTGGGAGATTGTGTACATAACCTCTTGGTCTTTTGAAAGCCGAATTACTTCGATTCCACCAACTCTAGTTCCACACTATAGAAATTTTTGGATATTGCCTTCCAAATATCCTTCGGTGCAAAAGAATCATTCTCATAATAGAAAAAAGGTGCTCCCTGCATGAACACATTGATTTCCTCCAAGCATGGCCCAGTAGGTTTTGTAGGAACTCCAAAACCAATTAGTCCCTCCAGACATAAATTAGAGACATCACATCACACTCTAAACATTGTTTGTTTGTATTGCATACTCTCTATGTATTTATCACCCTTTAACACTTTCCTATACTTTTCTCTAATTTCTCTCTTCTAGGTAGCTGATGAGCTTGTTTCCATGTCATTCAAGATAATGCATGCTTGCTTTCTTTTACAAAATTTACTTGCACATGACTCTTTAGCTTGTATGTTCTGCTTCCGTACAGATATAAATTTTAATTCACACTCAGATAATAATTAAATAAAATAAGCATTTGTAAAGAAAATATTAAGTCATTCGATGTTACATATTATCTAATGAAAAGATCCTAGACAATTCTTGGAGAAAGGAAACATCATTGATAATCCTTTTTTGCAAATAACACTGAATCAAATAAATAATAAATGTTTTATGTAATTTTTAAAAGTATAACTCGTTCAATGCTTTCATGCACCGATGGAAAAGCCATTTGACCCACATCATCTCTCACTATCAAAATTTCGACAACAAATAAAGAAACATCTAACAATGATGTTGTATATCTGATGTCACTTCCATGTTGGATAGTCATCAAGGAGAAAACATAGAATCCGTTAGAATTCCAATGGTAATCTGCCAAAATTTGTGGTTAGGGGAGCAAATATAGCCACTGTCAGAGGAGTTCATAACATCTTTAGATGATCGACGCAAATGGTATCATCGGGAAGCCCGACGATGAGTTTTTTATGGTAAAGTTGGTCAGAAGTCCGATGTGGTGTTGTCACAATTCTGACAATTAGCCATAAAAAATTAGGCCCAAATGTACTAGTGGGTAGTGGTGATGAAGGGGATGAGAATGAGATCCCTATGCTAGAGGAAGAGGCGATTCCTCCTGACTAGAGGAACTTCCTTAATGCCCTCAAATCCATGGAGAGGAGAACCATGGAGCAGAAGATTGATTTATCAACTTTCATTGAGAAAATGGAACCAGATGTTGTGATGGATTGGATAGACTCCCTATCTAGTTTCTTTGAGTGTGAAGACATTCTAGGACACCAGAAGGTGAATATTGCTAAGTCCAAGTTGAAGGGAGCAGCCCTAACTTGGTGGAACTTTGTCCAAGAGGAAAGAGAGAAGGACAACAAGCCCAAGATTGTTTCTTGGAAGAGGATGGTTGCCTTAATCAAAGAGGCCTATGTACCCAAAGACTATGAAATACAACTCCATAAGAGGAGACAAAATCTCAAGCAAAAGGAGATGGATGTGAACTCATACACTGAGGAGTTCCAAAGGCTATGCATGAAGTCTAAAACAAAAGAGGAAGAGAGTGATAAAGTTGCCCGGTACCTGAATGGATTAAGGTACAACATTCAAGAATAATTGAACCTTCTTAGCCTGGATACCGTTGGTAGATGCCACCAACTTTCTATCAAGGTGGAAGAGGAGATCAAAAGGAGATAAGAGAATAATAATAAAGAAAAACGAAGACAATAGAGGGGTGGAAGAAATTTTTTCAGAAGGGAAATGGTTTTGGAAATCAAAGTGAAACCAGTCAAGAAGGCACTAAAGGAGATAGTAGTTCCAATAACAATGGAGGATACAATCAAAGAGGTAACTTTAGAGGAAGAAGACCACCATTTAGAGGGAGATATCAAGGTAGAGGTAACTTCAATCAAGAAGGACACAAGATGTCCAAATAAACCTACTAGTTACATAGGAGAAAGGAGAAGTAACTTGATTTTAGAGACTGACTGCCAAAGTGTGGTAAGTGTAAACACATATCAAAGTGTCAATACCCCTGTTAGCTATGGCTACCTTGAAAGAGGTGAAGCTTTGATGATCAGAAGAGCAGTAACTACTATGAAGATGTCTGATAGAGAACCCCCATAGAGGAAGTCTCTATTCAAGACCACTTGCAAAGTGGGTGGAAAAGTCTACAAGGTCCTAATAAATTCCAGTTCAATTGAGAACTTTGTGTCTCTAGAGATTGCAGATAAACTAAAGTTGAGGAGACTACCTCACCCTTGCCCCTACAAGGTCTCATGGCTCACACAAGGACAACAAACTATTGTGGAAGAGAAGGCTTGGGTGGAATTCCAGATTGGAACCTATAGAGATAGGTTGATGTTTGACATTGCAAATATGGATGCTTGCCATCTCCTATTTGGGAGACCATGGCAGTTTGATTTGAAGGCACAACATGATGGTGCTAGGAATACATATTCCATCACTAAAGATGGTAAGGTGATTGAGTTGCTACCTTTAATGGAAGATGAGGATGAGACCAAACAAAAGCAGGCCAAGGTGTTGGTATTAGGTGGGAAGCAGTTCATGAGGAACATGGAAAATGAAGTCATGGTCTGTTATGCCCTTATCCCTATTCCAATAATAACCAAGGTGGAGAAGTTTGAGGATAAGAAAGAGGACAAAATTAGGTTGATTGACCCTGCAGTGCAGCAGCTACTAGACAAATACAAGGGTGTCATCTTTGATGGCATGCCAAGGTCACTACCTCCAATGAGGGACATAAACCACTGTATAGACCTTATACCTAGATCCACCTTGCCTAATAAAGCAACATATAAGCTCACATTGGATCATAATGTTGAGATGGCAAAACAGGTTGAAGAATTTTTGGAATCTGGATTGAGTGGCAAAAGTTTGAGCCCATGTGTAGTCCTTGCAGTGTTGGCACCCAAAAAGGAAGGCACTTGGAGGATTTGCACCGACTTGAGAGCCATCAAAAAGATTAATATCAGGTATAAGTGTCCCATGTTAGGATTGAATATTTGTTAGATTGTTTGGGGGTGCTAGATATTTTACAAAAATTGACTTAAAGAGTGGCTATCATCATATAAAGATTAGGCTGAGAGATGAATGGAAGACTACCTTTAAAACAAATGAGGGGTTGTAATTGTGGAAAGTCATGCCCTTTGGCTTATCCAATGCACCTACTAGCTTTATGAGGTTAATGAATGAAGTCTTGAGGGGTTTCATAGGGAAATTTGTTATAGTCTACCTAGATGGCATTCTAGTTTTTAGTCAAACCAAAGGAGAACATCTAAAACATGTAGACCTGGTCCTAAGAAGATTGTATGAAGAAAAATTAATGATCAACTTGGAAAAGTGTTTCTTTATGAAGGAAGAGATCATTTACTTGGGGTTTGTAATCTCATATGGTGAATTAAAAATGGATCAAGAAAAGGTGAGTGCCATATTGTCTTGGCCTACACCTAGGACAATGAATGATGTTAGAAGTCTCCATGGCTTAGCTACCTTCTATAGGAAGTTTATAAGAGGCTTTATCCATATTTGTGCCCCTATGCTTGATACCATAAAGGGAGGACAAAAGTGAAGGTTTAGTTGGATAGAAGAAGCAGATAACTCTTTTGAAACATTGAAGAGAAAAGTTGTTGAGCAGTCGGTCCTTGCCCTACCCGATTTCAACAAGATCTTCCAAGTGGAGTGTGATGCTAGTCACATGGCTATTGGAGCAGTGCTCAATCAAGAGGGAAGACCTATTGCTTTGTTCTTTTCTTTCAATATTCCAATCATTTCTTTAGTCTCTTCAGATCTACTATTCTCAGATGATGTCTCAATTTGTTCCACTAATTCTTTAGAGTCCTACAAATCATCAGATAGTCTTCTTCTTACTTTCAGAGATTTTTGCATTTGTCTTTACATGTCTGCAATCACTTGATTAGCATGATCTAGCTTTTCTTGTAGATACACAATCCTCTGAGATTGTTTGTAGCCTTCGATTGATAAGATCTTTCTCTTTAGGTAGTTAAACCCTTTTCCAAGATTCAAGCTCTAATATCAATTGTTAGACCCAATATGGAAAGCTAATGTACTGAGAGGGGAGGGGTGAATCAGTACTTCAAAACATTTCTTCAATAATAACTTAACTGTTATGCATATACCAAATAGTGCAGTAACATAATGTAATGCTAAAATAAATAGATAACAGTCATACATAATTCACTCCATAACACATATATTTTGGTTATGCAGAAACTCTTGGTTAAAGAGAAAAACTGCAGTGGAGATGGCACCCACAACTTCACTACTGTAATAATAAAGGTGCTCGCTTAGAGCTACATGTTTATCTCTTTCTGATAGCATACCCTATTAGGAGTAACAAGATTTGTTAGATTTACCTTGCTAAAGGATTTCACAACACTTAATCTAAATGATGCACCTAGTTAGAGGCTTTACAATGTATAGACCCGATTAGAGTCTTTTACCCTGTTAAAGGTTTCTCTTACAACTTCAAAATATTACAATAAAACCATTAGAAATATATGCAACTTTACATTTGGAATGTTTAGTAGATTCTATGTGCTCAGAATAAGTTACCTTGCTTATAGCATACCTCGATAACCCATATAGTAACTTAGTAAACCCTTTTGTTTACTCTGCTCTGTGACTGTTCTCTAAAAACCTTCTTGGTGACCTCTGTGTCTCTATAATAGTCTTCTTACACTTATGCACACACACATACATACACACTTTAACTCATAACTCATGCTATATAAAAAGATCTCTTAAGATAGAGATCCAATTCATTGCTTCGATCTTACAAACACAATTTATTGAATGAATAACCAGGCAAATAATTTCATTGGTTAGATGACCTCAAAATCATACACAATCTTCAACTGCAATTTCCAATGTGATGACGGTTAGATGTGCCTCGATCTTGTAACATGTTTTCATATGTATGTCCAGGTTCAATGAATTTGGTAACACGTTTCACTCGGTGTAAGTTAATTCGGTGTGTCATCTTTGCTGCTCGGTAAACATGAAAAGATACTCGGTAGACAACTCGGTCTATACTGCATTCTGTGACTGCTTTCTTCTATAACCGACTAGACTATGCATACCGACTGAATATTTTGGTAATAGTAACCGACTAGAGTATATAGTATAACTTTGACATAAAACTAATGGCAATTTGATAAGTAGTAACAAATGCAACTATTGTTCTCTAGATTTTAAAATATATTAGAAATAAATAAAATCAAGTTGATTTACTTTCCTTAAATATTTTTTTAGAAAATTAACTAATGGGCAATGAGAAAAGAAAAAAAAGAAGGAAAGTAATGATTTTGGGAAATTGCATTTTCATTTACTTTTTGTGGGAATTAATAAAATAAAATAAAATCCTTTAAATTTAAAATTGATATTATATTTTGGAGAAAAAAAATAAAAATTTCAACCTATAAAGGTTTAGGTTAAATATATTTTAAAAAAAAAATTATTTTTGGGAGTTGACGAGAACAAGGCAACAGTCTATAGGAAGAAATTTTTAAAATTTCTTAGATGCATGTTGGAGAAGTAAGGATCCGGAAGGAAGGATTGGCGTGGATATCTGATTGCATGAGCCCTTCCTCAACATCTTTCGAGAAAGATTCCAAGGTTGGATAGCTTCTGCCTGGTTATTTATTTTTAATATTAGCTCAAGTATTTTTCCTTTCTCTCTAGTTTTCTGGTGTGTGTTTACAAAAGAAAAATTTAATAGAATATGGTTTTCTTCCATTTCTGGTGGAGTCTTGATTTTGTATGTGGTTAAATGTTTTATTTATTTCCTTTCTGTGTAATTATTTAGCTTTGTTTTTGTGAAAATGTAGGAGGTTATGCTGGCAAAATTCTGCCAAATTTACCCTCCTTTGATTCAAATAAATTCTTCCTATGTGTGTGGTTGGGGAAAATCATTAGAATTTTGGGTTAAAAGAAAATTTGGGTTTATGGAAGAAATTTTTGTAAAAGAAATGGGGTTTTGCCCTCTCTGTTTTGTCATAGAGTTTTGATGTTTTTATGAGTTCTTTACCAGTAAATAAATTTGTGTAATTTTAGTTATACCCTTTTTTTTTTAATTATTTTTATGCTGTGTTTTATTAGACTTTGTTGTCTCAGAGTGGGGATGTTGAGATTTTAAAATCTCTATTGAAATTTTCCTTTTTTTAAAAAAAAAAAAAGTATTGAAGTTTTATTCTCTATGAAAAAAAATTAAAAATTTAATTTAAATTTAAAAATATATATATAAAAAAAAGGTACACTACTACCTATCGTACTACCTTGTACCGAAAGGTAGCAGTACTACTGTAGGGTAGTAGGGCTACCTTACGAGTAGCATGCTACCATAGGGTAGCAAAAGGCTACCAAGGCAAACAATAACTTCGCCTCCTTATTTTCGTGTGCTTCTAGAATATGTTAAGCTTTGATTTTCGTGCCCACTATAGTTTTGATTTGGATTTTTAGTATTTTTATGTTTAATATATATATATATGTAAATATATATATATTTACATATATATATATATACATATATATACATATATACATATATATACATATATATACATATATATATATGTATATATATGTTCGGTAGCAGTGCTACCGTAGGGTAGAAAAAGGCTACCAAGGCAAACAATAACTTTGCCTCCCTATTTTCGTGTGCTTCCAAAATATGTTAAGCTTTGATTTTCATGCCCACTATAGTTTTTATTTGGATTTTTAGTATTTTTATGTTTAATATATATATATATGTAAATATACATATATTTACATATATATATATATATATATACATATATATACATATATACATATATATACATATATACATATATATACATATACATATATGTATATATATTTACATATATATATATATACATACATACACACATATATATATATATTTAATATGAATATATGTATATGATATATATCCAGTAAATATATATATATTCATATACATATATTATATTATTATATATGTATAATTAATTCAAAATTTAGTTATTTTCAGAAAAGCTTATATTTAGATTCTTTATTTAATCATGGTAATATGTTAGGGGGTTAATTTTTATGTGTTTAAATTTAGTCTTATTGAACAAATGTCAACTCTGTTATTCTCATATCAATAAAGATGTATTTTCTATTTTTCTGAAATATCTGTATTTGCAAGTAATTAATGCTTTTTACCATTGTAAAAAGATTGTCTATTATAGGATCTTTAGAATAAATGGTATTTTTTGGTAAAAACATATTTTGTTGTTAATCTGATTTCAAGTTCTGGTCATGTTCTAAAGGTTGTTTATACCCCTTGGTCAGGTGTTGTTGTGTAACCCTGTTGATGTGAGCCATTGTGTGTTTCTTTCCAAATGGTCAATCATGGGGTTATGATTTGTGTATCCTTCACCTGTAGTTTGTCAAGATTAGATATGGCTGTCAGTTTTGCCATAGAGTTCTCATAGAGAGACCATTCCTGTTAGTGTCCTATTAGAAAGAGTGGCTTTCAAGTAGGGGCCGCACCCAAAGTGGATGGCAGGATAACCCCTTGAAAGTCAGTTAAGAAGTGATAACCTAATAATTGATTAGGGGGTGGGTAGCTGAAATATTTAATTAAGCTAATGTGCCTCGCACATGGCTGAGTGCTTGTATAGGCTCAGGATGTGGTGAGAAGGCCTAGAATGGCAAACCTACCACCTTGTCTCCATGAAGGGATTGGTAGGGTCCACATGATGCTTAGATGGAGCCGAGGGTTCGGGAGAGGTTACTAGGATAACCCTGGATGGGGGCTAGGACTTATAGAAGGCCTACCTAGGTTAACCACCTTAAGCCATGTGATGACACTCTCTCCTTAGGGTCACTAGTGTTTGTGAGTCGAGTCACATGGGTTTTGTGGAGTCATGTTGTACTGTGGTACTTGTCTTGTTTTGCTTGCTTGAGGGTCTTCCACTATCTCCCAACACAGTGGGGTGGTTCCACTTCGGAATCACATGGTTAGGTGGTAGTGCCATTTCCCATCGGATATCTGTGTTTATACCTTCATACAAGGATTGGCTTCACTGGGGTTTCTTGATTCGTGACTCTTATATCAACTCTTGTTCAAGATTATTGTACATTTGAGACCATGTGGTCCTTGTATCAGTGAACTATGTAATACTTGGCATTGTAACCTATGTATTCAATTGTATTATTGGAATCCTTGTAATTATTGAATGTTATAATCTTATTCAATGGAATGTATGTTATTTCAGTTATCTTTCTTCTTATGTGTAAATGAATCATTGAAAATAAATATATTGTAACACTTTAAATCTTTCAATATGGAATTCAGTTTTATAAGAATGGTTTAATTAATTACCAATGAATTTCTAATTAGATGGATAATTGGATTAACCTTTTATAGTTGTTTTAGTTTCAAAGTTATCTTCGTTGGTAACCCTTTAGGATATCATGTGTTAGAATTCCATTGTGTTAATAAACATGCAATTTTATAATTAATGCACTGAATCTTTAAAAAAAAAAATATTTCACCTTTAAATTGCCTAGATGTATTGTTTCCCTATAGGGTTCCTGGCAGGGCATTACATTTGGTATCAGAGCCCAAGTTTCAACATTGGGTACTGTGGGTTTGTAGTGAGCCCATTCAACTTGACCTTTTTTCCTAGGTCTTAATGTTTGTGTTTCCCTTGTTTTATCCTTGTCGTAGATCTGAATCATTTTTTCTTTTGTAGTGTTAAGTCATGGCTAGGAAAGCCAGGGGAGGTGACTATATGGGTGGTCACAATAGAGGCAGAGGTGGAGGATGGGGCCATGGTTCTAACCATCATAGTCCTTCACCACCACCAGTGTATGTGAGTGTCGAGCCGGAATAGTCTATGTTACTACTTACTAAGATTGCCATTAGTCTTATGTTCAAAGTTATTCTATATATTCTAGTCGGTTACTACTACCGAATCATTCAGTCGGTACGCATAGTGCAGTCGGTTATAGAAGAAAGTAGTCACAGAGCTTAGTATACACCGAGTTGTCTACCGAGTAACATTCTATGTCTACCGAGTAGCAAAGATGATACACCAAGTTGATATACACTAAGTGAAATGTGTATCCAGATTCATTGAACCTGGACACATATATGGAAACATGTTACAAAGATTGAGGAACAAGTAACTGTTATCACATTGGAAATTGCACTAAAAGATTGTGTATGATTTTGAGGTCATCTAGCCAATGAAATATTTTGCATGGTTATTCATTCGAGAAATCATGTTTGTATGATCGAAGCATGAACCAGATCACTGACATAAGAGATCTATTTATACAACATGAATTCAAGATTAGATACGTGTGTGCATAAGTGTATGAAGCAAGGCTTGTAAGAAAAAGGAAAATCATGAGAAACTATAGAGTATTATGACTGTTACAGTTGACAGAGAAACATAGAGGTCACCAAGAAGGATTTCAGAGAACAGTCAAGGAATAGAGTAAACAAAAGGGTTTACTGAGTTAATATATGGATTACCAAGGTATGCTACAAGCAAGGTAATATCATTTTGAGCACATAGAATCTGCTATAACATTCCAGATGTAAAGTTGTAGATATTTTGTAAAGATGTGATTGCAATATTTTGAGTTGTAAGAGAAACCTTTAATAGGGTAAAAGACTCTAACTAAGTCTAAAAATTGTAAAGCCTTTAACCAGGTGCAACATTTAGAATAAGTGTTGTAAAATCCTTTAGCAAGGTAGATCTAATAGACCTTGATACTCCTAATAGGGTAAGCTATCAAAAATACCTAAACATGGAGCTCTAACTGAGCAACCTTTATTATTGCAATAGTGAAGTTGTGGGTGTCATCCCCACCGTAGTTTTTCTCTCTAACCAAGAGTTTCTGCGTAACCAAAATATATGTGTTATGGAGTGAATCATGTCTGATTGGTATTTATTTGTTTAAGCATTATATTATGTTACAACAATATTCAGCTTATGCTTAACAGTAAAGTTATTGTTCAAGAAAAGTTTTGAAGTACTGATTCACCCCTCCCCTCTCGGTCATTAGCTTTCCATATTAGGCCTAACAATTGGTATCAGAGCTTGAATCTTGGAAAAGGGTTTAAATGCCTAAAGAAAAGTATCTTACCAATGGAAGGCTATAAACAATCTTGAAGAATTGTGTATCTACAAGAAGAGTTGGATCATCCTAATCAAGTGATTGCAGACATGCAAAGACAAATGCAGAAGTCTCTAAAAGTTAGAAGAAGATTGTCTGATGATTTGCAGGACTCTCAAGAGCTGGTGGAACAAATTGAGACACCATTTGAGAACAGTATGTCTAAAGAGACTTAAGAAATGATTGAAGTATTGAAAGAAAAGAACAAAGCACTGACTGATCAGCTAAAAGCAATGAAAAGAGAAAATGAACATTTCAGCACACAGATGACTGAAAATCTTGATGCATTAAGGACAACCGAGGATAAAGTAAGAGATATAGAAAGTGAAAAAAAACAACTTGAAGCATTATAATCTGAAAAGAATGATGAAATCACAAGGTTAATTGGTATTCAACAAAATCTATCAGATCAATTGGGTTATGCACATCATGAAGCAAATTTGAAAGATGATGAGAATCAACCATTGAAACTTGAAGTATCAAGGTTGACCAGTGAACTTGAAATAGAGAAGAAATCCAAATAAACATTGAAGAAGAGTTATGAAGCATCAAAGATGTTGGATGAGCAATTGAATACAAGAAGACCCAACAAAGATGCAGGACTTGGTTACAAAAGAAAAGACTCTACCAAGAAGGGAATCTGCACTATCGAGAGAGGAGAATCATCAAAGCACACTGGAAACAAGAAGAACATGAAAGGAAAGATGCCTATTTGCAACTACTGTGGAAATTAAGGTTATACTGCAAACATGTGCCAAATCATAAAAGGTAAACAACTGAATGTCACTAAGTCTAATGGTTATTGTTACAATTGCAATAAATATGGTCACACATCTAGCCAATGTAGGACAAAGTCTGTTAACAATTATCAGAAGGAAAAATTCAAAGGGTTTTGTAAAAACCTCAATAGATATGGACATAGTACCGAGAAGTGTTGTTTTAAGAAAAAGAACTATATGTGGTCTGCACACTGAGCAAATACTAGAAGCTGCCAAACTCACAACGATCCTAACCGACAATATGCTACAATACCATGGGATTACAATACAAGGATATGGTGTGAATGTTGTGGAAGATATGGACATATAAGTGCCAATTGCTTTATAAGGTTTGGAATGAACAACCAAAGATCATGGAGAAATCCTGGTATGGCATGTTTTCATTGTCACAAAGTTGGACACTTGGTTAGAGATTGCAAAGATCAACCTAGAGGAGACACTGAAGAAATAAAAGGCAAATTATAGATGATTTGGAAAAAGAAGGAAATTGTGTCAAATGAAGAAAGAACCTTACCTACTGAGTTAGGTGCACCTATTCCAAATTAATCAGTAAAGGTATGAAGGGACTGCATTATCTCAAGGTTCAATCTTAAACAATTCCTATTTTATTATGTAATTAATTCAAAATCTGCATAGCTAAGATGTATTAGTAAGTTTGAATTTCTATCAAAGTCTTTTTGAAGCAATATACAGGAAACCTGTCAAGTCTGTAACTACAGGAAACCTGTCAAGTCAGTAAATGAAGGAAGTCTGGCTACTCGATTAAAGCATAAAAAGGAAAGTAAATTGGTTTAGTGGAACTGAGTGCATTTAATGTTTTTAACCTAACCTGCATGGAGCCCGATAAGGTATATTGTGTACTTCAAGCATTTACGTGGTCATTTTACACTTACCAAGTTTTCAAGAGAGCAGAGCAAAGTGATTCAAAGGCGATCAAACCTCCTCCGAAGAAAAATCCAAGGTATTTACATCAATATCAATGCATTGTTAAGCTAGTTTACCGATCATATCAGTTGAGAATTTATGTTTCATATTTGCAAAGAGGAAAGCATCTGCCATTTGAAAGTCTTCAAACCCTAAGGATCTTTTGTTAGTTTTTATCTAAAATCTACAAATGGCACCTAAGATCCAAGATCTCGTTGTTGTTAAGAATGTTGAAAATCCCTCACTAAAATACTCTCTAACTCCCAAAGTAGCATCAGAACCAGATGACAAAACTGCATTTTCACTCATTCTGGATAGAGTTTTGCTAGGTGAGGATGTCAGGTTCTTCACCAAATGTCATGTTGAAGAACTCGGTCATGTTCAAATCAAGGACACCTATGATGGACTGTGTACTAATGGAAAATTGGATAGCAAGTATGAGCACATTAAAGTCAAGGGATTGACCAAAGCCCTAACCTATCCCCGTGTCTTCAAACCCCAGTGGGTCAAGTTTGTTTCGAGCAGAGTTCATGATGATTTCATGAGGTTAGAGGAATAACCATTCAAAATCACCAAGGAAATCATTCATCTGATCATCGGTTACCCTATTTTTGATCATGCCCAAGCTCAGAAGATGATATCACAAAAGGAATTGATCACCTTAACCAGAGTGGAATCCGATTGTAGAGGATTGAAACTAAATAATGTAACTAATGCAGAGCTAAAGTTTTCTATTAGAGTAATAGGTTATTGTTTCTTCCAATCGGCAAGGGAAAACAGTGTACCCTGTGCAGCAGTCAACTTAGCATACAAAATTGTGAAAAAGGGAATGAAAATTGATCTTTGTGAAGTATTGCTGAAAAACCTGTTTGAGAATCTAAACACCATCCAGAAGCCAAAGAAGAACAACTCGGCCAATACACTGAAGTTTGGATCACTGTTAGTATGCATGTTTTTCTACTTTGAGAAGTTCTTTCCAACAGTTGGTAAAGTAGTTTGGGAACTACACCAACCAATCACCCATCAAATCAATGACTTCATCAAACGTCTAGGTAACAACTTCAATGATAATATGGATGACTATTTTAGTAAGTTTCAAGAGAAGATGCATAACAGGTATAGAATTTCACCCCAGCTAGTGGTGAAATACAAGGATGACATATGTTTTGAAGTAGATACCGACTATTGTTATGTGAATGTTGTGGAACCAAGAACTTAATCTTTGCCACCTATGGGTTATGAGATTGATTTTGACATCACACAATAGTAGATAGATGCTTTTCTTACATTACCAAGGCATCCTACCAAGCTAAGAAATGGAACATATGAAGAAGTGAAAGAGAAAGTAAAGATGAGCATTGTAGTATCAAAAGCTACAAGGAAAGCAACAAAAATGATCAAGGCATTATCAGAGAAATTTGGAGAAGATTCTTCCTCCACACCTGTCAAAGGATCTCTAGTCATCACCGAGGAGGAATCAGAAGCCCAAGAGGCTGCTATTACACTAAGCACCAAGTTGCCTAAAGGGAAAGTTTTGAAGAGGAAGAAACAGGACACATCAAAGGCATCACCGACTCTCTTAGTGAAGCGCCCATACACAAGATCATCTGCAATGTTACTGAGTATGAAACCAAAGACTGTTGTTGTTCCTAAGGTAACAAGGACCTATAAGAAATCTACTTAGAGACTCATTTTGACCAAAGAGTCCAGTGACACCAAATCTGAAGAAGCTAACAAATTTCAAATTGTTAAGAGTACAAAGGAAAATGTATATAGTGTTGATAATTTTGGTACTAACTTGAAAGAATATGGTGGATTTGGAGGATTCAGATATGTTTAGTATGAATCCAGATTTGATGATGAAAAGAGACAAATAGAAGAAGTTCTCATCTACACACTTCTAAAATTCCAATTGGTCCCATTGGAAGTATCTAACTCTCTTCCAAAAGAATTATATGCACATATTGATAATAGGTGGCAATATGCCTTGGACTCGAAAAAATAGATCAGAGAAAGAAGTCTGGTACATCTCTTTCCTGACATGTCGATAGATGAGATCAAGGAACATCTAAAAAACTTCCAGACATAATTATTAGTAAAGCAAAAGGCCTTGAAACTGATGAATGGCCTATATATTGAAGTGGAGAAGGAAACAAAAGAATAGTGGCAAGAAATCTTTCGACTTAAGAATGTTGGTGAGCAAGTTCAAGTTGAAATAGTAGATGTCGCCAAACAAGATCCTGATATCACTGAGAAAGACCCTATTGACACTATAAAAATTGATTAAGATATCATGGACACCGAGGCACTTGAATAGGAAATGATAGAAGGCAATGCATATGCAAAACTGGTATCCAGTGAGTCAATTTTGGAACAAGTTCAGCCCTATCCTTCGGTCACTCAATCTATTGTAACCGAGGCCCCTCATGATTCTCAAAAAGGTGCAGAGGATCACAAGTCTACAGAAGGAGAAGCTACTCCTCAGGCCATCAGGGAACAAACCTCTCTGGATCCTCCTAACACTGAAAATGTTACAACTAAGACCCCGAACACTGAACCGCCGAAGGACTCAGTAGAAGCTAAAGGAACCAACAAAAGTGTTGCCTCTACCGAGCAACCTACTGAGGATCCACAAGCCTCCCAAGCTATTGTATTGGTTCAACCGACAAAATCTAAGGAAAAGAAAATGAAAAAGCAGAGTTTCAAGGTAGATTTATCGAAACCAATAGTGTTGCCAAATGTAGACATATCAAAATTCAAAGGGCAAGCACTCATTGAGTTTAGTGAACTATGCAAAGCAAAGGCCGAACAGGAAAAACAAATGGCCATACAGAAGAAAAATAAAGTACTTCAGAAGGTGAAGACACTATTATCAGATATTCTATTCGCAGCTACAGTGTCAATAGATGCAGCCATCCATATTCAACTGGATGAACTCCTCAATTAGATAGAGACATCTGGAGTCAATGCATCTGAATATTTGAGCATGTTAAAGGACAAAGAGCTCACTGCAAAAATGATTGAAGAGGTACAGAAAGCTATTGCTATTGGCAAAGTTAAACTTGTCAAATTTATTGCTGAGTTGTCCCCTCAACTCAAGCACGTTCTTTATTTATTTCAGAAACTCTGTAGATTCTCTTTATTCATTAAAGATATCAAAAATAAAATAGAAGCAATTGAGAAAGAGATCACCGATCTCTCAAATAAGTTGACCACCGAGCCTAATTTTGTTCAGAATTTTTATACAAAGTTACAAAAGCTCATGACTCAACAATTGGAACTCGGGAATGAAGAGCACAGAATAGGGATGGACATTATGACTCTTCAAACCTTATTCATTCCACACTTGTCCTTCATCCAAGAATAGATCACCTGAGCCACATATTTATCTACTACACAAGAGGGAAGCACATTAGATGGTTTAATTTCCCTATTAGCTGACATTCAAGCACAAAATTTTTTAATGGACAGTGTCAAGGATGCACTCTCTGTCGCACTCACTGAAGCAAGGACAAAGTATAAATCCATTTTTGACCAGTTGCCTCCACCAAATGGTAACTAAATTTTGATGTTTGTCAAAAAGGGGGAGTATAGTATCAAAGTATACAGGAGGAGTGTAGTATACCGAGTAGAGTATCCAATGCATAGTTGAATTTGACAAGGAGAAGTGAACCGAGTAGAACAATAGTGATAACCGGCTAGTGATTATAGAATATTGATCACTGAGCATGCAAAATCAGAGTTATATACAATATATTGATAAGGGGAGTATATCTAAATATACTATTTCATTGACAAATGTATATACTGTCAGTTTAGTCAAATTTTGTAAGTATATAGATTTTTGAGTTATAACTTTGAAAGTAGATTTTGTCAAGCATCTCAACTAATGTCAAAAGGGGAGATTGCCATTAGTCTTATGTTCAAAGTTATTCTATATATTCTAATTGGTTACTACTACCGAATCATTCAGTCGGTAAGCACAGTGCAGTCGGTTATAGAAGAAAGTAGTCACAAAGCTTAGTATACACTGAGCTGTCTACGGAGTAACATTCTATGTCTATCGAGTAGCAAAGATGATACACCGAGTGAAACATGTTTCCAGATTTATTGAACCTAGACACATATATGGAAACATGTTACAAAGATCGAGGAGCAAGTAACCGTTATCACATTGGAAATTGCACTAAAAGATTATGTATGACTTTGAGGTCATCTAACCAATGAAATATTTTGCATGGCTATTCATTCGAGAAATCATGTTTGTATGATCAAAGCATGAACCAGATCACTGACATAAGAGATCTATTTATACAACATGAATTTAGGATTAGATGCGTGTGTGCATAAGTGTACGAAGCATGGCTTGTAAGAAAAAGGAAAATCATTAGAAACTATAGAGTATTATGACTATTATAGTTGACAGAGAAATGCAAAGGTCACTGAGAAGGATTTCAGAGAATAGTCAAGGAACAGAGTAAACAGAAGGGTTTGCCAAGTTAATATATGGATTACTGAGGTATGCTATAAGCAACGTAATATCATTTTGAGCACATAGAATCTACTATAACATTTCAGATGTAAAGTTGTAGATATTTTGTAAAGATTTGATTGTAATATTTTGAGTTGTAAGAGAAACCTTTAATAGGGTAAAAGACTCTAACTAAGTCTATAAATTGTAAAGCCTTTAACCAAGTGCAACAATTAGAATAAGTGTTGTAAAATCCTTTAGCAAGGTAGATCTAACAAATCTTGATACTCCTAACAGGGTAAGCTATCAGAAATAGCTAAACATGTAACTCTAACCGAGCAACCTTTATTATTGGAGTAGTGAAGTTGTGGGTGTCATCCCCACCGCAGTTTTTCTCTCTAACCAAGAGTTTCTGTGTAACCAAAATATATGTGTTATGGAGTGAATCATGTATGATTGTTATTTATTTGTTTTAGCATTATATTATGTTACAACAATATTTAGTTTATGCTTAATAGTAAAGTTATTGTTCAAGAAAAGTTTTGAAGTACTGATTCACCCCTCCCCTCTTAGTACATTAGCTTTCCATATTGGGCCTAACAGTCTGTTCATCAGGATTCATTACACGTAGGAGAGCAGGTTCCCACAAGGGAAGAGATGAGACAAATGTTTTAGGAGGTTCATGCTAGGTTAGGCCTAGGCCTGAGGTTGATCAGCCTATTCATGCTCAAGTTGAGGAGTCGCATTAGCAGGTTCCCGAGGAGAGAGAGAGAGAGAGATCACCCAGGAGGAGGGAGATCTCAGCTGATCGAGATCCAACTCCCTTGGGTCACATAAAGGACTTGATGAGGTCCAACCCTCCCTTCTTTGATGTTAAAGGTAATGGTCTCTAGGCAAAGACCTGGCTTATCAGTTTGGATCGGTGTTTTGCTATGTTCCCATACAATAGAAACACCAAGGTGAGATGTTCTATCATGCATCTCGATAGTTTTGCTTTGATCTGGTGGAGATTAGAGGAGGAGAAGATCAGTGTGTGCATTTACATTGTATCATGGGAGATATTTTTGCAGAGATTCAGGGTACGATTTCTCTCACCCCAGTGGAGGCAGACTCAGGCAGACAAGTTCTATGCTTTGCATCAGTATGTTATGTCAGTAGATCAATTTGAACATAGGTTCTATGAGCTTAAACAGTATGCTAAGATTGGTAATGATGAGGCAATGCTTGTTGAGCACTTCTTGAGCAGTCTAAATGACCACATCATTGGAAGAGTGAGAGTGTTTGAGCTAGCTTTAGTTGAGGTATTCGTGGCAAAATCCAGGTTGGTAGAGTAGAACCTTAGCCATGCACATGGTGGTCAGTTAGGAGTGTAAATTGGTAGTGTACCTTTCAGTGGGCCTAGAGTTCATGGGAACCAATCCTAACTAGCTGCACCATTTAGGAGTTCTCAGGCACCCGCTAAGGGTGGACAGTAGCAACAACATCAGCCACTAAGACCGAAATAGTTCCAGGGCTAGCAGGGTGGCAATTCTTAGTATAGGAAGAACAAGAACTGGCAGAGGAGAAGATATGGTCCTTCAAGGCAGTCCTCACAGGGTGCATCTCATGCCCCTAGTAGGGGAAGCTTCCAGCAGCCCAGTGGGCTAATGGGAAGTAGAGGACCAGGTAGGGGAGCTTGCTTCTCTTGTGGGAAATTAGGTCACATAGCCGCTCAATGCCCTCAATGTTCTCACTAGATAGGTAGTCAAAGGCTAGTAGCATCAGAGCCTATAGTAGGGGATGCAGGTAGATCCCATAGAGTGTTTGCAGTAGTTGATGACCACCAGGCTGATCATCAGGGTACAGTTATTGAGGAAGCAAGTGTGTTGTGTGTAATTCCTATCTCTATACTCTTTGATTCTGGTGCTTCAAATTCTTTCATTTCTTCATCCATTATGGAGTGGTGCAAACTCGCGTCTGCTAAGTAGGAAGATAGGTGGCAAGTAGATTTGGCTATTGGTGTGCATGTTTCTATAGATGTCTTTATTCCCAATTGTGAGTTGGATGTAGGAACCATAGTTACCTCAGTTCACCTTTGGGTTGTTCCTTTGGGTTCTTGTGGAGTTGCGTTGGGGATGGATTGGCTTTCATCCCATAGTGCTTGCGTAGACTGCCGCAAGAAGACAGTGGAGTGTTTAGATGACCTTGGCACGGAAGTGGAGATTGTTGGAGTTCAGAGACCAATATCCCTACATATGATTTTTGCTATGAAACTTAAGCGGTGCATGCGTAGAGGGTGTCAGATTTTTGCAATTACTATTAAGGATGTGGATGAAAAAGAGAGTTGAGAAATCACTCTTGATGGTCACCCTATTCTCTAAGAGTATGCTAATGTGTTTCCTTTGGATATTCCTAGTATGCCTCCAAAGCGAGACATAGACTTTCGCATTGACTTGGTTCTTGGTGTAGAACCTGTTTCGAGAGCTCCATATCAGATGACTACTCAGGAGTTGAGTGAGTTGAAGTTGCAGATAGAAGAATTGTTGGCCAAGGTGTTCATTTCTCCTAGTGTTTCTCCTTGGGGTGCACCTATTATCTTTGTTAAGAAGAAGGATGGTTATTTTCGGTTATGCATTGATTATCGACAGCTGAATAAGGTAACATCCGGAATCAATATCCATTTCCTCGTATAGATGATATTTTTGATCAGGTAAAGGGAGACAAGGTGTTCTCTAAGATTGATCTAAAATATGGGTACCATCAATTGTGTATTCAAGATGCAGATATTCATAAGATGGCGTTTCGTACTCGTTATGGTCACTATGAGTTCATAGTAGTGCCATTTGGGTTGACGAACGCGCCTTCAGTTTTCATGAGCCTCATGAATGGGGTTTTTTGCACCTACCTTGATCATTTTGTCCTTGTATTCTTGGATGACATACTGATTTATTCTAGATCTATGGAAGATCATGAGGGTTACTTGCGACAGGTGTTATAGTGCTTGAGAGGGAATCAACTTTTTGCCAACTTGGCGAAGTGTGACTTCTTCCAGTCAGAGGTGAACTATCTTGGTCATGTGGTTTCAGGAGAAGGTGTATCCATGGATCCTTCAAAGATCCAAGCCATTGTTGATTGGCCAGAGCTACCAATGTTTCAGAAGTTCGGCATTTTATGGCTTTGGCCGGATATTACTATCGCTTTGTTCATGGCGTTTCCCGGATAGGGCACCCAATCACTTCTCTTCATAGGAAAGGGAAGAATTTTGTTTGGTCAGAGCAGTGTGAGTTATCTTTTTGTACCTTGAAGGAACTCCTTGTCAGTGCCCCAATTTTGGCAGTTCCTGATCCATCTAGAGATTTTATGGTATGCACCGATGCCTCTTTAGAAGGTATGGGTGCAGTGCTTATGTAGGATGGATGTGTGGTTGCATATGAGTCTCACAAACTCAAGAACCATGAGTTGAACTATCCAGTTTCTGATTTGGAGTTGGCAATTGTAGTGCATGCTTTGGTTAGATGGTGGCATTTTCTGTTAGGGCATCGATTTGAGTGGCATAGTGATCACCGCAATTTGCAGTATATCTTCACGTAGCCAAACTTGAATGCTCAACAATGGAGATGGATGGAATTCCTTTGCGAGTATGATTTTGAGGTTCATTATATTCAGAAGAAAGAGGTGGCAGATGCTTTGAGTCGCAGGTGACATGAAGTTTCAACATTGTCCCTTGGAGTAGACTTGAGAGGGAGAATTCTTGGAGTTGTTCCTTAGGATACTTGGTATTGGGATGTTAGAGCCATGATAGAGTTTGAAAGGCCTTTAGAGGGTAGATTTTATGGTTTTAGCCTTGAGGTAGATGGTCTTCTTCATCATCTTGGTCAGATCTATGTACCTCCTTTGGAGGGTCTTCACATTTTGATCATGACTGAGGCCCATCGTGCACCTTATTTGGCACATCCAAGTGTCAAGAATATGTACATAGATCTTAGGCAGATTTATCATTGGGCTAGTATGAAACGTGACATTTTTGATTTTGTGTCAAAGTGTTTAGAGTGTCAGTGGGTGAAGGGAAAGCATCAGCACCTAGCAAGGATTTTACAACCTAATTTGGTATCGGAATGGAAATGGGATATCATGGTCATTGTTGATAGATTGACATAGGTTGCTCACTTTATTCCTATTTGAGATTCCTATATGACAACAGTGGTGGCATGAATCTTCTTGGAAAATGTGGTGAGATTGCATGGGATTCCGAGGTGGATCATCTCTGATAGAGATCGTGTCTTTACCTCAACATTGTGGACCTCACTTCAGCATGCTTTGGGGACTTAGTTGAACTTTAGTTTAACTTATCACCCAGAAATTGATGGTCAGACTGAGCAAGTAAATCAGGTGTTGGAGGACATGCTTCGCATGTATGTTATGGATCAGCAGTCACACTGGGAGGATTATATTTATCTAGTGGAGTTTTCTTATAACAATGGATATCATAGCTCCATAGGTATGTCCCCCTTCTAGGCATTGTATGGTCATCCTTGCCACACTCCTTTGAGTTGGGATCAGCTAGAGGATAGGGTGCTTATAGGACCAGATATTCTTTGAGAGATGGAGTAGCAGGTCGAGTAGATTCATGAGTATTTGGTAGCTGCACAGGATAGGCAGAAGAAGTATGCAGATGCTCATAGGGTAGATCATCATTTTTTTGTTGGTGACTATGTTTTCTTGAGAGTGCATTCGCGGAAGAGTTTGATCCGTTATGGAAAGGGTTCTAAGTTGGCACCTTGTTTTGTTGGCCCTTTTGATATCCTTGAGAGGATAGGACCTATCACCTACCGTCTTGCCTTACCACCAAGTCTATCCCGCATCCATGATGTCTTTCATGTTTCAGGTCTTCGACCTTATCATCTTGATGTGACACATGTTCTTGATTGGAACTCTTTGCAGGTCAAGGACGGACAGCTTTTCATGGAGCTCGTGTACATTCTTCAGCATCAGGATTTTACCCTCAGGGGTCATACCATCAACCAAGTAAGGGTCCTATGGGATGCAAATGATGAGACCTTGGTGACTTGGGAGGATACAGCGAAGATGAGAGTGCTCTATTCTTATCTATTTTAGGCTTCTAGGATTAAGCCTAGTTTTGGGGGGGAGAATGTAGTACTCCTCTTTGATTGAACTTATTAGACTCATATTTTTCTATTGTTTACTTTCAATGGATACCTTACCATTATGTGTTATTCAGACTTATATGACATTATTTCATTCTTTATCTCGATATGGGATGCATAGTTTATTTACAATATTTCAGTACTTGAGATTTGTGGTATTTTATGGATTATTGTTATGTATTGACACTTTACTTTATCTATGAAATGTGTAATTATATGTTGCCTATCTACGAGTGTATTGGATGTGAGGGGATGATTTTCCATCACTCACTTTGGTGAGATAGGGAACATCACGATTCTCCTTCATCGGTGTGCGTGTCATGTATTATATATTTGTATATATGCATATGTGGTATGATGATGCAGGTCATTGCAGGTACAAGTACCGGGTAGGTACGAGGTATCATCTCCACCTGGCTTCATAAGTCTGAGTGTGCCTTATTTTTCCAATGGGAGTGGGGGACATAGTGGTTGACCCTAATTTTACCCCAGTTATACTCTTATAAGTGTCGTTAGTTGGTCGTCTTTTCTATATGTTCGACCTTCGAGTTTTGTTTGTTTGACTTTTTCAGCATCTTTGTTTGGGTTTTCTCGATTTGTGGCCCTAGTAGATTAGATTAATTATTTGAGTTTATGGTGTCACTTTATAGTTAGCATATTTAATTTATGAATTATAATGCTTTAAGTGATTATGAATCTAATAAATTAAGTGAAGTGATTAAATGAAGTGGCAAATTGCATTATATTAGAAATATAATTGTATTTAAATTTAGTTGAAAATAAATTAATTGCATTTATTGTTCTCTAGATTTTTTTAAAAAAATTACTTTCCTTTATTAGTTTGCAAATTTCATTATTTTAGAAATATAATTTTATTTAAACTTTAGTGGGAAAATAAATAAAATTAAATGCAACCATTGTTCCCTAGATTTTAAAAATATATTAGAAATAAATAAAATCAAGTTGATTTACTTTCCTTAAATATTTTTTTTGAAAGTTAACTAAATGGGCATGAGAAAAGAAAAAAAAAGATGGAAAGTAATAATTTTTGGGAAATTGCATTTTCATTTACTTTTTGTGGGAATTAAAAAAATAAAATAAAATCCTTTAGTTTTAAAAATGAAATATTATATTTTGGAGAAAAAAAAATATTTTTCAACCTAAAAAGGTTTACATTAAATATATTTTTGGGAGTTCACGAGAAGGAGGCAATAGTCTATAGGAAGAAAATTTTAAAATTTCTTGGATGCATGTTGGAGAAGTAAGGATCTAGAAGGAAGGATTGGCATGGATATCTGATTGCATGAGCTCTTCCTCAACATCTTCCAGGAAAGCTTCCAAGGTTGGATAGCTTCTGCCTGGTTATTTATTTTTAATATTAGCTCAAGTATTTTTCCTTTCTTTGTAGTTTTCTGGTTTGTGTTTCCAAAAGAAAAATTTAATAGAACATGGCTGTGTCTTCCATTTCTAGAGGAGTCTTGATTTTGTATGTGGTTAAATGTTTTATTTATTTCCTTTCTGTGTAATTATTTAGCTTTGTTTTTGGGAAAATGTAGGAGGTTATGCTGGAAACATTTTGCCAGATTTACCCTCCTTTGATTCAAATAAATTCTTCCTATGTGTGTGGTTTTGATTCAAATAAATTCTTCCTGTGTGTGGTTGTGTTCTTCCTGGTTGAGGAAAATCATTAGAATTTTGGGTTAAAAGAAAAATCGGGTCACAGAGTTTTGATGTTTTTATGAGTTCTTTACCAATAAATAAATTTGTGTAATTTTAGTTTTAACCTTTTAAAAAAAATAAAAATTTATGCTGTGTTTTATTAGACTCTGTTGTCTCAGAGTGGGGATGTTGAGATTTTCAAATCTCTGTTGAAATTTTCCTTTAAAAAAAAAAAAAAAAGTATTGAAGTTTAATTCTCTATTAAAAAAAAAAAATCATTTAAATTTTAAAAAAATATATTAAAAAAAAAAAAATCATTAACAGAGGGGGTCAGTAGCTTGCTACCGTACGGTAGCAGTGCTACCCTAAGTTAGCAGTGCTACCTTATGGGTAGCATGCTACCGTAGGGTAACAAAAGGCTACCAAGGCAAACAATAACTTTGCCTCCCTGTTTTCATGTGCTTCTAGAATATGTTAAGCTTCGGGTTTCTTGCCTAGTATAGTTTTGATTTGGTTTTTTATTATTTTTTATGTTTTATATATATATATATAAATTTTTAATATGAATATATGTATATAATATATATCTGGTAAATATATATATTCATATAAATATATTATATATATATAAAATTATATATATATATATATATATATATATATATATATAATTAATTCAGAATTTAGTTATTCTCATAAAAGCTTGTATTTAGATTCTTTATTTAATCATGGTAATATGTTAGGGAGTTAATTTTTATGTGTTTAAATTTAGTCTTATTGAACAAATGTCAACTCTGCTATTCTCATATCAATAAAGATGTATTTTCTATTGTTTTGAAATATCTGTATTTGCAAGTAATTAATGCTTTTTACTATTTTAAAAAGATTGCCTGTTATAGGATATTTAGAATACATGGTATTTTCTGGTAAAAGCATATTTCATTGTAAATCTGATTTCAAGTTGTTGTCATGTTGTAAAGGTTGTTTATACCCCTTGGTCAGGTGTCGTTGTGTAACCCTATTGATGTGAGCCATTGTGTGTTTATTTCCAAATGGTCAATCCTGGGTTTATGATTTGTGTATCCTTCACCTGTAGTTTGTCAAGATTAGATATGACTGTCAGTTTCGCCATAGAGTTCTCGTAGAGAGACCATTCCTGTTAATGTCTTATGAGAGAGTGGCTTTGCGAGCGGGCACCACACCCAAAGGGGAAGGCAAGATAACCCCTTAAAAGTCAGTTAAGAAGTGATAAACTAATAATTGATTAGGGGGTGGGTAGCTGAAATATTTAATTAAGCTAATGTGCCTCGCACATGGTTGAGTGCTTGTATAGGCTCAATATGTGGTGAGAAGGCTTGGAATGGAAAACCTACCACCTTGTCTCCATGAAGAGATTGGTAGGGTCCGCATGATGCTTAGATGGAGCTGGGGGTTTGGGAGAGGTTACCAGGATAACCCAAGATGGGGGTTGGGACCTATAGAGGCCTACCTAGGGTAAACACCTTAAGCCATGTGATGACACTCTCTCCTTAGGGTCACTAGTGTTTGTGAGTTGAGTCACATGGGTTTTGTGGAGTCATGTTGTAAGTTGTTGTACTTGTCTTATTTTTCTTGCTTGAGGGTCTTCTGCTATCTCCCAACACAGTGGGGTGGTTCCACTTTCGAATCACATGGTCGGGTGGTAGTGCCATTTCCCATCGGATACCTGTATTCATACCTTCATGCGAGGATCAGCTTCACTAGTTTTTCTTGGTTCGTGACTCTTATATCAGTTGTTGTTCGAAATTATTTTATATTTGAGACCATGTGGTCATTATATCAGTGAATTATGTAATCCTTTGCATTGTAACCTATATATTCAATTGTATTATTGGAATCCTTGTAATTATCGAATATTGTAATCTTATTCAATGGAATGTATGTTATTTCAGTTATCTTTCTTATTATGTGTAAACGAATCATTGAAAATAAATATATTGTAACACTTTAAATGTTTCAATATGGAATTCAGTTTTATAAGAATGGTTTAATTAATTGCGAATGAATTTGTTATTAGATGGATAATTGGATTAACCTTTTGTAGTTGTTTTAGTTTCGAAGTAATCTTCATTGGTAACCCTTTAGGATATCATGTGTTAGACTTCCGTTGTGTTAATAAATGTGCAATGTTATAATTAATGCACTTAGTCTTTAAAAATAAAATATTTCACCTTTTAGTTGCCTAGATGTGTTGTTTCCCTATAGGGTTCCTAGTGGGGAATTACAACTTTTGTAGTGGTGGATAGGTTTAGTAAGATGGCACATTTCTTGCCATGCAAAACCACTTGTGATGCTTCTTATGTAGCAGACTTGTTCTTTAAGAAGATTGTTCAGATACATGGTTTGTCTTTGACTATAGTCTCTGATAGGGATGTAAAATTTATTGGTCACTTCTGGAGGACCCTTTGGAAGAATATTGGTACAAATTTATCCTTCTCCTCAGCCTACCATCCCCAAACAGATGGTTAAATTGATGTTGTAATCAGGTCAGTAGAGAATATGCTAAGGTGTTTGACTAGACAGCATGGAGAAAAGTGGGATAGTATATTGTCTTAGGCACCTTTCTAGATTGTATATGGCATCCACCCAAGGGGTTTGCTGGAGTTGAGAGAGATACCTCAAGGAAAAGCCATTAGTGCAGATAGAGAAATGTTTGCTACTGCCATAAAAGAAATCCATGACCAAGTTAAGACTCATCTTCAACAATCTGCAGAGAGATATAAAACTCATGCTAACAAAAAGAAGAGAGATGTTCAATTTGATGTGGGAGACTTGGTGTGGGTTCACTTGAAGAAGGAAAGACTTCCAAAAGCCAGGTACACAAAGCGCAAAGAAAGATTGGACCCTGCCAAATCTTCAAGAAATGTAGTCCAAATGCCTATGAAATTCAACTACCATCTGCAATACCCTAAAAATGGTCATCTAAATTGAGCCTCTAATCTCGACAACATCACCAAGGTCCTAACCAAAGGCAATTAAATCAATCTTGAGCACATAATTAATTCTTTAATCATCAAATGTCACATGGTAAATCAATCACTCAATATTAATTAAATATTTATTTAATTAATTAAATCATTCCAAGTAAATCATTTTAAACAATTATCTTATTTATTTTATTAAATATCCTAGCATATTTAATTAAATAAATCAATTTGCCATCAAATCTTCAAAAAAGGAAACAAATCAAGAAAGAGGAATTGGAAATTATGAGCACAAATCTTCAAAAATGGAAATAAATCAAAAAAGGAATTAATTGACAAAAGAGAATTTAAAATTTGAGAAAAGAAATCAATTGGAGATAATCTTGAAAAAAACAAATTAAAAATTGATAGATAATCTCAAAGAAAGCAATTAAAACAATTAAATATTAAAATTGAATGAAATAGATAATAAATCAGTTTTTTTTCCTGATTTAATCTTAATTTTAGTTCAATTTCCTTTAAAATAGTTTTTTCTTGATTTAATCTTAATTTTAGTTCAATTTCCTTTAAAATTGAGAAAAGCATCCAATCACATCAATTCACCTGGATTGTGCTTCCTCTTGGAAAATCTTGACTGCTCATCATCATTTGATCTCAACTGTTGGTTTCTTTCTGAATTTTCTATAAATTCAGGCTCATCTCTCATTCAAAGAGAGGCTAGAGAATGTATTGTTATTATACTATTTTTTCTCTAGGCTCATTGCATATTAATTGTTTCATATAGATTAAATCATTTAGCTTAATATTGCAAAAATCTTGTTAGATCAATATTGCATCCATCTAGCATTCATCATGTTCATATAGATTAAATCCTTCATCTTGATGTTGTCTAGTCATTGGTATTGCTAAATAATCTGAGAGAAATCTTATACTCGCATCTTTTAGAAGGCAATGGGTCGATTTTTTATGGTTTATTATTCATTGATTATGTCTGACTAACTATGCATGTAATGACTTGATTGAAGTGTTGTGTATTGCAGATACAGGTCCACTTTTCACACATCACATTTCTAGCGCCCACCGTGGGGCTCAAACCCACAACTACAAGATTTCTAATGTTTCTTGAACAAATTTAATGTTTGGTTTTTATAACTAATAAACATGTGTTAAATTTGCAGATAAAAATCTTTATTTTTGTTTGTTGTTCTATGACAGTCAAAAAAGGGTCTCAGTTTGGAGAGCATAACCTTTTATTTAACCATTGGATCTCAACCAATGTTTTATATGTTTTTGAAAACCAAGTTTTCTACAGGTTAACTGAATGGATTTGCCTAAATTTTTTGGGTTTGAAAGTTATGATTGACAGAGTGCAGGACTGTCATTTTACCTATTCTTCTGTGACAGTCAAAAATGGTCTCGGTTTAGATTGCATAACTATTTATTGAACCGTTGGATCTAACCCAAATGTTAATACATTTTGTATAATTAAGTTTTCCACATTTACATCGAAGCGATTTTTCAAATTATTTCTGGTTAAAAAGTTATAAACGACAGAGTGCAGTACTATCAAAAATTGTCATAACTAGGATAGTCATAAAATGGAAATTCTTGTTAGATTAGTTTAATTTACAGTTTACATGATAGAATTTCTTTTGATGATTATTTTTTATGTTATTTTGGAAACTAATTTTGGGCTTTTAATGTTTGCAGGATGCTTGTCAAAGAATCTATCAATCAAACATACGCCTGCCAAAGAATCAAGAAGAAAATGACTACTGACATATTGGTTTTGCAGGTTGGCTAAGGAGAATCAACTAAACATTGAGTATTCATTTAGTATTTTCTTAGGCACTTAAATTTCTATCTAGTTAAAGAACAAATCTATCTTTCATGTTTTCAGAAAAATCTAAGAGGTAAGAGAGTATGCTCTTGTCTTTTATAGACAATCAAAAATGTAGACCCTTGAAGCTTTTTTCTAAGTTATGAGATTTGTGTACCTTTAGCGGGCCTGTCACAGTGGGAAAAAGTAATCACCCTATGAGAATGACCCAAGTGAGTACAGCTAGACCTAAGCATTCCAACTCACTATAATAAATAGGCCTCTGGTGATTAAAGTCTCAGAGGATGGGATTATTTGAGTTTTCTCTTTGAGATCTCTCATGTCGAGCATTTTGTAGGGCCTCGCGGTCTCAATCATGTTTACGTGACTATATCTTGTTTCAGTACCTTGTTGGGCTATAGGCCTCAATCATGCTTGCATGACTTCAAGGGGTAATTTCAAATGGAATTCCTGACTAAGAACTATAAGATAGAAGCTACCCGATTTACCTCCGAAAGGTTGACAATCTTTGTGCAAGAGAGATAGTAACTCTCCTAAGACACTTTCCATATCATGCCCCCATTAGCGTTTGGAGTTGGTTAATATAGCATTGAGAATCCATTGCATGAAACTCAATGGCCATATTCTAATTAGCTATTGGGTGTGTACCTAAGTCAGCAAGCAAAGGTTTTCTTCTCTAAGCCAACTTCCATAGGGTTAGCGTGTTGTGATTGAATTATTATATATCTTGTGTGTTTTCTATGTTTTCATCACTAAAACAAAAATTGGAATACCAAAACTGGAGAAAACAATAAATAAAATCAGTGATAAACTCAGTCTGTGTCCAAACTGGTCTCTATTAGTCATTAAAACATCAATCCTTATCAAAAAATGTTAGTCATCAGTCATTGAAACTTTTTCTGTCAGAATCTCGTCTCTGTCCAATCCTCTATCATATGAAACCCTGATCTTATCAGTCAAAATTGTCAAAATTGTCTAAAATAGTCTACAGTGAGCCTAAAATTGGTTACCATCCTCTTGAGCATAAACAACCTTGATAGTGTACCCTTGCCATTGTGTTGCATGATTTTGTCAATCATCTCTCAGCTAGTTCAAATAACATCCTATCAAACCTAAGTTAACTTAGATAACATCTTACACAGGATAGACCATTCCTGAAACCAGGCCAGATCTTAAGTTACTTCACTCAATCACTACATTAAACGAACTACTAGCTACAATTTGATCTTGACTTCTGCAACACATCTCACTCTCGGTCCTGTCGGTTAAAAATGCCTGTTCAAACCAAAAGCTCTTCTAATTTTTTTAACAAAAGTAAGAATCTCCTGGATACCTTAGCTCCAATTCTTATGGCTGCCTATTCTCAAATGCTTCAAGATATAAAGAAAAAAATACATGACATGGAAATCCAACAAAATAGATCAATGACTCCATTTGAAAAACAAATGTATGATATCAAGTGTGAGAAACTTCAAGAAGTGCTAAAACGATTATGTGATTTGTCAAGCAAATACCAACAAATGATTGACAATCAAAAGAAAATCTCAAACAAGCTCACAAGACACCTTCACCAAGACAAAAAGACATCTATTCCCTAGATAGACAGTTTACACCTTTGGGACAATCTATTGAGTCTGCTTTGGAAGAGCTTATTAAGAACAATCTTATCATATTGCCTAAAAAGACCACATGGGGATGGGAATTTATGAGTAAGTATTGTGCATATCATAGAAAAAATGAACATAAGACTTCGCATTGCATAGAATGAAAACATAAGATTCAAGATCTCATTGATAATGGTGTCATTGAAATTGAAGATCCTAATGACTCACTGAAAGAAAAAGAAGGAACTACTTCTAAGCATAATCAAAATCATGAACCTATGTCTAGCAAGGCTCCATATGTGGCCTCTATCCCTTCCATGATGCCTTCATCTCCTAAAATTTCTCAACAACAATCCATACCATCTTCTTCAAACAATGAAATTTCCCATGTTTACCTTCAAGGGCTATCTCCTATGGAAATCCAAGTTAATGCCAATATTGATACAAGTTCCTCTAAAGATTTAAAAATCCCAGATCCTATGCCATCATACACTTCAATTCCAAACGTACCCACTCCAGAAGACCATTTCCAAAATGCTTCCCCATCATGTCAAAATATGGAGACCTTCCAAGAATCCCCTATGCCTATGAAAAAGCCTATCCCTTCCTTAGAAGTGACTCCATATCAAGAGGATAATCTGGAAAATAAAAAAATAAGTCCTACCATAAATCAAGATCAAGACACCAAAACTCCTCAATCCCATCTAATGATTGAAAAAGATCCTATTTCACTAGAATCCCATGATAATCCCCTTATACCTTTCCATTTCTTCCAAGATGAATCCCATTCCTAATCCACTTCCTAAGCAAGATCATGATGCCTCTTCCACCTTTTCAAATGATCCTATTCAAAATGAAGAGTCAAACACCCTTCCTACTCTATCCAATGATCCTATTCCATGCCAAGATCAAAGTATCCCTTCATCTCCTTGTCATAATCCTACATGTTCACTTCGTGATCCTATCATTCCTTGCATTCCACCTCCACCTCAAAATGAACTTGCCTCTAGCATCCAAAGTAAGAAGAAACCCTTTATTAAAAAGATCTTTCAAAGCATGCATTATCAAAGAAAATGGTTAGACATTCATGAATGAGGTATATTAGAACCCTCTGCTATTAAAGAAAATGTTAAAGGTCATGGCCTCAGGGAAATTTCTCAAGATGTTGGTATCTCATAAATCCTACATTTCTCCAGTTAAATCCAAATACATGCCTTCTCCTTCGCACCTTCCATCCATTATAGGCCCTTATATCCCTCCATCCCTTATGCAGGATCAACAAAGGAACACATCTTCGAGTACCTTCCATCCATCTAAAAGACCTCCATATTATTCCTATCTACCCACGCATCTCCCTCCAAGCAATTTGGATGCCAAGCATAAAAGTCATAAGTCAAGCAATCCACATGTATTCAAAGATCAACATGTCCCATCTAATCGACATGTCAAAACAAAGCAAAATATGATCCAAAAAGAAAAAGAAAATTACAAAATGCCACAAAGGCCCACAAAGAAAGAAGAAAATCCAAAAGTTATATGGGTTCCTAAAGCACTTGTACAAGCAATGCACTCTAAGGAACTACAAAAGCATAAAAAATCAAAAAACATGTGGATCCCTAAGCGGCTACTTGAAGCACAACAGTCTAAAGAAAAATCAAAATTGGCATCCAAAATTATTGTTCCTCCATTCAAACCTTCTAAGTCTATTCCTCCATCACCTCCTTCATCCAGTTTGGGTTCTTATGCCTCAGAATATGTAACCTTTCCTCCATCCAAATCTCAAAATCTGAGATTCACTTCTCCTCCATATGTCCACCATCCCTCAAGGCGTGTGCCAATGTTGATCTTTTCATCATTTCCATCTATCCATACACAATTCTTGCAGCATCCCATCCATTATCCAACACCTCTTTTTCACTCTTCCATCCCTCTTATCCAATCCTTTGCATAGATCCTTGGCCTAGTTTCATTTCATTATCCTACCAACATCTTTGAGCATACCTTCATAGCCATGGTCTATTGCAACTCATATTCTAAGGGTACCATCCAAAGCAGCGAGACATTGGGGTCCTTCTTCCATCCCCTGTCATGCCTCTTTTATCTTCCAAAAAAAAAAACCGGGCAAACAGGCATCATGCATAATCCATTATCCTTTTGCACTTTACACTGGGGGCAAGTTCCATCCATGTACATCCATTTTTCCTCCATTATCCTTCATCCTCCATTATCCCTCATTCGCTCTATCTACATTCATATCCCTTTTCCACCTTTGAGCTTGACAAGGTTAAGGATCTTTATAGGTTTTGTATGTCCTATATATTGCACTTGATCCAAACCCTTTAGCTCCTATCCATTGCTCACTTACATCCTTCATTACCACCTTTGATCTTGATTATCCTATCTGCCTCCTATCCAAATCTATCCCTTAATCTTGATCAACAATATGGACAAAATGCAAAAACATGCTTTCCACAAACCTCTTAACATGGCCACTTCTTTGGACCATATGGATTAGTTACGCTATATCATTTCTTTACATTGCTAAAATCCTTGCTTTATATCGCTAAAATCCTTGGTTTATATTGCTATATCTGGAACATGTGCTTGGATTAATGTTGTGAGATAGTCCTTGAAAGCATCCACCATCATTCACTTATCCATTCATGTACTCAAAATCCCTTTTGCCTTGCTAGACACTAGGGAAAAACATTTAAAAAATCATAAAAATTTGAAAAAGTTATGAAAAAATCCTAAAAATAAAAAAAAATTAAAAAAGTCCTGAAAAATCCTAAAAATAAAAAAAAGTCCTGAAAAAATCCTAAAAATCAGAAAATGTCCTAAAGAAATCCTAAAAACTGGAAAATGTCCTGAAGAAATTCAAAAAAAGAAAAAGAAAAACAAAAGAAAAAAAGGAAAAAAGAGAGAAAATGCCTTGATGAAAACCTGGTAAATAGGAACCTTGGTAAAATATATATATATATATATATATATATATATATGAATTTCTGCCAAGCAGGTGAAAACCTGGCAAACATGCGCCTCTTGTACTCAAGCGCTCCATCTATCAACGCAATGTTGGCATTCCCGCTTTCCTGCATATTTGCTTTCACTTGTACATATTTCAGTCACTTTTGTGACATCCTAGTTCGTTGGAACCCTCATGGCTGAAACTGATCAATGTCCTAGTCTTAGGTAATCAACTAAGCACTTTATATGTCTTAAGCAATTTCAACCAAGTCAACCTTATGTCAGTGAAACCTGGTCGTCCACTCCGAGTCAGTTACCTGTCTCCTGACTATTGAAGAGTTTTGTCACTGAGTAAACAAGCAAAACAACATAACGGAAAAGAATCACTAAACAGTTTGAGCTATGCATGAAAATTTTCTTTGTGTGTTGTCTTTTATATTGGTTTTCAATTATTATCCCTTTGAGTAACTCGAGGAAGTCTATCTTGACTAAGAGGAGCAAGGATTGGGGGCATAATATTTTCTTGTTTTCTGCTTGTAGGAATGATCCCAATGATCTGGAAACATCTAAATTAGCTGGGTGTCTGTGATAAGAGCCTTCACATCAAGTTGGAATCGCCTCACATACCTCGACTCTACTTATTTGAATGCTATAGAGAGGTTCCCATCATTTCTTTGTTTGTTTTGAGGAAATTTCTTTATTGTGCAATCCGGGTCCATGCATAATTTGTCCAAGGATATGAACGAAAAAAGGGTCATTGCAGACAAGATAATTAATATTGCACATGAAAAGAAATGAACTCTATTCTGCCTACTATAATTGTAAAATGCTCAATGATGACAATTAAGCTTTTCAAAGTCTAGTGACTAGGTTTAGGTTGCATCTCATTTTGCATCTCATCTTGCATTTCATTCTGCATTTTGTGAATTTGGAGTGATTTTGGTATAATAACAATGATCTCTTTATCTTTTGAACGAGAGTCGAGAGCATCATCATTTCTTTGCTAAGTGATATCTTTTCATCATTTCTCCAATCGAGTACTTGTGTTTTGAGATGTTAGCTGCATACATGAGCATTTCATATGAATTCATGCATTCATTATCACTCATTTATATCCATCTTATTGCATAGGAAAATGAAAACATTGCATCATTCATTATCATTCACTTGCATTCATCTTATTGCATAGAAAAATGAAAAAAATTTCATTACTCATTTGCATTATCATTTATTTGCATATGAAAAGAAACAAAAATAGACACCAATACTCATTCACATTCCTTCATCTATACTGAAAGGAAATGCATACATATAGAATAAAGCATATAGAACAACATCTCATAACCAATCAAGACAAGTACGATGAAATCAAATCAAGAGCTCGTAAATCGATTGTCCTGAGTCCATTTTCGGGATCGAAATTGAAAATCGAGATCATTTTGTTAGTCAATTTCCAAATTTGGACCACTTAGCGCTCTTTTCATCAAATGCTCTTTCTTTAACTTTGTGCTCAATTTCTCATGAATCAACGATGAATCTCAATTTAATTTCTACAAATCAACTTTGCGCTCAATTTCAACGCAAAATTTTCAAAAATTCCTCTGAATCAATTTGTGCTCAAACAACTTATTATCGCTAAAAAATTGCCTATCATCATGTACCCTCACTATCTTTCGATTTCACTCCCGAGGGGGCATACTCATGACCTTATGACCTCACATCTTCAAATGTTGAGAAAATTTTCAAATCTTCATCAAAAGTCGAGTAAAAATCTTTTCAACTAAAGAAAATCAAATAAGACCTCATCACTAGGGGAATCTCAACTTCATCGCTTTATATCAAGTTGAGATCTCTCGATCATCTAAACCAAATCAATCTCTAGGGACATATCAGTTTCATCGCTTCATATCAAGTTGATATTTGTCTTCATCTGAATCAATCTCTTTACGTTAATCATTTTCATCGCTTTTCATCAAGCTGATTTTTTGTTTAAACTCAATCAAGGGTTTAAAGAGTATCTTTGATCATGCTAAATCTAAACAAGTGTTATGTTTTATTCATTTCTTGATCAAGTTGAACAGTTTATCTTCATCCTATCTTGATCAATCAAGTTCAAGATCGATTTTTATCATCACTCACTATATCTAAGTTCAATCAAGTTCTAGATCAGTAAGATCTGCTTCTTGATCAATCAAGTTCAAGTTCGGTATCTTTTGTTTTCTATTGTTCCCAAGTTCAATCAAGTTCTGGAATGGTATCACGTTAATCATACTTTATTCATCTTTGTCACTTCGAATCAAACTAAACACCTCACTTTTTATCAAGTTTGTGATCAATCAAGTTCAGAACTCACATCTCCTAGACATCAAATTTTCTTTGAACCAACGTGCTACTTGCACATTAATTCAAAGAGGGGCAAATGTAATACCCTAAAAATGGTCATCTAAACTATGAGCCCCTAATCTCGCCAACATCACCAAGGTCCTAACCAAAGGCAATTAAATCAATCTTGAGCACACAATTAATTCTTTAATCATCAAATGTCACATGGTAAATCAATCACTCAATATTAATTAAATATTTATTTAATTAATTAAATCATTCCAAGTAAATCATTTTAAACAATTATCTTATTTATTTTATTAAATATCCTAGCATATTTAATTAAATAAATCAATTTGCCATCAAATCTTCAAAAAAGGAAACAAATCAAGAAAGAGGAAATGGAAATTATGAGCACAAATCTTCGAAAATGGAAATAAATCAAAAAAGGAATTAATTGACAAAAAAGAATTAAAAATTTGAGAAAAGAAATCAATTGGAGATAATCTTGAAAAAAACAAATTAAAAATTGATAGATAATCTCAAAGAAAGAAATTAAAATAATTAAATATTAAAATTGAATGAAATAGATAATAAATCAGTTTTTTCTTGATTTAATCTTAATTTTAACTCAATTTCCTTTAAATCAATTTTTTCTTGATTTAATCTTAATTTTAGTTCAATTTCCTTTAAAACTAAGAAAAGCATCCAATCACATCAATTCACCTGGATTGTGCTTCCTCTTGGAAAATCTTGAACACTCATCATCATTTGATCTCAACTGTTGGTTTCTTTCTGAATTTTCTATAAATTTAAGGTCAGCTCTCATTCAAAGAGAGGCTGGAGAATGTATTGTTATTATACTATTTTTTCTCTAGGCTCATTTCATATTAATTGTTTCATATTGATTAAATCATTTAGCTTAATATTGCAAAAATCTTGTTAGATCAATATTGCATCCATCTAGTATTCATCATGTTCATATAGATTAAATCCTTTGTCTTGATGTTGTCTAGTCACTGGTATTGCTAAATAATCTGAGAGCAATCTTATACTCGCATCTTTTAGAAGGCAATGGGTCGATTTGTTATGGTTTATTATTTATTGATTATATCTGACTAACCATGCATGTAATGACTTGATTGAAGTGTTGTGTATTGCAGATACAGGTCCACTTCTCACACATCACACCATCTGATCCTGGTTTGTTACCTATTTTTAATGTTTGTGACTTAACTCTTTATAAGTGTAGTGTTGGTGCAAGAGAAGACACAATTCAGGTTATTGCTGATGATGACATTCCCAAACATGAACTAGCAAAGTTGCATAAGGTTTCAGACACTAAGGTTGCAAAGTGAACCAGGAGAAAAGTTTACATGGAGTATTTGGTGGCTTGGAAATGCCAACCTAAGTTTGAAGCAGTTTGGATGATAGAGCAACAGATCAAAGATCATGGTACAGACCTACAGACTCTCATCTCAAGTGGACTTGAGATTTCTTCTTTCGAGGAGTATGGTGTAGGAGCACCCCATCAAACCCTTCAAGATGATAAGTCATACTCTGAGAAGGAAGGATAAGGCATTAAATATGTCTTTATAATGTTTTGTATAGGTTTTCAATCATGCATTGTGTGTTTGTAACAATGAACCCCATCTTGTGAGCCAAACTCCTATTTTGGCATTTCTATGAGCCAATTAGGACTTTTATACAATAGGGGATCAAATGTGTTGGTTTTAGTGTTTTTAAGATGTTTTAGGAGGGGTTAAACTTGACCCAAGGCATTAGGAGGCGAAATATGACATTTTGACAACTTTTGCAAAAGTTGTCAAAAGTTGTCATGAGCAACTTTTATGCACTTTTTGCATTTTGTTAATTTGAAACTCCTCCAATAGCTCTAACCTCTTGATTTTTGGTTGAGAGTAGTTGTGGAGTAGTTTATACACCTTGTGGATCCAATTCCCAAGGAGTTATTATACAGAGAAGAGATTTGATGCCATCAAACTAATAGAATTCTGATTATTTCCTACAATTCTGGATTTTTGGTCTGTGGTACAGTACTGTATGGATTGAGATCCATTCCCAATTATGTGAATTTTTTGGAGAGGAGAGTTAAATTTTTTTTGGCTTTGATTTGAAGTTCTAGTTGTGTGTGTTGCTCCTTATTCAACTTTTACTGTAGGTGCCCGGAAAACCAGGGTTTACCTTGGGTTTTTCCTCCTCCATGGCCATATCTTGCACTTTATCAATCTGAGACCCATGGGATTTGGTGAAAGGAAAGTATGGTAAATTTATTATAGGATTCAAAGAGTGTTATGTAGGAGGAGCAAGGGAGAGGTGTGTTTGGTGTGACCCTAGCTAGACATCTCTATGTGGCTACCTAGACCTTGAACAACAAAGTTACCTTTGTGTGTAATTAGTGATGATTCTAGGAATGTAACCCTAAAATCCCCTATGGTTTATGGTTCCCTACATGCCCATGGGATTGTAATTGGCTGGTTCATTCATCAGAATATAGGTGCTTCACAAAAGAGGCCTAATTAGCCCTTTAGGATAGCCAACATCCTACCGACTTAGACCTTTTTTATCAGACCCTAAACCTTCCTTTTGGGGATTTGTGTAACTTCAAAAAGGGTATTTTAATCCATAATTTTTTTTCTAGGGTGTTTGGGAAAATTTAAACTTAAGGTCTCTTTACCTGCTAAAAAGGGCTACAAGCCACTAGGCCTAATTGAGCAGGTTTCTTAAGGAATGGGCATCAATCCTTACAATCGGTGCTTGGTCTGACCTTAGGGAGTCTTGTATGAACCAAAACTAGTCTGAAAATGATTTTTAACCCTTGGAGGTATCATGGAGTGTGTTGTAGCAAGGTACCCCTAGTTGAGTAGGCATGAGTCTTGAAGAAGGTGAGAAGATTGAACTAATGTTGTAAAGCCTTGACTTGATAGAATCCCATTCTTGTTTTTGGGGGTCAGTGTCATATATTTGAGGTGTTTAGTAGTTTGCAAGGAGGGCTCTACATCAAATCTTCTATTAGGATGACCTTGGCTTCATAATATGCAAGTTGTCCCTTCTACTCTTCATCGCAGCATCAAGTTCATCTATAACAACAAGATGTATACTTTGTATGCTAATACTAATTTACAAGTCCCATTGCAAATAAAATCATCTTGTTCAACTACTTTTAATCCTTCATCCAATTTTCCTACATGTTTAAATACATCTATTTCCTTGAATAGCCTTGTTTCCTCTAGGTATTCCAAGACTCCTAAAAAGGATTCTACTCAATCTAAATCTTTTCCCAAAGATATATTTTCTCCTGAAGGGATACTCTCAAATGATTATTGGGAATCTCTAGGGTTTAACCCTACTTTT
This sequence comes from Cryptomeria japonica, assembly GCF_030272615.1. Taxonomy (NCBI): domain Eukaryota; kingdom Viridiplantae; phylum Streptophyta; class Pinopsida; order Cupressales; family Cupressaceae; genus Cryptomeria; species Cryptomeria japonica. Next base: position 149,600,146 of record NC_081415.1, read on the forward strand.
GTGGGGGAATATAGGGTCTCTTGGAAATGATCTGTTGTGTGTCAAGTGAGTGTTCCTTCTACGACATTAGCCTCATGTTGTGTGTCAAGTGAGTGTTCCTTCTATGACACTATGTACTTCCTCTACACCTTTGATGTTCCCGGTTCTTCATCATCCAGTTATTTTTTGCCATCCTTTTTAGTGTACCTGTCTCTCACCCTTTTCTGCATTATGGAGGGGTTTCTCATGTTGTTCTAATTCTTCCTTGGTCCATTAGATCAACTCTTTAGGCTTTGGTGTTTTATGTCATTTGTATCTTCGAGTTCAGTTGTTTGTCTTTGTTTGTTATTTGATTCAAGTAGTGTCATTTGAGGGCACTCAATCATATTATAGTCTTCTCTACCTGATCATCTTCTATTTCAGTGGAGGTTCTTCAGATTGACAGTGTTTGTAGGTTCTTCATGCTTTAGTGATTCTTTTTCTCTTCTCTTGTTCCTATCTTTTTGGAACATTCTTGTTTGGAGGCTTCTTCAGTCCTTCACTTGCTTTTTCCATCTCTTTTTGGAGTAGAGTTTTTTTCCCATGTGGTTTTCTCTATTTTTCCAATTCATGGAGATTTGGTTGTGATTGGGTACCTCATTAGACCTTGTTTCCGAGACCCAATTTTTTTTGCCTTCTCATGTAGTTGCATTTTTTTGGCTTCATGTATTTAGTTTTTTAGCTATCCCTGAGTTCATCTTAAAGGGGGGTGTTAGAGTTATCTTGTATTAGCAAATAATTATTTATTTAATTATTAGTCTATTATAATCTACACTTAAGCTAAACTTAGACATTTAATAATAATACGCATTATCCCTTTAGGGTTTCTGTAAGGTTGCACATATTTAGGTTTGCACACCTTTAGGGTTGCTAATATCCTCTTATAAGGATTGTATTGTATTTTTTCATTGAATTAATTCCATCTTTGAATGATAATCTTTTTCTTCAAAGCCATTATTTCTTTTTTGCCTCCATTCTTCTCTTGTGACAGGTATTTTGCTTGTAGGTGTTCTTGGGATCTTTGAAGTTGTATTTCTCAACTTCTTCAATTAGAATCACTTAATTGAATTGATTTAATTTGATTGATTCATTGGTTTGATTTGAATTGATTTGAATTTTCATTGGATTAATTAGAATCACTTAATTGATTTAATTGAACTAACTAGATCAAATGAATAATTGACAATAAAATCAACAATTAACAATTCAACTCACTAATCAATCAATTAATTGATTTAATTAATTAATTCAAGTAACTCAATCAAATCAATAATTAACAATTCAACTAACTAATATCAAGATTTATCATCTATAATAATGTATTATGAATTCTATATGTAGCTTGAACTAATTATAAAAATATAATATGGGCTCATAAACACGTGTAATGAATAAACAAGTAATCTTATTAAACAAGTGTCAGGTACATAAACAAACATGTACAAGTGTCTCATATGTACATATAATCTCATCAAACAAGTGTTAGATACATATAAATTTAAAAAAAGTACATGCACTCTACATATAATATCATCAAACAATGATCACATGCACATAAACTAGCTTGGTGGGCCATCCACTGATCCATGTTCTGAATGCTCTCCCTATACAAGAAATTACATGTACACGTATATATAAGAACATGCAAATATTATCTAACTAAAGTATGTAAAATTTACTTTAACATAAGTACATGCAAATTTTACCTGGTCTGATCCACCATGTGCACCAGTAGAGAGTGCATGGGCCATAGATATCCAAGATGAAGTACTCAAATACGGTCCATGAACTTGGATCATATATATATATATATATATATATATATATATATATATATATATATATATATATATATATATATATATATATATATATATATACATGTTAATAATTTCAAAGTTAAAATCCACTATTTAAAAACAATTAAATAATATGACCTTACAGAAAAAATAATGTGTACCTGATTGTGACCATGTGTAGGAGCAGATGGAGGTTGCAGATCTCCTAATGTCTCTAATGTAGTAGGATGCTATAAATAATTCAAAATTCAATTTGTGTTAACAATTTTAAAGTTTTAAAATCCACTATTTAAAATCAAATAAATGATAAGACCTTACAAAAAAATAATGTGTAGCTCATGAGACTTGAAGGCTCTCCCAATCATGCTGATCTCAGATGAATGGAAGGACACATCATCAATATCTAGATCCAGTGATGCATCCTCTAAACCATAAATGAGCATACTGGGAAAGTGACCATGAGCTTGAGCAGGAGGTGTAAAAGTCAGAGGCCACAATAGTGTAGTTCGTGGTGGCTCAGGTGTCAGATCAACTGGTGTAGGCTGAGGAGGAGGTGTGGGATCAACATCAGTATGTGGTGGAGGGGTTGTAGGGTGCACTGGAACTCCCTCCTCTCTTCCCATATCACCCTAAGACGCTCTACCACCATCATCTCTATGTACAAGTCATCTCACCTATGCTGGTAGATCCTTGAGTGGGATCCCAAGAAGCAAAGAAAGAGTTGTATATGAATCCAATAAGTCATTGGATTACACTGCACTCATCCGCTATAAAGGATCAACCTTTATCAAGCATTCAACATCAAGTAGAGATGGTATGTCCATATGAGTGTAAGGATCAGTGCCACTGTTGGATGTCACATCTGTAGCCTGTGGAATGGTAGTCTACAATCGTAAGAGATATCTCCCAACATGATCAAATGTAATATGGCTGACCTGACAAGTAATCTCTACAATGCTTGAGTAGATATCTCACCTAGTATCATCAGCTACTGCATTGACTTCCTGTGATAAATCCAAATGTTTTGGTAGAACCAAAAGGTTTTGACCAACTAATGCTCATTTATTAACGAACATCAGTGCATCAGGTCATCTATATTTATCATTGAGCCTCCCTCTACCCTCTCCACCATTCGCTAGTATAATAGTATAATCAACATCTAAGCCTATATGAAACTCTATAAACAATTGTTTGTAGAAATAAAGTGGCAACTCATCCTTTTGTGGCCACATATGATGAGTTGCCAACCATCTAGTATATATGAATGGGGAAACAATCAGATAAAAGCATCTGGTAACTAAATAGCCCCTAATCTTCATTTGTCTCAGACCCTAATAATTGAGGAACATGGTATGGACTTGTGTGGAAGATACATCCCTATTCACGATGTCCCAATTCACCGTGCCAGTCACACTATGAGAAAGGGATATATAAAAGGAATCAATAGACATATCATCATAAGAACTATATGTTTCAATAGTGTCAATCATACAAACCAACTGATCCCTAATAGTTTATGCCCTTTCCTTATTTGGTTGGGAAGTGGTAGCAAGCAATGGGGAATGAAGATGATCAATTTCCTATTGTAGGGAAAGAATGGTGTCAGCAAAAAGTCATGCCTAGCACTGACTATCAGTGGAGGGCACAAGACCTGATTGTCTAGATGTCTGGTCAGTGCCCTTAGGATGAACACTAGCATCTGATGTATGATCATCCATGTGGAAAATATTTGTATGTGTAATAAAAGAAAATATTTTAAATTAAAATTAACTATTAAAAACTATTTTTAAATAATTGAAACTAATTCTAAAACATATTTTTAACTAATTCAAATATATTTGAAAATGATACAATTTTAATTTAAAGTATAATTTGAAGTAATTGAAACATTTGATACAAATTAATTTAATGAAATATTAAAATTAAATACATGCACATACACATACACATACATATACATATACACATGTACACATACACATACACATATGCATGCATAGGAACATACACACACATAGATATTGTACAGGTACATACATACATACACACATGCACATATAAACACACATACATACACACACACACATATGCGTATTGCATGCATGTGTATGGGTATGTGTGTAGGTGAGTGTATGTGTGTGTGTGTATGTGTGTATGTGTGCATGTGTGCATGTATGTAATCATGCACATGTGTATACATGTATGTATGAACATGTATGTGTGTGTCTGTGTACATGTATGTACGTATGCATACATGTGTATGTGTATATGTGTATGGACTATGTATGTGTGTATGTATGTGTTTGTACACATGTATGTATGTATGTATGTGTGTGTATACATACACACACATACACACATACATACATCTGTACACACACATACATACACATACACATGCATGCATACATACATACATGTACACATACATATATAAATACAGATACTCATGCATACATATATGCATACATGTATACATACACATGGACATACACACATACACATGGATAGGCATGTACATCTATGTATGCATATGTATGCACCTGTGTATGTATATTTGTATGTGTAAAGTGGAAAACTAGATCCTAGTGACTACCCACCTAGCAGAGAGAATGGAAGCCACTAGGATGATTTTCACTTGGGAGGAACTTTACATTCAAAAGAGGGGTTAAATCCACTAGATCCAAATCCGAGGGAAACAAGGATGTGAATTCTAAGTGGATTGCAAGTGGTTGAAGTGTGATTTACCCTCTTTTGTAAATGAGAAAGTTGACTTGTTGACTAAGTGGAAAAGAGAGAGGAAATAAGTGAAATGAGGTGCTACCAGTTTGGGATCGCATTGTAACTTTAGATCTAAGCTAATTAAACTGACTTAGTTCTTCCCTACAAATTTGGAGAAAAGTCATCGAGACTGTGGCTAGAATGTACATTGTCCACCACAAAATCTGCGAAATGAAAATGGTTCTTTCGTCTCTGCAAATGAAGCCCAAACCTGCAATTACAGTTGCATACCTACAACCTACACATAGAAAGAGAAGAAAAGGGGGTTGTGGATAGGATTTTTCCTTAGTCAAACCTCGGTTGAGGAATCACCCTAGAAAGAAAGTAATTGCAAATGCTTGAATGTAGACAATGGAGATGTATACCTTGTAGATCTACAACTTATTGATGATGATTGCTTTGCTTCTTGAATGTAACCAAACATGTTGTATGAAATGACACGTAACATGACAAAACCCTAACATACACACATGCTTTCAAATAAATGTTGTAATGTTGCTCCAATAGATGAATGAAGACTTGAATGCTTGATGATGACCTTGGAATCTTGTATCTTCTCTTTATGATCTCTATCTCTTATCCTCTGCTATCCTTCTATGCGCTATTCATTCGTCCATGATTTAGGGTATTGAATTCCCTTTTATACATGCCTCAAGGATTAAATTTCAACCATCGAAGGCTGACAAAGAGGAATAATAAACCCCAAAGACAAGAAGTTCATAGGAGATCGGGCAACCCACACATATGACCACCCTAGGAGGTGGGGACAGGGGCGCCAAGCCACTGTCCTAGGGGAACAAGGGCACCACGCCCCTATCCTAGAGGGGACAAGGGCACCAAACCTCTATCTTGCCCTATTTTGGGGCCCAGATAGGGTCTAGAGCAAATACAAGACATGAAGGAGAAAGATAAAAGGGTTGGAAATGCATAAATAGGTCCTAGTTATGAAAGGAAATATTGTTGCCAAGGTGAGGACCCCAAATATGCTTAAAATTACAGGGGTCACAATTTTATGATGTTGGTATTATGGATGTGTTTCATTGGTTTTGTCATTGATGTCAACACTTATCAACACTTATCCTTCTGGAGATCTTTGATTATGTTGAACTGGCACATTATGTTCACTGACAAGTTCAGTGACTTATGCATAGTCACTGGTATTTGGTTCACCGACAGGTTATATTATTCACCGACACTGAGGATGACTTGTTATCATCTAGAGATCACTTGGTTATGTCAAAGACATGGTTTGGACACATGGTTTTCATATTTTTGTTATTGGTATAATCGGGTTGACAAATTTGTTGTTACTGGCAAATTGGTCTAGGTTATGGACCGGCATGCATTATCTATTCCAGATCAGCGCAACATGTTATAGAGATGATTTAATCAATTGGTATTATTGTAATTGCATTGAGCTAACATGATGCATTTCATCTTGACTTATTTGTAATTGATTTAATTGTAATATTCTTTTTTAGCCGACCTACACATTTGGTCTTAGGTCTTGGTATATATGTAAGATCTCAATTGTGAGATGTAAGGTGTGGTATGTAAGGTTATGGTATTATAACATGGTATGTGCAAATATAGAAGATCATATGAACAGACCATAGAGAGGGTGATTACCAGAGCTTAACCGGTACTAAATTCAGCCTTGGATATGCTACTTTGAGTAGTACATTATCATCGGATTTAATCATCTAATTGTAGTCAGTGTGACTCCTATTTTGTGATTGAGCAGTGAGCTCTACACGGTTGGCCTTTCTGCATGTGCATACCCCATTTGTACACACATACTATCTATAGTAGTATCATCTAATTATTGGTAAGGTTTCCCACCATGGTTTTTCCCCTTATAGGGTTTCCATGTACAAATCTTTGTGTTATGTGTTGTGGATGTTGTTTCTCTTTCTGTTTCATGCACTAAGTTTCATCAGTATTAATATTAACTATTAATGTGTTAACTGACATTATCTTTGGTTTACCAGTATTAGTTATCACGTTTGATTAAATTATATTTGGGTTGAAATTAATAGACAATTGATTACTCCCCCCCCCCCTCTCAATTCCCCTGGGTCATAACAATTGGTATTAGAGCCTAATACTCTTTTTACAGAAGTTTAACAACTTGAGGAGATTCTATGGCGACTAACTTTTTCAGGAAGGACAGTTTGAAACTTGATGGAACTAACTATGGTATATGGAAGATCAGAATGGAGACACATCTAAATTGCATTGGAAAAGACATATGGGATGTTACAAAGAATGGCTATGTTGGTCCTACACCGAATCAACCTAATCCACCAACATTGGGTAAGGTTGAAGAGAATGATTGCAAAGCAAGAGAAGCACTCTTGAGTGCCTTGTCAGATCAGTAAATCATGGGATTATCAGACCAATCTACTACTAAAGCTATTTGGGATAAATTAGAGACATTGAATTAAGGAGATACCAGTGTTAAAATTGTAAAAGTGGAATGCTTCCGGTTCAGGTATTAAAATCTGAAAAATGGAAGAAGATGAAAGAATTTTTGCTTTTATGGAAAGGGTTAAAGAACCTATTTTGGGAATATAATTCTATGGAGGTTCCTTAAGTGAAGATAATTTTTTTTCTAAAGTTTTGAGAGCATTGCCACCGGCATACAAAATGAAAGTAATTGTTATTAATGAGTTGAGAACAATGCCTAATACATCAATATCTAGAGATAGCTTTGTTGGAAAACTTTCAGCATTTGAGCTTGAATAATTTGGTCCTATTGCTACAATTAAAATAGATTTAGCCTTCAAAGAATCATCATCTGCATCATCACCATCATTTGATAAATCTAATTGCAAAGCACTTTATGCAAGAGAACTTGAAGATATCAGGAGGGAGAATGAAGAATTGGAAGAACTTGAAGCACTTTTTGCAAGGAAAATGCCTAAAGGTCCTATTGGAAGTAAGTATGAAGGTAAAGCACCATTTAAATGTTCTAACTACAATAAATTTGGTCATATGGCATCTAGATGTTCTGATAGACATGCAATATTGAGACAAGAAGCTAAAAGAACATACAAGCCTAACCCTGAATATCAAAGACATAGATTTAAGAAGAATAAAGATAAATCATGTTACTATGTTGATGAAGGAGTTACTGATGATTCTAATGAAGAACTAGTAAACAATGGATGGGCTTTCATTGCGATAATAGAAGATCAACCGGTGCCTACTGCTCCACCGGTAGAGCAGGCCCTGACAACAAAAATTGAAGAAAAGGATGAATAGATTATAGATTCCAGATGTTTACATCATATGACTAGTGATAAAAGTAAATTCTTATCTTTTTAGGAATACAATGGAGGTCAAGTAAGATTTGGGGATGACAAAGCTTGTTTGATTAGAGGAAAAGGCACTATATCTTTTGATGGTAAGCACAATACTGACAACATTTATTATGTTGAAGGTTTGAAGCATAATATTTTGAGTGTTGGTCAACTAGTTGAAAAAGGATTTCAGTTACAATTCAAGAATGGTAAATGCAAAATCATGAGTAGAACTAGTTTGGAGATTGGAACTGATAATTAGACTAGAGGTAATATCTTTCATTTGAATAACAATGAAAAGACATTCTTGATTGCACATATTGATGAAAGTTGGTTATGGCATAAAAGACTCTGTCATGTGAAATTTGATTTCATTGTAAAGATTAGTTCATCTAAGGCAGTAAGGGATTTACCTAAGATTGCAAAACCTCATAATCCGGTATGTAAGGAGTGTCAAATGGTAAAGCAAGTTATAACAACTTTTAAGAGTATTTTTGAGAAATCCAATAATGTTCTTGATTTGATTCATACTGACTTGTGTGATCTGGCAAGAACAAGAAGTGTAGTCACATAATTCTGTCCATTTTAATTAAATGAATATTTGTTATTTATTTGATTAAAAATCCACTAACCATTAGTTAATTAAATTAACATTTAATTAATTCATCTTCAAACATTCTCCTATTAATTAAATAAATTATTCAATTTATTTTAATTAATTCATTAAACTAAATTCACAATCAATTAAATGAATAAATCCTATTAATTTCATTTAATCCCCTTTCTTCGTTTAAATAAATTAAATTAAACATTTATTTAAATCACTAAATCCCCCCAACTTGCATTCTCCTAAAAATGCAACTTGCACCTATTTGTTGAAATAAATTAATTTTATTTTAATAAAAATCCTATTTTCCCTCACCCACCAAACCCACTTGCAATCCTAAACCCCTTTGAGATTCTTCTAACCCCTTCCTAATTATCCTAATCCATCCCCTGATTATTGTCACATTCCTAAGAAACTAGAACTCACTTCTCAAAGACTCCAAAGTCTTTGAAAAGCATTTAAGGCTTGATGTGTTCAACAAGCTAACCTCTAAAGTCTTCTAAACCACTAATGGCTCTTACATGACCATTTATGGTTAAATCCACTTGCACCCATCGTTAGGGACTTTGACCCCTAACTCAACCCTCATGTAACCTATGTGTCTCCTCAAGAATTTATTGCTTTGACCATGGTTATCCTCACTAACTCTTGCACAAGAGTTTATCCATTGGATAAAAGCATTATTCCTTGAATAATGAATTTATCCATTCAACGCAACCTTAACCTCACCTCCCAAGTTAAACCTCAGGTCATGTCAACCATCTAATGTTTATTCCCTCTCCCCTCAACCCCTCTCATGTTGACACTTGTCATCCTGGGATTGGGTTGAAAGTCCTCACATGGATTATAAACCATTCAATCCTAACCCTTGTTGAGATTACTCAATCTCAACCATCCATTGCTCCATTTTACCTATAAATAGAGCTCACATTCATCATTTTTAAATCCTCGAGCATCTAGTATTTTTAGCTATCATCCTGAAAAATTGTATGCATTTACCTTATATTAATTTTTAAATAGAGAGCATTTAGTATAAACTATTTACATTCACTCTTTTGGTCTAAAATTAACATTTGCATAGAATAGATTAATCATATTCAATCTTGAACCTCCATAAGGCATCCATAGTGCAAAAAGTTGCTGAGAGCTACACTTATTTGGAACTTCAAGAGGAGAGGAGCAAGGAAGGAGAAGCTACGAACATGGTAGAGAGCATTTGGAGGTGTTTAGTAGCATTTCTTATATTTATTAAGCTTTCTATCTATTTTGTAGTGTCTTTCTTGATATGCTTACTTAGGAAAGTGTTTTGCTTATGATTTCTAACACTAACAATTGGTTTTTTGTTTTGTTGTTTGTGTTTGGTTATCCTAACCAATCCTTCCATTTTAGAGAGCATCATTTGGTGAACCGGACGTGAATCCAACACCAAAAGTTTTAAAAACTACTAATATTTTTTTGATTTTAATTGCCACACAGGTTGTGCTTTGGCGCTTTTGAACACGCTTTAGTGCTTACAAAAGTTTGTGCTTTAGCACTTTTGTTCACCAAAATAGCACTATTGTTTGGGAAATAGCGCTATTGCCCATAGTTTAGCACTTTTGCTTATAGAGTAGGGCCTTTGTTCTTAGTTTAGTGCGTTTGCATTCCTTGTTTGACAAAATTTATTTCTGTCCGACAAAATCTTTTAGCGCATTTCTAATAAGTTTAGCACTATTAACCTTATTTTAGTGCATCTGTAATTATTTTAGCACATCTATAAGTTATTTAGTGCTTTCATGTTAAATAGCGCTTATGTGTTTACATAGAGTGGTGCTATTGTAATAGAGAGTTATAAATTTTATACCTTGTAACCGAAAATCAAAACTTAGGCTTGTGGAAGCCCACCTATACTTCATTTCATCTTTTTAAATGTTTGATTGTTTGTGCAAGGTGAAGGAGTTTAGATTAGAAATCATTTGAATTTATTTCCTTAAACTTTATTGTTTTTCAAAGTTGGATAAAATGAATTCATTTTCTTTTTGGATTAAAGATTAAACTCACACTTCATTTTGGGTTCTTAAAAAGAAACACAACTTTTATTTGGGTTTAAAACAAACTTCATTTGTCCAAGTTAAAAAGAACAACAAACTCAAAATCCCACAAATTTTCTTTCATTGCAAGTTATGATTGACTTATTTTGGTGCTTAAAATCAACAAACAAACTTCATTTCTTGCATCAAACTTAAGGCAATTCATAATCAACAGTTTTATTTTTTGTGCAAGTTAAAAAAAAAAAACAATCAACTTGTCAAAGGTTTTCATGTTTCAAAGCGATTTACTTCAAGCATACATGTTTCAAATTCAGTTGACCAAGATTTCAATTTCCTAGTTTACTCAACATTTTGCATTTGAAGTTAAAAAAAACACCATGATTGTTGACATCTCCAAATAGTTAGATCACATTGCGATGAAAAAAGGTTAAAAAGAACAAGTTATTTTTATGATTGGCACACTTGTGCACACAGTTTGTCGAGTGGTCCTACTTCTAACACACACTATCCTCTCCCTTGGCTTTCGTGGTCCTAGGTGCAAGAGAAAAGTGTTAGTAACACTGAAAGTTTATCTTTTTAAGAGAGGCCTGCTAAGAGACACATCACTCTTGGGAACAACCTCACATGGTAAATCCTTCGAGCCACTATAGAAATTAGATGTGAGTGAAAGCTGTAGCCTTGGGTATAGTTGTTCCTATAGTGTAACTTGCCAAGAGGACAAATGGGCCCCACCACAAGTTACAAGGCTCTTAAGTGAGTCATTACAGAATGAACTTATGTCCAAAGACATCAAAAATTACTAAACACCTTTATGTAGTAGCCCACCCATTCTATGTATTGAGCATATTTGTGAGAAGTTCAGTGCAAGAGCATAGATGGTTTTGCTCCCAAGATACTCACCATACATATTTCCTTGAGTAGAAACATGGCTTTTTGAAAGGCTACTTGTAGCTTGATAAAAGTGGTGACTCCCCCATCATAGGGATCCTCTATTTGTTATGCTCGTGCAAGACTTAGTATATCACATCCTTACCTGCCATGACGGGATTCATAAGGTATGTAGTACCAAAGTTGAGAAATATCAAGATGTGGGCTGAAATTATCGCAACTATCCATTTGACCTTAGGGATAAAAAAGTGTTTGAAGTGTCTTCATTTTGTGTCAAGACCAGTGATAAACTGAGCCAACTTCAAGCTTTTTGGAAAAACATACTCAAAAACATTTAGAAAGAAAGGGTCATAAAAGTCCAAAGATTGGGTTGATTTAGACCCACACTTATTTGTGCCTTTTGAGGCAACATTCTTGTGTTTGGGTGCTTTCTTTGTTTTCTTGTCAAAGAAAAATCAAAAACCAAATTCCGAAACAAGTATTCATCCAACACAAAATTTTCAAAACACCAACATTTGACAAAGATCAAAAACAAAGTATCAAACTATATTACCATTCTTCACATTTTGAGAAGGAAGAATCTTCATCAACGTATCAACTTGAAGAAAAGACCATTGAGCTCAAAGGCTTTCATCAAAAGAAGGAAATTCTTCTATCTCAATAGACAAATCTTTGTCTCACATAGAACCTTCTTACGTCACATGCATCTATATCTTCATGGAAAATCCAACGAGTTTGATCAAGAGTCTTTAAACTGCAAAGCTTTTACTCAATATAGAGCTTTGAGTTATCATAAAAACAAAGGAGGCAAAATCAATCCTGCCTTCTTTCCAGACATTTGCATTACATATAAATCAACTAGGGAAGAACCACCAACCCCTAAAAGAGAAGAGGAATAATTTGTCCCATTTGTGACACAGAGTTTCTCTTGAAGTTAACTTTCCATCCATTTTCACATTCACACGCATCATCAATCCGTTCCAACTCTCAAAACATAAGAGGTCTTGTCCTAAGTTTTTTTTTTTTTGATATTGCTTGAATCAAATACAACACATCACTTTTTAGAGTGTCTCTACATCTAGGATAAACTCATCCTAAGAGACATTTCTACACAAGTTAAAAGTAGTCTATGAGTGCATCCTCTCATTATTAGGTAGTTGGGTCTGTAACACATCTTAGGCCTCTCTAAACCTTATCATATCAAACATTGTCAACCAAACACAACAAGCAATTCATAGAAGGACTTTGGTAACATCTACCTTTAGTGTTAGAGATCCATATGAAAAACACTTCACCAAACATATATCTCTCATTCCATCACCAACTCATCATCATTTTCTCCAAACTTCAACAAAAACTTGTAAACAAAATGGCTCAAACCAGATCAAAGTCTAGACAACTAGAAATTGAAGAGGAAGAGGAGGAAAATATCAATGAATTCCAAGAAGCCCTTAGAGGAAACCCAAATGATGAAAATTCAAGTACTCCTACTCCTGCAGTAATAGAAAGGGCACAACACAACCCTCTCTTTAATCAAATTTTTGACGAAATACTCAGGAGCAACACTAATGCTAACTTTTTACGACTTGCCCAAGGGGGAGCCAAACTACCCTCTGATTTTGATACAGCACAACTAAGGCAAGCATTGGAAAACTAGAGTTTTAATAAGGATGGAGGAGGTCGAGATCACATCAGATACAACATTCCTCAAAGACATCCCCCACCTCCTCCTCCTCCAAATGACATTGACATGTTGAGGCAACAAATCAAGAATTTAGCCCAACAACTCCACAGTGGTGTGAAAATAAACCAATTTTCACTTAATGATATTTGTCCCTATCCCTTTGATAGAACTCTACATATTCCACCTTTTCCACAAGGGTTTGAAATACCTAAGTTTGAAAAGTATCGGGGAAAAGGAGACCCTCGATATCATGTCAGGGAATTTGATTTAGCTTGCCTAGAAGTGGAATATGAAGACACATCCCTAATGCGACTATTTCCTCAAAGTTTGGGAGGGACAACCACATCCTGGTTTTCCCAACTAGCAAGCAGCATTAGGATATTCAAAGGATTCATCTAGAAATTCATTACACATTATTCCCATAACATAGAGCGCGATGTCACCATGGCAGACCTGTGTAACACCAAGAAAAAATAAGGGGATCTATTTTCAGCTTTCCTGCAACGATGGCGACAAATGTCTAGCAGACGTTCCCTTCAACTACCTGAAAGAGACCTAGTGGAAATATTTATTTCCAACTTGAACGAAGAAATGGAATTTCATTTAGACATGAAAGGGATAAAGTCCTTTAATGACATGATCACCCAGGGTTTAAAATGTGAATGAGCCCTCATCAAAAAGGGGCTTATCAAAATATACAATGAACCCAAAGATGCCCCTCGCCTACGATTCAATAGTGTTAAACCTAACATATGGAATAAAAACAAAAACATCGTCAATGATGGGATTGTAGATGCAAGGACTGTCAAGAGTACACAACCCGTGGTCTAATTTGTGGGACAAAACCCCCCACCCAAGAATAACATGATTGCTCCCCCAAATTAAGGATGCAATATACCACAAGAAGAACCAAGACAACGTCAGCAAAATTATAAAGCAAAATGTACATACACTCCCTTAGGGGAACCTATTGAAATAGTGTTACATCACTTGGTCTCTTCAAATCTGGTGACTTTACTAAAGATGTCCAATTACGAACCTCAGGTCAAACCTTCATGTGGAGGGATAATGAACACTGTGAATTCCATCAAGGGAAAGGGCATAAAACAAACAATTGTCACAGATTGAAAGATCTTGTTCAAGATCTTATTGACCGAGGTGAGATTGAAATTGAAGGACATGACCCCAAAACTATAAATGTTGATCATCTTATGTTTAAGAATCCACTTCCATCACAAGATCAAAGGGGTCCTTCCACTTCAGGGTGAAACATAGATATAATCGATTACACGCGAGCCACCTATAATTATATTGTGAATCACCTATATGATGCCAATGAACAAATTGAAACCATTACCATCAAAAATCCAAGCTCTACCTGCAATGTTGTTATGCATCACATCAGGATCACCATTAAAGTGGCTCCACAAGGCACAACTTCCATCCCAAATAAGTACAACCTTGTCAAATAGCTAGATAAGATGCTGGCACTTATCTCCATCTTAGAGATTTTGCACCTCTCCCCATCTCATAAAACAATCTTGGATCAAGCTCTCCAAGAGGTGCCAGTCCCTGCAAATCTAAATATAGATCAATTCCAAGCTATGGTTGGAAATCTAACATCATCACCATGTCTCACTTTCTTTGAAAGTGACAATACATCCTTCTAGCAACCTCATAACGCCTCACTCCATATTGAAGGATTTATCAACCACCAAAAAATCAAGCGAGTCTTGATCAACAATGGAGAAAGCCTAAATATTTGTACACTACAATTGGTCACAACATTGGGATATGCAGTTGAATTAGTGGATCCCTACAAAAAGATAACAATAAAAGCTTATGATGATGCAGAGCATTCATCCAAAGGAGTAGTTGTGTTACCAATCCGAGTGGGCCCAATGGTGAAGCATATCATATGTCAAGTTCTGGACCTTCCTTTGCCATATAATTTGTTGTTAGGAAGACCTTGGATACATGCCATGCAAGTCGTTCCATCCACCTACCACCAATGTCTCAAGTTCCCTCATAACGGTGTAGAAATTACAATCTTGGGTGATGCAAATCCATTTGCATATTGTCACAATATCAACCATCAACCCAAAATTACCATTCCTAATAATAGAGAAGCTATCCCATCTACATCATATGTAAGTCCAGCCTCTCTTTCTAGTTCAAACACCACTATACCCAAGCAAGAGAAGCTAAAGATGAAAATGGCAGAGGAAGGTCCTAGGGAGTACAATCTCAGCCAACTCTTTTGTGTTTGGCAACTACCCACTTCTCCTAGAACTCATGGTAAACCTCAAAGGTTACTTCAAATGCCACTAGTCAAGCCAGCATGCACTTTGACACTAGACCAGAGATGAGGACTTAGCAAAATGGACCTATAAATACCCTATCACCATGGATATCCCACAAGCTAATCTTCCCATAGATCAATATGGAAAAGGCCTTCTCATTATGCAAAGAATGGGCTATGATGGTTAGAGTGCATTGGGACCTTGCAAGCAAGGATGACATGAGCTGCTGCAACCAGAGTTAAAGCCTAAAGATAACACTAGATTAGGATTTCAAAAGGAGATTCTTCCTAAACTCAGATTCAAAGGGAAACCCAGCAAACCTCTATATCAACCTAATACTCTAAAGAGGCCACCCTTGATTATCTTAGCAGCACCACAAACCACACCAACTACCCCAATGTGGCTAAAAATCCCAGCAATATTATCCATAACACCAATCATCCCACCAATCAAACCAGCCACCCTATCAGCAGCACCAACTGCATCAATAGCACCATTCTCAGTATCAGAACCCCCAATAGTATCGACAACACCGATAATTCCATCACAAGCAGTAGATTAAAAAATGACGATACTTCCCATATTGAATTCAATTATCCCCACAATCCTTCCTGCAGCACCAATCATTTCATCTACAAAGGTACATCAATCAATCACACCTGCGATATTTAACTCAAAGGATATCTCAGTATGGTATAGTAATCAGATACTGGAAAGTGACTCAGAGACTGACTCACATGAGTGGGAATTTGATTCAGTACATCTCAATACTTTAGATGAGAAAGACGCATCACCCCCTCCACCTCACAAAGAAATCCCTGTTTATGGAGAAGTGCAGATTAAAACCTCTTGGGTTCCTGAACTAGAAACATCTTCCACAGACCCTACGTCACATGCTACACCTGATTCTCATAGGGAGAGTACCATCAATGACCTTCACAACAATGTCTTAACCATCACTAACACCTCTTATGAACTTAACCTGATCAATGAGGTAATGCCTATTAAACATCTTGAACTCATCAAATGGAACCAATCTAATCCCCCATGCCTTGACCAATTCCAAAATGATGAGGCAATCATTGAGTTTTTGGAACTAAGGGATAACATACCAAGTGGGGATCACAAAGCTGGATTCACCATTGAACTAAATAATGTAGCATACTTTGGGACGGACGCCAAACCTTTCAGTTGTAAAAATATAATGATAAAACATGGATCTTCGAGTGAAAACCACACCATGGCATTGTTTCATCCCACAAAAGTAAAAAGAAAGAGCATATCCAATGGTGAAAACCTCTCTGAGACACCTGAGGATGAAAGGTTTGATATTCTCCCCTCTAGTATACAATAGGAATGATCAACAATCCTTATTGAAGAGACAAAAGAATACAACATGGGGACTCCTGAAACTCCTCGCCACATACACCTGGCATCTCTTTTAACTCCAGAGGAACAACCTAAGTTTGTCCTATTCTTCCAGAAGTGTCAGATCAATTTTGCATGGTCATTTGTAGACATGTATGGTCTTGATCCTTATTTAGTCATGCATCACCTCACCATAGCAGAAGGAGCCAAAGTTGTCAAGTAGAAGCTTCGCAAGATGCACCCCCAGATTGCTATACTAGTCAAAGCAAAACTTAAGAAACTCTTGGATGTTGGTTTTATTAGACCAACTAATTATGCAGATTGGATATCCAACATTGTGCCTATCGGCAAACCCAATAGGGGCAGCCATATCTGTACTTACTCCAGAGATCTAAACAAGGCATGTTCTAAAGATGACTTCCCCCTACCAAACATTGACATAACCGTAGACCTAACAACAGGACATGCCATGCTTTCTCTCATGGATGGTTGTTTAGGGTACAACCAGATAAAGATCGCACCAGAGGATCAACATAAAATGACCTTCACATGTCCATGGGGAACATACTATTGGAATGTAATGCCTTTTGGTCTAAAGAATGCAGGAGCAACCTATCAAAGAGCAATGACCACCATCTTTCATTATCTGATACATACCATAATGGAAGATTATGTTGATGACTTACTGGCAAAACCACTAACTAGAGAAGGTCATCTGGAAATATTAGAGAAAATCTTTGATCGACTGGAACAATATCATGTTCAACTAAACCCAAAGAAATGTGTCTTTGGAGTAACCTTCAGGAAGCTTCTAGGATATATTGTCTCAGGCAAAGGCATTGAGGTCGACTTAGCAAAAGTCAAAGCAATCATGGACATGCCACCTCCAAGGAACATCAGTCAGCTAAGGACATTACAAAAATGACTACAATCCATCCAAAGATTCATTGCACAACTAGTAGATAAGTGTCACCCCTTTACACACTTGTTACACAAAAACATTCACTTTCAATGGGATTCTAGATACTAGCAATAATTCTAGATGCTTAAAGACTATCTCATGAATATACCATTGCTGATCCCACCAAATCCAAGTAGACCTCTATTGCTCTATATTTCAGCAATAAATACAACATTGGGCATACTACTGGCACAACATAATGCAGAAGGGAAAGAGTGTGTTGTATACTACATTTCTCACACACTAGTTGGCTATGAATTCAATTACACCCCTATTAAGCGAACTTGCCTAGCGGTAATTTTGGCAGCCACTAAACTGAGGCACTACCTATTAACACATAAAATACAACTCATTGCAAAGATCAATCCACTAAAGTACTTACTCAGCAAAGCAGCATTGACTGGTTGCTTGGCCAAATGGGTGATGATTCTAAGTGAATTTGACATCAAGTATGTGGACCATAAGGCTATCAAAGGTTAAGTTATTGCAGATCAGCTGGCTGATGCACCCCTCATATGGGATCATCCTCTCATTTCCAATTTTCTAGATGAAGAGATATTCACGATCATAGCAACACCACCATGGAAACTATACTTTGATGGTTCATACACTAGGCATGGCTCGGGGGTAGGCATTTTGTTTATCACACCTCAAGGTGACAGCATCCTGAAGTCTTACAGGCTCATATTTTCATGCACAAACAACATAGAAGAATATGAGGCCTTGATCATAGGACTCAGACTAGCCATACAATGGAAATTAAAAGAGCTACAGGTATATGGTGACTCCCAATTGGTCATCCGACAAGTAACTGATGAATATCAGACCATGTATGATAAACTCATGTCGTACAAGGAAATGGTGGATGAATTAAAGGCATCGTTTTCTACTATCACCTTTGAGCAGATACCCAGAGATCAGAATCGAGTTGCTGATGCTATGGCTACTATTGCATCTCTCCTAGATCTTCCACAGAATTCAACAAGCTATGAGTTCTTGGTAGAATAGCTTTGGATTCCTGCTTATGATATCCCCGAATCTGAGATGATATGTCGCCTTATCAGTTCTGAATCCCTATGGTACAATGAGTTCTACACCTATCTACATGATCATACACTTCCTCCTAACCAATCAAATAACCAACGTAAAACCTTCATTCGCCAAACTGCTTAGTATACCATTATTGCTGAAACCCTATACCGATGCAGTCTTGATGGTACTCTCCTTCAATGTTTGGAACAAGATGAGATAATAAAGGCCTTAGAAGAGGTACATGAAGGAATTTGTAGGACTCACACAAGCAGTCCATCCTTAGCAAAGAAGATCATACAAGCTAGATACTATTGGCCATCTATGGAAAAAGACTCCTACTATTTTGTCAGAAAATGCAAGAAATTCCAAGTTCACAGAGACCTGATACATGCACCAGCATAGGATTTGTAACCAATCAAAATGCCATGGCCTTTTTGTCAATGGGGACTTGTCCTTGTGGGTAAAATCCATCCATCTTCATCCAATGGCCACAAATTCATTATTACCACCACCAAATACTTCACAAAGTAGATCGAAGTTGTTCCACTTACCCAGGTCACCGGTAAGCAGGTTGCCTCATTCATCCTTAATTACATCATCTATCAATATGGTGTACCCATGTCCATCATCATAGATAACGGGCTTCCTTTCAAAAATCAGGATGTCCGTGGGCTTTGTGAGAAGTTTCACATCCAACACCACTTTTGCACTCCCTATTACCCACAAGGCAATGGTCAGGCTGAAGCATCAAACAAAAACATATTAAGAATCCTCAAGAAAACAGTCAACGATGTTGGTCATGATTGGCACATTCAATTAAATCCAACACTATGGGTGTATCAAACTAGCATTTGAACCCCTACAGGTGCAACTCCCTACTCACTGGTCTATGGTGTAGAAGCTATCTTACCTATTGAGGTTGAGATACCATCTCTATGGGTTTCCTTGCATAATCTCATAGATGATGAAGCATATAGAGTATCACATCTTCAAGACTTGGAGGTACTTGATGAAAGATGACAAGCTGCATACAACCACCTCAAGGCCTATCAGTAGCGCATGAGAAGAAGCTTTAATCATCACATTAGACCTCATACATTTGAGGTAGGTGATCTTGTTCTTCAAGAGAATCCTCATAACCAACCAAACAAAGAACATCAGGGAAAGTTTGAATCTAACTGGCTAGGTCCATATGTTATCACTACTGTATTTGGGTTTGGGGCATATCAGTTGGCTACTTCAGAAGGAGAACCACTAGTAGATCGGATCAATAGCATGCACCTCAAATGGTTTCATACGTAGGCTGTGCAGAGCATCAGGCTCCATACATATCAGAAAAACACCAAAAACATTCAGATAAATTTCTTGAAGAAAATACAAAAAAATCAAAATAGTAAAGAAAAATCATGCATCCAAACTATGAACAACCACTTTGGTGGCATCTTGGGTAAGTGTGATGGTGAAAACCTGGCAAACAGGGGCCACTCATAAAGGCTATGGCTCCATTATCTTTTAGACTTGTTGTGATCACATTCATTGCATCCACTCATCCATCATTCAAACCATGACTTGTTATTGATCTGCAATCAAGGATAATACTTCATGTGTCTTGCATCCCGCTTTTTCATAGTCATGTCTAAACTGGGGCCACTCATAAAGGCTATGGTTCCATTATCTTTTAGACTTGTTGTGATCACATTCATTGCATCCACTCATCCATAATTCAAACCATGACTTGTTATTGATCTGCAATCAAGGATAATACTTCATGTGTCTTGCATCCCGCTTTTTCATAGTCATGTCTAAACTTGGGGCAATGTCGTTAACCTATTGATGGAAGTGGATTCTGTATTACTTGTGATTCATTGGGTTCTTCATTCAAAAACACTCACAAAATACCAAAAACATTCAAAACACTCACAAAATCCAAAAAACATCAGAAAACATCAAAAATCAATCAAAAACATGGCAACACCTTGTACATCACTATCCAAGTAGATACCAAACAAACATTTTGAGATACTCTAAACATAAATCACTTATCACATCGACCAAACACTCAACACAGGTTCGCACAAACTGTCTTAACACAAATACATCCTTCCTTACCAAAACAAAGATAAGATAACATTTTCTTTGACAAGAAAATTTTGTTTAAACTATCAAGTACTTGGTCGATTTGTTAGTTATTTAATCATTTATATCAGGTTCCTACGCTACTCTAGGATATCCACAAGTGATTAGAGTGGTCGGGATGGTTCCTAAGCATTGTTTGTGTATTTTCTGTGAATTATTCCAATGAAGTTCTAGGGCATGTACTAATGGTGTCTACGTGTGAAGTTCACTAAGCTACGTGATCTTATGCAAAATACAGTCATAGATCACTATAGTGTATACCTCAACCATATGAGCATGAACCATTATGGAGGGTCCATATTCTTTATTCTTTATTGATGTTGCTTATTTGCAGGTACAATGCTCCATCCTTGGTTCCTACTGCCTCATCCAAGATTGATACTACCATTCTCAATGATGAAAATAAAGCAATATGGATTGTCATTTCATCTCATCTATTTATATTGCTTTTTGTTGCATATCACCTATCCATTTGATCATTCATTATTCATATTCATGGTTTTGTATGCAAGTGTGAACAATTTTTTAATATGAGAAGTTATTTGAAAAACAAATTGGTCTTGGATACAATCATGACAAATTTCTCTGATACATCATCAGTGCATCATGCAAAGTCTTTCCAAGCTTGCATTCATCTATCATGAACACATCATCATTTCATTACATTTAGTTGCATTTAAATAAACCTAAGTTCATTATCATGTATGTGCATATAGGTTTCTTAACTTCATGTTTTTAGATGTTCATTAGAGGACATTTAATATCATTTAGTTGCATTTGAATACATATAGTTCATTATCATTTACTTGCATTAGTATCATTTCATCATTGTAAAATCATGACATTTAGATTCATTTGTATAAATTTCTCATCATTGCATTTACTACCATTTATTATTCATTACTGTACATTCATTTAACATTATCATTCACCATCATTTACATTTGATTACATGCATTTGTTTAGATTTCCTTAGTTGCATACATTTATTTATCTATCCATTAGTTAATTACATTCATCTATCCATCTAGTATATTCTTATTCATTTCATCTTACAAAGATTTCATTTAGGATTCATTGAAATGCATTCATTATCCTTTTAAATTGCATTAAGGTGCAGTTGTTCATTACCCATGAGTTGCATTATCATCACATTATCATTTCACTTAATCATATTTTATCAACATTTAGATCATAACAAATACCATTTGTCTCAAACATTGGTTTATAAATTTTACACACGCAGTCATTTAAATATTATCACATAAACATTTGTACTTTGCATTTGTTTATCCATTTTGCATTTATTTTAACCATCTAGATGCATTTACATAAATCATTTCATTCATTGCATTTCAACATATGAAACATCACTACATATCATCATCTCATCAACATAAAACACAAGTACTATCTATATCATCGTTAGTATCATTTCATTATGCATACATCATCATCATGGTATTTCATACATACATAAAGCATTACACCGAAACATCATGCACATATAAACCTACATCCACATGTTAGTATCACATTCATAAACATGCATATAGACATCATATAAATCAAACATAACATGCATATAGGAATCATCTCATCAACACCTACACATAGCAAGTATAAATATCCATCTAAGCATACAATTATAGATCATCATCTTGCATAAATCCATACATATCATCAACATGCATATCATCACACAATATGGGATCTCCTCGTATATCACATCATATGATCTCGCAAAAACATACATGTATTAGAGTACAATGATGTCAAAAATATCAGCTACCAAGAGCCATCCAAGACATAGTCCAAAATGACAATTTAATAGCATACATAAATGCTCTCTCAAATGCCACTATGGCCAGATGCTGCACCGGCATCACCACTAGCACCACCATCACCACCTGCTCCCCCACTACCCCCTACACCACCTACACTACCTCATCATGGAGGACCCATCACACCACCACTGCTCTACATCCTCTGAGACTGCTTTGATCTCTCCTGACACATTTGTGAATATCTCAGTGCCCGCCAACTAGATGGTACCGCTTGCTCATATAGACCCCACCAATAATCAACCTCTACACCTGCCCTCCGTAACTCTCTTGCCAGTGAATCAGTTGATGGCCCAAGTCCCTATACTCCCTTCAAGGCCCGACTCTCTCATGTAGCTGGATCACCCTATCAACTACCTGATCTCTCTCCCACAACACCACAGTCGACGCTGACTCCCATGCAAAAAGATGAACATCTCTAGTTGCAACCTCTGCCTCCATATCCTCCAGCCGACTCTACAAACCCAATATCATATGATCCCATAGATCTCCTCCACTTGTAGCTCCCTCTCCCATATCCATAGGTGCCTCTCCCTCCCCCATATCCCTACCACCTAATATCACTCCTCCCTACTTCAAAGGTCCCTATGATAGTTGCAATGGCTCTAGAATGTGTTACTTTATGCTAATCATTGATGATTACTCTAGAATATGTTGGGTTACTTTTCTCAAGGAGAAATCAGAATCTTTTGGGAAATTCAAATTATTCAAAGCAATGGTAGAGAATGAAACCGTTAAGAAAATTAAATGTTTAAGATCAGATCAAGGAGGTGAATTTACATCTAAGGAGTTTAATACATTTTGTGAAGTGAATGGAATTAGAAGACAACTATCAGCACCCTGGACACCTCAGCAAAATGGAGTTGTGGAAAGGAAGAACATAACTATTCTACATGCAACTAGAAGCATGATATCAGAAGTAAATCTACCTCATGTGTATTGAAGAGAAGTAGTGAATACAGTGGTTTACACTTTAAACAGAGTTCATATCAAAGGTGAAACTGGTAAGACACCTTATAAATTATGGTTTGGTAATATTCCTACTCTTAAATATTTCAGAATATTTGGAAGCAAATGCTACATTAGGAGAGATGAGTATATTGGAAAATTTGATCCTAGAAGTGATGAAGGTATATTTCTTGGTTATTCATCTAAGAGCAAAGCATATAGATGTTTTAATAAAAGATTGCAGAAAATCATTGAGAGTTTAAATGTGAAGATAGATGAACACTTTAGAGGAAATTCAAGGTCTATGGATTCTAAACCAGCAGTTGAGATGATCACAAATGAACCTATATAGAGTGCATCGGTACAGAATCTTGATCCAGTCACACCGGCATCATCATAGAATTCCACAGTGACTGAAGAACAACAACAAGTGAATACACCCAGGTATGTAAGACTGAATCACTCTAAAAGTTAGATAATTGGGAATAAGTATCAAGGAGTTATGACAAGAGGAATACTGGAAAATGAAGAGGTATGTTTAATTTCTCAAATTGAACCAACATCTGTTATTGAGGCATATGAAGATAAACATTGAATTAAAGCTATGGAAGGTGAATTAGAACAAATTGAAAAGAACAATACATGGACATTGGTTCCCTGGCCTAAAGATAAAAGTGTAATTGGAATTAAAGGGGTATTTAGAAATAAACTTAATGAAGATGGTAAGGTAATAAAAAACAAAGCAAGATTAGTGTGTAAAGGATATTCATAGAAAGAGGGAATTGATTATAATGAAACCTTTGCACCGATAGCCAGAATTGAGACAGTCAGATTATTTCTTGCATTTGTAGCCTACAAGAACTATAAAGTATATCAAATGATGAATAATGATGAACAACAGATACCCCAACTGGTACTGAGAGGGGGGGGGGTGAATCAGTACAGGAAAAAACTCACTCAACAACTTATCTAGCTAAAGCAATACCAACTGGTTGTCACCACTACTGAACTTAACCCTGGCAATACTGGTTAAACATAGTAAGATGTTAGATACCATAAACTAATAAGTCCGATCACTTCAAATATGATCAATACTTGATATCAACTTCATCCATAAACATATGCATGTGGTTTACTAGTAATACCATAACCTATTAAATTTGCATGCATAATCTTTCAACCAAATACTTCATAAACATCACATGAAAAATGTATAACACATAACACATAGATTTTTCACATGGAAACACAAATGGGAAAAACCACGGTGGGGATTAATACCCACAAGCTTATTTTTGAACTCTTTTGAAGCTCACCCTATTAAGAGCCTAGTCTAGTTAAAGACTTTACAATAAGGTTCAGCTAGGAACCGATCCTATTAGAGATCACCCGGTTAAGGGATGGCTATATACTCTGTTAAAGGTTGAAACCCTGTTAGAGGTTACCTCACTAGAGGATTTGAAAAACTCAATGACCTTGAGTCACCCGGTTACAGGTTTTACAATAAGCTTGTTAAAGCTACCCGGTAAAGGGATTTTCCAACTATTAAAATGATTAGAAGACAACAGGTAAAACTTCTTATCTGATAACAACACTACATGCTAAGGTAGATCCTTTTCATTTCCTCTACTCTACAATCACACTCTGCAGTTTTCCTCTTACTGGTCTGGCAAGTATCTCATCACTCAAATACACACAACATTTGCCAACAACTTTACAATAACAAACATCATCGACCTTATAAACAACAGTTGGGTCAGTAGCATAAACCCTAAACCCTTAGCATCTTAGGTTTACAACACAGGCAGTCCATTCCTGGCCATCCAAACACATTGCATAGAGTATTACAATTTCAAACAGATCACTAGACAATCTGCATCATTCATTCATCACCGCACATGGGAATTAGTAACCCATCATGCTTTCTTCTAATACCACTAAGAAAGATGATCATTCCCGAGGTAGACTTCAAATGTAGTCGATCTTCTCATACCTCAATTCTTCACATGCACAAGGATGATGTGGCACCTCGATCTAATTCACAGCTCTTAGCTAACTCATCACAAAGTATCACCGGTTGCATCGCACAAGCTAGATCACCAAACTGATAACCATAGAGCCAAGACTACCAACCGGTAGTCACACTTAGTGAAATGTTGACACCAGTTCACTACATCTCTTCATGCATCTTCATACTGGTTCACCAACTTCTTTCAATCTGCATATCGGTTCACTTTACAATTATTGAAATCAATGACAGCATACATTATCATCATATCAACATGTCGGTTCATCATAAGCTAATGATATCCAACAATCTCCCCCTTTGGCATTTATGGCAATACTCAATGTAGCATTACAACTGTCAACATCATAGACCAATGTATCTTTAACATCAGATATTTTCTCCTCCATACATCAGATATCTTCTCTCCCTTTGACAACAATGCCAAAGTGGAGGAAAAAGCTTCCAAAATATACTATGTTGCTCCCCCTAAGGAGTAGCATCCTTCAACACATCACTCTTGAAGAATTTGGTGTTGTAGTACTTGACTGATGTGGAGCACATAACTTTAATTAATTTCATGAAGGGGTAGAACCCCTAATTCACCTCTCAAATAGGTAAATGTAGTCTTCGGTAAGGGCTTAGTGAATATGTCTACTAGCTGCTCCTTACTAGAAACATGTTGTAGTACAACCTCCTTATTCTAAACTTTCTCTCAAGAAGTGATAATTAAGCTCAATGTGCTTAGTTCTAGCATGCAATACCAGATTCTTGGAAATATTTATTGCACTTGTGTTATCACAAAATATATTCACCGATTCAGACACAGGTACTTTGAAACCTTCCAATACATGCTTCATCCAAATTGATTGAGTGTAGTTCATAAATGCTACCACATATTCTGCTTCATCTTTAGATTGGGAAATACAACTTTGCTTCTTACTTATCCATGATACTAATCTTCCTCCAAAAGAAATGCTCCACTACTTGTGCTTTTCCAATCATCCACATTACCTACCCAATTGACATCGGTATATGCCTTGAGATTATAGTCACCATTATATGGATACCACAATCCATAATCAACTGTTCCTTTCAGATATATAAGAATCCTTTTGATAGTTACCAAGTGGGATTCTCTTGGAAATTTCTGAAAATGAGCTAGTATGCCTACTGCATAAGCAATATCTGGTCTTCTGTGCACCACATAGTGCAATTTACCGATCATTGACCGGTACTCCTTTTCATTCACCAGTGCTGAATCATCTTCCTTGGTCAATTTACAGCCAGTCACCATCGATGTACCAACCGTTTTTCTTTCCTCCATGCCAAAAGTTTTCAATACCTCTTTGACATACTTGGACTGGGTAATAAAAATAACCTCTTTCATTTGTTGAATCTGTAAACCAATGAAGAACTTTCTTTCTCCTATCAAAGAGATCTCAAAATCTTTCTTCATTTCATCTGCAAATGCATGAGTCATTTTATCATCTCCTTCAAAGATTATGTCATCCACAAACACTTCACAAATCAAAATCTGATCATCTTTTGATTTCAAGTAGATGTTGCTATCTTCACTTGTTCTCTGAAATCCAATCTTGACAATATGAGAGTGTAGTCTTTCCTATCATGCCCTAGGTGCCTGTTTCAATCCATATAGGGCTTTGTGTAATTTGTACACCATGTCACTATCTTCTGATAAGGAAAACCCTTCTGGTTGCTCTATATACACTTCTTCTTCTAGGATTCCATTCAAAAAAGAAGACTTCACATCCATCTGATAAACCTTAAATCCTTTAAATGTTGCAAATGCAAGTAGCATTTGAACACCTTCTAGTCTAGCCATAGGAGCAAAGGACTCTCCATAGTCTTCTCCCTCCTCCTGAGCATATCCCTTGCATACAATCCTTGCCTTGTTTCTTACAATTGTGCCTTCTTCAATTAGCTTATTCCTGAAGACCCATTTGGTACCTATGACATTTTTATGTTCTGGACTAGGCACCAAAGACCATGTCACATTCTTTTCTATTTGGTCTAGCTCGTCTTCCATTGCTTTAATCCATCTTCATCTATAAGAGCTTCTCTTGAAGTCTTGGGTTCAAATTCAGAAATCATGCAAGAATTCTCCTTTATTTTTCTTCTTGTGAGTATCCCTGCATCTTTATCTCCTATGATTTGCTTTAGATCATGATGTAGCTTTTCTTCTTATTCTTCACTACCCACAGCTTCTACCAGTACAGGAACACTGAGATCTTTAAATGTTTCTTTCTTAACCGGTTCCCAAAAGGCTATACTCGGTTCATCTTCCAATTCTTCATTGCATGTTTCCTCAGGTTCTTCAGGGGATTCATCAACCCTAACGTTGATACTTTCAACAATTCTCTGAGTTCTATTGTTGTAGCACTTGAGAGCTTTGCTCTTAGTGGAATATCCTAGAAATATTCATTCATCACATTTTGCATCAAATTTTGCTCAAATGCTCACTTCTCTTGATATAGCACTTACTACCAAACACTTGAAAGTAACTCACAGTGGGAGTTTTCCCGGTCCAATACTCATAAGGGTTTTTATCTTTGCCTTTCTTGATGAGTACCTGGTTCATAGTCTAGACTATAGTGCTCACCGCTTCTCTCCAATAAGTGTGAGCAACCTTTCCTTGGATCAACATTGTTCTAGACACTTCAACTACAATAATGTTATTTCTTTCTGCTATGCCATTCTATTGTGGTGTCCTTGGGGACAACTACCTCTTGATACCATTATCTTCACATTACTTATTGAATTCATTAGAAGTGAATTCTCCTCATTGATCAGTTTTCAGACATTTTATCTTTTTACCACTTTCTTTCTCTACTAATGCTTTGAAAGCTTTGAATTTTTTAAATGCTTTAGATTTGTCTTTCAATAATGTGACCCACATCATTCTTGAGCAGGCATCAATAAGAATCATAAAATACCTATCTCCCTGAATACTTCTAGTTTTCATAGGACCACACAAATCAGTATGCACAAGATCAAGTAAATTTTCTGCTGAGAAAGACTTACCTTTAAAAGTTGAGGAAGACATCTTCCCAAGTTGATATTCTCTGCATAAACAATTCTTGGGTTTGTTCAGTAAAGGTAATCCTCTTACCACCTTGATCTTACTAGCTTTAACAATGTTGTCAAAGTTCATATGACAAAGTCTCCTATGCCATATCCAACTATCATCAAACTTAGCCATTAGACACTAACTTACCTTGGCATTCAACTGAAATAGGTTACCTCTGGTTTGCTTACCAGTGGCAATAAGCTCACCACTCTTCCCAATTATACTACAAATTCCACCTTTGAATTCGAGAACTAATCCTTTGTCATTAAACTTAGCAACACTCAACAGGTTATGCTTAAGACCTTCTGCCTAATAGACATCATCTACACTGCTTTTTCATTCAGTGAGATGGATCCTTTACCTTTCACCAAGCATGGTGCATCATTTCCAAATCTGACAACACCTCCCTCATATTCCTCCAAAGATAGAAACTTTCTTCGGTCACCAGTCATGTGGTGAGAACAACCACTATCAATTATCCACTCATTAGAGTTGTCAATGTGATAGACAAGAGCTTTCTTGTCAGACACTTCTTCCTTTATTGCTACAAACACTATGTCTTCATTTTCTTCATCCTCTTATTCTTCATCAATGACACCTTCATCCATAGCAACTAGACAATTTCTTTTGTTTCCTCCTTTATACTTTATGAACCTCTCTGGTTTAAGTTCATATGACAGAGTCTCCTGTGCCATATCCAACTATCATCAAACTTAGTCATTAGACACCGACTTATCTTGGCATTCAACTAAAATAGGTTACCTCTAGTCTGCTTACCAGAGGCAATAAGTTCACCACTCTTCCCAATTATACTACAAATTTCACCTTTGAATTCCAGAACTAATCATTTGTCATTCAGCTGAGCAACACTCAACAGGTTATGCTTAAGACCTTCTACCCAATAGATATCATCTGCACTACTTTTTCTATTCAGTGAGATGGATCCTTTACCTTTCACCAAGAATGGTGCATCATTGCCAAATCTGACAACACCTCCATCATATTCTTCCAGAGACAGAAACTTTCTCTAGTCACCAGTCATGTGGTGAGAACAACCAATATCAATTATCCACTCATTAGAGTTGTCAATGCGAGAGAAAAGAGCTTTCTTGTCAAAAACTTCTTCCTTTACTGCTACAAACACTATATCTTCATTTTCTTCATCTTTCGATTCTTCATCAATGACACCTTCATCCACAACAACTAGACAATTTCTTTTGTTTCCTCCTTTATACTTTTTGAACCTCTCTGGTACATCCTTATTGTCATTGTTAGGGCAATTAACAGCTATATGTCCTATCTTGTTGTAGGAAAAGCATTTCAAAGGAAGTTTAGCTCTATATTTTCTAGTTCCCTTCGGAAGTCTTTTAGCAAGAAGAGCTTCAAACTCCATTAGAATCTCTTCATCATCCATATCTCTACATTGTCAAGACTTATAACTGGTACTAGTTTCTTTTCCTTTTTTGAATGGTACAGTAGATGCCTTAAAGGATGACTTAGTCTTCTAAACACTCCCATCATAGCTATTCATCTCATATGCACTTAACTTTCCAATGATAGAATCTAAGGATACCTTGGTTTTATCAATAGACCTTAGTTCCTGGATAGCAGCAACTCTGATTGCATAGATTGGTAACAATGATCTAAGGACTTTACTAACAATAGTGTTATCATCAATAGTTCCACCAGCGCTTTTGATATCACAAACTGATGGCATATGTGCAGAGTATGTTGACATGATGATATTGTATGTTGTCATTGATGTCAATATGATGAAGAGTGAACTGGTATAGTAAAGTAAGCACTTCCAGGTGAACCGGTATGTTGAAATGTGAACCAGTATATGTGAAAAAGTGAAGCGGTATGTTTGTCCAAGTGAACCACTATATGGAATGTTTTATATCAAGGTTTCATATGGTATGACTACCGGTTGGTAGTCTTAGCTTCAGGGTTTCTGGTTAAAGTATTCTATGCCTATGTGATTCACCCAATGAAATTGTGTGATGTGTTAACATTGTTATGAAGAACAGATTGTGTTGCCACGTCAGCCTTGTGTGCGTGAAGAATCTTGCATGAAGGAGATTGATCCTATCTACCTCAGGAATGTGTGAAGTCTCTATAAACGATGGAGAATGCGTGATGAGTTATCAGCCTCCAAGAAGCGGTGAAGAATGAACGATGGAGAATGTCTTAAGATCTATTAAAGACTGTTGTATTTAAAACAAAGTGTTCAATGGTCAGGATTGAACCGACTGAATTCCTCAACCTAAATTTTTAGGGTTAAGGGTTTATGCTACCGACCTATCTGTTTCCTATAAGGTCAATATTGTTCTTCATGATGAAGTTGTTGGAAAATATTGTGTGTGTATCTAAGTGCAAAGATATGTGATTCTTGCTAGACCAGATATGAGAATAGATACTTGTAGAGTGTGAGTGTAGAAGGAAGGAACTGAAGTGGATCTGCATTGGCATTGAGTGCTATTACCAGATCATTGTAATACCTGTTGACCTCTAACCACTTCAACAGTTGGAAAATCCCTTAACAGGGTAGCTTTAACTGGCTTGCAGTAAATCCTTTAACAAGGTGACTCAAAATCATTGAGTTCTAAAAATCCTCTAACAAGGTAACCTTTAACCAGGTTTAACCCTTAACAGGGTATGTTAGCCATCTCTTAACTAGGTGATCCCTAGCAGGATCGGTTCTTAACAGAACCTATTGTAAAGTCTTTAACCAAACTAGGCTCCTAACAAAGCAGACTTCAAAAGGGTTCAAAGAACAGCTTGTGGGTATTCATCCCCACCACGGTTTTTCCCAGTTGGGTTTCCACATGAAAAATATGTGTGTTATGTGTGATGCTTTTCATATGATTCTTTGTTATTCTTTGTTAAGTGGTAAAGCATGTTGAACCTGTAAGTCTTTGCATTTATGTTAAAGTATTACTAGTGTATGCATATGGGTGAAGTGGAAATAAGATGTTAGATTGTGTGGAAAGATGAGTTACCGGTTTTTGTCTTTCACTATGTTTAATCGGTAGTAATCTAGTTCAGACCGGTGCTATTGCTCGCCAGTCAAAGTGCAGGGTTCTTAGTCAAACCAGTTTAAGGAAAAGTGTTTTTATCAGTACTGATTCACCCCCCCCCCCCTCTCAGTACTAGTTTGGTACAAACTATTCATCATTGATTCATCAATTGGTATCATAGCATCCTCCAGGTCCTCTGTGTTGTAAGCTTAACCGCTTGAGGAAAAGATCCTACTCTAATGATGAAGAGGGAAGGTCCAAAGTTCAATAGAGACAACTTTAAAATATGGAAGGATAGAATGAAGATATACATCAAAAGCATGGGTGGTCAACATTGGAGCTATGTTGAGAATGCTTATGTTATGCCTACCGGTACTCTCACTGATGATCAAAAGAGAGAGATTCGGGAGAATGGGCAAGTCATGGAAGCCCTAATTAGCAGTTTATCTGACATTGAGTTTATTGATGTTTAGGATAAAGAGAATCCCAAAGAAGTATGGGATGCCCTTGTGAATATCTTGTTAGGATTCCCAAAGATACTGAGAAGGGGGGTTGAATCAGTATCTTACTGGTTCGAGAATTTACTTCAATTAAAACATGAAAACCATATCAATACTATCTACCAATAAATAGAAATAGTGCAATAAATAGAAATAACAACAACCACATAAAAAGCAAACCATAACATAGTATTTTAATGAGGAAACCTGGTGTGGGAAAAACCTTGGTGGGATTTGTGACCCACAATATTTGCTTACTGGCCAATAAGTGAATATTACTCTTACAATAGGGCCTGCACATGCAGAAAGGCCAAGTGCCTAGAGCTCACTACTCAATTACAAAATGGAAGTCTCACTGACTTACAAAAATGGATTATGCAAATCCAAAGTCTTGTACTGCTTCAAATCAGCATCTACTATGCTAGATCTAGTACCGGTTTTAGCTCTGCTTCATATATAAACCCTTAACCTATAATTCACATATTAGGTCTATCTTATTTCACCTATCTACTTCCTTAAAAATGTTCTATAATGATCTCATACATATATGAGTCATTTTACAACTCACCAAGTCGGCTTACAATGATTTTACAATAAATTACAAAATATATTATAAACAAAATTCATGTTGGTCTGGGTGCCAGTATACTTCCTTTTACTGTCGGTGGTCTATGTGCTGGTGAATAGTCTGTCTTTGCTTGTGCTGGTAAATTATCTTGCCAGTGTCATAGGATTGCAAGGTTGCCATCAATGACAAAACCATAAATCACCTACAATATCTCATTGGAGAATTCATTTGCCAACAATCTCCCCCTTTGGTATTGATGGCAACACTCATGAGAAAAATTTAAAAATCCAAAAATGGTTTGCCAAAATTGTTTTACCAAAAAGTCTTACCAAAAATATGTGTTGCTCCCCCTAAGCTGATGATCTTTGCTTCTAGATTTTTCTCATTACCTCTACTCCCCCTTTGACATCAATGACAAAGGTTGTCATAGTGTCAATTGAGTGGTTTCCAGATTCATCCTTGTAACTGGTTGGTTACAATCTGAAAGAGGTCTGCCAATACCAGATTCAGGCTCTTAGTGAATCATTTGCTATCCTTTAATGCAGCCTCTATCCTCTGAATTGTACTAGTGAGGTGTTGCATTTGTTGTACCAGTGTCTTCTGCCCTTGAATCAAAGATTCAGATATCTCTTTCCTTAATGATGCTAGGTAGTCCAATTTTGGACTAAGTCTCCATTTTAAATCTTTTGTCTTTTCTTTTATTCTTTCCTTTTCTCTTTCCAATTTTAGAATTTCCCCCTCAAAACTTGTTATTTTCTGCTAAAAAACTGATAGTGGTTCAGGTGAATTAATGAGATTATTAGCTAGTTGATTTATTTCTTCCTATACCTTGCTAATATTCTTGTCTATATCAACTATCAAAAAGTTAGTTTTACATGTATCTCTGTACAAATTTTTAAACTCTTTCAGTGTACTGCATAGTGTCGGTAAAAGAGTGTCAAACTGTCTCATGCACTTCTTTATTTCTTCTTCAAAGAATTTATGTTTTTCCTTCTCAAGTTTCTCCTTGAATGCTTCCTCATTTATTTGTTCAACTATCACAATGTTGTCAGTAATATACTTAGACAATGTGTCAAGTTGATTCAAAGAATCTTTATTATCTACATTGCACTTGGGTGCTATCATTTTCAAAACTGGAATTGTGTCATCAATTGCTTTATATGCTTGTGAGCTACACTCTATTATCTTCTTGATAGAATCCAAAAGAACTTCAATCACATTTGTTGATCTGAATTCTCCTATGGGTGTACCAGATGCTTGTCCATCAGTTTTACAATCTGTAATTCGCCGATGTGAGTAACTTCTTTGCTTGCAGTGACCTCTAGTAGGTCAGTTTGTGTTTGCATTTCTTTAAGCAAAGGTTTGGGTTGCTCAGCTATTGTCGGTGGCATTGTCTCTGTATGAACCTGTTGTTGTGAGGGAGCCTGTTGCTCTACCTATTTCTCAGTGTTGTCCATAGCCAGTTTCTCTCTTGTGCTATCTATTACAGATGGCTTATTTGCCACATCTGTTTTCCCTGTTGAATCCTTATCTACCACAATATTTACCTTCTGAGTGTCAATGTTCATTGTGTATGGTGGGGATAAGTTGTCTATTATTTTTATGCTGGGCGAACCACCAACCTTTCCTTTACCTTTGTCTCTTTCCTTCTGATATACCTTGAAGATTTTAGGTTTTGGATATTCTTCTTGTTTTTCTTTTTCTACCAAGAATATATCCCATGCATCTATTGTTTCCTTTGTTACCTGATTCACTCTTCCTGCCATCAGTGCTACATGTCAGTGTTCAGTTGAAAATACTAACCCGTTAGCCTCCGAGATTAATTGATCTATCTCATCAGCCGAGTTAACAAGATGTACTGCAAATATTTTTTCAATTTTTATTTTCTTATCAAGGTCAATAATAGCTTGCCTTCTAGCTTCAAGTCTTTTATAGAGATCTGTCGGTATTTTCATCAACAACTTCCATAAAAAAATTCTTGTAAATATCCAAGTGTAGCATTACACTATTTTCTACTTTTTCTTTGTCATCAATAGATAGTGTGTCATATAACTTGTTGATGTTTTTCAACATTCCATCATCTTTGATTTCATTTAGAAGTTCATCAATAGAAATAATAGTTTGTTGAGTCTTCTTCTTGGGAGTCATCTTCTTCTTTGGAGTTAATTTCTTAGTTGGGGGCCTTACTTCCTGTTGTTTCTATTTGGTTCTTCTAGGAGAGGGTGTAGATACTGGTGAATGTTTCCTTTTTCTTTCAACTCTTTTGAATTCAACTAGTATATCACTTTTTGAAGAAGTTCCAACTGGTGAAATATGAGTTTCTGGTTGAGGAGTTTCCAACTCACTTTCACTTATGCCAGTTTGTTTTAACACATCTTCCTTTAATGCTTTTGCCTGCCAGTACCTCTTCTCACGGTTGCTTCAACCTTATTAAGATGTTTCTTTGATTGAATTTGACTCTCTTTTGTTTCAGCATTTCCAAATACCTCTTCTTTAGGTTCCTCAGGTGCTTCTAGGAGGGCTTTTGCATATGTTTCTATTATGTGGTCATTAGTTTCATATCCCATTTCAATAACCTAGATGGTTCTTAGGATAACTGCCTCCATCCAAATTTCATCCTTCTTTATTACAAAACAGATTTCCTTCTTATATTTATTCACAATAGCTTGTGACAATCTGACTTTGGTCTTCATTCGAGCTTTCAATGCCTGAAAGTACTCATCTATGTTCTTTTCTCTATTCTCTCCCATTTTGTTTAGTAAATCTTACAACTGTTTGCCTATCGGTATATCAAAAGCAAGTTTTTTATTACCAATACCGGGTACTTGTTTAGTTATGTGTAGCATCAAACAAACAAGTAGGTTTCCAAATTTGAATGTTCCCTTTTTGTCTTTCTTTATCTTTCCCAAATTGTCAATTAGTTCATTCTTAAGCTATTCACACACATCAATTCTTGCATTATCATTAACCATGTCACAGGCACTTTTAATGCATAAGATAGAGACTGAGTTTAACCTATTTGCATGTGTAGTTTTGTAGCCTAAGTTCATACTCATGAATCTGACATTGATGTCTGTTATATCATTTACCCTTAAAGATCTCTCATCAGATGTTGCACCGGTTAGGTTCATCACTAGGTCATTTGAGACCTTCTTTGTTTTATCAGGTCTATTACCAATGGAGGGTAACCCTATCACAACCTTTACTGCCTCTTTTTTGATTTTGTGAACTAAGTCTAGCCAAAAGAATGCACCATGTACCCTACTTAGTACCATCCTTATAACATCCTTGGGAAAATTTGGGATACTAAGAATTTCAGTGAAACCTAGGGTTTCTACTATCTTGTGTTCAGGCTTGACATTACCGGATTCATCACAAATTATAGTTTTATACAAATTTTTAATTTCCTCATCACCTAATTCCTCTATATGACAATGTATGTACATTCTAGGGTCTTCAACAAAAACTACTCCCTTAGGAATTTGTGAAAAAGCACCAATGTTATCATCTTTCTTGGCAATTTTCGGAACTAACTGGAATACGGGTCTAGGGCGTTTAATAACTTCGGCAACAGTAGGGTTTGCAATGAATTTAGGAATAGATGAAGAAGCCATGGTTATTGTAGACGTATAAAAATGACCATATTCCTAAATGAATATTTTATGTTCATTTCTCTATTTGATTAAATCCAATTTAATTAAATTATCCACATTCTTCTATTTTATTAAGTAAATTACTCAATTTATTTAAATAAAATTCACTATACCCATTTAATGAATAAATCATTTTATTCAATTAAATCCCCCCTATCCACTTTTAATTAAATTTAAATTTAATTAAATAGTTATCCTAAAATTAAATAAATCTAATTTATTTAATTGCAACCAAATTGAATTAAATTACTTTATTTCAATTAAATCCTATTATCCCTCCATCCACTTGCAAAATCCTAAACCCCTTTCTAATCCCTTCTAGAATCTTCTAATCACTTCTAATTAGCCTAACCCATCATTCTAAACTTTGTCACATCCCTAAGCAAAGGGAAGTCACTTCTCAAACCTCAAAGTCTTTGATAATCATTAAGGGCTTCCAACCTTCAACCACTTAAAACCTCAAAGTCTTTGATAACCATTAAAGGCTTCAAGTCTTCAATAACCATTAGTGGTTAACTCAAACCCTCTTACATGGTTAAATCATTTGTTTTAACTCAACCTTTATCCAACCCAAGGGTCTCATTAGGACTTTAATGCTTTGACCATGATTATCTCTTAATCATTTGCACAAAGGTTTATCCTTGGATAAACTCTTAATCCAATGGGTAAGCCTAATTTAGACTTGACCCTTACCTTCTAGATAACCATAAGGTCTTCTCAAGCATTTAATGCCTCCAACCCCTTCTCTCAACCCAACCCTATGTTGACACTTGTCACCATTTCATTGGTGCAAATTGTGCACATGGATCCCCAACTTTCAAACTCAACCCTTGATTGAATCTTTCAATCTTGACCATCCATTGCCCTATTTTTGCTATAAATAGAGCTCTCATTCCTCCATTTAAAAATAATCCTCCAAATTTGTAGTATCACACTTATGCTCAAATACATTTAAGCTCTCATATATCATTTTATGCTCATCATTCAGCCTCTCTTTAGAATAGAAATTAGTCTAAATATGCATGTTTAGAATACTTTCTATTATCATTAGCTCAATCATAGACTAATATATCATGTTAGGATAGTATTCATACTAATCTTGTCATCTTATCATTTAGTTTATTGCATTTCAAGATCATGCATAGCTTAGGATGTATCTCATACTAAAAACTATCAAAGCATCCCTCGTTCTTGCATTTGCCATCCCTAAACCATTTTGCTCAGTGATCTGAGGGCAAAAACATTGGTTTGAGGGACATTGTGAGATAGAGAACCATTGGACCCACCTTGGGAAGCTGAGTAATATGTTATTACTCCATAGCTTGCACCAAGAAGTCCTCTATGTGTGTGTGGATAAGTTCTTTTGGAATATTTTCACATATTGAGTTCTATCGACCCATTTTTCCCACATACAGTTATAAATACCTTTATCTACCTTAGGAATGATCTCTTGCTGAATTGCTTCACTTCTTTGCTTGGAATGCATTCGCTCAGGAATTTTCATGCTCTTGAGGATTTGAATGTTCGGTGAGTGAAAAATGGAGCCAAAGCACTTGCTTTATAATGTTATTTTTGCCAACCACCGCATTTAATGCTTGCCGGTAAAGTAATGACTTAACTTATCTACCGATACAGAAGTAATTTCAACTTCTCACCATCAACCGAGGGAATAATAGAAAGTTTCACATTTGATTGCCAAAACCTCGAAGGTATTTTCTTCAGTTAGGTGAAGAGTTTCCTGTCGGTGAAGTGTTACTCTATCTTACCAGTGGAGTGGTACTTTGTCCTACCGGTGGAGGAGTATTCCTATCACCATTTAAAGCTAACTTTCTGATCCAT
Organism: Cryptomeria japonica; assembly: GCF_030272615.1. Lineage (NCBI taxonomy): Eukaryota > Viridiplantae > Streptophyta > Pinopsida > Cupressales > Cupressaceae > Cryptomeria > Cryptomeria japonica. The sequence continues at coordinate 149,638,526 of NC_081415.1, forward strand.
TGATTTGAGAATTCTTGCTTTACCTCTTCAACCTTTTCTTTACCCTTCAAACTAGGTCCTTTGATATTTGCTGGTGATGAATTGCTTCTACAAAATTTAGCAATATGCCCAATCTTGTTACAAACATAACAAGTCACATTATTTTTTCAGAGTAGCCTTCCCATATCCTATGCTGGTTTGTGTTCTACACTGATTAGATAAGTGTCCAAATCTTCCACAAATATAACATCTTACATTCATTCTGCAATTCTCTGAATTATGACCAATTTTGTTGCATTTGGAACATTGACCGATGGGTGTATTAGTGCTCTAATAGTTTATAGATCTATAGTGATTTGCTCTATGTCCATACTTATTATAGTTAAAGCATTTGCCATTAAATTTGTAAGCATTTGGTTGTCTTGCCAGTTTGCTGTGATCCTGTGTGTTTGTAGTACTGGAGCATTCACCAACTTCAAAGCCAAGACTATTTGTATCACCATTAGGTTTTTTATTCTTTAGTATGTCACTAAGTTCTTCTGAGCTTTTCTTGAATTTCTCCTTGTGTTGATTTGGAGCAGCCAATTCTCTTTCCAAGATTCCTTTCTGTCTCATGAGTTCATTTGAGTCATTTTGTGTATGCATCAGATCTGTCTTCAACATATCATTTTCATGACTAAGTCTTGTATCTGTATTTTCAGCATCATTCAGCCTCCTAGTCAACTCTTCTTCATTCTTCTTTCTATCTTCAATTTCTTTACAAAATCTCATAGTAATATCCTGCATCTCATTCTTTGTTGCCATGTTTTCTTGTTTCAACTTGCCCATCAGATCACTAAGAGTTTCCTTTTCATCATTCTCATTTTGCATCTTTTCACAAAGTTCTCTTCTCTTGTTTCTTGCAATGGTAAAATTTTCTTGAAGTGCTTGAATAATATCCTATGCATCCTTTAGATCATCTTCAATTTTGATATTTTTCAACTTTTCTGCATCATAGTCTGAGAGGGCTCCTTCTAATTGCTTCATCAAGTTTTCCATCTCTAGTGGTGTCAAGATCTTCCTCAAGTTGTTAGGCTTCTAAAAATAGAGGACCAAACTCTGATACCAATTGTTAGGATTCCCAAAGATACTGAGAGGGGGGGGTGAATCAGTATCTTACCAGTTTGAGAATTTACTTCAATTAAAACATGAAAACCATATCAATACTGTCTACTGGTAAACAAAAATAGTGCAGTAAACAGAAATAACAACAACCACATAAGAAGCACACCATAACACAATATTTTAATGAGGAAACCTAGTGTGGGAAAAACCTCGGTGGGATTTGTGACCCACAATATTCGCTTACTGGCCAATAAGTGAATATTACTCTTACAATAGGGGCCTGCACATGCAAGAAGGCCAAGTGCCTAGAGCTCACTGCTCAATTACAAAATGGAAGTCTCACTGACTTACAAAAATGGATTATGCAAATCCAAAGTCTTGTACTACTTCAAATAACATCTACTATGCTAGATCCAGTACCGGTTTTAGCTCTGCTTCATACATAAACCCTTAACCTATAATTCACATATTAGGTCTGTCTTATTTCACCTATCTATTTCCTTACAAATGTTCTATAATGATATCATACATATATGAGTCATTTAATAACTTTCCAAGTCAGCTTACAATGATTTTACAATAAATTACAAAATATATTATGAACAAAATTCCTATCGGCCTGGGTGCCGGTATACTTCCTTTTACTGCCGCTGGTCTGTGTGTCGGTGAATAGTCTATCTTTTCTTGTGCCGATAAATTGTCTTGCCAGTGTCATAGGATTGCAAGGTTGCCATCAATGACAAAACCTTCAGTCACCTACAATATCTCATTGGAGTGTGCATTTGCCAACATATCTATGACGGTGATGAGCATGTAAAACAAGCTAAGGAAGAAAGCCTTAGGGGAAAGTTTGAAGACATTCATATGGTTGAAGGAGAGACCATTCAACAATATGGAATAAGAATCAAAACTATTGTTGGAGATATCAAGAGTGTAGGTGGTAAAATGGAAGATGCCACTGTTGTTAGCAAAGTTTTGAGATCCTTATTACCAGTCTATGCAATAAGGGTTGCTGCTATTCAGGAGTTGAGGTCTATAGACAAGACAAAGGTATCCCTAGACTCCATCATTGCAAAGTTAATAACTTATGAGCTAAATAATTATCATGGTAGTATTCAAAAGACTAAATCATCCTTCAGAGCATCTGTTGCACCATCTAGAAAAGGAAAAGAAGCTAGTACCAGTGGTGAACCAAGACAAAGTAGAGAAATGGATGATGAGGAGATCCTGATGGAATTTGAAGCTCTTCTTGCTAAGAGACTTCCCAAGGGAACTGGTAAATATAGAGGTAAGCTTCCTTTGAAATGCTTTTCTTGTAACCAGATAGGACATATTGTTGTAAACTACCCTAATGGTGACAAGAAGGATAAACTAGAGAGGTTCAAGAAGTTCAAAGGAGGAAACAAGAGAAACTATTTTGTAGCAGTTGATGAAGGTGTCACTGATGAGGAATGAGAAGATGAAGAAAATGAAGATGTTGTGTTTGTAGCAGTTAGGGAAGATGTGTCAGACAAGAAGGCTCTTGTCTCCCGCTTTGATAATTCCAATGAGTGGATTATTGATAGTGGCTATTCTCACCATATGATTGGTGACCAGAGTAAGTTTCTATCTCTAGAAGAGTATGATGGTGTTGTGGTTCATTTTGGTGATGATGCACCATGTTTATGGTAAAAGGCAGAGGGTCCATCTCTCTGAATGGAAGAAGAAGTTCTGACAATGTGTATTGGGTAGAAGGTCTCAAGAATAACCTTTTGAGTGTTTCTCAACTGAATGATAATGGACTCACTCTAGAATTTAGAAATGGAGTGTGCAAAATCAAGGGAAAGAATGGTGAACTGATGGCTACCGGTATGTAGACCAAAGGTAACCTATTTCAACTAAATGCTAATGTCAGTACATGTCTTATGGCTAAGTTTCAGGATAGTTGGATATGGCATAGGAGACTTTGCCATGTAAACTTGGACAATATTGTGAAGGCCAGTAAGATCAAGGCGGTTAGAGGATTACCTATGCTGAGCAAACTGGAAAATCCTTTGTGTAGAGAGTGTCAACTAGGGAAAATTTCTTCCTCAACCTTCAAAGGTAAACCTTTCACTGCAGACAATCTACTTGATCTTGTGCATACTGATTTGTGTGGTGCTATGAAAACTAGGTTTGTGCAGGGAGATAGGTATTTTATGATTCTTACAGATGATTTCTCAAGAATGATGTGGGTCACATTCTTGAAGGAAAAGTTTGAAGCCTTTGGAAAATTCAAAGCTTTCAGAGCATTGGTAGAAAAGAAAACTGGTAGAAGAATCAAATGCCTTAGAACTGATCAAGGAGGGGAATTCACTTCAGGTGAATTCAACAAATACTGTGAAGAGAATGGAATCAAGAGGAAACTGTCTGCCCTTAGGATCCCACAGCAGAATGGCCTGGCAGAAAGGAACAACAAGACTGTGGTTGAAGTAGCTAGAACTATGTTTATCCAAGGAAAGGTTGCTCACACCTTTGGGAGAGAAGCGGTGAGCACTGCAGTCTACACAATGAACCGGGTACTCATCAAAAAGGGAAAGGATAAAACACCTTATGAGTATTGGACTTGTAAGACACTAGTAGTAAGTGACTTCAGAGTGTTTGGTAGTAGATGTTATATCAAGAGGAGTGAACATCAAAGCAAGTTTTATGCTAAATGTGATGAGGAAATATTCCTAGGATATTCCAAAAAGAGCAAAGCTCTCAAATGTTTCAACAATAGGACTCAGAGAATTTTTGAAAGCATCAATGTTAGAGTTGATGAAACCTTTGAGAAATCTGAGGAAACCGGAAGTGAGCAAGTAGGAGATGAACTAGTAGTAACCTTCTAGGAACCGGTTGCAAGACATCCAAGCACCAGTAATAGTGCTCCTACACCAGTGGATGCTAATGCTGATGAAGATGAGGATGAAGAAGAAAAGAAAGAGCAAACAAATAAGGTCATTCTTAGGTATGTAAAGTTGAATCATGACCCAAAGAAGATCATAGGAGACAAGGATGCAAGAATTCTTACAAGAAGAAAGATCAGAGAAAAATCTTGCATGATCTCTGAATATGAGCCTAAAACATTCAGAGAGGCACATGAAGATGAAGACTGAATCAAGGCAATGGAAGAGGAACTTGAGTAGATAGAAAAGAATGGTACATGGTCTTTGGTACCCAGACCGGAGCATAAAAATGTCATTGGCACCAAATGGGTTTTCAGGAATAAGCTAAATGAAGATGGCTTAGTGGTTAGAAACAAAGCCAGATTAGTGTGTAAAGGATATGCCCAAGAACAAAGAGAAGACTATGGAGAAACCTTTGCTCCAGTAGCCAAACTGGAAGGAGTTCATATGCTTCTTGCATATGTAGCATTCAAGGGATTCAAGGTATATCAAATGGATGTAAAGTCTACATTCCTGAATGGAATACTAGAAGAGGAGGTGTATATAGAGCAACCAGATGGGTTTGCCCTATAAGAAGATAGTGACATGGTGTGTAGGCTACACAAGGCCTTTTATGAACTAAAGCAGGCACCTAGAGCATGGCATGAACACTTGCACTCCCATCTTGTGAAGATTGGATTTGAGAGAACAAGTGAGGATAGTAATATCTACCTAAAGTCAGAAGGAGATTAGATTCTAATCTGTGAGGTATTTGTTGATGACATAATCTTTGGAGAAGATGACAAGATGAGTCATGATTTTGCAGATGAGATGAAAAAGGAGTTTGAGATGTCACTTATATGGGAGATTAAGTTCTTCATTGGACTACAAATTCAACAAATGAAAGATGGAATATTTATCTTTCAGTCCAAATATGTCAAAGAGGTGTTGAAGACCTTTAGCATGGAAGACAACAAATCGGTTGGTACACCAATGGTGACCGGTCGTAAATTATCCAAAGAGGATGACTTAGGGTTGGTAAATGAGAAGGAATGCTGAACAATTATTTGTAAATTGTACTATGTATTACATAGTAGACCAAACATTGCACATGTAGTGGGCATTGCTGCACAGTTCCAGAAAATCCCAAGAGAATCCCACTTGGTAGCAGTCAAATAGATTCTGAGATATCTGAAGGGAACTATTTAGTACGGATTTTGGTATCCATATAGTAATGATTTCAACTTGAAAGTGTTTATAGATGCTGACTGGGCTGGTAATATGGATGACCGGAAGAGAACAACTGGTGGTGCATTCTTTCTTGGTGGAAGTCTAGTCTCAGGGATGAGTAAGAAACAAAGTTGTATCTCTAAGTCTACAACAGAAGTGGAGTATGTTGCAGCATATATGAACTGCACCTAGACAATTTGGATCAAGCATGTATTAAATGGCTTTAAAGTTCATGTATCTGAACCGGTAAGTATATTTTGTGACAACACAAGTGTTTCTAACATCTCTAAGAATCCGGTTTTACACTCTAGAACCAAGCACTTTGAGCTTAAGTATCATTTCTTAAGGGAAAAGGTTCACAAGAAAGAAGTTGTACTAGAACATGTTTCCGGTAAGGAGCAGTTAGCAGACATATTCACCGAGCCTCTACTAAAGGCTACCTTTACCTATTGAGAGGTGAATTAGGGGTGCTTCCCCTTCTAGAGGTGAACTAAAGGTGTGTCCTCAACATCAATTAGGACTTACATTGATATATTTATCTCAGGATTGATGTGTTGAAGGATGCTACTCCTTAGGGGGAGTAGTATAGTAGAACCTAGATGGTTATGCCTTCACTTAGGCATTGTTGTCAAAAGGGGAGAAGATGTGAAGTGGAGAAGATATCTGCAGTATTGTGGGAGAAGTTGTGAAGCTCAGAGATATCTTTGTATATTGCCATCTGTAGTCACACAAATCTATCCAATTTAATTAAATAAATATTCACTATTTATTTGATTAAAAATCCACTAGCCATCAGTTAATTAAATTAATATTTAATTAATTTATTCCCAAACATTCTTCTATTAATTAAATAAATTATTCAATTTATTTTAATTAATTCATTAAACCAAATTCAAATCAATTAATTAAATAAAATCTATTTATTTAATTAAATCCCCCTATTCCTCTTTTAAATAAATTAAATAAAAACATTTATTTAAATCATTATCCCCCCCCACTTGCATTTTCCTACAAATGCAACTTGCACACATTTATTGAAATAAATGAATTTTTATTTTTAATAAAATCCTATTTTCCCCTCACCCACCAAATCCACTTGCAAAATCTAAATCCCCTTCTAGATTCTTCTAACCCCTTCCTAATTAGCCTAATCCATTCCCTAATTATTGTCACATTCCTAAGCAAAATGGAGTCACTTCTCAAAGACTTCAAAAGTCTTTGAAAAGCATTTAATGCTTTGTGTGTTCAACAAATTAACCCCCAAAGTCTTCCAAGACCACGAATGGCTCTTACATGACCATTTACGGCTCTTACATAACCATTTATGGTTATTTCAAACTTGTCTCCCCAAACATTTATTGTTTTGACCGTATTCATCCTTTTCACATTTGCACAAGAGTTTATCCATTGGATAAAAGCTTTATTCTTTGAATAAAGAGTTTATTCATTCAACTAACCTTGAATTTAACTCCCAAGGTCATATCAAGCATTTAATGTTTATTCCCTCCCCTCTCAACCTATCTCACATTGACACTTGTCATCCTGGGATTGGGTTGAAAGCCCTCACATGGATTTGAAAACATTCAATCCTGACCCTTGTTGAGATTACTCAATCTCAACCATCCATTGCTCCATTTTTTCTATAAATAGAGCCCATTTCTTCATAATCCAGATCCTGAAAAACTTGTATGCATTTAACCTATAGGAATTTTAGAGAGCATTTAGCATAGCAAACTCATGTATTAGCTTAATATTAGCTTTTCATTTTACATTTAGAGCAAAATACTCAAATCTCAATCCTCCATAAGCATCCATAGTGCAAAAAGCTACTGAGAGCTACACTATTTTGGAACTTGGAGAGGAGAGGAACAAGGGAGAAGGAGCTAAGAGCATGTTAGGAGGTATTTGGAGATGCCTCATCATATTTGCTTCTTTAGTTAAATATGCTTTTATGTTTTTAGTATCTCTCTTGATATGCCTGTTTAGATTAGTTTTTGATTGATTAATACTAAGGATTTTCTAGTTTCTTGTGTTATTTATCTCAAACTAACCTTGTCCATTTAGCAGAGCATCATTTGGTGGACCCGATGTGAAATCAAACACCAAAAAGATCATTATTTTTAGCCAATAACATGTTTGAATGTCTAAAATGTCAAACAGGTTGTGCTTTGGCGCTATTGAACTCGTTCTAGTGCTATCGATACTTATGGTTTTAGCGCTATTGTTCTTACAATAGCGCTATTGTATCAAGTTCAACGCTTTTGACACTATTTTGGCGCGTTTGACATTGTTTTGGCACTATTGACCTTGTTTTGGCACGTTTGCCTTCTCTGTCTTTTCTTTTCTTTTAGCGTGTTTGTGTTAAATAGCACCTCTATTCAAACACAGACTAGCGCTATTGTAACAAAATGTTGTACAAAGAGCCTTGTAACCGAAAAAGTGAAATTTTTTAGGCTTGTGGAAGCCCTCCTTAGACATGGATTTTACTAACCAGTTGTTGTTTGTGCAGGTTTAAAACTCACCATTAAAAATCACAAACTTTCTTTTTGGTGCTTTAAAACTTGAACAAAGAAAATTTCCTTGCTTTCTAGTTAGGGTCACTCGTCTTTTGGTGCATTAAAACTGAACAAAACAAACATTTATTTTCTTGCAAGTTAGGAAACACACTTCATTTGGGGCTTAAAATTAACAATTCCATTTTCTTGCATCAAACTAAAGAATTTACAATCCACACTTCAATTTTTGGTGCACATAAAATACACAATCCACTTGTTTTGATTTTTGCAAGTGATTTTACTTCATGCGAACATGTTTTTCATTAAGTTGACCAGGATTTTAAAATTCTAGATTACAACACATATTACCTTTCAAGTTAAAAAGAACATCATGACTATTGGAGCAACATCTCCAAATAGTTAGATCACATTGCAATGGCAAATTAAAAAGAACAAGTGTTTTTCGTGCTTGGCACACTTGTGCAAAAATTCGGTCGAGTGGTCCTACCTCTAACACACACTATCCTCTCCCTTGGCTTTCGTGGTCCTAGGTGCAAGAGAAAAGTGTTAGTAACACTCTAAATTTTATCTTTTTAAGAGAGGCCTACCAAGAGATACATCACTCTTGGGAATGACCTCGTGTGGTAAATCCTTCGAGCTGCTATAGAAATCAGGTGAGAGAAAAAGATGTAGCCTTGGGTATAGCTATTCCTTAAGTGTAACTGGCCGAAAGGACAAATGGTCCCCACCACTAGTTACAAGGCTCTTAAGTGAGTCACTGTAGAATGAACTTATGTCCAAAAGCATTGAACATGACTAAACACATTTACGTAGTAGCCCACCCATTATATTGATTGAGGATATTTGCGATATAATTTAGTGCAAGAGCATAGATGGTTTTGCTCCCAAGATATTCACCATACATATTTCCTTGAGTAGAAACATAGCTTTTTGAAAAGTCACTTGTGGCTTGATAAAAGTGGTGACTCCCCCATCATAGGGATCATCTATTTGTTATGCTCATGCAAGACTTAGTATATCACATCCTTACCTACCAAGGTGGGATTCATAAGGTATGTAGTACCAAAGTCAAAGAAATATCAAGATGTGGGCTAAATTTATCACAACTGGCCATTTGACCTTTGGGATAAAAAGTGTTTGAAGTGTGTTCATTTTAGTCAAAGACCAAGTGCAAATTGAGCCGACTTCAGGCTTTGGAAATACACCTTAAAATACATCTAAAGGAAGGGTCATATACAAGTCCAAAGATTGGGTTAATCTAGACCCATACTCATTTGTGCCTTTGAGGTAACATTCTTGTGTTTGTGTGCTTGCTTTGTTTTCTTGTCAAAGAAAAATCAGAAAATCACTTTCAAAAACAAGTATTCATCCAACCAAACACATCAAAAACAAAGTGCAAATAACAAAAGTATCAAAACTTTATGACCATTCTTCACATCTTGCAAAAGAAGAAGCATCATCAGAATATCAACTTGAAAAGAAGACCATTAAGCTCAAAGGCTTTGATCAAAAGGAGGAAATTCTTCTATATAAATAGACAAATCTTTGTCTCACATAGAGTCTTTTTGCGTCACATGCGTCTCTACCTTCAAGGCAAAACAATCGAATTTGATTCAAAATCATTGAACCACAGAGCTTTTATGCAATATAGAGCTCTGAGTTATCACAAAAACCAAGGAGGTAAGATTAATCCCAACTTTTTCCCAAACGTCTGTATCACATACAACATAGCTCGAGAAATACCACCAACACCCGAAAGGGAAGAGGTACAGTTTGTCTCGTTTGTGACACAAAGTTTTTATTGAAGTTGAAAACATTTCATCCATCATCTTATTCATCCGTCATCACTTCATCATCAATCCGTTCCAACTCTCAAAACATTAAGAGGTTCTTGTCCAAAGATCCCTTTTTAGATATTGCTTGAATCAAACATGTCACATCACTTTTTAGATTGTTTCTACATCTAGGATAAGCTCATCCTAAGAGACACATCTATGCAGGTTAAAAATAGTTCATGAGTGAATCCTCTCATTACTAGGTAGTTAAATCTGTAACACATCTCAGATTTCTCTACACCTTATCACATCAAATCTTATCAAAACAAGCAAGCAATTCAAAGAAGGAATTCTGGTTACATCTACCTTAAAAGTGCTAGAGATCCACATGCAACACAATTCACCAACCATCAATCTATCATTTCATCAAAAACTCATCATCATTTTCACTCAACTTCAATAAAGACTCATAAGCAAAATGGGTCAAACCCGATCATGATCAAGGCAATGAGAAATAGAAATGGAAGAAGAGGAAGAGGAAAATCTCAATGAATTTCAAGAAGCACTTCAAGGAAATGTGAATGATGAAAACCCAAGTACTCCTACTCTAGCAACAATAGAAAGGGCTCAGCATAAACCTCTTTTTAACAAACTATTTGATGAAATACTCAGGAGCAATGCAGATGCTCACTTCTTAAAGCTCGCTCAAGAAGGAACAAAACTCCCCTCTAAGTTTGATCTTGCCCAATTAAGACAAGCATCAGAAAGACAAAGTCACCATGAAGAGGAAAGAGGTAGAGATCCCATCAGATATAACATTCCTCGAGGTAGCCCACCACCTCCTCCTCCAAATGAAATGGAGATGTTGCGGCAACAAGTCAAGAATCTTGCCCAAAAACTTCATAGTGGTGTCAAGACTAACCAATTCTCACTCAATGACATCTATCCCTATCCTTTTGATAGGAATCTTTATATGCCACCCTTTCCATGAGGATTCGAAACACCCAAATTTGAAAAATATAGAGGAAAGGGAGATCCCTGTGATCATGTCAGAGAATTTCATTCCGCTTGTCTTGAAGTGGCATATGAAGACACCTACCTAATGCGCCTTTTTCCCCAAAGCTTGGGAGGAACAACCACATCATGGTTTTCCCGACTATCAGGTGGCATTAGAACATTTGAGGAACTCATCCAGAAGTTCCTCGCTCATTACACTCATAACATTGAATGCAACATCACCATGGCTGGTCTGTGCAACACTAAACAAAAACTAGGTGAGCTATTCTTAGTATTCCTATAACGAAGGTGTCAAATGTCTAGCAGACGTTCTCTTCAGTTACCTGAACAAGAACTAGTGGAAATATTCATTTCCAACTTAAATGAAGAAATGGAATTTCACCTGGATGTCAAAGACACAGAGTCTTTTAATGATATGATCACCAAGGGTTTGAAATGTGAAAGGACACTCATCAAGAAAGGACTCATCAAAATCTATAATGAACCAAAGGATGGTCCTTGCCCACGCTTCAATAGTGATAAACCAAGCTTTTGGAACAAAAACAAGAATATTGTCAATGATAGGGTTGTAGCTGCCAGGACTATACAAAATGCACAACCTATGGTTCAGTTAGCAGGACAAAATCCTCCACCTCAGAACAACACAAATGTTCCTTCGAATCAAGGTCACATCACATCTCATGATGAACCAAGACCTCGTCAGCAAAAACAAAAATGCACATACACTCCCTTAGGGGAACCCATTGAAACAGTATTGCGACAACTCATTTCTCAAAATTTGGTCACTCTACCAAAAATATGAAACTATGAACCTCATGTCAAACCTGCATGGTGGAGAGATACTGAACACTTTGATTTCCACCAAGGGAAGGGAGAGGACACAAGACAAGTAATTGTCACCGATTAAAAGATCTTATTCAGGATCTTATTGACTGACGAGAAATTGAAATTGAAGGACATCACCCAAAAACAATGAATAATGATCATCTGATGTTCAAAAATCCACTTCCATCACAAGATCAAAGGGGTCCTTCCACTTCTAGGAAAGGCACTGATACCACAGATTATACACAGGCTGCATATAATTACACTGTAAATCATCTATATGATGCCAGTGAACAAGTTGCAACTATAACCTTCAAAAATCCCAACTCAAATTACAATGTTGTTATACGTCGTGACAAACTTACCATAAAGGCAGCTCCACAATGCACCACCTCCATACCAAAACAGTACAATCTTGTGGAACAATTAGACAAAATGCCTACGCTTATATCCATTTTAGAGCTTTTGCACCTATCGCCATCTCACAAAACTATCTTGGATCAAGCACTCCAAGAGGTGTCAGTCCCTGCAAATCTGAATACAGACCAATTTCAAGCCATGGTTGGAAGTCTAAATTCATCACCTTGTCTCACTTTTTCTGAAAGTGACAACTCTTCCTTCCAGCAACCTCATAACGCCTCACTACACATTGAAGGCTTTATCAATCAACAATAGGATCAAGCGAGTCTTGCTAGATAATGGAGCAGGCTTGAACATTTGTACACTATAGTTGGTCATAGCATTGGGATATGTAATAGAATCAGTGGATCCTTGTAAGAAGATCACAATCAAAGCCTATGACGATGCGGAGCGTTCATCCAAAGGAGTTGTGGTACTACCAATCCGAGTGGGCCTCGTGGTAAAGCACATCATCTGTCAAGTTCTGGACCTTCCTTTGCCATACAATCTATTGTTAGGGAGACCTTGGATACATGCCATGTAAGCTGTTCCATCTACCTACCATCAATGTATCAAGTTCCCACATAACGGTGTAGAGATCACAATCCTGGGTGATGCAAATCCCTTTGCGTATTGCCATAATATCAGCCATCAACCAGAGATTACCATTCCTAATAATAGAGAAGCCATTTCTTCCACATCATATATAAGTCCCGCCTCTCTTGCCAGTTCAAACACCACTATACCAAAGCAAGAAAAGCTTAAGATGAAAGTAGCAAAGGAAGGTCCTGGGGAATACAACTTGAGTCAACTCTTTTGTGTGGGACAAATGCCTACTTGTCCTAGAACACATGGTAAACCATAGCAGTTACTCCAGCAACCACTAATCACGCCCGCATGTGCTTTGACACCTTTCATCCTTGGAAAGAGTCAAGAAGAAGAAACCCAAGATGAGGACTTAGCAGACTGGATCTATAAAGATCCCATCACCACTGATATACCGCAAGTTAAACTTCCTACGGCTCAGTATGGCAAAGGTCTCCTCATTATGTAAAGAATGGGGTATGATGGTCAGAGTGCTTTGGGATGTTGCAAACAAGGACGACATGAACCTCTGCTGCTAGAATTAAAGCCCAAAGGTAATATAGGCCTAGGCTTTGAAAAAGAGATATTTCCTAAACTCAAATTCAAAGGAAAACCCAACAAACCATTATGTCAACCTACTACAAAAAGGACACCTTTCATTATCAAAGTAGCCTCAAGCACCATCCCAACTACCCCACCGAGGCTCAGAATCCTAACACAACCATCACCAATGCCACTCATCCCACCAAACGAACCTGTAATCTCATCAGCAGCAACTGTATCAGAACCCGCAGTAGCATCTATGACACCAGCAGTTCCAGCAGAAGCCACTAAGTCAACACTACTGATACTCCCTGTACCATATTCTTTTATCCCCATTGATCTTCCTACAACACTGATCACTATGAAGGTACATCAACCAATCACACCTATAGTATTTAACTCAAAAGACATCCTAGTATGGTATAGTAATTGAATGCTAGAAAGTGACTCAGAGACTGACTCACATGAGTGGGAATTTGATTCTATACAGCTTAACACTTCAGATGAGGAAGATGCAACACTACCTCTACCATGCAAAGACATCCCTATTTATGGAGAAGCATAGATAAAGACCACTTGGGTTCTTGAACTAGAAACATCTTCCACAAACCCTACGTCTCATCCTACACCTGATTCTGATAGGGAGAGTACCATTAACGACCTTCACCATAACGTCTTAACCCTCACTGATACATCTAATGTACTTAACCTAATCGATGAAGTAATGCCCATTATCCACCCTGAACTCATCGAATGGAACCAACCAAATCCCCCATGTCTTGACTTCTTCCAAAATGATGAGGCCATCATTGACTTTTTGGAATTAAGAGATAACCTACCAAGCAGGGATCACAAATTTGGATTCGCCATTGAACTTAATAGTGCAACATACTTCAGGGCAGATTCCAAACCTTTCAGCTGCAAAAAACATAACATTAAAACATGGATCTTCTAGTGAAAACCACACTGTGGCACTGTTTGATCTGACAAAAGTAAAAAGAAACAGCGTATCCAACGGTGAAAACCTCTCTGAGGTGCCTGAGGATGAAGGGTTTGACATTCTCCCTGCTAGTACACAATAGGAACGATCAACGATTCTCATCAAGGAAACCAAAAAATACAATGTGGGGACTCCTGACAATCCTCATCTCATACATCTAGCATCTTTTCGCACTCCAGAGGAACAACCTAAATCTATAGAGTTCTTCTAGAAGCATCAGATCAACTTTGCATGGTCATATGCAGACATGCTTGGGCTTGATCCTAATTTAGTCATGCATCACATCACCATAGCAAAAGGAGCCAAACCTGTCAAACAAAAGCTTTGCAAGATGCATCCTCAGATTGCAGTACTAGTCAAAATAGAACTCAAGAAACTCCTAGATGTTGGTTCATTAGGCCAATTGATTATGTAGAATGGATCTCCAATATTGTGCCTGTCAGCAAACCAAAAGGGGGCATCTGCATTTGTACTAACATCAGAGATCTGAATAAGGCCTGTCCTAAGGATGACTTCCCCCTTCCAAATATCGACATCATAGTGGATCTGACAGCAGGACATGCCATGCTTTCGCTCATGGATGGCTTTTCTAGATACAATCAGATAAAGATCGCACCAGAAGATCAACATAAGATAGCCTTCACATGTCCATGGGGCACATATTGCTGGAATGTAATCCCTTTTGGTCTCAAGAATGCAGGAGCAACCTATCAAAGAGCAATGACCACCATCTTCCATGACATGATGCATACTATGATGGAAGATTATGTTGATGACTTACTAGCAAAATCACTCACCAGAGAAGGGCATCTCCACATCTTAGATAAAATCTTTGATAGACTGGAACAATACCATGTTCGACTCAACCTAAAGAAATGTGTCTTTGGAGTAACCTCCGAGAAGCTTCTAGGATACATTGTCTCAAGCAAAGGTATTGAGGTCGACCCAGCAAAGGTAAAAGCAATCATGGACATGCCACCACCAAAGAATATCAGTTAGCTAAGGACATTACAAGGGCGACTTCAATCCATCCAAAGATTCATTGCACAATTGGCTGCTAAGTGTCACCCATTCACACACTTGCTACACAAAAACATCCACTTTCAGTGGGATGCCCGATGCCAACAAGTATTTCAGACACTTAAAGACTATCTCATAAATCCACTATTATTGATGCCACTAGATCCAAGTAGACCATTGTTACTCCATATCTCAGCAACAAGTACAGCATTGGGTGTACTACTGGCACAACATAATGCAGAAGGAAAAGAATGTGTTGTTCACTACATCTCTCGCACATTGGTGGGCTATGAACTCAATTACACACCTATTGAGTGAGCTTGCCTAGCAGTAATCTTAGCAGCCACTAAACTGAGGCACTATCTATTAACACACAAGGTGCAACTCATTGCAAAGATTGATCCACTCAAGTATTTACTTAGCAAAGTAGCACTGACAGGCCGCTTGGCCAAATGGGTAATGATTCTAAGTGAATTTGACATCGAGTACGTAGACCATAAAGCTATCAAAGGTCAAGTTATTGCAGATCAGTTCGCTGATGTGCCTCTCATAGGCGATCATCCTCTCATTTCCAATTTTCTAGATGAAGAGATATTCATGATTACAACAACACAACCCTGGAAATTATACTTTGATGGTTCATACACTAGGCATGGTTGGGGGGCAGGCATTCTGTTTATCACACCTCAAGGTGATAGCATCCTGAAGTCTTACAGGCTCACATTTCCATGCACTAATAACATAGCGGAGTATGAGGCCTTGATCACGGGACTCAAGTTAGCCATACAATGGAAATTATAAGAACTACAAGTATATGGCGACTCACAACTGGTCATTCGACAAGAAACAGATGAATATCAGACCAAGGATGATAAACTCATGCCATATAAGCAAATGGTGGACAATCTAAAGACATCATTTACTGCTATCACTTTTGAGAAAATACCAAGAGATCAGATTCAAGGTGCTGATGCTATGGCTACCATCGCATCTCTCCTAGATCTTCCACAGAATTCAACACACTACGAGTTCTTCATAGAACAGCTTTGGATTCTTGCTTATGATATCCCCGAATCCGAAATGATATGTCGCCTTATCGGTTTTGAATCCCCATGGTACAGTGAGTTCTACACCTATCTCCGCGATCACACCCTTCCTCCCAACCAATCAAATAACCAACGTAAAACCTTCATTCACCAAACTGCTCGATATACCATTATTGCCGAAACCCTATACCAATGCGGTCTTGATGGTACTCTCCTTCGATGTCTGGAACAAGGTGAGATAAAAAAGGCTTTGGAAGAAGTCCATGAAGGAATTTGTGGGACTCACTCAAGTGGTCCATCACTAGCCAAGAAACTCCTGTGCATTGGATACTATTGGCCATCTATGGAAAAAGATTCCTATTATTTTGTTAGAAAATGCAAGAAATGTCAAGTTCATGGTGACCTGATACATGCACCAGCCTAGGAACTACAACCAATCATGACACCATGGCCTTTCTATCAATGGGGCCTTGACCTTGTGGGTAAAATCCATCCATCTTCATCCAATGGCCATAAATTCATTATTACTGCCACCGAATATTTCACAAAGTGGATCAAAGCTGTTCCACTGACCCAAGTCACCGACAAGAAGATCACCTCATTCATCCTCAACTACATCATCTGCCAGTATGGTGTGCCCACGTCCATCATCACAGATAACGGTCTTCCTTTAAAAAATCAGGATGTCCGTGAACTTTGTAAAAAATTTCATATCCAACACTGCTTTTCCACTCCCTATTACCCACAAGGCAATGGTCAGGCTGAAGCATCCAATAAAAACATATTGAGAATCCTCAAGAAGATAGTCAATGATGCCGGCCATGATTGGAATGTTCAACTAAATCTAGCACTATGGGCATATCGAACTAGCATTCAAACCCCTACAGGTGCCACTCCTTATTCATTGGTCTATGGCGTAGAAGCTATCTTTCCTATTGAGGTCAAAATACCATCATTACGGGTTTCCTTGCAAAATATCATCGATGATGAAGCATATAGAGTATCCCATCTTTAGGACTTATTGTTACTTGATGAGAAGCGACAAGCTGCATATAATCACCTCAAAGCCTATCAACAACGCATTATTAGAAGCTACAATCACCGAGTTAGATCTTGTACATTTGAGGTAGGTGATCTTGTTCTTTGAGAGAATCCTCGCAACCAACCAAATAGAGAACATCAGGGAAAGTTTGAATCAAACTGGCTAGGCCCATATGTTGTCACTGCTGTATTTGGGTCTGGGGCATATCAGTTGGCTACATTAGAAGGAGAACCACTCGTAGATCCAATCAATAGCATGCACCTCAAATGATTTTATACCTAAGTTGTACAGAGCATCAGGCTCCCCTGCATACCAGAAAATACCAAAAACATTCCAAAAAATGTCCTGAAGAAATACAAAAACATTCAAAAAGTAAAGAAAAATCATGCATCCAAATGGTGAACAACCACTCTGGTGGCACCTTGGGTAAGTGTGATGGTGAAAACCTGGCAAACAGGTGCCACTTGTCAAGACAATGGCTCCTGTATCTTTCAGGCTCATTGCAATCACATTCATACATACACACATCCATCCATCCAAACCATGGCTTGTTATTTGATCTGCAATAAAGAGATAGTACCTCATGCATCTTGCATCCCACTCTATCATAATCATGTCTACACTTGGGGGTAGTAGCCTTTAAATCTAGTCGATGGAAGTGGATTCTACATTACTGGTGATTCATTGGCAAAAACATTTAAAAATGTCTCACAAAACTCCAAAAACATTCAAAAATGTCTCACAAAAATCCAAAAACAT
Source organism: Cryptomeria japonica (assembly GCF_030272615.1). Lineage (NCBI taxonomy): Eukaryota > Viridiplantae > Streptophyta > Pinopsida > Cupressales > Cupressaceae > Cryptomeria > Cryptomeria japonica. Next base: position 149,656,251 of record NC_081415.1, read on the forward strand.
TCAAAAATGTCTCACGAAATCCAAAAACATTCAAAAATGTCTCACAAAAATCCCAAAAACATTCAAAAATGTCTCACAAAAATTAAAAAAAAATCAAAAATGTCTCACAAAATCCAATAACATTCAAAATTGTTCCATAAAATCCAAAAACATCGAAAAACCATCGAAAATCCAACAAAAACATGGCAACACCTTGTACATACTCATCCGCACAGATACAAAACAAACATTGACAAAATACTCACACGATGACCATTTATCAATCAAACCACACAATCAACATCAACAAATCAAACATTGTCTTTCAAACAAGGATGCATCCTTCCTTACCAAAATAAAGACAAAAGGGATGTTTTCTTTCACAAGAAAATTATGTTAAGCTATCAAATACTTGGTTGATTTGTGAGTACAATCATTCGTTTATCTATATCGGGATCTTATTAGCCTTATTTTGTATCATCTGCATATTATTTCTGATGAAGTTCTGGGGCATGTATTTAAAATGGTGTCTACGCGGGAAGTTCACCAACCTATGTGATCTTATGAAAAATGCAGTCATAGATCATTATGGCTTGCTGACTACAGCGTATACCTCGACCATACGAGCATGAATCATTACGAAGGATCCTTATTCTTTATTCTTTATGAATATACTATTTGTTTGTAGGAACATTGCTCTTCCTTTCGTTCCTCCTACCTCATCCAATTTGGATAAACGTTTTTATCTCTTAGTACGGTATGCACTTGTCTCAGGATATGATCAGCCTAAGATCAAGGAGGACAATCCAAGTCACGCATGAACGAAGATAATCCTTGTCTGTTCCACAAGCAATACTCTGGTTGACTTGACCCTTATATCAAGTCGTTTGTATTAACTTGCTATATAAAATCCATGTAAGGAATACTCAGGTCATCTTGAATCATTATGTCAAGATGCTTGTATTCTCTTCCAACATTTTAAAGCTCAATGATGAAAATAGAGCACTATGGATCATCATTTCATCTCATCTATTTATATATTGCATTCTACTGCATATCATCCATCCATTCATTCATATGTAGGATTTATAGGCAAAAGTAACCATTAAAGCTAGTCTTGGATACAATCATGATCGAGTACTTTGATACATCATCAATGCATCATGCAAAGTCTCAAAAACCTTGCATTCCTCATGGTCATATCATCATCACATTTAGTTGCATCTTGCATTAAATACACTCATATCATTTTTTAACTTAACATTGCATATAGTTCATTTTTGACAATAGTTTTCATTAATCAATTACATCATTGCATCAATCATAAATAATTAGATTCATTCGTGGGATCAAATTGTCCTTGATTAAGCCATTTACTATTCATTCATTTAGTGTCAATTATCCATCATCATTTCATTATCCTTTATCATTTATTATTGCATACATTCATTTATAGTTAAAAGGTGCATTCATTCATCCATTATTAAGTATCTTATTATGCTCATTTTAGGATTCATTCACATTGCATTCATTATCCTCTTTTTAATTGCATTAAGGTGCAGTTATTAAAACCATAAGTTATAGTATCAACACATTATCATTCTTACTTAAAAAAAAATTTACACATTTAGAATCATAAAACCATTTGTTTCCAAAACACATTGGTTCATACCATTTTATATATATCCATTTTACATATACATTCATTTAGGCATTATCATATAAACATTTATACTTTACATTTTGTTTATCCATATTACATTCATCTACAAAACATCTAGATGCATATCCATACATAAACATCATTCATTCAACCATTGCATTAACATCATCACATAATTCATCTCATCATTATATTACAAAAAGAAACACCCAAATCCTATTCATAAATTATCATAAGCATACATCATCATCATGACATTACATACATAAAGCATTACATCAAAAATCAAACAAATCATACATATATAAACCTGCATTCATATGTCAGTATCCCATGTCATACATCATCATAAAAACATGCATATAAGACACATTTCATCAAATGCATACATGAACACATATCGATCTAAGCAAATAACTCATCATCCTGCATAAACATCCATACATATCAACTGCATATCATCAAAATATGGGATCTCCTCATATATATAATCTCATATATCAGAGTACAATGAAGTCTACAAAATCGGCTACCAAGAGCCATCCAAGATATAGTCCAAAAAATAAACAATGATACAATACATATATGCAAAAATGCTCTCTCAAATGCCACTCTAGCCAGATGTTGTACCACCATCACCACTTTCTCCCCCACTGGTGCCTGCACCACCTGATCCATCTCTCCATGGAGGCCTCATCGAACCCCAACTCACTCTTGCATCCCCTGATCTCTCCCTTCGTAGAGGACCCATCACACCCCCACTGCTTTGCACCCTCTACGATCACTCTGATCTAGCCTGCCGCATCTGTGAATAGCTAAGAGCTCGCTGACTAACTGGCACCTCCTGCTCATATAAACCCTACCAATAGTCTATCTCCGCCTGTGCTCGCCGTATTTCCCTCATCACCTCCCCCGTAGGCCCCTGTGCTCCTACTCCAATCCGGACTCTCTCTTGCAGCTCTGCCAATCTCTCCACTGCACTATCCCTCTCCTGCAGCACCATCGCTAGCTCTGACTCCTGTGCAAATAGCTACACGTCCCTAGCCACCACCTCCACCTCCAAATCCTCTATTCGGGTCTGCAAATGTGCTATCATGTGATCTCGCAGATCTCCAGTGGCTCCCTCCCTAGTATCCATCGCCGCCTCACTTGTACCACCCTCTCTAGTAGCTCCCTCCCCTCTGTCCATCGAGATCTCCCTCTCCATCCCCCTCCCACCCAGCCGAACTCCTCCCTGTATCAATGGTCCCTGTGCTATCCATAGAGGTGGTCCACCTCTCCCTCTTCGCTGAACCCGCATCCCCAATCCACCACCTCCTCCTCCTCCTCCACCACCTCCTCCTCCTCCTCCTCCCTCTCCTCCTCCACCTACCCTCAGTCCTCGACCTCCTGCCCTCCTCCATCTCTGTCCCCTCTCATCCTCAAAATCTGGGATCGACTCTGCTAGATTAGATATCTGTAAGATCGGGTGCACTGCCCGGTACTGCATGTACTCATCTGACACTCCTGCATCCACAACCCTCAGTCATATATCCCACGGTCTTTCCTGTAGTATCCAAAACTCTGCCAGTGTTTGATCATATGGTAGCACTGGCCCCCATGCATACCTCTCCCGAATCACCCGAGCATACTCTCCTAATCCATTAGGTAGTCCCTACTGCCATCCAAACTATCTCAGCACTCTCCTGGGTACCTATCTCTCCACATGGTATGAGGTCCTCCCAATGAGGAATTGAGTCATAAAAACATAGGGCAGTGCCTTTGCATCATCATCCCATGGCTCACACTCTAGATATGGTCACCATATAACTACATCCAGATCATCTAGTGCCCGCTGCCACCACTCTAACTTCCCCAGGTGGGGCTGACTCATCATGCCGCTATACATGAACATATACAACTGATCTACTGCACAGAATCTCAGACTCACTGTTCGTGTCACTGGTAGGTGCTCCCAGGCCCAAATATGCAGCAGCGTCACTCCCACTGCTAAGGAACCCCTCCCCCAGTAGACCACCTCATGAAGCTCCTGGTATATAGGTGCGCCAACACGCACGGCCCCCACGCAAATTGAGTCCCCTCGGTAATCATCATCTCAATCACTTGCCTCCATCCCACGGCCAAACCATGTGATTGCCTGTCTGGACAAAGAAGTCCTCCTACGATACCTAATAACACTGCTAGTAGAGGCTCATATAACGCCACTATCTCCTCCCACGCAATCGAACCATCATCAATAAATACGTCCTCATCAAAAATCCTCTGAACTACAAGGGTCCCCCAAGATCTATCATATGTGACCAGCTCCCCTCGAATTGAAATCCGTAGGATGTGCCACACATCCTCTAGGGTCATTTTCATCTCCCCTTGTGCCAGATGGAAGGTGCACGTCTCACTGTGCCACCGCTCGACTAATGCTGTGATTAGACCGTGATTCATCTGAATCATGGGCATGTGCATCACCTCATACAAACCAGTAGCAGCAATATAATCTATCTCTACCTCTGTCAATCGATCCCGCAACCCCTGTGTCGTAGGATGTCTCTCACGTAACTACAGCACGCCTAGCTCTTCCTACACATAGACATTCATCAATCATCATCAGTTGTTTTGTTTTCAAACTTTCTTAAGTTTAAACCTAGACTATAAACAGATACTTTGATCAAGTATCTTCAGGTCTCAACAGGTAAGCAATCATGGCCACCTAGACTTCAACGGGCATTTATCCTAACAAATGACCTAAGTCTCATCAGGCTGCTATGGTTCAGAACAACTCCCACTTCACATCGCCATCCATCCATCATTGGCATCAGGAGATTTTCTTCATCCAAACTGGGGCATCTCTTTATCCTAAAACAAAAGCACTATTTTACCAACAAAAGTGCTAGTTTTTCAACAATAGCGCCACAACCCTAATAAAAAGCACTCAATAAGCTATCCAATAGCGCTCAAACTACAAATGCACTAAAACAACTACACAGTAGCGCTAATTAAAATCAATAGCACTCAATCAAGCCCTCAATAGTGCTTCTTCCTCAATAGCATCTAAACTTGCATGCAATAGCGCTAAAACATCTCAAAAGCGCTCAAACAATGGGGCTATAGCGCCATTGTGGCACCATAGCACTAGTTAATTGAGCAAAAGCGCCAAAACCATAGTTTCAGCGCTCTTGCTCTAACTCAACTTAGACTCAGTAAAAAGCCTATCAAAAATGCATAAAAGTCCAAAATTTCAATTTACGTATCGTTGGTCCATAGTCGTCTAGCCGCTAGATCAGTCAGACTCGCTCAAATCTATGCTCAGTAATCAGTATCGCTATCTTGACTGCTGCTCGCTCCTCCAAAAAGTCACCATCAGAGCTCTGGTTTCATACTAGTCGCGGTCACAAATGATCCTGTTTCCATCCCTTTCACCCCATTTATACCCTTCGCTATCACCATAACTTCCCCCCGCTCACCACTGTGGTCCCCATGAACTTCCCGAGCCCCCCATTTCTCTATTTTACCCCCATGTTCTTCTATTTTTCACCCATATGGCCAACTCCTTCTCTTTTAACACCTTGCCAATTTTCATTCTTTTTCAAGAGATCGCTTGATTTTTCAAAAAATTTCGACCCATCTCTTGAGGGGGCATACCACCCATTTAATTTACATTTTATGGGGCATTTCTTCACACCAGTTTTTCTTTCTTTGAAATGACGCGATAAACCGCACCGTCACAAAGAGGGGCAAATGTAGTCACACAAATCTGTCCAGCTTAATTAAATAAATATTCGCTATTTATTTGATTAAAAATCCACTAGCCATCAGTTAATTAAATTAATATTTAATTAATTTATTCCCAAACATTCTTCTATTAATTAAATAAATTATTCAATTTATTTTAATTAATTCATTAAACCAAATTCAAATCAATTAAATAAATAAAATCTATTTATTTAATTAAATCCCCCTATTCCTCTTTTAAATAAATTATATAAAAATATTTATTTAGATCATTATCCCCCCCCACTTGCATTTTCCTACAAATGCAACTTGCACACATTTATTTAAATAAATGAATTTTTACTTTTAATAAAATCATATTTTCCCCTCACCCACCAAATCCACTTCCAAAATCTAAATCCCCTTCTAGATTCTTCTAACCCCTTCCTAATTAGCCTAATCCATTCCCTAATTATTGTCACATTCCTAAGCAAAATGGAGTCACTTCTCAAAGACTTCAAAAGTCTTTGAAAAGCATTTAATGCTCTGTGTGTTCAACAAATTAACCCTCAAAGTCTTCCAAGACCACTAATGGCTCTTACATGACCATTTATGGCTCTTACATAACCATTTGTGGTTATTTCAAACTTGTCTCCCCAAACATTTATTGTTTTGACCATATTCATCCTTTTCACATTTGCACAAGAGTTTATCCATTGGATAAAAGCTTTATTCTTTGAATAAAGAGTTTATTCATTCAACTAACCTTGACTTTAACTCCCAAGGTCACATCAAGTATTTAATGCTTATTCCGTCCCCTCTCAACCTATCTCACATTGACACTTATCATCTTGGGATTGGGTTGAAAGCCCTCACATGGATTTGAAATCATTCAATCCTGACCCTTGTTGAGATTACTCAATCTCAACCATCCATTGCTCCATTTTTCCTATAAATAGAGCCCATTTCTTCATAATCCAGATCCTGAAAACTTGTATGCATTTAACCTATAGGCATTTTAGAGAGCATTTATCATAGCAAACTCATGTATTGTCATTTTGGTTAAAATAAATCATTTTAGCATCAGTAGCTTAATATTAGGTTTTCATTTTACATTTAGAGCAAAATACTCAAATCTCAATCCTCCATAAGCATCCATAGTGCAAAAAGTTGCTGAGAGCTACACTATTTTGGAACTTGGAGAGGAGAGGAACAAGGGAGAAGGAGCTAAGAGCATGTTAGGAGGTATTTGGAGATGCCTCATCATATTTGCTTCTTTAGTTAAATATGTTTTTATGTTTTTAGTATCTCTCTTCATATGCCTGTTTAGATTAGTTTTTGATTGATTAACACTAATGGTTTCTTGTGTGTGTGTTATTTATCTTAGACTAACCTTGTACATTTAGCACGGCATCACCATCAATGCCAAAGGGGGAGATTATTGGCATATGTGTAGACTATGTTGACATGATGATATTGTATGCTGTCATTGATGTCAATATGATGAAGAGTGAACTAGTATACTAAAGTAAACACTTCCAAGTGAACCGGTTTATGTGAAAAATTGAAGCGGTATGTTTGTCCAAGTGAACCGGTATGTTGGAATGTGAACTGGTATATGGAATGTTTTGTATCAAGGTTTCATATGGTATGACTACTGGTTGGTAGTCTTAGCTCCAGGGTTTTCGGTTGAAGTATTCTATTCCCATGTGATTCAACCAATGATATTGTGTGATGTGTTAGCATTGTTATGAAGAATAGATTGTGTTGCCACGTCAGCCTTGTGCGCGTGAAGGATCTTGCATGAAGGAGATTGATCCTATCTACCTCAGGAATGTGTGAAGTCTCTGTAAATGGTGGAGAACACGTGATGGGTTATCAGCCTCTAAGAAGCAGTGAAGAACAAATGATGGAGAACGTCTTGAGATCTGTTCAAGACCGTTGTATTCAAAACAAAGTGTTTGATGGTCAGGATTGAACCAACTTAATTGCTCAACCTAAATGTTTAGGGTTTAGGGTTTATGCTACCGACCTATCTGTTTCCTATAAGGTTGATATTATTCTTCATGATGAAGTTGTTGGCAAATTTTGTGCATGTATTTAAGTGCAAAGATACATGATTCTTGCCAGACCAGATATCAAAATAGATACCTGCAGAGTGTGAGTGCAGAAGGAAGGAACTGAAGCGGATCTGCATTGGCATTGAGTGTTGTTACTAGATCATTGTAATACCTGTTGACCTCTAACCACTTCAATAGTTGGAAAATCCCGTAATGGGGTAGCTTTAACTGGCTTGTTGTAAATCCTTTAACAGGGTGACTCAAAATCATTGAGTTCTAAAAATCCTCTAACAAGGTAACCTTTAACCAGGTTTAACCCTTAACTGGGTATGTTAGCCATCCCTTAGCCGAGTGATCCCTAGCAGGATCAATTCCTAATAGAACCTATTGTAAAGTCTTTAACCGGACTAGGCTCCTAATAGAGCGAACTTCAAAAGGGTTCATAGAACAGCTTGTGGGTATTCATCCCCATTGTGGTTTTTCCCAGTTGGGTTTCCACATGAAAAATATGTGTGTTATGTGTGATGCTTTTCATATGATGCTTTGTTATTCTTTGTTAAGTGGTAAAGTATGTTGAACCTATAAGTCTTTGCATTTTTGTTAAAGTATTACTAGTGTATGCATATGGGTGAAGTGGAAATAAGATGTTAGATTGTGTGGAAAGCTGAGTTACTAGTTTATTCTTTTATTGTGTGTAACTGGTAGTAATCTGGTTTAGCCCGATGTTATTGCTCGTCAGTCAAAGTGCAGGGTTCTCAATCAAACTGGTTTAAGGAAAAGTGTTTTTATCAGTACTGATTCACCCCCCCTCTCAGTATCGGTTGGGTACTAATTGTTCATCATTGATTCATCACAAACCATAGTCTTAATCATAATGCCATATTGTTGAATGGTCTCACCTTCAACCATCCTCATATTCTCAAATTTATCTCTAAGGCTCTCTTCCTTAGCTTGCTTTACATGCTCATCACCACCATAGATGTTTTCTAGTGCATCCCATACATCCTTAGGTGTGTCCTTATCTTATACATCAAAAAACTCAATATCTTATAGGCTGTTGATAAGGGCTTCCATGACTTGCCCATTTTCCTTGATTTCCCTCTTCTGATCATCAGTCGGAGTGCTAGGGAGAGTAACATAAGCATTCTCAATATAGCTCTAGTGCTGAGAACCCATACTCTTGATGTAAATCTTCATTTTTTCCTTACATATCTTAAAGTTATCTCTATTGAAATTAGGACCTTCCCTCTTCATCATTACAGTAGGATCTTTTACCTCAAGCGGTTAAGCTTATATCACCAAGGACCTAGAGGTGCTCTGATACCAATTTATGAATAATGATGAACAACAGATACCCCAACCAGTAATGAGAGGGGGGGGTGAATTTTTTGGGACTCATTAAATTTGAGTCAATTTTTGAGCCCCATTTCAAAATTTTGATGTTGCATTTTCGGAAAGACACCTAATCTTGTTCAGGTGGCCTAGTTAGAGAGACGATAAAATGGGGCCAGGTATTTTTCAAAGAATAAGGCTTGGGAAATGTGTCCTATAGCTTTCATTTGGTTAATAAGGTGTTGTGAAACTTTTAGAATTCAGTTTGGATCAATTTATGAGGTACCCATTTCAAGGGGTGAGTTGAAAGTGCATTTTAGGAACATATGCAGATTTTACTAAGTAGCCTACTTTGGGTGTTTATATATTTTTCCCTGTTGATTGCCATGGAAAAATTCAAAATGGATTCAATTATATGCATAAATTTAAGTCAACATGCAAATTTTCAAGTCCTCATGAATCCATTTTCTTAGTTTACAAAGCTCGATCCATTTGCAGTTTGTATGGTTTGACAAGTCCCTGTTTCAGGACCTAGTCGGAGCCCTGTTTTGCATAGGTGTAAAAGTTGTCTCAGTGAGTGTCATGCCAGAATGTTTGTTCTAGGATATTTTTGATATAAAAGATGAGCTATGTTTCAAATTTTAAGCTCTTGCCAATCCATTTGATTGGTTTTCAAAAGGGTTTCTTGAGCCATCTGTTTCAGTGATCCATACTTTCATTATCGTATCAGTTAAAGTAGCTATTTTCAGGAGCTCATTATTCGCATCCAGTCATCCTTTTGGTCAAAATGAGAATTCAAATATTTTATATGTAATATAAGGTATCTATGCCTCATATTTGAGGGTCTACGGAGATCATTTGATATTTTTAAGAAAGGCATCATGAGTTGCCTACGCATTGACTTCATCGGGTCCGCAGTGTCGACAAAGCCAGTTGGTTATTTTTGACAATTAATATCTCTTCACTCGGGATTCATCTTGATAAAAATATTTTTAGATTTCATGCTTGTATATCAAAGTACACGCCTGTTAGATGGCAAAGTCCAGAAAGGTGTTTTGACTAGTTTGGAAATTACGTCTTCGCGATTAAATGCGAAAAATGTGGTGCAGGTGCCTGAATGTTGCAAAATTTAGTTTGATGATCCAAAAATGGTGTCGATCGATTCTAGAGGTATGTTTAAGGTGCCCGAGGTATTTCAAAGGTTAGTTGAATGAAAATGAAAAAAAATTTAGTCGGACCCACTTTGGGGCCCGACTTGACTTGCCACTTCATGTGTCTTCCAAGCAAAGTTTAAATTGTTATTTTGCAATCATATGTTTATATGATTTAACTATGAAGGAATGAAATTTATATCATTGAAAAGCAGAGATTTGTGGAGTTTTGGATAAGTGTTCAACGGCATTTTTAAAGATGCAATGTTACCCAAAGGCAAATTGGAAGGTGAAGAACATGGCTGGTTGAAAAGGTTTTATAAACTTTTAGGCATTTGCAATTGCATTGCAATGTCTTCCCTGCTAATGGTGAAGGAAATTTGATGAATTTCCAAATCAAATGTAATTTGTGGTGTAAATCAAATTTCAATACCCTCTGCCAGTCATCCTCCTTTGCTAGCCTTGCTAGTGAAGAGGCATTTTGTAATTTCAAATGCCAGGTAGACCACATTAAAAAATCAGTCATCAGACTTTAATAAAGTAAATGACAAATCTTCCAACCAAATGCATTGGCAGGCATAATGCCTAGCCAGGTCCTCCCTCTCTGCTATAGCATGGTGAGTAGACTGCAAAGACTTTCAGCAAATGCTATGTGGGGGTTTTCAGACTTTATCAAATGAAAATACCAGCAGCTCGTGCCTCCTCCCTTGTCCAACGTGGGGGTTTTCAAACTTCAGAAAATGCAGAAACATTTCAAAAAATACAATGGCAGGTGTCTCTCCATCTCATGTGGCATGTTTGAAGCTGCATAAACTTTGAAGTAAATGCAAATGGCAAGTGCACATTGGAAGCAATCTTCCTTTGCGTGGAGTGGTGGTTGAAGGGGTTGCAAAAACTTTTAGCCAATGCAAACACTTGTTGGCCTCCTCCTTGCGTGCAAGCTGAAGATGGAGTATGGTGTGGGAAAAGACAATGAAACTCCCAAGAAAATACAATTTAGCAAAAAACCAATGTTCCCTCCCTACCTATGGTGTGGCAGTTGGGTGTATTGCCAAATTCAACGCAGCAGAGCATGGAGAGGGCATTGAAAACTTCAGAAACTTCTAGGCAACTACAAGGGGTTATGTGAGGGAAATTTTTTTGAAAAGGTTTTATAACTTCTACAAGTGTTCTCCTATGCAACACGTGAGGTGTAGATTAATAAATATCCCCTTGCACAGAGCTTTGGGTGAAGGAAGGCATTTTTAAAAAAAATTGTGGCAAATGCAAATGCCAAACATCCTCTCATGTAGCATGTAGCTGGTGTTTAGAGAAGGGCATTTAAATTCCAAGCAAATGGATGATGTAATGCTAGTCCTCCCTTGATGTGTGGTTTAAAAGAAGAATGCAATGGAAGCTATAGCAATCCAACATTCCCCTCACGTGCTCTCATCCTTTGTGGCTATGGGTTAAGGTGTTTCAAACTTTTAAACCAAATATAATTTGAAAACTCACGACCCTTCCAATGCATTCCCTTGCGCAGTTCATGATGATGAAGGTATTTGTCAAAAAATGTTTGAGTAAAGGTAAAAACGCCATGAAAGACCTAGGAAAACTCTTCAAAATGTAGTACCAGGCATAAGATTTTAGTCCCACATTGGCTGGGTGGTGTAATTTTTTGATATTTATATGCAAAGCTCCACACAAGTATAGTATCAAAAGCTTGAGGCTTTTGACAAATGGTGCCGGTTGGCTGCCCAAGTGGACCCCACGCACGTGGGCATGCATCTCGAGGTGACTACAGAGGCTGACAAGTGGCGACCAGGTGGACCCCATGCAGGCACAGATCCCAAGGTAGACAAGTTTTGTAGAGAAAAGGTGAGTTAAAAATCGAGCAAGTTGCTGAAGATCTACGGTGTGCATGGGTTCACGAAGGAAAGGTGCACATTGGTTAAACCCTATGAAATGGCAAAAAGCATGTGCTGAAAGCAAAGATTAAAGACTCTGCAGGTTCAAGATGATCCAATGGTCGGTGTGACTTTGTGACTCAAAGATGCAAGCTCATTAGCCATCGCAAAATAGCAAAAGATAGGTGGCAGGTCCAGGTGGAGGTCCAGCTCGCAGGTCCCGCTGAGGTGGCACTGAGGTGGTGATGAGGTGGCCAACAAGCAAGAAGACAGGTGGCATATATGTGGCAATGATGAGGCAGTGAGGTGGTAGATTGATGAGGTGTCATCCAAGGTGGCACCCAATGGACCCTATCAGTGAATCAGAGACTGCCACGTGGTGGGGCGTCAGGCCAAAAATCAGAGAAAAATGGATGAAAAATTAAATTTAAATATATAGTTGAAAACTATATAAAAAATTGAAAAATTTAAATGATGTGCACATAAAGTGGATTAGTTTGCCCAGAGGTCCATTTTTGGTCAAATAGGCAAGTATTATATATCGCCAGAAAGCTCTCGGGATGAGGAATACAATTATGGAGTTAGTTTCAACAAATATAGGATATTTTGAGAGAAATTTCCATAGGAAAGATGAAGGAAGTGAAATTCAGTTAGAAGAAAAGACACTTGGCAAATTCTGATGAATTCTGATATTTTTCCCTCCTCTTCTTATTCCCATTTTCTTCTCTATTGTAAGGGTTCCATAATTTTGGAGGAACTTCTCTAGATTTCATGGCTTCTAGTTCTGAATTGCTTGACCCAGATGTGTACAATTCTATGGATCTTTTTAGGGTATAGAAGTTACAGTGCAGTGTTGTAGATGTGTTTTCTAGTTCCAGGTCTTACTTGTGTTAGGCATGAGTAAATTCCACACAGTATTGTCTCTAGGCATGTATTTCATTGTTATGAATTGAATCCTTAAGGAGGATGAAATTTGTCAATTTCAAGGAGATTATTGTGGCTGTTTGTAGGTATCCTTCAATGAAGGTTTTAAATTATGTAGTCAGTCATAAATGATGAAATATGTATCCAGATTTGTTAATTTTGTGAATGAATAAATAATGCATTAGTATAAGGTATTGATGCATGAATATCTTATTTAAGGAAAACAAACTTGCAGCTATGATTTATATTTGCAGTTTTGTGTGTGACTCTGTTACTTAATGAACAAGGCACTGGTCTTGCAAATTTGGGGATAGTTTCAGATACACAATTTTCAAGACAAATCTATTTCCCTTTATGTTAGGGGTTTGTGTTGTATCCTTCCCAAGCTTTGTTTCACCCATTATTTGTACAAGATCTAGCCAATCTGTATGTGTTACCTAATTTTTTGGGCTTGTGGAATGGTTTGTCTACTTTATTGATGTTGTTGTGGTAAGTAAATGAGTTTGATTCAGTGCATCAAAAGGGTGTCCCCCCTAGGTCTAGCAGAACCTGAAGTGCAAGAGGATCAATTAGGGTCCTATGTTATGTTGTCCAAGCCCAGAGGTTCTTCATAGATCAATTGCAGGTGTACTTGGGTTAACTGGATTTGGTGACCAATAGAATCAATACAGGAAAAAACTCACTCAACAACTTATCTAGCTAAACCAATACCAACTGGTTGTCACCATTACTGAACTTAACCATGGCAATACTAGTTAAACATAGTAAGACATCAGATACCATAAACTGATAAGTCTAAACACTTCAAATATGAGCAATACTTGATATCAACTTCACCCATAAACATATGCATATGGTATACTAGTAATACCATAACCTATTAACTATGCATGTATAATCTTTCAACCAAATACTTCATAAACATCACATGAAAAATGCATAACACATAACACACAAATTTTTCATGTGGAAAACCAAATGGGAAAAACCACAGTGGGGATGAATACCCACAAGCTTGTTTTTGAACTCTTTTGAAGCTCGCCCTATTAAGAGCCTAGTCCAGTTAAAGACTTTATAATAAGGTTCTACTAGGAACCGTTCCTATTATAAATCACTCGGTTAAGGGATGGCTATATACGTTGTTAAAGGTTGAAACCCTATTAGAGGTTACCTCGCTAAAGGATTTGAAGAACTCAATGATCTTGAGTCACTTGGTTACAGGTTTTACAACAAGCATGTTAAAGCTACCCGGTAAAGGGATTTCCCAATTGTTGAAATGATTAGAAGACAACAGGTAAAACTTCTGATCAGATAATAGCACTACATGCCAAGGCATATCCTTTTCATTTCCTCTACTCTACAATCACACTCTGTAGTTTTCCTCTTGCTCGTCTAACAAGTATCTCATCACTTGGATACACACAATATTTTCCAACAACTTTACAATAACAAACATCATCGACCTTATAGACAATAGTCAGGTCGGTAGCATAAACCCTAAACCCTAAGTATCTTCGGTTTACAACACAAGTGGTCCATTCCTGATCATTCAAACACATTGCATAGAGTATTACAATCTCAAACAGATCACAAGACAATCTGTATCATTCATTCATCACCACACATGGGATTCAGTAACCAATCACACTTTCCTCTCATATTACTAAGAAGAATGATCATTCCTGAGGTAGACTTCAAATGCAATCAATCTTCTCATACCTCAATCCTTCACATGCACAAAGCTGACGTGGCACCTCGATCTCATTCACATCTCTTTTCTAACCCATCACAGAGTATCACTAGTTGCATCGCACAAGCTGGATCGCCAAACCGATAACCATAGAGCTGAGACTACCAACTGGTAGTCACACTTACTAAAACCCTGACACCAGTTCACTACATCTCTTCATGTCTCTTCATACCAGCTCACCAAATTCTTTCAATCTGCATATCAGTTCACTTTACACTTATAGACATCAATGACAACATACATTGTCATCATATCAACATGCTGGTTCATCACATGCCAATGATATCCAACATCAAATGGATGTAAAATGTGTTTTTCTGAATGGTGATCTTGAGGAGGAAGTTTACATTGAATACCCTGATGCATTGTCATTGACTAATGATAAAGATATGGTTTGCAGATTAAGGAAAGCTTTATATGGATTGAAGCAAGCTCCTAGAGCTTGGTATGCTAGATTGGAAAAATATCTTTTGAAGCTTGATTACACTAAAGGTAATGCTGACAGCAACTTATATTTCAAAGTGTCTAATGAAGACGTCTTGCTTATTGAAGTTTTTGTTGATGACATAATTTTTGGAGGAGAAGATGGATTATGTAAAGACTTTGCTAATAAGATGCAAGAAGAATTTGAAATGTTTATGATTGGGGAGATAAAATTCTTTTTAGGTTTGCAGATTTCATAGACTGATAAAGGAATATTCATATGTCAAACAAAGTACTTGAAGGAACTACTAAATAAATTTGGTAGGGAAAACTCTAAACCGGTAAGTACTCCTATGACTACAACTAATAAACTGTCATTGAAGGATGACTTAGATCTTGTTAATCTTATAAGATACAAATTTATGATTGGAGGTTTACTGTATTTGACACAAACAGGACTTGATATAATGAATGTAGTGTGTATTGTTTCAAGATTTCACAGTAATCCTAGAGAAAATCATGAATAAGCAGTGAAAAGGATTTTCTGGTATCTCAAAGGCACAAAAAATCTTGGCTTATGGTATCCTAAAGATGAAATTTTTGATTTATGTGCATACACAGATGCTAATTGGGCAGGAGATGTAGATGACAGAAAGAGCACCATCGACGGGGCATTCTTTCTTGGTAGCAGATTGATTTCATGGTTGAGAAAGAAACAAACTTGTACATCATTATCAACAGCAGAATCAGAATATGTTGCAGTAGCAACTAATTGTGCTCAGGTATTATGGATTAAGCAAATGTTGAAGGACATAAAGGTAAAATGCAAAGAACCCATAATCATTTACTATGATAATTCAACAGCGATTGATATATCTAAGAATCCAATATTCCACTCTAAAAATAAACATGTTTCTATCAAATATAATATTTTGAAAGAGAATGTTGAAGCAAAAGAAGTGAGATTGGTTTATGTGAATACTAAAGATCAGATTGCAGAAATCTTTACTAAGCCTTTACCTAAGGAAACTTTTGAATATCTCAGAGAGAAGCTTGGGGTTATACCCTCACCGGTAGAGACTTAGATAGTTGATGCTTGGCATCAAACCAATAGAATTTACAGAGAAACCTTTTTCTGGCTTTGATGGAGGAGAGCTACTTCTCAAGGGGAGTAGTTGGAGAAGTTGGTTATTGTAACTAATTTTATGAGTTGGTTGTATCTAGTATTTGTATTGCTTTGGCATTTGATGTCAAAGGGGGAGAGATATCTATGGAAAAACAACATTATCCTTTGAGGAGAGATTATTCATTCAGGGAGAGATATATACTCTCTCACATTTGTATTTTTTTGGTATTGATCTATTCTGGAGATTGTTGGTTTTTGGTTTTTTGGCATTCTATTTTGACACTTAGATGTTTTTTCCATCTTTGTGTTGTCATCAATGCCAAAGGGGGAGATTGTTGGTATTATGGATGTTTTGAATTAGTTTTGTCATTAATTTCAACACTTATTAGCACTTATCCTTCTGGAGATCCTTGATTATGTTGAACTGGCACATTATGTTCACCGACAAGTTCAGTGACTTATGCACAGTCACCAATATTTGGTTCACCGGTAGGTTATATTGTTCACCAACATTGAGGATGACTTGTTATCATTTGGAGATCACTTGGTTATGGTGAAGACATGGTTTGGACACTTAGTTTTGGTATTTTGATTATTGTTCTAATCGGGTTGACATATTTGTTGTTATCAATAAATTGGTCTAGGTTATGGATTGCCATGCATTATCTATTCCAGATCAGCACGAAACGTTATGGAGATGATTTAATCAATTGGTATTGTTGTAATTTCATTGAGCTGACATGATGCATTGCATCTTGACTTATTTGTAATTGATTTAATTATAAGATTCTTTGTGAGCCGATCTACACATTTGGTCTTAGGTCTTGGTATACATGTAAGATCTCAATTGTGAGATGTAAGGTGTGGTATGTAAGGTTATGCTATTGTAACATGGTATATGTGAATATAGAAGATCATATGAGCAGACCATAGAGAAGGTGATTATCAAAGATTAACTGGTACTGAATCCAAAATTTGATATGATACTTTGAGCAGTACATTATCATTGGATTTTATTATCCAATTGTAGTTAGTGTGACTCTTATTTTGTGATTGAGCAGTAAGCTCTAGGTGGTTGGCCTTTTTGCTTGTGCAGAACCCATTTGTACACACATACTATCTATAGTAGTATCATCTGATTGTGGGTAAGTTTTCCCATTGTGGTTTTTACCCTTACAAGGTTTCCACATACAAATATTTGTGGTATGTGTTGTGGATGTTGTTTCTCTTTCTATTTCATGCATTAAGTTTCACTGATATTAAAATTAAATATTAATCTATTAACCGACATCTTTGGTTTATCGGTATTATGTATCAAGTTTGATTAAGTTATATTTGGGTTGAAATTAATAAACAACTGATTCAACCCCCCCCCTCTCAATTGCCTCCGGGTCCTAACATATGACACTACATTTAGCCCCCACTTTAGTGGGAGTATAGCTTATGCCACTACTACCAGTAAAGTAGAAGAAAAGAGAGAGATGAAGATGGGAGATGTGGAGCCAAACCACAAGGAGTGTAAGACATCACTAATATTGAGGAGAAAAAAACCTCAAATATTAGGGTCTTAACTCACACCAACATATGCAAGAGCACATAAAACAAAAAAGGCACAAGACACAAAAAAAAAAGATAAAGTGAAAAAAGACACATGACAAGAACAATACACAAGATGATAAACTAACTAGATGAAGAGATCTCGAGATCAGATGTCTCAACAACTAATTAGGACATAGAGACCAATGCCATAACATAAAAATGATCGATCACATAAAAGAGAAAAGATGACATCATCCATAAACTATCAATAGTAAAACTATGAGTTCGTGAGAGGAAGAAGAGAGAGAACATGAATACACACTTTTCTGATCCATGAGAAGAAAAGCGAAGAAGAAAGAAACCATGGATGTCTAGCCCCTAAAAATAGGTGATCCATGGAAAGAAGGACATGGAAAATCTCTCCCCTAGAGCTTGCCTAGGTGATCCATATAAAGAGAGAGAGTGAGATCTCCATTAGTTCCACTCAACCTCATGTGCGTGTGTGCAAGTGAGGTTTGAAGCGCCTCATAGGAGTCTGTTCTCAAGTATGATACGACCTGTATAGAATGTATAGTACAAGTTTCAAGAAAGGTGTGATATCTCACTCTAAGAGTCTTTGCTCTGGTTCTAAGAATAATCACCTTGCATAAGAGAAAAGTAGCGTCATCTCGCTCTAAGAGGTTTCCCCTTGGTTCCAAGAATATCTCATTGTACAAGAAACATGACAACATCTTTTTCTAGGAGGCTTCCCTCTAGTTCCAAGAATGACCCACTATACAAAAAGTGATGACATCTTGATCTAAGAGGTTTCCCTCTAGTTCAAAGAATTTCCCACTATTCAATGCATGATAAAAGTATGGTACAAAGGAGCAATGTGGGTGCCCCCCCTTAAGATGCCAACATAGACTAATGTTGATATCTTAAGGAAAGTATAACGAGGATACATACGTTTGTCACAAAGAAGATATCCACTATGAAACAATGTCATAAATCCAAGAAAGATGGGGAATACTCTTCAAGAAAGGATAAGATAGTTGAAAAGAGATATCTTGTTGTAAGTGTAAAGGTGATCCTTGGAGGAGAAGAGATCTTTGTTAAAAAAGACATCCACCCCCAAGAGGTGTTTTCTTAGACAAATATAACATCTTCTAGAACAATAAAAGGAAAGAACAAGAATGCAATCCTTCCTCTTTTTTCTAGGTGAAAGGGATTCTTGATGAGGGATGGCTCACTTTTAGCCCCCAGAGGGATGGGTGAATTTATCATAGATGTACATTAACAAGTGTAAAAGAGGTCGTAATCAAGGATTAACACTTCTTGTATAAGAGAGAATCCTTAAGTCAATAACCAACAATTCTACACAAGGAATGACATCAAGTAATAAAACTCACACCATCCACTTAATAGGAAAAAGTGGATCCCCAGAGAAAGAAAGAAGGATCATTGCCCTCCAAGTTAAGGGACAATGAGAAGAGCTTACACAATCTACTAGAGAGAGATTAAATATAAGCAGATGCGCAATGACCTTACATGAACATATGCAAGAAAAGACATTAGTGAATGTAAATACACATCTCAAGAAGTGGTAATATTTGAAAAGAAGAGAGAAAAAGAATCATACATTCCCCAAGGGGGATTTAGTCATAAAAGAATACCATTGTAAGAAATGATAATCACATATGAAAATGCATCCCTTAAAGGAAATAATGAAATAAGAGAAAGAAGCAAAAATCCTTGCCCCCCAAGTGAGGAGAAAAAGGAGAAATATTACACATTTTTAGATGGTAATTAGTTTCAAGTTATATGTCATCCTAGTGGAACAAAATCCTCTCAAGGAAAGGATACATACTTCTCAAGAGATCATTCCCTGCTAAGGGGAGTATCATACTTGTGAATAATCGAAACCATAGAAGATGTAAGATTTCCAAGAGAATGAAAGAAAGAGAAGAAGTGCAGTATTCATTAAAGATGCCCCTCTCCAAGCAGAGAGGAAAACCAAAAAACAATTATATGCTCACATAGGAATAACCCTATGCAAGAAAAGAGATCTAGTAATGAATAATGTTCCAAGATAGAGATAGATGAATTGAAAAGAAGAAGAAAACTGGACTTCATGTTGCTGCCCCAAAGTATGTTAAAGTAAAACAATACCACCACTAATAATAAAGAGCCCTCGATAAATGGGATAATTATGTCATAGAGTGAAGAGAAACATGAAGGGAAAGGAAGTCCTAAGGCATGATGTTTTTACCAAGAAAGACAACTAGATCTTTTGTGAGACAAATGTGTGGAAGATCATATTGTAATTGAACAGATTTCTTAAATGCATAACATTTTCCAATAGAATGTGAATATAAATCACGAAAAATGCAATATTCAATACCTTTCACTTGCTTAATATTTTTGTTTTTATTTTGAGGAAATAAAATGTTCTTGTCATACTTCAATTTCTAATATATTCTTGTAGCTAATTTGTCAGGATGGTAAATATCATCTTCTCATGAAGAAGAGGGTTTGTTAGAAGAAGGAGTTTCATTATCCACAATTCTAATTTTTCCACTTTCTATTTCATCTTGAATAGATTTTTGAAAATTAGGGTAATCACCAGCATTATGGTCATGAGTTTACTGAAATGAACAAAAAGGACACTTTGAAGAAGAAGCATTCTTTTTTTTGTCACTCAGGGTATCCCTTCGACTCAGCCCAGCGACACTGGTTTCCCATTATGGGCCAAGCTAAGGTAAGACTAGTCCCTAGAGATGAACTAAGTAGCCCATCAGCCAAGCCCATCAGTTGAATCTAAGCCTCAGAGTCGAACCCAAGACCAATGGGGAGCAAACCCACAATCCAAGCCAACTCTGCTACTTGTCTAGGCTTGAAGAAGAAGCATTCTTGCAGGCTCTCTTGATTTGTTATTTTTGAAGGTAATCTTTAAAGTTTTAAAGTCTAAGGAATTCATCCATAGAAATAGGGGTACCACTTCCTAGGCTTCTTGTAGTAGTTTGTGTAGGAGGATTTAGAGGGACAAAAATTCCATGCTCAAATTTCCCAATTCATTGTCCTTTAAAACCTTGTTTTGTAATTATACGAAAGCCACGACTCTAATAATGTTGTAATTGACTAGGTGGAGGAACAAGATCATGGATTTCTTTGAAATATAATGTAGAAAGGATTTATAGATGAAGGAGGAGTATTACGTTGAATGAGAATCTCTTTGCCTTTATCAAGCTTATCCTTTTTGGAAGATTGGGGAGGAATATCTTCATCATATTAAAGATCATTTTTAGTGATTTCTATGCGAGGAGAAAGGTCATGAATAAAATGCATGACATCATCCTCTCTACATAGACTTTGATGTTGAAGATAGGTCCTAGGAGAATAAGGAGGATCTAAAGATGTAAGATTGTTGATATTGTCATATTGCCCGCCTTTCTCAAGGGTATGTGTAGAAGAAGAAGATGGATCCAAATTACTTTCCAATGCTTTCTCTCTTGTAGAAAGATCATTGGGTAAAGCATTAAATCTCATTTATCTCACACAAGATACCCTAGGAGAGGTACAAGGGTTAGGATCTCTAGGTTTAGGATCTACAAAAGCTTTAAAGTGATTAACATAAGAAATGCATTTTGTTAACAACATCACCATAATGCAACATAAATGATACATGAAAGCTCTGAGATATAATAATTTGGAAATCCTAACAATGTAATATGACCAAGTGCTATGAAGAAAGAGAAGCAAGAGGAAATGGAAGAATATGACCAAGTGCTATGATAAATATATGCAAAATTTAATGTGATCACATGTGAAAGAGCAAGTAAATCCAATTTATTAAATACCATTAAAAGTCTCTTAAGTGAAATCTAAAGTTGCTAGAAAAGCAAATCTAAAATTAGGACCTTTTTATGAAAATTAATTTTAAGATGTGAATTTGATGAATTTTGAATTTGTGTTTGACCTTAGAGAGTGTTAAAATTGATAGAGTACATTGATTTTTTGGATCTAAGCAAAAAAATAAAGTCAATTCTGTCCCCTGAAATTTCGGGAAAAAAGTCGAGGACAGTGGCAGGAACGCACATGGTCTGACCAAGTTTTTTTGAAATTTCAAGAATGATAGAGATTATGATTTTAATGCAGAATCCAAAAAACCAGTCAATTAGGAGATGTCTAGATCAGTCAAAATTGCAATCAAAGGTCGAAAATAGAAGGATCTAATAAATTAAGGTTTTATGATTTAACCATTAAATTTTCAGAATAAGGAGACAGATTTGAATTGCAATTTTGAAATAGAAATCAGATCTGAAACAAGCAACTGAAATTTTACACCTCACAAGCTTAATTTTTTCAAAATGAAAAATTAGGGTTTTTATGCAATTAACCTCTAAAATTTGCAAATAGATCAAACTTGAAAATGGAAATTTTAAATTCAAATTGCAATTAATTAGATCTAAGAATAAGAAATTAGAATTAATGTGTAAGATGTCAAGTTCACCAAAATGTAAAGTGTAAAATTGGATCCTAGTGACTCCCCACCTAGAAAAGAGAAAGGAAGCCACTAGGATGATTTTGACTTGGGAGGAACTTTACATTCAAAAGAGGAGTTGAATCCACTAGATCCAAATCCGAGGGAAACAAGGATGTGAATTCTAAGTGGATTGCAAGTGGTTGAAGTGTGATTTACCCTCTTTTGTAAATGAGAAAGTTGACTTGTTGACTATGTGGAAAAGAGAGAGGAAATAAGTGAAATGAGGTGCTACTAGTTCGGGATCGCGTTGTAACTTTGGATCTAAGCTAATTAAATTGACTCGGATCCATCCTATAAATTTGGAGAAAATTCATCGAGACCGTGGCAGGAATGTACTTGGTTCGCCACAAAATTCACGAAATGAAAAGGGTTCTTCTGTCTCTACAAATGAAGCCCAAACCTACAATTACAACTGTGTACCGACAACCTACACACATAAAGAGAAAAAAAGGGGGTTGTGTATAAGGGTTTTCCTTAGTCAAACCCCAGATGAGGAATCAACCTAGAAACAAAGTAATTGAAAATGCTTGAATGTAAACAATGGAGATGTATACCTTGTAGATCTGCAACTTGTTGATGATGATTGTTTTGAGTCTTGAATGTAACCACAAATGTTGTATCAAATGGTGTGTATCATGACAAAACCCTAATACACACACACATGCTTTCAAATGAATGTTGTAATGTTGCTCCAATGGATGAATGGAGAAGACTTGAATGATTGATGATGACCATGAAATCTTGTATCTTCTCCTTATGCTCTCTATCTCTTATCATCTGCTATCCTTCTATGCACTATTCATCTATCCATGAATGAGGGAATTGAATTCCCTTTTATACATGCCCAAGGATTAAATTTCAATCATTAAAGGCCGACAAAGAGGAATAACAAACCTTGAAGATAAGAAGTGCATAGGAGATTGGGCAACCCACACATAGGACCACCCTAGGAGGTGGGGACAGGGATGCCATGCCCCTGTCCTGCCCTATTTTGAGGCCCAGGCGGGGTCTACAGAAAATACAAGACATGAAGGAGAAAGAGAAAGGGGTTGGAAATACATAAATAGGTACCAGTTATAGAAGGAAATGTCATCGCCAAGGTGAGGACCCCAAATATGGTTAGAATTATAGGTGTCGCAATTTTATGACACTACAGTATGTATACATGCACACAAGTTTGGGTGTGGGTGTGTTTGTAGGTGTAGGTGTATGTGTCTATGTATTTCTATGAGTAGGAGGATTTATTTTTTAATAAGTAATGCATTGACTATAATCTTTTTTATAGTTTATATGTAAGGGTAATGAGAAAATGATTTTTTTTCTAATTTAATAGGTATATGTGCATTTTTTTTTAAAACATTGTTCTAATGTTTTGATTTTAAATCTTTTCAAACAATCAATAAACTACAAAATAAAAAAATTATAATAATAGATATTTTAATTTTTTAAATTATAAATACAAAACAAAAATAGTGAAAAAAATGAACCTACTTGGAAAACTGGGCACTAGGAATAAGCTCCTTAGGTAGTTTGGTTGAACTCCCAAAGCTTCTCAAGGTGCAAATGACAGGGGTCGGCCAAATTTTTGGTTTATAAAGCCAATAGTCCAACCGCACTCCTACAACCACAAAGGCACAAGATAGGCATCACACAGCTCCACACAACACCACATGGCCCCAGAGTAGTCAGGGCTAGACTACCCCTTGTTGGCCCAAAGTGTGACATAGGTTTGTGCTCCCCCCTCCCCCACTTAAGTGCAACTTAGGGAGAAATATGCATCAGATGCAATTAGGAATGAAAATGTAATAAGAGATGCATTATGTGAGGCCCTACCCCGAGACATCATAGCATTTCATTTATTTTCATGTTGGGCCTATTATTGATACTATATTTTGAATCCATTATGGACATAGATTCTATATGATCCAGTGATTTGATAACATTGATACGATTATGTCATTTATTTTGATTTGCAGAGATTTATTTTGATGCTAGAAATTACGGATGCATGCTTTATAAATGATTAAAATTCATGATGATTATGATGATACCATTTACTAGATTATTTAATGTCGATTTTATTGGATAATTGGAAACTTGATTATTATAATTAAAAGTGTATGCAAATGTTTGAATTGTATTCTTTTTCATATGATAATATTATATGTGATTTTGGAATTACTAATGTGAAAAGGGAGATGTGCAGGAAAACTGATCCATGTGACCATGGAAACTATTCGGAGAATCAAGCCTAAACCTATGTGCATTTGTGAAGCCAAGGGTTGTCTATTTGGAGAGACAACACCTCATTTGTAAATGTGTTTTAATTTGTAAATGTTTATGCTTGGACGTATGTTTAATTTGAAAATTGTTTAATTTATTAATTCCAAAAAAGGAACATTTCCATGTGTATTTAAGTGATGTGTGATTTTGTGGTGTCACTTGACACATGTATTATAAAGTGAGTTGGCAATGACATGTCCCTTGGGAGGAATTTGTTTTACCAATGCATTATTTTCAAATTGTTGGCATATAATGAGCCAACATGTTGATATGATGATAATGTATGTTGTCATTGATGTCAATAACTGTAAGTGAACCGATATGTAGATTGAAAGAAGTTGGTGAACTGGTATGAAGAGGTAAGAAGAGATGTAGTGAACCGGTGTCGGGGTTTCACTAAGTGTGACTACCGGTTAGTAGTCTGGGCTCTAGGGTTTCCAGTTAGGCAATCTTGCTTGTGCGATGCAACCGATGACATTTTGTGATGAATTAGCTAAGAGATGAGGATGAGATTGAGGTGCCACATTAGCTTTGTGCACGTGAAGGATTTCCTTGAGGATCTTGCATGAGAAGATCGACTGCATTAAAATTCTACCTCAGGAATGAACATTCTTCTTGGTGGTATGAGAAGAAAGCGTGATGAGTTACTGATTCCCATGTGTGGTGAAGAATGGACAATGTAGATTATCTTGTGATATATTTGAAATTGTATTGCTCCATGGAAAATGTTTGGACGGTCAAGATTGGATCGCTTGTATTGTAAACCTAAGATTCTTAGGGTTTAGGGTTTATGCTACTGACTTAATTGTTGTCTATAAGGTCAATGATGTCTGTTATTGTAATTTGT
Organism: Cryptomeria japonica; assembly: GCF_030272615.1. Lineage (NCBI taxonomy): Eukaryota > Viridiplantae > Streptophyta > Pinopsida > Cupressales > Cupressaceae > Cryptomeria > Cryptomeria japonica. The sequence goes on from NC_081415.1 coordinate 149,681,444, forward strand.
TGGCAAATGTTGTGTGTGTATCCAAGTGATGAGATACTTGCTAGACTAGTAAGAGAAAACTACAGAGTATTATTGCAAAAGTAGAGGAATTGAAAAGGATATGACTTGGCATGTAGTGTTGTTATCAGATCAGATTTTTTACCTGTCATCTTCTAACCATTTCAATAGTTGGAAAATCCCTTTGCCGGGTAGATTTAACAGGCTTACTATAAATCCTCTAACCAGGTGACTCAAGATCATTGAATTCTTCAAATACTCTAGCAGGGTAACCTTTAACGGGGTATATAGCCATCCCTTAACCAGGTGATCTTTAACAGGATCGGTTCCTAGCAGAACCTTTTTGTAAAGTCTTTAACCAGACTAGGCTCCTAATAGAGTGATCTTCAAAAGAGTTCAAAAACAAGTTTGTGGGTATTCATCCCCATCGTGGTTTTTGCCATTTGGGTTTCCATGTGAAAAATTTGTGTGTCATGTGTTGTGCATTTTTCATGTGATGATTAAGGTTTCCTTGTTTGAGTGATTATGCATGCAGAGCTAATAGGTTATGCTATTACAAGTATACCACATGCATATGTTTATGGGTGAAGTTGTTATCAAGTATTGAATGTATTTGAAGTGTTCAGACTTATCAGTTTATGTTGTCTAAAGTCTTACTATTTTTAACTGGTATTGCCATGGTTAAGTTCAGTGATGAAGACAACCGGTTGGTATTGCTTTAACTTGATAAGTTGTTGAGAAAGTTTTTGTCTATACTAATTCACCCCCCCCTCTCAGTACCAGTTAGGGTATCTGTTGTTCATCATTATTCATCAATTGGTATCAGATCAACTCAAGTTCCTCAGTGATATAAGCTTAACTACTTTAAGTAAAAGATTCGGCCTTAATGATGAAGAGGGAAGGTCCTAAGTTCAATAGAGATAACTTCAAAATATGGAAGGATAGAATGAAGATCTATATCAAGAATTTGGGTGCTCAATACTGGAGCTATGTTGAGAATGCCTATGTGATTCCCACTAGCACTCTAATGATGATCAAAAGAGAGAGATTCAAGAAATTGGGCAAGTCATGGAAGCTTTTATTAGCAGCTTGTCTGATATTGAGTTCATTGATGTACAAGATAAGGACACTCCTAAAGATGTATGGGACACATTGGAAACTATTTATGGCAGTGATGAACATGTAAAGAAAGATAAGGAAGAGAGCCTTAGAGGAAAATTTGAAGACATGAGGATGGTTGAAGGTGAGACCATTCAACAATATGGCATAAGAATCAAGACTATTGTTGGATATATCAAGAGCATTGGTGGAACGATTGATGATGCCACCATTGTTAGTAAAGTCTTGAGATCATTATTACCAATATATGCAATAAGAGTTCCTACTATTCAAGAACTAAGGTCTATTGACAAAACCAAGGTATCCTTAGACTCTATCATTGCAAAGTTAATTGCATATGAGTTGAATAGCTATGATGGTAGTGTTCAGAAGACTAGGTTAGCTTTTAGAGCATCTGTTGTACCAACCAGAAAAGGAAAAGAAATAAGTACCAGTTATGAATCCATGCAAAGTAGAGGTATGGATGATAAAGAAAATTTGAGGGAGTTTGAAGCTCTTCTTTCCAAGAGACTTCTAAAAGGTACTGGAAAATATAGAGGTAAGCTTCCTTTGAAATGTTTTTCTTGCAATAGGATAGGACATATAGTTGTTAATTATTCTAACAATGAGAATAAGGATAAGTCGGAGAGGTTTACAAAGTATAAAGGAGGAAATAGAAGAAATTGTCTTGTTGTAGTGGGTGAAAGTATTACGGTTTAAGAAAAGGAGGATGAAGAAAATGAAGACAAAGTATTTGTAGCTATAAAGGAAGAAGTGTCTAACAAGAAAGCACTTGTCTCTTGCATTGACAACTCTCTAATGAGTGGCTAATTGATAGTGGTTTTTCTCACCACATGACTGGTGATAGGAGAAAGTTTTTGTCTCTAGAAGAATATGATGGAGGTGTTGTCATATTTGGCAACGATGCACCATGCCTGGTGGAAGGTAAAGGATCCATCTCACTAAATGGTAAGAGCACTGCAGAAGATGTCTACTGGGTAGAAGGTCTTAATCATAAGCTATTGAGTGTTGCTCAGTTAAATGATAAAGGACTCATTCTGGTGTGCAAAGGTGGAGTCTGTAGTATAAATAGTAAAAGTGGTGAACTTATTGCCACTAGTAAGCAGACCAAAGGTAACCTATTTTAGTTGAATGCCAAGAAAAATCGGTGTCTAATGGCTAAGTTTGATGACAGTTGGGTATGGCATAGGAGACTTTGTCATATGAACTATGATAATATTGTAAAGGCTAGTAAGATCAAGGCGGTAAGAGAATTCCCTTTGTTGAACAAACCTAAGAATTCTTTGTGCAAAGAATGTCAACTTGGGAAGATATCTTCCTCAACTTTCAAAGGTAAGTTTTTTTTAGCAGAAAACTTACTTGATCTTGTGCATATTGATTTATGTGGTCCTATGAAAACTAGAACTATTTAGGGAGATAGGCATTTCATGATTCTTACTGATGACTGTTCAAGAATGATGTGGGTCACATTCTTGAAAGGCAAGTTTGAGGCATTTGGAAAGTTCAAAGCCTTTAGAGCATTAATAAAGAAGGAAAGTGGCCAAAAGATAAAATGCCTAATAACTGATCAAGGAGGTGAATTCACTTCTGATGAATTCAACAAGTACTACGAAGATAGCAATATCAAGAGGCAGTTATCTTCCCTAAGGAAACCACAACAGAATGGCATAACAGAAAGGAATAATAGGACTGTAGTTGAAGCGGCTAGAACAATGTTGATCCAAGGAAAGGTTGCTCACACATTTTGGAGAGAAGTGGTGACCACTGCAATCTATACTATGAACCAGGTACTCATCAAGAAAGGTAGAGTTAAAACCCCTTATGAATATTGGACTGGGAAAACTCCCACTATGAGTTACTTTAAAATATTTGGGAGTAAGTGCTATATAAGGAGAGGTGAGCATTTGAGAAAATTTGATGCTAAAAGTGATGAAGGTATATTTCTAGGATATTCCACTAACAGCAAAGCTCTCAAGTGCTACAACAATAGAACACAAAAAATTGTTGAGAGTATCAATGTTAGGGTTGATGAATCCCCTAAGGAAACCTGCAGTGAAGAAGTGGAAGATGAACCAAGTATAGCCTTTTGTGAACTGGTTAAGAAAGAAACAAATAAAGATCTTAGTGTTCTTGTACCAGTAGAAGTTGCAGTAGGAGAAGAAGAAGAGGTAAGTGAAGAAGAATAAAAGCTAGCAAATCAAGCTAGAGTCATTCCTAAGTATGTAAAATTACATCATGATCCAAAGAAAATCATAGCAGATAAAGATGCAGGGATACTCACAAGAAGAAAAGTGAAGGAGAACTCTTGCATTATTTATGAATTGGAGCCCAAGGCTTCCAATGAAGCACTTACAAATGAAGACTGGATTAAAGTAATGGAAGAGGAGCTAGACTAGATAGAAAAGAATGCAACATGGTCTCTGGTACCCAGACCGGAACACAATAATGTCATAGGTACCAAATGGGTCTTCAGGAATAAGCTAAATGAAGAAGGCACAGTTGTAAAGAACAAGGCAAGACTTGTATGCAAAGGATATTCTCAGGAGGAGGGAGAAGACTATGGAGAAACCTTTGCTCCTATGGCTAGACTGGAAGGTGTCCAAATGCTACATGCATTTGTAGCATTTAAGGGATTTAAGGTTTATCAGATGGATGTGAAGTCTGCATTTTTTAATGGAATCCTAGAAGAGGAAGTATATATTGAGCAATTGGAAGGGTTTTCCTTATCAGAAGATAGTAACATGGTGTGTATATTACACAAAGCCCTACATGGATTGAAATAAGAACCTAGGGAATGGTATGAAAGGTTACACTCTCATCTTGTGAAGATTGGATTTCAGAAAAAAAGTGAGGATAAAAAAATCTATCTAAAATCTAAAGATGATCAGATTCTGATTTGTGAAGTATTTGTAGATGACATAATCTTTGGAGGAGATGATAAAATGAGTCATGCTTTTGTAGATGAAATGAAGAAAGAGTTTGAGATGTCTCTGATTGGAGAAATAATGTTCTTCATTGGTTTACAAATTTAGCAAATGAAAGAGGGTATCTTTATTACCCAGTCCAAGTTTGTCAAAGAGGTATTGAAGACATTTGGCATGGAGGAGAGAAAACTAGTTGGTACACCAATGGTGACTAGATGTAAACTGACTAAGGAAGATGATTCAACGTTGGTCAATAAAAAGGAGTACCGATCAATGATCGGTAAGTTGCACTATGTGGTGCACAATAGACTAGATATTTCTCATGCAGTGGGCATAGTAGCTCCTTTTCTGAAATGTCCTAGAGAATCCCAATTGGTAGTTGTCAAGAGGATTCTTAGATATCTGAAAAGAACACTTGACTATGGATTGCGGTATCCATATAATGGTGACTATAACCTCAAAGTATATACCGATGTCAATTGGGCAAGTAATGTGGATGACTAGAAGAGCACAACCAGTGGAGCGTTCTTTCTTGGTGGAAGACTAGTCTTGTGGACAAGTAAGAAGCAGAACTGTATTTCTTAGTCTATAGCTGAAGTAGAATATATGGCAGCATTTATGAACTACACTCAAGCAATCTAGATGAAACATGTATTGGAAGGTTTCAAAGTACCTGTATTTGAATCGGTGAATATATTTTGTGACAACATAAGTGCAATAAATATTTCCAAGAGTTCGGTATTGCATGCTAGAACTAAGCACATTGAGCTTAAATATCACTTCTTGAGAGAGAAAGTTCAGAATAAGGAGGTTGTACTACAACATGTTTCTAGTAAGGAGTGGCTAGCAGATATATTCACTAAGCCCTTACCGAAGACTACATTTACCTTTTTGAGAGGTGAATTAGGGGTTCTATCCCTTCATGAAGTCAACTAAGGTTGTGTGCTCCACATCAGTCAGTTACTACAATGTCAAATATTTCAGGATTGATATGTTGAAGGATGCTACTCCATAGGGGGAGCAGCATAGTAGAGAATGGAAGCTTGGGCCTCCACTTTGGCATGTTGTCAAAGGGGGAGAAGATATCTAATGATGTAGAATATATTGGTTTATGATGTCAATAGTTGCAATGCTACACTGAGTGTTTCCCTCAATGTCAAAGGGGGATATTGTTGGCATAAGATGAACTGGCATGCTGATATGATGATGATATATGTTGACATTGATGTCAATAAGTGTAAGTGAACTGGTAGGCAGATTGAAAGAATTTGGTGAGCCGGTATGAAGAGGTATGAAGAGATGTAGTGAACTGGTGTCAGGGTTTCACTAAGTGTGACTACCGGTTGGTAGTCTCAGCTCTAGGGTTTCTGGTTTGGCAATCTTGTTTGTGCGATGCAACTGATGACATTATGTGATGAGTTAGCTAAGAGATGAGGATGAAATCGAGGTGTCACATCAGCTTTGTGCATGTGAAGGATTTCCTTGAGGATTTTGCATGAGAAGATTGACTGCATTAAAATTACACCTCGGGAATGAACATTCTTCTTGGCGGTATGAGAAGAAAGTGTGATGAGTTACTGATTCCCATGTGTGGTGAAGAATGGATGATGCAAATTGTCTTGTGATTTGTTTGAAATTATATTTCTCTATGCAAAGTGTTTGGATGGTCAGGATTGGACCGCTTGTATTGTAAACCTAAGATGCTTAGGGTTTAAGGTTTATGCTACTGACCAAATTGTTGTCTATAAGGTCGATGATGTTTGTTATTGTAAGTTGTTGGCAAATCCCTTTGCCGGGTAGTTTTAATAGGCTTACTATAAATCCTCTAACTAGGTGACTCAAGATCATTGAGTTCTTCAAATCCTCTAGCAGGGTGACCTTTAACAGGGTTTCAACCTTTTACAGGGTATATAGCCATCCCTTAACCGGGTGATCTTTAATAGGATCGATTCCTATCAGAACCTTTTTGTAAATTCTTTAACCAGAGTAGGCTCCTGACAGAGCAAGCTTCAAAAGTGTTCAAAAACAAGCTTGTGGGTATTCATCCCCACTGTGGTTTTTCCCATTTGGGTTTCCACATGAAACATTTGTGTGTCATGTGTTGTGCATTTTTCATGTGATGATTAAGGGTTCTTTGTTTGAGTGATTATACATACAGAGCTAATAGGTTATGGTATTACTGGTATACCACATGCATATATTTATGGGTGAAGTTGTTATCAAGTATTGAATGTATTTGAAGTGTTCAGACTTATCAATTTATGTTGTCTAGAGTCTTATTATGTTTAACCAGTATTGCCATGGCTAAGTTCAGTCATGAAGACAACCAGTTGGTATTGCTTTAACTTGATAAGTTGTTGAGAAAGTTTTTGTCTGTATTGATTCACCCCCACTCTTAGTACCAGTTAGGGTATCTTCTTTTCATCATTATTAATCACAAATATCCTAGTATGGTCCCAAGAAAGTCTTGGATAGGGAGCCATTCAAAAGGTCAACTCAGGGTTGACCCGTAGGTAAACTTTGGGTGAGTTTCTAGAGGGTTAAACTAACTCCTAAGGTCAAGTTAGGGGCATTTTTAATGTGCCATATGATGTACCTATGTATGAAGGCCAATTTTAGACATGTGTCCACTCCCTAGAGACTGTTTAGTCACCCCAAAAGTTGAGTTTTTCAAGATGGCCAAATTTTAACTTTTTAGGATCTTACCTAGGTTAGACAACCTTCCTCATGAGTGATATTATTGTTCCCCATTCCTTTTACCTTTTTGAGGTGCCTTGGCTAGAGAGCTTGTAATATGTTGGGAAGACCAACCTATGAACATCCCTCACCCTTCCCAAGAGGATTGGAAAGAGTGATGAGTGTCTTCTTAGGAAATGGTTTGGGAGGGAGAAGTTTGATCACCCACTCTCCACTTTTGGAGACATAGATTTTGAGAAATTGGTTTTTGGATTTGGAAGTTTTGGTTAAGTCTTGTGAAGGAAAAAGATAGTGGATTTGGGTAGCTCTCCTACAAACTTTTATTCTACCATTTGCAATTTTAAGGTTGGTTGAATACTTCCTCATGTATGTTGTTTTGTAAATTTGAAAAGATTGTTTGTTGTTTTCCATTGTTGTTTTCTTAGTAAGCTTAGGAAGATGTTGAGTTCTTCCTTGTTTATTTTTATTACATGTAGTTATGTTATTGTTTTGGGTGTTTCAAGGCCATACTCACCCTTGGGAGGGTAGATTTGTCTTGGGGTGAAGGGTTTTTTGATAGCCTAAGAGTGTAGAGGCTCTCTTTGGAAGAGTGATACACAAGGGATTATGGGACCCTTGATGCATAGTGTTTTGTTTATGCAATGGGGGTCATAAGGGGAGTTTGTTGGCCTGTATGCCTTAGAGGACATAAGGATTTGTTGGGACAAGTTTGGAACTTGTGGTTATTCTACTTGGCAGCCTTGCAATGACATTTTGTTCTCCTACTTGCAGATTTCTCCTCTAGGTATTTGGTCCACCTTCACCCCACAAGTTATAGTCACTAAGTGATTTTGTTCATCCTTGGGTTGGGAGTGTTTGTGTTGTGTTTTCCTCTTTCTTATGTGTTTATTCTTGAGTGTAACCTGTTTAGCCTTGGTTCTCCTAGCTCGGGGGTGGCTTCTTGTAAGACTAGGTTGGGAGGTGAGCCTCCATGGTCACAACCTATGAGTTTTTTATTGCAATTTTGCTTGGGAAAAGATTGGAAAGGAAGCTATGGTTGATCCTATTATTTTTATTTGTATTAGTTGCAAAAGAAAATAAATGTATTTGGCAAGCCCTCATTTAGTAGAAATGAGAGACTAGATTTTGTTATCTACCTATTTGTAAAAAGGGAACCATGATGTATTAAATGTAATTATTCAACTAGTTTTATCATGAAACAAAGATGTATTTTATTATAGTATAATCTTGCAAAGAAAAGAATAAAATTTGAAGTTATTTCCCTATAGATATTGGAGTCATTCTTGACTGATATTTAATTCTTAAAATAGATTAGAAATGAAATTTATTTCTGCCTTATTAGCTATTGGAAAAGAAATGAAAATAGTTAAATGTTAGTAGTGTAGTTATGCAGAAAGAAATGAAATAAATTAAATGTTGTAGTGCAATTATTAGTAAAGAAATGAAATATTTGCTTATGTCTATAGTTTAAACACAAAAAAAATTAAAAAAATAAAAAGACATTTTAGAGTTAAAATTAATATGTATTACCTCTTGCTTCTTATTGATAAAAAGTAAATTAGAAAAACATAGTTGCAGCTATAAATAAATTCATTATTGTCATATTTTCTATTATGTGAATGCATGTAGAAGCAAAATATATTGTTGTAAATCTAGATATTGAATATTTTAAATCTAAGGAAACTATAGGCTAATGGAAGAAAATAAAATTTACTTTATTCTGATATATTGAAAATAACCTGCTCTAAATAATGCATATGCAAACCTGAACATATATATATATAACATAAGATAATGCCTCATGTCTTGAATATATAAAGCTAAACTGTTGTTTATTAAAAATATATATATAGACATGTATGCTTTTGTTAAATATATATATATATATATACACCTTACTATATATATTTTTAAAAACCTTTTTTTTTTTAACAAAAAAAAAATACTAAGATGAGGGGGGGAGCCCTTGGCTCCCTGTGGGTGTGAACCCACAGGTTGGCTTCGACCACACTGTGGGCCGCGACCCACAGGGGCAGCCTCGATCACCATTGTGGGTCGTGACCCATAGGCAACTGCGGTCCTGTTGTGGGCCACGACCTTGGTCGTCCTGTGGGTAGCCCACAGCTGCCCCCACTACGGAACCCGCTATTTCCTCCGCCGAACCTCTTAAAGCTCGCCCCCCCTCAAAAAAACTCGTCTTTTCTATCACTTCGACCCCCCTTCCTTTATTGGGCCACCATGGCCACCACCTACACACACACAAACAAAAAAACATTTTAGAGTAGAAACCCTAACCCAATTTTGGGTTAGGGTTGGAAATTAGAAATTGAAGAATGATGTATAGTTATAAAATAAAACTAACCCTAGTTAGGGTTCCAAAGGAAAATAATAATAAAATATTTTAAAAGGGGGGGAAACCCTTTTTAAATTTGAAATGGCCATTTGCAACTTAGTTATTTGTTTAGCATAATTGTTTCTACAATTGTTATTGGGTTAATATTTCTAAATATACTATATATTTAGGTATTTATAGTTATAAATAAATACACACACACACACATACATATATAATGCTAGAAATCATGTATATATATATATAGATATATATATATATATATTGTTTAAGTTAAATTTCTTTTGTAAATTTATATATATATATATATATATATATATAGTTTAAGTTAAATTTTTTTTGTAAATTTTAATATTGGAATCTATTAAAAAGTAAAATATTTATTTTAACCTATAAGGTCAATATTGGCCGAATATTAAATACTTGATATTTAATATTTAAAAGGGGATTTATTTTGACAATAGTATGGAGTTAATTGTTAGTTAATTATTATATTATTTTTAGTTAACTTTATTAGTCGAATCTAATAGCATTATTTACATTTGTCCAATTAATTATTTTAAATTCAATAAAATAAGTGATAACATTATTTTAATTATTCCTAGCACGATTAAATACGAGTTGAGATAAATAATATCTCTTGATTCATTATTGGAGAATTTAATTAGGGGAAATTAATTAAATTAGTTAAATTAATTAACTAAGTCATGACAACCCTTTTTGGGTATAATTAGTCTACTCTAAATGTTAGTGTTATAATGGTTGAGTTAATTAAATCAACTTAAGGAAACCATTCTTTTATTTCCTAAGCTAACCTTTAATTAAGACAAAACTTATTTATCTCATCTTTAACATAGAGTATTTAGTATTTTTATGTTGTTTTAAAAAAAAATGTTGTTATGGTTTTGCCCAAAATTTTGGGCATAACACATTATGGGTCCTAGAACCACCACCATGTTAGGTACCCAGCTACAATGAAATGAGATGCAATATCTCATAATTGGAGAAAAGGAGAAAAACATTGTGGGAGAAAACTCCTCTCCAAAAGAGAGAACAAATAATGCTAGAAAGAAAAAATGACAGGAAGGACTCCTCAAGACCCCCAAAGGACTACTTCCTCCACCCCTCACATCAATCACAACTAAACATAGTGAGGAGATGTCAAAGGTTTGGCAAAGATGTTTGCAACAAACTGTTTCATAGGCAAATAATTCAAGATAAGAACACCATCTTGGATGAACTACAAATTAAAGAGCACATGGATTCAAATATTCTTAGTGTGTTGATGTTCCACAAGGTTTTGAAAATATGTATAGCACTCTGATTATCACACCAAAAATTAGTGGAATGATGAATAAGAAAATCCAAATTCAACCATCAATGGTCGAAGCCAAAGAGCCTCCTAACTAGCCAAGATGACTTCTCAATACTTAGCCTCAAATGATGATAATTCTCATAGTAGTTTGCTTCTTGCAAGAAAAACTAGCGAGACTAGAACCAGGACAAGAAACAAATATAGAGATAGATCACTAATCATAAACATCACCAACACATTCTGATTCAGTGAAGCCCACAATCTAAGTATCACCTAATGTGTTGTGAATGCCAAAGTATATAGTACCCTAAATATTGTTGGCATTGCACACTCTAATGAGAAATTATAGGTGATTGAAGGTATTGTCATTGATGGCAACCTTGCAATCCTATGGCACCGGCACCGACAGACTCTACACCAGCAAATAGTTTACCAGCAGTGGCAAAGATGATTACCGGCACCCTGGCCAACAGGATTTTAATTATTGCATTATTTATTTATTTATAATATCTTTTTGTAAGCCCACAAGGTGTATTGTAATAAGACTTATATATAAGTATGAGATCTTGTAGATCATTATAGAGATGCGAACATGGGAAGATTATTGCAGAAGTAATGTGCGAATATTAAGGTAGATTTTGGAGTAAGGTTTATGGTTATTGTATGAGCTTAAACCAGTACTGAACCTAGCATAGAAGATGCTGAACTAAAGTAGTACATTATATTGGATTTGCATAATCCATTTTGTAAGTCAATGAGACTTCCTTTTGTAATTAAGCAGTGAGCTTTAGGCAGTTGGCCTTCTTGCATGTGCAGGCCCCTATTGTAAGTAATATCCATTCATTGGCTAGTGAGTGAATATTGTGGGTCACAAATCCCATCAAGGTTTTTAACACACCGGGTTTCCTCGTTAAAAATATTGTGTTATGGTGTGCTTTCTATTTTGTGTTTATTGTTCATATTTACTGCATTAATTCTTGTTTACTAGTACACTATTTTGGAATGCAATTTGTTTAATAAGAACAAAAAATCTGTTAACCAGCAAGATACTGATTCACCCCCCCCTCTCAGTATCTTTGGGAATCCTAACAATTGGTATCAGATCCTAGTCCTCTTTTTTCAAAAGCCTAATAGCTTGAGGGACATTCTAACACTGGTACAGATGGATAACTTGAGAAAGCAATTGGAAATAGCTCTTGTAGATTATGATGCAGAAAAGTTGAAGAATATCAAACTTGAAGATGATCTGAAGGTTGCATAGGAAATCATTCAAGGACTTCAGAAGAATCTTACTATTGCTAGAAACAAAAGAAGAGAACTTCATGAGAAGACATAGAATGATGATGATGAAAAAGAAACTCTTAATGATCTTGTAAGCAAGATGAAGCAAGAAAACATGACCTTGAGGAATGAGATGCAAGATATGACTATGAGATTTTGTAAAGACATTGAAGACAGAAAGAAGAATGAAGATGATTTGGCTAGGAGAATCAATGATGCTAGAAATGAAAATCTACGACTCAATCATGAAAATGATATGTTAAAGATAGATCTAATTCACTTGGAACATGATAAAACTGAACTCATGAGACAAAAGGATTTCTTGGAAAATGAGTTGGCTACTGCAAATCAACATAAAGAGAAATTCAAGAAAAGTTCATAAGAACTTGATGATATGCTGAAAAATCAGAAACCTAATGGAGATACTAATGGACTTGGCTTTGAAGTTGGTGAAAGTTCTGGAACTGCAAACAATCATGATTATAATAAACCGGTAAGAAAACCTAATGCCTACAAATTTAATTGGAAATGCTTTAATTGTAACAAGTATGGTCATAGAGTAAATTAGTGTAGATCCTGAAACTATCAGAACACTAATGCACCCACTGGTCAATGTTCTAAATGCAACAAAATTGGTCATAATTAAGAAAATTGCAAAATGAATGTAAGATGTTATGTTTGTGGAAGATTTGGACACATATTTAATCAATGCATAAAACATATCGGCATAGGATATAGAAAAGCTATTCAGAAAAATAATGTGACTTGTTATGTTTGTAACAAGATTGGACATATTGCAAAATTCTGTAGAAGTAAGGCATCACCGACAAATAACAAAGGACTCAGTTTCAAAGGTAAAGAGAAGGTTGATGAGGTAAAGCAAGAATTTTCAAAATAATGGATTAGAAAGAGAGATTAGAATATTGATGAGGCTATTCCTTCACCATTAGAATAAAGTATCACTCCATCGACAGGAGATTCTTCATCTAACTAAAAAGAAATCTCTTAGGGGTATGGAAACTAATTCAAAATCATACTAGTTTACCCTCGATTGATGGAAAGAAGATGAAATGCTTCTAGACTGGCAGATGAGTTAAAGTTTTCAATTAACTGGTGAAGGCATCCATAGCAAGAAGTGAAGCAAAATCTTTCAAGCATTCAAACCTAAAGGAAGATTAAGGTATTTATCAAATGTCTTCCTCCTCTGCACCTGAATTCATTGCAAACCCTACTATTGTTGAAGTGGTTAAACATCCTAGGCCTGTATTTAAGATCATACCCAAAATAGCGAAGCAAGATGATACCCTAGGAGCATTCTCTAAAATACCCAAAGGAGTTGCATATGCAGATGATCCTAGAATATACATACATTGTCATATTGAGGAACTTGATGCTGATGAAATTATGAACATGTATAGGACTGTAATTTGTGATGAGAATGTTATTGTGAAACTAGAACATGGGATAATAGAAGCCCTAGGTTTTGTGGAAATACTTAGTATTCCTGATTTCCCTAAGGAAGTTGTGAGAATTTTACTTAGCAGAGTTCATGGGGAATTATTCTGGCTTGACTCCATCCACAAGATCACAAAAGAAGCAGTTAGGGAAGTGACTGGCTTACCTTCCACTGGTAGCAGGCCTGACAAAACTAAGAAAGTTCCAAACAATACCGTGATGATGCTAACCGATGCAACCCATGATAGGAGATCCTTGAGAGTCAATGATGTAAAAGATATAAATGTTAGATTCATTAGCATGATACTAGGATACAAAACTACACATGCTAACAGACTAAACTCTGTTTATAGTTTATGTATCAAGAGTGTTTATGACATGGTGAATTGTAACACTAAGATTGACATATGCAAATGGCTAAAGGATGAATTGATTGATAATCTGAAAAAAATTAAAGGTGATAAGAAAGGTACTTTCAGATTTGGTAATCTACTTGTGTGCCTAATGCTATATATTACTAAGGAAGTTCCCGATATAGGTAGGAAAGAATTTGGCTTTGACATACTGGTAGGTAAACAACTTTTGGATATCTTTACTGGCATGGGAGATGACAGGAAAAACAACATAGTTGAATACTTCCAAGCATTTAAGGCTAGAATGAAAACAAGGGAAAGGTTATCTCAGGGCATAGTTGACAAATATCAGAAAGAAATATGTTTTGTTATAAAGAAAGATGAAATCTGGATGGAAGCAGTGGTTCCTAGAACTATTTGGGTAACAGAAATGGGTTATGAGGCAGATGAAAATAGAATTGAAACATATGCTAAAGCCCTACTTGAAGCCCCTAAAGAACCTGAAAAGGAAATATTTGGAAATGTTGAAACCATTGAGAGAAATATAAAGACCATTAAACAAAGGAAGAAAAGAGAACAATCTATCAAAAAAGCAACAAAACATGCCTAAGAGATCAAGGAAAACATATTGAATATCACTAGTATTAAGGAAAGTGACCTGGAAGGGATACAACCGGAAGCTCATCTTTCACCGGTTGGAACTTCATTTGACAGTGAAATCCCAACTAAGTTTAAGAGAGTAGAAAGGAAAAGAAAACCTTCACTGGTACCCTTTCCTACACCAAAGAGAACAAGAAGGAAACAATAGGTAGTAAGGCCCCCAACAAAGAAAATGACACCAAGAAAAAAGAAGGAAAAACAAGTTATTCCTCCTTTAGATAATCTTTTGAATGAAATAACGGATGATGGACACTTGTGTAATGTCAGTAAATTGTATGATACTTTTACTAATGAAGAAAAGAAAAGTATAGAAATAGTATCATTCTACACTTAGACATTTACAAGAATTTTTTTATAGAAGTTGTAGATGATTTACCGAGTGACTTGTATAGGAGACTTGATGCAAAAAGACTAGCTATTATGGAATTGGATAAGAAGATAAAGATAGAAATATTACTTGTAGTTCACCTAGTAAAATCAGTAGAAGAAATTGATGAGTTAATAAGTGAGGAAAATAGGACAGTATTCTCTAGTGGTCACCGGCATGTAGGTTTAATGGCTAGAAGAGTGAATGAAATCTCTAAAGAGACAACGGATAAATGGGATATCTTCTTTGTGGAGAAAGAAAAGAAAGAAGAACTCAAATGACCCAAAGCTTTCAAAGTTTACCAAAAGGATAATGACAAAGGTAAAGGCAAGGTAGGTGGACCTCCAAGCATAAAAGTGATAGACAACTTGCCCCCATGTTCTTCTGATACTCCACCGATTGAGACTGTTGATATGCCACTGGCTACTGATAATGTTGAGTTGGAATTAGCACATGAGGACACCAATCCCGATTCAGAAATTTTATACACTATGAATATTGATACACAAGAGGTAAATATTATGGTTGATAAGGAAACCACTGGTGAAAAGAAAGATGTGGCAACTGAGCCACCGACTGAGAATATTGCAGTGGAAACACATGTAGAGCATATAGATGGAAATATTGAAATTGGGGTTGAGACACAAACTAAACAATCAGTTGATCCCTTGGCTTCTGGAATGGTGACTGGTACCGCTAGTGCACACATTGAAAAACCAACAAAGTTAGAGACACTGGCAGTGGATAGTTAAAAGGTGCATACTGAGAAACCGACAGTAAATACTAAAACTTCATCAGACAAATTGGCAACAGAAAGCACTGAGAAACATGAAGAGAAAAAGGTTGAGACTGAGACAGTGCCACTGGCATTTGCTGAGAAACCCAAGCCTTTGCTAGTTGAGATGCAGACACAAATAGACCTATCAGAGGTCAACATAAGCAAAAAGGTTACTCACACTAGCGAAATGCAAATTGTTAAGGTAGTTGGATAATCATTTGGTTCTTCCATGATAGAATTCAGACCAACCAATGTAACAGAGGTATTATTGGATTCCATCAAATAAATCACATATCGTAATGCACTTGCATAGAAGGCTATTGATGATAGGATTCCTTTATTAAAATTGATTGCACCTAAGTGCAATGTGGAAAATAAAGATTCTTTGAGTCAATTAGACACACTATCTAAGTATATCACCGGCAACTTATTGGCAGTTGATCAGATTAATGAGGAGACATTTAGTGAGAAAATGAATAGAGAAAAGGAGAAACTCTTTGATGAGTCAATAAAAAAGTGCATGGAATACATTGATACCCTTTTACCAGCACTTAACAAAACTATAATGGAATTTAAAGAGTTGTATAGGGACACATGCAAGATTGATATTTTGACAGTGGATATAGACAAGAAAGTTAGTAAAGTGCAGAAAGATTTAAATGATATTGCTGATTATCTCATCGGTTCATCAGAACCCATATCGGTTTTTGAACAAGAGATAGCAGGTTTTAAGGAGAAAATTGAAAATTTTAAAAAAGAAAAGGAAAGAATAAAATTCAAGACTAAAGAGCTTAAGTGTAGACTTGTTCCGAAACTTGACAACCTCATCTCTTTGAAAAAAGAGATCTATGAGGCACTTGTTCCAAGACTGAAGACACCAGAAGAGAAAATGCACACCCTCACTGGTACAATTCAAAGGACCGAAGCAGCATTGAAGGACAGTGACAAGTTCACTGAGAGCCTAAATTTTGTACTAGCAAAACTTTTTTAGATTGTAACCAACTGGTTACATGGTTCTAGCTGAGAACTACACTCAATTGACATTTTTGACACCCTTTGTCATTGATGCCAAAGGGGGAGTAGTAGAGATGAGAAAAATAATGGACAGAAGAGATCATCTACTCAGGGGGAGCACACATTTTGGTAAAATTTTTGGACTTCAAATTTTTGATACATTTCTGGATTTTTCTCATGTGTGTTGCCATCAATGCCAAAGGGGGAGATTGTTGGCATTGCACACTCCAATGAAAAATTGTAGGTGATTGAAGGTATTGTCATTGATGGCAACCTTGCAATCCTATGGCACCAGCCTCGACAAACTCTACACCGGCAAATAGTTTACTGGCAGTGGCAAAGACGATTACTGACACCCTGGCTGATAGGATTTTAATTATTGCATTTTGTATTTATTTATAATATCTTTTTGTAAGCTGACAAGGCATATTGTAATAAGGCTCATGTATAAGTATGAGATCTTGTAGATCATTATAGAGATGTGAACCTAGGAAGATTATTGTAGAAGTAATGTGTGAATATTAAGGCAGATTTTGGAGTAAGGTTTATGGTTATTGTATGAGCTTAAATTGATACTGAACATAGCATAGAAAATGCTAAACTAAAGCAGTACATTATATTAGATTTGCATAATCCATTTTGTAAGTCAGTGAGACTTCCTTTTGTAATTAAGCAGTGAACTTTAGGCAGTTGGCCTTCTTGCATGTGCAGACCCCTATTGTAAGTAATATCCATTAATTGGCCAATGAGTGAATATTGTGGGTCACAAATCCCACCGAGTTTTTTCCCACACCGGGTTTCCTCGTTAAAAATCTTGTGTTATTGTGTGCTTTCTATGTTGTGTTTATTGTTCATATTTACTACATTAATTCTTGTTTACTGGTACACTATTTTGGAATGCAATTTATTTAATAAGGACAAAAAATCTGTTAACCAGCTAGATATTGATTCACCCCCCCCCCTCTCGGTATCTTTGGGAATCCTAACAAATATATCATAAGATGTAAACTTGTCTTCCTTCCAGTGACTCTCATGAGGATCTTGAAGAAACTAAGAGACAAGATCAACTACAAAGGCAATATCAAGATGACTATGTGTCAAGAACAAAATGCTACCAACCAACTATTGATACAAGGTAGCATCAACTAATAGAGTAGTCAACTTGGTAGACAACACAAAACCTAACTAATCCCTCTAGCCCCGCCTTGTGTTTTGAGTTGTTGGTTAACTTAGATGGTAAAGAAGCCACCTCAAAACCCCAAATGAACTCTAGTTGGGTTAATCCCTCCATAAAGGCTAAACCTAAAAATCCTCTTCCCTCTCCCCACTGGTGCTTATATTATTAAAAATTCATATATTGTTCCTCAAGACTCTAAGGATATGACTACCTCTTGGTCCACTAGGTTTGAATGGACCCCTAACAACTTTGTGAGTAATGATGCCACCCCTCGTACCCCTCCTCCTCCCCTTGGCTCCCCTGCATCTTCACTTATGAACACTCTAGAGGAGGACTTCCCCATGTTTGTAGCCAAGGTTAATTTGAACTTTGTGAGGGTTTCAATAAACAAAAATTTATCATCTATTGGTTGCTTTGGCAATTGGAGGTGTCTACAAAGAAAATCACCAGACTTGAGGCCCTTGTTGAAGTGGATGCAAGATCTTGGAGTTGAATAATGGATGACAAGGACCAGAGAGTTTGGATGGGGGCTAGTAAATTTGTGGAATATTTTTACAAGTGGGAAGTCTTGGATAAGGTTGTGAAGGGATTAAGTAAAAAGATGAACTAGGGAAATGATACTAAGGATTTGGCAGATGTAATTGAGGCTCTGCATGACAATTAGGAGTCCATGAAAAGGAAGATGGAGGACATGTTCTCTCCAAATATGGAGATTACTAAGAATAAATACAATACTTACCAAGCCATACAAATTGAAATTGAGAGGAGGTGAGAAAAAAAGAGGCCCTATTTGGAGTCCACTACCACCAAGCTACAGATGTATGTATCAAAGGTGAAGGAAACTTTGAATTCCTTGGCTATCTCTTATGTGAAACAAGAGGCTCTCCTTTTTAGAAAAATTTAAAGTTGTGAACCAAGATAGGAAGTTGGTGATATGCCCCACCAAGTAGACCATTTGTTCGAGCCTTTAGTGGGGGTGTGTTTTGATTATTTTTTTTTGTCTATAGGTTATACTTGTCTATTGTTTGGGTTTTTCTTGTAGTGCTAGATTTCTTCTAGGTTTTGTTCCTTTTTGGTAGTAGGAATCCTGTCATGGGTCCTCACTCCTCATGAGCCCTTGATTTTGGTCATTTTCTATTTGATATGGTTATGTAATGTTTCAAGCCTCTCTTGGTTTAATCTATTCATAACTAAAAAGGAGTAGGGACTAGTTTGCAATCATCCATCCCAAATATATGAATAAAATCAGGAGCATACTTATGCTCATAAAAGATAGATGAATCTAAAGACCAAGAAAATAATGTGAAAAACCAATATTAGTCTTATCAAAATGCTACATCGAAGCTTGGTGAGTATGTTGAATCTCAAGACCAAGAAAATAATGCAAAAAAACATGACTAGTTATATCAAAATGCTCCATCAAAGCTCACTAAGTATCGTAAATCATGGTAAGAGAACTCACTATGAGACTCAAGTCATCCACATAAATAATAAGACTAATAATATTCCCCCCATGCTTCTGAATGTAAACTATATGATTAGAGTGGCATCGAGTGAATTTAAAAGAAACAAAAAAAATATTCATCTTCTCATACCAAGCTCACGAAGATTGTTTAAGACCATATAATGAATGACTAATCCTAGAAACAAGTGAAGTGTCCTATACAAAGCCTAGTGGCTACTATATATAGATCTCCTCTTGAAGATTACCATGTAGGAAAACATTGTTTACATCCATTTGATATGTTGACCAACCCTTAGATATAATAATAGTAAGTATAAGATGAATGAATCCATCTTGGCTATAGGAGAAAAAGTCTCTGAGTGGTCAATACCATCAACCTGATGAAAGCCATTAGCCACTACTATATATCCATTTTCATTAAATAAACTTTCTTCCCTTAGGAAGAGGACCCAAATCCTTAGTATATTCTTCATTAAAGAATAAAGTTCCTTATCCATTAAACTATCCCACTTTGGAATATTTGAACAATCTACAAAATTTTGAGCATTAGTAGAAACTACATGACTCAAAATACCAATACCTAATGTATGGGAATGATTGTAGCAATTAGATCCTACAAGAGTACCAACATCCCCAAGAAATGTACAAGCCCGTAGAGGTCAACTGGGTGTAGGTGAAGGAGAAGAAGATGATGGAACATCATTAGGAGCATCATCATCATCATCATCATCATCATCATCATCATCATCATCATCATCATCATCATCATCATCATCATCATCATCATCATCATCATCATCACCACCATCATCACCATCATCATCGTCGTCATCATCATCACCATAATAATCATCATAATCATAAGCATCATCATCATAATCATCAGCATCATAATCATCATCATCATCATCATCATCATCATCATCATCATCATCATCATCATCATCATCATCATCATCATCATCTTTTGAAAGCGAAAATTCCTCTAAAGAAGAACTAGGAAGAAGGGAGGGAGAGGTTTGTGATGGATATTCCTTTAGAGTGAAAGACTCATAAAACTTAACATCATGACAAAAATTTACCTCTCAAGTGATAGGATCAAACAATTGATAATGCTTCACATCCTCATAATAACCAACAAAGATTAACCACTAACTCTTCTTCTTCATTCGTTTGTGCCAACCATCTGGAATGAATGTCCATGTATCATTGCCAAATACTCTGAAAATGAAAACCTTGGGCTTGACATGAGACCAAGCTTGCTTGAGAGTTATATTTTGCACTACCTTGTGAGGCATTCGATTCTGAATGTAGTTGACATAGTTGACAACCTCTTACCAAAATTTTATATCCATGGATCTAGACTAAATCATACAAATAACCATCTCTGATAAGGTTTTGTTCTTATAATCAGCCACAAAATTCAATTTAGGAGTGTATGGAATTATGTGCTAACAAAGAACAACTTGAGCATGGTGGAATTCTTATAATGCTTGATTGACACACTCCCCCAACTCCCCCAATAATCTATGTGAAACTTCTAAAGGTCATTTCCTGATTACTTCTCAATAAATGCAAGAAGTTCATGAAATATCGAAGAACCTCATCCTTGTAATTCAATAAGTATACCCATGTTCACCTATAGAATTCATCAATTAATGTGGCACATACTTGGCCCCTAAAAATGAAGGAGTGGGGAATCACATGATTTCACTATGCACTAACTCAAGGGGTGCTGAAAGCATGTGTGGCCATACCCTTAGGAAAAGGATCTCTATTATTTTTTGTAAAGCACAACCCTGGCAAACTCCATCTGAACAAGAGATTTTAGGTAGACTAATAACTAATTTTTGTGTGCTTATACAATAAAGATATCTGTAATTCAAGTGCCCAAATTGTTTGTTCAAAATCTTGCTCACAAAATCTTCATGATAACTAAGGGATGATCTCGATGAAGATTTCATGAAGATTTAAATCCATTAAAACTATACAAAAGGGTTGCATGATCAATTGTGCCTATAGAAATGACCTTCTCAAGATCCTACATCTCTCAAATTGTCACATCAATAGAAGAGAATTCAACAAGCCTTCCATCACCATGATTACAAATTTGATAGATGGAAAGAAATTTTTTGAAATATAAGGAACAAGAAGAACATCATCAATGCTACCATCCTACATCTAAACTAAGCATATCCCCAAATTTAGAATATAAGTAGAGTTCCTAATAGCAATATGTGAAGTAGGAATATCAAAAAGAGAATATAGAAGATCCACAGTGTGATTCATGTGGTGAGAAGAACCCATATAAAAAATCCAACTTTAACTATTAGAGTACAAAGCCTTAGCTCAGAGACTTGGCACTTTTGTCAAGGAAGAAAACATAGGCATGTAAAGATTGTGCTTTGTTGTAGCTTCCTCCAATACTAGCCTTACAAAACATTGTGTAGCATCATGCCTATATTTTTTACAAAAGAAACAATTCTCCATCATTTTCTTGGACTTAGAAGATGACTCTCCCAAGTTAGAAGAGGCAGGACAAGGAGGAATTAGCCTTTTGGTCATTGGTGCAAGAGAACCTAGAGACCTATCATGCCTCCAAGGGTCAAAGTTTGAATTTTTCTCTTTTTTTTTAAGGTTTGATGTGAATAAGGTCATTTTAGACCATTTCTAATTATCTTGCATCATTTGTGAGGTTTTTGTGTCATTAGGACAAAAATTGCAAAAAATATTTATTAGTTGTCAATGTTGTCATATAAAAGTTGCATTTTTTTAGTTATGGGTAGTTGGTTGTCAACTGAGTAGATGAAAATGCTTGTAAAACCATAAATATGTAATGCTAACTTGAATTTGGAGGTTGGAGAAGGTTTTGTAATGAAAATGAAATAATTTTGGAGCAATTTTCCATGTGTTCTCTTGCAATAATGTCATTCCCTTGCATTGTATGGATTTTTTTGGTCTGATAAATTCCTTAAATTGATTTTTAATTGATAGAGAAATGAACTCACTTTCATTTTCATTTAGTTTGGTCATTTCTCCTTCAGTTTTGTTATAGTTATGAATAAATTAGTGATTGCCACTTTTCGATTTTCACTCTGAAACAACAAGACAATTGCTTGGTATGGATTGTATGGTTCATTTAATGATCTAAAACTTATATGGATGGAAAAATAATTTTATTTGAGATATTTTGTGTTCTTACCAATCCTAAAGAATATATTGTTTGAGTGGTCTAATAAACCAATCTTCCTAATATCCTTGTTCAAAAACTAGGGTTCCCAATGACAAAGAAAAATCCATAAATTAACTTTCCGCTATGGGAAATTTGTAAAAAATGGTGGAAAGGACTGTATTGATATGTATTCAATTCTTCTAAAGGACAGGGTTTTATTCATTCATTTTTGTGAGTTTTTAATGGTTGTTATTTTCAAATTACACCATGACAGTCTAAAAACCATAGTTCAGAATGACTAAATTGCATTGCACAAAACCAAGAAGGGATTGGACCATTGTGGAATGTTGGTAGGTGTGTTTGAACCCTACCTAGGAAAAAAAAATTCTTGCATACCCTTTTGGAGTCATTAGGAGACAAGGGATCAATGTTGTCATTAAGACGAAATGCCTATTAGGCCTAATTCCAGTTAGGGATAGTCAAAATTCAACCCAATAAGTCAAAAGTAACCCTACCTCATTTGCAAGTATTTATTAGAAGAGAAAAATGGGTATGAAAATATGTGTTTGTATTCTTGTTATCATGCTTTTTTCAAAACTTATGGGAAAAAAGACCTATTAGGACTGCTACAAAGACTAGTGTTGATTTGTGAAGGAAGCGTGTGGTGTGATGCCCCAAATGCCTATCTAAGTTATTGATTGAGAGTTTGACATCATTTCCACATCTACTCTACATAAAATTGGTATCAGATCTAGAGGACCTTGTGAGTACAAGGTATGCACCAGGACAGAGAGTTGTGAGAGAAAGTTTGTTGTAGGTATGAAAGAGAGTCGGTGACTTATATTGTCCAATAGTGATGAAACTGGGTGGAAGGTGTGCAGGTTTCTTCCACTGAGAGGAACTAGGTAGAAGAGGTCTTGGAGAATGCATATTCCATAATCCCATTGGGTAGAGGATAGTTGTGTATGTGAAGGTACTAGGATACCAAAAGAATGGAAATGTTGAGGAGAATAGTCCATGGAGACTTGCAGAGTAAGGAGTTACCAAGCAAGAAATGAGTGGTGCAAAGAGAGAAAAGAGAGATGTAGAAGAAAACTAAGAAAGAGAAACAAATCAATGCTCAATAAGATATAATAGAGTTAAGGCGCACCTTAGAACAAATAAAACAAATCTAATAAAGAATGGATCTTGAGATGGAGTAGTTTCTTGAGAAACCAAATCAAGAAAATGGTTGGCATTGGAAAATAAGAAAAAAGGTAAAATGGCCCATCTAGAAGATCATTTAGAGAAGAAGAAGGCAAGAGAGGAAAACAAAAACCAAGCCTTGGAAAGTCTTTTTTGATGTTGGAAGAACCTCAACTATCTAAGGGAGAGAAAAAATATTAAGAAAATGAGTCCATTGTGACTGGAAATATTATTTCTAACAATATTTATGAGTATGTGTTTATAGGTGCAACATATACAAATGAAGATGGAAAAGAGTATAATGAACAAGGAGAAGTGAATTTAGTGAATGTATATTATTATGTACAATATGGTGAAGAAGATGTTGCAAAAACAACAAAGGTATTGGTTGTATTTTCTGGTTTTATGAATAATGAATATGCTGGCAAATTGTATTCAAATGATGAAGATGGAGATATGGTCAATGGTAATAAGATATTGTTGGCATTGTGTTGTCATTCATGTCAACCACTATAGCATAACCGATGTGGGATATTGAATTGAATTGGTGACATTGATGTCAGGCAAGTATTGCAAGTTAACGCTACACAAGTCAATGTTGGCATGTGTTGTTGACATGCATTGGAGATCAATATGGTATGATGACTAGTAAGTATGTGTTGGCTTTGAGTGGTTGCCAACTGGAATATTACAAGAATCACATCAAAACTAGGGGCAGCATGTGTAGTCCACTGGTAAGAGGTGGATGTTATATAGCAGGACTCCCACCAGATGAAGAGAAGAGTGACAAAGAATGTGTTTCTTCAGTAAGCAAGGATGACATATGGGAAAGCTACCTGGTCATATGTCAAGTTGAAGATGCATCTACTCCTTAGGGATGTCAATTAATACTAGCATATGACATAGATCCCTTCCCACAAGTTAGTGCTAATTCCTTTCTTATCTCGGTTTACTTGGCATACTTCATGACTCTCCAAGATAAGATAATCTGAGTAAGCAGAGGTAGGAGATTGGATGCATAGACCGAATGACTAATGTAGAAGATGAGGAAGTCTCCATAGGATATATTCAGAGATATGCACTAGTTTAGCATGAGAAGACATGTTGTGCTACCAAAGCAGAAAAGGAAGAGTTAATATGGTGAGTTTGTTGGCATTTGCATGAAGATTGAATTAATTAAATGTTATGTTGTCATTGATGTCAATTAATCGGTAATGATATTTGGCGTAGGGGCACCCCTTCAACATGATCATTCAGGCTCAGAGAGGACGGATGAGACCTTAAACATTTCTTAGGATGTTTCCTTGTGTTTTCAATTATGCATTTTGTGTTTGTAATAAAAGACCCCATCTTGTGAGCCAAACTCCTATTTTGGCATCTTTATAAGCCAATTAGGAATTTTGGACAAAATGGGACTATATATGCTTAGGATAGGTTTTCCCTAGTGATTTTAGTTGTTTTATGTTCTTCTAGGGTGTTTAGAGGTGTTAGTATTGACCCAAGTCATTCAGGTCCAAGAAATGACATTTTTGACAACTTGTCAAAAGTTGTCATGAGCAAATTTTGTGCAACTTTTTGAATTTGTGTTGGTTTAACTCCTCCAATGGCTCTAACCTCTTTTTTTTTCTAGGGAGAAGTTGTAGAGGGGTATAAAAACCTTGAGGACACAATTCCCAAGGAGAGACTGTAAGGAAGAAGTATCTATGATTGCAACCAATAAGAAATTTTGAGTTTTTCCTATAAACTGTGAGGTTTTGGCACAGAGTATGGAGTTGTACGGATTGGGACCAATCCCCAATGTTGTGATTTTGTTTTTACAATTATTTAAAAATGATTGGGTCTTGG
Source organism: Cryptomeria japonica (assembly GCF_030272615.1). Taxonomy (NCBI): domain Eukaryota; kingdom Viridiplantae; phylum Streptophyta; class Pinopsida; order Cupressales; family Cupressaceae; genus Cryptomeria; species Cryptomeria japonica. The sequence continues at coordinate 149,706,601 of NC_081415.1, forward strand.
TTTGAGGTCTTGATCATTTGTTTTTCTCTAGATATCCAATTTTTTCTGTAGGTACCCGGAAAACCAAGGTTTTGCCTAGGGTTTTGCAGTCCCATGGCCATAACTCGTAACCTGTTCATCTAGAACTCATGGTAGTGGATGAGATGAAAGTTTGGCTTATTTATTCTATGATTCCAAAGGTATTTTGTAGGAGGAGCAAGAGAGATGTGCATTTGACTAGTCCCTAGGTAGACATCTCTATGTGACTACCTAGCCCTTAGACTGTAATAATTGCCCTAGAAGACATTTGGCGATGATTCTAGGCATGTAACCAAATAATATATAATGGTTTATGGTTCCCCACATTCCCATGGGGTTGTGGTTGTAATGTGTGTCCATTTTGTTATAGCTACTTCACAAATGGAGGCCTAATTAGCCCTTTAGGACAGTTGGTCATCACCGGGTTCAGACCTTTGGTTGCCAGATCTTGACCTCTCCTTTTGGGGGATTTTGTAAGACCATAAAGGGTATCTGAATCTCTGATTTATTTGCTAGGGTTTTTGGAAAATTTTAGACTTAAGGTTCCATTACCTGTCTCCAAGGGCTACAAGCAAATAGGCCTAATGGTGAAGAGGTCATAAGGAATTGGGTTGAATCCTTGAAACTAGTGTTTGGTCTAGTCCATGTGAGTGTTGTATGATCCAAAATAGGTGTTGTGAAGTTAAAGAACCTTAGGAGGCTTCATGATGCACATTGGAGTAAATTAACCAATTTGAGTAGTACAAATCTTGGAGTGAGGTGATGAATTGGAACTAAGATTGTAGAGTCTTGCCTTCTAGGATCCTATTTGTGTTTTAAGGGCTCAGTGTCATACATCCCAAAGTGTTTGACAAGATACAAGGAGGACTCTACATCAAGTGGTATTAGAGCTAGTAATGTCTTTGGTAAAGAGAGTGATTTTGAGAAAATGGTAGAGGGAGAGGAAGAAGTCCCTAGGGGACCAATCACAAACATGGAATTGGCAAAGATTGTGAGAGAGAAGGCCAATGCTTACAAGGCCATGCAGAAGGAGATAGAGAGCTTGAGGGGTAGAGTAGATGGAAAGGAAGATGGAGGCATTGGTAGCGGTGAAGAAGGGGATGAAGATGAGATCCCTATGCTGGAGGAAGAGGTGATTCCTCCTGACTAGAGGCAATTCCTTAATGCCCTCAAGTGCATGGAGAGAAGAACCATGGAATAGAAGATTGATTTGCCAACTTTCATTGGAAAGATGGAACCAATTGTAATGGTGGATTGGATAGACTCCCTATCTAGTTTCTTTGAATGTGAAGACATTCCAGGGCACCAGAAGGTGAAGATTGCTAAATCCAAGCTGAAGGGAGCCTCCCTAACTTGGTGGAAATTTGTCCAGGAAGAGAGAGAAAAAGACAACAAACCCAAGATTGTTTCTTGGAAAAAGATGGTTGCCTTAGTAAAGGAGGCTTATGTACCCAAGGATTATGAAGTTCAACTCCACAAGAGGAGGCAAAATCTCAAGAATAAGGAGATGGATGTGAACTCTTACACTGAGGAGTTCCAAAGGCTATGTATGAAGACTAAGACAAAGGAGGAGGAAAGTGAAAAGGTTGCCTAGTACCTAAATGGATTAAGGTACAACATCCAAGAAGAACTAAACCTCCTTAGCTCGGATGCAGTTGGTAAATACCATCAAATTGCCATCAAGGTGGAAGAGAAAATAAAAAGGAGACAAGAGAAAAGGGGTGGAAGAAATTCTTTCAAAGGTAAGGGAAATGGCTTTAGAAACCAAGGTGAACTAAATCAAGAATGCACTAAACGAGAAATTAGTGAAGGTAAGAATGGAGGATACAATCAGAGGGCTAACTTCAGAGGAAGAACACCACCATTTAGGGGAATATCTCAAGGTAGAGGTTCAATCAGATGCTATAACTATAATCAAGAAGGGCACATGGCCAATAGGTGTCCTGATAAACCTACTAGTTCCATGGGGGAAGGAGAAGTAACTTGATCCAAGAATCTGATTGCCAAAGTGTGGCAAGTGCAAATACATACCAGAGTGTCAATACCCCTAATAGATATGGGTACCCTGAAAGAGGTGAAGCTTTGATGATCAGGAGAGTAGTAACTAGCATGAAGATGACTAACAAAGAACCCCCATAGAGAAAGTCTCTATTCAAGACCACTTGCAAAGCGGGTGGAAAGGTATGCAAGGTTCTAATAGATTCTGGATCAACTAAAAAATTTGTGTCTCTAGAAATGGTGGAGAAGCTAAAATTGAGAAGACTACCTCACCCCTGCCCCTAAAAGGTCTCATGACTCACCCAAGGTCAGCAAGTTGTTGTGGAAGAGCAGGCTTGGGTAGAATTCCAAATTGAAGCTTATAAGGATAGGTTGTTGTTTAACATTACAAAGATGGATGCTTGCCATCTCCTATTTGGGAGATCATGGAAATTTGATTTGAAGGCACAACATGATGGTGCTAGTAACACATATTCAATCACCAAAGATGGTAAGGTGATAGAGTTGTTACCTTTGATGGAGAGTGAGGGGGAAATAAAAGCAAAGGAGGCCAAGGTGTTGGTAGTAGGAGGAAAGCAATTATTGAAGAAGATAGCAGATGAAGGAATTGTTTGTTATGCTCTTATTCCTAGTCCCAAAGTGACAAGGGTGGAGAAGTTTGAAGACAAGAAAGGAGACAGATTGAGGATTGTTGACCCTGTAGTGCAGCAGTTACTAAACAAGTAAAAATTTGTCATCTCTGATGGCATGCCAAGGACACTACCCCCTATGAGGGATATAAATCATTGCATAGACCTTATACCCAGATCCACCTTGCCTAACAAAGTAGCTCATATAAGCTCACCCCAGATCAGAATGTTGAGATGGAAAAATAGGTTGAAGAACTGTTGGAGACCGGACTGATTGGAAAAAGTTTGAGCCTATGTGTAGTCCCTGCAATCTTGGCACCCAAAAAGGAAGGCATTTGGAGACTTTGCATAGACTTAAGGGATATCAACAAAATTACTATCAGGTGTAGATTTCCAATGCCTAGGATTGAGGATTTGTTAAATTGCTTGGGGGGTTCTAGATATTTTACAAAAATTGACTTGAAAAGTGGCTACCATCAAATTAGGATTAGGTCAGGAGATGAGTGGAAGACTGCATTTAAAACAAATGAGGGGTTTTATGAGTGGAAGGCCATGCCCTTTGGCTTATCTAATGCACCTAATACCTTCATGAGGTTAATGAATGAATTCTTGAGGTATTTCATAGGAAAATTTGTCATAGTCTACCTAGATGACATTCTAATTTTTAGTCAAACCAAAGAAGAGCACCTAAAGCATGTAGACCTGGTCCTAAGGAGATTGTATGAAGAGAAATTGATGATAAATTTGGAAAAGTGTTTCTTTATGCAGGAAGAGATCATTTACTTGGGATTTGTACTCTCATATGGTGAGTTGAAAATGGATCAAGAAAAGGTGAGTGCTATATTGTCTTGGCCTACACCTAGAGTAATGAATGATGTTAGAAGCTTTCATGGTTTAGCCACATTCTATAGGAAATTAATAAGGGGATTTAGCCATGTTTTTGCTCCAATGCTTGACACCATAAAGGGAGGACAAAAGTACAAGTTCAGTTGGACTAAAGAGGCAAATAACTCCTTTGAAACATTGAAGAAGAAAGTTGCAGAGCAGCCAGTCCTTGCCCTACCTGATTTCAACAAAATCTTCCAAGAAGAATGTGATGCCAGTCACATGGCTATTGGGGTAATAATTAGTCAAGAAGGAAGGCCCATTTCCTTCTTCAGTGAGAAATTAAATGAGGCAAAGAGGAGGTACTCATCCTATGACCTAGAGATGTATGCTCTAGTGCAATCCTTGAAAAAGTGGAGACACTACTTGGTACCAAAGGAATTCATATTTTTCATAGACAATCAGGCCCTCAGTTTCATAAGTAGCCAAGAAAAGTTGAACCATAGGCATATGAAGTGGGTAGAGACCCTAAAAGCCTTCACTTTCACTCTTAAGCATAAGAAAGGGGTCAAGAATAAGGTGGTAGATGCTTTGAGTAGAAGAGTATTAACCACAAATCAGATCTTGTTGGAGAGTGTTGGAATATATTCCTTGAAGGCCATGTATGAGGATGATGCAGACTTTGGAGAGATTTACAAGGTATGTGCATCTTTTGATGAGTGGTTTCATTTTGATTTCTCTGAATTTATGATACAAGATGGACTATTGTTTAAGGGTGCACAATTGTGCATACCCAAATACTCTATGAGACTAAACATAATTAGGGAGAAGCACTGTGGAGTAATGGAAGACCATTATGGCCTTGACAAGACACTAGACTTGGTGAGGAGGTACTACTTTTGGCCCAAATTGTAGACAGATGTCAGGAGATTTGTGGAGACATGTGTGATATGCCAAAAAGCAAAGGGGAAGTCCACCAATGTAGGCTTATACCAGCATTTACCCATTCCTTCAAGACCATGGGAAAGTATAAGTATGGATTTTTTTTAGGATTGCCTAGGACAAGAAAAGGTTATGATAATTTTTTTGTAGTGGTGGATAGGTTTAGTAAAATGGCACATTTCTTTCCATGTAAAACCACTTGTGATGCTTGTTATGTTGCAGACTTATTTTTCAAAGAAATTGTCTGAATACATGGTTTTCCTTTGACCATAGTCTCTGATAGGGATGTGAAATTCATTGGACACTTCTAGAGGACTCTTTGGAAGAAACTTGGCATAAATCTAGCCTTCTCCTCATCCTACCATCCCCAAACAGATGGTCAAACTAAAGTTGTAAATAGATCATTTGGAAATATACTAAGATGTTTAACTAGTTAATATGGAGAGAAGTGGGATAGCATATTGTATTAGGTAGAATTCTCTTATAATGATACAGTAAATAGAAGCATTGGTAAGTCACCCTTCTAGGTTGTGTATGGCATCCACCTAAGGGGTCTATTAGATTTAAGGGAACTACCTCAAGGAGAAGCCATTAGTGCAGATGGAGAAACCTTTTCCACCGCCATAAAGGAGTTACATGACCAAGTTAAATGTCACCTTCAACAATTTGCAGAAAGGTATAAGCCTCATGCTGATAAGAAGAAGAGGGATGTCCAGTTTGATGTGGGAGACTTGGTGTGGGTTCACTTGAAGAAGGAAAGACTTCCAAAAGGAAAATACACAAAGCTTATGCAGAGGAAGATTGGACCCTGTCAAATCTTGAAAAAATGTGGACACAATGCTTATGAACTTCAACTTCCACCTAATCTCAGTTTGTCACCCATTTTTAATGTATGTGACTTAACTCTTTACAAATGTAGTGTTGTTGCAGGAGAAGAAACCATTCAGGTTGTAGCAGATGATGACATTCCCAAACATCAACCACCAAAATTGCATAAAGTTTTGGACACTAAGGTTGAAAAGTGGACAAGGAAAAAAGTATCTATGGAGTATTTGGTGGCCTGGCAGGGACAACCAGATTCTGAAGCAATCTAGATGACAGGACAACAAATCAAAAACCATGGTGCAGACTTGCAGACTCTCATCTAAAGTGGACTTGAGATTTCTTTTTCTGGGGAGTATGGTGCAAGGGAACCCCTTCAACATGATCATTCAAGATCAGAGGAGGAAGGATGAGACCTTAAACATGTCTTAGGATGTTTCCTTGTGTTTTCAATAATGCATTTTGTGTTTGTAATAAAAGACCCCATCTTGTTAGCCAAACTCCTATTTTGGCATCTTGATAAGCCAATTAGGATTTTTGGAGAAAAGGGGACTAAATATTCTTAGAATAGGTTTTTCCTAGTGATTTTAGTTTTTTTATGTGCTTCTAGGGTGTTTAGAGTTGTTAGCCTTGACCCAAGTCATTCAGGTGCAAGAAATGACATTTTTGACAACTTTGTCAAAAGTTGTCATGAGCAACTTTTGTGCAACTTTTTGAATTTTTGTTTGTTTAACTCCTCCAATGGCTCTAACCTCTTTTTTTTGGTTGGTAGAAGTTTTAGAGGGGTATAAACACCTTGAGGACACAATTCCCAAGGAGAGACTGCATGGAGGAAGTATCTATGATTGCAACCAAGAAGAAATTATGAGTTTTTCTTGCAAACTGTGAGGTTTTGGCATGGAGTATGGAGTTTTATGGATTGGGACCAATCCCCAATGTTTTTATTTTGTTATTGTAGTGAGTTACCAATTATTTGGTCTTTATTTTAGGTCTTGATCTTTTTTTTTGCTCCATATATTCAAGTTTTGTTGTAGGTACCCGGAAAACTAGGGTTTTGCCTAGGGTTTTGCCTTCCCATGGCCATAACTTGCAACATGCTCATCTAGAACTAATGGCAGTGGATGGGATGCAAGTATGGCCTATTTATTATATGATTCCAAAGGAATTTTTCAGGAGGAGAAAGAGAGATCAGCATTTGACCAGTCCCTAGGTAGACATCTTTATGTGCCTACCTAGCCCTTAGAATGCAATAATTGCCCTAGAAGACAATTGGCGATGATTCCAAGTGTGTAACCCTAGAATATATAATGGTTTATGGTTCCCCACATTCCCATGGGGTTTTGGTTGTAAGGTGTGTCCATTTTGTTATAGCTTCTTCACAAATGGAGGCCTAATAAGCCCTTTAGGACAGTTGGTCATCACCAGGTTCAAACCTTTGTTTGCCAGATCTTGCCCTCTCCTTTTGGAGGATTGTGTAAGACCATAAATGATATCTGAACTTGTGATTTATTTGCCAAGGTGTTTGGAAAAGTTTGGACCTAAGGTTCCATTACCCGTCTCTAAGGGCTACAAGCAAATAGACCTAATGGTGAAAAGGTCATAAGGAATTGGGTTGAATCCTTGAAACTAATGTTTGGTCTACTCCATGTGAGTGTTGTATGATCCAAAATAGGTTTTTTGAAGGTCAAGAACCTTAGGAGACTTCATGATGCACATTGGAGGAAATTAACCAATTTGAGTAGTTTGAATCTTGGAGTGAGGTGATGAATTGGAACTAAGATTGTAGAATCTTGCCTTGTAGGATCCTATTGGTGTTTTAAGGGGTCAGTGTCATACATCTTGAAGTGTTTGAAAATATACAAGGAGGACTTTGCATCAATATTGTTATAATGATGTTTTATAACCAGTAGGAAGAGCTAGGGAAAGGAACTATAACCGGTAGGTTATTTTGTGCAGTGAACTGGTATTGCTAAGTATTCGAGAGTTGAACTGGTAAACCCTACCTATTGCTTTGATAAACCCTAACCGATTAAGTTTCGTGAATTGGTTGTATTGGTTTATGATCAGATGATGAGCGGTAATGATTATGAAACATATGCATATTCTATGAAGAGAGTTTCAAAGTATTTTTTGCGTGTTAATTTAATGGTTTTAATCTTGGGAATGAGCAAGTATATTACATGTAATACAAAGTGTGTGATGATTTATAAAGTCCAATGAAGCGGTGATCAGCGAGTAGTCAAGGCTTTCTTGAATGATGTGCAGAGATTGTTATGTAGTCCAATGGTCATACCTGAACCTAATTGATTTGTTTATAAGGTCTATGCATTGTTTTGTTTGAAGTGTTGGAAAAGTTGTAATTGAGTGTGTGGTTGCTGAACCAGATGATGTATTTGCAATTTGTGTAAAAGTGGATAAGAGCATGAAAAGGATATGAACAAGCAAGTGTAGTGATATTTTAATAGATCAACAAACTCCTATTGTTTTGTAATAATTACAACAGTAAAATCCCCTAACTGGGTAAGCTCTAACAAACTTCACTATTCAAATCCTCTAACCAAGTGATCCATTAGCTTGGATTACAAATCCTTTACCAAGGTTACTCCTCATAGGGTATTTCTTCTAATAGCGCATTATAGTCAATCCCTTAACTAGGTGGTCCCTAACAAGATCTGTTCTTAACAGGCCTTGCTCCTAACAGGGAGAACTTCAGAATAGTTTAGATAGTTATCTTGTGAGTCTCATCTCACCGTGGTTTTTCCCATTTGGGTTTCCACATCAAAAATATTGTGTCAAGTGGTGAATGTTTTTGTGGTTATGTTTTCTATGGTTGAATTTCTTAACTACTTAATCCACTTTGATAAGTTATGTTAATAGGCAAGAATCAGAAATGAGTTTTACTGATGTTGGAAAATATATTTGGATATTTGTGAGTTTCAGGTTGTTTACTATTAATCTGTTGTAACAATCAACCAGTTTATTCTAATAGAGATATTGCATTTTAAGTTCATTGGTTTAACTTGTCAGTTTTAAAGTTTACTTTGAGAGGCTATTTCTGAATTAGGTGAATGTTTATCATTTTTTCTATCTACTGATTCTTTCCCCCCTCTCAATAGTTGACCGGATCCTTACTCTTTCATCATACCATCAATTAGTATCAGAGCACTTTGCAAGTCCTCTAAGGTCTAAGCCTATTGTTGAACATGATGAAGAAGGAAGGTTTGAAGTTTAACAGAGAGAACTACAAAATATGGAGTGATAGAATGAAAATTTATATCAAGAGTCTTGGAAATCAATATTGGGAACATGTTAATACTCAATATGTTGCACCTAGTGGGATTATGACTGATGATCATAAAAAAGAGAAACAAGAAAACAACCAAGCACTGGAGGCTATTATCAGTTCTTTGTCTAATGTAGAATATGTTGATGGCCATGGTCTAGCGTCTCCATATAAGGTATGGAAGAAACTTGAAGAGATTTATAGAGGTGATGAACATGTGAAGATTGCCAAGGAAGAGAGTCTAAGAGGAAAGTTTGATGACATGCAGATGGCTGAAGGTGAGAATATCCAACAGTATGGTCAAAGGATAAAAGAGATAGTTGGAGAGTTCAAGAGTGTTGGTGGTAAAGTGGAAGATGCCATAGTGGTTAGTAAGGTGTTGAGAACCCTACTATCGGTCTATGCTATCTGAGTTGCAGATATTCAGGAGCTAAAGTCAATTGATAAAACCAAGGTAAACCTTGACTCCATCATTGGTAAGCTTACTAGTTTTCAATTAAATATTTATGATGGTAGTGTTCAAAATTCTAAATTTGTATTTGGAGCTTCAGTTTCTAACCCATCTTTGAGTAAAAGTAGAGATGTTAGTCACAGTTATGAATCTAGATCCAACAGAGAAATTGATGATGAAGACAGTTTAGTTGAGCTTGAAGAATTGTTGGCCAAGAAGTTGTCCAGAGGTATCGGTAGATACAGAGGTAAATTACCTTTGAAATGTTTTGTATGCAACAAGATTGGACACATTGCAGCTAACTATCCTAACGATGATAATGAGAACAAGTGAGAAAAGTTCAAGAAGTACAAGGGAAAAGGAAAAAGAGATTGTCTTATTGCAGTTAATGGTGGTATCACTGATGAGAAATCTGATGGTGATTCTAATGAAGACATTGTCTTTGTAGCCATTAAAGAGGAGACATCTAATCAGAAGGCTCTAATATCTCGCATGGATAATTCGGATGATTGGATCATTGATAGTGGTTGTTCACATCACATGACTGGTGACCTGAGCAAATTTCTTTCTATGAAGAAATTTGATGGTGGATTTGTAAGATTTTGTAATGACACACCCTGCATGGTTAAAGGTAAGGGAACTATTTCACTTAATGGAAAGAGCGGTGCAGATGACGTCTACTAGGTTGAAGGTCTAAAGAACAATCTTTTGAGTGTTGCTCAACTCAATGAAAAAGGATACCGATTGGAGTTTAAGAATGGTATGTGAAAAATCTATGGGAGAAAAGGTGAACTCATTTCAACTGGCAAGCAGACTAAAGGTAACCCATTTCACCTAAATCCTAAAGTCAACAACTATTTAATAGCTAAAATGGATGATTGTTGGCTTTGGCATAGCAGATTTTTTCATTTAAATTTTGATAACATTGTTAGAGTGAGTAATTCCAAGACAATGAGAGGTTTTCCTCAGTTGGACACACCAGTTAATTCTCTATGTAAGGAATGTCAGTTGGGAAAGATGACATCTTCAACTTTTAAGAGAAAGTCTTTTTCAGCAGAACATCTGTTAGATTTGGTTCATACAAACCTCTGTGGACCAATAAGGACTAAAAGTACTCAAGGTGATAGATATTTCAATATATTCACTGATGATTTCTCAAGGATAATGTGGGTCACATTCTTGAAAGATAAAATAGAAGCTTTTAGTAAATTCAAATCATTCAGGGCCTTAGTTGAGAAAGAGAGTAGTAAGAAGATAAAGTGTCTAAGGACTGACCAAGGCGGTGAATTTACTTCTAATGAATTCACTAGATATTGTGAAGAAAATGGTATCATGTTGGAATTTTTTAGATTATTGGCATTTTGCATATAGATTGCATTAATGATATGTTTTCATTGATGTCAATTCAACTAGTGAATGGTATTCATGATATTGCTAATGTTATTGTTGTTATTGCTATTGTCTTGTAACTAGTATGATAAAATTTAAGGAAGATGTTGTAAACCGGTATATGGTAGTTTGTAAGTTGAACTGGTGTAAAGGGTTAAACCTTTCTATGTTATGTAACTAGTAAACCCTACCGGTTGTTTTTTGTTAAACCCTAACCAATCAAGTTTGTTGGTTTAAGATCTAATGTTGAGAGGTAATGATGGAGACACCTGTGATCATTGAATGAGGATAAGTTTAGATTGATTTGATGCGTTTGTTTCTTATCATGGAAAGGAGCAAAGTAGATTGCATCTAATGCATAGCGCATGATGAGTTACAAAGTCCGATGAAGTGGTGATCTTGGAGCGGTTGGAATTTTCTTGATTAATGTGAAGAGATTCTTATGATTTCTAATGTTCAAGATTGTACCGACTAGTTTGTAATCTCGATGATGAGAATTAGGCTTTTGTTGTGTTATTGACCTAGTTGTTTTGTATTTAAGGTCGATCATATTGTTTTGTTAAGAGTTGGCAAAGTTGACAAGATTGGTAGAAACTAGTTGAGTGTGTGGTTGCCTAACCGGTGGATAGATCTGTAGTTTGAGTAAAGGAAAATTGAAGTTTAAGAAGGATCTAATCAAACAGATGTAATGCTATTCAGACAAATCAATAAAACTTGTTGTTTTCTAACAATTGCAGCATAAATTGAAATCCCCAAACTGGGTAAGATCTAACAAGCTTGGTTACTTTCTAAATCCTCTCACAAGGTGGTCCATTAGTTTGGATTCTTAAATCCTCCAGTGAGGTTACTCCTAATAGGGTATTGTGCTTTTCATCAAGGCATATTTATAAATCCCTTAACTAGGTGATTCCTAAGAGAATCAGTTCTTAACAAGACTTATTGTAAAAGCTTTAATAGGCTTGGCTCCTAACAGGGTGAACTTCAGAAGAGTTCAGATAGCTATCCTTGTGAGTCTCATCTCACCATGGCTTTTACCTATTTGGGTTTTCCACATATAAATATGTGTGTCAACTGGTAATTATTTTGGGGTTATGATCTTATATGTTGATTTGATTAACTACTTAACTATTCTGATAAGGCATGATAACTAAAAGCATTGAAAGGTGAATATGTTGACATATGATTAAGCATTTTTTATGTTTAGAAGATTGAAGTTGTTTACTATTAAGTTTTCATAATAGTCCAACCGGTTGATGTTGGTTGATGTTGGTAATCTTTGAGATATTATCTTGACTGTTGTTGGTAAGTTTATTTTTGATTTTGGTATTTTGTATCACTTTTTCAGTATACTAATTCACCCCCCCCTCTCAGTATTCTACTAGATACTTATTCTTTCATCATACCATCAATTGGTATCAGAGCATCTCAGATCCACTTTAATCTAAAGCCTAACATCTTGAGGAAAAGATCTTGTAGATCATGATGAAGAAAGATGGTCCAAAGTTAAACAAAGATAACTATAGGATATGGAGTGACAGAATGAAGATTTACATTAAGAGTCTGGGAAGTCAGTATTGGGATCATGTAGAAATTAAGTATATTGCACCTACTGGAACTCTAACTGATGATCAGAAGAAAGAACAGCAAGAGAATCATCAAGCATTAGAGGATATCATCAGTTCTCTGTCTAATGTTGAATATGTAGATGTTCATGGTCTTGAAACAACATATGGAGTATGGAAAAAACTTGAAGAGATTTATAGCAGTGATGAACATGTTAAGATTGCTAAAGAGGAGAGTTTAAGAGGAAAGTTTGATGACATGAGAATGTCTGAAGGTGAGAATATCTAGTAGTATGGTCAAAGGATAAAAAAGATAGTTGGTGAAATAAAGAGTGCAGGAGGGAAAGTGGAAGATTCCACAATGACCAATACGGTATGGAGAACCCTGCTACCGGTCTATGCTATTCGAATTGTAGCTATTCAAGAGTTGAAATCCATTGACAAAACAAAGGTAACGCTTGACTCTATCATTGGAAAACTTACTGCTTTTGAACTAAATGGCTATGATAGTAATGTACAAAAATCAAAATCTGTATTCAGAGCTTTTTTCTCTAACCCATCTATTAGAATAAGTAGAGATATGAGCCATAGCTATGAATCTAGATCTAGCAGAGATTCTTATGATGAAGATAGTTTAGTGAAGCTTGAAGCATTCTTGGCAAAACGACTGCCTAGAGGCACTAATAGTAGCTAATTGCCCTAATGGTGAAAATGAATACAAGAGAGACAAATTTAAGAAATATAAAGGTAAAGGCAAGAGAGATTGTCTTGTTGCTATTGACAATGGTATTACTAGTGAAGAATCTAATGATGATGCTAGTGAAGATATTGTGCTTGTTGATATTTTGGATATATTGATATAGTTTTGGCATTGATGTCAACACCTTTCATCACTTGTCAACACTTATCAGTACTAGGAGATTCTTGTTATGTTCACCGGCAAGTCAAAGACTTATGCACAGTCACCGGTATTTGGTTCACTGGGAGATTATATTGTTCACCGGCACTTGGAATGACTTGGAGACTACTTAGTTATGTTGAAGACATTATTTGATCACTTGGTTTTGGCGATTTGGTTATTTGTTTATTTGGGTTTGCATATTTGTTGTTACCAGCAAATAGGTCTAGGATATACACCGACATGAATATCTATTCCAAGTCAGCACGACATGTTATGGAGATGATTTATTATTATTATTGTAAATGCATTGAGTCGATATCATGCATCAGAAATTGATTTATTTGTAATTGATTTTATTGTAATATCTTTTAGTGAGCCGACCTATTCAATTGGTCTTAGGTTATGGTATAAATGTAAGATCTCATTTGTGAGATTGATATGCAATTGGAAAAAGATTTGTAATAGGGTATATGCGAAAATAAGCAGAGCTATACATGTAGACATCATTTGAAGGTTGAAGGAAGGTTTTTATGAAGGCAATCAAAACTGAACTGGTACTGAATCCAGTATATGAAGATTTTATTTTAAGTAATATATTATCATTGGATTTAACCATCCAATTATAGTCAGTGTGACTCTCATTTTGTGATTGAGTAGTGAGCTCTAGGCAGCTAGCCTTTCTGCATGTGTAGAATCCATATTGTACACACATACTATCTGCAGTAGTATCATTTGATTGTGGGTAAGGCTTCCCACCATGGTTTTTCCCCTTACAGGGTTTTCACATACAAACATTTGTGTTATGTGTTGTGGACATTAATGTCTTTCTGTTTCATGCATTAATCTTTACCGGTACTGCAATTAACTGATAAACTATCTACCGGCATAAAGTTTGGTTTACTGGCATTAAGCATTAAGTTTTGGTTAAGTGAATTTATTGGACAACTGATTCACCCCCCTCTCTCAGTTGTCTTTGGGACCTAACAGTGTTTGTTGCTATTAAGGAAGAGATATTAGATTAGGAGGCACTAGTGTCCAAGATGGATAACTCTAATGATTGGATCATTGATAGTGGTTATTCACATCACATGACCGGTGATCAAAGAAAATTTCTTTCCTTGAAGGATTTTGATGGTGGTGTTGTCAGATTTGGCAATGGCTCACCCTATATGATTAAAGGTAAGGGAGTTATTTGTCTTAATGGGAAGAGAAGTGATGACGATGTCTATTGGGTTGAAAGCCTAAAGCACAATCTTCTAAGCGTGGCACAACTTAATGACAGAGGATACCCACTGGAGTTTAAAAATAGTATGTGTAAAATCTTTGACAGGAAAGGTGAATTGATTGCAATCGAAAAATAGACCAGAGGTAATCTATTTCATCTTAATCCTAAAGTTAGCAACTATTTGATTGTAAAGATAGATGATAGGTGACTTTGGCATAGGAGATTTTGTCATATAAACTTTGATAACATTGTTAAAGTGAGCAAGTCTAAGACAATAAGAGGTCTACCTCAAATAGACAAACTAGTTAATGCTCTTTATAGATAATGTCAGTTAGGAAAAATGACTTCTTCAACTTTCAAGAGCAAGTCCTTCTCAGCAAAGCACTTGTTAGATTTGGTTCATATAGATCTATGTGGACCAATAAGAACAGGAAGCATTCAAGGTAATAGATATTTCATGATCTTCACTGATCATTGTTCAAGGATGGTGTGGTTCACATTCTTGAAGGATAAGAATGAAGATTTTGGTAAATTCAAGGCAATAAATCCTACATGTTGTTTTGATAAACCCTAACCGATTAACTTTGGTGAATTGGTTGTATTGGTTTATGATCTGATGATGAGCGGTAATTATTATGACAAGTATGCATATTGTATGAGGAGAGTTTCAAAGTGTTTTTGGTGTGTTGAGTTAATGGTTATTATCTTGGGAATGAGCAAGTATATTGCATGTAATACAAAGTGCATGATGAGTTACTGAGTTCTATGAAGCAGTGATCAAGGAGTGGTCAAGGCTTTCTTGAATGATGTGCAGACATTGTTATGTAATCCAATGGTCATACCTGAACTGACTTGTTTGTAATCTCTATGAGATTAGGTTTTTGTTGTGCTACCAACCTAATTGATTTGTTTATAAGGTCAATGAGTTTTTTATTTGAAGTGTTGGAAAAGTTGTAATTGAGTGTGTGTTTGTCAAACTAGATGATGTATTTGCAGTTTGTGTAAAAACATATAAGAGGATGAAAAGGATCTGAATAAGCAAGTATAGTGATATTCTTATAGATCAACAAACTCTTATTGTTTTCTAAAAATTACAAAAATAAAATCCCCTAACTGGGTAAGCTCTAACAAGATCCACTATTCATATCCTCTAACCAGGTGATCCATTAGCTTAGATTTCAAATCCTTTACCAAGGTTACTCCTCCCAGGGTATTGCTTCTAATAGGGCATTATAGTCAATCCCTTAACCGGGTGGTCCCTAACAGGATTTGTTCTTAACATAACTTTTTGTAAAAGCTTTAACAAGCTTGGCTCCTAACAGGGCGAACTTCAGAAAAGTTTAGATAGTTATCTTGTGAGTCATCTCACCGTGGTTTTTCCCATTTGGGTTTCCACATCAAAAATATTGTGTCAAGTGGTGAATTTTTTTAGCGTTATGTTTTCTATGGTTGAATTTCTTAACTACTTTATCCACTTTGATAAGTTATGTTAACAGGGAGGAATCAGAAATGAGTTTTACTTATGTAAGAAAATATATTTGGATGTTTGAGAGTTTCACGTTGTTTACTATTAATTTGTTGTAATAGTCAATCGGTTTATTTTGATAGAGATACTGTATTTTAAGTTCAGTGGTTTAACTTGTCAGTTTTAAAGTTTACTTTGAGAGGTTATTTCTGAGTTAGGTGAAAGTTTATCAGTTTTTCTATCTACTAACTCACCCCCCCCACTCTTAGTATTTGACCAGATCCTTATTCTTTCATCATACCATTAGATTTTGCCTCCTTGGGAAACCAGTTGAGAAAAGAACCACACAAATGAAAATGAGGCTCTACAGTTACACACATGGAGTTACCAGTATGCAGATGGAAAGTGGGGTTCCCATAGATGCAAAATAGATGGAAAAAGTTGGCACAAAAATATCATTCTCACTACCGCTGTGACGACAGAAACATGCAAATTGGTAAACAAGGAGAATACTAACATACTGCCAAGTGGACAGAGAGACAAAGGTGAAGTACTCTTAGTCTATTGAAGATGCACATGATGTGTCCTTCAAGAGAGCTATTGAAGACTGGCATGATTGATGACTGGTTTGACAAGATCCACCAACACAAGGAAGAAGAAGGCAAGAAGGCTAACCGGCAGGCAAAGAGGTACCGATAGTATGAAGCTTACACTGGCTGTGTGATATTGGTCAGTGACCATGTTGGTTTGACATAGTGAGCTAAGGTGGATGTTGACAAAGGTCCTAAGAGAAGATATACCAGCAAGGTTACTAGAGAACCAATGGGGTTTGATGTCTGGTAGGTGTGTCCTGGTTGAGCATTTGGTCAGTGATCCTATATGAACTGACACAAAGGTCTAAGCTGAGATGGATACTGACAGGGATGCCACATGGAATTGAAGATGCTCGCAGAGGTCGATGAAGTGTTGTGACCATGAGGTTGTTGTAGAGTTGGTTGACATTTAATGTTGACTATGACTGTTATGGATCGAGTTACAGAGGGGTTACGGCTCAAGGCAGGACATATCAGATCAGATCCATAGAGTGAAGTGATCGATGTAAGATGTCTGGATACAAATCCAAGTAGGTGAAGAAAATCATCAAACCATTTATGGTGATTGACTAAAAGATGAACCGACAAATTGAATGCAGATTGCTAAAGATGGAAGGCATGCACTAGAAGGCACGATGTTTCCAGTGATGTACATGAAATCATCTATTAGACATGATTTGTGGAGATTTGATTGGATATGGTATGGCTCATTGGTCGAAGAAGAAACCCTAATTGTATCAGTGTTTGAATTTGTATTTTGGAGGGAAAACCTAGATATATGTATACAGACAAAAGACTAGGAGATGTGGATGTTGCATGTCGCATGTTGATGTGACAAGTGTGAAAGAGCAAAAAAGGGCCAACAACTCAGTGACTTCATCAAAGTTCATATAAACTATGTTGGAGATGCAACCGATGAGAGGGTATTAACTGATAAGGTCTTGAGGCCACAAGTGAAGAAATATTTTAGCATGAATTTTAGTTGAATGGTGAAGAAGAAAAAATAATGAATCGGCAGTGAACGATGGAAGTGGACAAGATAAAGGAGAACTGGTAGAGCAGAAACAGAGTAGAAGTAACTGGTAGAGAAGAACTTGTAAGGCAACAACAGAAGAGTGTAGCAAAGAGGAAAAAGATAGTGATCCAGTAGAAAGCTAAAGAGAGATAGAGTGATAGGAAGAGTAGAGAACCGGTAAGGCAGAGAAGGGGTGATGCAAGTAGAGAGATTATATGTAGTGGTTGCAAGATTCACTTGTAATAGGTTATTACTTTTGTCTTTGATAATTATTGTTTGAAGAGCATTGGGTTGGTGCTCATTGCAGTGGTTATAGCTCATTTGGGTTGGTGCCCATAAACAACAGGGGTTGTATCTCCTTTGGGTTGGTGCCCACAAACTGCAGGAGTGGTACTCCTTGAGTTGTTGCCCTAAATGTTGTAACCAAAGTGTTTCATTATGAGGCTAGATTGCAGAAGTAGACTCCAACAACATTTATCACCGAGGTTTTTCTCATCTTGGGTTTTCCTCGTATATACCGGTGTTATGGGATGTGCCCTTATGTATGCTTGCATTGCATTGTCTTGATTTATCTTACCAATAGACCCACTGGGTAATAGGATGATAATTGGTATTCACACATAGGGTAGATAAAGGGAAAAGTTTGTAAACCACTGATTTACTGCCATCCCCTTAGTGGCACATTGTGTCTAACAGTTGGTATCAAAGCCCTAGGTTCCCAATTGATAAGCTTTCTCCAGCTTGGGTAGATTTTGGCTTGAGGACACAATGGTTTGTTTAGTATCAATCTCTACTTCAGTTTTTGATGGCTCAAACTATTCCATTTAGAGTTGTAGAAGGGAAGTCTACCTATCCTCTCTAGGGTTTGATGTATGGGTGTCTGTTGTAAATGGTTGTCCTAGTAAAGTTAGTCCTCCCACCAATTCAGATGCAGAAAGAAGATCTAGGTGCAATGAAGAAGTCATGAAGGATATGTCCAGTGTATTGTCTGGTGATGTTTATTAATAGGTAGATAAGTGTAGATCTACTAAAAACCTATGGGACAGATTGAAGAAACTGTATGGCAATGAACCTTGCACTATAGAACTTTTTTATGGCAACAAGAAAAGATATGAAGCATGTGTGTTTGCAGATGATGAAGGTAAATTTATTAGAAGCATAAAAAATGATGAAGAGGAAACTCGCCTCTTTATGGCTCAAGAATCAGAAGATGAGAGGCACACATCAGAGAGTAATCATGTGCAGATCACTATTATTGCCAAGTAGATCTTGAATGTGAATTGGTAAGTGCACTAGAAGAGATAAAAAATGTTAGAAATAAATTTAAAAGGTACAAATATTATGTTCATGAAGAATTCAGTCAGTTGATAATATGCCTAGTGCAGGAGCACCTATGGAGCACCTATGAAGACCTATGGAGGCATGGTGCACTAGGGTCACTGATAGGCCCTCATGAAGAATCAATGAGAAATGAAGTCTAAAAGGCATTTAAGGTCTTAAAACAATTTAATCATGGCCAATAGAGCTAATAAATGCAATGAATTGTAATAAAATGGTCAAAAAGTGTAAAATTATCAAAATTGGCAATTAGGCCTAGAAAGGGCTAAAATAGGGTTTTGAAGGGTAGAATAGGTTTGTGAGGAATAAAACATTTTTGAAATGTTTATAAGGTCATCTTCAGACCATGTTTATGTGTTGGTAGAGTTAGGGGTCAATTTGTTTCATATTGACAACTTTGTTTGTCAAATGACAACTTTTTGAGCAACTTTTATTGTCAAAATTGCAAAAAATGACAAAAATAGGTGGTGAGAGGTAGTTGGATGGTTATGGTTCAGTCTTGAAGGTCACAAGTGCTATAAAAGGTTTTAATAAAATTATATTGAGATATATGGTGAGTTTTTGGTCGAAGGCAATCATTTGGAGCAATAAAAACCATATTTTTATGTGCATTTTCTGAGTTTTTTATGTGACAGTCAGATCTCTCATTGGTTTTGATGCATTTCATGTTTGTATTCTAAGAGATTATTGATTAGAGGTGATAGAGTAATGACTTAACTCTACTTTGGAGGTGGTGGCATTAATTTTCACTGTGTTTTACCAAAGTTATTTGCATTTTCATAAAATTTGTCAGAACCCTGGCTTAGGGTAACCAGTGGCTTCATAAATGTAGTATCTTTTGTTTTGATGCATAACCAATCCTCATTTTGGGCAGGGATAAGGATAAGGGTGTATAATACCTATCCATGGTGTGTGTGGGGTGTCATGCAAGGTTTTTTCATGTGCTACATGATGGTTTCAGACTATTAGGACCGTCACAGGGGCAAATTGATTGTACAGTCAAGTGAAGAAGGCTTTGTTTGTTATGGCAAAGAATGTTAAGGATAGAAGGGCTTAGGGGAGTGTTGGTTGGTGTGTTGAAAACCTTCCTAGGGTGTTGGAGCAAGTGGAGTGCCCATGGAAGGGCTTAAACTAGTGGGTTTCCAAAGATAGTAGCCGACTATCATAGTGTGATAGAATGACAATCATAGAAAATGTGGCCTGATGTGGGGGCAATATCTCGAAGTTGAACCATTGGATTTGTCTAAATTTTTAATCTTTTGTTCTAAATCAAGTTCATTAGAATCGCACTAGAGTGATTGAGGATTTTGGACCCTATTCAAAAGTTATATGTCTCTGTGTATAGGTATATCTAAGAGGACAGCAAGAAGGTAACTTTGGTTTTATTTAAAGAAAGTGTTGAGCATTTTTATTTTATGAACCTAGTTTGAAGTTTAGGGGGTTGTAATGTTTTCAAATGAAATGTGGAAAGACTATACCTTGGTGCTAGGGTATTGAGGAGGCTTAGGAGCCAATTGTTGATCCTAGAGTTGGTTCCAAGGGAGTGAGTAGGTTATCAAAACCTTAAGAGTGCAGCCTTAGGCAATTGATGAGATGATCAATCATGATCAATGGGAGTTGGAAGGGAGAGTGTGTTTCACCTAGCATGTAGAAGGATCCTCTCATGTGTCTCCTTGAGTGATTGAACCCTTGAGAGGTCTAGAGTAGGGGATCCCTCTGCATCAAATGGGTATTAGAGCAAGGAAGTAGATCCTTGCAAAGGACATATTGAAGGTTGAGAGATAGGAGTTATAGCCATCATGGAAGAAGAGGAAGGAAGGAGGGAAAGGTATGTTCAGAGGCTTCCTATATTCAGAACACAATGCAAGTGCAGGGGTAAGGTATGAAAGGTTGTAGTTGATAGTGGGTCCTTTAAAAACACAATCTCAATAGAAATGGTTGAAAAGTTGGATGTACCAAAGGCACCTCATGAGACACCTTACAGAGCATATGGGTTAAGTGATGATCAATGGATTGATGTTAAAGAATAAGCATATATTTTTTTCAATATTGGTTCATATTATGATGTTATCCAATGTGATGTTATGCCTTTGAGTGATTGTCATTTGATCTTGGGAAGAGCATGGCAATATAATAGGTTTGCCCTACATGATGGTTACAAAAATACATACAGCATCAACAAGGATGGGAAGAAGTTTGTATTGAATCCATTGAAGGATGATGGGGCATCTTGGGGGATGTCAAGAAGGATAGGTTTGATTGGAAAGATAGACTTCGTAAGGAAAAAGGAACATGAAGATGAAGATAAAGAGCAAGTGAAGGAATGGTTGATGAAGGGTGATGGTGCAATGGAGCAGACAACCATCAAGAGTACAAACATGCATGAAGTTGGGGCAGAAATTCCAACAGAGAAGGTGGATGAAGATGACAAGGTTGAGGTAAGTTGTCCATTGGAAGGACAAGAGCACAAGGTGCAGCAGATAGGTGTTGAAGAGGATGGTGAACCTAAGGATAAAGAGGTTCAAAATGTTGAGAAAGAGATGGAAGGCAAAGGTACAGGTGAAGAAACCAAAGAATCAAGTCTTGGAGGGCTTGAAGTTGAGGAAATGATTCTGATTGGGACTATGATATGTCCATTGAGAATGGGAGAGGGTATGGGGCAGCAAGATACCCCTATGACATCAAGGTGTGTGGCTAATGAAGTGGCAAGTGAGTTGAGTGATAGTTTGGTATGCCAAGGAGAATGGCATGAGGATGAGGATGCAGAAGATGTAGCAGTTGAACCTGATTTATGGAAAGAGTTTGAAGCCATAGTTGAAGAATGGGAGAATTTTGGTGGTGTTTGTAAGGCTCAAGAGGAAGAAGCCTTGGAAATGAAGATTGAGAGTGAGATAGAGGTCCAAGAAGAGGCTCAAATGGTGGAAATTGTTTCTCCAAGGATGGAGATATTGATTCATGATGTTGTTTCTATTTTTTCTAATCCCTTTGTTTCAAGTATGCAAGGATACTTTATTGATAACCATGTGGAAATGATCCACAATGATGGTGTAGGTGCTTGGCCAAAGTACCAAATGGAGGAGCTAAGGTGCAAGGAGCCACCAAGGCATGGACTGATTTTCTTTGCAGGGTACAAGCAGATGGTACCTATGAATTGGAAGACCAGAAAGAAAAGGCAACCATTCAAGGGGACATTGAATCTTTTGTCCCCGGGAGTATGGTGCAGGAGCACCTATGGAGCACCTATGAAGACCTGTGGAGGCAAGGTGAACTAGGGTCACTGATAGGCCCTCATGAAGAATCAATGAGAAATGAAGTATAAAAGGCCTTTAAGGTCTTAAAACAATGTAATCATGGCCAATAGAGCCAATAAATGCAATGAATTGTAATAGAAAGGTCAAAAAGCGTAAAATTGGGTTTTGAAGGGTAGAATAGGTTTGTGAGGAATAAAAAATGTTTGAAATGTTTATAAGGTCATATTAAGACCATTTTTATGTGTTGGTAGAGTTAGGGGTCAATTTGTTTCATATTGACAACTTTGTTTGTCAAATGACAACTTTTTGAGCAACTTTTATTGTCAAAATTGAAAAAAATGACAAAAATAGGTGGTTAGAGGTAGTTGGGTGGTTATGGTTCAGTATTTAAAGTAAAAAGTGCTATAAAAGGTTTTAATAAAATTATATTGAGAGATATGGTGAGTGTTTGGTCGAAGGCAATCATTTGGAGCAATAAAAACCATATTTTTATGTGCATTTTCTGAGTTTTTAATGTGATAGTCAAATCTCTCATTGGTTTTGATGCGTTTCATGTTTGTATTTAGAGAGATTATTGATTAGAGGTGATAGAGGAATTACTTAACTCTACTTTGGAGGTGGTGGCATTAATTTTCATTGTGTTTTACCAAAGTTATTTGCATTTTCATAAAATCTGCCAGAACCCTGGCTTAGGGTAACCAGTGGCTTCATAAATGTAGTATCTTTTGTTTTGATGCATAACCAATCCTAATTTTGGGTAGGGATAAGGCCAAGGGTGTAAAATACCTATCCATGGTGTGTGTGAGGTGTCATGCAAGGGTTTTTCACATGCTACATGATGGTTTCAGACTGTTAGGACAGTCACAGGGGCAGATTGACTGTATAGTCAAGTGAAGAACGATTTGTTTGTTATGGTAGAGAATGTTAAGGACAGAAGGGCTTAGGGAAGTGTTGGTTGGTGTGTTGAAAACCTTTCTAAGGTGTTGGATAAAGTGGAGTGCTGAAGGAAGGGCTTAAACTAGTGGGTTTCCAAATATAGTAGCAGACTGTCATACTGTGACAGAATGACAATCATAGAAAATGTGGCCTAATGTGGGGGCAATATCTCGGAGTTGAACCATTGGATTTGTCTAAATGTTTAATATGTTGTTTGACATCAAGTTTTGAAGAATCTCACTAGAGTGATTGAGGATCATTGAAGCTATTCAAAAGTTATATGCCTCTCTGTATAGGTATATCTAAGAGGACAACAAGAAGGTAACTTTGGTTTTATTTAAATAAAGTGTTGAACATTTTTGTTTTATGAACCTAGTTTGAAGTTTAGGGGGTTGTAATGTTTTCAAATGAAATTTAGAAAGAGTATACCTTGGTGTTAGGGTATTGAGGAGGCTTAGGATCCAAGTGTTGATCCTAGAGTTGGGTCCAAGGGAGTGAGTAGGTTATCAAAACCTTAAGAGTGCAGCCTTAGGCAATTGATGAGATGATCAATCATGATCAATGGGAGTTGGAAGGGAGAGTGTGTTTCACGTAGAATGTAGAAGGATCCTCTTGTGTGTCTTCTTGAGTGATTGAAACCTTGAGAGGTCTAGAGTAGGGGATCCCTCTGCATCAATGCCTTGAAGAATCAAATAATAATATCTTCATATTGACATCTCAACTAGAAGAGGCAAAAGGATTGACTAGTGAGTTGAAATCATTCTTTGATGCTAAGGAGAGAAGATGTGAGGTTCTCCAGCTAGAAGTGGAGACAAAGGACAAAGAATATAAGGACCTAAAAGGATAAATGGAGAGCATCAGGAAAGACCTTGAGAAGTTAAAATGAGCTCAAGGTAAGGATCTGGTATGACGGCATCACTGAGGCCTTGGACAGAATATTGAGTAAAGAAAAACACACCAAGGATACCGGAGGATTAGGATATGATGTCAGTGAATGCTCCACAAGTGAGGATGTCTCTCACAAGGACATTTCGTGTGTCTCATCTAATGGAGATAACAAGGGTTAGACCTTTACAGTACAAAGTGCACCAAGAAAGAAGGTTGACCTAGCTACAACTAATGAGGACTTGAGACTAAAAATGAAGATATAAGAAGAAACAATACAGATCCTAAAGGAAAGGGAAAGCTGAGAGAAGATGGGCTCACCAAAAACAAGAATGCAAGAAAGCAGCCTAAGAGATTCCCCACCGATGGAAGACAAAGTGATGCAACACCCTAGAGAAGTAGAAGTGGAGAAGCCAACCCAGTCAGATCACCTCATGTTTGGCAAAATGAATTTGTTAGTAATATGTCTCCATTCTATGATTACTATTTTTCTTGTAAAGGATATGGCCATAGGGAAGAGGAATGCAAAAAGATGTCTAGGAATAGAAAAAGTGTTCTTCCTAGGAATAGCAATTCAGTTTGAAGAAGATGTAATGCATTTGAGCATAGAACATCAGAATGTAGAAACATGCATAAGCCCACTCTCGGTTATGCTAACCAGAGTCCATTATTTGCCTCATGAAATATAAATTATATATGTTATAATTGCAATGGATCTGGCCATAGAAGTAATATGTGTAGAAAGAAGATGTTTCATGCACATGGCAGTCAGCATAATAGCTATTCCCAAAGGAGAGATGCACCTGCAAGATCAAGAAGTCAGTTGAAACTGGTAGTGGGCTACAATGGCATGACCCTGAGAAGAAGATTAAACCAATATGATAGAAGGTCTTTCAATCATCCAATTGGGATGAGTGCAATATGTTTCTATGGAAATGTAACATGTCACACTACAAAATTTGGCATTGCAAAAACCTATCAGTAGAAGAGGATGAGACCCACTCCAAAGGCTACAAATGAGAAGAGGAGGGAGTCCAAGTAGGTATGGAGGAAGAAGGAAGAGAACATGACCATGGACTGGCACTGTGCACTCAATGCATAGGTGATAACTCCTAAAGTCTCAAGGAGATGTATATCCTTAGGGGGAGCTATATGTTGATCAGATCATTCACCCCCATATGTTGAGAAGGACAAAGGAAAGGATGGACAGTCATTGACATGATGAAAAAGCTGAGATAAAAGAATGTGTGCAATTGATATCTTGGCTTCACATTCACATGGGTGAGATGGATCACTTCTACAAGTGTCAAAGTGGGATGTAACACTAGAAGGCAAGCCAGGGGACAAAGTATACTAGCAAAGATACTAAATTGGTATAGTAAACCGACAGGTGGAGTATGTTACCAGTAGGGACAATTACCGGTTGTGTTGTAGTGGCTTCGGTGGCTTGGTCAAATGAGTTTATGTCTCTAACGATATCAAAAGTTATCCTAAATAACAATATGCTGGATCAGTAGCCAATCCCATGCGTATGAAGACATCATGATTTCAACCGGTGTGAGTGTTGACATGTGTCAATGTGACCTGGCATTGTGGTCAGGTATGTTTATGTCACAAAGATGGATGGATGTCATGGATGTGAAAGATCATCAACATGTGTAGATGCTCACTTCCACCGATATAATGTACAATTTGGGGTACTAGTTTAGGACTTGATAGAAAATGAAGACCAGAGGGTTGTGATTCAGAGCATGTTCACAGTCATATCTTGTGATTGGTGTCTAATACACTTGACTCGGGAGGAAATCAAGTGCCATTATTGTTGCACCATAGACCGGTATACAAGGAGATGTAAGTTACCTGCATAAGAGAACATGCATTTGGTGTCAGATGGTGGTTGTGCCCTCCATCTCAAGTGTTGTGACTTGAGAAAATATAACAAATTATGGTTGAAGGAGGAGGAGCATCTCATAGAGAAAAAGGGGTTAGACCAATCTGTCAGTACCCGGTAGACACAAGGAGGAGTGAAACCATGACAGTTCCCTTTGCCATTGTTGTCAAAGGGGGAGAGAGAATATGTAGTATGTCAGATACTACATGTGTTGACATCAATGCCAAAGGGGGAGATTGTTGGCATTGTGTTGTCATTGATGTCAACTGGTATAGCATAACCGATGTGGGAGATTGAAGTGTATTGGTGACATTGATGTCAGCCAAGTATTGCAGGTTACCGATACACAAGTCAATGCTGGCATGTGTTGTTGACATGCATTGGAGATCAATATGGTATGATGATTGGTAAGTATGTGTTGGCTTTGAGTGGCTGTCAACCAGAATGTCACAAGAATCACATCAACACCGGAGGTGAAGCATGTGCAGTCCACCGATAAGAGTTGGATGTTATACAATAGGACTCCCATCGGATAAAGAGAAGAGTAAAAAAGAATGTGGTACTTCAGTAAGCAAGGATGGCATATGGGAAAGCTACCTGGTCATATGTAAAGTTGAAGATGCATCTACTCCTCAAGGATGTTACATTAATACCAATAGGTGACATAGATCCCTTCCCGCTAGTTAGTGGTAATGTCTTTCTTATCCCAGTTT
Organism: Cryptomeria japonica; assembly: GCF_030272615.1. Classification (NCBI taxonomy): domain Eukaryota; kingdom Viridiplantae; phylum Streptophyta; class Pinopsida; order Cupressales; family Cupressaceae; genus Cryptomeria; species Cryptomeria japonica. Next base: position 149,732,733 of record NC_081415.1, read on the forward strand.
ACTTGGCATACATCATGACTCTCTGGGATAAGACAGTCTGAGTAAGCAAAGGCAAGAGATTGGATGCATAGACTGAATAACTACTGTAGAAAATGACAAAGCCTCCATAGCATATGTTCAGAGATGTGCACTGGTTCAGCATGAGAAGACATAGTGTCCCACCAAGGCAGAAAAGGAAGAGTTAAGATGGTGAGTTTGCCTCCTTGGAAAACTGGTTGAGAAGAGAACCAATCAAATGAAAATGAGGCTCTGTAGTTGCACACATGGAGTTACCAGTATGTAGATAGAAAGTGGGGTTCCTACATATGCAAAATGGATGGAGAAAGTTGACATGAAAATATCATGCACACTACCGTTGTGAAGGCAGAAACATGCAAATTGGTAAACAAGGAGAATACTAGCATACTACCAACTGGACAAAGAGACAAAGGTGAAGTGCTCTTAGTCTGTTGAAGATGCACATGATGTGTCCTTCAAGAGAGCTGTTGAAGACCAACATGATTGATGATCGGGCTAACAAGATCCATCAGCACAAGGAAGGAGAAGGCAAGAAGGTTAACTAGTAGGCAAAGAGGGACCGGTAGTATGAAGCATACACCGGTTATGTGATATTGGTCGGTGACCATGTTGGTTTGACATAGTGAGCTAGGGTGGATATCGACAAAGGTGATAAGAGAAGACATACCAGCAAGGTTACTAGAGAACCAATAGGGTTAGATGTCTGGTAGGTGTGCACCAGTTGAGCGTTTGGTCAGTGATCCTGTCTGAACCGACACAAAGGTCTAACCTGAGATGGATATCGACAGGGATGCCACATGGAATTGAAGTGGTGAGCTTGTAGAGATCAGTGAAGTGTTGTGTGATGGATCCCTTAATTTTGAAAAATTTAGAGTTCCAAATCTCATGTAGGATAGCGAGTTCACTAGAGAAATCATGTGAGACACCTATGTTGTTGGAAAATGTACACTCCAATGAGAAATTGTAGGTGATTACAGGTATTGTCATTGATGGCAACCTTACAATCATGTGATACTGGTAGACAGACACAGGCACTGGCTCCAATAGACTCTACACCGACATACAGTTCATCGACACTGAAAAGGGAGATTACCGGCACCCTGGCCGATAGGAATTTTGTGTATATATATTTTGTAATTAATTTTAAAATCTTTTGTAAAGCTGACTTGGTGGATTTTAATATGACTCATATATGTATGATATCATTGTAGATCATTTAATAGGTGAAGTATGGAAAGATGATAGCAGGCCTAATATGTGAATTATTTGATAAGGGTTTATGTATGTAGCATAGCTTAAAATGGTACTGAATCTAGCATAGTAGATGCTAATCTAAAGTAGTACAAGACATTGGATTTGTATAATCCATTTTTGTAAGTTAGTGTGACTTCTTTTGTAATTGAGCAATGAGCTCTAGGCACTTAGCCTTCCTGCATGTGCAGGCCCCTATTGTAAGAATTAATATTCTCTTATTGACTAGTAAGTGAATATTGTGGGTCACAAATCCCACCAAGGTTTTTCCCACACTGGGTTTCCTTGTTAAAATATTGTGTTATGGTGTGTTTCTTATGTTGTGGTTATTATTCTTCTTTGATGCATTATTTTTGGTTTATTGGTACACAGTTTTGACATGCTCTTCATGTTATAAGTTCAGAAAATTATTTTACCAATCAGATACTGATTCATCCCCCCTCTCAATATCTTTGGGAATCCTAGCAATTGGTATTAGAGCTTGGTCCTCTATTTTCAAAAGTCCAATAGCTTGAGGAAGATCTTGACACCGCTAGAGATGGAAAACCTAAGAAAGCAACTGGAAACAACTCTTTCAGACTATGATGCAAAAAAGGTGAAGAATATCAAACTTGAAGATGATTTGAAGGCTGCTCAGGATATCAATCAAGGACTTCAAGAAAATTTCACTATTGCAAGGAACAAGAGAAGAGAACTTTGTGAAAAGATGCAGAATGATGAAGATGAAAAGGAAACTCTTAATGATCTGGTGAATAAGCTAAGACAAGAAAAAACTACAATGAAGAATGAGATACAAGATATGACTATGAGATTTTGTAAAGAAACTGAAAATCGAAAGAAGAATGAAGAAGACCTAGTTAGAAGACTAAATGATGCTGGAAATGAAAACATATAACTCAATCATGAAAATGATATGTTGAAGACATATCTGATGCATACACAAAATGATAGAACTAAACTCATGAGACAAAATGGAATCTTGGAAAATGAATTGACTAATGCAAATCAACACAAGGAGAAATTCAAGGAAAGTTCAGAAGAACTTGTTGACATGTTGAAGAATCATAAACCTAATGGTGATACAAATGGTCTTGGCTTTGAAATTGGTGAAAGCTCTGGTACTGCAAACAATCATGATCATAGTAAACCAGTAAAACAACCTAATGCTTACAAATTCAATGGGAAATTCTTTAACTATAACAAGTATGGTAATAGAGCAAGTTAGTGTAGATCTAGAAATTATCAGAACACTAATACACCCACCAGTCAATGTTCTAAATGCAACAAAATTGGTCATAATTCATAAAACTGTAGAATGAATGTAAGATGTTATGTTTGTGGAAGATTTGGACACCTAATCAATGCAGAACACAAACCGGCATAGGATATGGGAAAGCTATTCAGAAAAACAATGTGACTTGTTATGCTTGTAACAAGATTGGACATATTGCAAAATTTTATAGAAGTAAGGCATCATCGGCAAATAACAAAGGTCCTAGTTTGAAAGGTAAAGAAAAGGTTGAAGTGGTAAAGCAGGAATTCTCAAAACAATGGATCAGAAAGTCAGATTAGAATGTTGATGGGAATAATCCTCCATCGGAAGAACAAAGTATCACTCCACTGGCAGGAGACTCTTCATCTAACTGATGGAAAATCCTTTGGGGGTTTAGCAACAAACTGAAAAACATGCTATTATTCCCTCGATTGATAGTAAGAAGTTGAATTACTTCTTTACCGGTAGATGAGTTAAGTTGTGACTTAACCGACAAGCATTAAATGTGGTAGTTGCAGAAAATAACATTATAAATCAAGTGTTTTAGCTCTTTTTTCATTCACCGAGCATTCAAATCTTTGAGAGCGCGAAAATTCCCGAGCGAAGGCATCCCTAGCGAAGAAGTGAAGCATTTCATCAAAGAACTCATCCCTAAGGAAAATTTAGGTATTTATAATCATGGCATCCTCCTCTGCTCCTGAATTTATTGCAAACCCTACTGTGATTGAGGTTATTAAGCACCCTAGACTCATATTCAAACTGGTTCCCGAAATTACAAAGAAAGAAGATACCCTAGGTGAATTCTCTAAAATACCCAAGGGAGTAGTCTATGTTGAAAACCCTAGAATATATATACATTGTCATATAGAGGAATTAGGTGATGATGAGATCAAAAACATGTATAGGACTATGATTTGTGATGAATCTGAAAATGTCAAGCCAGAACACAAGATAGTAGAAACCCTAGGTTTTGTGGATATTCTTAGCATTCCTGATTTTCTTGAGGATATTATAAGAATTGTGCTAAGCAGAGTCCATGGTGAATTATTTTGATTGGATTCAATCCATAAGATAACCAAAGAAGCAGTAAAAGTAGTAATAGGGTTACCTTCCACCGGTAGTAGACCTGACAGAACTAAAAGGGTCTCAAATGACACAGTGATGGATCTAACCGGTGCAACATTTGACAAAAGGTCTCTAAGGGTAAATGATGTGAAGGACATTGATGTCAGATTTGATAGTATGATTTTAGGCTACAAAGCTACACATGCAAATAGATTGAACTTAGTATCTAGCCTATGTATTAAAAGAGCATATGATATGGTTAACAACAATGCTAGAATAGATGTGTGTGAATGGCTCAAAGATGAATTGATAGACAATTTGAAGAAGATAAAGGGAGATAAGAAAGGAACCTTTAGATTTGGAAATTTACTTGTATGTTTAATGTTGTACATTACTAAACAAGTACCTGGTATTGGTGCGAGAGATTTTGGTTTTGACATACCGGTAGGAAAGCAACTATTGGATCTATTAAATAACATGGGAGAAAACAAAGAGAAAAATATAAACAAAAATTTTCAAGCACTGAAGGCTCAAATGAAGACAAGAATAAGACTGTCACAAGCAATTGTAGATAAATATCAGAAGGAAATATGCTTTGTAATTAAAAAGGATGAAATCTAGATGGAGTTAGTTGTCCCTAGGACTATCTGGGTAACTGAAATGGGCTATGAAATAGATGATAATATCATAGAAACTTATGCAAAAGCCCTCCTTGAAGCACCAAAGGAACCCACTGAGAAAGTCTTTGGGAATGCTAAAACAATTGAAAGTGGAATTCAGTCAAGAAAAAGTGTTAAGAAGGTTGAAGAAATAGTAAGGAAAGGAACCCAACAGGCAAAGGCAATTAAGGAAGATGTTTTGAAACAAGTTGGTATCAAGGAAAGTGAGTTGGAAGGACTTCAACCGGAAGCTCGTCTTTCACCGGTTGGAACTTCCTCTGAGAGTGATATACTGACGGTATTCAAAATGGTAGAAAGAAAAAGAAAACCCTCACTAGCACCCTCACCTACACCCAAGAAAACAAGACAAAAGCAATAGGAAAGTAAGGCCTCCTGTTAAGAAAATGACTCCAAAGAAGAAGATAAAACAAGATATTGCTCCACTTGATAAACTTCTTAGTGAAATAACAGAGGATGGAAAGTTGAAAAACATTAGCAAACTGTATAACACACTTTCTGCTAATGACAAAGAAAGCATTGAAAATAATTTAATTTTACACTTAGATATTTACAAGAAATTATTGATGGAAATTGTTGATGAAATACCAACTAACCTTTACAGAAGACTTGAAGCTAGAAGGGTAGCTATTGTTGAGCTAGATAAGAAAATAAAAATTAAAAAATTACTTGTAGTGAATCCAGTTAACTCATTGAAAGAAGTTGATCAATTAATCAGTGAGGCCAACCAAACTGTATTCTCAACCAGTCACCGACATGTAGCACTAATGGCAGGGAGAGTGAATGAAGTCTCTGAAGAAACTGTAGATGGATGGGACATATTCTTTGTTGCAAAAGAAGAATAGGAAGAACTCAAAAGACCCAAGACTATCAGAGTATATCAAAAGGATAGGGATAAAGGGAAAGGTAAGGTAGGAGGTCCTCCAAACCTTAAAATAATTGATAAAGTACCCCCACCTCTATCTAATACTCCACTAGTAGAAATAGTTGACATGCAACCCACTACTGAGAGTATGGAGACTCCTCTAGAGGATACAAATCTCGAGTCTGAAGTTTTGTATACTATGAATATTGACACACAAGAGGTGAACATTGTGGTAGATAAAGAGACCACTGAGGATAAGAAGAAAGATGTGACCACTGAGTCACCAACTGCAGATGTTGAGATTAGAGTCAATGATACTATAAATATAAACACAGAATAACCTACTCAGACAAAGCAACCAGCAGAGGACACCACTGGTAAACCATTAGAAGAATCGATAGATAAAACTGAAAAATCATCAGGAGAACCGGCAATGGACAGTACAGAGGTACAAACTGAGAAACTGGAAATGTATACAAAGGCTACATCTGAGAAACCAACAGTTAAGAGATCAGAAAAACCTTCTAGGACACAGATGGAGAAACCGGAATAGAAACAGGTTGAGACACAGGTTTAGATCGAGACAGTGCCATCGGAAAAAACTGAAAAGCCTAAACCTTTGCTAATAGAAATGCAAACATAGATTGACCTACCAGAGGTCGAAACAAGAAAGGTTATTACTACAACCGACAGCATGGATATTGTGAAAATAGTTGGGCAGACATGTGGTACTTCAATTACTAAATATCGGCCTACAAATGTGGCTGAGGTCCTACTAGATTCAATAAAGAAAATCACAGAGTGTAATGCACAAGCCTATAAGGCTATTGATGACACAGTTCCTATTCTTAGATTGATAGCACCAAAGTGCATTATAGACAATAAAGATTCTTTAGGACAACTAGACACATTGTCTAAATTCATCATTGGCAACATTTTGACAGTTGATAAAATCAATGAAGACACATTCAAAGAGAGAATGATTAAGGAGAAAGAGAAATTCTTTGAGGAAATAGTGAAGAAGAACAAGGAGAAAATGGACACCTTATTACTGGAACTAGGAGAGACAATTTTGGATTTCAAGAAACTGTATAGAGATACTTGTAAAACAAATGTTCTAACAAAAGACCTAGATAAGGAAATCAGCAAAGCACAAGATGAGATTAATAGTATTGCTGACAATCTGATAGGAACATCAGATTCATTTTTGGAGATAGAAAAGAAAATTGCAGATCTTGAAGAGAAAATAGAGAAGTTAGAAATGGATAAAGAGAGAATAAAGGATAAGGCAAAGAGCTTAAAATGTTAACTTGGTCCTAAACTAGATTACCTCATTTCTTTGAGAAAAGAATTTTTTGAGGCTCTGGTTGCCAGACTTAAGACACTAGAAGAGCAAATGCACATACTCACTGGTACAGTTCAAAGAACACAAGAGGCATTACAGGATAGCAAAATATTCACCGACAGTTTAAATTTGGTTTTGGCAGATATTTTCCAGATTGTAACCCACTGGTTACAAGAATCTAGGCAGTAAACACACTCCACTGATAGCGAATGACAACCTTTGTCATTGATGTCAAAGGGGGAGTAATGGAGATAAGAAAAATGATAAGAAGAAAGGACATCATTTTCTTAGGGAGAGCACTCAATTTTGAAACACCAATTTTTGAGCATACAGTTTTGGTAAGACAATTTCGGCAAACCATTTTTTGGATATACATTTTTGGATTTTTCTCATGAGTGTTGCCATCAATGCCAAAAGGGGAGATTGTTGGCAAATGCACACTCCAATGAGAAATTATAGGTGATTGAAGGTATTATCATTGATGGCAACCTTACAATCATGTGATACCGGTAGGCAGACACAGGCACCGGCTCCGACAAACTCTACACCGGCATACAGATCACTGGCACCGAAAAGGGAGATTATCGGCACCTTGGCCGACAAGAATTTTGTGTATATATTTTGTAATTAATTGTAAAATATTTTGTAAAGCTGACTTCACGGATTGTAATATGACTCATATATGTATGAGATCATTGTAGATCATTTAATAGGCGAAGTATGGAAAGATGATAGCAGACCTAATATGTGAATTATTGGATAAGGGTTTATGTATGTAGTAGAGCTTAAACCGGTACTGAATCTGGCATAGTAGATGCTAATCTAAAGCAGTAAAAGACATTGGATTTGTATAATCTATTTTTGTAAGTCAGTGTGACTTGTTTTGTAATTAAGAAGTGAGCTCTAGGCACTTGGCCTTCCTGCATGTGAAGGCCCCTATTGTAAGAAGTAATATTCTCTTATTGGCCAGTAAGTGAATATTGTGGGTGACAAATCCCACCGAGGTTTTTCTCACATCGGGTTTCCTTGTTAAAATACTATGTTATGGTCTGTTGCTTATGTTGTGGTTATTATTCTTCTTTGATGCATTGTTTTTGGTTTACCGGTACACAGTTTTGACATGCTCTTCATGTTATAAGTTAAGAAAATTATTTTACCAATCAGATACTGATTCACCCCCCCTCTCAATATCTTTGGGGAAAATTTAGAGTTCCAAATCTCATGTAGGACAGCAAGTTCACTAGAGAAATCATGTGAGACACCTATGTTTGGGTATATTTTTCCATTTCAAGCTCCTAAAAAACCTATTCCGATGCATACGTCAAGTGGTTGATTTTCAGGTATGTATGTGGTTGCAAATGTGGAATCATTCCAGGTACACCTTTTCAAATCATAATTTATTTCCATCTAAACATTATTATGTCAAATTAATTATTCTTTTGCATTTTGTATATATCCAAGTACCTTCGTTTCAAATTTCGGATTCAAACGGTGTCATTTGATATGATTTATAAAGCTAACTCAAATGCTCTTTTCTTTAATTTAAAGTATACGTTTTTAAATTTTTTATCAAATTGACTGCATTTGGATAATAATAATTTTCTCTTGTAGGAACATTAGATTGATTGGATCATGCCTATGAATTGTCTATATCATTATATGACGGCATGTAGAATCTTGAAGCCTCATGATTTCGTTTCATATTTTTATGAAATCCATTTTATTTACTATTTATTTTAATTTTCCAAAAAAGTATAATATTAATTTGACGTGTTTAGCTTTGGATATTATATTTTTGCTTCAATTAATATTATAATGTTCTTTATTTAAATTATTTATGTTGCAAGGTAACAGAGGTTTATATGATATTTTTAACCAACATGAATTATAGTCTTGTTACCTGCAGGGAAAAGAAATAACGAGTTTATTTCAAAAAGAATTAAAATTAGCTCATAAAGATTACTTGAAGATAATAAAGAATAACAACAAAAAATTCATTCACATTTTTGTAGTTCGGGCCATGTTTTGGAACTAGATATGAGAGATTAATGATGTTTTTAGTCTTAAGATGATTGCCCCGACCATATATCTCACCTTGAAGGGCCCATAAATAACCCGGATTTGAAAGTGAGGGTCTGAACAAGTGGAAATTCCAGCAATACCCTGATGGAGGCATTTGCATTTTAGTTCTTTTTCATCGGGAGATTGGTGCAACAAAAAGAATGCTTCCCCGATGACATATGTTACTCTGATGACAATTCACTCTAAAGGTATTGAATTTTATTTTTATTTTTGCCATTGGGGATAGGAGAAAATTATATCTATTGGGTACATATTAAGGAAGTATTTTCTACCCAAAGGTTTTTAAAATAATATTTTACTTTGATCTTTTATAATTCACGAAATTACTTTGCAAAAAGTAAATTATTATATTTTCCTATTTTGGGGGCAATATTTATAAATTTTATTTATAATGTATTGTAAAAGAAATATTTTTTATCAAAAGGGAAATATATTTACATAGGTTCTTCCTACCTTAAGTTTTGACGCATGGTGAAATGATGACTTAAATGAACTTTACTATATTATGATTGTCATCTTAGGGTGAATTGAATACATTAGGGTAAATTTTATTTATACAATATGATTGATGTATTTCGAGACCAAAGGTGAGTATCTTATCCGGTATCGGCATAACTTAAAATGCACTACCCCGATGAGCTTTGCATAAGGGAAAAATGTCACTTCCCCGACAATGCATAGCTACCCCGATGAGCTAAAGGTAATATGATTTAATTTTGCCATTAGGTAAGTATTTTATATTAAATACTTTGCATTTTGATTTTTTCAAATGGTAAAATAATTATGAGTTTGTGCAAGAATATTATTAAGACATTATTTTCACTTTTTGAAAGCTATAGTTAAATATTTTCAAAACATATTATTAAAGTGACATTTTATGATTTTATTTTCAAAAGGTAAAATGATTTAAACTTCTCAAGCAATTATTTTAGTATCATTTTTACCTTTAAGATTTTTCTTTTGATTTAAAACCAAAATGATTTCAAATGTTATTCACTTTATATATTTGTATTTTGTATTTTCAAAAGGACTATCAAAAGTGATTATTATTACTTTTAGATTTATTTTCAAAATCACTGGATTATTTGATATGATATTAACATGAACAAAGGGTTAGATTATTCTTTGGGGAAAATTTATTTTCATAGGGGATATGTTGTCAATGTTTTTATTTTTAAAATCTATCCTTAGAAATTTATAATTTATCAAAGTATTTTCTTTTTCTTTTTCTATGCTATAACAAAGAATTATATTTCTTAAGTTTGCATATAAGGAAGTATCTTTTACCTAAGAAATTTAATAGAATATTATATTTTCATAATGATTTTTATCATTCATGTAAATACCATGGAAAAGGGAAAAGTTATTATTTTTCACATTTAAAGTTATTGTTATCTTTGAATTATCTTTTGAAAATAAAATATTTTGTCATAAGGAGGAATTAAATTTATAAATGCCTTTTGACAATGATGAATAACATTTGATTATCAAATGGTTGATATTTTCTTTCATCAAATATATTTACCCTAAGTAAATAAATTGAACATATGCATTAGGGTAAATCATAAATATATCATATGGATAATGGTTTGATTGGTTTTTTGCAAGTATATATTTCATATGATAAAATATTTCTAAAAGAATTGAAGTTGCCCTAAAAGGTGAAAATATATTCTTATCATGTTATTAATTTCTCGAAGGCAAACCCTAATCAAGGGTAGAATATGATTAATTCTTAAATCAAGTAATTTGATTGGCTTATCTTCTGTGCTAGAGATCTTTGGGTGATAATGAATATTTAAAGATTTGCACGATCAATCCGAGGAACTTTATCAAGGTGGAAAATAAAAGAACATTATTAAAGCATTTATTTAGTATGTATTTTAGGGTTTTCATTTGTAATTATTTCTTAAACCAAAGGGTGTGTCCTTTGGGAATGAAACTGTCTACAACTATCTGTTATGTTTATAAAAGGGAAGTCACACAGAACAAAAGGATGACAATGTTTTCATCTTTTAGAGATCCTGCTTGTTGGGACTGCTAGTGTTATGTTAAGGCAAGTCTGTGGGAATGAGAAGTTATTTTTGTGCAAGCAAGAACATCATGAAGTACCTGTGAGTCTGTAGCTTCTGTATATCTTTTTATTCCAAAATTGATATATAAGATTCATTGTCTTTATCTTCATATCATTTTAAGTTACATGGTGTTGATGAATCAAGTTCTTTGGACAAATCTAATTAAGATTTGTTGCACTGTGCCGTCACATGTTGTTGTGTAGGAAACATAATTGTTTTTATTATTCTTGCAACACATAATGAAACCATTGCAGTGATAGTCTGTCTTGCATATTTGTGAGTTCTTCAAATTTGATTACAAATATTCGTCCACTAAGTAACATATAAATTGTCAGATAAGGCATTAGTCTATTGTTATTTTTTTGTGAGTAAATTTGTTGTGCATAAGGTCCTCATCAGGGAAACATACTTCTTATTCCTATCAGTATTGTTCTTTCATAATTACTTAAGGTTCCAACAACATTCTTTTATAAGAATTCATTCACTATTAATTACATTCAAGTTTTCAGATTAAAGCAAGTTAAAAGTACATAATAAAGTATAGTTGCAGGAAACATTTTACCATTCTTGCAAACAGCTAATTTGACAAGTTTAAATTCATTGTAAAGAAGTCTCTTTGTGCTTAGGAGATTAAGGTACACCCGCCTAGGTCTAGTGGGGCCTAAAGTGCAGAGGAATTTGGTCTTTGACTATTCTTGTTTGTTGGCCAAGGCTGAGAAATCAGTAGGAGATTTGGCAAAACTCTTAGATTTCCAATATGTGGTTTTGGGAACCAATAGATTGGTGACTCTGTTGGGGAGTTGTCATACATAGTTTGAAATTCACCTAGAAGCTCTGGTGTTGTTTCATTGAAGATTTCATTAATTTTGTTTTCCCTATCCAAGTCACACAACAGATTGGCGACTCTGCTGGGGAGTTGTCATATATAGTTTGACATTCACTAAGAAGCTCTAGTGTTTTTTCATTGAAGATTTGATAAGTTTTGTTTTCCCCATCCGAGTCACACAATAGATTGGCGACTCGGTTGGGGATTTGTCTACAAAATTTCAATTCCAGAATCTCTGTTAAGGTGTGCTCTACTAGAAGGAAGAACCCAGGAGATCAGTAAGTAATATTTTCTTCCATAGGAGGTGGCGACTCTATTCTACATAACAAGATATATTTCAGTTGTTAACTCTACTGAGGGAGAAGATCTAGAAGGAGATGGAAATTTTCCTTTTTGAAAGAAATAGCAGTTTTGTTATAGAATGTTTCAAAGAAAATCATTTATTCCAGATGGCATCAAGCCACTGGATCTCAGAAGCTTTCGATGTATCTCAAACAAGTTGTTCCCTAAGCTTTCACAACTTGTACCAAAATTCCATGGGGAATATGATGAATTAGCACTTGATCATTTGGGTTCATTTTATACATTCGTAAAGGATTATGAGATTTGTGTAGAAGATTATGTGATAAAATTATGCATCGGGACATTAAAGGATAATGCAAGAGAAGCCTATGAATCACTCCCTACACAAAGCATCTCATCATGGAGGGAGTTGGAGCAATGGTTCCTTGATGTGTTTCATGATGTAGGTGAAGAAGGAAGCATGTGCTATGAGCTAGAGGAAGACCAAGAATACACTATGGAAACAGAATTATGTGTGTCTCCCTTGGATGAATTTTTAAATATAAAAAAACAAGAAGATGAATCTGCAGTAGATTTCTTCATGAGGATGTTCAATATTTATCAGGAGATACCTTTAGATGTCAAGCCTCCATTTTATGAGTTATTAAATAAAATATATAAGTTAGGGTATGACTCTCGGTTGTATAGTTTTCTCAAGTATCTACATGATCAAATAGTTTCAGAAGATAATGGATTTTGTGGAAGAAATTTCAGATTTATTAGATATTGAATACCATAAATATGTTGAAAAAAATGGTCCAATTTTTTTTTCAATCGATCAGAATAAAAGGATTAATAAATCAATGCATATGTAGGAGGTATTCATTGAAATGGAAAATAGCTCTTAGGAGGATAAGATACTTGAAGAAAGAAATGTGTTTACAAATGACTTTTCAAATGTTTCAATTTTTTTGGATAATGATATTTTTGAAAAATATGAGAAAATATGTTATGGATATGAATCAATTTCTAATCCATTTTGTGAAATGAATATGATTCGTCCAGACCATGAGGATGAAACAGGTTTCCATACAGTTTATGTACAAGAAAATTTTCACAGAATATTTTTGAAAACAATATACATTCAAGAATACTGTGTGAAGAAAAGGAGGAAAAAGGTACTTTTAAAGATGACCTGAATTTTTCAAAACCATCATATAATAAAATTATGGAAGATAAAAAAAAATATGTGGTGATACTCATGAAAATGATATTTGTCCAAAGTTGATGTGTAGAGAAAATATAATGTCTTTTGAGTATGAGAATATAATACAAAATAGAAAAATACAACATGGCACAAAAGATAATTGTGAAAGTTTGGGGGAGCACAATTCATATATTATGATTTGAGAGATAAATATTCAAAAGATTATAAGAAATATTTACCAATTATTTTTCACCCAAGAAATGTTGCACAGTCCCAAAATGCATTGCACGATGAAAAAGATATTCAAATTTATGATATTGAAATTTTCTATGAAAATTACACTCAGGAAAGGATTACATATAGTAAAAGTGATTTAATTTGTTCAAAGGAGGAGGCATATGACAAAATATTAGGGTTTTCAAATGAGCATAAAATACATTGGATAAATAGTTGCAAAATGAAAAGTACAAGAGCGAAATGTGATCAAGGATATGAGTGTAATTATTTATTTTCAAATCAAATAGTATCAAAAATATATCTATGTGAGAAATATTATAATAAAATGGAGAAAAGGAATACAATGATTAGTACAAATATTGAAGCAAGTGAAAATGATATATTCAGAAGGTTCATATTGTTACATAACCAAAACCAGGTATTTGACAAAGGAAAGGGAATACTATAAATTTTTGGGAGGCCTAGGGCCACCCAATTAAATTTAGATGATGATCTATAGAAGGGAATGATATTGAATGGTCTTCTTTTCCAGAGATAACTGGAATCTCGCTATGCTCATAGGGAGCATACATCCCAAGAAAGAGCCACTGATCGAACCCTAAACTTTGAAAAATTTAGAGTTCCAAATCTCATGCAGGACAACGAGTTCACTGGAGAAATCGTGTGACACACCTATGTTCAGATATATTTTTCCATTTCAAGCTCTTGAAAACCTATTCTGATGCATACATCAAGTGGTTTATTTTCAAGTATGTATGTGGTTGCAAATGTGGAATCATTCCAGGTACACCTTTTCGAATCATAATTTATTTCCATCTAAAAATTATTCTATCAAATTAATTATTCTTTTACATATTGTGTATATCCAAGTACCTTCGTTTCAAATTTTGGATTCAAACGGTGTCATTTGATATGTTTTATAAACCTAACTCAAATGCTCTTTTCTTGAATTTAAAGTATACGTTTTTAGAATTTTTATCAAAATGAGTGCATTTGGATATTAATAATTTTCTCTTGCAGGAACATTACATTGATTCGATCATGCCTATGAATTGTATATATCATTATATGACGACATGTAGAATCTTGAAGCCTCGTGATTTCATTTGATATTTTTATGAAATCCATTTTATTTACAATTTATTTTAATTTTCCTAAAAAGTATAATATGAATATTTTTGCTTCAATTAATATTATAATGTTATTTATTTAAATTATTTATGTTACAAAGTAACAAAGGTTTATATGATATTTTTAACCAACATGAATTATAATCTTGTTACCTGCAGGGAAAGGAAATAATGAGTTTATTTCAAAAGGAATTAAAATTAGCTCATAAAGATTAGTTGAAGATAATAAACAATAGCAACAAAAAATTCATTCACGTTTTTGTAGTTCAGACCATCTTTTGCAGCTGAATATGAGTGATTAATGATGTTTTTTAGTTTTAAAATGACTGCCCCAACCATATATCTCACCTTGGAGGGCCTTTTTATGATATTTTTATTGTTTTCAAAGTGTCAGTGAGCCCATAAATAACCCAGATTTGAAAGTGATGACCTGAATAGGTGGAAATTCTAGCAATACCCCAATGGAGGCATTTGCAATTTAGTTCTTTTTCATTAGGAGATCAGTGCAACAAAAAGAATGCTTCCCGGATGACATATGTTACTCTGATGACAATCCACTATGAAGGTATTCAATTTTTATTTTCTTTTGCCATTTGGAATAGGAGAAAATTATATCTATTGGGGAAAATTATATCTATTGGGTACATATTAAGGAAGTATTTTCTACCCAAAGGTTTTTAAAATAATAATTTACTTTGATCTTTTATAATTCACGAAATTACTTTGCAAAAAGTAAATTATTACATTTTCCTATTTTGGGGGCAATATTTATAAATTTTATTTATAATGTACTGTAAAAGAAATGTTTTTTATCAAAAGGGAAATATATTTACATAGGTTCTTCCTACCTTAAGTTTTGACGCATGGTGAAATGATGACTTAAATGAACTTTACTATATTATGATTGTCATCTTAAGGTGAATTGAATACATTAGGGTAAATTTTATTTATACAATATGATTGATGTATTTTGAGACCAAAGGCGAGTTTCTCATCTGGTATCGGCATAACTTAAAATGCACTACCCCGATAAGTAGAGTTACCACAATGATCTTTACATAAGGGAAAAATGTCATCGGGCATCAACACAACTAAAAATGTACTTCCTCGACAATGCATAGATACCCGATGAGCTTAAGTAATATGATTTAATTTTCCCATTAGGTAAGTATTTTAAATTAAATACTTTGCATTTTGATTTTTTCAAATGGTAAAATAATTATGATTTTACCTAAGAAATTTTATAAAATATTATATTTTCATAATGATTTTTATCATTCATTTAAATACCATAGAAAAGAGAAAAGTTATTATTTTTCACATTTTAAGTTATTATGATCTTTGAATTATCTTTTGAAAATGAAATATTTTGTCATAAGGAGGAATTACATTTATAAATGCCCTTTGACAATGATGAATAACATTTAATTATCAAACGGTTGATATTTTCTTTCATCAAATATATTTACCCTAAGTAAATAAATTGAATATATGCATTAGGGTAAATCATTTATATCATATGGATAATGGTTTGATTGGTTTTTTGCAAGTATATATTTCATATGATAAAATATTTCCAAAAGAATTTAAGTTGCCCTAAAAGGTGAAAATGTATTTTTATGGTGTTATTGGAATATTTGTCCATCGATATCATTTTCAAAAGGGAAGTATATTCTTTTATGAATCATGTTAGATATGATATATTTTACCTTATGTTATTATTTGAAAATCTATACTAGGGTAAATTAATATTTTCCAAAAGGGTTGAAATACTTTGATTACTCTAACCAAGTATTTACATGCAAGACAAGGTTATTAATTTTTCGACTTGGCAAACCCTAATCAAGGGTAGAATATGATTAATTCTTAAATCAAGGAATTTGATTGGTTTATCTTATGTGCAAGAGATCTTTGGGTGATGATGAATATTTAAAGATTTGCACGATCAAGCCGAGGAACTTTATCAAGGCAAAAAATAAAAGAACATTATTAAAGAATTTATTTAGTATGTATTTTAGGGTTTTCATTGGTAATTATTTCTTAAACCAAAGGGTGTATCCTTTGGGAATGAAACTGTCTGCAACTATCCCTTATGTTTATAAAAGGGAAGTCACATAGAACAAAAGGAGGACAATTTTTTCATCTTTCAGAGACCTTGCTTGTTGGGACTACTAGTTTTATGTTAAGGCAAGTCTGTAGGAATGAGAAGTTATTTTTGTGCAAGAAAGAACATCATGAAGTACCTGCGAGTCTATAGCTTTTGTATATCTTTTTATTCCAAAATTGATATATAAGATTCGATGTCTTTATCTTCAGATCATTTTATGTTACATGGTGTTGATAAATCAAGTTCTTTGGATAAATCTAATTAAGATTTGTTGCAGTGCGTCATCACATGTTGTTGTGTAGGAAACATAATTGTTTTTGTTATTCTTGCAACACATAATGAAACTATTGCAGTGATAGTATTGCATATTTGTGAGTTTTTCAAACTGTCTTCAAAGTTGATTACAAATATTCGTCCACTAAGTAACATATAAATTGTCAGATAAGGCACTAGTCTATTGTTAGTTTTTTGTGAGTAAATTTGTTGTGCATAAGGTCCTCATCAGGGAAACATACTTCTTATTCCTATCAGTATTATTCTTTCATAATTACTTAAGGTTCCAACAACATTCTTTTATAAGCATTCATTCACTATTAATTACATTCAAGTTTCCAGATTAAAGCAAGTTAAAGTCACATAATAAAGCATAGTTGCAGGAAACATTTTGCCATTCTTGAAAACAACTAATTTGACAAGTTTAAATTCACTGTAAAGAAGTCTCTTTGTGCTTTGGAGATTACGGTACACCCGCCTAGGTCTAGTGGAGCCTAAAGTGTAGAGGAATTTGGTCTTTGACCATTCCTGTGCGTTGCCCAAGGCTGATTAAGAAATCAGTAGGAGATTTGGCAAAACTCTTGGATTTCCAATCTGTGGTTTTGGGAACCAACATCGTGACGGTGAGGTTGTTGCAGAGTTGGTCGACATTTAATGTTACTATGACTGTTATGGGTCAAGTTGCAGAGGGGTTGTGGCTCGAGGCAAGAGGTATTAGATCGGATCCATGGAGTGCACTAATGGATGTAGGATGTTTGGATACAGATCCAAGTAGGTGAACCAAACCATTGAACCATGTATGGCAATTGACCAAAAGATGAGCTGACAGATTGAATGCAGATTGCTAAAGATAGAAGGCATGCACTAGAAGGAACGATGTTGGCAATGATGTACAAGCAATCATCTCTAAGACATGATTTGTGGATATTTGATTGGATATGGTATTTCTCGTTGGTTGAAGAAGAAATCCTAATCATGCCAGTGTTTGAATTTGTGTTTTATCAAGAAAACCTAGATATATGTATGCAGAACAAAGACCAAGAGATGTGGATCCTGCATGCCACATGTTGATGTGAGGAGTGTTAAAGAGCAGTAAAGGGCCAACCACTTAGTGACTTCATCGAAGTTCATATAAACTATGTGTTGGAGATGCAACCGGTGAGAGGGTATTAACTGGTAAGGTCAAGGCCACAAGTGAAGAAGTATTTCAGCATGAATGTCAGTTGAATGGTGAAAAAGAAAAGACAGTGCATAGTCAGTGAAAGATAGAAGTGGACGGGATAAAGGCGAACCAACAAATCAAAAACATAGTAGAAGTAACTGTTAGAGCAAAACTGGTAAGGCACCAATAGAAGAGTGTAGCAAGGAGCAGAAGATAGTGATCCAACAGAAAGCTGAAGAGAGACAGAGTGACAGAAAGAGTAGAGATTCGGTAAGGCAGAGAAGGGGTGATACTGGTAGAGAGATTATATGCAATGGTTGCAAGATTCACTTGTAACAGGTTATTACTTCTGTATTTGATAATGATTCTTTGAAGATTACTGGGTTGGTGCTCAGTGCAGGGTTTGTAGCTCCTTTGTGTTGGTGCCCATAAACAATAGGGTTTGTATCTCCTTTGGGTTGGTGCCCATAAACTGCAGGAGTCATACTCCTTGGGTTGGTGCCCTAAATGTTGTAACCAAAGTGTTTCATTGTGAGGTTGGATTGGAGCAGTAGACTCCAATAACATTTCTTATTGAGGTTTTTCCCATCTTGGTGTTACAGAATGTGCCCTTGTGTATGCTTGCATTGCATTGTCTTAATTTATCTTACCATTAGACCCACTAGGTAATAGGATGATAACTGGTATTCACACATAGGGTAGATAAAGGGAAAAGTTTTTAAACCACTGATTAATCCCCCCCCCCCTCCCACCCCCACTCAGTGGCACATTGTGTCTAACAGATATATGAACAAGAACTACAGTTTTGGAACCTTGAAGTTGAGAAGATGTTAAGAGATGGTGCAAGAAGAGGAAGAAAGATCCAGGGAAAGTTAACAATGAAGAACATATCAGATTTGTAGGTTGAATGAGTCCAATATAGCAGACATTGACAAATTTTTAGATGCCATCTCAGATGGAACTGAGATTTTTCTTTCCTTGGGAGTAAGGTGCAGGAGCACTTAGAGGCCTATCATGCCTCCAAGGGTCAAAATTTGAATTTTTGTCTTGTTTTGTAGGCCTTGATGTGAATAAGGTCATTTTAGACCATTTCTAGTCATTTTGGGTCATTTGTGAATTTTTTGTGTCATTGGGACAAAAATTGCAAAAGTTGTTTATTAGTTGTTAATGTTGTCATGTAAAAGTTGAAAAATTTGCATTTTTTTTAGTTATGGGCAGTTGGTGGTTGTTTGAGTAGTTGGAAATTCTTGTAAAACCATAAATATGTAATTATAATTCAAATTTGTGTTTTTGAGAAAGTTTTGGAATGAAAATGGAATCATTTTGGAGCAATCTTCCTTGTGTTTTTCTCTAATAATATTGCTCTCTTGCATTGTACATATTTTTTATTCTCTGATAAAGTCCTTAAATTGATTGTGATTGATAGATAAATGAACTAGATTTTATTTGCAATTGGTTTGGTGGGTTTTCATTGAGATTTGTGAAAGTTATGATCAAATTAGTGATTGCTACTTTCAGATTTTCACTATGAAACAACAAGAAAATTGCTTGGTATGGATTGTATGGTTCATTTAATGATCTAAAACTTATATGGATAGAAAAATAATTTTATTTCAGATATTTTTTTTCTTACCAGTCCTAAATAAAAGTTTGTTTGAGTGGTCTAATAAACCAATCTTCCTAACAACCCTGTTAAAAAACTAGGGTTCCCAGTCACAAAGAAAAATCCATAAATCAACTTTCCACCATTGGAAATTTGTGAAAATTGGTGGAAAGGACTGTATTGATATGGTATTCAATGCCTCCAAAGGATAGGGTTTGATTCTGTTGGCCCAGTTTGCCGTTGTGTCAAAAGACTGATCTTTCAACACCCGATAGAAACTGTAGAGATATGGATCACACGGGAGGCAGTTAGTCCCTTGTCACGAATCCCGAGGGGAGCACTGACCATTTTGCCAACAATCTCCCCCTCAATGTAACTTGATGGGATTCGAACCCGTGACCCAATGCTTTGATACCATTTGTTGGCCCAGTTTGTCGTTGTGTCAAAAGATCGATCTTTCAACACCTGATACAAACTATAGAGATATGGATCGCACGGGAGGTGGTTAGTCCCTTGTCATGAATCTTGAGGGGAGCGTTGATCATTTTGCCAACAGATTCATTCATTTTTGTGAGTTTTTAATGACTGTTATTTTCAAATTACAACATGGCAGTCTGAAAAACCATAGTTGAGAAGGACTAAATTGCATTGCACCAAACCAAGAAGGGATTGGACCATTGTGGAATGTTGGTAGATGTGTTTGAACCTTTCCTAGCTAAAACATTTCTTACATATCCTTTTGGAGTCGTTTGGAGACAAGGGATCAAAGTTGTCATTAAGCCTAAATGCCCATTAGGCCTAATTCCAGCTGGGGACAGTCAAAATTTGACCCAATCGGTCCAAAGTAATCCTATCTCATTTTCAAGTATGTGTTGTAAGACCCAAATGGGTATCCAAATACGTTTTTTTATTCTCATGATCATGCTTTCTTCAAAAGTAATGGGAAAACAAACCTATTAGGAGTGCTACAAGGACTAGTATTGATTTGTGAAGTGTGTGGTTTGATGCCCCAAATGCCCATCTAAGTTGTTGATTGAGAGTTTGACATCATTTCCACCCCTTCTTTGTATCAATCATTCCTTGACTTAGGCTTGGAGAAAGACTCGCCATATGAAGATAAATCAGTCTTGAGATTCTTCTTATACTTTCTTTTGTCATCATCAACTTGGCATTCTCCCTAGTCAAATGATCACAAAACATCTCAAAGGAAGGAATCTTATGATCTTCTCCTATAGCATCCATAGTAGAATACAAGGTAGAGGAAAACACTTGTTAAGGACCTCTAAGATTAGACATGATCAGGAAAATACACTCCTTATCTTCTTTAGCATGACCACATCCTTTCAACTATGACAAAATTGACTTGAATTATCATGCATTAGGAGAGAGAGAGAGAAGTGAGAATGACTTCAAGCTGCAAGATCCTGGATTGATTGCCCTCATCATGAAACTTTGCAAGATTATCCCACACCTTGTAAGGTGTTGTACACTCAACAATATGAAACAAGTTATCTGACACATGAAGATTGATGAGTCCTTCATCCTTATCCATTTTCTTTTTGTGAACAAAGTGTCGAAATGCCTTAGCGAATTTGGGTTGGTTAACATCCAACATTTTCCAAAGATCCTGAGATTGCAACAATTGGGCCATTTTGAGCTTCCATGTGTGATAGTTGTGGGGAGTGAGTGGCTCAATCTTGGGGTTGACATGATATACAAGGACACACAAGGGACTAAAAATCACTATACACCCTTAAGAACAAAATTACAATTCCTAGACACCAATTTTGCCAAGAAAGTAGCAATTACAACTTGCAACTTCAAGCTATAAAAATTGGTATAATATGGCAAAATATTTAGAAAGTACCTCCACCATAGCATAGTTCATCGAAGCAGTTTTATGCCAATAACTTGTTCACTGAACAAAGGATATCATATGCAAAAGTTATGCGCAGTTCAAAAAAGAGCCAATTTTACGTACATTTGAAAACCACAATCGTCCCCGCTCGAGTCTCTTACAACTACGAGCTTGACAAGTTCCAACATGAAGTCAAAAACCACACAGCTAGAAGTAATCACCATTTTCACTAATCATCATTGGAGTCAAAGTCTCAACTCAATGAGCACACCACTACAAGTAATCACCATGTTCACTAATCATCAAGGTAGTCAAAGTCCTAACTCATCAAACCACCAACTACACCACTAGAAGTCAAAGTCCTCACTCATCAAACCACCAACCACACCATTGGAGGTAATCACCATGGTAGTCAAAGTCCTAACTCATAAAGCTACCATAACATCATGTCCTAACTCATAAAACCACCAACCACACCACTAGAAGCAATCAACATGACAAAGTCCTAACTTATCAAACTACCCTAGGTCACGATAGTCAATGTCCAAACTCATCAACTACCATACCACCATGTCCAAACTCATCAAGCCATGGTAGTCAATATCCTAACTCATCAAACTAACATGCCACCATGTCCTGATTCATCAAACCATGACAGTCAATGTCCTAAATCATCAAACCACATTAGTCAATATCCTAACTCATCAAACCACATTAGTCAATGTCCTAACTCATCAAACAACTATACCACCATGGTACTCCTAACTCATCAAACCACCATTGGCCAAGTAATGAAGACGAGACATATTCACATTTGCGCGATAGAGACCACCCGACAATGATTGCAGCATTTTCTCAAAATGGACCTCGCAGTCCCAACGTGGGACTAAACTCCCATACCAAGTTGGTTACCTCCCTCAAAAGATATAGAACTAATGCCCCCGCAATTCTAAAACAGCCACCAAAAGGGACAAACTAGCACACTAATTGACGATGCCAAGCCTCTGTTTATCTACATCCACAACACATCCAATTAAGCGAGTTTGAGCACTTCCAGTAGGGACCACATCACACACGCGAGAGAATCCTTAATAGATTGTTTGAGCCTTAGGTCAGAAAGCAAATTGTCTAGAACAGGGTATTTAAAAAACTAAATTGATCGTCGTGCTATGCACATGGATTAAAAACCCCAACAACAGCTGCACACTATGCGTTTAAGCGGGCCCTCTCGCAATTCCTCCTCTCGCACAATGAAACCCTAGCTCATCAAATTAATGTTAAACTCTACAACTGAAGTTGGATTAATAAGATGAACCACTAAGTAGCCGTGAAAAAGTGACAACGCCTGCACAGAGAACAAACATGAACGCTGCAAAATCTCCACCAGTGACAAGGCATTGAATAGCATCTGCGATACCTCCAAACCACTGATTTGGCAAGAAACCCAAAAAGGAGCAAATCCATACTCCAATGCAGGAAGACCCCACGCGATAAACAAGGAAAACGCAGGTCAAAGCCAATCGAGCCCAATAACACAGGCCAAACGAAAGCTGAGGCAAACCAATATTTTTTCAAAGATACCAAAATGGAAAGGCGCTGGACCTTACAGAATGTCTGCAAACGATGCAATGTGGATTGCACTGGACTATACAGAACGCATCGCCAAAGAAATGCAAAAGCAATAACAACAACAAACCACGGCCTACCAAAACCTTTTCACTGTGCAGGATGAGAACCCTGAACGGGTAAAACTTTAGGTGGAGAATGAAATATTTGCTTAGAAGATCCGATGCAATTTGTCAAGAAGCGTTTGCAGCAAATTCTCATATCCACCAGAGAGCGTCTCCACAAACTGCTCTCAAACTGATGAAAAACTCAAAATTTGGAAGAGGTTGCAGGGTCAGAGGCTCTGATACAATGTGAATGTTTCGAAGAGCCTGACCTGCATAGCAAGCCTTCACAAGAGCAAGAAGCTATCAGTCAATGTGCAAGAGGCTATCAGTCAATAAAATACATTGATGATGAATGAGATGAGATGATTACAACTCACACAGCATCCACTATTTATAAGAGGAATGGGCGTGGGAAAAAAGAATGAGCGTCTTATCAACATGGGATCCACAAAGGAAAGGATCTGTTGAAGCAGTTAAAGCGGTTGAAACGGCTATGACGGCACTGTCTATGGGTTCCATAGAATGCACCGGCTTCATAGTGTGTTTATAAATTAGTTTTATAAACAAATCACGGGGCCGCTGCATTCTATCAGCCCCATAGCCAGAATTGCTAGGCAACAGCCAAATATTAAATGTTTTCACCAAAATCAAGTTAAATAGTTGTGCACGTTATGAATGCGTACCCCAACAAGACCTATAGTGGCTACCATTCCTCAGAGAAAAGGAAGAATTCAGTGGCACTCAAAAAAGCCTTTGTGTACTGAGATGATCATTATTATTGGAAGTGGAAAAGCACACCAAAACAAGATGTATTTGACAAGGAAACAAGCTCAATCTCTTAGTTCAACACCAAGAGAATGGATATCCGGGAATTCCATATCCATTCTCTTGACATATATTTAAAGAGAATATGTCAAGAGAATGGATATGAAAAAGGTGTCTAAAGAAGAAATTATAATCCACTTTAACTTGTACTGATTTAGTAAAACTGATATATTGAAAAAAAAAAATTATTTCTTCTCCAAATCTTCAGTTATTTTAATTCAAATATTAATTTTTATCTTGTTTTACAAAGTACTTGCTGTTAAATTATTATCCTTTGAAAATACATAAATTGTGCTTGAAATAGTGTTAAAAGCCACACTATATATTAATACTCTGTATTTCAGAGACGCTATTTGCATTCCCTTCCCAAAAGGATGTCAAAATGTATGTCTTTTGAAATAAAAAAATTAATTAGTCATTAGTTGTAACAGAACAATTTGTCCGTTGAGTGGATTATTCAATTGTTATGACAAACAATTTTATAAAACTCATTGTAAATAAATGTCAAAGTCAACCATTGATCATCCTGAATAAATATTTCATGTGTTTCTCTCTACAAATACAAACTAGTTTCATCATTTTCTTTCTCATAAATTCAATTCTCTCCTATAAAGGTTGAACGCACTATACAAAGTAGTTTTATCATCTTAGTTCATCAAAAGCATCCCAGAACAAAATGTCATGGTGATTAAAATATTCTTTCTTTAACTTTGTTTCAATTTGTCTACTAATGTAAGAAAAGCTTTTACATCATTGTCATGAATTTACAAGCATGTTTGGTGCAGATCATTGTAACTATCATCTAGTAGAAAAATCACATATTGCATATATACTTGCCTATGCTTCACTTGGAGAGATAGAGTTTGTGTGGAATTTGTGAATAGTAGAAAAATCACATATTGCATATATGCTTGCCTTTGCTTCAATTGGAGAGATAGAGTTTGTGTGGAATATTTGAATAGATATAAATTGCCATAGGTGATTGACTATTATCCAGGATATAAAATTATGTTGAAATATTGGATATGAACTACTACTGACCAATCTACTTGACCACTTTATGTCACCTACAAAACTTTGCCAACTGAAAGGTCACTTTTCTCTTGACATAACCAAAATTAAGTAATCAGCAAAGCTAACTACTTTTTCAAGAATTTCACAATAGACAAGGATTCCTAAATATTGACACATGTTTATTTGAGTCACAATCTGCATATTTAAATCACCAAGGGAAGCTCAAATATATGCTTGTGGCTAGGTAGTTACTGTACTTTGAAGGAGGTTCTTCCTCATGATTTCTAGTGCTCCTGCTACCTGCTGTGCTGTGGGTCGTTGTAGAGGTGATTCATTTGTACAAATCAAGCCCATGTGTATGAATGGAAAAAGAACCATCTTTATCTCATTTTCCTCTAAATGTCTCATCACTGTATGGTCAACAATCTCCTCCACTCTATCTGGAAAATGCATGCTGACCCATTTGTGCAGGTTCAAGTCCCCCACAAACATATCATCAGTTAGAATCTTTCTGGTTATCATTTCTAGCAACAGAATACCATAGCTATAAACATCACCCTTTGTCGAAACCTTCCCACCCACTCCATATTCTGCATTGAACAAGCAAACAAAAAATTCCTATCATTTAACATCATATATATATATATATTAACTAAGGTTATTGTGCTATTTTATCAGTAACTGGTGGAATGTAGCCAATGGATCCTTTGAGAGAGAGAGCTGAAGTTATTGACTCTAAGGAGTCGGGCTCACAAATCAATTGAACAATCCCAAAATCGGCTACATGGGCTGTCATATCCTCATCCAGGAGAATATTGCTAGGCTTTATATCAGTGTGTACAACTTGCACTGAACAATCATGATGCAGATATTCCAATTCATGGACCACATCCAATGCTAGGTTCAGTATTTTCCCTAGGTCCAATGAACCACCATCTGAAACCAACAGATTATCCAAATTTCCTCTAGGCATGAATTGGAGAACTAATACCTTTATCTCAGGTTCTGAACAAAAGGTTATAACATTAACTAGATTTCTGTGGATACAGTTTCCAAGAACTTTGCTCTCTGCAATAAAACTCTTCCAGGCCTTTTCATTTTGCAAGTTCAGGATCTTGAAAGCAGCAGCTGTGCCAGCATTTAAAGTACCTCTATATACAGAGCTAAAGCCACCAGTCCCTAATAAATTTTCCCTATCAAAACCATTTGTTGCATCAACGATCTCTTAATATGAAACCCCACTGTGGCGGATGTAATTTATCATTGAAACATCTGTAGAGTCGCCTTGAGTCTTCCCCTGAATATGCAAGTGACATCTCCTGTAAACTAATCCCCCAATAAGCAACACATCTCCTGTAAACTAATCCCCCAATAAGCAAAAAGCACAATACGATTGCTCCCGCTGCTATTGCAATTGTTCGAACTTTACTTCTGTTTTTTTTACCTGAAGGAAGCATAATTGAACAGGAGGGAAGACGAATCCACTCTCCGCAAAGAAACGAATTCCCCATAAATGATGCAGCTGTCAAGTTTCTGAAGACACCTTCTTTAGGGATTTCTCCACTCAAGTTATTGAAAGACACGTTCATGTACTCAAACACGGTCAGATTTCTCAAAGAAGCAGGTATTGGACCTGACAGGTTGTTATAGGAAAGATCCATATCAACTAGGTTTTTTATGTTACCAAGAGAGTTTGGAATTCGGCCTTGTAGTTTAATTGAGGAAAGATTAAGATGCTGGAGGTTTGAACAGCTTCCCAGTGTGGCTGGAATTTGGCCACTCAACCTATTGGAAGAGGCATCTATAGCTTGGACACTTATCATATTTCCAATCTCCAGAGGCAATTGTCCTTCTAATGAATTCCCAGACAAGTTGAAATAAAACTGTAAATTGGAAAGTGAGGCCACTTCACGGGGTATTTGTCCAGTGAATTGATTGTTGGAAAGGTCCACAAGCTCCAATTTATAGCATTTACCCAAACTAGCCGGTATGGTCCCTGACAGGTCGTTGTGATGAAGCATAAGGCGTCTGAGTTGTTGAAGTCGAGCGATGGTGTCAGGGATTCCTTCAGAAAGCTTGTTATGGCTGGCTGATAGTTCCCCAAGCTCTGTTATTTCACCAATTATACTAGGTATGTTTCCTTCTAGCTTCTTGTTATCTATCCGTAATCTCTGCAATTTCCTAAGATTGCTCAACGAGGACGGGATCTGGCCCGTATACAGATTAGAAGAAAAATCAATCTGAATCAAATTGGTTAGGTTACCAATTTGTGAGGGTATAATTCCTGTTATATTATTCCCATTTAGTAAAAGTACAGACTGATTTTTGGGGAGTTATTCTGGCATGCTTCCTGTCAAGTAGTTGCGATAGATTCGCAATTCATTCAATTTGGTGCAATTGGACAGAGCTGAGAGAATAGGGACTGTGACAGTGCTGCCACTGACAAACTGATTGTTAGATAAACCCAGAAATTTAAGGCGGGACAACTTGCTGAATTCCAATGGCACAACCCCTGTCAGGTTATTAAACTCTAAATCAAGCTTAAGCATTTGGGAACAATTCGCAAGCGATCTTGGTATAGGGCCTTTGAAATTATTGCTCGACATATAAAGTGTTTGCAACAGAGCTAAATTGCCCAACTCAGATGGGATTTCGCCATTCAAGTTATTTCTGCCAAGATCTAACTCAACGAGGGAAGATATGTTTGACAGAGAAGATGGGACAGGGCCTGTTAAATGATTGTCAAACAAATAGAGCGACTTCAATCCATTTAGCAGTCGTAGTTCAGGTGGAATTAGGCCCTGTAGATTGTTATCTTCAAGAAGCGCTTTATTTAGTGAAGAAAGATTTGCTAAAGATGAAGAAATGGTACCTGTGAGGTTGTTGGATCCCAACATAAGAACTTGGAGCTTTTTGAGGCGATGTATCTGTGGTGGAATGCTTCCTGTCAATTGATTATACGCTAGAGACAATTCTTCTAAATCCTTGCAAGAAGTGAGATTCAATGCAATTGGGCCGTGAAGTTTATTGAATGATAGATAGAGTTGTTGCAGGCGCTGCAGTCTCCCTAGTTCATGTGGAATCTCCCCATTGAGGCTGTTGTTATAGAGATAGAGAACTTTTATAAAGGAAAGATTTCCTATTGAAGGGGAAACGGTCCCCTGTAATTCGAAGCTGTCAAGATTAAGGGACTCTACTCTATGGGCTTCTGCATCACAAGTAACTCCTGTCCAGTTGCAGAAGTGAATGCTAGGGATCCAAGTGTCAAAAACATTCTGGGGATCGAAGGTTATTGAATTCTTGATTACAATAAGGCTTTGTTCATCAGAGTTGGATTGGGCAGCAACTTGAGGCAGAGTGCTAGAAAAGAGAACCAGAAACAAATGAAAACACAACGCTAGCACACAATGGATCATTGCAATGTAGGAATGATACGAAAGATCACATGGAGAGTGGAACATCAAAGTTAAAACTAGTTTTGCGTCATCCTGCGTTTTTATAACAACATATGTTCCCTTTCTATCTCTATCAATCCCGAGTTAGTCTAGTGTTTGAGAATTTCTATTTCACAAGTTCAATGTATTCGACGCCTCTGTAATCTTACATACTATTAGTCATCCCTAAACCCATCCCCAAAATGATGAGTAAATAATAAAAAATCCATTTAGATGCCTTCTGTAATCTCATATACGATTAACCATACTTAACCCAAAAAAATTTGGGAGTGCATCATAAAAAAATCCATTCCAGTCAACATTTAAATGCCTAGTTTAAAATTTAGTTAGAAAATTCTTACTAACATTTCAATAGAGATTTCGAATGAATTGTATATGATAAACAAATAATGCCAATTCGTAGCAGTAATTGAGTTTGCCACAATTTTTCAAAAACTTTTGCTTCCCACTTTTTAGATGGTTGGCAACGACGCCAACGTCATGCTGATGTCAATCTTGCAAATTATTCCGCTCCTCAGACTTGACTTATTTGAGTTGAATTAGGGGAAGAGCACCACTAGTTGAGCATGTATCAATTGTTGTGAGGGTTGTTGATACCTTTTGTTCCAAAAATTGTACAAATAAAAACTATTCTTTGAAAAAAATAATCATTTTTTGTGTGTTTATATATCAATAATTGCAATACATCAAATCACTTTGAATTATTATGGCATGTATCATTGATTTACTAAATTTCATGCAAGTATTAAACAAAAAACATTCAATACATGTTTCATATTAAACAAATTAAAACAACATTCCTGACAACTTAGCACACTTTTGATGTGATATAACAAACAGTTGTAAAATGATTATATTAAGATTTGTACAATTTTATAAGACAAATATAAAATATTATATTAAATAGAGCAATTGTGAGGCTCTCCATTCGATTGAAAACAAACAATTAATGCAAAAAAATTTAAATTTACCTCCCATAAATCCACCTCATGTACTCTTATCCAATAGAAATGTAAAAATCCATACCCACGGATCAAGCAAGATCAAAAAATGGCCATAGATCAAGCAAGATCAAAAAATAGCCACAGATCAAACAAATCAAAGAAGATTTAAAAAAAGGAGGGAAAAATGTTATATTAATGTAGCATACGATGAAGGAGAGTTTTTACAATTACATTCTCCCTACACTGTTGTAAAACCTTCACATTCCTCCTTTATTCACATTTCTTGCATACATTACTTCTTGCTGCAGACTGACTCTGTGCACATAATATCTGATCATGTGTTGTCATACATTTCAGGTATTTTGTTTTCACTACTGTTTAGTTTAGTTGACTGTGTTGTCATTAATTGTAGGTATTTTGTTTGTTTATATAATTTATGACTGTGTGTTGTCATAAAATCCAAGTATTTTGTTTTCACTACTGTTTGGTTGGCACTGTGCTAACATAAATTCTAGGTACATTCATATTCCTATATTGGCATTGTGCTAGCATAAATTCCAGGTACATTCACATTCCTGCATACATTACTTCTTGTTGCAGACTGACTCTGTGCACATAATATATAATTTCTGACTGTGTGTTGTCATAAAATCCAGGTATTTTGTTTTCACTATTGTTTGGTTGGCACTGTGCTAGGACAAATTCTAGGTACATTCACATTCCTGCATTGGCACTGTGCTAACATAAATTCCAGGTACATTCACATTCCTGCATACATTACTTGTTGCAAACTGACTCTGTGCACATAGTATATGATCATGTGTTGTCATACATTTCATGTATTTTGTTTTCACTATTGTTTTAGTTTAATTGTCTATAATAAATTGAAGGTATTTTGTTTGTGTGCACATAATATATGATCGTTTGCTGTCATAAATTGAAGGTTTTCACTAATTGTTTAGTTTAGTTGTCTGTACCATCATACATTTCATGTATTTTGTTTTCACTGTTGTTTAGTTTAGTTGTCTGTGTTGTCATAAATTGAAGGTATTTTGTTTGTTTATATAATTTTTGATTTTGTGTTGTCATAAAATCGAGGTATTTTGTTTGTTTATATAATTTTTGATTGTGTTGTCATAAAATCCAGGTATTTTGTTTTCACTACTATTTGGTTGGCACTGTACTAGCATAAATTCCAGGTAATTTGTTTTCATTACTGTTCATCCTCATATATCTATTTCATTACTGTTCAGTTGACTTGTTCTTACTACTGTTTAGTTTCACCATATATATATGTATATGTATGTATGTATGTATGTATGTATGTATGTATATATATGTATGTATACACTCTCTCTCTCTCTGTGTGTGTGTGTGTGTGTGTGTGTGTGTGTGTGTGTGTGTGTGTGTGTGTGTGTGTGTATGTATATCTATATATATATATGTGCATGTATATATATATGTGTGTGTGTGTGTGTGTGTGTGTGTGTGTGTGTGTATACACAAACACACACACACACACACACATACACACACACATATATATATTATTGGCATGCTCATAGAATTCATAGAATCTTCCCAAGCACTTATGATTAGCCACGTGCTGTTGCTGTTAGGTAGAAAACCAATTGAAGGCAATTTAAGGAGGCAATGAGGATTGGTGTAGGGGGTAGTGGTGAGGAGAAAGGAAGTGGGGAGTGTGTCTGGGGAGAAAAAAAAGGAAGAGGAAGTGCTGGGTAGAAAGTAGTGTGGCCAATAGAGTTTGGCAATGTCCAGAAGGTTGGGATAGTGTGGGGTTGCCATTAAAGAGAGAATGGTGAGCTTGTGGAGTCCATGAGTAGAATAGAGAATGCAGGGGAATGTGAGAATGTTGGTTTGGATTGTGAGGCCATGAAAGCCATTTTTGTAATGTGATTATGTAGTGGTTTCACTTTGAATATATGGATGTATTTTTCTTATGTTATATTCTGATTTTGTTATTAGCAGAGAGTCTCTGCTTGTTTACAGTGTTTGTTGAAGTTTGAGGGCAGGGTTATTCTTTGCCCTACATCAAAAACTTAAAATCATTGTACATTGTACATCTATAGAGCTCTTGAATTTGATACCTATTTTATGTTGCAACATCAACATCCTTGGCATTGGCCGTGCATGATTTGGTTCTTCTTTGAATATGAATCCATTATCTTTTGTGAGAGTTCTATTGACATTTTATCATTATCTGAATGCAACCGTTTTGTCACCATTCTCACTCCCCTTACCTAGTAATGGCTTTCATTTTCTTTCATAATGTTTTTTCCTGAGGTGAACCAATCTTTCTATATGCCACTCTATTTACTTCAGAGATATGCTAATACTAGTACCTATAAGGACAATTTTACATGACTTAGCTCAGTGTAATAACTGCCCCTTGGCTACTACAATTTTTTTTTGGCAACATTACAATTATCCAGAACAAAAGTAGTATACCTACAACTCTATTACAACAACCTGAAGAGGGTGAGGAAGAATTCTTGGTATATCAATTATATAATCCAGCTATATAAAAAAATTGAGTTTAATCTCTTCACAGTAGAACAACAGATTAGGTGACACAATGAGATCAAGACCTACTTGTAAGTTTTTAGATTTAATTTTTTTTCTATTTTGGGCCAAAGAACTATACAATTCAGTCCTCCATGCAGCAATAAAATCCTTAAGGATATAACTAATGTGCTAGATAAACATTCACAACCAGGTTTTGATAACTTATAACTTATTTAGCTTTTGATATTTCTTTTCCGCCTCAATTCATAGGACTGCTGAGAAGTATAGAATAGCATCCATTGGCTCTATGGCTTGCATGCTACTAGCAAAAGTCATCCAAGCATTGTATCTCTTAGCATCCATCACTAACAAGCCTAGGTGATAGCTGTCTAAATCGTTATACCTGCATGGCATGCTCCTTTGACTGTTGTCAAGTTGGATTAGCAATAAGCTTATTTTTAGATGGGTCATAGTATGTACCTAAGTCATAGGGTTTGTCAAATTTCATCTATGAAATTCGAAATTCAGTGAACTTCAAAGAAATCTTAAAAATTTGTTCTCATTCGTCTTAATATTCGTATGGTAAAGGCTTATCCTTCCTTTTTATGGTTTGTGGTGTTTAGTGAGCAGTGATGGTTTGATGAGGATGACTAACAGGTTTTTGATGTGCTTTTGTTTGGTTTCCTTGTATTTGCGCAGAAGTTTGTAATCTGGTTTGTAAACGGTAAAGGTAGGCTGCTGAATTTGTAATATTGAGTGGTATATGACTAACCTGACAGCCATATACTATATCGCCACAATAGACAACAAATTGGATCTCCCATATACGTATTGACCAAATAACCGAATTACCAAGCACCCCTACCTATAGCAGAGGGGATAACGCCAAAGAGATATTATAAAAAACTCCTCTAGAGTATGGGGTGCGGTTGTAGCAATAGGCTCTTGTGTGACTGCTGTGAATTGAGGGAGGATGAAATAACTGGACGTGATGAGTGGCAGCCATAAAACTTAAAATGGGGAATTGCTCCTCCACAATCTCATATATTGAATATTCAATATAGGGGAAGAGCACGAGTAGTTGAGCATGTATCAATTGTTGTGAGGGTTGTTGATACCTTTTGTTCCAAAAATTGTATAAATAAAAACTATTCTTTGAAAAAAAAAATATCATTTTTTGTGTGTTTATATATCAATAATTGCAATACATCAAATCACTTTGAATTTTTATGGCATGTATCATTGATTTACATCAAATCACTTTGAATTATTATATCTGCATACATACATACAGATTTGTATATACTTAATGTTTGATGTTATTTACTCCCAAAACCATACATTCTAGTAAAAGTTCAAATTGCTGGCAAAGACAATATTGCTCCAGAAGCTTATATTCCATAGTTCACCTGTTGTACATATATATATATACACTTTATTTTTAGTTACACAATATATATATCTGCGCACGCACACACACACACATGTATGTATATATATATATATATATATATATATATATATATATATATATATATATATATATATATATATATATATATATATATATATATATATATATATTTGCATACATACATACAGATGTGTATATACTTAATATTTGATGTTATTGTTGTTTAGGCACTATGACAACATGTAAGTAAACAACAACAGGAAAGGCAAAAGGAAAGACAACAGGAAAGAGAAGAAGCAAAAGAACAACCCAAATGTTGAGGAACCGTTACCCACATGGTGTTAAATTCCATTTGGTGAAGGATAAAGATGGCGGCGCTGCAATTAACCCACCTCAGGGTGACATAACTTGTAATACTGCAGATGAAAATGTAGAAAGAATAAACACTCTTTTACAGTCTTCTCAACATCATGGAGATAAAAAATCCAGTTATAATGGACAGTGGACAAACATGGAATGTGCTATGCAATATGTTGAAGACAATTCATATTCCATTAGGGCAGCTATGAAAAAGTGGGGAATTCCTGCTAGCAGTTTAACATATTAGCTTTTCGGGCTGACAACAACAAAAAGAAGAGGTCCACCAATGATCCTTTT
Source organism: Cryptomeria japonica (assembly GCF_030272615.1). NCBI lineage: Eukaryota > Viridiplantae > Streptophyta > Pinopsida > Cupressales > Cupressaceae > Cryptomeria > Cryptomeria japonica. The sequence continues at coordinate 149,766,577 of NC_081415.1, forward strand.
GTTGGAAGAAGAGCTAGAGATTGTTGACTTGTGCAAAGATATGGCTCAACTTGGTCATGGATTAAAGATTATTCAGCCAAAATCACATGTAGCTCATATATGTGAAACAAGGCCAAATCCATTCAAGAATGGTCTCCCAAGCAGATCACGGTGAACAGGTTTCCGCAAATGGCATCTAGATTTGACAATAAGGACTGTAGAGGGTCTAGACAGGGATAGAGTAGTAATGCTACGACCAAGTATTGTGACATATTTTTATGACAACTTGGAGAAATTGTACAATGCTTCTGAATACAGACCAACAAAAATATGGAATTGTGATGAAACAGGTGTGCAAGCAAGAAGGAACTGCTGGATGCGAGTAATTGCAAAGTTGGGTAGTAGATGTGTCCCACACATTTTATCAAAGAGCAGAGAGTGGATAACAATTTTATGTTGTGTTAATGCAGTAGGTCATAGCATTCTAGGATTTTATCTTTTCAAGGCCAAAAGATAGCTTTAAAACTACATTGCTAACTGTGAACCGGGAGCATGTATGGCTACACAACCACATGCTTGGATGACAAAAGAATTATTTTTAAATTGGCTATATAACTTTGCCAGATCTATTACGGGTGGAGTTTCACCCACAAATAGACATCTCCTTATATTTGACGGTCATCGAAGCCATGTTGCTTTGACTACAATCCAAGAAGAAAAATCTCTTGGTATTGATCTTCTAACATTGCCCGCCCACACCAGCCACAAATTACAGCCTTTAGATGTGAGTGTGTTCTCTCCATTCAAGACACATTTCAAATTTGAAAGGTCAAAATGGATGGCCAAACATCCACACATAGAAATAAGGAGAACTGAATTGGCAGAACTTGCAAGTAAAGCATTCAAACTTGCCCTGACATATGAAAACATCATAGCTGGTTTTTGAAGGACTGAAATATGGCCATTAAATAAAGATGCTCTTTGTAATGACATGAGACCAAGTGATGCATTCAATTTATGAGATGATAATGATGTTGCAGGCATTGCTAGCATCTTAAGATTAGCTGGCTTTGGAGAGGCACAAGTGGAAGAGTGTTTGGAACAATATGTGAAACAAATAAAAGAATTCGAAGCACAACAAATAGAAGAACCAACTGAAAGCACATGCTCACCAAGTCATATCAGCCAAACACAATATGAAAATGGCATACATGAAGATTTGAGTTTACCATCGCAGTTTGAACCACCAAATTGGATTAAAGGAGCAGAACATTTAGGAATACAGATTGATATGGAAAATGAAGAAGTTTCTTTATCCATGCCTTCACCTCCAATGCTTAGCTCCGAGGTCATTCATTATTATGCTGATACAATGGATTGGGAAAATTCAAATTTAGAAACTAATGAAGTTGCAGATGAGCAGGATGGACACAATCAAGGTTCTATGAAGACAACTGCAACATTTGAGATAGAAGATGAAGCTAAAGAAATGTTAAGTTACCCATTGAAAGGGTGAGAAATAGGTCCAAACTTCTTTCAAACAATAATGCACTTAAATTGGGCAGTAAATCTCAAATGCTTACTTTTGATGAATACATAATTCGGGAATAGAAAAAAGAAGCAAGAAAAGCTAAAATTGAAGAGTTGAAAGTAAGGAAGAAAAAACAAAAAGAGGCAAGGAAACTTGAACAAATTGCAAGGAGAAAGAGGAAATATGAGGAAAAGATTGAAAGACAAATAATAAAGCAAAGGAAGGAACAAGAAAGGGCAAAACAACAAAAGGAGAGGGAGTTGAAAAAGAAACAAAAACAGATGAGAAAGCAAAAGAAACCAGCAAAAGAGCAAGTGAACGCGGATGTTGCAATTATTGTAGGGGAGAGGAGTACTCCATCAACACCATTGCTTCAGTATCATCAAATTTTACAAGACATGTACAATATCTTAACACCTGCTTATGCTTCTCTTAGTAACCTCCAAGCTAGTTACCATAACAATTTAGAACATACTACAATCAGGGCAGGGCAACACAGCACTCCATCAACTCCCCTACCTGGCCATCATCAAATTTTGAGAGATATGTACAATATTCTAACCCCAGCGTATGCTTCCCTTAACAACATACATGTTCCAACTAGTCATAGCCCCCCTCACTCTCCTATCAAACAATTCCAATTTGGTGGGCTGCTGGATGAAAATATGTTCGACAGTATAACTCCTATTACACCACAAGTTGATGTAGCTATTGCAGAAAAAACAATGACAAGGAGTCCTATGGAGGAGTCAGAGGCAACTGTTGTAGAAAAAATGATTACAAGAAGGCCTGTGGAGGAGCCTGAACCCTTCCCTAGCTTTATGGTGAACTGATGAAACTAATCAATGTTGCATGCTTGAATTCATAATTTTGGATTGCATAGCAAATCTTGTTTTGTAGGTTGGCCAATTTTGCAATGTTGTGTAGGCTAGCTATTGTTGCAATATTGTGTAAGCACTGTGTAGTCTGTAGGCATTGTGGAATCAGTGTAGGCATTGTGGAATCAGCGTAGGCATTGTGGAGTGTGTAGGCTGGCCATTTTGCGGTGCATATAAGCTGGGGAGACTCTGCAATATCTTTATGTAAATATAGCGAACGTGGTGCTACTTTATAATATCTATTGATATGGAGCAATTTCGTAATATCTATCTATATATCAATAGAATGAATTTGTGTAGGAGTCAATGTAGACATTGTGTAGTGTGTAGGTTGGCCATTTTGCAGTGCGTATAAGCTGGGGACATTTTGCAATATCTTTATGTCAATACAACAAATCTGGTACCATTTTGTAATATCTATTGATATGGGGCCATTTTGTAATATCTATCTACCTATATATCAATACAATGAATTGGTGCAACACCATTTTGTAATATCTACATATCAGTGCAATGAGTGCATTGTTATTATGGATACTAAAATTATAACTAATGTTATGTCAAGTATTTGCATTACGTATGTATGAGTGTATGTATGTATATATGTATGTGTATGTGTATGTGTATGTGTATGTTTATGGATGCTAACAATGCAACAAATATTATGGAAAGTATTTGCATTACGTATGTATGAGTGTATGTATGTACATATGTATAGATGTGTATACATACACATACGCATACACATGTGCATATGCATGCACATACCCCCTACCAATCATAGTGAATTAGCACACCCAATCTTTAGTTAGCTTTGACCTAATAGTTGAACATATTGTCACCTAAAAAATTCACCCCCTAACACATATAAAAACCGTTAACATTATATGATTGTACATTATGTTATTAATAATTAAATAAAATTAAATCATATCCATTTTTTACTCATTGAATAGTCAAACAATTTCTATTAGATAAGTGAATGAAGAAAAACTAAAAACTAAATAAAACTAACCTAATACCTACTCAACCCTAATATTTTCTATCCTCCACAGCCTAATAATCCTCAAACGTTGCCACCATTGTTTGTGTTTCAAGAGCATGCATTCTCTGCCACCACAGGAGCTATTTTGTCACCATGAACAGAGATGTGGCAACCTGTGCAACTAGGGCAGGGCATTCAGATAGATATATACATACAGATGTGTACATATACATATCCATATACATATATATATATATATATATATATATATATATGCACATATATATACGTATATGTACATATATATATGTATATGTACATATATAGATATATATATGTATATATGTATATGTACATATACATGTACATGTATATGTACATGTATATATACATATTCATATACATATACATATACATACATATACATATGTACATATATATATATATATATATGACATCATATCAACGAGTTGCTACAAATCTGAACAAAGCTATGACACACCTCAATCAATACCAAATAGATTTACACATTTCCAAACATCCTCTAGACCTCTTCACATCTACAAACTGTGAAGAGATAATATGCAACTAGAAATCACAAGTAATTCATAGACACTACTCTAATACAATCTAAGTTATAATCTCAAATTAAAAAAATGAAGAAGTTTAATCACTGCCCATTAAATTGAATTGTTATCTTTGAAATGCATGGAAAACCACAACAATTCGAATTCCAATCAATCACTACATAACATTGTAGATTATAAGCTTTGAAATCACACACAAACATACATTATTGGAGTTGAATCTTGATGCTATCAATTTAGGCTTTAACAAAGAGACTTTCACCAAAAGATTAACCTATTTAATAGAATAAGACACAAGCACACAAAAGTAAAATAATGATTTAATGCACAATGCATACTGTATGTGGGAAAAATGGTTCAATGAAATCTAAAATGTGAAAATATTCAAAGACTTGACCACACACCCATGGGACTCTTGGTGCAAATTATGGAGCTATAAGGGATAGCTCAACTCCCCAAGGAGTGTTCCATGGTTCTCTATCTCACAAGGTCCCTCAAGCCAATGCCTTTGCTCTCAGATCACTGAGCAAATTGACTTAGGGATGACAAACAAAAGAATGAGGGATGCTTTAGATTAGGTTTAGCATGAATGCATCCTATTTATGCATGATTCTAGCAAATGAGTTAAATTAGATGATAAGATGACAAGGTTAGTAACAATACTATCCTAACATGATATACTAGCTATATGATTTAAGCTAAGATAATAGAAATACTCTAAAATGTTTATTAGATTAATTCCTATTGCAAAGAGAGGCTAAATGCTTGCTAAAATTGAGTATAAGTATGATGCTAAAGACTTGGATTATGAAATGGAGGGATGAGGGCTCTATTCATAGAAGAAATAGGGCAATGGATGGTCAGGATTGACTGATCTAATCAAGGGTCAGGATTGAAAGTTATCAATCCATGTTTGCAATTCTCACCAATGAAATGGTGATAATTGTCAACATAAGACTACTTGAGAGGGGATGTAAGAAGCATTAAATGCTTGAGAAGACCTCATGGTTACCCTAGGGGGTAAAGGTTAAGGTTAGGTTAGGATTACCCATTGGATAAAGCTTCTACACGAAGGATAAAGTCTTGTGCAAGGGTTAAGGGGATAACCATGGTCAAAGCAATGAATGCTTGATGAGACCCTTGGGTTAGATGTGGGTTGAGTCAGAGAGAAAGTCTCTAATCATGCAAGAGGGATGAGTTAACCATTAATGGTTTGGAAGACTTTCAAGGTTAACTTGTTGAAGACATAAAGCCTTTAATGGTTTTCAAAGACTTTGAGGGTTTGAGAAGTGACTTTCCTTTGCTTTTGGATGTGACAATATTTAGGAGATGGGTTAGTCTAATTTAGAAGTGATTAGAAGAATATAGAAGGGGGTTTAGGAGGCAAGTGGGAGATGTAGGAAAATGCAAGTGGGTGAGGGATAATAGAATTTAATTAAAATAAATTTCTTTATTTCAATTTGGTTGCAAGTTGGGGATTTAAATAAATTAGATTTATTTAATTGGGGTGAACTATTTAATTAAATATAAATTTAATTAGAAGTAGAGAGAAGGGATTTAATCATTTATTCAATTAAATGATATAAAGGGCTTGAGTGAATTTAAATAAATAAATTGAATAATTTATTTAATTAAATAGAAGAATGTGGATGATTTAATTGAAATAGATTTAACTAAATAGAGGAATGAGAATAAAATGAACATTAGATATTCATTTAGGAATGTGGTCATTTTTATGCATCTACATTTTGCCCCTCTTTGAAGTGACATGTGTGCACGTGTTGATTCAAAGAAAAATGATGTGTCATCAAAATTTGATTGTGATCAGTGTGATGTCGTGTTGAGATGTTCATGTCGTGGCCCAGATTTGATAAATGATGCCCCAAATTTGATAAATGATGTTGATAATGCCCCCTCGGGAGATGAATAAAAAATTTAGAAAATTTCTTTTAATTTGATAATGTTTGATAAATTTCATCGCATTTTAAATTTTTGTCTATGTTGAATGCATTAATTTGATTCATCTCTCGATAATGATGTTTGTTAGGGTTAGATGCAAGACCACGAGCAATTTACATGTTCCACCACATAACCCTAATTTCCATTTACCCTATAAAAAGGTAAAAAGTGGTTTATTTGTCTCATTTGTGCTTGTTGACTTTAGAGAAAGTGACACTTGGAGTGAAAGTCAAGATGTCGGTTCCCTATGCTTCTCATCGATTCGAGTGCATTCAGAGGTATTGGAGGCCCGACACGTATGGACTGTTGGTAGTTTGGTATGGTTTTGCCATTGATGTCAACACCTACTAAAACACTAAGCACTTTGGAGATCCAGCAAACATTCACCGGCAGACAAGTGACTATTGCATAGTCACTAGTATATGATACACCGGCAGGATATATTGATCACCGACACTTGGAATGGATGAAAAACACTTGGTAATGTCGAAGACATTGTTTGGACATCATATCTTGGAAGGATGTTTATCAGTATATTCATATTTGCATATTTTCTTTTACCGACAAATAGGTCTAGGGTTATCCAGGGTTACACCAGCAGGTTTATCTTTTCCAGATCAGCATGGCACGCTATGGAGATGACTAATTAATATTGTAAATGCATTAAGCCGACATGTTCAATCGGTTATTGCATCAGATGTTATGTTGTTTGTAAAATATTTTTATTGTAATATCTTGTAGAGCTGACCTACTAAAAATGGTCTTAGGTTATGGTATAAATGTAAGGTCTTAATTGTAAGATCGAATGTGGAATGCGAAGAAGGTATATGCAAGATTTAGCAGAGATATACACGAAGACATCATTTGAAGGAGAAGCTAGGTTTTTGTGAAGACATATTAGCATTACACCGGTACTGAATCCAACATATGAAGATGTTATTTTAAGCAGTAAATTTTATTGGATTTAACCATCCAATTGTAGTTAGTGTGACTCCCATTTGTATTCGAGCAGTGAGCTCTAGGCGCTTGGCCTTTCTGCATGTGCAGATCCCATTTATGTACACTTAGTAGTATCATCTGATTGTGGGTAAGGTTTCCCACCATGGTTTTTCCCCTTACAGGGTTTCCACGTACAAATATTGGTGTCATGTGTTGTGGATGATTTTATCTTTTGGTTTCATGCATTAATATTCACTGGTATTGCATTTAAGTATTAATTTTGTTCACCGATATAACAAACTATCTCGCCAGTATTTAGCAGTAAAGTGCTTAAGGTGTTTTTTGGTTTAAAGTTTTAAGACAACTGATTCACCCCCCCTCCTCTCAGTTGTCCCCGGAACCTAACAATTGGTATCAGAGCTAAGTCCTCTTTTGTAGAAGTTTAACAACTTGAGGAGATCAAATGTCTACTAACTATTTCAGGAAGGACGGTCCTAAACTTGATGGAACCAACTATGGGATATGGAAGATTAGAATGGAGACACATCTAAATTGCATTGGGAAGGACATCTGGGATGTTACAAAGAATGGTTATACCACTGCTACTCCCAGTCAGCCTGCTCTAGCTAACTTGACTAAAGATGAAGAAAATGATTGCAAAGAAAGAGAAGCACTTTTGAGCGCATTATCAGATCAGCAAATCATGGGATTATTAGATAGATCAACTGCTAAAGCTATTTGGGATCATTTGGAAACACTGAATGAAGGAGATTCCATAGTCAAAATTGCAAAACTTGAAAGCTTCCAGGTCAAGTATGAAAGTTTGGAAATGGAAAAAGATGAAAGAATTTCTACTTTTATGGAAAGAGTAAAAGAAATTGTTTTGGGTATAAAATGTTGTGGAGGAACCTTAAGTGAAGATGAAATTGTTTCAAAAGTTTTAAGAGGATTGCCATCGGCATACAAAATGAAGGTTACTGCTATAAATGAGTTAAGAACAATGCCTAATACATCAGTAACTAGGGATACAACGATTGGAAAACTTTCAGCTTTTGAAATTGAGGAATTTTGTCCTATTTCTACTATAAAGACAGATTTAGCCTTCAAAGCATCAACATCATCTGCATCATCATTTGACAAATCTGATTGGAAAGCCCTTTATGCAAGAGAACTTGAGGAAAGTAGGAAAGAACTTGAAGAACTTGAAGCACTATTTGCAAGAAAAATGCCTAAAGGTCCTATTGGAAGTAAGTATGAAGTTAAAGCACCCTTTAAATGTTTTAACTGCAATAAGATTGGTCATATGGCTTCTAGATGCCCTGATAGACATGCTAGACTAAGAGAAGAAGCTAGAAGAACATACAAGCCTAATCTTGAATATCAGAGGTACAGATTTAAGAAGAATAAGGACAAATCTTGTTATGTTGTTGATTAAGGACTAACTGATGATTCTGATGAAGAATCGATAGACAATGGATGGGTTTTTGTTTCTATTACAGAAGATCAATCGACACCTGCACTGCAACTGGTAGAACAGGCCTTGGTAGCTAAAGTTGAGGTAAAGGATGAATGGATAATTGATTCTGGATGCTCACATCATATGACAGGAGAAAAAGGTAAATTCTTGAACTTTCAAGAATATAATGGTGGTTTAGTAAGATTTGGAGATGATAAAGCTTGTCAGATTAAAGGTAAGGGTTCAATATCTCTTGATAGTAAACATAACACTGATAATGTTTACTATGTTGAAGGTTTAAAGCATAATCTTTTGAGTGTTGGTCAATTAGTTGAAAAAGGATTTCAACTATAGTTTAAGAATGGAAAATGCAAAATCATGAACAAAACTGGTTTAGAAATTGCAACCGGTAATCAGACTAGAGGTAATATCTTTCATTTGAATAATGGTGAGAAGACATGTTTATTTGCACATATAGATGAAAGTTGGCTATGGCATAAGAGACTCTATCATGTAAACTGTGATTGTATGGTAAAAATTAGTACTACTAAGGTAGTTATAGATTTACCTAAGATTATCAAAACTCACAATACAGTATGTAGGGAATGTCAATTTGGGAAACAGGTTAGAGCTAGTTTCAAAAGTATTCCAGAGAAATCTAATAATGCTCTTGATTTAATTCACACTAATTTATGTGGTCCAGCTAGAACTAAAAGCTTACAAGGTGATAGATATTTCATGCTAATCATTGATGACTATTCTAGAATGTATTGGGTTACTTTTCTCAAAGAAAAATTAGAAGCACTTAGAAAGTTTAAACTATTCAAGGCAATGGTTGAAAATGAAACCGGTAAGAAAATCAAATGTTTAAGATCGCATCTAGGAGGAGAATTCACATCTAAGGAGTTTAATGCATTTTGTGAAGTGAATGGAATTAAAAGACAGCTATCAGCACCTCAGACACCTCAGTAGAATGGAATTGTTGAAAGGAAAAACAAAACTATCTTGGATGCAACTAGAAGTATATTATCAGAAGCAAATCTACCACATGTATATTGGAGAGAAGTAGTAAGTACAATGGTCTATACATTCAACAAAGTTCACATCAAAGGTGAAACCAGTAAGACCCCTCATGAACTATGGTTTGGTATTACTCCTACTCTTAAATATTTCAGAATATTTGGAAGCAAATGTTACATTAGAAGAGATGAGTATATTGGAAAATTTGATCCTAGAAGTGATGAAGGTATATTTCTTGGTTATTCATCTAAGAGTAAAGCATATAGATGTTTTAACAAGAGATTGCAGAAAATTGTTGAAAGTACAAATGTAAAGATTGATGAACAATTCAGAGGAACTTCAATCTATATAGATTCTAAACTGGCAATAGATATTCTAACAAATGAACCTACACTAAATCCACCGGTACAGAGTGAAGATCTAGTTACACCGATATCATCTGAAAATTCTATTGTGACTGAAGAACAACAACAAGCAAAGACACCCCGATATGTAAGATTGAATCATTCTGAAGATTAGATAATTGGAAACAAGTACAAAGGAGTTATGACAAGAGGAAGATTGGCAAATGAAGAGGTATATCTTATTTCTCAAATTGAACCATCATCAATTAATGAGGCATGCAAAGATAAGTATTGGACTAAAGCTATGGAAGAAGAGTTAGAGAAAATTGAAAAAAATAACACTTGGACATTAGTTTCCCGGTCTAAAGATAAAAATGTGATTGGAACAAAATGGGCATTTAGAAACAAACTTAATGAAGATGGAAAGGTTATCAGAAATAAAGTAAGACTAGTGTGTAAGGGATACTCTCAAAAGGAAGGAATTGATTACAATGAAACCTTTGCACCAGTGGCTAGAGTTGAGGTAGTTAGATTGTTTTTGGCTTTTTCAACACACAATAACTACAAAGTATATCAAATGGATATTAAATGTGCATTTCTGAATGGAGATCTTGAGGAGGAAGTTTACATTGAACAACCTGATGGATTTTGTTTAACAGATGACAAATATATACGATTTGCAGGTTAAGGAAAGCATTGTATGGATTGAAGTAAGCTCCAAGAGCTTGGTATGCAAGATTGGATAAGTATCTTTTGAAAATTAGTTTTTCTAAAGGTAATGTTGACAGTAACTTATACTATAAAGTGACTAATGATGACATCTTGGCTATAGAAGTTTTTGTTGATGATATAATATTTGGAGGAGAAGATGGATTGTGTAAAGACTTTTCTATTAAAATGCAGCAAGAATTTGAAATGTCTATGATTGGTGAAATAAGATTCTTTTTAGGATTGCAGATATCATAGACTAACAAAGGTATATTTTTGAGTCAATCAAAATACTTAAAAGAGTTACTTAAGAAATTTGGGATGGAGAACTGTAAACCGGTAAGCAGACCTATGACTACAAATGACAAACTATCTTTAAGAGATGAATCTACTCCATTTAATCCAACTAGGTACAAATCTATGATAGGAGGTTTACTGTATTTGACACAAACAAGACCTGATATCATGAATGCAGTATGTATTGTTTCAATATTTCAAAGTAATCCTAGTAAAAATCATGAATCAACAATAAAAAGGATTTTTTGGTACTTACAAGGCACTACAAATCTTGGATTATGGTATCCTAGAGATGAAAACTTTGACCTATGTGAATACATAGATGCAAAATGGGCAGGAGATGTGGATGATAGAAAAAGCACCACTGGAGGAGCATTCTTTCTTGGAAGCAGATTAGTTTCTTGGTTGAGTAAGAAACAAAGTTGTACATCTTTATCAACAGCAGAATCAGAATATGTTGCAGCAACAACAAACTGTACATAGGTACTTTGGCTTAAACAAATGTTGAAAGACTTAAAGGTAAAATGCAAGGAACCTATAACTATCTATTGTAACAACACAACAACAATTGATATCTCTAAGAATCCGGTATTACATTCTAAAACAAAACATGTTTCTATCAAACTGAATTTTCTAATGGAAAAAGTTGAAGCAAAAGAAATACAACTAGTTTATGTGAATAGTAAAGAACAGCTTGCAGATATTTTCACTAACCCTTTGCCTAAGGAGACTTTTGAATATCTTAGAGAATAGCTTGGGGTCATACTCCCATCGGTAAATACTTAGAGTTGATGTCTATCATCAACCGGAAGAATAAACAAAGATACATTTTATTCCGACTTTGATGAGGAAGCTACTTCTCAGGGGGAGTAGATGGTATAGCAAAATTGGTTGGTATTTTGTATATGCATCTAACAATTGGTATTTTGATATGTTGTAACTTTGGCATTTGATGTCAAAGGGGGAGAGATATATGGAAAAACACATTATCATTTGGGAGAGATTGTTACTTTGAGGAGATTGTTGGTTTTTATACTTGGCATTTCTGTTTTGGCACTTTTATGGTTTTTCCATCTTGTGTTGCCATCAATGCCAAAGGGGGAGATTGTTGGTATTTTGGTATGGTTTTGTCATTGATGTCAACACCTACTAAAACACTAAGCACTTTGGAGATCCAACAAACATTCACCAACAAACAAGTGACTATTGCACAGTCACTGGTATATGATACACCGACAGGATATATTGATCACCGACACTTGGAATGGATGAAAAACACTTGGTAATGTTGAAGACATTGTTTGGACATCGTATCTTGGAAGGATGTTTATCAGTATATTCATATTTGCATATTTGCTTTTACCGGCAAATAGGTCCAGGGTTATCTAGGGTTACACCGGCAGGTTTATCTTTTCCAGATCAGCATGGCATGCTATGGAGATGACTAATTAATGTTGTAAATGTATTAAGTTGACATGTTCAATCAGTTATTGCATCAGATATTATGTTGTTTGTAAAACATTTTTATTATAATATCTTATAGAGCTGACCTATTAAAAATGGTCTTAGGTTATGGTATAAATGTAAGGTCTTAATTGTAAGATCGAATGTGAAATGCGAAGAAGGTATATTGTGAAGGTATATGCGAGATTTAGCAAAGCTATATAGGAAGACATCATTTGAAGGAGAAGCTAGGTTTTTGTGAAGACATATTAGCATTACACCAGTACTAAATCCAGCATATGAAGATGCTATTTTAAGCAGTACATTTTATTGGATTTAACCATCCAACTATAGTTAGTGTGACTCCCATTTGTGTTTGAGCAATGAGCTCTAGGCGCTTGGCCTTTCTGCATGTGTAGACCCCATTTATATACACTTACTATCTACAGTAGCATCATCTGATTGTGGGTAAGGTTTCCCACTGTGGTTTTTCCCCTTACAGGGTTTCCACGTACCAATATTGGTGTCATGTGTTGTAAATGATTTTATCTTTTGGTTTCATGCATTAATATTCATCAGTATTGCATTTAAGTGTTAATTCTGTTCATCGGTATAACATACTGTCTCATCGGTATTTAGCAGTAAATTGTTTAAGGTGTTTTTGGTTTAAAGTTTTCAGACAATTGATTCACCCCCACATCTCAGTTGTCCCCAGGATCTAACATGGACCACCCATAAGTCATCAATTTTGGCCCCTTTTTGTTTTTTGTTTGGTTGTTTTTAGTCATGTTTTTCATTTTTTGTCGTGGATTTTAACGGTTTAGCATGTAGGGTCTACACCCTAGTGCATACGATAAGTAGCATAGCACGTCGAGTTTAAAAACTAGGGTAGCGTCTGGATAGGTTAGGATAGCGCAGAAGGGGGTTAGGATAGCACATAGACATCTTTTAGCACAGCGGGTTAGCAGGGTAGCACATAGGGGACAAAGGGTAACGCATCGAGAAGACCTAGCGCATAGGGTCAACAGGGGGTTGCATGAGTAGGTTAGGCTAGTGCGTAGGTGTGACCTAGCGTATGGGGTTAGGTCAGAAGCACGGAAGTAGATTATGTTAGCGCATAAGAAGGCTTTAGCGCATAGGGTTAGTCAGGTGGCGCAAAGCTAGATTAGGGTAGCACATAGGTGTAGTTTAGCGCATAGGTTTAATGCGGTAGTGCTTGGCAAATTTTTGGTGGCGCATAGCGAGCAACGTCGCTTCTAAGTAAAAATGTTTAACGCGTAGATGGAAAAATAGGATTTGTGAGAGATTTTTGAGATGAATAAAAATAGGTGTGGATAAGTAGGTATCTACCAATTTTTTTTGGGATGGGTGCAATAGTCAGTCTGTGTGCTAGCTGTTATTGTGTTGATAAATTGTCCGATATGAGTGCTAATATGATGTTTGGATATGGATTTTTGATATGGAGTTGAGAGATAACTTGATTTAATTTGCAATATGTCAAGTTGAAATGATCTAATGTTTAATGGATTTTTGATATGAATGTTGGATATGAACTTGATTTGATATTCAGTGTTTCAAGTTAATATGAATGTGGAACTTGAGTTGTTTTTCAAGTTGATATGAATGTGGAACTTGAGTTGTGTTTCAAGTTGATATGGGATGTGGAACTGGAGTTGTTTTTCAAGTTGATATGGATGTGGAACTTGAGTTGTTTTACAAGTTGATATGAATGTGGAACTTGAGTTGTTTTTCAAGTTGATATGAATTGATGTTGGTTTGCAATGTGTCAAGTTGTTATGATATGATGTTGATATGGATTTGATATAAGGTGAAACTTGATGTGTTTTACAAGTTGATATGAATTTGATGTTTTTGATATGGATTTTTGATATGATGGTGGAACTGATATTGGACATGTTTTGCTTGTGATAGGAGCGGCTTGGGGTTGTGTAGTCGCGAGAGTGATTTTCAAGATCGTGATCTTTGATACCATGACTGACACAAGCAGACAGGGATATTATTGAGAGATGTGGCCTATCCTCTTTGTTAGAGATGCCCTGGTATATCATTAATCGGGGTTTGTTGACATCGTTGGCCTAGAGGTGGCATAGTGACACCAACACCTTTCATTTGGCAACAGGTGATATTACGGTGACACCTGAGGACTGCTACAAGATTTTACGGATTCTTGTGGTTGGTACACTTTTACCCTATGAGCAGACCAAGGAGGGTGGTATAGAGGCTCTTTAGCGGATATTGCAGGATGATATGATTTGTGGGTATGAGATCCCCTGGCAGGAGTTCATTGATTTGGATTATGCTCCTCTACCATCAGTACTAGCAGGTTTCATTAGTGGCTTCCTATGTCCCGACCATAGGTTGAAGGGACTGGCAGTGGGATGGGAGTTGGTCTTGGAGGACATGGTGACACAGGGTCACCGATTTGCATGGGTGCCTGCGATGTTGGCCCACTTATACAGGGTCTTGCATCAGGTGGTCTACTTGGGATACAACAATCTATCCACTGGGGTCATACTGCTATAGGTATGGGTGTGGGAGAATATTCTCGTTGCTAGGCCACTTGCAGACAGAGACAGGCCCATTGGGTGCGTGTATGCCTATAGATACCAAGGGATAGTTGTCCAACGTAAGCTGGGAAAACTAGAACATTGGAGGCGAGTGCTGGATGATATTGATATGGTCATCTAGAGACCGTATATGGATTACGAGGTGTGGGCAGAGGATGGGATGGAGATGTCATATGTCTACATGTCCAGATATCTGATAGGCCGAATGCCCTTTGTTATAGAGATTTATGCACAGTTGGGTTCATCGATAGTATGGACGACAACATGGGATTCCACAGGGAGCATGCTTGTATGCTCAACAAAGGCAGGATGTGCTAGAGTGGGGACCCACTATTGATAGCACGATGATGATTGAGGAGTTCTTCCACCGAGCTAGCTAGATTTGGGATTACGCCTACGGGATAGTGGATGCGGGCATGACAAAGGAGTTCTCAACACTCTTTGCGGCTCATGCTATGGCTAGGATATCAGATCCAATGGAGATGATTCCTGCTTTCGATGATGATGAGGATGAGCAACCCCAAAGGCTAGGGAGATGGGAAGAGGATGGAGAGGAGCTGGATGACGGAGCTGGGGATGGGGGAGATGGTGGAGGAGGTGGCCAAGGTTGGTGTGGCGATAGGGGGAGAGGAGATCGGGGGAGGAGAGGAGATAGAGGTGGAGCTAGTGGTGATAGAGGTATACACATGGAGAGAGTAGTGCGGCAGGTCATGGAAGATAGAGGGAGAGGAGGTTTGGCTATTGGAGCTGGGGGTGGGGAGAAGGTAGGAGAGGTGATAGTAGTTGTGGGAGGGACTGATGATTTTAGATGACCGGCCCAAAGAAGGAGGTCAGATGTTTTACCCCCACTAGCACCAAGGATAGGGAGAGGGACAGGGGGTACCACTACACAAGTACTTCTCCAGATTCGGATTCCTACTCATTGGGAGGATGCTCAGATTAGGTCCTTATAGTTGTCAGTGCAGCATCTACAGACACAGCTACTAGCACATCAGTGATAGATTACACAACTAACTACTGAGCGGGATACAATTTTAGAGCGGTTGGGTAGAGCTGAAGCTTGAGCAGATACTTTGGAGAGAGCGGCGACAGGTTGCTTGATGAGAGACACCCTGAGGGAGTTGGCATATACAACCAAGGAGGCTGAGTATTACCGACGTCATTATGAGGACCTGGTGACCAGGGAGCGCAGAGTTCCTAGTTTTATAGCTATGAGATGCAGTCGATCTAGGCAGACTGGGTTGAGGACAAAGAGCAGAGGCGTTACAGGGTCTGTTCGTCAGGATCCACCTAGGGATCCTGGTGTTGGGACATCTGCTGCGAGACCATCAGCCTCAGGAGATAGTCACACCCAAGAGACGTTGTCTCCACTGTGTTTTGATCATTTTTGTTGTATGTGGAACAGACATAATAGATTTTGTACACTTAATCATTTTTGATATATATATATATATATATTGTAGTCACATAAATCTGTCCAGTTTAATTAAATGTATATTTTGTATTTATTTGATTAAAAATCCACTAGCCATTAGTTAATTAAACTAATATTTAATTAATTCATCTTCAAAATATTCTCCTATTAATTAAATAAATTATTCAATTTATTTTAATTAATTTATTATACCAAATTCACAATCAATTAAATGAATAAATCTTATTTATTCAATTTAATCCTCTTTCCTCTTTTAAATAAATTAAATAAACATTTATTTAAATCACTATTTCCCCCCACTTGCATTTTCCTACAAATGCAAGTTGCAACCACAAGTTGAAATAAATTATTTTTATTTTAATTAAAATCCTATTTTCCCTCACCCACCAAATCCACTTGCACTCTTAAACCCCCTTCTAGATTCTTCTAAACCCTTCATAATTAACCTAATCCATCCCCTAATTATTGTCACATTCCTAAGCAACTTGAAGTCACTTCTCAAAGACTTCAAAAGTCTTTGAAAAATATTAAATGCTTTGAGTGTTCAACAATTTAACCTCCAAAGTCTACCAAATGACTTATGGCTCTTACATGACCTTTAATGGCTCTTACATAACCATTTATGGTTAATTCAACTTGTACTTATGAGTCTCCTCAAGCATTTATTGCTTTGACCATGGTTATCCCTTTTGCCTTTGCACAAGAATTTATTTATTGAATAAAAACTTTATTCTTTGAATAAAGAATTTATTCACTCAACCCAACCTTGACCTTAACTCCCAAGTTAACCTTCAAGTCATGTCAAGTATTTAATGCTTATTCCTTCTCCTCTTAGCCTATCTCATATTGACACTTGTCTTTGTGGGATTGGGTTGAAATCCCTCACATGGATTGAATATCATTCAATCCAGACCTTTGTTGAGATTACTCAATCTCAACCATCCATTGCTCCATTTTTCCTATAAATAGAGCCCATTTCTTCATAATCTAGATCCTGAAAACTTGTATGCATTTAATCTATAGTGAATTTTAGAGAGCATTTAGCATAAATCACTAATATATTGTTATGTTGGCCTAAAATAAGTCATTTTAGCATCATAGCATCTAATATTAGTTTTTGTTCACATTTGCGTAGCATTTTAGAGTAAACATTTCAATCTTGAATTTCCATAAGCATCCATAGTGGAAAAAGCTATTGAGAGCTACACTAATTTGGAACTTGGAGAGGAGAGGACCAAAGGAGAAGGAGCTAAGAGCATGTTAGAAGGCATTTGGAGATGTCTTGTTATATTTACTTTCATAGTTAAATATTTCTTCATGTTTCTAGTGTCTCTTTTGATATGTCTGCTTAGATTAGTTCTTGGTTGATTAACACTAATGATTTCTTGTGCTTTTGTGTGTTATACGATCAAAGGTTTTTAATCTAACATTGTGTATTTTGCAGATCATCATTTGGTGAACCCAATGTGAATCTAACAATAATTTTTTGTTTAAAAACTAAATTTTGACTATTGAGCTTAGCACACAAGTCACGCTTTGGCGCTCTTGATTGCGTTTTATCGCTATTCCAATTTTATATTCTAGCGCTATTGTAATTGTCTCAAATTTAGCACTATTACCTATATATTAGCGCTTTTGAGGCTTAAGTAGCACATTTGTCTATGTTTTAGTGCATTTGTTTTGCGGTTAAGATTTTGATTTTAGTGCTTTTGTCTTCTTTTTAGTGCATTTGTATTAAGTAGCGCTTTTGTTTGCATACAGAGTAGCGCTATTGCAACAGAACATTGTAAAAAATGCCATGTAGCCAATAAAATAAGTTTTCCTAGTCTTGTAGAAGCCCACCATAGGTTCGGATTTTCCTAACTATTCGTTTCTTGTGCAAGTTTCAACTAGCTTTTTTTGTTGTTTAAAAGTTAAAATTTTTGTTTTGGTGCTCTAAAATTGAACAACACAAATTTCATTTCTCACAAGTTAGGATGAATTTCATTTTGGTGCTATAAAACTGAACAACACAAATTTCATTTCTTGCAAGTTAGGATGAATTTTGTTTTGGTGCTCTAAAACTAAACAACACAAATTTGCTTTCATTGCAAGTTGGGATACACTCTCTTTTTGGTGCTTAAAACAAGACAAGACAAATTTCATTTTATTTCATCAAACTTAAGTAAAACTCACAATCAGCACTTCAATTTTGGTGCAAGTAAAAAGAACAATCAACCTATCTCATTTTGCACAAACGATTTACTTCATGCATACATGTTTCAATTTAAGTTGACCAGGATTTCAAATTCTAGTTTACTCAAACATTTTTGCCTTTGAAGTTAAAAATAACACCATGATTGTTGGAGAAACATCTCCAAATAGTTAAATCACATTGCGATGATGGGTTAAAAAGAACAAGTACATTTCATGTTTGGCACACTTGTGCAAAAGTGTTTGTCTAGTGGTCCTACTTCTAACACATAATATCCTCTCCCTTGGCTCTTGTGGTCCTAGGTGCAATAGAAAAGTGTTAGTAACACTCAAGTTTTATCTTTTTAAGAGAGGCCTGCCAAGGGTGTCATGCCCAAAATTTAGGGCAAAATCGGAATATTTTTTTTATAATAACAACTAAATAAGTTCACTAACACGAAACACACTAACAAGTTTTGGTTTTAACTATGTTTAGAATTAACTCAACCTACTAACTTAAATAACGAAAATAATTTAAGATTAAATATGGATTAAAATGGACTAGCTTATTGTCACTCAATCTATTTAATTTATAAATAAATATCAACTTCATAATATTTAGTTTATAAACATTCAAGCTATTTAAATTTAAAATAAATATTAACTTCGTAATATTTAGTTCATAACATTCTAGCTATTTAAATTTAAAATAAATATTAACTTTATTAATATTTATTTCATGATTGTTCATGAACTTCTCAATCTATTTAAATTTAAAATAACTACTGACTTCATTAATATTTACACAAGTCAACTTATTTAAATTTAAAGTCAAATATTAATTCATTATTATTGGATCCATAACATTTCAATCTCTTTGAAAATTAAAATTAAATAATTCAACCATACATATATATATATATAAATAATATTATATACTTAAATGGGTTTACCCATGCAAACCCTAACCCTTATTTTAATCTATAAAATAGTCCCTTATTTTTATTTTTATTTACTCTTTACTTAATTACCCTAGCCCTAACCGGGCTAGGGTTTCATCTTAACTTTTTGTGTTGCAGGTTTTTTGTGTGCGATGTCAGCGGCGATTTTGATAGTAGGCGGCTGAATGTGGGAGAGGCGGAGGGAGGCGCAGCCAGTGGGATGACCCACTGTGGGGGTTGCGACCCACATAGCGGCCTTGGAGGCTATGTGTGTCATGGCCCGCATAGTGGCTGCGGCCACTGGCGCGGAGCACGGCCCACATAGGGAGCCGCAGGCCCTTGTGGGTACTACGGCCCGCACAGAGGCTGCGACCTCTATGCTGGTCGCGGCCTGCACAGGGACTGCATGCCCTGCGCGGCCCTCACCTTTCCCCTTTGCTAAAAGAAATTTTTTTTTTTTGTTTTATTTAAACAAAATAAAATTTGTTAAATGTTTTTTTTTTTTTTTAATAAAAAATATAATTATATATATATATATATATGTATATATATATATATATGTATATATATATATTTATATATATATACACATATATATTTCGTTATATATTTATCTATTTATGCATATATATATATGTGAATATATATACATATATATATAAATAAATATATTCATACCATTTTTATATACATACAGACATAAATACCTTATATGTATTTTGGTGACCATTATTCTGATTTTAGATAGAAAAATATAAATGGTTTAATACTTTCCTAGATCATTCACAGCAAGGGTATTTTTTTTGTTTTTAAAACCAAAATGCTTTATTGCTAAAACATAGATGAACTATATTAACCTTAAATTTATCTTCTACATACAGTAACTGACTGAATTAAATTAATTTTATACAGCAAATTTAACAAGTTAAAATTTTACATTTACTAGATGAAATATCTATTGAGATGCTAACTTTCTGAAATAGATAAAAGAATAATTTCTAGAACTTTATTGTACTATATTATTTTTATAGAAAATAGAAATATATAATTTATTTTCAATCTACAATATGCATGCAAATCTAATTTATGCCTTTCCTGTTTTATTTTATTTTAAATGCTTAAGAATGGAATAAATTTCTTGCAAATCAATTTATCATAAACACATCAGATATACGATTTTTTTTTGACTTTAGGAATACTAATTTAGGAATACTTATTTCTTTTCTACAATAAATAAATTTACTGATTTTGCAATTACTACAACAACTAAATAGATAATATATTTTTTTATTAAAATCTATCAACAACTACAACTCATATTTTCTGCAATTAAAATGAAGGCAAAATTGCAGATAAAGGAAAACACAGAATTAAATAAAAATGATTTTTATATTTTAGTGGGCTATTGCATGCAATTCAAAAGCATTTCTTTTCAAATAGAAAGAAGAGTATATCTAGCTTATTTCATTCCAAAAAGTGTTCTGCAAAATTTACAAGATGTTTGTTTATCTAAATAACAAATAACTAAATCACATATCTTTATTTCTAATCTACAATTAGCCTCTCATTTCAATGAATGAGGGTATATTTCTCCTTTTAAAAATAATAATTACAACTGCAAGTAAATTTCTGCAACAATAACTCCTGCAACCTTCCACTTGTCCTATTTTTTTCTCTCGACAATCCTACATATTAAATCACAACTATGACCATGGAGTGCTCACCTCCTAGCGTAGGCTAACTGGTAGCCACCCTCAAGCTCGGAGAACCAAGCCCTAGATAGGAAAACAAACATGCAAACACAAAAGATAGATTTCACACAAATACAAACACACTCCCATCCTGACTACACTACACCACACTTTGGTGATGACCTTTTTAAGGGTGGTAGTGGACCAATACCCTGAGGAGAACTGCAAGTATGGAAAAACATGTAGCCACCTCATGGCACAACAAATACATCAAGAATTTTCAACCCCTTATTCCTTATGCCCCCTAAGGAATTCTAGCCTTATATCCCTTCTTATGACCCCCATTGCACAAATAGGCCATGCAACAAGGGTCACACAAAAATCCCTTGTGATCGCTCTCATAACGAGAGTCTCTCACTCGAGGGTTGTCACTGCTACCACCCACAAGATCCTCCTCTCTCCCAAGAGTAAGAGGTCCTTAAGACTTCCAAAAACACATACAAAACATAATACAAAATACCAAATGAAATTCTCAAAAAGGACATACAAGGAAACAAATTTCTTACACCAACATACTTTCAAACACATGCAAAAAAGAAGTCATTTTAAGAAGAATGTAACCAACCTTAATCTGCCCAAAGGTAGGTTAGTATTGTTGAGGAAGAGCTACCCAATTCCACGGATCTTCTCCTTCTACCCTTAGCCAAATTTCCCTATTCCAAATCTATTCTATTCTTTTCAAAAAATTTCGTCTCCAAAAATGGAGAGTGGGTGATTACACTCAAATTTTGAAATTCTTGCTTAAGAAGCTCATTGTGAGAGTTCTCACTAGTTTCTAAAAACTAAAGAGGAAGGTAAGATAGAATGGGAAAGGGAACTCTCACTCTAAAAGGAAAGTTTACAACTAAGTTCAATCTTCTAATTTCAATTTTCGCACAACTCCGAAAAGTCAAATTTTAGGGTGTCTAAAAGGTCACTTAGGAGTAGAAACTTGCCTAAAATTACCCCTAACCCTTAGATATGCCTTATGGGCTTCAGGAAACCCTATTAAACTACCCCTAGGTGCTCATTTAACCCATTTTAAACCCTTCTGAAGTTTATTTTCGGTTCAAACCTATGTTGACCACCCCAAAGAATCTTTACCCAAGGTATTTATGATATCACATTACATTAATTGAAAAAGCTATAGTTGGACACTTTCCCACCAAGAGACAAAAAATAAAATTCAAACTTAAATCCACACATGTGTCAAGTGACACAAAGAAAACACTTTTACAGTATAATACATGAAATCATCTCTTGTGGATTTTACACAAATCAATTTAAATAACACTTAACACACATGCATCATATACTGTTATGAATAAAATAAAACACAAACGGGGTGTTGTCTCTCCAAATAGACAACCCCTAGCTTACGAACATACACTGGTCTAGGTTTGGTTCTCCATAATATTTCCATGGTCACATGGATAACTTCTTGTGCATCTCAATTTACACATTAGTACTTTCAAATATCCACATATAATATAATTCAAAGGAATAATAATACACATCATCACTTGCATACAATTTACATCTGAACAAATTAAATACATCTTTTATCCAAGAAATTTCACATAAGCAATTCATCCTAATTCACATAAACTTAAACATACATCATAGTTCTATTATCATAGTAAAGTCCTGCAAATTCAATAACGACATTTATCACCGCAATTTCATCTTATTCAAAAATCATGTACTGTTCTATCTCATAAAGCATATAAATAAATCATCAATATATAGAAATGTTATGCAAATCCTGAAATCATATAAGTTCTAAATTCCAAAATGCATCAAAATAAAGTATCCATAATAGTCTCAATATAAAATCCACTGAAATGTCAGACTGAGTCGAGGTGAGGTCTCACAAAGGGATCGATCACTCTTGGGAACGACCTCGCGCAGTAAATCCTTCGAGCCACTATAGAAATCAGGTGAGAGCGAAAGCTGTAGCCTTGGGTATAGTTGTTCCTACAGTGTAACTTGCCGAAAGGACAAATGGGCTCCACCACAAGTTACAAGGCTCTTAAGTGAGTCACTGCAGAATGAACTTATGTCCAAAAACATCGAACATTACTAAACACCTTTAAGTAGTAGCCCACCCATTCTATTGATTGAGGATATTTGTGATATAATTTAGTGCAAGAGCATAGATGGTTTTTCTCCCAAGATACTCACCATACATATTTCCTTGAGTAGAATCATAGCTTTTTGAAAAGTCACTTGTGGCTTGATGAAAGTGGTGACTCCCCCATCATAGGGATCATCTATTTGTTATGCTTGTGCAAGACTTAGTATATCACATCCTTACCTGCCACGACAGGATTCATAGGGTATGCAGTACCAAAGTCGAAGAAATATCAAGATGTGGGCTGAATTTATCGCAACTGGCCATTTGACCTTAGGGGTAAAGAGTGTTTGAAGTGTTTTTGTTTTAGTCAAGACCAAGTGCAAATTGAGCCGACTTTAGGCTTTAGAAAAACACCTAAAATACATTTAAAGGAAGGGGTCATAAAAAGTCCAAGGATTGGATTGATCTAGACCCATACTTATTTGTGCCTTTTTAAGGCAACATTCTTGTGTTTGTGTGCTTGCTTTGTTTTCTTGTCAAAAAATTAAAAAAAAAAAAAATCCAAAATTCAAGAACAAGTATTCATCCAACATAAAACATTTTTCAAAAACCAAAAGATCAAAAACAAAGAGCAAAAGAAAAGTATCAAACTATATGACCATTCTTCACATCTTGAGAAAGAAGAATCTTTATCAACACATCAACTTGAAAAGAAGACCATTAAGCTCAAAGGCTTTAATCAAAAAGAGGAAATTCTTCTATCTAAATAGACAAATCTTTGTCTCTCATAGAGCTTTTCTACGTCACATGTGCCTTTATCTTCAAGGGAAATCAAATGAATTTGATCCAAAGTCATTGAACCGCAGAGCTTTTATGCAATATAGAACTTTAAGTTATCACAAGAACAAAGGAGGCAAGATCAATCCTAATTTCTTTCCCGACATTTGCATCACATATAATGTAGCTTGGCAAGAACCACAAACTCTCGAAAGAGAAGAGGTAGAATTTGTTCCATATGTAACATGAAGTTTCTATTGAAGTTAAACATTTCATCCATAAAATGTCAAGAGGTTTTTGTCCTAAGTTCTATTACAAAATAGCTTAAATCAAACACAAACAAATCACTTTTATAGTGTCTCTACATCTAGGATAAGCTCATCCTAAGAGACATTTCTATGCAGGCTAAAACTAGTCTATGAGTGCATCCCCTCATTACTACGTAGTTGAGTCTGTAACACATCTCAGATCTCTCTAAACCTTATCACATCAAACCTTATAAAAAATAACAAGAAATTGAAGAAAGAACTTTGGTCACATCTACCTTTAAGTGCTAGAGATCCATATGCAAAAAACCACACCAACCATAAATCTCTCATTTCATCAACAACTCATCATCATTTTCACCCAACTTCAACAAAAACTCATAAACAAAATGGCTCATACCTGATTATGGTCAAGACAACAAGAAATAGAAATTGAAGAAGAAGAGGAGGAAAGAGTGAATTCACAATACTGGTTCCCACTTTTTGACCAACTTTGACACTTAAATGAATATTTTGAAAAAAAACTTCACTTTCCCACACCTATAACTTTTAAACCCTTAAGAATTTGAAGATGATATAAACTAGTAATTATGAGCATCTTGTTTTTAGATTCTAAATATGTTTTTTCAAATTTGTTTGAATAAAATTCTATTGATCTTTCCATCTCCCTCAAAAAGTAGTTTTTAATAGCAAACAACATTTTTGAAGAATGATGTGTATCCCAAAACGCATATTTTTTTTTCTATAAATGATAAAAACTTAACTCTTTTGAATTTTGGTTTGTACATCAATACCCAGGGCATGCAGTTGGTTTGATAGTGATATGTTGTTTATTTTTTATTTTATTAATTTTTGAAGTTCAACTAATTATAATTCAGATATAGGTGTATGTTTGAACACATAACTTGTTCCATATATATCAAAATTCAATTTTCTTTTCTTTTTAGAAAGAAAACACCAATACCTAGTGCATATATATTTTTTCATAATTTTTTTGAATTAGTTTACTATGTTTCCCAATGCATTGAACAAAGAAGTTCATGTTCGATGAAAAACCTACATTCATAAGAAATAAAATAAAAATATATTAATGAAATTAAATATATTAAAAGTTATACTATTTGGAAAGCTTATAATAAGGACTAAATACCTAAAAAAAATAAAAAATTAATGAATTAATTTGACCCCCCAAAAGCTAATGTAAAATTGGTTTTTTTATTAGCATTTGATAGATGCAAAGGAGACTCCATTGCAAGTATGATTTAGAAGTAGAGAGGTTCTATCCAATAAATTTTGATCTAAGAGCCTTTTATTTAACTCTCTTCAATTAATTACTTCAAATGGGACCTCTTAAAGCTTAAATCATTATATTTTCTAAAAAAAGTATGATTTTAGCAAAAATTAGGATGTACCAAAAAGTGGAAACCAACTTTGTGAGTTCACTCAAAAATATCAATGAATTTCAAGAAGCCCTTGGAGGAAGCACAAATGATGAAAACCCAAGTACTCCTACTCCTGCAACAATAGAAAGGGCACAACACAACCCCCTCTTTAACAAAATTTTTGACGAAATACTCAGGAGCAATGCAGATGTTCACTTTTTAAAACTTGCTCAAGAAGGAGCCAAACTCCCCTCTAACTTTGATCTTGCACAACTAAGACAAGCATCAGAATGACAAAGTCATAATGAGGAAGAAAGAGGTCGAGATTCCATCAGATACAACCTTCATCACAGTAATCCACCACCTCCTCCTCCTCTGAATGACATAGAGATGTTGCAACAACAAGTTGAAAATCTCACCCAACAACTTCGTAGTGGTGTGAAGACTAATCAATTTTCACTCAATGACATTTGTCCCTATCCCTTTGATAGGAATCTTCATATGCCGCCTTTTCCATGAGGGTTCGAAACACCCAAGTTTGAAAAGTATAGAGGAAAAGGAGATCCTCATGATCATGTCAGCGAATTCCATTCAGCTTGCCTCGAAGTGGCATATGAGGATACATACCTCATGCACATTTTTTCCCAAAGCTTGGGAGGAACAACCACATCATGGTTTTCCTAATTACTAGGTGGCATTAGGACATTTGAAGAACTCATCTAGAAGTTCCTGGCACATTACTCACACAACATTGAGTGTGATATCACCATGGTTGATCTATGTAACACTAAACAAAAACCAGGTGAACTATTCTTAGTCTTTCTGCAACGATGGAGTCAAATGTCTAGCAGACATTCTCTTTAGTTACCTGAACAAGAACTAGTGGAAATATTTATTTCCAACTTAAACGAAGAAATGAAATTTCACCTAGACATGAAAGACACAGACTCTTTCAACGACATGATCACCAAAGGTTTAAAATGTGAGCGGACTCTCATCAAGAAAGGACTTATCAAAATCTACAATGAGCCAAAGGATGGCCCTCATCCACGCTTCAATAGTGACAAACCAAACTTCTAGAACAAAAACAAAAATATCATCAACGATGGTGTTGTGGATGCAAGAACTATCAAAAGTGCACAACCTATAGTTCGATTTGTAGGACATAATCCCCCACCTAAGACTAACACACTTGCTCCTCCAAATCAAGGCTGCATTACATCTCAAGATGAACCCAGACAGCGTCAGCAAAAACCAAAGCGAACATACATTCCCTTAGAGGAACCCATCGAAAAAGTGTTATGACAATTGGTTTCTCAAAATTTGGTTACCTTACCCAAAACATCAAATTATGAACCTCAAGTCAAACCTTCATGGTGGAGGGATACTGAACATTGTGATTTCCATCAAGGGAAAGGACATAAGACAAGCAATTGTCATAGATTGAAAGATCTTATTCAGGATCTTATTGACTGAGGTGAAATTGAAATCGAAAGAGATGACCCAAAGACAACAAACAATGATCATCTAATGTTCAAAAATCCACTTCCATCACATGATCAAAGGGGTCCTTCTACTTTAGGGAGAAACACAGATACTACCGATTATACGCAAGCTGCGTATAATTACACTATAAATCACCTATATGATGCCAGTGAACAAATTGCAACTATAACTATCAAAAATCCTAGCTCCACTTGCAATGTTGTTACACGTTGCAGAAAGATTACCATAAAAGTAGCTCCACAAGGGACCACATCTATCCCAAAGCAGTATAACCTTGTAGACCAATTAGATAAAATGCCCACACTGATATCTATCTTAGAGCTATTGCACCTATCTCCATCTCATAAAACAATCTTGGATCAAGCTCTCCAAGAGGTGTCAGTTCCTACAAACCTAAATACAGATCAGTTCCAAGCCATGGTCGGAAATCTAAGGTCATCACCTTGTCTCACTTTCTCTGAAAGTGATAACACATCCTTCCAACAACCTCATAACACCTCACTCCATATTGAAGGGTTTATCAAGCAGCATAGGATTAAGTGAGTCTTGATCGACAATGGAGTAGGCCTAAATATCTATACTCTACAATTAGTCATAGCTTTGGGATATGCAATTCAGTTAGTGGATCCCCGCAAGAAGATCACAATCAAAGCTTATGATGATGTAGAGCGTTCGTCCAAAGGAGTTGTTGTACTACCAATCCGAGTAGGCCCTGTGGTAAAACACATCATCTGTCAAGTTCTGGACCTTCCTCTGCCATACAATTTATTGTTAGGAAGATCTTGGATACACACCATGCAAGCCATTCCATCCACCTACCATCAGTGTATCAAGTTCCCGCATAATGGTGTAGAAATCACAATCTTGGGCGATGCAAACCCCTTTGCATATTGTCATTAGATAAGTCATCAACCAAAGATTACCATTCCCAACAATAGAGAAGCCATCTCCTCCACGTCATATGTAAGTCCAACCTCTCTTTCCAATTCAAACACCATTATCCCCAAGCAAGAGAAGCTCAAGATGAAAATTGCAGAGGAAGGTCCTAGAGAATACAATCTAAGCCAACTCTTTTGTGTTGGAAAAATGCCTACTTTTCCTAGAACACGTGGCAAACCTCAACAAGTACTTCAAATGTCACTGGTCAAACCAACATGTACATTGGCACCTTTTATCCTTGGAAAGAGTCAAGAAGAGAAAACCAGAGATGAAGACGTAGCAAAATGGATCTATAAGGATCCTATCATCACCAATATTCCACAGGCTAAGCTTCCCACATAGCAATATGGAAAAGGCCTTCTCATTATGCAAAGGATGGGTTATGATGGTCAGAGTTCTCTGGGACCTTGCAAGCAAGGAAGACATGAATCGCTACAACCAGAATTAAAGCCCAAAGATAACACCAGCCTAGACTTTCAAAAGGATGTCTTTCCTAAACTCAAATTCAAAGGAAAACCTAGCAAACTGCTATATCAACCTACTATAAAAAGGCCACCTTTGATTATAAAAGCAGCACCCAAAACCATAGCAATTGCCCCATTAAGGCTAAAAATCCCAACAAAACCATCTGCAACCCCAGTCGTCCCATCAATCGAACCAGCAACACCGTCAACAATAGTGATAACATCAAAAGCACCATTAGCAAAAGCAATTGTATCCGAACCCACCGTAGTATCGACGACACCAGTAGCTCCAGTAGAAGCAATAGAGTCAACACTACTAATACTCCCCGTATCGGATTCGTTGATCCCCATAATCCTTCCTGTAGCATCGATCATACCTACAATGTTTAACTCAAAGGATATCCCAGTATGGTATAGTAACCGGTTATTGGAAAGTGACTCAAAAACTGACTTGCATGAGTGGGAATTTGATTCAGTACAACTTAACACTTCAGATGAGGATGACACATCACCACCTCCATCTCACAAAGACATTCATGTTTATGGAGAAGCACAGATAAAGACCTCCTGGGTTCCTGAGCTGGAAAATTCTTCCACAGACCCTATGTCACATCCTACGCCTGATCCTTATAGGGAGAGTACCATCAATGACCTTCACCATAATGTCTTAACCCTCACTGACACGTCTAACGAACTTAACCTAATCGATGAGGTAATGCCCATTATCCATACTAAACTCATTGAATGGGATCAACCTAATTCCCCATGTTTTGACCATTTCCAAAATGATGAGGTGACCATTGACTTTTTGGAACTATGGGATAACATACCAAGTAGGGATCACAAAGCTGGATTCACCATAGAACTTAACAATGCAACATACTTTGGGGCAGATGCCAAACCTTTTAGCTGCAAAAATATAACAATAAAACATGGATCTTCCAGTGAAAACCACATTGTGGAACTGTTTGATCCCACAAAAGTAAAAAGAAAGAGCATATCCAATAGTGAAAACCTCTCTAAGGCACCCGAGGATGAAAGGTTTGACATCCTTCCCTCTACTACACAATAGGAATGATCAATGATTCTCATCGAGGAAACAAAAGAATACAATGTGGGGACTCCTGAAACTCCTCACCACATATGTCAAATTCTTCCAGAAGTGCCATATCAACTTCACATGGTCATATGCAGACATGCTTGGGCTTGACCCTGATTTAGTCATGCATCACCTCACAGTAGCAGAAGGAGCCAAGCCTGTCAAGCAAAAGCTTTGCAAAATGCATCCTTAGATTGCAATCCTAGTCAAAGTAGAACTTAAGAAACTTCTGGATGTTGGTTACATTAGACCCATTGATTATGCGGATTGGAAATCCAACATTGTGCTTGTTGGAAAACCAAATGGGGGCATCCATATTTGTACTGACTTCAGAGATCTGAACAAGGCATGTCCTAAGGATGACTTCCCCCTACCAAATATCGACATCATAGTAGACATAGTAGAAGGACATGCCATGCTTTCACTCATGGATGGTTTTTCAAAATACAATCAGATAAATATCACACCAAAGGATCAACATAAGACGACCTTCACATGTCCATGGGGAACATACTGCTGGAATGTAACGTCTTTTGGTCTAAAGAATGCAAGAGCAACCTATCAACAAGCAATGACCACTATCTTCCATGATATGATGCATACCATAATGGAAGATTATGTTGATGACTTACTGGAAAAATCACTAACAAGAGAAGGTCATCCAGACATATTAGAGAAAATCTTTGATAGATTAGAACAATATCATGTTCAACTCAACCCAAAGAAATATGTCTTTGGAGTAACCTTAGGGAAACTTCTAGGATACATTGTCTCAAGCAAAGGCATTAAGGTCGATCCTGCAATGGTCAAAGCAATCATGGACATGCCACCACCAAAGAACATCAGTCAGTTAAGGACATTACAAGGGCACCTAGAATCCATCCAAAGGTTCATTGCACAACTAGCAGATAAGTGTCACCTATTTACACACCTGCTAAACAAAAACATTCGCTTTTAGTGGGATGCTAGATGCCAGCAAGCATTCCAAATGCTTAAAGATTATCTCATGAATACATCATTGTTGATCCCACCAGATCTAAGTAGGCCTCTATTACTCTATATTTCAGCAACAAGTACAACATTGGGTGTACTATTGGCACAACACAATGCAGAAGGAAAAGAGTGTGCTATATACTACATCTCTCGCACACTAGTTGGCTATGAACTCAATTACATACCTAATGAGCGAGCTTGCCTAGTAGTAATCTTGGAAGCCACTAAATTGAGGCACTATCTATTAACACACAAAGTACAACTCATTGCAAAGATCGATCCACTCAAGTACTTACTCAGTAAAGCCACATTGATAGGCCGCTTAGCCAAATGGGTGATGATTCTGAGTGAATTTGATATCGAGTATGTAGACCATAAGGGTATCAAAGGACAAGTTATTGCAAATCAGTTGGCCGATGCACCACTCATAGGCGATCATCCTCTCATTTTCAATTTTCAGGATGAAGAGATATTCATGATCACAATAGCACAACCATGGAAGCTATATTTTGATGGTTCATGCACTAGGCATGGCTCAGGGGCAGGGATTCTATTTATC
This sequence comes from Cryptomeria japonica, assembly GCF_030272615.1. Classification (NCBI taxonomy): domain Eukaryota; kingdom Viridiplantae; phylum Streptophyta; class Pinopsida; order Cupressales; family Cupressaceae; genus Cryptomeria; species Cryptomeria japonica. The sequence continues at coordinate 149,797,631 of NC_081415.1, forward strand.
ACCCTCAAGGTGATAGTATCCCGAAGTCTTACAGGCTCGCATTTCCATGCACAAAAAACATAGTTGAATATGAGGCCTTGATCACAGGACTCAAGCTAGCTATACAATGAAAGTTATACGAACTGCAAGTATATGGAGACTCCCAACAGGTCATTCGACAAACAATCGAAGAATATCAGACTAAAGATGAAAAACTCATGCCATACAAGCAAATGGTGGACAGTCTAAAGGCATCATTTACTACTATCACCTTTTAGAAAATACTAAGAGATCAGAATCGAGCTGCTGACGCTATGGCTACTATTGTATCTCTCCTAAATCTTCCACAAAATTCAACACGCTATGAGTTCTTGGTAGAACAGCTTTGGATTCCCACTTATGATATCCCTGAATCTGAGATGGTATGTAATCTTGTTGGTTCTAAATCCCCATGGTATGTTGAGTTCTACACCTATCTCTATGATCACACACTTCCTCCTAACCAATCAAATAACCAACGTAAAACCTTCATTCACCAAACCGCTCGATATACCTTGCTGAAACCCTATACCGATGCAGTCTTGATGGTACTCTCCTTCGATGTCTGGAACAAGATGAGATAAAAAAGGCCTTGGAAGAGGTACATGAAGGAATTTGTGGGACTCACTCAAGTGGCCTGTCACTAGCCAAGAAGATCATACGAGTTGGATACTATTGGCCATCAATGGAAAAAGATTTCTGCTACTTTGTCAGAAAGTGCAAGAAATGCCAAGTTCATGGAGACTTGATATATGCACCATCACAAGAATTGAAACCAATCACAACACCATGGCCTTTTTGTCAATGGGGACTTGACCTTGTGGGTAAAATCCATCCATCTTCATCCAATGGCCACAAATTCATTATTACAGCCACTGAATACTTCACAAAGTGGATCGAAGCTGTTTCACTTACCCAAGTCACCGGCAAGAAGATCGACTCATTCATCCTCAATTACATCATCTGCCAGTATGGTGTACCCATGTCCATTATCACAGATAACGGTCTTCCTTTCAAGAATCAGGATGTCCGTGAACTCCATGAAAATTTTCATATCCAACACCACTTTTCCACTCCCTATTACCCACAAGGCAATGGTCAGGCTGAAGCATCAAATAATAACATATTGAGAATCCTCAAGAAGATAGTCAATGATGCTAGCCGTGATTGGCATCTTCAATTGAATCCAGCACTATGGGCGTATCAAACTAGTATTCGAACCCCTATAGGCGCAACTCCCTACTCACTAGTCTATGGTGCCGAAGCTATCCTTCCTATTGAGGTCGAGATACCATCTCTACGGGTTTCCTTGCACAATCTCATCAATGATGAAGCATATAGAGTATCATGTCTTCAAGACTTAGAACTCCTTGATGAGAAATGACAAGCTGCATACAATCACCTCAAAGCCTATCAACAACGCATGAGAAAAAGCTACAATCATTGAGTTAGACATCATACATTTGAGGTAGGTGATCTTGTTCTATGAGAGAATCCTCATAACCAGCTAAACAAAGAACATCAGGGAAAGTTTGAATCCAACTAGTTGGGTCCATATGTTATCACTGCTGTATTTGGGTTCGGGGCATATTAGTTGGCTACGTCCGAAGGAGAACCGTTAGCAGATCTGATCAACAACATGCACCTCAAATGGTTTTATACCTAAAGCCGCACAGAGCATCAAGCTCCCATACATACCAACAAAAACACCAAAAAAAAAAACATTCAGATAAATGACTTGAAGAAAATATAAAAACATAAAAATAGTAAAGAAAATCATGCATCCAAATGGTGAACAACCACTCCGATGGCACCTTGGGTAAGTGCGATGGTGAAAACTTGGAAAATAGGCACCACTCATAAAGGCTATGGCTCCATTGTCTTTCAGACTTGTTGCACTCACATTCATTTCATCCACTCATCCATCCGTCCAAAGTCATGGCTGGTTATTGATCTGCAACATAGGATAGTACTTTATGCATCTCGCATCTCGCTTTTTCATAGTCATGTCTAAAATTGGGGGTAATGCTCCTTAATCTAGATTATGGAAGTGGATTCTACATTGTTTTATGATTCACTAAGTTCTTCATTCAAAACTATCTCACAAAATCCAAAAAAATTCAAATCTGTCTCACAAAATCCAAAAACATTCAAAACAATCAAAAAATACCAAAAACATTCAAAATCACAAAAATCCAAAAACATCATAAAACATCAAAAGTCAATCAAAAACATGGTTCCACCTTGTACATACATTTTTCAAAGCAGATACCAGAGAAAAAATTGGGAAATACTCCAACGATGACCACTTATCTGATCAATCAAACAAATCAACATCAACACACAAACTATCTTAACAAGGATGCATCCTTCCTTACCAAAACAAAGACAAGATGACATGTTCTTTGACAAGAAAATTCTGTTTAAGCTATGAAATACTTGGTTGATTTGTGAGTTATTTATTCATATCAGGTTCCTACAACATTGTTTGTGTATCTTCTACGAATTATTTCGATGAGGTACTAGGGCATGTCCTAATGGTGTCTATGTGGGAAGTTCACTAAGCTACGTGATCTTATGCAAAAATACAATCATAGATCACTCAAGCTTGCTGACTACAACATATACCTCGATCATATGAGCATGAACCATTATCGAGGGTCCATATTCTTTATTCTTTATATTTGTTGTTTGTTTGCAGGTACAATGCTCTTTCTTTGGTTCCTCCTACCTCATCCAAACTGGATAAAGGTTTTTATCTCTTATTACGGTATGAACTTGTCTCAAGATCTAATCAGCCCAAGATCAAGGAGGACATTCCAAGTCATGCATGAAAGGAGATAATCCTTGTCTGTTCCGTGACCAATACTCGGGTCAACTTGACCCATTATATCAAGTTATTTGTATTAACTTGCTATATCAAAATTCATGTAAGGAATACTCAGGTCATCTTGAATCATTATGTCAAGTTGCTTGTATTTTCTTACAACATTTTAAAGCTCAATGATGAAAATAGAGCACCATGGATCGCCCTTCCATCTCATCTATTTATATTGCATTCCATTTCATATCGCCCATCCCTTTACTCATTCATTATTCATATGCATGGTTTTGTATGCAAGTGTGAACAAAGTTAATATGAGCAGTTATGTGAAAATTGAGTTGGTCTTGGATACAATTGCGACAAAGTACTCTAGTACATCATCAATGCATCATGCAAAGTCTAAAACAACTTTGCATTCATCTATCATGATCATATCATCATTATTACATGTCGTTACATTTAGTACATTTCATATCATTTTAGTTGCATAAAATTACATATAGTTCATTATTATTTGTTGACATTAGTCTTATTATATCATTTCATCATTGCATAATCATGACATTTAGATTCATTTATGTGATAAAATTATCCTTGATTATATTAGCCATTACTATGCATTCATTTAGTGTCCTTTCCCAATCATCATTTATCGTTGCGTACATTCATTTATTTATCCATTTATCCATTTAGTATGTTTTTATACTCATTCAATTCATTTCATTTAGGATTCATTACAAAATGCATTCATTATCCCTTTTAAATTGCATTAAGATGCATTTATTCATTAAACCATGAGTTGCATTATCATCACATTATCATTTTACTTTATCAAAATTTTCACCATTTAGACTCATAAACAAAACCATTTGTCTCCACATAGATTCATACATTATACATATGCATTCATTTAGAAATCATCATTTAAACATTTGTATTTTACATTTGTTTATCCAGGATACATTCATTTAAAAAAAAAAACCATCTAGATGTATATCCACAAATAAATCATTCATTCAAAGCATTACATTCACATCATTGCATATCATTATCTCATCATTGTATTGATATAAACTACAAAATACTATCTATACCATCATATATCATCATTTTATTATACATACATAACCATCATGGCATTACATACATCGGGCATTCTATCCCAAAAACATCAAATGCACACATATATCAACCTACATCCACATGTTAGCATCCAATCATCATGAAACCTGCATATAGGAATCATCTCATAAACACATACATATATAAAAGTACAAGTATCCATCTAAGCATAACTCATTAAATCATCAACAAAGCATAAAATCCATCCATATCAACATACATCTCATCACAAAATATGGGATATCCTCATATATATCATCTCATGTATCAGAGTACAATGAAGTCCAAAAAATCGGCTTCCAAGAGCCATCCAAGACATATTCCAAAATGACAAATATAAAATACATACAAAATGTTCTCTCAGATGCCACTCTGACCAGATGCTGCACCACCATCACCACCTACTCCCCCACTAGTCCCTACATCACCTGATCTATCTTTCCATGGAGGACCCATCACACCACAACTAGCCCCTACATCACCTGATCTATCTCTCTGTGGAGGACCCATCACACCCCCACTGCTCTACATCCTCTGAGATCGCTCTAATCTGGCCTGCCGCATCTGTGAATAGCTCAGTGCTCGCTGACTAGTTGGCACCACCTGCTCATATAACCCTTGCCAATACTCTATCTCAACCTGTGCTCGCTGGATCTCCCTCATCACCTCCCTAGTAGGACCTTGTGCTCCTACTCCAACCCGAACTCTTTCTTGCAGCTTTGCTAATCTCTCCACCGCATCATCCCTCTCCCGCAACACTATCATCATCTCTGACTCTCGTGCAAATAGTTGCACATCTCTAGCTGCAACCTCCGCCTCCAGATCCTCCACCTGTGTCTTGGCTACTATAAGCCAAATCTACAAATGTAATATCATATGGTCCTAAAGATCTCCAGTGGCTCCCTCCCTTGTATCGATAGGTGTCTCGCTTGTAGCTCCCTCTCTAGTGGCTCCCCCCCCCTCTATCCATCGATACCTCCATCTCCTCCATACCTCTACCATGTAATCTAACTCCTCCCTGCATCAAAGGTCCTTGTGATATCTGCAATGGCAAACCGCCTCTCCCTCTCCGCTGAACTCGACCACCACCACCACCTCCACCTTCAAATCCACCACCTCCACCATCCCCCCTCCTCCTGCTCCATCACCACCTCCTCCATCACCACCATCCCCTCTCCCTCATCTATCTACTATAGGTCATCGACCTCCTCTCCTCCTCCATCTCTGTCCCCTATCCTCCTCAAACTCTAGAATCAGCTCTGTCGGATCTGATATTCGAGGAATCAAATGTGCCGCCATATACTATGTATACTCCTCTAACACCCCTACATCTACCATCCTCGACCGTATATCCCATGGTCTCACATGTAGCATCTGAAACTCTACTAATGCCTGATCATAAGGTAATATGGCCCCCCCATAAATACCTCTCTCGGACCACCCGTGCATACTCTTCCAATCCCCTAAGCAATCCCTGTCGCTGTCCAAACTATCTCAAAACTCTGCCAGGCACTTGTCTCTCCACATGGTAGGTTGTCCTCCCAATGAGGAATCATGTCATGAACACATATGGCAATGCCTCCGCATCATCCTCCCAAGGCTCACATTCAATATACGGTCTCTAGGTCACTGCATCCAGATCATCTAGTGCCCGCCACCACCACTCTAACTTCCCCAGGTGGGGCTGACTCATCATACCGCTATACATATATATATATGGCTGATCGACTGCCCAAAATCTCAGACTAACTGGTCGGGTAACCGGTAAGTGCTCCCACACCCAAATATGTAGCAGCGTGACTCCCACTCCCAGTGAGCCCCTCCCTTGGTATACTACATCATGAAACTCCTGATATAAGTGCACTAGCACGCATGGTCCTCATGCAAACCAGGTCCCCTTTGTAATCATCTACTCAATCACCTGACCCCAACCAACAAGAAGTCCATGTGATCATCGATCTAGGCACAGTAGTCCCCGCACAATCCTTGATAGCACTACTGGTAAGGGCTCGTACAAAGTAGCTATATCCTCCCAGGCTATCGAACCATCATCAATAAAGACGTCCTCATCAAAAAATCTTTGTACCGCTAGGGTCCCCCACACTCTATCATAAATCACCAGCTCACCTCGAATGGGAATATGCATGATGCGCCATACATCCTCTAGTGTAACGGTCATCTCCCCCTATGCCAAGTGAAACGTACATGTCTCACTATGCCACCGCTCTGCCAATGCTATAATCAAATTGTGATTCATCCGAATCACAGGCATATACATCACATCATACAGGCCGTCGCTGCAATACAATCCATCTCGGCCTCTGTCAACCGATCGCGCAACCCCTATGTGGTGGGATGCCTCTCACGCAACTGTAAGACGTGAAGATCCTCCTATACAAGTGCACCAACCATCATCATCAGCTATTTTGTTTCAAACTTTTCTTAAGTTTAAACCTAGACTATCAATAGATACTTTGATCAAATATCTTCGGGTCTCAATAGGTAAATCATCATGGCACACCTAGACTTCAACAGACATTTATCCTAATGACCTAAGTCTCATCAGGGATGCTATAGTTCAAAACAACTCTCACCTCATCTCTCCATTCATACATCATTGGCATCAGGAGATTTTTGTTCACGCAAACTGGGGCATCTACTTTTCCACACAAAAGCGCTATCTCCTCACAACATCGCTAATACCCTAACAAAAGTGCTCAATAAACTATGCAAAAGCACTTAAACCACAAAAGTGCTACATTGCCTATGCAATAGTGCTACTTAACTGCACTAGCGCTCAATCAACTACTCGATAGCCCTGAACAACCAATAGCGCTCAAATAGCTAGGCAATAGTGCTAACCTTTACATAAGCACTAAAAAGACTACACAATAGAGCCATAGTGGCTTCATAGCGCTAATTAAGTTAACAACAACACAAAAAACACATTTTTAGTGCTATTGTGTCGACTCAACTTAGACTCAGCAAAAAACACATCAAAAATGCAAAAAATTCAAAAATTCAAATTCACATACTACCGGTCTATAGTCGTTTGGCCGCTGGAACTGACGGACTTGCTCTAATTAGTGCTCTGCTATGGGAACCGACATCCTGACTGCTCCTTACTCTTCCAAAAAGTCACTATCAGAGCTAAAATTTCACTATAGTCACGAATACAAATGACCCTGTTTTCACCCTTTTCTCCCCATATAAACCCTTCGTCGTAACCCTAATTTTCCCCCGCTCACCGCCATGGTCCCTGTGAATTTCTTGAGCCTCCCATTTCTCCATTTTATCTCTGATTTCTTCTATTTTCCACTAGCATTGCTAACTTTTTCTCTTCTATCACCATGCCAATTTTCACTTTTTTTCGAGAAATCACCCGGTTTTTCAAAATTTCTTGGCCCATCTCTCGAGGGGACATACCACCCATTAAATTAACATTTTATGAGGCATTTCTTCACACCTATTTTTCTTTCTTTGAAATGATGCGATAAACCGCACTGTCTCAAAGAGGGGCAAATGTAGTCTCATAAATCTGTCCAGTTTAATTAAATGAATATTTTGTATTTATTTGATTAAAAATCCACTAGCCATCAGTTAATTAAATTAATATTTAATTAATTCATCTTCAAAATATTCTCCTATTAATTAAATAAATTATTCAATTTATTTTAATTAATTCATTATACCAAATTAACAATCAATTAAATGAATAAATCTTATTTATTCAATTTAATCCTCTTTCCTCTTTTAAATAAATTAAATAAACATTTATTTAAATCACTATTTCCCCCCACTTGCATTTTCCTACAAATGCAAGTTGCAACCACAAGTTGAAATAAATAAATTTTATTTTAATTAAAATCCTATTTTCCCTCACCCACCAAATCCACTTGCACTCTAAACCCCCTTCTAGATTCTTCTAAACCCTTCCTAATTAACCTAATCCATCCCCTTATTATTGTCACATTCCTAAGCAACTTGAAGTCACTTCTCAAAGACTTCAAAAGTCTTTGAAAAGCATTAAATGCTTTGTGTGTTCAACAATTTAACCTCCAAAGTCTTCCAAACCACTTATGGCTCTTACATGACTATTAATGGTTCTTACATAACCATTTATGGTTAATTCAACTTGCACTCATTGGTCTCCTCAAGCATTTATTGCTTTGACCATGTTTATCCCTTTTGCCTTTGCACAAGAATTTATCCATTGGATAAAAGCTTTATTCTTTGAATAAAGAATTTATTCACTCAACCCCACCTTGACCTTAACTCCCAAGTTAACCTGCAAGTCATGTCAAGCATTTAATGCTTATTTGTTCTCCTCTCAACCTATCTCATATTGAGACTTGTCATCTTGAGATTGGGTTGAAAGCCCTCACATGGATTGAATATCATTCAATCCTGACCCTTGTTGAGATTACTCAATCTCAACCATCCATTGCTCCATTTTCCCTATAAATAGAGCCTATTTCTTCATAATCCAGATCCTGAAAATTTGTATGCATTTAATCTATAGTGAATTTTAGAGTGCATTTAGCATTAATCACTAATATATTGTTATTTTGGCCTAAAATAAATCATTTTAGCATCATAGCATCTAATATTAGTTTTTGTTCACATTTGCATAGCATTTTAGAGTAAACATTTCAATCTTGAATCTCCATAAGCATCCATAGTGCAAAAAACTGCTAAGAGCTACGCTAATTTGGAAATTGGAAAGGACAGGACCATAGGAGAAGGAGCTAAGAGCATGTTAGAAGGTATTTGGAGATGTCTTGTTATATTTACTTTCATAGTTAAATATTTCTTCATGTTTTTAGTGTTTCTTTTGATATGCCCAATTAGATTAGTTCTTGGTTGATTAACACTAACGATTTCTTGTGCTTTTGTGTGTTATACGACCACAGGTTTTTAATCTAACATTGTGTATTTTGCAGAGCATCATATATATATATATAACACCATTTTCTTTGATCCTCATGTGATGTTTTATGGATGATGCTTTCTATATGATTTTGATGATTCTATGATGATTTTGCAATGCTTAGATAGATGTAAGTGATTTGATATTTGATGAATATGATGTGATGGTGCATGATGGATGAGATGTATGATAATGATATGCTATGAGATGTATCTTGAAAATGAGATGTATGATATTGATATGCTGTGAGATGTATGATAATGATGTTAATTGTAAAATGATATGCAACTAATTGTAAAATGATATGCAACTAACTATAAAATGATATGCAACTAATTGTGCATCCTCATTCTTCTGTTTGTCATTCTTGTATAGTCACATGTTTTTGCTTTCTTTATGTTTATCATCATTGAGAATTGATTTGTTTGGGATATGTTGAAAATTTATGCAAGCATAATGGTATAATTGAACCATAATGACTTGAGAAAAATTTACAAGATTTTTGATTTTGCAAGCTGGCACAAGCTTCGAGGTATAATTGAACCAAGACGACCTGAGTGCAGCTTGCATATAAACAGACAAGATTGAAACCATTTGTATGCGCAAAGTGGAACCATGTCTTCAGTGATATGCTTTGAATCACGTCTCAAGACAAGTATTTGTACAGTACAAGTGATCGCCTCACAGACAGAAAACTAAAAAGATATTGAATTCTTAATGACTTTCTCTAGCTTGATGCATCATTTGAGAAAATGTATAAAAGCCAATAACGCAAAAAAAAAGTTCAAGTGAAAAATAGTCAAAACTTCATGCGAGATGAAAACATTTTATACTTCAGAAAATCATCCATCATGTGTTGTGAATTTGTTTAAATGATCAATAATGTGTTCTCGTGATTGTTGATTTGTTTGTTGAATATGATGCTCTGAGTTTGCTACAAGTTTTGAGTTTAGGACAAAATGCTGATCAATGTTGCCCCTAGCTAATTTTACCTCATGATGTGGATATGTACAGTGATTACCAAGCCATGGTAGATGACAAAATAATATTCAGATAAACAAGGACATTGACTATGCTAAATATGTCCTGAATAATGCTATTTTGATAAAATGTTGGGCGATGGCCGATAATACTTGATTGTGGATATAAAAGTCTAAGATTAAAGATAGATAGAGGAGTTGTCCTCTCACAAGTAGTGCCTGTTGCTAGGTTTTCACCAATTGTTTTTATTGCACCTTGTTGTTTTATTTTTCTTGATTTTTTTGTGTACTTTTATGATTTTTTTTTATGTTTTTGACTTTTTGACTTTTCCGTGCATTAGACTTGCTTAATTGTAGTATTTCTTCAAATGGATGTTGTTGGTTAGTTCATCAAGCACATCTCCTTCTAAAGTTGTTAGCTGTTAGGCACCTGATCCATAGGCTGATATGATAACATAGGGACCTAACCAGTTGGGTTCAAATTTCCCTTTCTTTTCCCGATCCTACTAATTTCTGAGATTTTCTTTGAGGACTAGATCTCTAGTTTTAAAAATTCTAAGGATGACCTTATGATTGTAGCTTCGGCACATGCATTGTTGATATGCTTTGAGGTGAGTCTAAGCAATGTTGGTGCTTTTCATCTAAGAGTTCTATCTCTTGCAGTCAGTTTACTCGATACTCTTCATCTGGAATGAGGCCTTTCAAAGAGACTCTGAGTGATGGTATGTCTACCTCCAGGGGTAAAATTGCTTCTGATCCATACACCAATAAATATGACGTAGCTCCTGTAGGTGTGCAAATGCTAGTTTTGTATGCCCAAAGTGCTGGATTGAGTTGTACATGCCAATCTTTTCTTGCATCATTCATTGTTTTCTTGAGGATTTTTAATATTATTTTGTTGGATGCTTCGGCTTGACCATTCCCCTATTGGTAGTAAGGTTTAGAGAAATGATGTTGGATTTTGAATTGCTCACATAGTTCTCACACATCCTGGTTCTTGAAAGGTCGTCCATTATCTGTGATGATGCAACTTGGAATGCCATATCTGTAGATTAGATAATTGAGAATAAAAGAGGCAATTTGTTTCCCAGTCACTGTGGTCATGGGGAGCGCTTCAATCCACTTGGTAAAATATTTTGTTGCGGTGATAATGAACTTGTGTCCCTTTGAAGAAGAAGGGTGTTTTTTGCCTACTAAGTCCAGTCCCCACTGGCAAAAAGGCCAGGATGTTGTAAATGGCTGCAATTCCTGTGCTGGTGCATGTATAAGATTGCCATGGATTTGGCATTTAGGACATTTCTTTGCAAAATGATAAGAATCTTTTTCCATTGTCGGCCAGTAATATCCCATTCTTAGAAGTTTTTAGCAAGAGTAGGACCACTTGAATGTGTGCCACAGATACCTTCGTGAAGCTCTTGTAAAGCTGAGTTAGATTCATTATGATCAAGGCAACGAAGAAGAGTACCATCTAGACCTCGACAGTAAAGAGTATCAGTAGTGAGGGTATAATGGGTGGCTTGCCGGATAAAGTTGTGTTTTTCATTTCGAGATAGGTCAATGGGTAGGGTATTGGTTTTAAGATAGTTGTATATGGGTCCGTATAACAAAGAGTCAGAACCGGTTAAGGCATAGATAACATGGGATGTGGAATGGTCATAGGCTAGGGAGAACAGTTGCTCTACCAGAAACTTGTAACGACTCTGTTGCTCTGGAATTTATAGCAGTGAAGTGATAGTAGCCATTGCATTGGCTGCTCTATTATCCAACCTTAGTGTTTGCTTGAAGGTGATGTGTACAAAATATTGTTTGAAATCATCCACCATTCGTTTGTATGGTAGCAATTTGTCATCTTTCATCTGATAATCATTGTTGATCTAATTTATGACTAGTTGTGAATCTCCATAGACTTTCAAATATGTGATTCTCCATTCTATAGCCATTTTGATGCCTATCACTAGTGCCTCATATTCAATAATGTTATTTGTGCATGGAAACATGAGCCTATATGATCTTGGTATGGTGTGTCTGTCAGGAGTGATGAACAGAATGCCAGCACCTAAGCCATGTTGAGTGTAGGAACCATCAAAGTATAGGGTCCATTGCTTGATGGTCATAGTAAGAACATCCCTATTTGGAAATTCAATCTCCATTGGTTGCTTATCTAGTAATGGTGCATTGGCTAACTGATCTGCAATCACTTGTCCTTTGATAGCTCGACGCTCTGTGTACTGGATATCAAATTCGCTGAGAATCATTACCCATTTAGCCAATCTGCCAATGAGAGCTGCTTTGTTGAACAAGTATTTGAGAGGGTCAATTTTTGCTACTAACTTGATCGTGTGAGATAGCATGTAGTGTCAGAACTTTTGAGAAGCAAATACCACTATGAGACAAGCCTTCTCAATGAATGTATAATTGAGCTCGTATCCATTCAAAGTTGTACTGATGTAATAGATAGCTCTTTCTTTTCCTTCCTAATTTTCTTGTGCTAATAGTGCCCCTAGTGATATGTCTGTTGTTGATATGTAGAGAATAAGTGGCTTCCCTGCTATTGCTAGTACCAGAATGGGTGGGTTCATTAGATATTGCTTGATTTGATAGAATGATTTTGTACATTCGGCTTCTCATCTAAAGGGTACATTCTTATGTAGAAAATGGTTGAATGGTAGACTTTATCTGCTAGTTGAGCGATGAATCACCTGATTGACTGGAGTTGTCCTTGCAATGATCTGAGTTGGTTGATATTCTTAGGTGGTGGCATCTCCATGATGGCTTGTACATTTGTTGGATCCACTTCAATGCCCTTTTCTAAGACTATGTAGCCTAATAATTTGCCTGATGTTACCCTGAAGGCACACTTCTTAAGGTTGAGCCTAACTTGGAATTTCTCCAATCTTTCAAAAAGTCTCTCTAAGATGCCCAGATGTTTTGCTTGAGTAAATGATTTAGCTAGTAAATCACCTACATAGTCCTCCATGAAGGCATGCATCATGTCATGAAATATCATTGTCATTGCTTGTTGATAAGTTGCCCCAACATTCTTTAAGCCAAATGGCATGACATTCCAACAATACGTTCCCCAAGGACAGGTAAACATTGTTTTATCTTGATCCTTTGGAGCTATCTTGATTTGATTATAGCCAAAAAAACCATCCATTAGTGATAACATTGCATGGCCTACTATGAGGTCTATAATTATGCTGATACTAGGCAAAGGAAAGTCATCCTTTGGTCAGGCTTTGTTGACATCTCTAAAATCGGTGCATATCCTGACACTGCCATCTACTTTGGAAACTAGCACAATGTTGGGAATCCATTCATCATAGTCTATAGGTCGAATAAATCTGATGCCTAATAGTTTCTTTAGCTCAGCTTTGACCATGAGTGTTACCTGTAGATTCATTTTTCTTAGTTTTTACTTAACTAGCTTGGCTGCTGGAGAAATAGACAAGTGATGCATGATTATATGTGGATCAATCCTGGGCATATCTATGTATGACCAAGAAAAGTTGATTTGCTTTGCTTTGAAGAATTTGATAAACTCTTATTTTTCTTCCTCTGTCAGAGATTCTGCTAGGTGTATGTTTTTGGCTGCTTCTATTGTAGCGATGTTGATTGATTGAGTGGGCTCAATCAATATGGGTGATCACTCTTGATAATGTTCAGGAAGAGTGTCAAGTCTCTCATCTTTAGGTGCCTCAAAAAGGTTTTCACCCGCAGATGCATCCTTTGTTTTTACTTTTTTGTGATCTAGTGCTGCCATTGACTGGTTTTCAGCAGTAGATCCTTTATTTCTTTTATTTTTGCGACTAAGAGACTTGGCACTCCCCTGATTGCAGATGTCATTACTTTGTTCATTGGTAGAGTCTGTTTCCAAGTTAACAACACATAAGTAATGGAAAATGGACTCATCATTTGGGAATATTGGTATGTTGTGATTTTCAGGTTCATCCCAATCTATGAGGTCAAGAAAGATGAGTGGTAAAGAGTCATTGGGTGGGTTAAGTTCAGTTGTTGTAAGTGTTAGGATGGAGGTATCATTGAGGTTGGTTGGGATATTGAATAAGTTAATGATTTTGTCAAGGTCTTCAATAGTATCATCTTTCGTGTAAACTTGCTCGTAATGTTTCTGTTCATTTTCCGTGGCGTCATAGATATTCTGTGGACCAAATTCAAGTATTTTAGGCTCTATTCCTTGTTCTTCTTGAGAAAGGGGGATATGACTGGTGTGTTCAACAATATCTTCAGTAACGTTGGAACAACTACCCCATTCATAGTCATTTGAATCAGTTTTAGAGGTATTATCCCAGAGTCTTTTAGTGCTGTGGACTGGTATGTTGTAGAGTGAAAATAGGTCATTGATGATTGATACTAGTCTGACGGTCTTTTCAAATTCTATGTTAGACCCTGCTTCTACTTGTTGAATATGCTCATATACTGTCTCTGCTTAGGGATTAATGATGTTGTCTAGGGGTGATTCATCTTTATGTGAAATGAGTTCCTGAACATGATGTACCTCTACACAAGGTGCCTCTGCTATTTGAATGACTGATTTTTCTTGGTGTTTCTCTTTTTCTTGGGATTCACATTCCTTCCATATTATTTCTACTGATTCAAATAATGCTTCCTGCCATGAGTCTTCCTTGTATTTCTTCTTTTCTTTCCACTAAGGTTTTTGGTATTTTCTTGGTGTCTACTTTGGTGGTAGAGTGTGTTTATAGCCCAATCCTATTTTGTCTTTACAAAATTGTGAAGGAGGATCTAATGGTTCTGTAACGCCTTCCTGACACTTTCCGATAGGTCCTTTGCCATTGTATCCCATCTGTTGCATGATCAGGTAGCCTTTTCCATATAGCTGTGTTGGTATAGCGACTTCCATAGTAGCTGCTTTGTCTTCTTCTTCATCTTTGTACAGCCAACTGAGGATGTCCTCTTCTGATTCATGAGCTAGTGTCCCTAGTTGGATAAACTTGCCATTAAACTTGGTGATGGGTTGTGCTTTTTGATGTGTTGATGTTGTAGGTAGCCCATGAGATTTAGGCGATACTGGTAAGTTGCTTAAACACAAGGGTTCCAAAGAGTACTCTCCCATGCCTTGTTCTTTGATTTTCATCTTCTGTTTGAAATCCATAGATAGAGATTTAGGCTTTTCTTGCTGAAGAGATTTGTTTTTCTTTGTTATGTGGAACCAAACTATCTTGAGTTACCCCCATAGCATTACATTGTTGAAAAGGGTTATGATCTACTGAAATAGAGATCTATTGTCCATTGTATGGGAACTTAACACACTGGTGATAAGTTGAAGGTACTGCTTGCATCTCCTGTATCCAAGGTTGACCTAATAAGATATTATATGTGAGGCCTATGTCTAAGACCTGACACATAGTGTCCTTTTGTATCGGTCCCACTTGAATTGGCAACAACATTGTTCCTTTGGATGATATTTCTTCATCATCATATGCTTTGATAGTGATCTTTTTGCATGGATCAATAGACTCCTTAGAGAAGCATAATGCACAAATAAGTTTTAAGGTACATATATTGAGTCTAGCTCCTCCATCTATTAATACTCTTTTGACTCGATGTTTGTAGACCAAGACTTCAATATGGAGTGGAGTATTTTGTTGATGGCTTAATGAGATATTATCATGCTCAAAAAAGGTGAGGTTATGAGGCCCTATCATGTGAGCTACCATGGCTTCAAATTTGTTAGCATCTAGATCTTGAGGTACGTTTGTTTCCAATAGTGCTTGTTCCAAGATGTCTTTGTGTTTTGGTGAAAGTTTTAGCAACTCAAGTATAGATATTTGAGTAGGAGTTTTGTGTAGCTGACTGACCAGATCATATTGAATTTTGGGTATAGTGTTTGCCGCTGATGTATGCCCCTTCAAGACATATTTTTGAGCTTTGGTGGTTACATTGATTGATTCATGTTCACGTTTGTCTCTGATTGTAATGACTGTTGGTATTTTGGTATGGTTTTGTCATTGATGTCAACACCTATTGAAAACAAGCACTTTGGAGATCCAGCAACATTCACCGGTAAGCAAGTAACTATTGCACAGTTACTGGTATATGGTTCACCAACAGGATATAATGTTCACCAGTACCTAGAATGCTATGGAAGATACTTGGTAATGTCAAAGACATCGTGTGGACACTTTGGTTTGAAGAATTAATCATTGGTATATTCATATTTACATATTTGCTTTTACCGGCAAATAGGTCCAGGGTTATCTAGGGTTACATTAGCAGGTTTATCTTTTCCAGATCAGCATGACACACTATGGAGATGATTTATTGTTGATGTAAATGCATTAAGCTGACATGTTTAATCGGTTATTGCATCGGATATTATATTGTATGTAAAATATTTTTATTGTAATATCTTGTAGAGACGACATACTAAAATTGGTCTTAGGTTATGGTATAAATGTAAGATCTTATTTGTAAGATCAAGTGTGGAATGTAGAAAAGATTAGAGTGAAGGTATATGCGAGATTAAGCAGG
The DNA here is from genome assembly GCF_030272615.1 of Cryptomeria japonica. NCBI lineage: Eukaryota > Viridiplantae > Streptophyta > Pinopsida > Cupressales > Cupressaceae > Cryptomeria > Cryptomeria japonica. The sequence continues at coordinate 149,814,015 of NC_081415.1, forward strand.
AGTATACATGAAGACATCATTTGAAGGTGAAGCTAGGTTTTTGTAGAAGCATATTAGCATTACACCGGTATTGAATCCAGCATATGAAGATGCTATTTTGTGCAGTACATTCTTATTGGATTTACCCATCCAACTGTAGTTAGTGTGACTCCCATTTTGTGATTGAGCAGTGAGCTCTAGGCTGTTGGCCTTTCTGCATGTGCAGACCCCATTTATGTACACTTACTATCTGTAGTTGTATCATCTGATTGTGGGTAAGGTTTCCCACCATGGTTTTTCTCCTTACAGGGTTTCCACGTACAAAATATTGGTGTTATGTGTTGTGGATGACTTTATGTTTGTGTTTCATGCATTAATCTTTACCGGTATAGCAATTTACTATTAACACTATCTACCGGCACACTTAACTAGTTTACTGGTATTAAGCATTAAGTTGGTTAATTGGTTTTTGGTTTGAATTTATTACATCGATACTAAATCCAGCATATGAAGATGCTATTTTGTGCAATACATTCTTATTGGATTTAACCATCCAACTGTAGTCAGTGTGACTCCCATTTTGTGATTGAGCAGTGAGCTCTAGGCTGTTAGCCTTTCTGGATGTGCAGACCCCCTTTATGTATGCTTACTATCTACAGTTGTATCATCTGATTGTGGGTAAGGTTTCCCACCATGGTTTTTCCCCTTACAGGGTTTCCATGTACAAAATATTGGTGCTATGTGTTGTGGATGACTTTATGTTTGTGTTTCATGCATTAATCTTTACCGGTATAGCAATTTACTATTAACACTGTCTACTGGCACACTTAATTGGTTTACCAGTATTAAGCATTAAGTTGGTTAATTGGTTGTTGGTTTGAATTTATTAGACAACTGATTCACCCCCCCCCCTCTCAGTTGGCTTTGGGACCTAACAATTGGTATCAGAGCCTAGTCCTCTTTTGCAGAAGTTTAACAACTTGAGGAGATCCAATGTCTACTAATTATTTCAGGAAAGACAGTCCCAAACTTGATGGAACCAACTATGGGATATGGAAGATCAGGATGGAGACACATCTGAATTGCATCAGTAAAGACATCTGGGAAGTTACAAAGAATGGTTATACTATTGTTGTAGCCAGTTAGACTGCTCCAACTACCTTAGTTAAAGATGAAGAGAATGATTGCAAAGCAAGAGAAGCACTTTTGAGTGCATTATCAGATCAACAAATCATGGGATTATCAGATAGGTCTACTGCTAAAGGTATTTGGGATCATTTGAAAACACTAAATGAAGGAGATTCCACAGTCAAGATTGCAAAACTTGAAAGCTTTTGAGTCAGGTATGAACATCTGAAAATGGAAGAAGATGAAAGGATTTCTGCTTTTATGGAAAGAGTAAATGAAATTGTTTCAAAAATATTAAGAGGATTTCCACTGGCATATAAAATGAAGGTTAGTGCTATAAATGAGTTGAGAACAATGCCTAATACATCAGTAACTAGGGATACATTGATTGGAAAACTTTTAGCATTTGAAATTGAGGAATTTGGACCTATTGCTACTATAAAAATTGATTTGGCCTTTAAAGCATCAACATCATCTGTTCCATCATTTGACAAATCAGACTGGAAAGCCTTTTATGCAAGAGAACTTGAAGAAACTAGGAAGGAGAATGAAGAGCTTGAAGAACTTGAAGCACTATTTGCAAGAAAAATGCCAAAAGGTCCAGTTGGAAGTAAGTATGAAGGTAAAGCACCCTTTAAATGTTTTAACTGCAATAAGATTGGTCATATGGCTTCGAAATGCCCTGATAGACATGCTAGACTAAAAGAAGAAGCTAGAACATACAAGCCTAATCCTAAATATCAGAGATACAGATTTAAGAAGAACAAAGATAAATCCTGTTACATTGTTGATGAAGGTGTGACTGATGATTCTGATGAGGATCCAATAGACAATGGATGGGTTTTTGTTGCTATAATAGAAGATCAACCGACACCTACTACTCAACCAGTAGAACAAGCCCTAGCAACCAAAGTTGAAGCAAAGGATGAATGGATCATTGACTCAGGATGCTCACATCACATGACAAGAGACAAAGGTAAATTCTTGAACTTTCAAGAATACAATGGAGATTTAGTAAGATTTGGAGATGACAAAGCCTGTTCAATCAAAGGTAAGGGTTCAATATCTCTTGATGGTAGGCATAACACTGACAATGTCTACTATGTTGAAGGATTAAAGCATAATCTCTTAAGTGTTGGTCAATTAGTTGAGAAGGGATTTCAGCTACAATTTAAAAATGGAAAATGCAAAATCATGAATAAAACTGGTTTGGAAGTTGCAACCGGTAATCAGACTAGAGGTAATATCTTTCATTTGAATAATAGTGAAAAGGCATGCTTGATAGCACATATAAATGAAAGTTGGTTATGGCATAAGAGATTATGTCATGTAAACTTTGATTGCATGGTAAAAATCAGTACTTCTAAGGCAGTTAGAGATCTACCTAAAATTGTGAAACCTCAGAATACAATATGTAAGGAATGTCAATTTGGAAAACGAGTTAGAGCTAGTTTCAAAAGTATTCCAGAAAAATCCAATAATGCTCTTTATTTGATTCACACTAATTTATGTGGTCTAGCTAGAACTAAAAGCTTACAAGGTGATAGATATTTCATGCTAATTATTGATGATTATTCTAGAATGTGTCGGGTTACTTTTTTCAGAGAAAAATCAGAAGCACTTGGAAAGTTCAAATTGTTCAAAGCAATGATTGAAAATGAAACCAATAAGAAAATCAAATGTTTAAGATCAGATCAAGGAGGAGAATTCACATCTAAGGACTTTAATACATTCTGTGAAGTGAATGGAATCAGAAGAAAGTTATCAGCACCTTAGACACCACAGTGGAATGGAGTTGTTGAAAGGAAAAATAGAACTATCTTGGATGCAGCAAGAAGTATGTTGTCAGAAGCAAATCTACCACATGTATATTGGAGAGAGGCAGTTAGCACTGTTATCTATACATTCAACAAAGTTCACATCAAAGGTGAAACCGGTAAGACCCCTCATGAATTATGGTTTGGTAATACTCCTACTCTTAAGTATTTCAGAATTTTTTGAAGTAAATGTTATATTAGAAGAGATGAGTATATTGGCAAATTTGATCCTAGAAGTGATGAAGGAATATTTCTTGGTTATTCATCTAAGAGCAAGGCATATAGATGTTTTAATAAGAGATTGCAGAAAATTGTTGAGAGTACAAATGTAAAGATTGATAAACAATTCAGAGGAACTTCAAGATATATAGACTCTAAACCGGCAACAGAAATTATGACAAATGAACCTACACTAAATCCACCGGTACAAAATGAAGATCTAGTTACCCCGGTATCATCAGAGGATTCCACAGTAATTGAAGAACAACAACAAACTAAGACACCACAGTATGTAAGATTGAATCATTCTGAAGATCAGATAATTGGAAACAAGTTTAAAGGAGTTATGACAAGAGGAAGATTGGCAAATGAAGAGGTATGTCTTACTTCTCAAATTGAACCATCATCTATCAATGAGGCATGTGAAGATAAATTTTGGATTAAAGCTATGCAAGAAGAATTAGGACAAATTGAGAAAAATAATACTTGGACATTAGTTCCCCGGCCTAAAGATAAAAATGTAATTGGAACCAAATGGGTATTTAGAAACAAACTTAGTAAAGATGGTAAGGTTGTCAGAAATAAAGCAAGACTAGTGTGTAAGGGATATTCTCATAAAGAAGGAGTTGATTACAATGAAACCTTTGCACCGGTAGCCAAAATTGAGGCAATCAGATTATTCTTGGCTTTTGCAGCTCACAAGGACGACAAAGTTTATCAAATGGATATTAAATGTGCATTTTTTAATGGAGATCTTGAAGAGGAAGTATATAGTGAACAACCTGATGGATTTTCTTTGACAAATGACAATGATATGGTTTGTAGGTTAAAAAAAGCTCTGTATGGATTAAAACAAGCCCCAAGAGCTTGGTATGCAAGGTTGGATAAGTATCTTTTAAGGATTGGTTTTACTAAAGGAAATGAAGATAGCAATTTATATTACAAAATAACTAATGATGACATCTTGATTATTGAAGTATTTGTTGATGATATAATCTTTGAAGGAGAAGATGGATTATGTAAAGGATTTTCTATTAAAATGCAGCAAGAATTTGAAATGTCTATGATTGGAGAAATAAAATTCTTTTTAGGAATGCAGATTTCATAGACTGATAAAGGTATATTTTTGAGTCAATCCAAGTACTTGAAAGAATTACTAAAGAAATTTGGGATGGAGAACTCTAAACCGATAAGCACACCTTTGACTACAAATGACAAATTATCTCAAAGGGATGAATCTACACCTGTTAATCCAACTAAATACAAATCTATGATAGGAAGTTTACTGTATTTGCCACAAACCAAGTCTGATATTATAAATGCAGTATGTATTGTTTCTAGATTTGAAAGTAATCTTAAGAAAAATCATGAATCAACAGTAAAAAGGATTTTTCGGTACATACAAGGAACAACAAATCTTGGATTATGGTATCCTAGAGATGAAAACTTTGACCTATGTGCATACACAGATGCAAATTGGGCAGGAGATGTAGATGATAGAAAAAGCACCACTGGAGGAGCATTCTTTCTTGGAAAAAGATTAGTTTCTTGGTTGAGTAAGAAACAGAGTTGTACATCTTTATCAACAATAGAATCATAATATTTTGTAGCAGCAAATAACTGTACACAGGTACTATGGTAAAACCAAATGTTGAAAGACATAAAGGTAAAATGCAAAGAACCCATTACTATATATTGTGATAACACTACAACAATTGATATATCTAAGAATCCGGTATTACATTCTAAAACAAAACATGTTTCTATCAAACTAAATTTTATAAGGGAAAAAGTTGAAGAAAAAGAGATAAAACTAGTTTATGTAAATACTAAAGAACAACTTGCAAATATTTTCACAAAACCTTTGCCTAAGGAGACTTTTGAATATCTTAGAGATCAGCTTGGAGTCATACCACCACCGGTAGAGACTTAGATAGTTGATGATTGTCATCAACTGACAAAATAGAAAGACAAATCTTTTACTCCGGTCTTTGATGAGGAAGCTACTTCTCAGGGGGAGTAGTTGGTATATTGAATTGATTGGTATTTTGTATGAACTTGACTTTTGTAACTTTGACATTTGATGTGAAAGGGGGAGAGATATCTATGGAAAAACACATTATCTTTTGAGGAGAGATTGGTATTGAAAATAAATCTTTGGATAAACACATGTTGCTCCCAAGGGGAGAGATTGTTGTCTAAAGGAGATTGTTGGTTTTTGTTATTTGGCATTTCTGTTTTGGCACTTTGATGGTTTTTCCATCTTGTGTTGCCATCAATGCCAAAAGGGGAGATTGTTGGTATTTTGGTATGGTTTTGTCATTGATGTCAACACCTACTGAAAACAAGCACTTTGGAGATCCAACAACATTCACCGGCAAGCAAGTAACTATTGCATAGTTACGGGTATATGGTTCACCAGTAGGATATAATGTTCACCGGTACCTGGAATGATATGGAAGACATTTGGTAATGTTGAAGACATCATGTGGACACTTTGTTTTGAAGAATTAATCATTGGTATATTCATATTTACATATTTGCTTTCACTGGCAAATAGGTCCAGGGTTATCTAGGGTTACATCGACAGGTTTATCTTTTCCAGATCAGCATGGCACACTATGGAGATGATTTATTATTGATGTAAATGCATTAAGCCGACATGTTTAATCGGCTATTGCATCGGATATTATATTGTATGTAAATTGTTTTTATTGTAATATCTTGTAAAGTCGACCTACTAAAATTGGTCTTAGGTTATGGTATAAATGTAAGATCTTATTTGTAAGATCAAGTGTGGAATGCAAAAAAGATTTGAGTGAAGGTATATGCAAGATTAAGCAGAGGTATACATGAAGACATCATTTGAAGGTGAAGCTAGGTTTTTGTAGAAGCATATCAGCATTACACCGGTACTGAATCCATCATATGAAGATGCTATTTTGTGCAGTACATTCTTATTGGATTTAACCATCCAATTGTAGTCAGTGTGACTCCCATTTTGTGATTGAGCAGTGAGCTCTAGGCTGTTGGCCTTTTTGCATGTGCAGACCCCATTTATGTACACTTACTATCTATAGTAGTATCATCTGATTGTGGGTAAGGTTTCCCACCATGGTTTTTCCCCTTACAGGGTTTCCACGTATAAAATATTGGTGTTATGTGTTGTGGATGACTTTATGTTTATGTTTCATGCATTAATCTTTACTGGTATAGCAATTTACTATTAACACTGTCTGCCGGCACACTTAACTGGTTTACCGGTATTAAGCATTAAGTTGGTTAATTGGTTTTTGGTTTGAATTTATTAGACAACTAATTCACCCCCCCCCCTCTCAGTTGTCTCTGGGACCTAACAATGACATTTAATTGATTGTTATCAGTTGATATATGATTGATGGTGTTATTGTATATGTGATTGATACGAGCTCCACGTGTATCATTTGTGGTTGAATCTCCATCCTTGTTGTAATTTGGAATAGGATTCTTGAAGGCTCCATGGTCACCATTTGTCTTGAGATCATCGACTGTTAAATTGCCTCTATCAATCATGTCTTGAACAATGTTCTTCAGTCTCATGCAATCATTTGTTTGATGTCCTTTGTTTCGGTGAAAATCACAAAAGTGTTAGTCATTCCACCAAAGTGCTTTGACTTGTGGCTCAAAGTTGTTAATTGCTGGTAAAGAGATGATTTTGTTTGCCAATAGCTCTCTAAATGTGGACTCCAATGATTTCCCTAATGGTGTGTAAATAGATTTAGGAAAGTTATTGGTGCTACCTCATAAGTTTGTGTTTGGTCCTTGATTGGTGTTGTTGTTTTGAGGACTGTTGGTATTGTTTGTGTTAGGATGATCTTGATTGGTATTGGGTGCATAAGTGTTAGTGCCTTGGTTAGCACCCTTTTGATTCTTGGTAGTCTGACGATTACTTGATAAAGCCAACAATGGTTGTTTGGATTTTACATGATTAGCATCATTTCCTCCTTCATCCCCAGTGTTTTTGTTTCGGGTCTAGAACTTGGATTTGTCTAAGTTATTATTTTTTTGGTTATAGTTGGATGAATTTGTTCCTTCTTTGAAGAATTTCAACATTCCTTTCTTGACACATGCTTCCTCTACTTGGATGCCATTCTCAATCAATTTTGGCAAAAGATGGTATGCATTAGAGTTTGAGTACGTAACTCATCTCGCTATTCAAGTTGTCGATGAAAATTTCCATCTTTTTCTTTTCAGGCACATCTCGAGGATATCTTGAGACCATTTGTCACCAACGTTGAAGGAATACCATGAATGTTTCATTGTTTTTCTGTTTGGTATTGCAAACATCTAGCATGGTGATGGCATGTTGAATGTTGTTGGAATATTGAGTGATGAATTTATTGACTAACTCATCAAAGGATCTGATAGGAGGTGTAATTTTGGATAACCATTCCATTGTTTGCCCTCCCAAGCTTCTTGGGAATAGTCTCATTAAATAGGTGTCATCATGGGCAAATTCTAGGCTCATGGTAAAAAATTCCCGAATATGATCACGTGGATCAATTTTCCCATCATACTTGTCAAATTTAGGAATGCCTGAATTTGGGGGAAAAGGTACCATGTTTAGTCTTCTGTCAAAATGATAAGGACAAATTTCATTCAAGGAATACTGTACTGTTGATCCTTGTTGCATGTCTTGCATCTATTTTTGTGGCATTTTCATTTGCTGTGTGAGAGAAACCAAGGGTGCATTTGTTTGTTGAGGGAAGAGTTCTTCCTTCTCATGGTGTCTAGTTTGGAAAGGCGTGTGTAGTGGTATGTTTTTCTCAGGGATGTTTTGCTCGGGTATGTTTTTCTCAAGAATATTTTTCTCAAGGTCACCTGGGTCTTCTTCTCTTTGTTGTCCTTGATAAGTATAGAGTTGAGATCTTGTTGTAAAAGTGCTTGAATCGAAGTCTTCTGGATCTTAACTCCTTTTCTTGCGAGCATGAGTGGATATTTCTCTTTGTCAGCCTCCATGAGTCTTTCCACGAGTCTTTGGAATGAGGCACTTTCTTAGCAATCCTAAAGGAGTTCCTCAATGATCTCTATGTCTTCTAAATTCAAATAGTCAAAGGGATTTGATAATCATCATCCCATACTAGATTCTAGTTGTGTTTCCTTTTGTTTGTTTCATTGAGAACAAGTGATAGTGGGCATATAATAGAAACTTTCTGTGATGAAGGGAATGAATTATTCTTCCATGTCTTGTTTAGGTGTTGGTGGTTATACTCGAGATGTGTTGTAGGTGATGCAAATTTTTGGGAAGAAAGCCAGGTTGATTTTTCCTCCGCGATTCAAGTGTTGGCTGAATGTTGCTTTTTGAGAGAATGCTCTACTTTTCAACGGTTCCTCGTCAAATTCATTTTTTTTGTCTTGAAGATACAAGTGCATATGATGAAGAAATGTTTGATGAGATTTGAAGAGTTGGCGATTGATGTATACAAATCTATTCTGTTTGGAAAGTTTTAGAGAACTGGGTTATTGTTTCCTCAACTTAGTGTTATGATAAATAATCGTTCTTCTCAGAATATGAGGATTAGTCATGCACAAGCGATCAATGGTTTCCTTTGATTTGTTTTGGATTTAGATATCTTGTTTGAAAACTTAATTTTTACTTTTATCAAATGAAGGTTTAGATGCCCCCTCATGACAAAGCATGTCAAATGATATGGAATACAAGATTTCCCAATATGGAAACTCGATTTGACAACTTTGAGTTTGAAACAAGTATATTTTGGAATAAAAATCCATTTGATTGAAGGACCTTTTGATATGTGTGATGGTGTTACCTAATTTTGATAGGAGATATGTGTTTTATCTTTTGACTAGTTTTCAGATTTTGACAACTTTGTTTCAAGGAGAACTTGCCTTGGGAGTGGTTTTGATACTTTGTTTTTGATTTTCTATTTGATGGAGTTCAAGTGAGGGAAAATAAAGCTTCCTAAACTATTTTTAGAATTTTCAAAAATAGCTTCTATTTTGCCCCCTGTTTTCTCAATTTTGGTTATGCGCTAAGCCAGAAACCCAATGCACTACCAAATCTTCACAACACGCTAGATAATGGTCTCCATGCGCTAAGCTGCCTTTTTGACACGCTAACTTGGATTATTTGATTTTAGTTTGGTTTGAAAGGTTGTGTGCTAATATGTCCTATTAATGTGCTAACTGCTGATCTCAAAGCGCTAGTGTTAGGTCCCAACGTGCTAAGCTATTGCTTCAATGCACCAGGCTATTTTTAGAAAGCGCTAAGGTTTGAACTACTAATTTTTGGATTGATCACAGGCTAAAGTTCAGAAGTAATGCGCTATGTTGAAGCTTGTACATGCTAAATTATGGTTCCAAAGCACTAAGACATTTCTCTTACGCGCTAAACTATCCTGGTAGTTTGATTTGGTGGTTTTCTTGTTATTTTTGAATTTTTCTTCAACTGTGATAGATGATTTTCTAAAGTAAGAAATGAATGCACATCACAAAAGAGATAACCATTTTGCCTAGTCTAAACAATGACTGTATGTTCTGCGAGGATGTGTTCAAATCCCCAGGGTTTCAATAGGTTTTGATACAAATAAAACAATTCATTCAGACTTTTTATTCAAGGGTCATCGACAATACCATAGCTCACTAGTCACCCCCTAGAGGGCGCCCATTTTTTTGTCTTTTGCCAGAAATGAACTCAAAGTGAATTGCTCCACAATTGAGTAGTTATCTTGGGAGATATATGGTGAGTAATCTTGGGGGTGGATTCTTCCCCACCCTTGCACTATGATACTGCAAATGTTTGGATACTGACTCGGCTCAAGGTTGCTAATGTAAAAGTTCGTAATCGGGCTTCATGTTTGGCTGTCAGTGATAAAACCCCTCAGGAGGCTTCCCAACCTTTAAAACAAAGGCTTTGCGTATCTTAAAGATACTAGGGGAAGGCTAATCGTTGTGTGCAACCATTGAAAAGGACTTTCATCACTTTCCATTTTTTATTATAGTGGGTTGGAACACTTGGCTTCAAAGCCGTACCCCACTTAGGTCGTTCCCCTCACACTGGCCAAAGAATGGCTTTAAGAGTTTGTTGACTCCTTGGGAGGACAGGCTTGCTAAAGGAAATAATGCTATAAACACTGAAAGCATAAGAGTGGTCTGGTTTTTTGATCACCCAGTTAAGGGGAGAGCATATACCTTCCACTTTCGCAGCAAAGCACACAAGTGTTCTTTTTAGCCTTTGATCACAATGATTTGCTAAAATCTATATGGAGATATTGCTCCACAAAAACACGGTGTTCATTTTATTACATCAAATCAATGATTATCTAATCTAGAAAATGAAACCAGGTCAACAAAGCCAAATTTTGATTTTGGTCAACAAAATAAATTGACAAAGGGGAAGAACTTCCCTCTTTAACTTTGAATAAAACTGGACAAGTGTGGTTCTTTTACCTTGCAAAAATTAAAGTTGATCTTTTTAAACACCAAAGGATGGTGAGGTTGTTTCTAAAGCCTTTTGCAAAATGAAAGATTGTTTTGTTCTTTTTAGATGCCCAAATGAAAGTTTTCTCCTAGGAAAGCAAGAAAGATTTTTGTTGTGGTTCTTTTTAAGTACCTAAATAAGGTGTGAGTTCAATTTTTAGCTTTAAACAAGAAATGAAAGAAATTAATTTTTTTTTAACTAACTTAGCTAAGTTAGTAAAAACTTTCAATTACTTTAAATCTAGCTTAAATAAAAATAAGCTCCAAACCTGCAAATAAACTATTAGTAACCTGCAAAATAAACAGTTAATTAGGTAGCAAAATGATGGCTTTGTGGACTTCCCCAAGTCTAACTTTTGAGTTCTCTGTTACAAATTATTTTCCGCTCTTTGTCTGTGATGCGATACAGAATACACTATACGTGCTACAGAATACCCCAGATGCGCTATCAGACAGACCCTACGTGCTAAACTATTTTCCAAATGCACTAGATTGTTAAATTCCCATGCTGAAAGTTACAAGAAAATTTGTAAAAATTCTATGTGCTAAGGGAGGCTTTCTGCGCACTAGGAAATGAGTCCAATGCACCGAACTAATTAACTGGATGCACTAAGATAGATTCCCTACTCACCGATTCTCGTTTCCCACGTACCTACAAAGTTGATTAGATTCAAAAATTGATTTGATTAATGGGGTTAGGCCTCATAGTGGGCGCCAGAAATGTATGTGGAAAAAGCGGTTCAGTGAAATGTAAAATGTGAAAATATTCAAAGAGTTGCCCACACACCCATGGAACTCTTGGTGCAAGTTATGGAGCTATAAGGGATAGCTCAACTCCCCAAAGTGTGTTCCATAGTTCTCTATCTCACAAGGTCCCTCAAGCCAATGCTTTTGCTCTCAGATCATTGAGCAAAGTGACTTAGGGATAACAAATGCAAGAATGAGGGATGCTTTAGATTAAGTTTAGCATGAATGCATCCTATTTATGCATGATTCTAGCAAAGAGTTAAACTACATGATAAGAAGACAAGGTTAGTAACAACACTATCGTACGATGATATACTAGTTATATGATTTAAGCTAAGATAATAGAAATACTCTAAAATGTGTATTAGATTAATTCATATTGCAAAGAGAGGCTAAATGCTTGCTAAAATTGAGTATAATTATGATGCTAAAGACTTGGATTATGAAATGGAGGGTTGAAGGCTCTATTTATAGAAGAAACGGGGCAATGGATGGTCAAGATTGAATGATCTAATCAAGGGTCAAGATTGAAAGTTATCAATCCATGTTTGCAATTCTCACCAATGAAATGGTGACAATTGTCAACATAAGACTCCTTGAGAGGGGATGTAAGAAGCATTAAATGCTTGAGAAGACCTCATGGTTACCCTAGGGGGTAAGGGTTAAGGTTAGGTTAGGATTACCTATTGGATAAAGCTTTTACCCAAAGGATAAACTCTTGTGCAAGGGTTAAAGGGATAACCATGGTCAAAGCAATTAATGCTTGATGAGACCCTTGGGTTAGATGTGGGTTTAGTTAGAGAGAAAGTCTCTAATCATGCAAGAGAGTTGAGTTAACTATTAATGGTTTGGAATACTTTCAAGATTAACTTGTTGAAGACATAAAGCCTTTAATGGTTTTCAAAGACTTTGAGGGTTTGAGAAGTGACTCCCCTTTTCTTAGCGACGTGACAATATTTAGGAGATGGGTTAGGCTAATTTAGAAGTGATTAGAAGAATCTAGAAGGGGGTTTAGGAGGCAAGTGGGTGAGGGATAATAGGATTTAATTAAAATAAATTGCTTTATTTCAATTTGGTTGCAAGTTGGGGATTTAAATAAATTAGATTTATTTAATTGGGGTGAACTATTTAATTAAATGTAAATTTTATTCAAAGTAAAGAGAGGGGATTTAATGATTTAGTCAATTAAATGATATAAAGGGCTTGAGTGAATTTAAATAAATAAATTGAATAATTTATTTAATTAAATAGATGAATGTGGATGATTTAATTAAATTAGATTTAACTAAATAGAGGAATGAGAATAAAATGAACATTAAATATTCATTTAGGAATATTGTCATTTTTATCCATCTACACATAGAATAGACCATCTTAAGCACTTCAGTGAGCCACAAGTCACACAAATTAACCACTAATTTCTTCAAAATGGAGCAAGTGAATCTTTATTCATCAAAAAAATATATTAGAAGGAATAATTATAAGTAGTTATTCTTATAGCGCAAGAGTTAGAAAAGAGAGGAGGAAGTTGACCAGTAATTATCTTGAACACTCAATCACCCTTAATCTGCTAAGTAAACTACATTAATATCTTGAATTCTAATTGATTTTAGGAACTGAATGTTAATTGAAAGAAAGGAGAGAATGCAACAAGAATGCATAGAAGGAGACAAAGATCAACATCAAAAAATTTGTAACCCTAGCCAAATCTTTTTGCTAGGTAAATAGCCTTATGCATAGCAAAATGATAGGTAAAGATGAAAAATATTGCACAAATGTTCTAATTCAAACATGGGTCATTTCCCCGTAAGATCTATAAAGACCTTACCTGCTCGAAATGGTTGCAAACCCTTTTATTTCTTGTGTCAATAGACAGTTGTAAACGCCATCGACATTGTATCTAACATGCCGAGGAGAAAGCTGCAAAACTTAAAATGCAGTAAAATACAAATAAGGTTAACACTAACAATTGTGTAAGGTCAAACTTTATTTATTTTATAACATGAACAATTACAAAAAGTCACAATAATAAAAAAAAAATCAAATAAAAGAAATATTTTGATGAACATGGAATTATATGCAATCCTTAACAATTAAATTGAATATACAGAAGTGTGGTGAAGAGTTTTGAAATAGGGCAAAACATCCATCAAAATATTATAGTGGTAACTTTCTACAATGCAAATAATAGATGCCAATAGCTAAGACATATTATTGTGATTGGATTGAATTGGGTTGTGATTTTGAAATATCTCATATCAAATGAGAGGATGAAATACCTTTGTTATTGTTTTGTGAGATTGCATCCCAAGGTTGTCATATTTATAGTTTATAAGGTTGTGAAACAAACACTTCAAGATTGAAGTGTTTAAATAAGTAATAATATTAGATGGTTATTACACTATTACAAAAAATATATATTTTTAATTGATTAATAAACAAGATCAAATGTATAATTTGTAACTTAAATAAACAATAATAATGATAAACCTCTCTTCCAATAAAATTCCCACCAAAATAAAGAAAACCCAAAGCTTAAGCATTTAACCTTTAGCTAACAAACACTCAAGAAATGCTAATCAGTTTAATGGCTAACATAAATTTGTAATATAATTAATTGTTTGACGATTCCAAATTTTGTTTTAATTTTCACTCTAAGAATCTAAAGGAAAACTGCTAAAGGAAACAACTAAATAAACTGCAGTTATGAATAGTTCACTTCCCCTTAAAAGGGAAGATTTTCCACACGACTGTTTGTTTATATTATGATTTTGTCTATTTTTTTAGGCATCTCTCTTGCTTTAGCTTAAATGTTTGTTGGTGTTTTATAATTCACTACTAGAAAGTTGCAGTGGCCTGCAATAAAGACTTGAATCTTCTTGTTTGCCTACATCCATAGGTGCAAGACAAAACATATACAAGAATGACATATCAACCGGTCTATCTTGGGGACCTTATCCCAAGTTTTCATATTATTGTAGTACAAGATCGGTTAATATGGACAACCAACTATAATATTTAGTTGATTTTTATCAACAAAAAATTGGGTAAAATAAAAAATATATAAGACAGAAGTAGACAAAAGGAGCTTCCAAGGTGGTTGGCTAAACAGTTGTCTAGGAAAGGCTGTAGCATGTAGCACAATTGACATTAATACGAGAGGAAGAAAGTATTCCATTTTCCTCCAATTGAGATGGCTGAAGATTTTTGTGGTTAATTAGGTAAATACAAAACTTAAAAAGGTAATTTAAAATTTTGCCAAATTAAAAAGTAATTCTAAATCATTAATATCGGTAAATTCCAGAGATCCATAGCATGTGAACTAGAGAAATCAAATCTTGGAAGATCAGTTAATTGGCCTTTCACATTTTTTGTACCTGAATTCATAGAAAATCATATTATAACTTCAAAGATTTAAGAAAAAGGAAACAGATCTATAATTTATCAGTTCAGAATTTAACCTTAATGCAACTAGTGTCTTTTAAACTGTTTAATATAAACAAAAACAATCACATTTCTAACAATGGATAAAATATTATATTTATATTTATTCAAAGTCTAACAGGAAAAAGGAAAACCTCAAATTTATAGTATGATCTAGTCACAATACACAAGCACAGAGAAGTCTGAGAAGATGAAGGGGAACTTACGGCAAGCTCTGTACAAGCAGAGAAAAAGTTCATCTTGAATCTGTCAACATAGGAGTCAGAAATCATTCCTCCAAACAATGCCACCAGAAATGTAGTGCCGACAAAATTTGTCAGCGTAGTGGTTGAATCCGTGATTTCCAAATGCATAACCTCATTGAAATAAGTCACAAGGTTTACAACTATCTGCAGAAAAGCCACGCTATCGAAGAACTGTGTGGGTGCAACAAAATGCTCAGTATTAGTATCCAAGGAGCTTCCAGGGAAGCGATGAAATTGAATACGCCACTAAATTGAAAAAATAGGCAACCCTTCAGAAAAAGTAAAGCTAGGGTTTAAATCTCTGTTACAAATTTGTAACCCTAGCCAAAGATTTTTTGCAAGTAAATAGCAACAAGAATGCATAGAAGGAGACAAAATCAACTTTTTTTGTAACCCTAGCCAAATCTTTTTGCCAGGTAAATAGCCTTATGCATAGGAAAATGACATGGAAAGATAAAAAATATTGCAAAAATGTTCGAATTCAAACATGGGTCGTTGCCCCATAATATCTATAAAGACTTTACTTGATCGAAATGGTTGCAAACCCTTTTATTTCTTGTGTCAACAAACACAGTTGTAGACGCCATTGACATTGTATCTGAAATGCCGAGGAAAAAGATGTTAAACGTAAAATACCGTCAAAATAAAAATCAGAGAAGGATATCTATCAAACATAAAAGAATACCTTTTTAAAATAACATACCATGTCTCTGGTTGCCACGTCTCTGAATGCCCTTCCCTGGTTTCTCTGGTTGCCACGTCTCTGTTCATGGTGACAAAGTAGCTCCTGTGGTGACAGAGGATGTGTGATGTTTGAAACACAAACAATGGCGGCAACGTTTGAGGAATATTAGGGTGTGGAGGATAGAAAATATTAGGGTTGAGTAGGTATTAGGTTAGTTTTATCTAGTTTTTAGTTTTTATTCATTTATTTATTTAATAAAAAATGTTTGACTATTGGATGAGTTAAAAATGAATATGATTTAATTTTATTTAATTATTAATAACATAACATACAATCATATAATGTTAATTGTTTGCATATGTGTTAGGGGGTGAATTTTTTAGGTGACAATATGTTCAACTATTAGGTCAAAAGTAAGTGAAGACTGGGTGTGCTAATTCACTATGATTGGTAGGGGGTTCAAAAATGGACATTTTGAACACTTTTTATAAATGCGTTTAAAAAACTTATCAAAAATGATGATGACAACCCAAAACCTTAGTTATAAGAAGTTAACTCGTCATAGAAGATGCTATAAAAAATTCAGACATTTTCGACGTTGTTATGTCGACTTTTGAGAAGCACAAAGTTAGGGTGCATGACTACTGGAGCTCTTCCCCTATAGGTAGAGGAGATGAAGATAGTTTCTAACCTTGAAAATTATTTTGCTCCTCCTACTTGACTTATTTGAGTTGAATCATAGAGATGTATCAAATAAATGCTTATATATTCAAATCTATATGACAACCTAATGATTATAACTTATAGGATTTGAGGTGTTCAATTCAAACCTCACCTTCACAATGTCAAACATGGAGAAAGTGCATTTGGAATTTTTTGATATTATTTAGATTTATATTTGAAATAGTAAGTATACAATTTTTCAAGAAAATAAAGAATAGTGTTAAGAAGGTACATTCATAAAGTCTAACTGGACCAAATACAAAACAATGGTGAATACACAAGGTCAAATCTTAAAAAGTGTAAGAAGCTAAAGAACTGCCAAATCAAGAAGGGTTATTATCATAATATTACCCCAAACATTTCTAGGGATAGAATCATCAATAGACTTCCAACTAGTAAGATCATCTTCTACTTCAAGAGTATCATTTAAACACTAGTAATCACAGACTAAACAAATAAACAAATCTAGGTAGAGGAACTTGATAGAATTAGGTCATCTAGGAGCACATCCTCATCCATGGGAGGAGGTGCAAGGTGGTATGGAAGGTTACATCCACACATGGCCATGACAAGAGGTGGAAGGTGGCCTAGAAGATTGGGTTCATCCACCACATATATCATCCCTTGGTCAGAGAGTAAGAACTACAAGGGTAGGAGCTTCTATCATGCCTAGCAAACTAGCATTACTAAAATCAACATTTAATTAAAAGAACTACAAGGGCAGGAGCTTCTATCATGCCTAGCAAACTAGCATTACTAAAATCAACATTTAATTATTTGATTTAAAATATACTTTGCATATTGTTATTTGTAATTCAATTGAGATTTTTATTATATTGTATATAATTTAAAAAATCATATCTATTTGTTTGAGTTGCCAAAATTTGAAAACAAATAAAAATTTGGTTTCTAATTTTGAGATGATGGGAATGGCCCCAACATCATGTCAATTCCAATTTCTAAAAGAGATATATCAAATAAATGTTTTCATATTGAAAATATATATGAGAACCTTATGCTTAAATTCTTGTATTTGAGGTGTTCAAGTCAAACCTCAACTTCACAAGGTCAAACATACGAAAAAACTACATTTAGAATTTTTTTAAATGAAAATTTCTTATTTAATCTTACATTGTAAATAGAAAGTATATAATATTTCAAGAAAATGAGGGAAGTTGAAACAAGCCAATGTAATTTTTCCATGATGGTGTCTGCATCATGAACAAAATTTCAATGAATGTATTCTTCAAGCTCACTCACTTCTACGTGTGAGTGATAGGTAATGTTGACACAATACATATATGGGCCAGGGGAGAGTACCACTTTCTTGATTTCATGTCTATTATAAGAACTTTATATGAATTTATCTAGTTTCTAGATATATATGACACACAGGGGAGATTAGACTTTCTTGACTGCATGTCTACTACAAGAAGCTTTTATGAATTGAACTAGTCTTATAATTATATTAGTTGAGGGGAAATTTCATTGATTCAATTTAAAAAGTAAATGTTTATATTTCATTTTATTTTTTATTTTCTATATTTTTTACTTTTAAAAAATTTTCTTTTATTTTCATCTAAGAAATAAAAGACCTAAAAATCATGTTAGTGCAGCATACGCAAATCATAAACATTATGACCAGAACTATAATCCATAATCTTCACAAACTAGAAGAATGAAAAGCATTTTCTATAAGGACATTAAATACTCTTTCCTACACATAAATATGTTTCCTAAATATTAAAATTTACACTACACCAACCTTCAAGAAACACCTAAACATCACCATAAGACCACACAACAACATCAGAATGTTCAAATTTTAGACCATATACAACACATGTAGTGGCATCAATGACAACACCACACATATGATTGTGGTAAAGTTAGCCTTGAATTCATCTACCATTCTCTTGTGTGGCATAAGTTTTTCATCCTTTGCCTTATATTCATCATTTACTTGTCTTATCACTAACTGAGAGTCACCAAAAATATGCAACTCAAAGATTTTCCATTGGACAACCATACGAAGTCTAGAAAGTAATGCCTCATATTATCCAATATTGTTTGTATAAGGAAATTGTATCTTGTATGATTTACATATACACTCCCCTTGTGGTGTAACAAAGAGAATACCGACATTAGAACTGCCTTGTGTGAAGGAACCATCAAAATATAAAGTCTAGAGATGTGAAGATTCTATGTTGAATATTGACTCATTAGGTAACTCTATAATAAGGGGATGATAATATGTGATAGGAGCATCAATGAGTTGATCTCCTATAGCTTGTCCCTTGATTTATTAAATTATTTCTACATATTCAATATCAAACTCCTTGAGAATCATGACCCATTTAGCTAGTCATCCTTTAAGAGTTCCTCTACTTAGAAGATATTTAAGTGGATTAGTTCTTGCAATGTGCTATGTTTGGTGTGTAAGTGTTGGCAATTGACACTCATTTGGTGACTTTTGGTAGGTGCTTATTGGTATAGGGTTGTCATTGATGGCAACTCTTCTTGGTGATTCGATCTGGCAATCGTGATTCACCTTATCCAGAAGTAGGAGTTAACAGGTAAAATAGGACTATCTATGTAATGTTTTGGTTTGGAATGAATTCTCATGATTGCGGTGATTTTGGTGGTTGATCTTGTGTTTTTGGTGAAAGGGGATATCCTTAGGAAGTGTGTGGTCAAACTCTTTTGATCTAGTGCTATGTTTTTTTAGAGATTGAAGCTGACTTGGAGCTACACATTACACTTCTTGAAGCTGACTGGAAGGAGATTATTTTTATGTTAAGACCGGATATATAAAGATCCAATTGGCAATTTGTTTTTAGGGTAATACTAGAGTGGTGATCCATTTTGGTGCGATTGAGCACAATTTCATGTGCACATTTGGTTTACAGAAAATCCAATAGTTGACTAAGATAGAAACAAAGTATTTGTAGAGCGAGTATAGTCAGAGATCTTGTGCTTAGCCAAAACTTATTCATACATTGTAAGATGCTCTTATAGAGTTCATTTAATTGTATTCTCTCATTGTAACCAAATTGTAAGTCAGTGAGACTTCCCTAACGGTTATACCCTTCTGGGTCATTGTAATTGAGCAGTGGGCTTGAATGCAAGTGCATTCCCCATCTATGTAATATTTATGTACTCCTAGCCATAGTATATGAATATTTTGGGTTCTAGCACCACCTTGGTTTTTCCCTTTCTGGGTTTCCACGTAAAAATTCAGGTGTTGTGGATCTATGGTTTATGTATTGCATGTTTATAGTCTTTTCTGTTATTCCTTGCTAACCGATGGATAAAGAATACATTTGTGGATTTGACTTGTGGTAGATCACTGATTGACCCCCCCTCTCAGTGATCCCTGATTCTAAAAATTCGTATCAGATCCTAGTTCCTCTTAGGAAGCTTAACCACTTGACAAAGATCTAGGAGATTGATTCTATGGATTCTAGTTTTTCAGAGACAACTCAATGTGGCACTTAACAATCTTGATGTAGCTAGAAATGAGATCTGTACCCTGAAGAAGAACCTAAATGTTGTTGATGAATTCATTAGTGAGTTGAAGGATCAAGAAAGTGTCTGTAGAAAGAAGAGGAAGGAATTGATGGACACGATGGAGGAGAAAGAAGATCAGATCATGGAATATCAAGAGAAAGATGATGAAGTTAACAAGCTTGAGAGAGAAAATGTTTCTTTCAAGAATGAGATGCAATCCATTGTGATGAGGCTAACCAAGGAAAATGAGGACCGAAAGAAGAATGAAGAGAATCTGGCACAATCATTGAAGGAAAGAGCTGATGAATGCTTTAGGCTTACCTATGAGAATGACCAATTGAAGCTTGAGTTCACACAATCAATGAATAATGGTCAAGAACTTGAAAGACAGATTGCAAACTTGAGAGATGAATTTGCTACTGCTAATGAGTACAAAGGAAAATTCAAAGCTAATTCAACAAGGCTTGATGAGATGCTAGAAAGTTAGAGACATAGAAAGGACATGCGAGGTTTGGGATTTGAGAAAGGTGAATCCTCTGGACCTGGACAAGGAAATTGTTGGTGTAATTAATTATTCATCTTGGATATTATTACACCTTACTTAAGTTTACTTAGGAAATGCATTTCATAGTAGTTTGGGTATGAGACACTTGGGTGTTTGTGCCACATTGGGATAGTGTGTGTAGGAGAATTTCCACCTTTTATGGTGTTGATCTTGTTGCTACTCTATCATATCCACTTATTGTGGAGTGATAATTCCACCTTCGGTGGGTGATCCACCTCATGTGGAATATTTTATTGTTTCTCCTACCTACCCACACCTATTTCCTACCTACCCTTGTTTCTTATTGAGCCACATGTCATGTTTGTGTGCTCACATATCCATATAGCCTTGCCTATATATGTAGGCTCATATTCATTGTATTCAACAAACATTTTTATCTATTGATGATAATACAGTTTATTCTTGTCCTGTATTTTTTCTCTATTTTGTACATTTCATTGAACTCTTGATCTTGGCAAAATCTCACATGGTATCAGAGCCATTAGAGCATCATTGCTTTGTCTTTGAGAGGCATTATTGCAATGTCAAGAGACAGATCTGAGGAGCATCATCTTTTGGAGGTGTCCTAGACCAGAGCTGACCTCACCATTGCATCTGGGTGGTCGTTTCCATGAATTTTGAGTATAAAGTTGGCCTATTTTGGTGAAAGTCAAATTTATCACTCCATTTCCATGAATTTTTTTTTTTTAATTTTTGCAAAAAAAATATTTATCACTCTGCAAAAAAAAAAAAATTGAAATTTAAAAAAAAAAGCATAAGTGAAAAAAAAAACCCGCCAACCTCCATACTCTGCAGATTTTTATTTTGTAGGGTCGTACCTGCTACATGGGCTGTCTACTGTCCTTCCTACTCCCTCGGTGATCTCTACCAGCGATTTCTTCTGACGACCTGCCCGGACCAAGCCGCTGCTGGTGTCCTTCTTGCTGCTGGTGTCATGTTCTTCCCGCGTCATTGTTGATCACCTATGACTGCCTTCCGTTGCTGCTACCTCCTGCCGGCACCGTGCGATCATTGACATCCTATCGCCGACCGGCCCCCTCGGTGACTACTCCAGCCTTGGCCACATCACCCGACCCCCTGTTGCAGCTCCGACCACATCACCCGGTCGACTCCTTCCTGCCGGATGATAGCCCCCTAGCCAAGTGGACCCTAAACCACATAGAGACCCTATACCATGTCAACAATGCCATCTTGTCTGCCACATCAGTAGTACCGTCTGACATATCAGCCTATCATTTTTTGCCAAGTCATATGTTCGTACAGTACAGATGCCACGTAGGTAGGGAGGTGAAGTTTTGGTGACAGCCATGCGGCTATCAAATTTAGACTCACAGTTTGCTGTTGTCATCATTTAAAAAAAAAAATTTAGGCCCCCTCTCATTGAGCTTTTTGATTTTGTAGTTCAACTTCAAATGGCCATATCTTGTTCATTTTTAATCCTTTTTTGGTGCAATGTTCTTTGAAATGGGCTAGAATTTTATGTACTTTCTTGTGGTGGCATTATTTTTTGATTTTGATAGACAAATTTTTTAGAAATCTCAGTTTTTGGTGACTGTACCTGTCCAATCCCCATTTTTACAACTTCTGAGATTCCGTTTGGGCTCATAAGAACTCCTTTTTAGGTGCCATTTTTTTTTGAAAGTGCATAATTTTTTGTCTACTCTCATAATATGCTATCAGTTTGTAGCAATTCTTGGGTAGAAATTGTAATTTTAGCATATAGTCCTTTTTGGCCAATTTGGCACTTGTATTGCATAGATCTATCTTGTTGGTCTTTTGCTTTGTAGTTCTTAGCCTATTGGGGCAGTTGTAAAAAAAAAACATAATTCCACCTTGCCATTGTTTGCAAATGGCCTATTGTACACGCACCACATATAAAGTGCCAAAATCATCATTTTTGGGGGGTTACTTTGATTGATTGAATTTTGGGGGGTGTATCTTGTGCTTTTGTGCTCTTGTGTTCCTTCCGTTTTTTTGCTATGGGTTCTTCTAGGTTTCCTCTCTTAACTCCTCATAATTATGCTACTTGGAAAATTGATGCATGGAGTAAACTTATGGAAAAATGACTATTTCATTACATTGATGGAACTATTGTTGCTCCCGATGATCCTGTTGGTCACTTGGATTGGCTCACTAAAAATATCATGGCAATTGGCACTTTAAGAAATTATGTATCAAAGGATCTCATTTTTCATATTGAGAAATGTACTCTAATCAAGGATGCTTGGCAAAAGTTTCAGGACTTGTATGGTCAAGTTGATGAGATTAGGGGATATTAGTTTGATAGTGATCTCACCATGTTAGATCCCAAGAAATTTGATGCTATACAATATTATGTCACTAAGGCAAAAGAGTTGAGGGAACAACTCAAGGACTGTGTCATTGATAAGAAGGATACTCGATTGATCTTCAATTCGATGGGCAAGCTTCCACAAGAATATGTAGCATTTGTTTCTAGTTTCCAAACCCATAGGATCACAATGGGTTCAAGATACAAAATGCCTACATTTGATGCTTTCACTAAAATGTTGATGATAGAACAAGCTAAGTTGATAAGCATGGGCATTCTTAAGGCTTCTAAGTCTCAATCATTAGTGGCAAATTAAGAGAATAAAGGAAATCAAGGAAAGGACAACTCAAACAAGAAGAAATGGCAATCAAAGCCTAAGGACAAAGAATCACCTTCTCCACAACAAGGAGGTTCATCCTCTTCGAAGAGGGAAAATTCACCAAAGAGGGAGAGACCTACTTGTGCCTATAGTAAAAAGTTTGGTTAGGAGGAGCATCATTGCCATTCTAAGAAGATTGATGAGCTCACACACATCCACGAAAAGCATAACATTGATTTGCCTAATGCCTACAAGAAGGATGATTCATCAACTTCCACTTCCTCACATTCAAAAGGAAAAGGGAAAGCATTCATGGCTTCTACAAGTGGGAAGACTCACTCTTTTGAGACAAGAAAAGGAAAATCTCTTTGTGCTACTACAAGTCATGATTCAGGGAGATGGCTTCTAGATTCAGGGGCTTCTCACCATATGGCATCTTCACAGTCTATGTTCTCTTCATTTGAGCCTTGCACCATGCCATAGATTTTGATGGGCAATCATACATACATGAATGTGATTAGGAAAGGATATATTGCCATTGGGGATAACTCCTTAAATGATGTGTTGTGTGTACCCCATTTGACAAACAATCTCCTTTCCATCTATCAAATCACACATGGCGCAACTAAGAGAATTGTGGAGTTCACACCTGAGTCAGTTTTCATTACAGACTTGGAGACTAGAGCTATCATTGCGACTGGGGTGGTTGATCACGCATCTTGGTTACACTCCTTTTCAGATTTTGTTGATGATAACGATTTCACATATGATGATTCTACACATGATGATGACACTTCTTGTGATGATTCATATTCTGAGGAGAACTTTGGGTACTTGAACTTGGGGATTCTCACATGTGACCCCATTCTTGAGCCTTGTGTTTCATCTCCTCCTATTGATATCACATCACTTATTGCATCTGATGATGCAGATAGTGCGATAGTTTTGCCTTCATGTGATTTAGTGCAACAAGATATTTCATGTCTTCCAGCTTCAGTTTCATGGGATGAGTACTTGACAGACATTGCAGGTTTGTTTGTGGAATCCTACATTGTAGATTTGGGAGACATCATTTATGATATTCATCTTCTCTTTGATGAAGATGTTCCTTCTTTGATTGTTGCGAGGGAACACTTTGACCCTCTTGTTCATTCTCTACATGATCATTCTTTTTAGGTTGATATGATTGTGGATACTTATGTACAATAGCTAGAGGAGGTCTCTTTATCATTTGAGGAGACATGTGAGTCTTTGGGACATGTTCTACATTCATCTCCACTAGATCTTGGAGTGTCCTTTTCAACAATGTGGAGCAGTTTGCCACCTTTGGAGGGGGTATCTTTCAGCATTGACATGGGGACACTTGAGCAGTTTTTAGAGATTCTATTCATCATGAGTTTTTTTCATACATCTTCCCTTCATGATTGGGGAGACTTCATGGATACACCTTTTCTTTTGTTTCTTCCTACAGGGAGGAATTTCGTTTGACATTCGTGGAGCAGTTTCTTCATACATCATCAAGCTTCTATGATTGGTGCAGATTACACATCGAGGGGGGGCTACCTATCTTCTCTTCTTCTCTCATATGGGGGGGGACGTTTTCCTCACATGGGGTTTTGTTCCTCACACACTTCTATGAGAGTTCTCTTGTATAGCTTTCATCTCTCTTTTGGGGGAGGATTTTTTCCCATTGGGTTTTTCTCTCTTTCCCTTCTTTGTGAGAGATTTCATTGCATTGTTTTGCATGTATTTGCATTTGTTCATTGGTACCTAACATGGCCTCCTAGTCGAGACCCATCTTGCATTTCTTAGTTGCATTGTAGACTTAAGTGCATTCCCCTAAATTGCACTTAAGGGTGGGGGGGGTGCTGGTGTAATTTATTATTCATCTTGGATATTATTACACCTTACCTAAGTTTACTTAGGAAATGCATTTCATAGTAGTTTGGGTATGAGACACTTGGGTGTTTGTGCCACATTAGGATAGTGTGTGTAGGAGAATTTCCACCTTTTATGGTGTTGATCTTGTTACTACTCTATCATATCCACTTCTTGTGGAGTGATAATTCCACCTTCTGTGGGTGATCCACCTCATGTGGAATATTTTATTGTGTCTCTTACCTACTCACACTTATTTCCTACCTACCCTTGTTTCTTATTGAGCCACATGTCATGTTTGTGTGCTCACGTATCCATATAGCCTTTCCTATATATACAGGCTCATATTCGTTGTATTAAACAACCATTTTTATCTATTGATGAGAATAGAGTTTATTCTTGTCCTATATTTTTTCTCTATTTTGTACATTTCATTGAGCTCTTGATCGTGGCAAAATCTCACAAAAATGAAAAACCTAATTAGAAGAAGAGAAAGAATCTTCGAGTAAGAGAACCTAATGCTCATAAATTCAATGGTAGAGGTTTTACTTGCAATAAGTTTGGTCATATGGCAAGTCAATGCAAAAGCATGATGAATAATAGAATGATGAATAGTAACAATATGATGAACAATATGAATAATGTTCCTACCTTTACCAGTCAGTGTTTCATATGCAATAACTTTAGACACAAGTCAAATATGTGTAGACCAATATTGAATATCTTTTAGAATAAAATACTCTATACTTGTGGAATGTCTAGACACATCTCTAATCAATGCAAGACAAGACTGAATCAGATGAACTTCAAACGTATATAGAATAATGTTGTTTGCAGAGCATGCAACAAAAATGGTCATATTGCAAAGTACTACAGAAGAAAAATAGTGCTCCAATAGAAAAAAACAATTCAAATGAAAAGGGAAAGGCAAAGGTAGATGAGATTAGAGATCAGCATAAAAGGATTTGGGGAAAGAAGGATGAATCTAACATAGATGGTGGATCTGTACCTAAATTCGGTGCAAAACTTTCATCTGGCTACTAAGTCTTTTGGCCTTAGGGGGAGGAAAATTAATGCAAATATTACAATACCCCTTGATGAGATCTGTATTCGATGGATTACAAATGCCAGGAATTGAATTTTAGTTGACATCCGAGATTCAGATGGCCGATTTCAGCATTCGGTAGTTTCACAAGGAATCTAGTTTGATATTTGAGGTGCATTTATTTAAAAGTGAAATTAAGGTTTACAAAGTTAAAAGAGAAAATACAAGAGTTTTTATTCACTTTGCGAATGGTGTTTCCGGGCTGCAGAACAAGGTGATCAAGGCTTCCAAGTGATTGGTGAGCTAAAAGCAATCCAACAAGTGACGTACAACATTCGACATTCAGTTGTGGTATTTTTCGAAGAGCATTTTTGAGTTTGGTTTTCTAAAAATTTGAAATGGCATCCTCATCTTTCATTTCTACTCCATTTCTTGTTGAGGTCAAGGTTAGACCTTGTCTTGTGTTTAAGAAGCACCCTTACAAATCTAGGGAGGTCGACCGAGTTGGAGCCTTCTCTTCCATTCCGCATAGAGTTTTTCATATAGAGGATGTATGGGCCTATATTCACTGTGAAATCAAACAAATTGACACTGAGGATATCTTGGACTTATATACTGACAACATCATGGATGAAATCAACAACCCTAAGTCAAAATTTATGCAATTATAGAGAAAGGGTTTTACCTAGTTTGTGAACTTTCCATCGTTCGATGAAAATAGATGGGTGAGGTATGTACTAAGAATAATTCATGAAGAATTTATATGGCTAGAACAACCCTATAAAATTACTTTAGAAGAAATTAATGTGGTAACTTGTTTGAATCAAAATGGTGGCAAGCTAGGGCTAGGAAAGGTCACAAACCCTACAGTCAACAAGCTAACTAGTGTAGATTTTGATGGGTGTTTAATGAAGATTAGCACAATAAGGGAAGATGATGTTAATTTTGATGGGATGGTAATAAGTTCATATTGGCATTATGGATGAATTGATTATGTCTTGCATTGTTGTTTTGTCATTGATGTCAACACTAGCTGATATGGTTGGTTAATGACACCGACAGACAAGTTTTGGTTATCGACAAGAGATCCAGTGTTACTGGTAGATGAGACTATTTGTTGGACACTTCTACCATGTTTGAATCTATGAGATATGTTTGATTTCATGTGGTATGTTCTCTTGGAGCATGTCTTGGTCAGTTGGAATGGACTTGATAATCGGATGCTCTCATACACTCTGGTAAACCCTTACTAGCATGGGTTCAAGGCTTTACCGGCAGACCTTTCATTGAGGAATCTTGACAGTATGCATAAGTGGTGTTGGTGTGGCTTCTAGATGGCCTTTAGGATGTTGAAGATGTTCTTTGATTGTGCTTCAACTTCTTGAAGACATTTCCTTGGCATGATGGACTTAGAATAGGTCCGGTACCTATCTAGGTTATGGATCGATATCATGATAATGTGTACTCTACATGTTACCGAGATGTTTTGGGATGTTCTATGGATTTGTTCTTATTGTTTTGGTCTTAAGCTGACATGGAATATCATTGTAATATGGATTTATATTGTAATATCTTGTAGTCGGCCGACCTAATTGGTTTTGGCCTTAGGATTTGTATAAATATAAGGTAGAAACTCTTTGTAGAGTATCATGGTTATTCGAAAAGGTCATGGCCAAGGATTTTAATGTGAAAATATTGTAATATCATTCAGGTAGAGGAGTTGGTCGATCATTGGTGATAAAATTGGATTCAGAAGAGGATTTAGTCCTCCAACATTGAGCTTAACTGTGACTGTAATCAGACATAGTAGATGTTATCTCTGGAAGTTCAATTTATTGAATTGTTGTCCATTCTTGTTGAGGTGGTTTTAACCTCTGTAGTCAGTGAGACTCTTTTGTAATGAGCAGTAAGCTCTAGGTAGTGTGCCTTCCTGCAAGTGCAGGCCCCTTATTGTAAAACATACTTTCTATAGAAGTATCATCTGACTGTGGGTGGGCTTTCCACCATGGTTTTTCCCTTTTCAGGTTTTCCACGTATAACTCATAGTGCTATGTGGTATGGTTGTTTTGCATTGATTATCTGTTTATTTGTTAAGTTACATTGTTTACCGATATATGTTTCTGCTTTATCGATACTTAATCTGATTAAGATTATTCAGTGGATTAAAATGTTATAATCTGTTAACAACCGATTCACCCCCCCTCTCATTTGTTCACCAGTTATCCTAACAATTGGTATCAGAGCTTTGGTCCTCTTTTACAAAAGCTTAACTGCTAGAGGTAGATCCTATGTTTGCTAATACTTCTAATCCACCGAAAACTATTTTTAGAAGAGAAATTCCTAAGCTTGATGGAACAAACTATGAAATATGGAAGATCAGGATGGAGACTCATCTTAGATGTCTTGGCAGGGATATTTGGGAGATCACTGAGAAAGGATATACACCTTATGATCCGACATTTGGCAATCTTGCTCCTACAGACTTGGATAAGAACATTGACAATGATTGTAGAGCTAGAGAAGCCCTCTTGTGTGCACTTACTGATCAATAGATTATGGGATTGACTGACAAATGATCAGCAAAGTTTATGTGGGATAAATTGCAAAATTTGAATGAAGGTGACCCTACTGTGAAAATTGCTAAACTTGATGGTTACCGGGTAAGGTATGAAAACTTGAAGATGGAAGATAATGGAAGATAATGAAAGAATTGCTATGTTTATGGAAAGAGTAAATGAGATCTTTATAGGAATGCAATGTTGTGGAGGATCTTTGAGTGAAGATGAAATAGTTTCCAAAGTCTTGAGAGCCCTTCCACTGGCTTACAAGATGAAGGCAACTTCAATCAATGAGTTGAGAACAATGGCAAACTCTTCAATTAACAGAGACATTCTGATTGAGAAATTATTTGATTTTGAACTTTAAGAATTTGGATCTTGTAGAGTGGTAAAGTTTGAACCAACTTTTCAAGCATCATCATCATCATCTACTAAAAAAAGTGATTGGAAAGTCCTTTATGCAAAAGAATTCGAAGACAAGAGGAAAGAAGATGAAGAATTTGAGCAACTTGAAGCCTTGTTTGCTAAAAGAGTACCTAAAGGTCCGACAAGAAGTAAGTATGAAGGCAAAGCACCTTTTAAATACTTTTCATGTAATAAGATTGGTCATTTTGATTCTAGATGTCCTGAAAGGAATGCAAGATTTGAGGAAAGAGTTAATAAATCATTTCAGCCTAACTAGAACAGATATAGATTCAGGAAGTATAAACAATGCTACATAGCAGATGAGGAAGGAGTAAGTGATGACTTTGGAGATGAACCAATAGAAGACTCTGCTAGTGCATCCAGAAATGGAAAGGAATGAGTTCTTTATGCTTTAAAGGAAGATGAACCGACACCAGCTATCAAAAATGAAGAGAAGGCCCTGATAGAAAATGTTGAAGATAAGGATGAATGGGTAATTGATAGTAGATGCTCACACCATATGACTGGAGATAAAAGTAAATTTCTATCACTGCAAGAATGCAATGGAGGTCAAGTAATATTTGGAGATGACAAAGAATGTATGATCAGAGGTAGAGGTACTATTTCTTTTGATGGCAAGAATAACACTGATAATGTCTATTATGTAGAAGGTTTAAAGCATAATCTTTTGAGTGTTGGTCAACTAGTGTACAAGGGTTTCCAACTTCAATTTAAAGATAGAAAATGCAAAATCATTAACAAGACTAGATTGGATATTGCAACTGGTATTCAGATTGGAGGTGATATCTTTCACTTGAACACTGGTAACAAGACTTGTTTGATTGCTCATATTGATGAGAGTTGGTTATGGCATAATAGGTTGTGTCATGTTAATTTTGATTTTATTGTTAAGATCAGTTCAACTAAGGCTGTTAGAGATATACCTAGGATTGTGAAGCCTCATAATCTGGTATGTAAGGAATGTCAATTGGGAAAGCAAGTTAGAAGTTCTTTTAAGAGCATACATGATAAATCTAATGATGTACTTGATTTGATTCACACTGACTTATGTGGCCCAGCAAGGACTGGAAGTTTTCAAAGTGATAGGTATTTCATGTTGATTATTGATGACTATTCTAGAATGATGTGGGTGAATTTTCTTAGGGAGAAGTCTAAAGCCTTTGAGAAATTCAAGATCTTTAAGGCAAAGGTTGAAATAGAAACTGGTTTGAAAATCAAATGTCTGAGATAAGATCATGGCGGTGAATTCACTTCTCATTAGTTTAATAGTTGTTGTGAGACAAATGGCATAAGGAGATAGTTATCTGCACCCCAGACTCCTTAGTAGAATGGAGTAGTGGAAAGAAAGAACATAACTATTTTGGATGCAACAAGATCTATGATGATGGAAGCTAAATTTCCTCATATCTACTGGAGAGAAGTAGTGAGTAAAATAGTCTACACATTTAACAGAGTTCATATCAAAGGTGAAACCGGTAAGACCACTTATGAATTATGGTTTGGACATACACCTACTGTTAAATATTTTAAATTTTTTGGAAGTAAATGTAATATCAAAAGAGATGATTCCATTGGGAATTTTGATCCTAGATGTGATGAAGGGATATATCTAGGTTATTCAATTCAAAGCAAAGCTTATAGATATTATAACAAAAGATTGCAGAAAATTGTGGAGACTGTTAATGTGAAAGTGGATGAGCAGTATAGAAATCAATTAATATCATATGATAGGGAACTGACAATGACTCAACTGGTACAAGAATCTGAGATAGCTACACCGACACTATCAAAAAATTCAACTGTGACTGATGATCAGAGAAGTGAACCTAAAATTCAGAAGACACCGAGGTATGTAAGATTAAATCATTCTAAAGATCAAATTATTGAAGATAGGAACATGGGAGTTATGACCAGAATAAAACTGGCAAATGATGATGTATGTCTTATTTCTCAAATTGAATCGGTAACTATTATTGAATCTTGTAAGGATAAACATTGGTTAAAGGCTATGGAAGGTGAATTAGATTAGACAGAGAAGAATGAAGCTTGGACTTTAGTTCCCCGACCTAAAAATAAGAATGTTATAGGAACTAAATGGGTTTTTAGAAATAAATTGAATGAGGATGGTAAAGTTCTAAGAAACAAGGCTAGATTGGTTTGTAAAGGATATTCTCAAATAGAAGGAATTGATTATGGTGAAACTACTGCACCTATAGCTAGAATTGAATTTGTTAGATAATTTCTTGCCTATGAAGCTTATAAGAACTATAACGTTTATCAAATGGATGTCAAATGTGCATTTTTGAATGGTGAACTTGAAGAAGAAGTATACATTGAGCATCTTGATGTATTTTCACTGACAGATGATAAAGATATGGTTTGTAGATTGAAGAAAGCTTTATATGGATTGAAACAGGCTCCTAGAGCTTGGTATGCAAGGTTGGATAAACATCTTTTGAAGCTTCATTTTACTAAAGGTAGTGATGATAGTAATTTATATTATAAGATCACTGACAATGATATTATGATTATTGAAGTATTTGTTGATGATATCATTTTTGGAGGAGAAGATAAATTGTGCATGGAATTTGTTAACAATATGAAGGATGAATTGGAAATGTCCATGATTGGTAAAATGATATTTTTCTTAGGTTTACAAATTACTCAAACTGATAAAGGCATTTTTATCTGTCAAACTAAGTATCTAAGGGAATTGTTGAAGAAGTTTGGTATGGATAATTCTAAA
Organism: Cryptomeria japonica; assembly: GCF_030272615.1. Taxonomy (NCBI): domain Eukaryota; kingdom Viridiplantae; phylum Streptophyta; class Pinopsida; order Cupressales; family Cupressaceae; genus Cryptomeria; species Cryptomeria japonica. The sequence goes on from NC_081415.1 coordinate 149,845,818, forward strand.
CCAGGTAAGTACTCCTATGGTGACAAGTGAGAAATTATCTATCAAGGATACTTCTACACTGGTAAATCTAACAAGGTATAAATCTCTGATTGGTGGTCTATTATATTTGACTCAGACTAGACCAGATATTATGAATGCAGTAAGTATCGTTTGAAGATATCAAAGTAATCCTAAAGAAAATCATGAATGTGCAGTAAAGAGGATATTCTGGCATTTGCAAGGGACAACAAAATATGGTTTATGGTATTCTAGGAATGATACCTTCACTTTATGTGTATATACAGACTCCAATTAGGCAAGAGATACTGATGAGAAGAAGAGCACTTCTGGTGGAACTTTCTTTCTTGGAAAGAAATTGGTTTCATGGATTAGCAAAAAATAGTCATGCATTTCCTTATCTACTACAGAAGCTAAGTATGTTGCAACAACAACTAATTGCACTCAGGTTTTGTGGATGAAGCAAATGTTGAAGGATATCAGGGTAAATTTTAGTGAGCTAGTAGTTATCTACTGTGATAACTCTGAAGCTATTGACATGTGTAAGAATCCAGTATTTCACTCCAAGACTAAGAATATATCAATAAAGTACAACTTTTTGAAGGACAAGGTAGAAGGAAAAGAGATCAAATTGGTTTATGTGAACACTAAAGAAGAGATTGCAGACATATTCATTAAACCATTGTCTAAGGAATCATTTGAATATTTGAGAGATAGGTTAGGGGTTTCTGCCCCTTCGAAAGAGACTTGATTGATGTTGTTTGTCATCAGTCCGACATGCATTATCAAAGATATTATTCATTCTGGTACTGATGAGTGGTGCTACTACTCAGGGGGAGTAGTCAGCTTTGAGTTTCAGAGGTTTTTCATTCTTTCTTTGATATGTGTGTTAGATTTCTGGCATTGATGTCAAAGGGGGAGAGATAGTGATGTGAAAAATTGTGGAAAGTTAGTGATTGGGATAATTATTTAGGAGACTGATGGTTGTCTTCCACAGGGGGAGACTTGTTTGGCATTTCTTGGTACTTCGATATTTTTCACATCTAGTGTTTTCATCAATGCCAAAGGGGGAGATTGTTGGCATTATGGATGAATTGATTAGGTATTGCATTGATATTTTGTTATTGATGTCAACACTAGTTGATATGGTTGGTTACCGGCACCGACAGACATGTTTTGGTTACCGGTAAGAGATCAATTGTTACTGGCAGATAAGACTATCTGTTGGACACTTCCAACATGTTTGGATCTATGGGATATGTTTGATTTCCTGGATTATGTCCTGGTCAGTTGAAATGGACTTGATAATTGGATGCTGTCATACACTCTGGTAAACCCTTATCGATATGGGTTCAAGGCTTTACCGATAGAGCTTTCATTGAGGAATCTTGACAGTATGCATAAGTGGTATTGGTGCAGTTTCTAGATGGCCTTCAGGATGCTGAAGATGTTCTTTCATCGTGCTTCATTTGCTTGAAGACATTGCCTTGGCATGATGGACTCAGAATAGGTCCTCTACCTATCTAGGTTATGGACCAATATCATGCTAACATGTACTCTACATCTTACCGAGATGTTTTGAGATGTTCTATGGATTTATTATTATTGTTTTGGTCTTAAGCCGACATGGCATATCATTGTAATATGGATTTATATTGTAATATCTTTGAGGTGGCTGACCTAATTGGTTTTGGCCTTAGGGTTTGTATAAATATAAGGTAGAAACTCTTTGTAGAGTATCATGGTTATTGGAAAAGGTCATGGTCAGGGACTGTAATGTGCAAATATTGTAATATCATTCAGGCAGAGGAGTTGGTCGATCATTGGTGATGGAATTGGATTCAAAAGAGGATTTAGTCCTTCGACATTGAGCTTAACTGGGACTATAATTAGGCATTGTAGATGTTATCTTTGGTAGTTCCCTTTATTGGATTGTTGTCCATTATTCTTGAGGTAGTTTTAACCTTTGTAGTCAGTGAGGCTCTTTTGTAATGAGAAGGATGTTATATGTAGTGTGCCTTCCTACAAGTGCAGCCCCTTATTGTAACACATACTTTCTGCAAAAGTATCATCTGACTATGGGTAGGCTTCCCACCGTGGTTTTTCCCTTTCCAGGTTTTCCACATATAATTCATGGTGTTATGTGGTATGGTTGTTTTGCATTGATTATTTGTTTATTTGTTAAGTTGCATTGTTTATCGGTATATGTTTCTACTTTACCTGTACTTAATCTGATTAAGGTTATTCAGTGGATTAAAATGTTATAATCTATTAACAACTGATTCACTCCACTCTCAGTTGTTCACTTCTTATCCTAACAGTTACAAGGTATTTCAATCTTATTGACTAAATTTTGTATCTGACACTGCCATCATGTGGCCTACCTTATAGTTAAGGAAGATGCTTATTATGATCTATGTAGTGTTCTATTTGAGGAATTGAAGATAAATTTTAAAATAATTAAGAAAGATAAAAAGTATTTCTTCATCTTTTGTTCCTTGGTTATCGATCTGACACTTTACTTCATGAATTAGATCCCCAAAACTAGTAGAGTGTAGTGGGCTTTCAAGAGATTGATGGTCCAACAGATAAACTGGGGTCTTGACCAACTTGGCAACAAAGACAATCAAAATGCTAAATTGTGGGCATTCTTCAAGACCCTTGAAGACAAGATGAAATAGAGGATCAAAATCCCCAAGGAAATTGTGAAGAAATAAAGGAGAAAATATGTTTCATGGTAAATAAAGATGAATGTATTGTGTAAGTGGTTCAGCTCTGGATGATGTGGATAATGCCTATGGGCTACGAGGTTGATGCAAGGATTTTGGTTGCTTATGCACAACACCTTTTTAATGCTATGATGGATACTGAAGAAGAAAGGTTCAGAACCTTTAAGGAAAAATCAATGGAACTACACACCAAGTTCACTGAACCAGCTAGGAAAAGAAAAGTTGCTAAGATAGTGGAGGAAATCCTTATTGAGGAAGGTCACCCTCAAGAAAAAGTCATCTGCAAGAGCTGCAAGGGATGTAGTTGAAAACTTGGTGAAGAAGGCAAAGTCTAATCCTGTACCGGCAAGCAAGCCTAAGTGACGAAAGAAGATAAAATCTGACCTGGATGAGGCAATTGAATTTGATAAGATGAAGACCACTCAAATAGAGTATCATATTATTCCTCCTTTGTCTACTCAAGAAATAATAGATAAAATTATTAAAGATGGAAACTTGAAGAACATTTTTGTATATTATAAAAATATGGATGCTAAGGATAAGAGGCAGATTGAGGAAGCTATAGTTTTGTACATTGTTATATTTAGTAAATAATTGATTGAATTAAAAAAATATCTTCCAAAATATTTGTATAGTTTAATTGATGCTAGGAGAAAATATGGTAGTCAAATGGATAGAGAAATAAAGGAGATTGTACTGGTCAATCAGTGCACTAGTATCACTATTGAGAAAATTGATAGATTAATTTTCTAAGAATATAAAAAGGAATACATGAGCAAGCACATAGTCAACAACTTGATGTTTGACAGAGTAGGGTAAATAAGGAGAGAAACAAGTGCAATTTGGAAGAATTTTCTCACTAAGAACTGGCTAGTAGAAACTATTTCACAAGATGAAGCCACTCAGTCAAAGAATCCTTTGGTAAATGATGTAAACAAGGACGAGGACTCTCAGGATGTTGCAGAAAAACCAATTTTGGATTCTATAGAGGTTGAGCCTATTAAAGAGAATGATAAATCAGTCGAGGTAGAGGATGGTGTACCAAGTGGTGAGATTGGTGCATAGGAGGCATCCAAAGAAGACAAAACTGGACAGGTTGAGGCTAAGAAAAATGTAGAAGAAAAACATGAGGAATTGGATAAAGGGAAGGGTAAGGTAATCGAAACTCCGATCCTTATGGAAATTGATACATCAAAAATACAAATCCAAGGGATCTTTCCATAGTTTAATATTATTTTTTACAAAGCATTCAATAAGATGTCTCCAATAGAAAGGACGATTGATGCCGCTACTCTCCAAGCACATGCTAGTCAGGAGTTAGCACAATCTGAGTCAAAAGTGAAAAGACTCATTGAGAAAAAAATTTCAGTTTTGGAACAGGTGGTACTGAAACTACAACTTGATGCTAATTCTAGTTCATCTGATAAGCTTCAAAACTTGATAGATCATATATCCACTCAGGTTGATCATTTGACCAAGGCATCAACTCGACAAGCTATGGAGAAATTTAAAGATCCCAAATTTCATATATTTTTGCAAATGATCAACAATAATAAGGCCGAACTTGAAAAGGAATTAAAACTAATTGATGAGGCCTTAATGGAAGGTGGTAAAATTTATAAGTCGTGTCTAGTTTTGATAAATTTTACTACTGAAATAGACAAGTAAATAGATAATTGCAAAGGATAGTTAGCTTATATTTCTTAGGCTTATGATCCTATGACTAACTTAACTGGTAGTATTGAAGGCCAAATTTTGATTATTATGGAGCAGATTAGGAATTTTGAGAAGGAGAAGGAGAGAATGGTTAGGTGGATAGGTGAACTCTGGAACCTAATTGGTCCCTAGTTAGACATCTTAGTGTACAATAAGATGGACTAAATTCAAAATATGTCTGAGGAGACTACAATTCAGATTGTAGCTATAGAATTATATGTTTATGTTTTGAATGGTTTTGTGTCTTGGAGAAATTACGGGTAAGTTGGAACACCTATCTTGGGTTCCTTAAGATGACATATGTAGATATACTCAAGCATGTATAGATTTGATCATCCAGTGTTTGTGTATATATGTATAGAATATTTTGTTGCACACCCTATCTTTGGCATTGAGAGATGAGGTGGAAAATGTATAGACTGATTATGTATGGACTATATAAATCAATGATGTAGATTTTTCTGTTATTGATCTAATGGGGAGCCTTATAATTATTTCATTCTTTTTTATCTGGTGTACAGGTTTCACAAGTTTCTACACTTAGTCATTTTTCACACGTGTTGCCATCAATTTCAAAGGGGGAGATTGTTGGAAATTGACACTCATCTGGTGCCTTTCGATAGTTGCTTATTAGTCTAGTGTTGTCATTGATGGCAACTCTTCTTGGTGATTTTATTTGGCAATCATGATTCATCTTATTTGGAAGTAAGAGTTAATCGATAGGCAGTTAACCAGTAAAACAGGGCTATCTCGGTAATGTTTTTGTCTGGAATGACTTCCAATGATTGTGGTCATTTTGGTGGTTGATCTCATGTTTTTGGTGAATGGGAAAATCCTTAGGAAGCATGTGGTCATACTCTTTTTGTCTATTGCTATGTTTTGTTTGAGATTGAAGTAGACTTGGAGCTACATGTTACACTCCTTGAAGCTGACTTGAAGGAGATTATTTTTAAGTTAAGATCGAATTGGCATTTGGTTTTCGGGTTAATAATAGTGTGGTGATCTATTTTGGTGCAATTGAGCGTAGTTTCATGTGAGCATATAGTTTACAGATAATCCGCTAGCTGACTGAGATAGAAATAGAGTATTTGCAAAGCAAGTATAGTTAGAGATCTTGTGCTTAATTGGAGCTCATTCATGCATTATCAGATGTTATTTTAGAGTTCATTTCATTGTATTTTCTCATTGTAACCAAATTGTAAGTTAGTGAGTCTTCCCTAAAGGATGTATCTTTCGAGTCATTGTAATTGAGCAGTGAGCCTGAATGCAAGTGCATTCCCCATCTATGTAATATTTATGTACTCCTGGAACTAGTATATAAATATTGTGGGTTCCAGCCCCACTGTGGTTTTTTTCCCTTTATGAGTTTCCACATAAAATTTTTGGTGTTTTTGATTTGTGGTTTACGTATTGCATGTTTATGTTCTTTTTTGTTATACATTGCTAACTAGTAGATAAAAAATACGTTTGTGGATTTTATTTCTGACAGGTCACTAATTCACCCCCTCCTCTTAGTGATCCCTAATTCTAACAGTAAGAATGTAATGTCATAGTTTGTGTGAGGCAAAAAATCTAGCAAGACATGGTCTCTCAACAAGAGTATAATTCCGATCACATCCCATTAGGGTACAACTGATGTAATATATTGCATGTTCTTTTCCTTTAGAGCCATGTTATGCCAAAAGTTCCTATAGTTCTATGTTTGTGGTGGAAATATAGAAAAGTAGAGGCTTCTCATCTATAGGAGGTACTAGTACTAGTGGTGACATCAGATATTCTTTTATTTCTAAAAAGCTTATTCACATTTGTCATCCCATCTAAATAAAACATTCTTATGTAGCAGGGGTTGAAATGGTTAACACTTGTCTGCTAACTATGCTATAAAATAATAGATAGATTGGATTTTTCCTTGTAAGGATCTTAGCCAACAGATATTCTTTGATGGTGGCATTTCAATTAGGGCTTTCACTTTTTTAATATCATCTTCAATTCCTTTAGATGAAACAATGTAACCAAGGAGCTTCTTGAGGGTTCCCCAAGGACACATTTCTTTTGATTCAATCTGACCTTGTATTTTTCCAATCTTGTAAAGATCTTATCCATGATTTCCAAATGTTCCTTCCAAGTGTAAGATTTTCCAAGCAAGTAATCTACTTAATCATCCAAATATATATGTATCATGTCATGAAAGATAGTGCTCATTGCATGCTAATAAGTAGCTCTGACATTCTTCAATCCGAAGGCCATGAAATTCCAACAAAAATTTCTCCAAGGACAAGTTAATGTTGCTTTAATCTTGTCTTTAAGATAAATTTTAATCTAATTGTAGCCAGAGAAACCATCCACGAGGGATGACATCTCGTATCCTATTGTAAAATCCATTATCATGACAATATTTGGAAGTGTGAAGTAATCTTTAAGACAAGCCCTATTTAAATCTATAAAATCTGTGCAAATATAAATGCTGCCATCAAGTTTTGAAAATGGTACCAAGTTTGAAATCAATTCATCATAGTAAACAACTCTTATAAATCCAATATTTAGCAACTTTTGTCATTCTACCTTTACCAATAGTGCCACATGAGGATGCATTTTTCTAAATTTTTGTTTGATAGGTTTTCCCTCCAGTGGCAAAGACAAGTGGTGCATAACCAAATCAAGATCAAGTCGTGGCATGTCTACATAGGATTGTGTTAAATTAAATTATCATTCCTTATAAAACAAGATATGCTATATTCTCTCTTTAGGTGTTAATGATTTTGCTAGTTGCATAATCCTTGGTTTCTCTTCTATGGCCATGTTTGTCGGTACTATCTTCTCCACTAACATAGATGACTTCTGATGGTTTAATGCTAGGGGAATTGTTTCAAGCCTTCCATCCTCAAGCATCTCAAAGAGGTTTTCATCATTGGATACATCCTTTATTTTTACCTTTTTTTGGATCTAATAGTGTCTCAAAATTGTTTTCACTAGAAGAGATATTGATATTTTCCCTTAAATTTGCAACCAAAAGGCTTGGCACCTTCTCCAATGTAAGACACACTATTAAGTTTTATGGTGAACATATCTCTACGATCCTTCAGAGGTAAATCATTTCATGCTCCAAGAAAGTTTATGATTTTCTCATTATTTTGAAAAATGTCCAACTAGGGTGGTCTTGATTTGCCCCAATCAATAAGTTGTGGGTGAAAAAGGGGTAAAAGATCATGATTAGGTTCAAGGTTATGAATAGGCTCGAGGATACAAATAGAATCATAGTAATATAACAATGAAATTGTCAGTCATCAATAACACCTTTCTCATTAGTTTGTGTTTTTTTAGAAGACTCCCCTACCTCACTTGAGTTACCCTTAGTACTTAAGGTTTGATCATTCTCCATATCATATCCTAGACTAGAAACCTTATGTCCACCATCACATTTGATTGGTTTAAGTATATCTTGTTTTTTTAAACCAAGAGCATTTTGACCATCATAGCCATATCTTTTCATTATCTTTAGTCCCTTTCCATATTGCCCACCTGGTATTTTAATCTTTGATTTTTTACTATATTCCTTTTATGTGTCCTCATCCTTATATAACCATCCCAGGGGATCCTCTTCTTCCATATCATCATAGAAAGCTCCCCATTTTTCAAAAACTATAGATTTACAAACTAGATTGCTTTTAGTAATTTGTGCTTTTCCATTAGACTTAGAGGTTGACTCTTTTAAAGATTCAGGATTAATCTTTGCTTAGGAAGGAGGTACTTCATTATTGCTAGGAATAATGGATTTAGTCTTATAACTTAGATTGTTGCAATACATAAAAGGATTGGGATGTCTTGGTATAGTTACTTTAATACCATTGTGTGAAACTTTGAAACAATGGTGGTAGTTAAAAGATATATCTTTCATTGCATGCATCTATGGCCTTCGAAGGAGAATATTATAGGTTAAGGGGAGATCAAGGACTTGAAAACCACATCCTTCACCATAGGTTCCACTTTGATAGGAAATGCAACCAATTACTTAGATGAGAATTCCTCTTCATCATATGAATTTATGGTAATCTTTTTCTTTGGATCAATTGCACCTTTAGCAAACCCTAAGTCTATGATCAACTTCAAGGTACAAGTTTTTAGACTTGCTCCTGCATCTATCAAACCTCACTTGATCTTACTCTATGAATAAGAACCTCAATGTGTAAGGGAGAAATATGTAGTTGTTGTATGAATGAATCATTCTTCTCAGTGAAAGTGATAGTGTGAGGGAAGGATATATGTCCCATCAAAGGATGAAATTGATCTACATGTAGGTTTGTAGGCACTATAGTAGTAGTGAGCGCTTTATCAAGGATAGATTTATGTTTAGGGGACATGCGTAGCAACTTAAGTATATAAATCTATGTGAACGTCTTCTCTAAATACTCTATACGGTTGTATTGTGAAGTTGGTGTAATAGGTTTAGAATTAGGGCCCCTAAGGATAAGTGTTCCTTTATGGGTGATGATGTTTTGATGAATCTCTTTCCCTTTTTATAATAAAAGAATTCACATTATTATTGGCCTTACTAATGTTATTTATACTATAGTCATATTAAGAATTAGTATAATTCATGCCATCACTAGATTTTGGGGTCTTTCATTTATCCTTGTCATTATTAGGAAAGTGATTCTTAAACATCTCATGATCAAAGTTACTGGAAGGATTATGTCCATCAAATAAAATATTACTCCCATCAAGAAGGTCTTGTATCATGTGTCAAAGTTTATTGCAACTATTAGTCTTGTGTCCTTTATGTCTATGATAGTTGTAAAAGTGATTTTTTGGCAAGAGACACTGCATAGGTCATCTGATGTTGTCATTGATGGAAACCCAAGTTAGTGTACCCATATGCATTGTTGTATTAGATCATACTAGAAGTCAGATTGAAGATTTGTTCAAGTCTAGCAAGCTTAGAATAGAGCATCTGATAGAGTTAAATATTTTGGCTAGAATTTATTCTCAGGTTATTATTTTATGTTACAAATATGAGGCAAGGTATATGGATTTCTAGAACACCTTATTCCAGAGTTTTAGTCTCTAGTGATGATTGGTATGTGAGTTAGAAGCTTCTATGTATCGTTTTATGGGTTAACATTGCAAAATGGCAAACTTCCCTAGATAATCCTTATGGGGATTATGTTAAATGTTTTTGGTGATTATTTATGTGGTCCAGGTATTTTTTACAATAGTTATCGTAAAGTATGATCAATTTATTTGGTTTGCATTAGTATTTGGGTTCAGATTTAGTCGATTGTTTGTACATGTTTCATAAAGTGCTACGTTTTCTTGAGTCGACATGTACCTCATATTATTTCTTGTTGTGAATATATAAGAGCTATATTTTTTATCATTTTGGTAGAGAGAAAGGTTTTATTGATCAATTGTGCATATTTTCATTTGTGTAGAATAGAGATTTGTGCTCCGGATCTTAGCAGAACAGTGAAATAGAGTAGGATAAGACAAAGTATGAAAAATGTGTTTAACCAAAACTATAATCAGACATTTGTAGATGCTATTCTTAGTAAATTCACTTTAGTGATTTATTGTAATTAATTTGTAGGTAGTGAGCCTTTCTTTCTTAAGAAATTAGCTCTAGGTAGTGTGCCTGAATGCATGTGCATTCTCATTGTAAAACTTCTAATTTAGTATACTCATATTGTGGGTTCATCCCCACCGTGGTTTTTCAATTGACTTGATTTACATGTATAAAAATATTTGTGTTATTGTGTTGTGGTTGATTATTTTTTGTTCTTGCATCTTTCTTTTGATTAAATCCATTAAGTGGTTGAAAGAACGGATTAAAGTTAAAGCTCACATAACACTAATTCAGCCCCCCTCTCAATGTTCCTTGATTCCAACAATTGGTATTAGAGCTCGGTTCCTTGAAATAAGTCTAATAGCTTGAGGAAAATTTGGGAAGGTGATTTTAAGTCTAATATGTTGAAGAAGATTTAGGGATGTGATACAATGGATTTCGGTGGTATTCAACATCAACTTCTAGTTGCACTAGATGATCTTGATCAGTCCAAAACTGAAGGCTGAGAGTTGCAAGAAAAAATTAAGGATGCTGAGAATTTCATTCAGTCATTGAAAGAAAAATTAAATAAGTCAAATTAAAAGAGAAGGGAACTCTGTGGTGAGCTAAAGTATAAAGATAGAAAAAGAATGAATCATGGTCACATGAGTCAAGCCTTGAAGGAGAAGACAAAAGAATGTGAGAAACTTACAAAAGACAATGCAGTTCTGAAATATGAGATGGAATCCATGGTGATGGGGTTAAGAAAGGAAATTGAGGGAAGAAAGAAGAATGAAGAGAATCTTAATCGGTCCTTGAAATACAGATCTGATGAATGCTACAGATTTGATTGAGAGATTGATTAGCTGAAACTTGAACTGCAACAATCCAAACACAATGAGGATGAACTTTGAAAGTAGATTGTCACTCTTAGGAATGAACTTGTGAATACAAATGAGTACAATGAGAAGTTAAATATTAGCTCAACTAAACATGATGTGTTTCTTGAGAGGAAGGAAGGTAAACAGCAAGGCCTTGGATTTGAGAAAGGTGAAATCTCTGGATCTAGTCAAAGCAATCTTAAGTTAGAGCATCAGAAGAATAAATATAGAAGGTCTCCAGTAAGACAACTTAATTCTAAAAATTTCAATGGTAATTTATTTGTTTACAATAAATTTGATCATAAAGCTAGACATTAAAGAAGTAGAATGAATCAAAATTGTCTATCTTTCTTCGATCAATATTTCAATTACAACAAGTATGGGCATAAATCAAGTGAGTCCAAAAGTACATATCAAATAAATTTCAGTAGAAGGAATAGTAGGTGTTAAGAATGTGGTAGGTTTGGAAACAATACTAATTAGTGCAGGTCAAGAGGAAATCAATAGAATAGCAATTTTGGATAGAGAAATGTTGTGTGCTACAATTGCAACAAATTTGGTCACATTGCAAGATTCTATAGAAGCAAGAATGTGGACAAGAAGGGTTTGGCAAGCCAAAACAAGAATGTGTAGAAAGATGATAAAGGTAAAGGGAAAGAAAATGTGGAAGAGATTAGGAAGAAAATGAGAAAGACATGGGTGAAGAAGAGTAATACTAATGTAGGAAAAGGGTTCACACTAGAACCCGATGCTGGAAATTCATCTACGAATTGATTTAAGGCTTCTAGCCTAGGGGAAGTTTTCAAGAAAATCCTATTCTCCCCTACCATTATTTGGTGTCAACATCCAACATATTTTTAGAAGTTGCATTAGGGTATTGCAAATTATTTCAAAGAAATTTTGGAAGAGATTGAGCAATATTGAAGATCCATGGAAGATTTTTTTTGAAGCAGTATGAGAAGAAAATCTTTTTGGAAGGTTTAGGGAAAGTGCATTTATTACATCAAAAAGTTAAGTGTGTGAATAATAAAAGGTAACTTTGTAGGGTAAAACTGTGGTTTAGTTTAACTGTTATTTTGATTGAGATTTGGCCCTGTTTGTGCTGGAAATTGACACTCATCGGATCCATTTTGTTGTCATTGATGGCAAAAAGATCAGATGGAAGTCATATACCAACATTAGGAGGCATATATCGACATACACCGATATTAGAGAATCTAGGATAATACCAGCACTGGTACCGGCATCAATACTTCAAAGAAGTCGACATCAAGGGAAATTTATTTAGAAAATCATTTTGTAATTATTGTCGAGGCCAACATTAAATATCTTTTGTAATGCATTGTAAGATGACACAAGGCATATTGTTTGTAATGGGTATATAGGTCAGTCTACTAGGTCATTTTGTAATATATGGGAGATAGGAGTATATAGCAGAACTTTACAATGCAAAGTGTATGTATGTAGATCAATTGTATGTGAATGTTATATCATGCAATGATCTATAGATAGTTTGGAAATAATTCTTGGAGGAGAAGAGATACTGGTAGTTATGTTCAGGGTTTATGAACCCATACAGAGTAGAGATAGAACCGGAACTCTATTTGGCATAGGAGATGCATTTTTGAGTTCATTTTTAGTGTTTTACTTTAGAAGAAACTTGTAGTCAGTGAGACTCTTTAGTGATGAGCAGTGTGCCTTCCTGCATGTGTAGGCCCTCATTATATGTAATATCCTTTCATATGGTCAGTGAACTAATATTGTGGATCACAAATCCCACTGTGGTTTTTCCTCTTTGAGGTTTTCCCTGTATAAATTATGTGTTATGGTGTTCATTTATGTGGATGGTTTATTTTCTTCAAGTTATATGTTTATTTGTTTACCGGTTTATATGTGTATGGTATAAAAGGATAAAATATTATCATACCAACATAACACTGATTCACCCTCCCCTCTCAATGTTCTTGGATCCCAACAATTGGTGTTAGAGCCTGGTACCTCGGTAGAAGTTTAATAGCTTGAGAAAGATCCTGAAACCAAAATCTTTGAACATGGCTATGGAGAAGCAACTTGAGATGGCTCTTGAGGATTATGATGTTGAAAGGATGAAGAACTTGAATTTGCAAGATGAATTAAATTCTGCTAATGAATTCATTCTTATCCTGCAAGAAAGGTTATCATCTACTCAAGCCAAGAGAAAAGAACTTTTGGAAAACCTGGATGATGAGGAGAAGAATGCTCTTAAGGAACAATGTCAGAAACTAAGTCAAGCAAACATGCTCATGAAGAATGAAATGCAAGATCTGACTATGAGGTTATCAAAAGATATTGAGGATAGAAAGAAGAAGGAAGATAATCTTGTTATATCTCTGAAGAACAAATTTGATGAATGTGGCAGATTGACTCATGAGAATAATCTGTTGAGAACTGATTTGGCACACTCCCAGAACAATGAACAAGAACTTGAAAGACAAATAACTACTCTGAGAGATGATCTGACTACTACAAGTGAGTATAAATAAAAATTCAGGATAAGTGTTGCACAATTGGATGACCTATTGAAAAGACAAAGACATATTGATGATTCTAGAGGACTTGTATTTGTACAAGGTGAAAGCTCAGGTACTGCAAATGAAGATCAAACAATCGGTATGCTGAACTCATTAGAACAGAGGAAATCGGTAAGGCAATCTAATGGTTATAAATTCAATGGTAGATGTTTTGTTTGTAGTAAATTCACGCATATGGCTAAAGAATGTAGAAATAAAGCAAATCAAAATTACAACTCTGTTCCCGGTCAATGCACAAATTGTAAGAAATATGGTCATAGATTAGAAGATTGTAGAATGAATGTTAAATGTCAAGCATGTGGAAAGTTTGGACATTTTTCTAATCATTGTAGGTCAAGGAATGACACCAGATATGTCAAAGTAATTCAAAAGAACATTGTTACATGTTATGCATGCAACAAAATAGGTCATATTGCTAAGTATTGCAGAAGCAAGACTTAATCAATTAGCAATGATAAAGATAATGACAAAGGAAATAAGAAGGTAGATGAAATACAACAAGATCACACCAAGAGATGGGTTAGAAAATCTAAAGAACCAAGTGGAGATGGATCTACACTAGTAACTCCACCGGGAGAACAGAGCATTCCTCCACCTACAAGAAATTCCACCGGTAACTGAGGCATAGGCCTTAGGGGTTGGCAAATTCATTGCAAATATTTCTTATTCCCCTGCAGGAGATCAGGAGAGATCTGAAGAGTTGATTTCATCATTGTTGAAGGTTCACTCAGCATAAGACTATGAAATCAGCATCTATTAGGGTATATTGCAAAGCATTTATGACAGAGAAAGATTAGGGTTTTATTCACTGATAAAAAGGGAAAGTGAATTCATTTTCACTCACCCTACATTCAAGCATTTAGAGCGAAGTAAAGGTGAATTTTAGGAGAATTAAGAGGGAGCAAAGGAATTTTGAAAAGATTTTGAGTAGTTATCTAAGAAGCACTGAATCTTCCACCGACATTCACTTTCAGGTTTTTTTGAAAATGGCATCTAGAACTTCAGCTCCTACTTTCATTGCAAACCCAACCATTGTTGAAGTTAAGGATAGACTAAGGCCCGCATTCAAGGAGGTTCCCTTGATTACTAAGAAAGAAGAATCTACGAGAGCATTTTCTACGGTTCCTGATGACGTGATGTATGTTGAATATGTGAGGGCATAAATTCACTACACCCTGGAGGATATATACATAGAGGACATCAAAAGCATGTATCAATCAATGATATTGGGGAACTTTGGAACCATCAAGCCAAAATTTAAAGCAATTGAGGATCTAGGTTTAACCAGTATTCTATACATATTGGAATTCAAAGATGAGATTATTAGATATGTTCTGAGTAGGGTTCACAACGAGTTCATCTGGTTGGATCGACCTTGCATGATCGCCAAGGAGGCTATTCAAGTAGTCACCGACTTACCCAAAGTCAGACAAGAACCTAGCAATAAAATTTCCAACACTGAGGTTGAGAAACTCATCAATGCAACTCCTGATAGCAGATTAATGAGGATCAACACAATCATCAACACTGATGTTAAATTTGCAAGCATGATAATAAGGTATAAGGTAATTCAATCTAATTGATTGAATTTTGTTGCTAGTTCTTGCATTCATGCTACATATCACATGCTAAGGAATAATGCAAAATATGATTTATTTGAATGGTTGAGGAGTGAATTAATGTTGAACCTTGGAAAGATTAAAGGAGTTAAGAAAGGAACTTTCAGATACAGAAACTTGATTTTTTTTTAATGCTTTACTTCTTGAATGAGCTACCTAGTCTAGGGAAGAAGCGTTGGGCTCATGACATACCAATAGGTATGGAGATCAAGGAAGCAATAGTAAAGAAGCCCGAAGCTTACATTTCTACCATCACTTCTAATTCTAACCTTGAGGACAATGAACCTCTAGCTTTTAGAAGGGTAAAAAGGAAGAAAGTAGATAAGCCACTGATAGAGAAGAATAAGGTGGATCCTAGGAGGAGACTTGTCAGAAAGGCAACTAAACCTACTGCACCGCCACCTCTGGCAAGGAAGCCTATATAAAAGAGAAAACCAGTTACATCTACTCCGACAATAACAAGCAAAAAGAAGAAGAGTGATTATATTGAATCTGGTAAGACCACAAAGACCTGTGCTGAATTAATTGACGAAATCACAAAGGATGGAATGTACATACAAATTCAATACATACAAATTCTTATAGAAAATGTAGATAGAAGATGAAAAGAATTACATGATAAGGAAGCTAGCGTTGCTAATTCTTTTGATCAATTAAATGCACTAACAACATCTATTGATTGACAAATTTTGTCATTAGAGAACCAAATTTTTTCTTTTGAGAAAGAGAAAGATAAAATCATTAGGAGAGCAAGGAGTCTTAGAGGATTGGTGAGTCCCAGATTGGATTCACTGGGTGTAGATAAAAGAGAGTGTATGGACATGATTGCTAAACCCACACCGAGAAAAGTTAAGGAGAAGGAAATGCTGGCACACTTACTAAGTGGACTAGCATCCATATCTGACACTTTCAAAACCGGCTGGGACACATACCTATAGTTTCTGGATAAGGCTTACCTGGAAATTTTGAAGTTAGTCAAGCTCCAGTAAAACAAACAGTATTTACTCATTCTTTTGTTTTGAATTCTTTCAATTATTTCACCAGTCTTTGGAATAGATGCCAAAGGGGGAGTGTATATATATTTGAAAAATATCAGAAAATATTAGACATGAACATATAGGAAGGACATCAAAATATCAGGAGTGTATTGCTCAGGGGGAGCATATTTCAGTTGAACTGATAGGGAATCCATTTTTCACATGAGTGTTGCCATTAATGCCAAAGGGGGAGATTGTTGGAAATTGACACTCATCGGATTCATTTTGTTGTCATTGATGGCAACAAGATTAGATGGAAGTCATATACTGGCATTAGGAGGTATATACTGGCAGACAACAACATTAGAGTATCTAGGATTATACCGACACCATCACCGACATCAGTACTTCAAGGAAGCCAACATCAAGGAAGATTTATTTAGAAATTATTTTGTAATTATTGTCGAGGCTGACATTGAATATCTTTTGTAATGTATTGTAAGCCGACATAAGGCATATTGGTTGTAATGGGTATATAGGATAGTTTGCTAGGTCATTTTGTAATATATGGGAGATAGGAGAATATAGAAGAACTGTATAATGCGAAGAGTATGTATGTAGATAATTTGTATGCAAGTGTTATATCATGCAATGATCTGTGGATAGTTTGGAAAGCATTCTTGGAGGAGAAGAGATATCGGTAGTTGTGTTCAGGGTTTATGAACCGGTACAAAGCAAAGCTAGAATTGGAACTCTATTTGGCATAGCAGATTCTTTTTTTGAGTTAATTTTTAGTGTTTTACTTTAGCAGAAACTTGTAGTCAGTGAGACTCTTTAGTGATGAGAAGTGTTCCTTCCTGCATGTGCAAGCCCCCATTATATGTAATATCCTTTCATATGGCCAGTGAACTGATATTGTGGGTCACAAATCCTACCATGGTTTTTCCTCTTTAAGGTTTTCCACATAAATTTTATGTGTTATGGTGTTAATTTATGTGGATGGTTTATTTGCTTCATGTTATATGTTTATTTGGTTAATGGTTTATATGTGTATGGTACAAAAGGGTAAAATGTTATCATATCGGCAAAACACTAATTCACCCCCCCTCTCAGTGTTCTTGGATCCCAATAGTTTCATTGTCCAATTTACTCCTATCAGTTGTCAATCTGGGATCGTAGATTGATGAAAGATATTGTGGTAGTTTCTTGAAGGGTTGAAGGTAGCAGATTAAGTGGAGATGAAATGCATGCTATGGAAAGGGTAAAACTAAGGATGAACTTCTAATCTGTCTAAGTACAATTGAAATATTAATTCTGATTCTACACAATTACCAATCCAATCTTGCAAATGTTATGAACGAAATCACATATCAAATCTTTAAGAACAAAACCATGAATCTATTTGCAAATGAAATCACAAATGTATTTATAAATGAAATTGTAAATGAAATCACAAACCTAACCTTGTAGATAAAATCACATTTATATTATAGGGATACACACCATTGTAAATGTAGTCACTCCCAAATATATTTATACTTCTATTTTAGGTTCGATGAAATCACACTTTAAATTATCCACACTTAAATTATCCATGCTTTAGTCCTTCAATTTTTAAGTGGCACACACCTAATTTTCCTTAGGAGATATTGCAGAATGACAACAAAGGGAAAGGACCTTGATTTCAATGAATGCAGTAAGAAAGGTGGAAGGTGACAGGAAGATACATTGCGATAGGAGGTTGATAGTATTATAATATGGAATGGAAAGTTGCAATAGGAGGTACAAGTCTATAACAAAAGATATGGATTTGTGATAGGCAGTGTGAATCTATAATAGAGAATAATGGTGTTAGAGTATTCGGGTATTTACTTGATTAATTAAACATTATTTGTTTAATTATTTAAGTTCCCTTTATCTCTTTTACACTTAAGCTAACTTTAGGTGCATATAATTAATTATTTTAATTAATTATTATGTGCAAACCTAGGTTTTCCCTTTTGGGGTTTCTTGACCTATTAAAGGTTGAGTTCTTTCTTTTCATTGTATGAAGAAGGATTATTATTGACAATACATTTTGGAGATTATTGAGCTCTCATCTTTTGGAGCATATTTTTCCTGTGTTTTTGTTCCCTCTGTGATCTGCTTCCTTGCTTCTCCTTGTAATAGGTTTTTCAACTTGCAGAGATCATTTGGGCTCCTGTGGTGTTGTATTTTCTCAACTCCAACATGGTATCAGAGCTCAGATCTGCAACTACCTATTCTTGTTTTTGAGAATTTTACATTTGAAGCAGATCTAGGGTTTTAGGCATTTTTTGTGTGCTTAGGATTAAGGTTTTTCTTCTGAGCGTTTTGGGCCTAAACGGACCTTATCGTCGTGCTTAGAAGGCCCAAAAACCCCTATAGTAATATAAAATTTGTCCATTTTTTACTCTTGAGCATCTGGGTGATTTTTTTTCTCCCAACCGGGTTGTGTGGCCCTAACATGCAAATCGAGAAAATTTTTTTTCCAAAATATTTACCTTTCTAGGGCAGGCAGGCCGGAATTTTGGATTTAAAAAAAAAAAAATTTAAAATCAAAAAAGGCAGGTACCGGGTTGACAATTACCAGGTTGATAGTCTGGCCGCTGTACGGCGACTAGACCTGTCAGTTTGGCCCCCTACCCACATGCAGGCCCTATAGGCGGACCTCGGGCCCCGCCCCTTCCTCGGTACTGGCCCCTACCGGCCCCAGTTTCTATTCCCACCAGAAGTGTTCCCCGCTACCGGTCTCTGGCCCCCTACTGTCTCCCAAACCTTGCTAGCCCGACCACCCTGCGACTGTCGGTGGCTCCACCCGCCATTGCCAACCACTTCCTGCCCCCCACCTACTCCCCAGCCGCCTCTCAGCTCCTCGATCTCTGCTTCCTGGCCGCCCGCCACCGTACTCAACTCCCCAGCCACCGCCTGCAGCCCCCACCACCGAAGCTCCTCCCGGCCACCGGAGAACCACCAAGCAGTCACCGGAGCATCGCCTAGCCACCAAACTCTCTTTTTTGCCTCTTTCAGGGGGGGTTTTCTATTTTGGCCTTATCTTGGGCATACAGAGTCATTTTTTCAAAAACAAATAGGCATCGGAAAGCTGGTTCCAAGGCGGACCTCATGGTGTTGGTAATTTTTTTCCAATTTTGCTATTTGACTCTTTTTTTTTTCCAGTCAAAGTGAGGTCTTATTTTTGCACTCCAGGAGACGTAGAATGAGCATCCAACCTCCGTTTTTTGAAAAATTTATATTTTTGGAAAGTGTGTGTTGTGTCCTTTCCAAATATATGAGTTTTATTTCCAGATTCTACTCCATGCATATTTTATTCAGTTTTTTGCTTTTCAGCACTTTGGTGGATATCTTGGTTGTTTTAGATCCTGGGATCTCTTCTCTGGGTAGGATGTCTCTATTTTGGTTCTCATTTCTATTTCCAGTCTTCTTATCATTGTAGCTTGTATTTATGTAAATGCACTAAGATAAAGTGCCATCATGCATTGTTTACTTGGAATCTTGCACATCTTGTGCCCTGTTGTACATGCACTATTGATAAAGTGCCATGAGGGGGTTGATGTTTGCCTGTTGTTTGCCATCTTGCTTTGTCCAGTGAGTGTTCCTTCCATGACATTCACCTCGTGACATGTGTCAAGTGAGTGTTCCTTCCACGACACCATGTATTTTTCTCAGCACTTTTGATGTTCCTGGTTCTTCGTCATGTAGTTCTTCTTGGCTGTTCTTTTTAGTGTTCCTATCCCTCTCCCTCTTCTGCATTATGGGGAGGTTTATCCTGTTGGTTCTAATGCTTTCATGGTTCAATTGATCAGCTCTTCAGGCTTTGGTTTCTCAATCCATCTGTATCTTCGAGTTCAATGTTTACCTTGTTTGCCATTTGATTCAAGTAGTGTCATTTGAGAGCACTCATGCAGATTACAGTCTCCTCTACTTGGTCATGTTCTATTTCAGTGGAGGTTCTTCAGATCAACAGTTATTCTTTGATAGAGTTTGCAGGTTCTTCATGCTTCAGTGGTGTTCTTTTCCATCTCTTTTTGGAGAAGAGTTTTGTTCCCAAGTGGTTTTCTCTATTTCTCCAGTTCATAGAGATTTCATTGTATTTGGGTACCTGATCAAGCCTTGTTGCCGAGACCCATCTTTATTGCTTTCAGTAGCTATTCTAGGTTTTAGCTTCTCCCTAAGTCTAGCTTAAGGGGGGGTGTTAGAGTATTCGAGTATTTACTTGATTAATTAAACATTATTTGTTTAATTATTTATGTTCCCTTTATCTCTTTTACACTTAAGCTAACTTTAGGTGCATATAATTAATTATTTTAATTAATTATTATGTGCAAACCTAGGTTTTCCCTTTTAGGGTTTCTTGACCTATTAAAGGTTGAGTTATTTCTTTTCATTGTATGAAGAAGGATTATTATTGACAATACATTTTGGAGATTATTGAGCTCTCATCTTTTGGAGCATATTTTTCCTGTGTTTTTGTTTGTTCTGTGATTTTCTTCCTTGCTTCTCCTTGTAACAAGTTTTTCAGCTTGCAGAGATCATTTGGGCTCCTGTGGTGTTGTATTTTCTCAACTCCAACAAATGGGATATTATAGATTGTGAACGAAATGTGACAGTGGGTTTAAACGTAATGAATGAAGCCAAGGTCTGAGGTCGGGTGCATAGTAATTGAAATATCAAAGAGACATTCTTTCGTAACCTTAACTATGAAACAATAAATCACACAAAGATTCTAATATGATTGCATGGAAAAAATTTAGTTCACAGAGATGACTACATACACATTATCATTAACCACTTATAAACATATACTTCTACAAAAGATTAATCACATAGCTAATCTAAAGTAAGTAAAAATGATCTCACCCAGGTTCCAAGATGGGGCACTTCCTCTGGTTCTCGAGGTGAGCGGAAGGTAATAGATCACACTACTTCAATCCACACATAAGCATCAATATCCATAGGAAAACAATGATTTTTAATCTGCTTAATACTTCATATATTATCTATGTCTTTTTGAGTCTTACACATATATATACACATAATGGTTCACCAATAGTAGCCAAAATAAGGAAACAGTTTGTTATGGTTGTTTAGCCTATAAACACCTAAATAGAGTCCTTAATTTGATCACGGGCCCTAAGCCATTCAAGTCTTAAAACAACCTTCTTAAAATAAGATAGAGAAAACAAAACAAATAACAACTTTAACAACAATAGATAATCCAGTTGTGTAGTCAAACCCATGTCCACTTGATCACCCTTTTCCTCACATGCAATCCAAATGTATCATTTGTTCAAGTGATTGATCAATTAGGAATTATTATCTCATCTTTAAAGATGTGCCAAATATATCTTAATTTTCTAAAATTAATTGGCAAAAAGGGACTTAGGACTAAGAAAATTAAGGTAAACCAGAGGAAAAGGATAATAGAAAATAGGGCACATTTGTCACCCAATATTTCCCCCCAACTTAAGAATTTTGCATGTCCTCATGTAGACAACAAATAGAAACTAGGTAGGAGGTCATAAATGTGTGAGCTATATTGCACCTACTTCATGGGAACCTCTTGATGGATGTATATCCTTTCCTTACCTCTATCATTCCTCTGCAGTTGACCTTGCAATTGTGCCTTGAGTTGTAGATTTTCCTATTGTAACTGGGTAATGACCTGATGCAGATTACCAAAGGAAACAATAGGGAAACTGCTTGGAACTACAATAGATGTGTTATCTAGAACAAAAAAAAGAGCTTTGGAATTATTGGTATCACTAGGGTCTACAATTTCATTGTGAGCTGAATCAGAAAGGGCACCAATAGCCAACAATGCTTCTTCTGAAATAGCACCAATATCTTGTACTATTTCTCGATGACATGAACTTTCCCTCTGCTCATTGAATTCTCCCCCTTCTAGAAGATGTTTAGGAGGATTAAAGGAGGTATTTTCACCACTAGGAAGTTCTTTTGTGCTCTCTTCTCCTTCTTTATTAGGAGTACTAGGGTTTCCTTTGTATTCATAAGATTTTTCAATATTGTCTTGTAGGATTTCACTCTTCCATATGGCTTCAGTGTCTACATCCTGTTCTTGTCCAACATCCTCTTCTGTGTCATTTGATAATTTTGCTTGCTTCTTTTTGTTTCTTTTCTACCTTCGAAGTTCTTTGTCCATTTTTTCCTTTCATTTTTTAGAGGTTCCACTGGCTAACACTTGCATTTCATCCTTAGTAGTAGCATGGGCGACATTAGCAGGCTTATCTAGTGGACTAGAGGACTTTCTAGGGTTTCTTCTAACATGAGGTGTATTGGGTTTGTATTGTAGGTGAGGAGAAATAATAGGGCTTGTGTTTGGTGGTTTAGGGGATTTACTAGCAGGTCTTGTTTTTAACTCTTTCTTCTTAGAAGATTTGCCTTCTAGGATTTCAATTCTTTTAGGGTGAGGTTCCCCGATTTCTAATTCAGAATTGACAAAAGTGTTCCAGTCAAGTTGGTGTTTTTCAGATTTGAGACCTTGTATGACAAGAAGCTGAATTAAACTGTGATGAGCTAGGGAATTAGCATGACCTTCGCAGAACCAACTACATGCATGTTTTAATGAACAATGCAGGCAATAGGGAAGATTTATAAGTTGGGCAAACCTTAAATGAACATGGGCTGAAAATGATGGGCATGTAGATAATTAAACTGACCATCAAAAGTAACATAGAAAATTAAGAATTTAGCTACCTCAAACCATGGAGATGGAAGAGTTTTTCATCAAGCACCTTGCCCTTGTACATTTTCAACAGACTCATTGTGCTAGAGAAATTGCATACGAGTGATTTTAAGGTCGGTAACCCATGTACTGGACTTTGGAAAGAATAGTTCTCATGTCTGGGGAAGGTTCGTCACCATTGCAACTGTCTGCACCATTATTGAAAACTTCTAGCTTCTGAGAGTGACACTATCCTTCTAAAACCCCTGAGAAAACTCCATAGCTACCATCTCATCAAAGCCACACAATTGTTTGAAATACTTAGTTCAACCTGCCTAAGAAAAAATGTTATAGGCTTCCATGCTAACAACGAGTTGTTCCATGGATAGAGGCTCATGTCTTTTATGGTCACCTCCCATGGTGAGTTGTAGTAGGAGTGTTAAGGGTAATGAAAGTTTTACAAATGTTGCAATGTTGAGGTGGGTTTGAATGAAAACATAGTTTACATTTAGCAAATAACTATAGGTCGCAAAGAGCGAATGACAAAGGATAATGCGAATGATGGACTGACAAGGTGAACTATTAAGCATTTATGGATAAACCACATATGCCATCCGAATGTATTATAAATAGAAGTGGCCCATACTCCCCCCAACTTAGTAGTGAAACATCCTTGTTTCACCAAATTAAGTGATAGAAAACAAGAAATAAAAAAACATAGCTAGAAAGAAAGAAGGAAAGAAACACTTCCTATAATCATGAAATGATTGGGGATTAATCACAGTGAATGAGGTGCAAAGTGATGTCACAGGGTGGTGAAAGATATGGAGATTTTGATATTGCAGAATGAAGGGGTATGGTGGATGAGAGAAGACACCACGTAGAGAGCCAAACAAGATGTGCCACAACATGTGGAAGAGACCCCACCACGGGGTAGAGAGAAAAAGTAGGAAAGAAATGAGAACTCCAAATTCAAGACCAAGAAGTCGACAAGAATAAAGAGGACAGCCTGTCACAGCATGCAGATCGGTGGGATCCATTTTCTTATTTATGTACTTTTTATTATTATTATTTTTTTAATTTTTTTTTTTTTGAAGTGTATTTTGATAACATCACTAGGTCGTCGATAGCTCGGTTTTCAACCAAATGTCGTCTAGTTGTGCTTGAAACCTATTTTTCACAACCAGGGATTATTGCAGCTATGAGCCACTAGTAAACCAGTTTTTAGCCAGTAGTCGGCCAACAATGCTAGAAAAATGGTTTTCATTGTTGGATCTTTTATTTTTTCTCTTGAAATCTTTTTAGTGATAAATTTTGAAGGAGGCCAAAGGGAACCATGGTGAGTTCCTTGGCCACATCAAGAAAGAAGGGTTCCTTTGAAAGAGGTTTCTGGTACAACTTTAGATGGTGACCATTAACGAGGAGCTTGTAGCGTTTAGAATCCATAGTGCAGAGTTGAACAACACCGTTATCATATACATGCTCAACTTCGTAAGGTCCCAACCATCTTGTATGAAAGTTGCCATTTAAATACTGGAATTGGGAGTCATACAGGAGTGCCCAATCCCCGGGCTAAAAAGAGCATTGGCAAATATGTTTATCATGCCACAAAGTGCATTGCTTTTGGACAATCTTGGTATGGAGAAGTGTATATTGACAGAGTTCATCAAGAGAATTTTTTTGAGCAATGCACTCCCATTGAGAATCAGAGAGACTTAAAGTGAGTTTTAATGCAATTTGTAGAGTCTTTATCTTGAACTCAATGGGGATTATTGGCCATTTGGTGGAATTGATTATGTGTTGCATTGATGTTTTGTCATTGTTGTCAACACTAGCTGTTTGGATGCCTTACCGACACCCTTTTGGTCCTTGTAGGTTGAGTGGTTTTTGGTTAACTTGGATCCGGCATGATCTGGTTAACTCTGGTGATAGAATTGGCTTGGTCATAATGCTTGTACTCATATTTCATCAGTTGGTTTCATTCTGGTGATTGGATGCTATTCTACTTACACAAAAGATTGATTTCTAGTTCTAACGAGGGTTTCACTGGTAGATCTTTTGGTGGAGATCTTTGATGAATTGCATAATTGGTGTTGGTGCAGCTTCTTATTGAGTTTCAAGATTTTGTTGGTAATTTTATTCGAGACATGGCATTT
Source organism: Cryptomeria japonica (assembly GCF_030272615.1). NCBI lineage: Eukaryota > Viridiplantae > Streptophyta > Pinopsida > Cupressales > Cupressaceae > Cryptomeria > Cryptomeria japonica. The sequence continues at coordinate 149,870,723 of NC_081415.1, forward strand.
GGAGATCATTGCTGAAGTGTGTAGACCTATAATTGGTCTTAATTGATCTAGGTTATGGACCAACTTTAATGTAACGTGTGAACAAGAATTATTATTGTATTTTCAGGATGTCTTATGTGTTGGATATTATTTGTTTTAGTCTAAAACCGACATGGTTTGTAATAATGTAATTGGTTTATTGTCTGGTAGCTGACCTGATTGTGTATGCTCGAGGGTTTGTATAAATAAGATGTAAGATCTCATTGTACACCATCATGGTTATTTGTAAGAGGTCATGGTCAAGGAATATAATGTACGAATAATGTAATATCATTTAGACAAAGGAGTTGGTTGATCAATGGAGATCAAATTGGGTTTGTAAGAGGATTTAGTCCTCCAGTATTGAGCTTAATCGAAACTATACTTAGGCATAGGAGATGCTATCTTTTGCAGTTCAACACTTCTCCAGATTGTAGTCTGGATTTGTATGTAGTCAATGAGACTCCTTTTGTGATGAGCGGTGTGCTCTAGGCTGTTGGTCTTCCTGCAAGTGTAGGCCCCTTCATTGTAAATTCACATGCTTACTGCAAAAGTATTATCTGACTATGGGTAGGCTTCCCATCGTGGTTTTCCCCTTTACCAGGTTTTCCATGTACAAATCTTGGTGTTGTGTGGATGGCTTTTATTCTATGATTATTGTTTATTCTTAATTGGATTAACTTCTATTCCGGTATTGTTTTAATTCATAATTCTTTTGATAATCTATGACAACTGATTCACCCCCCCCTCAGTTGTCTTCCAGTTATCTGAACTATCTAACAATTGGTATTAGAGGTTTGGTCCTCTCTATAGAAAGCTTAACTGCTTGAGGAAGATCCTATGGCAACTAATAGTTCAAGTTCATCCTGTTCTTCTGGAGCTATTTTTTGAAGGGATATACCCAGGCTTGAAGGAACAAATTATGTAGTATGGAAGATTCAGATGGAGACTCATTTGAGATGTCCTAGCAAGGAGATTTGGGAGATCACATAGAATGGTGTCACACCCTTTAATCTAGGATGTGGAAATCCTCCTTCGACAAACCTTGACAAGGATCTTGAGAATGATTGTAGAGAAAGAGAAGCCCTCTTGTGTGCACTTTCTAATCAACAAATTATGGGATTAACAAACAAATCATCTAGAAAGGCTACATCGAATAAATTATAGAACCTTAATAAAGGTGACCCTATAGTGAAGATTTCTAAACTCAATGGTTACCAAGTGAGATATGAAAATTTGAAGATAGAAGAAGATGAAAGGATTACTGTATTAATGGAAAGAGGAAATGAGATTGTTATGGAAATTCAATGTTGTGGTGGAACTCTAAGCGAAGATGAAATTGTTTCTAATTTCCTGAGAGCCCTACCATCGGCTTATAAAATGAAGGCTACTACTGTTAATAAGTTGAGAACAATGGCGAATACATCTATCAACAGAGATACTTTGGTTGGGAAACTATCTGCTTTTGAGCTTGAGGAATTTGGACCTTTTGGAGCAGTGAAAATTGAACTTTCTTTTCATGCATCTACATCTACAACTGGTAAGCAAGATTGGAGAGTTTTTTATGCAAAACAATTAGAAGAGATGAAGACAGAAGATGAAGAGTTAGAGAAACTTGAAGCACTATTTTCTAGAAGAAAAAATGAAAGGACAGGTAGGAAGTAAGTATGAAGGAAAATAACCTTTTAAATGTTTTGCATGTAATAAGGCTGGTCATTTTGCATCTAGATGTCCTGAAAGGAATTTAAAATTTGAGGAAAGAGTTAAGAAATCATTTAAGCCTAATCAGAACAAATTTAGATTCAAGAAAAACAAACTATTCTACATAGAAGGTGAGGAAGGCATTATCGATTTAGATGATGAACCAGTAGAAGACTCTGCTAGTGGATCCGACAATGGGAAAGAATGGGTATTCTTATCTATCAAGAAAGATGATTAGGCACTAGAATATAATGTACCTAAGGAGAAGGTACTTACTGCTAAAATTGAGGATAAGGATGAATGGGTAATTGAAAATGGTTGTTCACATCATATGAATGGAGATAAAGGAAAGTTTTAGTCTTTGCAAGAAATTGATGGTGGATTAGTTAGATTTGGAGATGAAAAGGCATGTATGATTAAGGGAAAAGGAACTATATCATTGGATGGTAAGAACAATACTAACAATGTTTATTATGTTGAAAGTTTGAAGCATAATCTTTTGAGTTTAAGACAATTCATAGATAAGGGATTTCAATTATAGTTCAAGGATGGAAAATGCAAAATCATTAATAGATCTGGCTTGGAGATTGCAACTAGTATGTAGACAAAAGGTAACATATTTCATTTGAACTTGAGTGATAAGACATGTTTGATTACTCAGTTTGATGAAAGTTGGTAATGGCATAAAAGGTCATGCCATGTAAATTTTGATTGCATTGTGAAGATTAGTTCAACTAAGGCTATTAGAGATATACCTAAGATTATGAAACCCTATAATCTGGTATGTAAAGAATGTCAAATGGGTAAATAGGTTAGAACCTCTTTTAGGATTATACAAGATAAATCAAATGATGTTCTTGATCTTATTCACACTTTTTTGTGTGGCCTTGCTAGAGTTAAAAGTTTTCATGGTGATAGATATTTCATGCTAATCATTGATGACTATTCTAGAATGATGTGGGTTACTTTTTTGAGAGAAAAATCTGAAGCATTTGAAAATTTTAAAATCAGATCAGGAAACTGAGACAGGATTGAAGATTAAATGTTTGAGATCAGATCATGGTGGAGAATTCACATCCGGTGAGTTTAACAACTTTGTGACAAGCATGGTATTAGAAGTCAATTTTCTACTCCCTGGACACCTCAACAAAATGGGGTTGTGGAAAGAAAAAATAGAACTATCTTGGTTGCTGCTAGAACAATGATACTGGAAGAAAATATACCTCATATGTATTGGAGAGAAGCAGTTAGTACAATGGTTTATCTATTTAACAGACTACATTTCAAAGGAGAAACCGATAAGATACCTTATGAATTATGGTTTGGCTATACACCTACAATTAAGTATTTCAAAATCTTTGGTAGTAAATGTTATATCAAGAGATATGATGTTATTGGGAAATTTGATCCTAGAAGTGATGAAGGCATATTTATTGGTTATTATAATGAAAGCAAAGCAAATAGATGTTATAACAAGATATTGCAAAAAAATAGTGGAGAGTGATAATGTCAAAAGTAGATGAGCTGAAAAAAAGTCAAATTAGAATTTATGAGAATGTATTGATAGTGGAAATTATTATATTTGAACATGTAGCACCTTTATTGGAAGAAAGAGTTGAACCAGTTACTCTAGCAACATTAGAAAATACTATAGTAACTGAAGAATAGGGAAGAGGAATAGAGAATCAAAAGGCTCCTAGGTATGTGAGATTGAATCATTCTGAAGATCAAATAATTGGGGATAAGAACAATGGAGTGATGACAAGAAGAAGAATGGCAACTAATGAGGTATGTTTAATTTCACAAGTTGAACCAATATTAGTAATTGAGGCATGTAAAGATGAATTTTGGTTAAAATCTATGGAAGAATTAGACTAGATTGAGAAAAATAACACATGGGCTTTGGTTCCCCAACCTACAAATAAAAATGTTATTGGAACTAAATGGGTTTTTAGGTAAAAATTGAATGAGGATGGTAAAGTTATAAGGAATAAGGATAGATTAGTTTGTAAAGGATATTATCAAAAGGAAGGAATTGATTATGGAGAAAATTTTGCACTTGTAGCTAGGATTGAAGCTGTAAGATTATTTTTTGGCTATGCTGCGTACAAAAACTACAAGGCTTATTAGATGGATTTTAAATGTACATTCTTGAATGTGGATCTTGATGAGGAAGTTTATATTCAGCAACTTGATGGTTTTTCAATATCAGATGATACTGATATGGTTTATAGGTTAAGGAAAGCTTTATATGGATTGAAACAAGCACCTACAGATTGGTATGCACAGTTGGATAAATATCTTTTGAAGCTTGGTTTTACTAAGGGCAATGTTGATAGTATTTTATATTATTAAATCACTGATGATGATATATTGATTGTTGAATTATTTGTTGATGACATTATTCTTGGAGGTGAAGATAAATTATGCATAGAAATTTCTAAGAATATGGAGAAACAATTTGAGATGTCTATGATTCGTGAGATGAAATTTTTCTTAGGTTTGCAGATTACTCAGTCTGACAAAGGTATTTTTATCTGTCAAACTAAATATGCTAAGGAATTGTTGAATAAATTTGGTATCAGAGATTCTAAACTGGTAAGTACACCTATGGTTACAAATGAGAAATTGACAAGGAAGGATGTTTCTACACTAATAAATCCTACAAGATACAAATATATGATTGGAGGTCTACTTTATTTAACTCATACTAGACCTAACATTATGAATGTTGTTTGTATTGTTTCAAGATTTTAGAGAGATCCTAGAGAAAATCATGAGATGGCAGTGAAAAGTATTTTTAGATACTTGCAAGGTACATTAGAATATGGTTTGTGGTATCCTAAGAATGATAAATTCACTTTATGTGCATATACAAATGTTGACTGGGCTGGAGATGTTGATGACTAGAAAAGTACTTCTAGTGGAGCTTTTTGTCTTGGGAAGAAGTTGGTTTCATGGATCAAAAATAAATAGTCATGTACTTCTCTATCTAGTGCTAAAGCTGAGTATGTTGTTGCTGCTACTAATTGTACACAAGTTTTATGGATGAAGAAAATGTTGAAGGATATAAAGGTGGATTGTGATGCACTAGTAGTTATTCACTGTGATAACTCTGCTACTATTAATATATCAAAGAATCTGATATTTGACTCTAAGACAAAGAACATATCTATCAAATATAACTTTTTGAAATAGAAGGTGGAAGCTAATGAAGTTAAATTGGTTTATGTGAACACTAAAGCACAAATTGAAGATATTTTCACTAAACCTTTATCCAAGGAATCTTTTTAGTACCTAAGAGATAGATTGGGGGTTTTTGTCCCTTTGGAAAAGACTTGATTGATGCCATTTTGGCATTAGTCTAGTATGCATTATTAGAGATACTATTCATTCTGAGACTGATGTGGGATGCTACCACTGAGGGGGAGTAGTTAGCTTTGAGACTCAGAGGCTTATGTTTTTGCTTTGATAGTTCTGTCAGATTTTTTGCACTGATGTCAAAGGAGGAAAGATATTGATTTGAAAAAGACAAAGAAAGAAAAAAGAAAAATCATAGGAGGAGAAACAAAAAAAGATAGTCAAAACTTTACACAAGTATTATTCACAGGGTGAGAGACATTGATATTCAGAGCTATATGTAGAAGATTGTTGGCTATCTTCCACAGGGGGAGACTTGTTTGACATTTCTTGGTACTTAGATGTATTTCACATCTAGTATTGCCATCAATTCCAAAGGGGGAGATTGTTGGCCATTTGGTGGAATTGATTATGTGTTGCATTTATGTTTTATCATTGATGTCAACACTAGCTATTAGGATTCTTTACTGGCACTGTTCTGGTCCTGGTAGGTTGAGTGGTTTTTGGTTAACATGGATCCGACATGATATGGTTAACTCTGGTATAATTTGGTGATGGAATTGGCTTGGTCATAATTTTTGTACTCATATTTGGTCAGTTGGTTTCAGTCTAGTGATTGGATTCTATCCTGCTTACACAAAAGATTGATTTATGTTTCCAACGAGGGTTTCACCGATAGATCTTTTGGTGGAGGTCTTTGATGAATTGCAATTGGTGTTGGTCTAGCTTCTGATAGAGTTTAAGGATGTTGTTGTTAATATTGTTCAAAACTTGGCATTTGGAGATCATTGCTGAAGCGTGTGGACCTATACTTGGTCCCAGTTGATCTAGGTTATGGACCGACATTAATGTAATGTGTGAACAAGAATTATCGCTATATTTCTGGGATATATTGTGTGTGTGATTATATTTGTTTTAGTCTAAAGCCAACATGGTTTGTAATAATGTAATTGGTTTATTGTCTGGTAGTCGACTTGATTGTGTATGGTCGAGGGTTTGTATAAATAAGATGTAAGATCTCATTGTAGATCATCATGGTTGTAGTCACACAAATCTGTCCAGCTTAATTAAATAAATATTCGCTATTTATTTGATTAAAAATCCACTAGCCATCAGTTAATTAAATTAATATTTAATTAATTCATCCCCAAACATTCTTCTATTAATTAAATAAATTATTCAATTTATTTTAATTAATTCATTAAACCAAATACAAATCAATTAAATAAACAAAATCAATTTATTTAATTAAAATCCCTTTTTCCTCTTTTAAATAAATTAAATCAAACATTTATTTAAATCATTATCCCCCACTTGCATTTTCCTACAAATGCAACTTGCACACATTTATTGAAATAAATGAATTTTTATTTTTAAGCAAAATGGAGTCACTTCTCAACCACTTAATTATTGTCACATTTCTAAGCAAAATGGAGTCACTTCTCAAAGACCCCAAAGTCTTTGATAACCATTAAAGGCTTCCAACCTCCAACCACTTAATTCCTCAAAGTCTTTGATAACTATTGAAGGCTTCCAACTTTCAACCACTTAATCCCCAAAGTCTCCAATAACCATTAATGGTTAACCCAAACCCTCCTACATGGTTAAAACATTTGTTTTGACTCAACCTCTACCCAACCCAAGGGTCTCATCAAGCCTTTAATGCTTTGACCATGATTATCTCTTAATCATTTGCACAAAGGTTTATCCTTGGATTAACTCTTAATCCAGTGGGTAATCCTAATTTAGACTTGACCCTTACCTTCTAGATAACCATGAAGTCTTCTCAGGCATTCACTGCCTCCAACCCCTTCTCTCAACCCAACCCTATGTTGACACTTGTCACCATTTTATTGGTGCAAATTGTGTACATGGATCCCCAACTTTCAAACTCAACCCTTGATTAAACCTTTTAATCCTGGCCATCCATTGCTCCATTTTTCCTATAAATAGAGCCCATTCCTTCATAATCCAGATCCTGAAAACTTGTATGCATTTAAGCTATAGACATTTTTAGAAGCATTTTAGCATAATTAACTCATATCTTGTTATTTTGGTTAAAATATATCATTTTACCATCAATAGATTAGTATAAGCTTTTCATTTCACATTTAGAGCTATACTACAATCTCAATCCTCCATAAGCATCCATAGTGCAAAAAGCTGCTAAGAGCTACACTATTTTGGAATTTGGAGAGGAGAGGAACATGGGAGAAGGAGCTAAGGCCATGCTAAGAGGCATTTGGAGATGTCTCATTATCTTTGTCTCTTTAGTTAGATATATTAGCATGTTTTTAGTGTCTCTCTTGGTATGCCTTTTTAGATTAGTTTTTGATTGACTAACACTAACAGTTTTGTGTCTTTTGTGTTATTTTATCATTGACTAACCTTGTGCCATTTTGTAGGGCATCATTTGGTGACTAACATTTGATCACTGATTGTGTGCAGATTCTAATCTGTTTTGTGCAGGGGAAGGAGTTAGTTTAGATGCTTTAAGTTTCTTTTTTTACTTTCTTTCAACAAAGTTGGTTAAAAAGAATCCATTCTTCCTTCTTGTACAAGTTAAAATAAACCTCACATTTTATTTTGGAGTGCATAAAATGAACCTCAAACTTGTTTTTGTTGCTTAGAAGAAAATTTATATTTCTTTATTGCAAGGTAAAAAGAACAACAACTTCAAATTTGCTTTCATTGCAAGTTAGGGATACATTTTATTTTGGTGCTTAAAATCAACAAGACAAATTTTCTTTCTTGCATCAAACTTAAAAATCACAATCCACACTTCAATTTTTGGGCAAGTAAAAAGAACAATCAACTTGTTTCAAAAATTTTTGCAAAGCGATTTTTCCTTCATATGTGCTTCAAATTAAGTTGACTAGGATTTCAAATTCTAGTTTACTCAAACATATTGCCTTTGAAGTTAAAAAGAACACCATGGCTGTTGGAGCAACATCTCCAAATAGTTAAAATCACATTTGCAAATGCTGGATTAAAAAGAACAAGTGTTTTACATGTTTGGTACGCTTGTGCACAAAGGTCAGTTGAGTGGTCCTACCTCTAACACACACTATCCTCTCCCTTGGCTCTCGTGGTCCTAGGTGCAAGAGAAAAGTGTTAGTAACACTCAAATTTTATCTTTTTAAGAGAGGCCTGCCAAGGGATTGATACTCTTGGGAATGACCTCAAACGGTAAATCCTTCAAGCTGCTATAGAAATCAGGTGAGAGAGAAAGCTGTAGCCTTGGGTATAGTTGTTCCTACAATGTAACTGGCCGAAAGGACAAATGGGCTCCACCACCAGTTACAAGGCTCTTAAGTGAGTCACTGCAGAATGAACTTATGTCCAAAAACATCGAACATGACTAAACACCTTTACATAGTAGCCCACCCGTTCTATTGATTGAGGATATTTGAGGTATAATTTAGTGCAAGAGCATAGATGGTTTTGCTCCCAAGATACTCACCATACATATTTCCTTGAGTAGAAACATAGCTTTTTGAAAAGTCACTTGTGGCTTGATAAAAGTGGTGACTCCCCCATCATAGGGATCATCTATTTGTTATGCTCGTGCAAGACTTAGTATATCACATCCTTACCTGCCACGGCGGGATTCATAAGGTATGTAGTACCAAAGTCGAAGAAATATCAAGATGTGGGCTAAATTTATCACAACTGGCCATTTGACTTTAGGGATAAAAAGTGTTTGAAGTGTGTTCGTTTTAAAGACCTAGTGCAAATTGAGTCGACTTCAGGCTTTGGAAATACACCTTAAAATACATCTAAAGGAAGGGTCATATACAAGTCCAAGGATTGGGTTGATCTAGACCCATACTCATTTGTGCCTTTGAGGCTACATTCTTGTGTTTGTGTGCTTGCTTTGTTTTCTTGTCAAAGAAAAATCAGAAAATCAATCCCAAAAACAAAGTATTCATCCAACATTTCTCAAAAACAAACAAAAATACCAAAAACAAAGTGCAAAACAAAAAAGAGTCAAAATTTTATGACCATTCTTCACATCTTGTGAAAGAAGAAGCATCATCAGAATATTAACTTGAAAAGAAGACCATTAAGCTCAAAGGCTTTGATCAAAAAGAAGAAATTCTTCTATATCAATAGACAAATCTTTGTCTCACATAGAGTCTTTATGCATCGCATGCGTCTTTACCTTCAAGGCAAAACAAACGAGTTTGATTCAGAATCATTGAATTGCAGAGCTTTTATGCAATATAGGGCTCTGAGTTATCACAAAAATCAAGGAGGAAAGATTAATCCCAACTTCTTCCCAAACGTCTGCATCACCTACAACATAGCTCGAGAAATACCATTAACACCTGAAAGGGAAGAGATAGAGTTTGTCCCATTTGTAACACAAAGTTTTTATTGAAGTTGAAAACATTTCATCCATCATCTTACTGATACATCATCACTTCATCATCAATCCATTCCAACTCTTACAACATTAAGAGGTTCTTGTCCCAAGATTCCTTTTTTAGATATTGCTTAAATCCAACACATCACATCACTTTTTAGATTGTTTCTAAATCTAGGATAAGCTCATCCTAAGAGAGACATCTACGCAGGTTAAAAATAGTTCATGAGTGAATCCTCTCATTACTAGGTAGTCAAAATCTATAACACATCTTAGATTTCTCTACACCTTATCACATCCAAACTTATCAAACAAGCAAGCAATTCAAAGAAGGAATTTCGGTTACATCTACTTTAGAGTGCTAGAGATCTACATACCACACAATCCACTAATCATCAATCTTTCATCAACAACTCATCATCATCTTCAATCAACTTCAACACAAACTTGCAAACAAAATGGCTCAAACCCGATCCCAATCAAGGCAATGTGAAATAGAAAGAGAAGCAGAAGAAGAGGAAAATCTCAATGAATTTCAAGAAGCACTTGGAGGAAATGCAGATGATGAAAACCCAAGTACTCCCACTCCTACAACAATCGAAAGGGCTCAGCATAACCCTCACTTTAATAGATTGTTTGATGAAATACTCAGGAGTAATGCGGATGCTCACTTCTTAAGACTCACTCAAGAAGGAGCAAAACTCCCCTCTGACTTTGATCTCGCCCAATTAAGACAAGCATCAGACAGACAAAGTCACCATGAAGAGGAAAGAGGTAGAGATCCCATCAGATATAACATTCCTCGAGGTAACCCACCACCTCCTCCTCCAAATGAAATGGAGATGTTGCGGCAACAAGTCAAGAATCTCACCCAACAACTTCATAGTGGTGTTAAGACCAATAAATTTTCAGTTAATGACATCTGTCCCGATCCTTTTGATAGGAATCTTTATATGCAACCCTTTCCACGTGGGTTCGAAACACCAAAATTCAAAAAATATAGAGGAAAGCGAGATCCTCATGATCATGTCCGAGAATTTCATTCCGCTTGCCTCGAAGTGGCATATTAAGACACATACCTCATGCATCTTTTTCCCCAAAGCTTGGGAGGAGCAACCACATCATGGTTTTCACGACTACCAGGTGGCATTAGAACATTTGAGGAACTTATCCAAAAATTCCTCACTCATTATTCTCATAACATTGAACGCGACATCACCATGGCTGATCTGTGCAATACTAAACAAAAACTAGGTGAACTATTCTCAATATTCCTACAACGATGGCGCCAAATGTCTAACAGACGTTCTCTTCAGTTACCTGAGTGAGAACTAGTGGAAATATTCATTTCCAACTTAAACGAAGAAATCGAATTTCACCTGGATGTCAAAGACACAGACTCTTTTAATGATATGATCACCAAGGGTTTGAAATGTGAAAGGGCACTTATCAAGAAAGGACTCATAAAAATCTTTAATGAACCAAAAGATGGTCCTCGCCCGTGCTTCAATAGTGATAAACCAAACTTCTGGAACAAGAACAAGAATATCGTCAACGATGGAGTTGTGGATGCCAGGACTGTCCAAAATGCACAACCTGTGGTTCGGTTTGCAGAACAAAATCCTCCACCTCAGAATAACACACATGTTCCTCCTAATCAAGGTCTTATCACGTCTCATGATGAACCAAGACCTCGTCAGCAAAAACAAAAATGCACATACACTCCCTTAGGGGAACCCATTGAAACAGTGTTGCGACAACTCATTTCCTAGAATTTGGTCACTCTACCTAAATTATCAAACTATGAGCCTCAGGTCAAACCGGCATGGTGGCGAGATACTGAACACTGTGAATTCCATCAAGGGAGAGGGCACAAGACAAGTAATTGTCACCGATTGAAAGATCTTATTCAGGATCTTATTGATCGAGGAGAAATTGAGATTGAAGGACATGACCCAAAAACAACCAATAACAATCATCTGATGTTCAAAAATCCACTTCCATAATAGGATCAAAGGGGTCCTTCCACTTCCAGGTGAGGCACTGATACCACAGATTATACACAAGCTGCATATAACTACACTGTCAATCACCTGTATGATGCCAGTGAACAAGTTGCAACTATAACCTTCAAAAATCCCACTTCAAATTGCAATGTTGTTACACGTCGTGGCAAGGTCACCATAAAAGAAGCTCCACAAGGCACCACCTCCATCCCAAAGCAGTATAATCTTGTGGAACAATTAGACAAAATGCTTGCGCTTATATCCATTTTAGAACTATTGCGCCTATCACCCTCTTATAAAACTATCTTGGATCAAGGACTCCAAGAGGCGTCAGTCCCTGCAAACCTGAATATAGACCAATTTCAAGCCATGGTTGGAAATCTAAAGTCATCACCTTGTCTCACTTTTTCCGAAAGTGACAACTCTTCCTTCCAACAACCTCATAATGCTTCGTTACACATTGAAGGATTTATCAACCAACACAGGATGAAGCGAGTCTTGATAGATAATGGAGCAGGCCTAAACATTTGTACACTACAGTTGGTCACAGCATTGGGATATGCAATAGAATCAGTGGATCCTCGTAAGAAGATCACCATCAAGGCCTATGATGATGCAGAGCATTCCTCCAAAGGAGCTGTGGTACTACCAATCTGAGTGGGCCCTGTGGTAACACACATCATCTGTCAGGTTCTGGACCTTCCTCTGCCATACAATCTATTGTTAGGATGACCTTGGATACAGGCCATGCAAGCCGTCCCATCCACCTACCATCAATGTATCAAGTTCCCACATAACGGTGCAGAGATCACAATCCTGGGTGATGCAAATCCCTTTGCTTTTTGCCATAATATCGACCATCAACCAGAGATTACTGTTCCTAATAATAGAGAAGCCATTTCCTCCACATCATATATAAGTCCCACTTCTCTTACCAGTTCAAACACTACTATACCCAAGCAAGAAAAGCTTAAGATGAAAGTCGCAGAGGAAGGTCCCGGGGAATACAACTTGAGTCAACTCTTTTGTGTGGGACAGATGCCCATTTCCCCTAGAACACATGGCAAACCACCACAGTTACTCCAGCAACCACTGATCACGCCAGCATGTGCTTTGACACCTTTCATCCTTTGCAAGAGTCAAGAAGAAGAAACCCAAGATGAGGACTTGGCGGAATGGATCTATAAAGATCCCATCACCACTGATATACCACAAGTTAAGCTTCCTACGGATCAATATGGCAAAGGGCTTCTCATTATGCAAAGAATAGGATATGATGGTCAGAGTGCTTTGGGATATTGCAAATAAGGACGACATGAACCTCTGCTACCAGAATTAAAGCCCAAAGGTAATACAGGCCTAGGCTTTGAAAAAGAAATCTTTCCTAAGCTCAGATTCAAAGGAAAACCCAGCAATCCATTTTGCCCACCTACTGCAAAGAGGACACCTTTCATAATCAAAGCACCATCAAGCACTATCCCCACTGCCCCATCGAGGCTCACAACCCCACCGCAACAGTCACTAATGTCATTCATTCCATCAAATGAACCAGTAATCCCATCAATAATACCATTAGTAGCAACAATTGTATCAGAACCCGCAACAACATCTATGGCACCAGCAATTCCAGCAGAAGCCACTGAGTCAATCTTACCGATACTTCCCATATCAGATTCCATGATCCCTATCAAACTTCCTGCCGCATCGATCACTACAAAGGTACATAAACCAATCACACCTGCAGTGTTTAACTCAAAAGATATCCCAGTATGGTATAGCAATTAGATGCTGGAAAGTGATTTAGAGACCGACTCACATGAGTGGGAATTTGATTTTGTACAACTTAACACTTCAGATGAGGATGACACATCACCACCTCCACCACACAAAGACATCCCTATTTACGGAGAAGCACAGATCAAGACCACTTGGGTTCCTGAGTTGGAAATATCTTCCACAGACCCTACGTCTCATCCTACGCCTGATTCTGACAGGGAGAGTACCATCAACAACCTTCACCACACTGTCTTAACCCTCACTGATACCTCTAATGAACTTAACCTGATCGATGATGTAATGCCCATTATCCACCCTGAACTCATCGAATGGACCCAATCAAATCCTCCATGTCTTGACCTCTTCCAAAACGATGAGGCTATCATTGACTTTTTGGAATTAAGGGATAACCTACCAAGCGAGGATCACAAAGCTGGATTTGCCATTGAACTTAATAGCGTGGCATACTTCGGGGTGAATGCCAAACCTTTCAGCTGCAAAAACATAACAATAAAACATGGATCTTCCAGTGAAAACCACACCATGGCACTGTTTGATCTGACAAAAGTAAAAAGAAAGAGCGTATCCAACAGTGAAAACCTCTCTAAGGCACCTGAGGATGAAGGGTTTGACATTCTCCCTGCTAGTACACAATAGGAACGATCAACGATTCTCATCGAGGAAACCAAAGAATACAATGTGGGGACTCCTGAAAATCCTCATATCATACATCTAGCATCTCTTCTCACTCTAGAGGAATAGCCTAAATTTATAGAGTTCTTCTAGAAGCGTCAGATCAACTTTGCATGGTCATATGCAGACATGCCTAGGCTTGATCCTGATTTAGTCATGCATCACCTCGCCGTGGCAGAAGGAGCGAAACCTGTCAAGCAGAAGCTTCATAAGATACATCCCCAGATTGCAGTGCTAGTCAAAATAGAACTCAAGAAACTCCTAGATGTTGGTTTCATTAGGCCAATTGATTAATGCAGAATGGATCTCCAACATTGTGCCTGTCGGCAAACCAAAAGGGGGCATCCGCATTTGTACTGATTTCAGAGATCTAAATAAGGCATGTCCTAAGGATGACTTCCCCCTACCAAATATCGACATCATAGTAGATCTGACAGTCGGACATGCCATGCTTTCACTCATGGATGGTTTTTCAGGATACAATCAGATAAAGATTGCACTAGAGGATCAACATAAGATGGCCTTCACATGTCCATGGGGCACATATTGCTGGAATGTAATGCCCTTCGGTCTAAAGAATGTAGGAGCAACCTATCAAAGAGCAATGACCACCATCTTCCATGACATGATGCATACCATGATGGAAGATTATGTTGATGACTTGCTAGCAAAATCACTCACAAGAGAAGGTCATTTGGACATATTAGAGAGAATCTTTGATAGACTGGAACAATACCATGTTTGACTCAACCCAAAGAAATGTGTCTTTGGAGTAACCTCCGGAAAGCTTCTAGGCTACATTGTCTCAAGCAAAGGTATTGAGGTTGACCCAACAAAGGTAAAGGCAATCATGGACATGCCACCTCCAAAGAATATCAGTCAGCTAAGAACACTACAAGGGTGGCTTCAATCCATCTGAAGATTCATTGCACAATTGGTTGATAAATGTCACCCATTCACACACCTGTTACACAAGAACATCCGCTTTCAGTGGGATGCCAAATGCCAGCAAGCATTTCAGGCGCTTAAAGACTATCTCATGAATCCACCATTATTGATGCCACCAGATCCAAGTAGACCGTTGTTACTTTATATCTCAGTGATAAGTACAGCATTAGGTGTATTACTGGCACAACATAATGCAAAAGGCAAAGAGTGTGCTATATACTACATCTCTCGCACACTGGTTGGCTATGAACTCAATTACACACCTATTGAGCAAGCTTGCCTAGCAGTAATCTTAGCAGCCACTAAATTGCGGCACTATAAATTGACACACAAGGTACAACTCATTGCAAACATCGATCCACTCAAATATTTACTCAGCAAAGCAGCATTGACAGGTCGCTTAGCCAAATGGGTGATGATTCTAAGTGAATTTGACATCGAGTATGTAGACCGTAAAGCTATCAAAGGTCAAGTTATTGCAGATCAGTTGGCCGATGCACCACTCATAGGTGATCATCCTCTCATTTCCAATTTTCTAGATGAAGAGATATTCATGATCACAACAACACAATCATGGAAACTATATTTTGATGGTTCGTACACTAGGCATGGCTCGGGGGTAGGCATTCTGTTTATCACACCTCAAGGTGACAGCATCCCGAAGTGTTATAGGCTCACATTTCCATGCACCAACAACATAGAAGAGTATGAGGCCTTGATCACAGGACTTAGATTAGCCATACAATGGAAATTACAAGAACTACAAGTATATGGCGACTCCCAACTGGTCATTCGACAAGCAACAGATGAATATCAGACCAAGGATGATAAACTCATTCCATACAAGCAAATGGTGGACACTCTAAAGATATCATTTACTACTATCACTTTTGAGTAGATACCAAGAGATCAGAATCGAGCTGCTGACGCTATGGCTACTATCGCATCTCTCCTAGATCTTCCACAAAATTCAACACGCTACGAGTTCTTGGTAGAAAAGCTTTGGATCCCCGCTTATGATATCCCTGAATCTGAAATGATATGTCGCCTTGTTGGTTTCGAATCCCCATGGTATGGTGATTTTTAAACCTATCTTCGTGATCATACCCTTCCTCCCAACCAATCAAATAACCAACGTAAAACCTTCATTCGGCAAACTACTCGATATACCATTATTGCCGAAACCCTATACCGATGCGGTCTTGATGGTACTCTCCTTCGATGTCTGGAACAAGATGAGATAACAAAGTCTTTGGAAGAGGTACATGAAGGAATTTGTGGGACTCACTCAAGTGGTCCGTCACTAGCCAAGAAACTCATGCGAGCTGGATACTATTGGCCATCTATGGAAAAGGATTCCTACTACTTTGTCAGGAAATGCAAGAAATGTCAAGTTCACGGTGACCTGATACATGCACCAACATAGGAACTACAACCAATCACAACACCATAGCCTTTTTGTCAATGGGGTCTTGACCTTGTGGGTAAGATTCATCCATCTTCATCCAATGGTCATAAATTCATTATTATTGCCACCAAATATTTCACAAAGTGGATCGAAGCTGTTCCACTTACCCAAGTCACTGGCAAGCAGATCACCTCATTCATCCTCAACTACATCATCTGCCAGTATGGTGTGCCCATGTCCATCACCACAGATAATGGTCTTCCTTTCAAAAATAAGGATGTTCGTGAGCTTTGTGAGAAATTTCATATCCAACACCGCTTTCCCACTCCCTATTACCCACAAGGCAATGGTCAGGCCGAAACATCCAATAAAAACATATTGAGGATCCTAAATAAGATAGTCAATGATGCCGGTCATGATTGGCATGTTCAATTGAATCCAGCACTATGGGCATATCGAACTAGCATTCGAACCCCTACAGGCGTAACTCCCTATTCATTGGTCTATGGTGTAGAAGCTATTTTTCCTATTGAGGTTGAGATACCATCATTACGGGTTTCCTTGCACAATATCATCGATGACGAAGCCTACAGAGTATCACATCTTTAGGACTTAGAGTTACTTGATGAGAAATGACAAGCTGCGTACAATCATCTCAAAGCCTATCAGCAGCGCATGAGCAGAAGCTACAATCACCGAGTTAGACCTCGTACATTTGAGGTAGGTGATCTTGTTCTTCGAGAGAGTCCTCGCAACCAACCAAACAAAGAACATCAAGGCAAGTTTGAATCAAACTGGCTCGGCCCATATGTTGTCACTGTTGTATTCGGGTCCAGGGCATATCAGTTGGCTACATCAGATGGAGAACCGCTCGCAGATCCAATCAATAGCATGCACCTCAAACGGTTTTATACCTAAGGTGTACAGGGCATCAGGCTCCCCTACGTATCAAAAAATACCAAAAACATTCAGAAAAATGTCCTGAAGAAAATACAAAAACATTCAAAAAAGTAAAGAAAAATCATACATCCAAATGGTGAACAACCACTCCAGTGGCACCTTGGGTAAGTGCGATGGCGAAAACCTGGCAAACAGGCACCACTCGTAAAGGCAATGGCTCCAGTATCTTTCAGGCTCATTGCGATCACATTCATACATACACACATCCATCCATCTAAACCATGGCTTGTTATAAATCTACAAATCCAAGCAAGTACTTCATGCATCTTGCATCCCGCTTTGTCATAGTCATGTCTACACTTGGGGGCAATGCCCTTAAATCTAGTTGGTGGAAGTGAATTCTACATTACTAGTGATTCATTGGGTAAAACATTCAAAACTGTTTCACAAAATCCAAAAACATTCAAAAATGTCTCAAAAATCCAAAAACATTCAAAAATATCTCGCAAAAATACCAAAAACATTCAAAACAATTCAAAATCCAAAAACATCGACAAAACCATTGAAAAATCACACAAAAACATGGCAATACATTGTACATACCCATCTGAGCAGATCCCAAATAAACATTGTGATATACTCCACAAAATGACCACTTATCAATCGACCAAAACAAACAACATCAACAATCTACACAACAAACTGTCTTCAACAAGGATGCATCCTTCCTTACCAAAACAAAGACAAGATGACATTTTCTTTGACAAGAAAATTCTGTTTAAGCTATCATATACTTGATTGATTTATGGGTTATTTATTTTAGGTTCTTGCCACAATTGTTTGTATCATTTGCGCATTATTTCTGATGAAGTTCTAGGGCATGTACTAATAGTGTCTACATGGGAAGTTCACCAAGCAACGTGATCTTATGCCAAATGCAGTCATAGATCATTACGGCTTGCTAACTACAGTGTATACCTTGACCATATGGACATGAACCATTACCAAGGATCCTTATTCTTTATTCTTTATGTATATACTATTTGTTTGCAAGTACAATGCTCATCCTTTGGTTCCTCCCCATCCAAATTGGATAAAGGTTTTATTTCTTAGTACGGTATGCACTTGTCTCAAGATCTGATCAACCTAAGATCAAGGAGGATGATCCAAGTCATGCATGAATGGAGATAATCCTTGTCTATTCCGCAAGCAATACTCAGGTCAACTTGATCCATTATATCAAGTTGCTTGTATTAACTTGCTATATCAAAATCCATGTAAGAAATACTCAGGTCATCTTGAATTTTTATGTCAAGTTGCTTGTATTTTCTTCCAACATTTTAAAGCTCAATAATGAAAATCGAGCACTATGGATCGTCATTCCATCTCATCTGTCTATACTGCATTCCGTTGCATTCCAACCATCCATACATTCATAATAGTTTCATATCATGCATACATAGTCATAATAATGCATACTCTATTTTTCTCTTCTTCCATAGGAATGAGTCATAGGTCCTCCATTTCTTCTAACATCGAACCCCCCCAACCCTCCCCATCTCGATAATCAACATCACATACCCTTCATCATTTCCCATCAACCCAATCAAGCCACGTTCATCACCATCCATCTCTAAATAGGAGGGATTGTGTTTCCCATCCTCATTCATCCACACAATCAAGAAAGTTACTCTGTCTACACAGATACATCGACTCACACACACCTAGACTATCAACAGATACTCTGATCAAGTATCTTCGGGTCTCAACAGGTAATCGATCATGGTAATCCTAGACTACATCATTCATTTATCATAATGACCTAGTCTCAATGGGGCTGCCATGATTCCCCACAACCATCCATCACATGCACACACTATCAATTGATCAACCAATCAAACACAATCCAACGGACAATTACATCAATTGTCTAAGTCTCAACGAGTATTTTTGCTTCATATACCTTGACTTCATCGGGCAATTGCATCAATTACCTAAGTCTCATCAGGTCACTTTGATTCACTTACTCAGACTTTATCTTGTCCAAGCAAACAACTGGCATCAACTGTCATGCTTTGACTTGACCGGGGCAATTCAACCGATTGCACCAGATTGTTCAACCAATTTTGATCAATTGTATAGCATCACTCGAAAGAACACCCACCACATTTTCACTATATCTCCTGCATGACCTAAGGGTACTCACTGGCTTGATGTTTCTCCATTTTATCTCTGATTTCTTCTATTTTTCACCCACGTTGCTAACTTCTTCTCTTCTCCCACCTTGCCAATTTTCATTCTTTTTCGAGAGATCGCCCGATTTTTCAAAAAAATTCGGCCCATCTCTCGAGGGGGCATACCACCCATTAAATTTACATTTTATGGGGCATTTCTTCACACCAATTTTTCTTTCTTTGAAATGACGCTATAAACCGCACCGTCTCAAAGAGGGGCAAATGTAGTCACACAAATCTGTCCAGCTTAATTAAATAAATATTCGCTATTTATTTGATTAAAAATCCACTAGCCATCAGTTAATTAAATTAATATTTAATTAATTCATCCCCAAACATTCTTCTATTAATTAAATAAACTATTCAATTTATTTTAATTAATTCATTAAACCAAATACAAATCAATTAAATAAATAAAATCAATTTATTTAATTAAAATCCCTTTTTCCTCTTTTAAATAAATTAAATCAAACATTTATTTAAATCATTATCCCCCCACTTGCATTTTCCTACAAATGCAACTTGCACACATTTATTGAAATAAATGAATTTTTATTTTTAATAAAATCCTATTTTCCCTCACCCACCAAATCCACTTGCAAATCTAATCCTCTTCTAGATTCTTCTAATCACTTCTAATTAGCCTAAACCATCTTCTAATTATTGTCACATTCCTAAGCAAAATGGAGTCACTTCTCAAAGACCCCAAAGTCTTTGATAACCATTAAAGGCTTCCAACCTCCAACCACTTAATTCCTCAAAGTCTTTGATAACTATTGAAGGCTTCCAACTTTCAACCACTTAATCCCCAAAGTCTCCAATAACCATTAATAGTTAACCCAAACCCTCCTACATGGTTAAAACATTTGTTTTGACTCAACCTCTACCCAACCCAAGGGTCTCATCAAGCCTTTAATGCTTTGACCATGATTATCTCTTAATCATTTGCACAAAGGTTTATCCTTGGATTAACTCTTAATCTAGTGGATAATCCTAATTTAGACTTGACCCTTACCTTCTAGATAACCATGAAGTCTTCTCAGGCATTCAATGCCTCCAACCCCTTCTCTCAACCCAACCCTATGTTGACACTTGTCACCATTTTATTGGTGCAAATTGTGTACATGGATCCCCAACTTTCAAACTCAACCCTTGATTAAACCTTTTAAACCTAGCCATCCATTGCTCCATTTTTCCTATAAATAGAGCCCATTCGTTCATAATCTAGATCCTGAAAACTTGTATGCATTTAAGCTATAGACATTTTTAGAGAGCATTTTAGCATAATTAACTCATATCTTGTTATTTTGGTTAAAATATATCATTTTAGCATCAATAGATTAGTATTAGCTTTTCATTTCACATTTAGAGCTATACTAAAATCTCAATCCTCCATAAGCATCCATAGTGCAAAAAGCTGCTGAGAGCTACACTATTTTGGAACTTGGAGAGGAGAGGAACAAGGGAAAAGGAGCTAAGGCCATGCTAAGAGGCATTTGGAGATGTCTCATTATCTTTGTCTCTTTAGTTAGATATATTAGCATGTTTTTAGTGTCTCTCTTGGTATGCCTTTTTAGATTAGTTTTTGATTGACTAACACTAATAGTTTTGTGTCTTTTGTGTTATTTTATCATTGACTAACCTTGTGCCATTTTGTAGGGCATCAATTGTTATTTGTAAGAGGTCATGGTCAAGGAATGTAATGTGTGAATAATGTAATATTATTCAGATAGAGGAGGTGGTCGATCAATAGAGATCAAATTGGGTTTGTAAGAGGATTTAGTCCTTCGATATTGAGCTTAACCAAAACTATACTCAGGCATAGGAGATGTTATAGTTTGCAGTTCAACACTTCTCCAGATTATAGTCTAGATGTGTATGTAGTTAGTGGGACTCTTTTTGTGATGAGCAGTGTGTTCTAGGTTGTTGGCCTTCCTGCAAGTGCAAGCCCCTTCATTGAAAATTCACATACTTACTGTAGAAGTATTATTTGACTATCAGTAGGCTTCCCACCATGGTTATTCCCTTTACCGGGTTTTCCATGTACAAATCTTGGTGTTGTGTGGATGGCTTTTATTCTATGATTATTTTTTATGCTTAATTGGATTAATTGCTATTCTGGTATTATTGTTTTAATTCATAAAGCTTTCGATAATCCGTGACAACTGATTCTTTGCCCCCTCTATGTTGTTTGTCGATTATCTGAATTGTCTAATAGAGAACCACCTTCTTATCATAGACCATCTCATAAGGGGCCACACAAGTAGTAGTCTTCCACGTGGTGTGATAGGCCCATATGACTTTAGGAAGCCATATGGAACAATCATGGTTATGTAGGGCGATGGTCTTTGTAAGGATGTGCTTAAGTTGTCTGTGAGTAACCACAACTTGTCCATTAGCTTGGGGATGGTAAGGAGTGGACTTCTGGTGATGAATCTCATATTCTTTGACTAGAGTAACAATAAGTTTTGAAGTAAACTATGGTCCTTGAGTTGTAGTGATTTCCCGAGGCACACTAAGGCAAGTGAAAATCTTAGAATATAGAAAGTCAACCACTTTACTATCTCGTGCATGTTTTGGTGCAAAGACTTCAACTTACTTGGTGACATAATCAGTACAAACAAGAATGTACTTCTTGTTCTTAGAAAGGTGGGTTTATGGGTCCCACAAAATCAAGACCCCATTTCTCAAAGGGTTCAATAGAGAGTTGAGGGTGTAGTGGCATCTCATCCAAGTGTGTCGGATGACCCATTTGTTGTCTCTAGTCACAATGGTGAACATACCACCTATAGTCCTTATGGATTGTAGGCCAATAATACCCTGTTGTAAGTATCTTCTAAACAGTCCTCTGAGCAGAAAAGTGTCCTTCGCATGGTTCACTATGGCAAGCATAGAGAATGTCAAATACATCCTCCTCAGGTACACATCACCGCATGATGTTGTTAATGCCGGTGTGAAAGAGGAGACCGTTAATCTAGGTATATTGTCCACTGAGGCCCACTAGCTTCTGATATTCATGAGGAGAAAAGTGAGGAGGGAACTTGCATGTAACTAGGTAGTCGGTGATATCGGCATACCAAGGGCTCTTCGTGGAAATGGCAAAGAGGTGTTCATCTAGAAAAGTATCATCAACCAGAACAAGTTTATTGTCCAATAACTGCAACATGGATAAGAAATCAGCGACCACATTTTCTTGACTAGGCTAATCAAGTATAGTGACATTAAATTATTGTAATAAAAGCAACCACTTAATGACTCTACCAATGACTACAAGTTTATTCATTAGAAAGAGAATTGTTGAGTGATTTCTATGAACAAACACTTTATCTCCAGTAATATAAGGACAAAATTTATTAATAGCATAAACAATAGCTAAAAAATCCTTTTTATTTATAGTATAGTTTACTTCTGTACCTGTGAAGTTATTGCTGATGTAGTAAATAGAATGAAAGAGGTTATCCTCTTTTTGTCCAAGCATTGTGCCCATAGAATAATCAAAAGCATTAGTATGGATGTGGAAAGGCAACTCCCAATTTGGACCTCTAAGTATGGGTGTGGTGATAAGTTTTGTCTTTATGGTGTCAAAGACTTCTTGACATTTAGGCATCTAGGAGAAGTTAACATCTTTCACTAATAGAAAATAAAGGAGAGGGAATTTTGCTGAATTTTTGGATAAATCTATGGTAATATCCAACATGGCCAAGAAAACTCCTAACATATTTTTGAATGTATGGTGTAGGTAAGTCATGAATTATCTTGATCTATTTATGATCAACTTGAATACCTTTTGAAGAAATGAAATGACCTAACACAATTCCCTCAGTCATAAGAATGTGACACTTTTCATGACTTAAAGATAAATTAGTATCGATACATCACTTAAGCACTTTCTCTATGTTTTATTTTACCTCTTCATAAGTATTTCCATGAAATGTAAAATCATCCATATAAACTTAGACACAATCATTAACAAGATCAGCAAAAATACTTAGCACCACCCTCTAAAAAGTAGGTGGGGCATTGCACAACCTGAAGGGAAGGACATTATAAGAAAAAGTACCCCATGGACATGTGAAAGTGGTCTTGGCCTAATCTTGTAGAGCAATGCAGATCTAGTTATATCCACTAAATCCATCCAAGAAGGAGAAGATTCATTTCCCTACAAGAGTGTCCAAAACTTGATCAATAAATGGTAATGGAAAATGGTCCTTTTTAGTTGCTTTATTTAAAACTCTGTAATCCACACAAATACACCACTTACCATTTTTCTTTGGTACCACAACTAAAGGAGATACTCACCTTCTATCCGAAATAGGATATATGAAACCAACATTTACTAATTTTTGTAGCACCTCCTTGACTATGTCCTACAAAGTGGGGTTAAGTATTCATTGTGGCTGCCTGATAGGACAACTCCCTTCCTTTATGTAGATGTGATGTGTGCAAGTGTCTGGATAGATACCACACATATCTTGGTATTCCCAAGTAAATATGGTTTTATTGTCCCTAAGCATGGCAACAAGGTCCTTAATCTATTCTAGACTTAACAGTGGATTGATATTAAGAGTGTGACCTAGTGATATCTCCATAGGTTGTGACTATGTAGGGGAATCAAGAGATAACACTTGTGATGAATCATGACTTTCTAAAGACAGTAATGAATTGTATAGACATTAGTTAGGCAACAACTAGTGTAATATGAAAAAGTGTTGAATAGATCAAGAACCACCTACTAGAGGAAAACTTCCAAAAGGACAACTAGTAGTTATATGTGAAGGAATGACCAAATTTTCTAATATGTCATTTGACTCATACCTGTTCTGAAGCAAATTAACAAGAATATTGTCTTTTGTGGTCTCTTCAATATCATGTGCTTGGTCAATGGTTATGACTGGTAGGAACTCTTCCAAGTCACAGTCAACCCAAATGGGATCTTTTCTTTCTAATAGGGGTTGAGTAGGTGGATATAGTGTTATTTGCTTAGCTTGTTCTCTATTAGAGATAACCATATTACCTAACTGGCAGTTGATAAAAGCATTATTAGCAGCTAGCCAAGGCCATCCTAAGATTAAGGGATACCCCCCAGCTTAACTTTAGGCTGAAAGATCATAAAGTTAGTCAGAAAATCCCATGATTCAATAGAAAGGAGCACATCTTCAATAACCCCTTCAAGCTTGACCAGTGAACGATCAACCATTTTGGAGAACTGTAGGTGTAGGCCTAAGTCCTTCAAGAGATAATTTTGTCATTGTCTCATTAGTCATCACATTAATTACAACACCTAAATCCACAAGGGTATTAGGAATAGTAACCTTACCAATACTTACCTGGATGACTGGACTTCTTGGATCTACATATTTGGGAATTGTCAAATTTTTAAGAATAAGATCTGCTAGTTGCCTAATAACTGGAATAGTCTTTGGATCTTCCTTCTTATTTTTCCTTCATGTACATAACTCTCAAACTATTTTATTATACATCAGAATATCTTTGATAGCCTGCAACAAATGAATTTTAATATTAACATTGCAGAGTTCATTCATAACATCGAATTCAGTTTGCATAGTTTCCTTTTGTACAGGTTTAGAAAGGTTTCGATCGGGAAATGGAGGTTCTTTTCGATCTCCTCTTCAGGTTCTTCATTTATTTATGTGATTGTAGGACCTTGGCGGGTTTTTCCTAACCTCAATTGTACTCTATCTAGTTCACTACATTGACTGGATAAGGAAGATAACCTGCCACCTCATTATTATACACAAGGTGGGATGGCTTATTGTTAGGATTGGGGTTTGGTTGGGTGGGCATTGATGTTGGTTTTGGTGGTGGCAGTGGATTAAGTGGAGGATTAGATGAGGATGAAGGTATAGGTGGAATAAATTGTTGTGGTTGTTGGTAAGGACTTATTAGAGGCAGAGGTGGAAATGAAGCTTGTGGTGGATAGGGTTGTGGAAGTGGGTATGATGTAAATTGTGGTGCATTGGTAATTTTTCCATGGTTGTGTTTCGAACTGGTAATTTTGGGACCATTGAGGATAGGATGGAGGTTGTTTCCAACCTCCATACCATGTATTTGAATTGGGAAAGGTTTAACTTGGACCATGAAAATACTCATTGGGGAGACCTGGTTGCATTGCTCTTTATGGAAAAGGATGTTTTGGGGCCATAAAATATACAGGTTCCTTAGCATATTCCATGCTAGTTATTCCTTTAGGAAGAGGTCTTAAGGTATAACTTTTACTTGCCTCTTCTAGGGATGAAATATTTGTTCTATTATATGGACAATCCTCAGGACCATGTGTTTTACAATGTGTAGGACAATATACTGCTAAGGCCTTCTTTGTTTCTTCTTGTTTAATGTGGGTATACAACGTATCTATTTGTTTTCCCATATGATTTAATAAATCAATTTTAAGTAAATTACCTATTTCATGTTTTGGAATACCTGAAACTCCTCCTAAGGTAGGCAACCTATTAAAGTGACTTCATAGAGGATGTTGAGATGTGGAGTAATTCCTACAAATTTCAACAATATCATCAAAACTCAGTTTTGAAATATTTCCTTTACCCATTAAATTTAAAGCATCCAAAGTCTCATCCCTTATCCCTCTAAGAAATAACATTTTAATTGTGGTAGGAGTGAGTCCTAGCTGTCTTAATCATAGAAGATTGAATATGAAACATTCCAGGTAGTTCTTCATGGATTCATCTTCCTTTTGGTTCATGTGAAAGAGTTCAACCCATATATCTTTGGTTTTGTAGTAATCTTGATATTTGTCCTTAAACAACCATTTCATCTCATCCCAAGTTCTAATGTGTCACAAATTCATAAACCAATGCAATGCCACATCTTTTAGTGTAGTTGGGAACAATTTGAGCTTTTGGGTGTCATTCTTGTAATCATAGCTATTAGATAAAACATCAAATTCAAATAAGAATATATCAAGATCTTCAATTGATAGTCCATGAAAGATAGGCAATGCAGATTGGGGAAAGTTTTTCATACAAGCATCTTCTTCTAGATGGATAATGAGATACTCAAAAGCAATTGGTTCATTGTTGACTAATGCTCTTTCACCATTATTATTTTTAGGATCTCATCCCCCTAAGTTTACCTCATTATTAGGGTCAGTCATGACTTCAAATACTCGTGGAGTATAAACAACTGTAGTTGTCTTGTTGTCTACAGGGTTTGATGGACCAAGTCTTAATTCAAAATTTTTGTGAAAGTGTTTGGTAATTCATTGATATGATTCCTCAACATATTCTAGTTGGTTGTCACCTAGGGCTTCTACATTGGTAGACTCGATGGCACACTTGTCTATATCAAGTTCACTTTTAAAAGGAGCATTGATTTATACTATTGGCAATATGTGAAATGGTATGAGGACATAATGATATTGTATGTTGTCATTGATGTCAATATGTGATATGAAGAGAGAACCGGTATATATGCCAAAGTAAAGTGGTATATTTGTTAAGGGTGAACCGACATGCCAAGGTGAACTGACATGTAGTCAAGGGAACTAGCACATGGAAGCATTGTATGACTACCGGTTGGTAGGTAGTTTCCACTTTAGGATTTCTAGTTGGAGTATCTCAAGCCTGTGTTACTCAATCGGTGATCTTTATGTGATTAAGTTAGCATGATAACGAAGAATAGATAGTGTTTCCACATAAGCCTTGTGTGTGTGAAGGACCTTGCATAAAGAAGAGTGTTCCTATCTACCTCGGGAATGTGCAAATTCTGTAAATGTTGATAATGTGTGATGGGTTATCAGCCGCCATGAAATCGGTGGAAAACGAACGATGGAGAATGTCTTGAGATTGGATCAAGACTATTGCATTCAATATAGTATGATCAATGGTCAGGATTGAACTGTTTGAATTCCTTAACCTAACAGGTCTAGGGTTTAGGGTTTATGCTACCGACCTATCTGTTGTCCTATAAGGTCGATGTTGTGATTCTTTCAGAGGTTGTTGGCAAAAGTTGTGTGTGTGTATCTAAGAGAAGAGATACATGATTCTTGTCAGACTAGAGGAGAGAAGTCATATCTAAAGAGTGTAAGTGCAGAAGGTGAAGAGGAGCTTAAGTGGATCTACATTGGTATTGAGTGCTATTATCAGGTCATTGATATACCCATTGATCTTTAACTACTTCAATAGTTGTGAAATCCCCTAAAATGGTAGCCTTAACCAGCTTGTTGAAAATCCTCTAACAGGGTAACTCGAAGCTACTGAGTCATTGATATCCATTAGCTATTGAGTTCTTGAAATCCTCTAACAAGGTTTAACCCTTAACTGGGTATTGTAGCCATCCCTTAACTGGGTATTGTAGCCATCCCTTAGCCGGGTGATCCCTAACAGGATCAGTTCCTAACAGAACCTATTGTATCTATCTTTAACTGGAAAAGGCTCATAACAAAGCGAACATCCAAAGAGTTCAAAAAAAAGCTTGTGGGTATTCATCCCCACCGTGGTTTTTCCCAGTTGGGTTTCCATGTGAAAAATATGTGTGTCATGTGTGATGTTTTCTTCATGTGATGTTATGATTGTTTTCTGATTAAGTGGTGATGCATGTTGATCTTGCTGTAATATGTACATCTTTGATGGTAGATTGCCTATTCACGCATTAGAGTGAAATGGGAATGAAGAGTTAGATTATATGAGAAGATAAGTGTCAACTGGTCTTTGCTTGTCTTAGTTACACTGGGTTTTGCTAGTTGAACTCTGTTGAAGAACCCGTGTTGTTGTTTCTCTGTCAGTGCATAAGTGTTAGTTGACAAAAAAGTTTAAGGTTGAGGTTTTGCCTGTACTGATTCACCCCCCCCTCTCAGTACCAATTTGGTACTATTCATTCATCATTAAGTTATCAATTGGTATCAGAGCATCATTTAGGTCATCTATTTTGTAAGCTTAACTGCTTGAGGGAAAGATCCTATTGTAATGATGAAGAGGGAAGGTCCAAAGTTTAACAAAGAAAATTTCAGTATATGGAAAGACAGAATGAAGATATACATTAGAAGCATGGGTGCTCAACATTGGAGCTATTTTGAGAATACCTATGTTGCCCCTATTGGTACTCTCACCGATGATCAAAAGAGAGAGATACAAGAGAATGGGCAAGTCATGGAAGCCCTAATCAGTAGCTTATTTGATATTGAGTTCATTGATGTCCAAGATAAGGTAAATCCCAAAGAGGTATGGGATGCTTTTGAAAATATCTATGGAGGTGATGAGCATGTAAAACAAGCTAAGGAAGAAAGCCTTAGAGGAAAGTTTGAAGACATGCGAATGGTTGAAGGTGAAACCATTCAACAATATGGTATTAGAATCAAAACTATTGTTGGAGATATAAAGAGTGCAGGTGGTAAAATGGAAGATTCCACTATGGTAAGCAAAGTCCTGAGATCCCTATTGTTGGTCTATGCAATAAGGGTTACTGCTATTTAGAAGTTGAGATCAATAGACAAGACTAAGGTATCCTTGGACTCCATCATAGGAAAGTTGACATCCTATGAGCTAAATAGTTTTGATGGAAGTGTTCAAAAGACTGAATCAACTTTTAGAGCTTCTGTTGTACCATCCAAGAAAGGAAAAGAAGCAAGCACTAGTGGTGAACCAAGACAGAGCAGAGTAATGGATGATGAAGAGTTTTTGATGGAATTTGAAGCTCTTCTTGCTAGGAAATCTCCAAAAGGAACCGGTAAATATAGAGGTAAGCTCCCTTTGAAATGTTTTTCATGTCGGATAGGACATATTGCTATGAACTATCCTAATAGTGCAACAAGGATAAATCAGAAAGATTTAGGAAATTCAAAGGAGGAAACTGAAGAAACTATTTTGTTGCAGTTGATGAAGGTGTCACAGATGAGGAATCAGAAGATGAAGAGAATGAAGACATTGTGTTTGTTGTTGTAAAGGAAGATGTGTCAAAAAAGAAGGCTCTTGTCTCCCGCTTTGATAATTCCAATGAGTGGATTATTGACAGTGGTTGCTCACACCATATGACTGGTGACCGAAGCAAGTTTCTATTCTTGGAAGAGTATGATGGTGGTATGGTTCATTTTGGCAATGATGTACCATGTATGGTTAAAGGAAAAGGGTCCATCTCTCTGAATGGAAAGAGTAATGCTGACAATGTGTATTGGGTTGATGGTCTCAGACACAACCTTCTGAGTGTTGCCTAGCTGAATGATAGTGGCCTCACTCTGGAATTCAAGATTGGAATCTGTAGAATCAAAAGAAAAGATGGTGAATGGGTGGCCACCGACATGCAGACCAAAGGTAACCTATTTCATCTGAATGCAAATATAAGTACATATCTTATGGCTAAGTTTGATGATAGCTGGATATGGCAGAGGAGACTTTGCCATGTAAAGTTTGATAGCATTGTGAAGGCTAGTAAGATAAAGGCAGTTAGAGCATTGCCGGTGCTAAGGAAACTAGATAATACCTTGTGCAGGGAGTGTCAATTGGGGAAAATGTCTTCCTCAACCTTTAAAGGTAAATCTTTCACTGCTGACAACTTGCTTGACCTTGTGCATACTGATTTGTGTTGTCCTATGAAAACTAGAAGTGTCCAGGGTGATAGGTACTTCATGATTCTCACTAATGACTGCTCAAGAATGATGTGGGTCACATTCTTGAAAAACAAGTCTGAAGCCTTTGTGAAGTTCAAAGCTTTCAGAGCATTAGTGGAGAAGGAAAGTGATAAAAGGATCAAGTGTCTTAGAATTGATCAAGGAGGAGAATTCACTTCTGGTGAATTCAACAAGTATTGTGAAGAATTTGGCATTGAGAGGTAACTATTTACCCCCAGGACTCCACAGCAGAATGGCCTAGTAGAGAGGAATAACCGGACAGTGGTTGAAGTAGCTAGAACCATGTTGATTCAAGGAAAAGTAGCTCACACCTTTTGGAGAGAAGCGGTAAGCACTACAGTCTACACAATGAACTGGGTACTCATCAAGAAAGGCAAGGATAAAACTCCTTATGAGTATTGGACTGGTAAGACACCTTTGGTTAGCTACTTTAGGGTAATTGGTAGCAAATTTTACATCAAGAGGAGTGAACATTATGGCATGTTTGAAGCTAAATGTGATGAAGGAATATTCCTAGGATATTCCACCAAGAGTAAAGCTCTCAAGTGTTTCAACAATAGGACTCAGAGAATTATGGAAAGTATCAATGTGAGAGTTGATGAAACTTTTGAGAAATCGAAGGAAATAGGTAGTGAGCAAGCTATAAATGAATCGGCTGCAACCTTCTGGGAACCGGTTGTCAGTCAACCAAGTACCAGTAACAGTGTTCCTGAACTAGTGAATGTTGATACTGATGAAGATGAGGATGAAGAGGAAAAGCAACAAGAACCAGTCAAGGCTATTCCTTGGTATGTCAAGCTGAATCATCATCCTAAGCAAATCATAGGAGATAAGGATGCAGGAATCCTTACAAGAGGAAAGATCAGAGAACACTCATGTTTGATCTCTAAATTTGAGCCTATGTCATTCAAAGAGGCTAATAAAGATGAAGACTAGATCAAGGCAATGGAAGAGGAACTTAACCAGATAGGGAAAAATGGTACATGGTCCTTGGTACTAGACCGGAACATAAAAATGTCATTGGCACCAAATGGGTGTTCAGAAACAAGCTGAATGAGGATGGCACAGTGATCAGGAACAAAGCCAAATTGGTGTGCAAAGGATATGCTCAAGAAGGAGAAGACTATGGAGAAACCTTTGCTCCTATAGATAGATTAGAAGGAGTTTGTATGCTTCTTGCATATGCAGCTTTTAAAGGATTCAAGGTATATCAAATGGATGTAAAATTTGCATTCCTAAATGGTGTACTTGAAGAGGAGGTGTATATAGAGCAACCAGATGGGTTTTCCCTATCTGAAGACAATGATATGGTGTGCAGGCTACATAAATCCTTATATGGTCTAAAGCAGGCACCTAGAGCATGGTATGAACATCTACATTCCCATCTTGTGAAGATTGGATTTGAGAGAATAAGTTAAGATAGCAATATCTACTTAAAATCTAAAGGAGATTAGATCCTAATCTGTGAAGTTTTTGTTGATGACATTATCTTTGGTGAAGATGACAAGATGAGTCATGAGTTTGCTGATGAGATGAAGGAAGAGTTTGAGATGTCACTCATAGGTGAGATTAAGTTCTCCATTGGACTGCAGATCCAGTAGATGAAAGATGGAATCTTTATCACTCAGTCCAAATATGTCAAAGAGGTGTTGAAGACCTTTGTCATGGAAGATAGCAAACTGGTTGGTACGCCAATGGTGACCGGTTGCAAATTATCAAAAGAGGATTATTCCGCATTGGTTGATGAGAAGGAATACTGATCAATGATTGGTAAGTTGTATTATGTAGTGCATAGCAGACCAGATATTGCACATGTAGTTGGCATTACTACAAGGTTCTAGAAATGTCCAAGAGAATCCCACTTGGTTGCAGTCAAGCGGATTCTTAGGTATCTGAAGGGAACAATTGACTATGGATTGTGGTACCCATACAACAATGATTTCAACTTGAAAGTATTCATAGATGTTGACTGGGCAGGTAATGTGGATGATCAGGAAAGCACAACCAGTTGTGCATTCTTTCTTGGTGGTAGATTGGTCTCATGGATGAGTAAGAAGTAGAGCTGTATCTCTCAGTCTATAGTAGAAGTCGAGTATGTTACAGCTTTCATGAACTACACTCAGACAATCTGGATGAAGCATGTATTAGATGGCTTCAAAATCCCTGTATCTAAACTGGTAAGTATATTCTGTGATAGCACAAGTGCTATCAATATTTCAAAGAATCCGGTTTTACATTGTAGAACCAAGCATTTTGAGCTTAAGTATCATTTCTTAAGGGAAAAGGTTCAGAATAAAGAGATTGCACTGGAACATGTTTCCAGTAAGGAGTAGTTAGCAGACATATTCACCAAGCCTCTCCCAAAGACTACATTTGTGCATTTAAGAGGTGAATTGTGGGTACTGCCCCTTCAGGAGGTAAATTAAAAGTATTTGTTCCATATCAGTCAGGTATTGCATAGTCAAACTTTTTTTTTATTGATGTGTTGAAGGATGCTACTCCTCAAGGGGAGCAACATAATGGAACAGGGATGTTTGTGCCTCCACTTTAGCATTGTTGTCAAAGGGGGAGAAGAAGTGTAGCAGAGAAGATATCTCCAGAAATTGGGGAGAAGATGAGTTTGCAGAAAGAAATCTTTGTATATTGCCATCAACGCCAAAGGGGGAGATTGTTGGAATTATGTGAACTAGTATGAGGATATAATGATATTGTATGTTGTCATTGATGTCAATATGTGATATGAAGAGAGAACTGGCATATGTGAGAACCAGTATATATGCCAAAGTAAAGTAGTATATTTGTTCAAGGTGAACCAACATGTCAAGGTGAACTGACATGTATTCATAGGAACCGACACATGGAAGCATTGTATGACTAGCGATTGGTAGGTAGTTTCCACTTCAGGATTTTTGGTTGGAGTATCTCAAGCCTCTGTGACTCAATCAGTGATGTTTATTTGATGAAGTTAGCATGATAACGAAGAATAGATAGTGTTGCCATGTAAGCCTTGTGCGCGTGAAGGATCTTGCATAAAGAAGAGTGTTCCTATCTACCTCGGGAATGTGCAAAGTCTATAAATGTTGATAATGTGTGATGGGTTATCGACCGCCATGAAATTGGTGGAAAATGAATGATGGAGAATGTCTTGAGATTGGATCAAGACTGCTACATTCAATACATTATGATCAATGGTAAGGATTGAACCATTTGAATTCCTTAACCTAATAGGTCTAGGGTTTAGGGTTTATGCTACCAACCTGTTTGTTGTCCTATAAGGTCGATGTTGTGATTCTGTTAGAGGTTGTTGGCAAAAGTTGTTTGTGTGTATCTAAGAGAAGAGATACATGATTGTTGCTAGACTAGAGGAGAGAAGTCATATCTAAAGAGTGTAAGTGCAGAAGGTGAAGAGGAGCTTAAGCGGATCTGCATTGGCATTGAGTGTTATTATTAGGTCATTGATATACCTGTTGATCTTTAACTACTTCAATAGTTGTGAAATCCCCTAACAAGGTAGCCTTAACCCGCTTGTTGAAAATCCTCTAACAAGGTAACTCAAAGCTACTGAGTCATTTATATCCTTTAGCTATTGAGTTCTTGAAATCCTCTAACAAGGTACCCTTAACAGGGTTTAACCGTTAACCAGGTATTGTAGCCATCCCTTAACTGGGTGATCCCTAACAGGATCGGTTCCTAACAAAACCTATTGTATCTATCTTTAACCGGACAAGGCTCCTAACAGAGCAGACTTCCAAAGAGCTCAAAAACAAGCTTGTGGGTATTCATCCCCACCGTGGTTTTTCCCAGTTGGGTTTCCATGTGAAAAATATGTGTGTCATGTGTGATGTTTTCTTCATGTGATGTTATGATTGTTTTCTGATTAAGTTGTGATGCATGTTGATCTTGCTGTAATATGTACATCTTTGATGGTAGATTGCCTATTCATGCATTAGAGTGAAATGGGAATGAAGAGTTAGATTATATGAGAAGATAAGTGTCAACTGGTCTTTGCTTGTCTTAGTTACACTGGGTTTTGTTGGTTGAACTCTGTTGAAGGACTAGTGCTACTGTTTGTCTATCAGTGCATAAGTGTTAGTTGACAAACCGATTTAAGATTGAGTTTTTGCCTGTACTGATTCACCCCCCCTTTCAGTACTGGTTTGGTACTATTCATTCATCATTAAGTTATCAATTGGTATCAGAGCATCCTCCAGGTCATCTATGTTGTAAGCTTAACCACTTGAGGGAAAGATCATGTTGTAATGATGAAGAAGGAATGTCCAAAGTTTAACAAAGAAAATTTCAGTATATGGAAAGACAGAATGAAGATATACATCAGAAGCATGGGTGCTTAGCACTGGAGCTGTGTTGAGAATCCCTATGTTGCCCATACTGGTACTCTCACCAATGATCAAAAGAGAGAGATACAGGAGAATGGGCAAGTCATGGAAGCCCTAATTAGTAGCTTATCTGATATTGAGTTCATTGATGTCCAGGATAAGGTATATCCCAAAGAGGTATGGGATGCTCTTGAAAATATCTATGGAGGTGATGAGCATGTAAAACAAGCTAAGGAAGAAAGCCTTAGAGGAAAGTTTGAAGACATGTGAATGGTTGAAGTTGAAACCATTCAACAGTATGGTATTAGAATGAAAACTATTGTTAGAGATATCAAGAGTGTAGGTGGTAAAATGGAAGATTCCACTGTGGTAAGCAAAGTCCTGAGATCCCTATTGCTGGTCTATGCAATAAGGGTTGCTGCTATTCAGGAGCTGAGATCAATAGACAAGACTAAGGTATCCTTGGACTTCATCATAGCAAAGTTGATAGCTTATGAGCTAAATAGTTTTGATGGCAGTGTTCAAAAGACTGAATCAACTTTTAGAGCTTCTACTAAACCATCCATGAAAGGAAAAGAAGCGAGCACTAGTGGTGAACCAAGATAGAGTAGAGTAATGGATGATGAGGAGTTTTTGATGGAATTTGAAGCTCTTCTTGCTAGGAAATTTCCAAAAGGAACTGGTAAATACAGAGGTAAGCTCCCTTTGAAATGTTTTTGATGTAACCAGATAGGACATATTGCTATGAACTATCCTAATAGTGACAACAAGGATAAACCGGAAAGATTCAGGAAATTCAAAGGACGAAACCAGAGAAACTATTTTGTTGCAGTTGATGAAGATGTCATAGATGAGGAATCAGAAGATGAAGAGAATGAAGACATTGTGTTGCTATAAAGGAAGATGTGTCAGGCAAGAATGCTCTTATCTCCCGCTTTGATAATTCCAATGAGTGGATTATTGATAGTGGTTTCTCACACCATATGACTAGTGACCGGAGCAAGTTTCTATTCTTGGAAGAGTATGATGGTGGTGTGGTTCATTTTGGCAATGATGCACCTTGGATGGTTAAAGGAAAAGGGTCCATCTCTCTGAATGGAAAGAGTAGTGCTAACAATGTGTATTAGGTTGATGGTCTCAGACATAACCTTTTGAGTGTTGCCCAGTTGAATGACAGTGGCCTCACTCTAGTTTAAGGTTTAAGGTTGATTTTTTGCCTATACTGATTCACCCCCCCTCTCAATACCGGTTTGGCACTATTCGTTCATCATTAAGTTATCATATACCATGTCCTTAACTTCTCCTTGTTGTGTTTCTTTCTGTGAGTTTACCCATTTTGATTGTTTTCCTTTGAATGATGGTTGAGTACTTAGTGATTTAGATTTATCATTTTATTTTTCTGAATCTACTTTGTGTTTCTTCACAAACCTTCCTCTACTACTGCTAACTCTATTTATTCACCTATAATGACTTACGACAAAGGAAACCAAAGTTAATAATCCTAACGATGTTGACTATCGAATGCATGTTCTCTCTGACACAATGTTCCTAAATTGACCTACTACGACTTCACGCCTTTAATACCTTTCCTTGAGAACAAAGCTAAAAATGTAGGGTAAAAAAGTGGTTCAGTTTAACTACTATTTTGATTGAGATTTTTCCTTGTTTTATTGTCCAGTTTACTCCTATCAGTTGTCAATCCGGGATCGTAGACTGATGAAAGATATTGTGGCAATTTACCGAAGGGATGAAGTTAGCAGATTAAGTGGAGATGAAATGCATGTTATGGAAAGGGTAAAACTAAGGTTGTACTTCTAAGTTGTCTAAGTACAATTGAAATCTTAATTCTTATTCTACACAAATTACCAATCCAGTCTTTCAAATGTTATGAATGAAATCACAAATCAAATCTTTAAGAAAAAAACCATTAATCTATTTGCAAATGAAATCACAAATGTATTTATAAAGGAAATTGCAAATGAAATCACACACCTAACCTTTTAGATAAAATCACATTTCTATTCTAGGGATACACACCATTGTAAATGTCATTACTCCCAAATATATTTATACTTCTATTTCAAGTTCAATGAAATGACACTTTAAATTATCCACACTTAAATCACACTTAAATTATCCATGCTTTAGTCCTTCAATGTTTTAGTGGCACACACCTAATTTTCCTCAGGAGATACTGTAAAATGATAAAAAAGGGAAAGGACCTTAGTTCCAAGGAATGCAGTAAGAAAGGTGGAAGGCGATAGGAAGATAGACTGCAGTAGGAGGTTCGTAGTATTGGTATAAGGAATTGAAATTTGCGATGAGAGGTACAAATGTGTAATAGAAGATATGGATTTGCGATAGGAAGTGTGAATCTATAACAGAGAATAATGGGATATCGCAGATTATGAACAAAATGTGATAGTGGGTTTAAACATAGTGAAAG
Organism: Cryptomeria japonica; assembly: GCF_030272615.1. Classification (NCBI taxonomy): domain Eukaryota; kingdom Viridiplantae; phylum Streptophyta; class Pinopsida; order Cupressales; family Cupressaceae; genus Cryptomeria; species Cryptomeria japonica. The sequence goes on from NC_081415.1 coordinate 149,907,519, forward strand.
AAGGCAAGGTCTAAGGTCGGGTGCACAGTAATTGAAATATTAAAGAGGTGTTCTTTCATAACCTGAACTGTGAAATAATAAATCACACAAAGCTTCTAATCTAATTACATGGAAAACATTTAGTTCACAGAGATGACTACATACACATTATAATTACCCACTCATAAACATATACTTCTACAAAAGATAAATTACACAGCTAATCTAAAGTAAATAAAAATGATCTCACCCAGGTTCCAAGAGGGGGCCCTTCCTTTGGTTCTTGAGGTGAGTGAAAGGTAATAGATCGCACTACTTCAATCCACGCATAAGCATCAATATCCACATGAAAACAATGATTTTTAATCTTCTTAATACTGCTTATATTATCTATGTCTTTTTGAGTCTTACACACATATATACACATAATGGTTCAACAATAGTAGCCAAAATAAGGAAATGGTTTGTTATGGCCATTTAGCCTATAAACACATAAACAATGTCCTTAATTTGACCACATGCCCTAAGCCTTTCATGTCTTAAAACAACTTTCTTAAAATAAGATAGAGAAAAGAAAACAAATAACAACTTTGACAACAATAGCTAATCAAGTTGTGTAGTCAAACCCATGTCCACTTGATCAACCTTTTCCTCACATGCAGTTCCTATAAAAAAACCAATCCGAATGTGTCATTTCTTCAAGTGATTGATCAATTAGGAATTATTATTTCATCTTTAAAGATGTGGTAAATATATCCTATTTTTCAATCAATTAATTGGCAAAAAGGGACTTAGGACTAAGAAAATTAAGATAAAACAAAGGAAAAGGATAATAGAAAACATGGCGCATTTGTCACCCAACAAACTTTACCTTCTCATTTATCAATTTGTGTTCCAAGAAAAGAGGAGAAGCAAGATCTACAAGTGAATTTCCATGTGATCGAAGTGTGAAAGAGATTCCATGTGAAACCCTAACCTAGCAAAGAAAGGTATTTTTTGTGAAGCTTGCGAATTTGAATTTCAGAGAATGGCTACTCCTTTAGTTGTTGATATTATGGAGAGATCATGCCCCAAATTCAAGAACACCCCTTTAAATCCATTGAAGATGACCCTCTAGGTGCATTTTCTTTGGTCCTGTATGGTGTTCTTCATGTCGAGGATATTAGGGCTTATATTATTCTGATCTTGAGGAGTTAGGAGGCTTGCAATTGTTGAATCTATTAATGCCAAACTATAGTTGTTAGATCCTATGGCAGCTAACACTTCTAATCCATTGACAACTATTTTCAGAAGAGAAATCCCTAAGCTTGATGGAAGAAACTATGGAATATGGAAGATCAGGATGGAGACTCATCTTAGCTGTCTTGGCAAGGATATTTGGGAGATCATTGAGAAAGGATATAGACCTGATGATCCAGCATCTAGAAATCCTTCTCCTATAGACTTGGATAAGAATATTGAAAATGATCTGTCATTAATGTAACGCGTGAACAAGGATTGACAAATGGTTAATGCCAAGCTACAATTGTGTGAGAACTAGATGAAAAAATTATATAGGGTGAAGAAGAGTACCTCGCCATTCATGAGAGAATGTTTCTACAGTGTGATTTACTTTCCCAGGTGAAGGTTCATGGTGGAGAAATCCAAGGAGGACCAAAACAACATTCTAGTGAGAAAAGGTGTTTAGAGTGATTACAGAACAAAGGTGAAGTAGAACCAACAATAGAGAAGCAGTGAGACTTGGAGTCCCCATTTAGGGAGGGGGCCTGGATCATATATTGGGTAAGTCATTATGGGCTCACAAGAGAGTCAGTGGTGTTGCAGGTTGAGTTCCAAAGGAGACAGGGTCTTTGTGGATTTGGAGTCTATGTGAGAAGCTACAGCTAGGGGCAAGGTGCAGTGGTATTTGTACAAGTGTTTCAAGAGTGGACGCAGTCCCAGGAGCAGGAACTTGTAATCAAGTGCTTGGGAAGTACTCGGGGTAGTGATCAATGACATAGTTGGATTTGTTTGTAGACCAGGCCAGGGCCCATTTCTTTAGATCAATAAAGCTATCTTATTGCCCCAACATTGTGTTCATTGTGTAAGGATTCCATTGTGGAAGTTTGTACATGTTGTGCAAGTGTGTGTGTGGAGGTTCTGGAGCTTGGGAGTGCTTACAAGCATAGTTCAAGTTCTTAGAAGTGCTTGGATCTCATAGACAAGTACCTAAAAGATCATCGGTACCGCGCAGGTAAATTTAACACTTCTAATCCACCGAGACCACTATTTTTAGAAGAGAAATCCCTAAGCTTGATGGAACAAACTATGGAATATGGAAGATCAGGATGGAGACTCATCTTAGCTGTATTGGCAAGGATATTTGGGAGATCACTAAGAAAGGATATACACCTTATGATCTGGCATCTTGCAATCCTGCTCCTGTAGACTTGGATAAGAATATTGAAAATGATTGTAGAGCTAGAGAAGCCCTCTTATGTACACTTACTGATCAAAAGATCATGGGATTGATTGATAAATCATTGGCAAAGGTTATGTGGGATAAATTTCAAACTTTGAATGAAGGTGACCATATTGTGAAAATTGCTAAACTTGATGGTTACCAAGTAACATATGAAAACTTGAAGATGGAAGATAATAAAAGAATTGTTGTGTTTATGGAAAGAGTAAGTGAGATTGTTATGGGAATTCAATATTGTGGAGGATTTTTGAGTGAAGATGAATTAGTTTCTAAAGTCTTGAGAACCCTTCCACCGATTTAAAAGATGAAGGAAACTACAATTAATGAGTTGAGAACAATGACAAACTCTTCAGTTAACAAAGACATTTTGATTAGGAAATTATCTGCTTTTGAGCTTGAAGAATTTGGATCTTCTGGAGCTATAAAGTTTGAACCTTTTTTTCATGCATTATCATCATGATCTACTAGCAAAAGTGATTGGAAAGTTTTACATTGGAAATAATTGGAAGACATGAGGAAAGAAGATGAAGAATTTGAGCAACTTGAAGCCTTATTTGCTACAAGAGTACATAAAGGTCCAACAGGAAGTAAGTATGAAGGAAAATCACCTCTTAAATGTTTTACATGTAATAAGATTGGTCATTTTGCATCTAGATGTCTTGAAAGGAATGCAAGATTTGAGGAAAAAGTTAAGAAATCATTTAAGCCTAACTTGAAAAGATATAGATTCAAGAAATATAAACAATGCTACATAGCAGATGAGGAAGGAGTATCTGTTGACTCTGAAGATGAACTAGCAGAAGACTCTGCTAGTGGATCTGACAATGGAAAGGAATGGGTGTTCTTGTTGGATATTATTGGCATATGATGAACCAACATGTTGACATGATGATAATGTATGTTGTCATTGATGTCAATAAGTTCAAGTGAACCGATATGATGAGGAATGATGAGATGCAGTGAACCGGTGTCAGGGTTTCACTAAGTATGACTACCGGTTGGTAGTCTCAGCACTAGGGTTATCGGTTTGGTGATCTAGCTTGTGTGATGCAACTGATGATACTTTGTGATGAGTTAGCTAAGAGATGTGAATGAGATCAAGGTGCCACGTCGGCTTTGTGTGCATGAAGGATTTCCTTGAGGATCTTGCATGAGAAGATCGACTATGTTTGAAGTCTACCTTGGAAACGATCATTCTTCTTAGTGGTATGAGAAGAAAGTGTGATGAGTTACTGATTCACATGTGCAGTGAAGAATGAACAATATAGATTGTCTTGTGATCTGTTTGAAATTATAATACTCTATGCAATGTGTTTGGATGGTCGGGATTGGACCACCTATGTTATAAACCTAAGATGCTTATGGTTTATGCTACCAACCTAACTATTGTCTATAAGGTCAATGATGTTTGTTATTGTAAATTTTTTGAAAAATATTATGTGTGTATCTGAGTGATGAGATACTTGCTAGACCAGTAAGAGGAAAACTACAGAGTTTGTTTGCATAGTAGAGGAAATGAAAAGGATCTACCTTGGCATGTAGTGTTGTTATCAGATTAGAAGTTTTACCTATTGTCTTCTAATCATTTCAATAGTTGGAAAATCCCTTTACCGAGTAGATTTAACAGGCTTATTGTAAAACCTTTAACCAAGTGACTCAAGATCATTGAGTTCTTCAAATCCTGTAGTGAGGTAACCTCTAACAAGGTTTCAACCTTTAACAGGGTATATATCCATCCCTTAACTAGGTGATCTCTAATAGGATCAGTTCCTAACAGAACCTTATTGTAAATTTTTTAACCAGATGAGGCTCCTAATAGGGTGAGCTTCAAAAGAGTTCAAAACAAGCTTGTGGGTATTCATCCCCACCATAGTTTTTCCCATTTGGGTTTCCACATGAAAAATTTGTGTGTTATGTGTTATGCATTTTTCATGTGATGTTTATGAATTATTTGGTTGAAAGATTATGCATGCAAAGTTAATAGGTTATAGTATTACTGGTATACCACATGCATATGTTTATGGGTGAAGTTGATATTAAGTATTGATTGTATTTGAAGTGTTCAGACTTATCAGGTTATGGTGTCTGATGTCTTATTGTATTTAACTAGTATTGTCATGGTTAAGTTCAGTGATGGTGAGAACCAGTTGGTATTGCTTTAACCAGATAAGTTGTTTAGAAAGTTTTTGTCTATATACTGATTGACCCTCCCCTCTCAGTACCAGTTGGGGTATCTGTTGTTCATCATTATTCATCAATTGGTATCAGAGCACCTCCAGGTCCTCGGTGATATAAGCTTAATCGCTTGAGGTAAAAGATCCTACTATAATGATGAAGAGGGAAGGTCCTAAGTTTAATAGAGATAACTTTAAAATATGGAAGGACAGAATGGAGATTTACATCAAGAGTATGGGTGCTCAACATTGGAGCTATTTTGAGAATGCCTATGTGGCTCCCACTAGCACTTTGACTAATGATCAAAAGAGAGAGATCTAGGAAAATGGGCAAGTCATGGAAGCCCTTATCAACAGTCTGTCAGATATTGAGTTTATTGATGTACAAAATAAGGACACACCTAAGGATGTATGGGATACACTAGAAAACATCTATCGTGGTGATGAGAATGTAAAGAAAGCTAAGGAAGAGAGCCTTAGAGTTAAATTTGAGGATATGAGGATGGTTGAAGGTGAGACCATTCAACAGTATGGCATTAGGATTAAGACTGTGGTTGGAGATATCAAAAGTGTTGGTGGAACTATTGATGATACCACTGTTGTTAGTAAAGTCCTTAGATCATTGTTACCAATCTATGAAATTAGAGTTGCTGCTATCCAGGAACTAAGGTTTATTGATAAAACCAAGGTATCCTTAGATTTTATTATTGCAAAGTTAACTTCATATGAGTTGAATAGCTATGATGGTAGTGTTCAGAAGACCGAGTTAGCCTTTAAAGCATCTACTATACCATCTAGAAAAGGAAAAGAAACTAGTAGTAGTTATGAATCTAGACAATGCAGAGATATGGATGATGAAGAGATTTTGATAGAGTTTCAAGCTCTTCTTGCTAAAAGACTTCCGAAGAGAACTCAAAAATATAGAGGTAAACTTCCTTTGAAATGTTTTTCCTACAACAAGATAGGACATATAGTTGTTAATTGTCCTAACAATGACAATAAAGATAAACCAGAGAGGTTTAGAAAGTATAAAGGAGGAAACAAAATAAATTGTCTAGTTGCTATGGATGAAAGTGTCACTGATGAAGAATCAAAAGATGAAGAAAATGAAGACATAGTGTTTGTAGCAGTTAAGGAAGAAGTGTCTAACAAGAAAGAACTTGTCTCTCGCATTGACAACTCCAATGAGTGGATTATAGATAGTGGGTGTTCTCACCACATGACTTGTGACCAGAGAAAGTTTCTACCTCTGGAGGAATATGATGGAGGTGTTGTCAGATTTGGTAACGATGCACCATGCTTGGTGAAAGGTAAAGGATCCATCTCACTAAATGGAAAGAGCAGTGTAAATGATGTCTACTGGGTAGAAGGTATTAAGCATAACCTATTGAGTGTTACTCAACTGAATGACAAAGGACTCATTCTGGAAGTCAAAGGTAGAGTCTGCAGTATAATTGGGAAGAGTGGTGAAATTATTGCCACCAGTAAGAAGACCAAAGGAAACCTCTTTTAGTTGAATGCTAAGATAAGTCAATGTCTAATGGTTAAGTTTGATGATAGTTGGATATGGCATAGGAGACTCTATCATATGAACTTTGACAATATTGTTAAAGCTAGTAAGATCAAGGCGGTAAGAGGATTACCTTTGCTAAACAAACATGATAATTCTTTGTGCAGAGAATATCAACTTGGGAAGATGTCTTCCTCAACTTTTAAAGGTAAGTCTTTCTCAACAAAAAATTTACTTGATCTTGTGCATACTGATTTATGTGGTTCTATGAAAACTAGAAGTATTCAGAGAGATAGGTATTTTATAATTCTTACTGATGACTACTCGAGAATGATGTGGGTCACATTCTTCAAAGACAATTATGAAGCATTTGGAAAGTTCAAAGCCTTCAGAGCATTAGTAGAGAAAGAAAGCGGTAAAAAGATAAAATGTCTGAGAACTGATCAAGGAGGAGAATTAACTTCTAATGAATTCAATAAATACTATGAAGATAACGGTATCAAGAGGTAGTTGTCTGCCCCAAGGACACCACAAAAAAATGGCATAGCATAAAGAAATAACAGGACTGTAGTTGAAGCGACTAGAGCAATGTTGATCCAAGGAAAGGTTGCTCACACTTTTTGGAGAGAAGCGATGAGCACTACAGCCTATACTATGAACTAGGTACTCATCAATAAAGGCAAAGACAAAACTCCTTATGAGTATTGGACCGGGAAAACTTCCACTGTGAGTTACTTTAAATTTTTTGGTAGTAGTGCTATATCAAGAGAGGTGAGCATTTGAGCAAATTTGATGCAAAATGTGATGAAGGAATATTTTTGGGATATTCCACTAAGAGAAAAGCTCTCAAGTGCTACAACAATAGAACACAGAAGATTGTTGAAAGTATCAATGTCAAGGTTGATGAATTCCCTAAGGAACTAGAGGAAACATGTAGCGAAGAAGTGGAAGATGAATTGGGTATAGTCTTTTGGGAACCGGTTAAGAAAGAAACTTGTAAAGATCTCAGTGCTCCTATACTAGTAGAAGCTATAGTAAGAGAAGAAGAAGAGGTAAGTGAAGAAGAAGAAGAAAAGCTAGCAGATCAGGTTAGAGTCATTCCCAGATATATGAAGCTGCATCATGATCCAAAGCAAATCATAGGAGATAAAGATGCAGGGATAGTCACAAGAAGAAAAGTGAAGGAGAACTCTTGCATGATTCTTGAATTTGAACCCAAGACTTCTAGTGAAGCTCTTACAAATGAAGACTCAATTAAAGAAATGGAAGAGGAGATAGACCAGATAGAAAAGAATGCAACATGATCTTTGGTGCCCAGAACAAAACATAAAAATATAATAGGTACCAAATGGGTCTTTAGGAATAAGCTGAATGAAGAAGGCACCGTTGTAAGAAACAAGGCTAGGCTTGTATGCAAGGGATACGCTCAAGAGGAGGGAGAAGACTATGGAGAAACCTTTGTTCCTGTTGCTAGACTAGAAGGTGCTCGAATTCTACTTGCATTTGTAGCATTTAAGGGATTTAAGGTTTATCAGATGGATGTGAAGTCTGCTTTTCTAAAAGGAATCCTAGAAGAGGAAGTGTATATAGAGAAACTAGAAGGGTTTGCCATATCAGAAGATAGTAACATGGTGTGCAGATTACACAAAGCCTTGTATGGACTGAAACATGCACCTAGGGCATGGTATGAAAGATTAGACTCTCATCTTGTGAAGATTGGATTTCAAAGAACAAGTGAAGATAGCAACATCTACTTGAAATTAGAAGGTGATCAAATTCTGATCTGTGAAGTGTTTGTGGATGACATAATATTTGGAGGAGATGATAAAATGAGTCATGTGTTTGTAGATGAAATGAAGAAAGAGTTTGAGATGTCTTTGATAGGAGAGATAAAGTTCTTCATTGGTTTATAGATTTAGCAAATGAAAGAGGGTATCTTTATTACCCAGTCCAAGTATGTCAAAGAGGTATTGAAGATTTTTGGCATGGAGGAAAGCAAACCAGTTGTTACACCAATGGTGACTAGTTGTAAATTGACTAAGGAAGATGATTTAGCATTGGTAAATGAGAAGGAGTACTAGTCAATGATCGGTAAACTACACTATGTGGTGTACAATAGACCAGATATTGCTCATGCAGTAGGCATAGTAGCTCATTTTTAAAAATCTCCAAGAGAATCCCACTTGGTAGTTGTCAAAAGGATTCTTAGATATGTGAAAGGAATAGTTGATTATGGATTGTGGTATCCATATAACAATGACTATAATCTCAAGGTACATACTGATGTTGATTGGGTAGGTAATGTGGATGACTAGAAAAACACAACCGGTGGAGCGTTCTTTCTTGGTGGAAGATTAGTATCATGGACAAGTAAGAAGCAAAGCTGTATTTTCCAATCTATAGCTGAAGCAAAATATGTGGCAGCATTTATGAACCACACTCAAGCAATTTGGATGAAGCATGTATTGGAAGGTTTCAAAGGACCTGTATATGAACCAGTGAATATATTTTGTGATAACACAAATGCAATCAATATTTCAAAGAATCTGGTATTGCATGCTAGAGCTAAGCACATTGAGCTTAAATATCAGTTCTTGAGAGAGAAAGTTTAGAATAAGGAGGTTGTACTACAACATGTTTCCAGTAAGGAGAAGCTAGCAGATATATTCACTAAGCCCTTACCGAAGACTACATTTACCTATTTGAGAGGTGAATTAGGGGTTATGCTCCTTCATGAAGTTAACTAAAGTTGTGTGCTCCACATCAGTCAAGTACTATAGGGACAGATCTTTCAGGATTGATGTGTTGAAGGATGCTACTCCTTAGGAGGAGCGACATGGTAGATTTTGGAAGCTTGTGCCTCCACTTTGGCATTTATGTCAAAGGGGGAGAGGATATCTATTGTATGGGGAGAAGATATCTGATGATGAAGATACATTGGTCTATCATGTTTTCAGTTGCAATGCTAGACTGAGTATTTCTATCAATGCCAAAGGGGGAGATTATTGGATATTATTGGCACATGATGAACCGACATGTTGATATGATGATAATGTATGTTGTCATTGATGTCAATAAGTTCAAGTGAACCAGTATGAAGATGTATGAGGAGATGCAGTGAATTGGTGTCAGGGTTTCACTAAGTATGACTACCGGTTGGTAGTCTTAGCTCTAGGGTTATTGGTTAGGCGATCCATCTTGTGTGATGCAACTGATGATACTCTATGATGGGTTAGCTATGAAATGTGAATGAGATCGAGGTGCCATGTCAGCTTTGTGCGCATGAAGGATTACCTTGAGGATCTCGCATGAGAAGATCGACTGTGTTTGAAGTCTACCTCGGGAATGATCATTCTTCTTAGTAGTATGAGAAGAAAGCATGATGAGTTACTGATTCCCATGTGTAGTGAAGAATGAATGATGTAGATTATCTTGTGATCTATTTGAAGTTATAATACTCTATGCAATGTGTTTGGAAGGTCAGCATTGGACCGCTTGTGTTTTAAACCTAAGATGCTTAGGGTTTATGGTTTATGCTACTGACATAACTGTTGTCTATAAGGTCGATGATGTTTGTTATTGTAAAGTTGTTGGCAAATTTTGTGTGTGTGTGTATCCAGGTGATGAGATACTTGCTAGACCAGTAAGAGGAAAACTGCAAAGTGTGATTGCAGAGTAGAGGAAATGAAAAGGATCTACCTTGGCATGTATTGCTATTATCTGATCAGAAGTTTTACCTATTGTCTTCTAATCATTTTAACAGTTGGAAAATCCCTTTACCAGGTAGATTTAATAGGCTTATTGTAAAACCTTTAACCAGGTGACTCAAGATCATTGAGTTCTTCAAATCCTAGAGAAAGTTGCAGACAATATGTTTGTTATTCTAATAATTGTGAAGAGATTTCAGATAGAGATATGGAGAAAAGGGATTCAACTTGTTAGGGGGTCAAAGAGCACGATTGGTTCTTGCAAGGGTTTTATACCAAGATTGTGACATTTTACTTGCTTGATGGCGCATTGAGTGTTGTTGGTACATAGGTTGCTGCTTGGATTTTACCACATTCCAACTATGTCCTTTGATGGCTCATAAGACATGAATTTTACGCACTCACAATATTCAAGCTACTCATATGGTGAATATGGTCATGGTCAATGTTGGCTCACTGCAAGAATTCCAGAGTATCTAAATTTTGATTGCGATTATTCAAAGAGGCAAGTGAAATGGGCATCAAACTTCAAACTCCACGACTAAGCCAATATCCCCAAATGGCATGAGTTGCTAGAGTGGAAGTGTGGGAGAGTGTTTTGGGAAGGCTACTAGCAAAGAGAGAATGCTATTGGCAAATACAAATCCAGCTTCCCCTCCTACACAATGATGAGGGCAAAAGGACTTAATGCAAATTGCGTTGAACAGGTGTAAAACAAAGCATATTCTGCCCCTTTTCCCTTGATAGCATCCTTTCCTCCCTGCTGTGATTGGGCTCTAATGACTCAGTAGTTGAAACCTTTTTGCAAATATAATTCCCATGATGCCAATGTCCTCCCTGAAGATGTATAGCATGGCAAAGGTGATGAAAGGGCATTGATTAAACTCAAGCAAATAAAACATTAAGTTTTCCCCCTCTACATGGATGGCAAACAGACAGATCCCTCCTTACCCATGTGAAGCTACTTGCAGATGGTGTTTTGTTGGAGGAAACTGCAGAAGGGTTCAACAGTTCTCACATGGCAGTTTGAGATGGTTTGATTCAACAATTCCTATGTGCTATGAAATGAGTGCCATTCAAAACCCAAGCAATGTAGTTTTGGTAGGTGTGAACACCAGTAAAACCCCCACGTTCTTCCTTGCTTTTCCTTGCTGGGCGTGGTGTTTATTGAAGGCATTGCGTGAAGATTTCAAGTTGAGGTTTAAAAAACCTTTTAGTAAATGCAAGCAGCAATCAAGTCCTCTATGTGGTGTGAGTCCTCTCTCTCTTGCGTGATTTTGACCAGTGGAGAAATGCCCCCTGCGTGGTGTTTGAAAAGGGAGGCACAAAGGTTTTCAAAAAAATGTAAAGGCAGGTGTAAGGTAAATCTCATTGCCCGTGCTAATGTCCTCCTTGGCAAATGAAAGAGCACCAAACTCCATGCCCTTTGCCCAACAAACAATAGCTCCATGTGACTTTGCCATCCCTTGCGATGCGGTGTTTGGAAGAACCTCAGAAAATCTCAAGAAAATGCATTTGGAGTTGCGTTGGTCTTTAGCATTCTCCTAGGAAAGTCTGGAAATCGCCATTAAAGCTCAAGAAAAGCTTCAAAAAATGAAGTTTCAGGCAAAACCGTTTATCCCACATTGACTGGGAAATGGTCTATTTTGGTGTTTATATGCAAAATCACACACATCTATAATGTCAAAGCCATCTGGCCTTTTGACAGATGGTGCCTATGGGCGCCCAAGGTGGGCCCATGCATGGTTTTGAATCTTGAGGTGATGGAGGAGGTGACTGAGCAGCGACCAGGTGGACCCCATGTAGGCATGCTTCTCAAGGCAAATAGGCCAATTTTGTAGAGAAAGGTCATCTTAACCAGTGAGCAGGTCCGAAATGATCCGATGAAGCACGCTGATTCGCGGGCTGAAGATGCATGCGAGTTAAACCCTATGAAACAACAAAAAGAGGTAAAGATCGTGCATGTTTTGGGAGATCGGACGATCCAAACTGCTTCATGAAGGAAAGTTGCACGTGAGTTGAACCCTGTGAAATGGTGAAATGGTTTGGCGAAAATGCAGCATGGTAAAGGTCGAGCAAGTTTGGAGCAGATCGATGGCCTGTGCAGTTTTGTGAGGCGAAGATGCATGAAATATACCAGCTGCAAAATGGCAAAAGCTAGGTGGCACTCAGGTGGCAAGTACAGTCAGAGGTCTAGCAGGCAGGTCCCGGTGAGGTGGTGATGATGTGGCACAGAGGTGGGGCCTAGGTGGACAACAAGCAAGCAAACACGTGGTAGAGTGATGAGGTGTCATCCCAGGTGGTGCCCAGTAGACCCCATCAACCAATCAAATCCCACCACGTGGGAAGGCGTTAGTCACAAAAGGAGCAAAAATTAAAATTAAATGCAGACTAATGATATAGTTTAAACTATATTAAAATTCAAAAAATTTAAATGATGTGCACCTGTTGAGGATTAATTCGCTCAAGGTCTCATTTTTGCTTAAAATATGAAGTGTTATATATCGCCGGAAAGCTCTCGGAATGAGGAATCCGGTCAGGTGGTTAATTTTGACAAATGTGTGATATTTCAAGAGCAGTTTCCATGGGAGTGAAATTTAGTTAGAGAGGAGATACTTGGGAATTTCAGTTGCAGATTTGATTTTCTTCCCTCTCCTTCTTATTCCCAATTCTTCTCATTTTGTAAGGGTTCTAGAATTCTATGAGAAGGGCTCCAGTGTTCATGGCTTCCATTTTCTAAATTTCTTGACCCAAACTTGTAAATTTCTGTGGATTTGTTCAAGGTATAGAGGCTACATTACAGGATGAGAGATTGTTTTCTAGTTGCAGGTCTTACTTATGTCAAGCATGAGTAAATTTCCCATGATATTGTCTATGTGTATGTATTTCATTGTTATGAATTGAATCTTCGAGGAGGCTTATAATTTGTCATCTCAAGGAGATTGTATGATTGTTTGTAGGCATTCTTCAATGAAGAGTTTAAATTCTATACTCAATCATAAACAATGGAATGTGTCCCAGATTTGATAATTTTATGAATGGATTGAGTAATGCATTAGTACAAGGTAATAATGTAGGGATATTTTGTAAGGAAAACCCATTTTCAGCGGTGATTGATATTTTGTAGTTCTGTGTGTGTGACTTTGTTGCCCAATGAACAAGGCACTAGTCTTTGATAGATTTGGGGATGGTATCAGATAAACAATTTAAAAGAAAATCTATTTCCCTTTATGTTTAGGGGTTAATGTTCTATCCTTCCAGAGCTCTAGTTCACCTATTATTTGTATAAGATCCAGCCCATCTGTACGTGTTACATAATTTGGTGAGCTTGTGGAATGGTTTGTCTTCTTATTGTTGATGCAGTCTTATGTTTGTGATTGTTGTATTTAATGCATCAAAAGGGTGTCCCCTCCTAGGTCTAGCAGAACCTGAAGTGCAGGAGGATCATTAGGATCCTATGTTATGTTGTCCAAGCCCTGAGGTGTTTCATTGATTGAGATTGGCTATCTCATAGATAGATTTGCAGGTGTTCTTGGGTTATCACTTTTGGTGAACAACAATAGTGGTGACTCTGCTGGGGAGTAAATGAATATAAATGCTTGATTGATATGGTTAAAGGTTGAATGTATTCCTAGTCCTATCAATTTCGTATCCAGCTAGTCTATCCATTGTGTATGCACAGAGTGTAAATTGATTTTATAGAGTTAGAGAATGTTCCTTGTTCTGGATCTGCAAGTATCCATGAGTTTCATGTCATATTTTATGGAGTAACATGGTTGAAAGTTGTAAGAAGTTCTTTCAGTTGTATGCAAATTTTTCCCCAATTCCTTGTTGGGTGGTGACTCTGTGGTTCATACTAGTATTAAACAGCCTGGAAGAGTGTTTATTGCAGCAAGATTGAAAGAGTAATAGAGAATTAAATATGTGATTGAATGGTTCTACTGTTCAAAATATCCTTTGTGCAAGAGGTGACGACTCTGATGAAAAAGACCGTGCTAAAAGTGAAGTAAATCTCCAGATCTACAAGAGTTTATAACTGCAAATCTCCAGGTATTTCAGAGGTTTCAAATGCAAAGATGTTTGTTCTGAAAATTAGAATGTGTAATGTCGTTTTCCCATTTAGTGAACAACACTAGTCTAGAGGGAAAGAGAGGATCTCAAAATTGATTTGCATATCTATGCTGCTAAAATATTTAGTGTATGTTATCCTCTGTAGTATGCAAATTTGGAAAAACTTTATGTCAAGCAATGTTATGAATAGATTTGGATGATGATGTGTGCTTGAAGAGTTTTAGTTTTTTATACAAGATTGTATAGTCATTTGTGGAAGTAGGAAAAAATGAGCAGTGAAGTTTTTCAGCCTTGTGTATTTCCACATAGAACCATGCCTAGTAAACCAGAACAACCATGTAATAGGAAGAGTTTCAGTATGAAGTATTATGCTGCTCTAAACTTTGAAGGTATTCTGGGTTACCCAAATCCCATAGCCACAGAAATCAGAAAGTATTTGCCAATTTTTTGTGGGAAGAAATCAGAATCAACATGTCAGCATGTGAAAAGAGTTTCAGATTTGATAGGAGAATTTGAAATTTGTCAGGAAGATATATGCATGAAATTGTTTGTTCAGTCATTGAAAGAAGATGCAAGAGATTGGTTTTCTTTTTTGCCAGTGAATTCTATTACCTCATGGGAAGAATTGATTTTAGATTTCATGGATCAATTCGATGAGAAGGTGAGTGATTATGACTTGTTAAAAGATTTCACTTATATACAAATCAAGAAAGATGAATTGGTACCAACATTTAACATTAGATTTTCACAAGCATTGACTAAAATTTCCAGAAAGTATAGATTTGATGATACGGTATGTCTGGATATTTATATGAGTGCTTTTGGTAAGAAGATGGGTTTCCTATTGAGAAACAAAGAACCTAAGACTTTGTATGAAGCTTTTAACACAGCTAGAGACATTGAAAATAATTTGAAATTTGGGATAGCTAAGAAATTTGTGTCTGCTGTAGTTCCTTATCAAAATGCCTTCAATGGTGAAATACCATGTGAAGCTCAACCAATCATTCCTTGTCTAGGTGCATCAAGCTTTGCAGTTCCAAATGGTTCTGTTGATGCATATGTTTTAGATTTGAATGAGAGTCAAGATCCTCTACTGTTAATTCTGGTTGCCTCTCACAGTGATGATGGAATGATTAGTGTGCAATGTTGTGATAATGCTGATACAGAGATTGATATATACAAAGGATATGTACCATTTGATTTGTATGCCGATTATGCTGACTATGTGACTACAAATTATGAAGTTAATCATGCATCTCCTAAGGTTAACAATAATGAAAATTATGGTAATGATGACCATCGATCTTTAAATGTTGCTGATGTATTTGATGTTCAAATACCAAATACTGAAGGATCACCAAATGTTGCTGATTATGTAAGTGAAGCTATGCAATATGATGAAAATTAGATTTTGGTTAAGTTTGATAAATCTGAAAATGAAATTGTGAATGATGTTGATAATGTGTTCAGTGCAAGTATACCCAGTGATGAATGTGTTTCAGAATGGAGTGGTGTTGCTTATTATGAGGACAATGATTTCTATTCCTAGCACCTTGAAGGTATGCAAATGAATAATGAAGATTAATTTCAAAATGAGAACAATCTTGGCACAAGTGTTTCACTTCCTTTTGATTAGCAAATGAATGCTAGTCATGCAACTGATGATGGTTATGAGAATTCTTATTATTCATCTTGTGAAGATGATATAATAGAAGACCAAGTTATATACCTTAGTTATGAATTTGAAAATGAAAGTGTCTTTGAAGTTAAGAATGTATGTGACAGTGCTGATAATGTTCTATTTTTCAGATTTAAGTAAACCCGTGTTTGAATGCTTTCAAAATTTGAGGTACCATGAAGAGAATAAAAATGATGATAGTATGCTTGAACTGGATTTGGAGTTCTTTGCTTTTGATACTAATATTCACGGTGCTGATTTCATTGATGAAAATGCTGAAGTTTTCCCTTGTGCAGAACAAATTTGTAATGCTGATAAAGTTTTGAACAGCAGTAACATGGGTTGTAAGAATTTACTTCATGATGAAGACAAGAGGCATGGGTTATGTGATGACTTTTTTAGACCACAAATGGAAGTGTTTCAGATAGATGTAAGTGTGGATGAGGAAGACTTAGCTAAGGATTTGCTTCAACCAGAGGTATGAATTCTTTTCCGTGAATGGGATGTTGATAATGTAGAGGTTTTCAGTTTGATAAACAAGGATAGTATGGACTGTGATCAACATAGTGAAGTATCACATCCGGATTGTAACATTTATGTTCCTTATTTGCTTCAGTCAGTTAGTAGTGTCCCTCATTCTATTGATTTAAGTGGTAATAAGGCATGTGCTAATGTGAATTATAATGTTGAGAATGAGTGTTTTATTTTTCAAGTTTAGTATGACGATGCCTTTGCAAATGCTATAATTGATTGGGATAGTAAAATATATGGTATCTTGTGGGAAGGCCTCTATGGTGAATTGTCTCATGTTTTTACTTGTATTGAAGTAGTGTGTGATTACAAAGTTTAGCATCAGACAAGAGGTATGCACACCAACTGTTATAGTAATGAGACAATAGAGGTTGATTATAAGAATTATGCTCAGTTGTTATTAAAAGGTGCCTTTGTTTGGATCATAGTATCAAGTGATGAGAATCAGATTTTTGACAGAGGTAAATACTGAAGATTGTTTGAGCAGTTTGTATTCAGTTTTAAGCATGTTTGTATCTATTGTATAGTTGCTTTGCTTCAGTTGTGTGATTTTCAATAAAGTGCCCTGCTGTCCAGGTAGAATAAGGAAGCCCAGTTTTTGAGAAGAGAAGAATGATTCATTTTTGGGTGGTCTGCTTAACCAAAGATATCTAGATTCTTGTGTTGACCTTGCAATAAACCATCCCCAGTCAGAGCCATTATTGGGACTCATTAAAATTGAGTCAAGTTTAGAGGCCCAATTCAAATTTTGCTTTGCATTTCCAAATAAGTCAGTTTGAATGACCTAGTTTGTGAGAGGTCAAAATGGAGCCGGTTGATTTTCAAAGGGTAAGGCTCAAAAGACATTTCCTACACCTTTCATTTGGCCTATTCAGTGATGTGCAACTTTTAGAATTCAATTTGAATAAGTTTATGAGGTACCCATTTTGAGTGGTGATCTGAAAGTGCATTTTAGGCACAAATGCAGATTTTATTGAGTAGCCTACTTTGAGTGATTACATCTTTTTCCCTATTGATTGTCATGGAGAATTTCAAAATGTATTTAATTCTATGCATAAATGTGAGTCAGCCTACAAAATTTCAAGTCCTAACGAATCCATTTGCTTAGTTTACCAAGTCAAATCCATTTGCAGTTTGTGTGTTTTGGCAAGTCCCTGTTTCGACAGCTAGTTGGAGCCCTGTTTCGCATAAGTGTAAAAGTTGCCTCAATAAGCATCATGCCATAATGTTTGTTCTGAGATAATGTCAGTATAAATGATGAGCTACGTTTCAAGTTTCAAGCCTCTGCCAATCCATTTAATTGGTTTGCAAAAGGGTTCATTTAGCTATCATTTTTAGTCTTCCGTACTTTCAGTGCTATGTCAGTTAATGTAGCCATTTTTGTGAATGCACCATTTGCATCTTGTCAGTCGAGTGATCAAATTTAGAATTCTAAGTTTTAATATGTACTTCAAAATACCTATGTTTCAAATTTCAGGGCCTACGGGGGTCATTTGATATTTTTGAGAAAGGCATCATGTGTTGCCAGAACATTGACTTCATCAAGTCTGCAGTGTCGACAAAGCCAGTTTTCCTTTTTTGACAATTAATATCTCTTTGCTCGGGACTCATCTTGAGAAACCATTTGGTAGATTTCATGCTTGCATATCAGAGTACACGCCTGTCAGATGGCGAGATCCAGAAAGGTGTTTTGACCACATTGAAAATTATGTCTTTGTGATTAAATGTGAAAATGTGGCCTAAATGCCTGAAGGTTGTAAAATTCAGTCTGATGATCCGAAAAAGATGGTGATCATTTCCAAAGGTGTGTTTAAGGTTTTTGAAGCATTTCAAAGGCTAGTCACTCAAAAATGAAATTTTTTTTAGTCAAACCCACTTTGGGGCCCGACCTGGCTCATGCTTGTGCACTAATTTTTGTGGTCAATTGTTCTTACTTCATGGCATGCAATCTCCCATTTGACAAATGATGATTCTAGAGAAAGTTGCAGACAATATGTTTGGTTTTCTAATAATTGTGAAGATATTTCAGATAGAGATATGGAGAAAAGGGATTCAACTTGTTAGGGGGTCAAAGAGCACGATTGGTTCTTGCAAGGGTTTTATACCAAGATTGTGACATTTTACTTGCTTGATGGCGCATTGAGTGTTGTTGGTACACAAGTTGCTACTTGGATTTTACCAAATTCCAACTATGTCCTTTGATGGCTCATAAGACACGAATTTTATGCACTCACAATATTCAAGCTACTCATATGGCGAATATGGTCATGATCAATGTTGGCTCACTGCAAGAATTCCAGAGTATCTAAATTTTGATTGTGATTATTCAAAGAGGCAAGTGAAATGGGCATCAAACTTCAAAATCCACGACTAAGCCATTATCCCCAAATGGCGTGAGTTGCTAGAGTGGAAGCGTGGGAGAGTGTTTTGGGAAGGCTGCTAGCAAAGAGAGAATGCTATTGGCAAATAAAAATCCAAGCTTCCCCTTCTACGTAATGATGAGGGCAAAAGGACTTAATGCAAATTTCATTGAACAAGTGTAAAACAAAGCATATGCCGCCCCTTTGCTGTTGATAGCATCCTTTCCTCCCTACTTTGATTGGACGCTGATGATTCAGTAGTTGAAACCTTTTTGCAAATATAATTCCCATGATGCCAACGTCCTCCCTGAAGATGTATAGCGTGGCAAAGGTGTTGAAAGGGCATTGATTAAACTCAAGCAAATAAAACATCAAGTTTTCCCCCTCTGCGTCGATGGCAAACAGACAGATCCCTCCTCCCCCATGTGAAGCTACTGACAGATGGTGTTTGGTTGGAGGAAACTGTAGAAGGGTTCAATAGTTCTCACGTGGCAGTTTGAGATGGTTTGATTCAACAATTCCTATGTGGTATGAAATGAGTTCCATTCAAAACCCAAGCATTACAGTTTTGGTAGGTGTGAATACCAGTAAAACCCCCACATTCTTCCTTGCTTTTCCTTGTTGGTCGTGGTGTTGGTTGAAGGCACTACGTGAAGATTTCAAGTTGAGGTTTGAAAAATCTTTCAGTAAATGCAAGTACCAATCAAGTCCTCTGTGTGGTGTGAGTCCTCCCTCTCTTGCGTGATTTTGACCAGTGGAGAAATGCCCCCTACTTGGTGTTTGAAAAGGGAGGCATAAAGGTTTTCAAACAAATGTAAAGGCAGGTGTAAGGTAAATCTCACGGCCCCTGCTAATGTCCTCCTTGGCAAATGAAAGAGCACCAA
Source organism: Cryptomeria japonica (assembly GCF_030272615.1). Classification (NCBI taxonomy): domain Eukaryota; kingdom Viridiplantae; phylum Streptophyta; class Pinopsida; order Cupressales; family Cupressaceae; genus Cryptomeria; species Cryptomeria japonica. The sequence continues at coordinate 149,926,874 of NC_081415.1, forward strand.
ACTCCACACCCTTTGCCCAGCAAACAACAGCTCCATGTGACTTTGCCATCCCTTGCGATGCAGTGTTTGGAAGAACCTCAGAAAATCTCAAGTAAATGCATTTGGAGCTATGTTGGTCTTTAGCTTTCTCCCAGGCAAGTCTAGAAATCGCCATTAAAGCCCAGGCAAAGCTTCAAAAAATGAAGTTTCAAGGAAAACCGTTTATCCCACATTGACTGGGAAATGGTCTATTTTGGTGTTTATCTGAAAAATCACACACATCTATAATGTCAAAGCCATCTGGGCTTTTGACGGATGGTGCCTATGGGTGCCCAAGGTGGGCCCACATGTGGGTGCAAATGTCGAGGTGATGGAGGAGGTGACTGAGAAGCAACTGGGTGGACCCTACGCAGGCACACTTCTCGAGGCAAACAAGCAAATTTTGCAGAGAAAGGTGGGCTTAACCAGTGAGTAGGTCCGAGATGATCTGACGAAGTGCGTTGATTCACAGGACAAAGATTAACATGAGTTAAACCCTATGAAATAGAAATAAGAGGTAAAGGTCGTGCATGTTTTGGAAGATCGGACGATCCGCACTGCTTCATGAATGAAAGTTGCACAAGAGTTAAACCCTACGAAATGGCTAAATGGTTTGGCAAAAATGCAGCATGGTAAAGGTCAAGCAAGTTTGGAGCAGATCGACAACCTGTGCAGTTTCGTGACGTGAAGATGCATAAAACATAGCGGCTGCAAAATGGCAAAAGCCAGGTGGCGCTCAGGTGGCAGGTACAGTCAGAGGTCCAGCAGGCAGTTCCTAGTGAGGTGGTGATGATGTGGCACAGAGGTGGCACCTAGGTGGACGACAAGTAAGCGAACACGTGGTAGAGTGATGAGGTGTCATCCTAGGTGGCACCCAATAGCCCCATCGACCAATTAGATCTAGCCATGTGGCAAGGCATGAGGCACAAAATTAGCAAAAATTAAAATTAGATGTGGATTAATGATACAGTTTAAACTATATTAAAATTCAAAAAAATTAAATGATGTGCACATGTTGAGGATTAATTCGCTCAGGGTCTCATTTTTGCTCAAAAGCATGAAGTGTTATATATCATCGGAAAGCTCTCATAATGAGGAATCCGGTCAAGTGGTTAGTTTTGACAAATGTGGGATATTTTGATAGCAGTTTCCACGGGAGTGAAATTCAGTTAGAGAGGAGATACTTGGGAATTTTAGTTGCAGATTTGATTTTCTTCCCTCTCCTTCTTATTCCCAATTCTTCTCATTTTGTAAGCATTCCAAAATTCTGTGAGAAGGGCTCTAGTGTTCATGGCTTCCATTTTCTGAATTTCTTGACCCAAACATGTAAAGTTATGTGGATCTGTTCAGGGTATAGAGGCTACGTTGCAGGATGAGAGATTGTTTTCTAGTTGCAGGTCTTACTTATGTTAGGCATGAGTAAATTTCATATGATATTGTCTCTATGTATGTATTTAATTGTTATGAATTGAATCCTCAAGGAGGCTTATAATTTGTCATCTCAAGGAGATTGTATGATTGTTTGTAGGCGTTCTTCAATGAAGAGTTTAAATTCTATAATCAGTCATAAACAATGGAATGTATCCTAGATTTGATAATTTTATGAATGGATTGAGTAATGCATTAGTACAAGGTAATAATGTAGGGATATTTTGTAAGGAAAACCAATTTGCAGCAGTGATTGACATTTTGTAGTTCTGTGTGTGTGACTCTGTTGCCCAATGAACAAGGCACTGGTCTTTGACATATTTGGGGATGGTATCAGATAAACAATTTAAAAGAAAATCTATTTCCCTTTATGTTTAGGGGTTAATGTTCTATCCTTTCAAAGCTCTATTTCACCTATTATTTGTATAACATCTAGCCCATCTATATGTGTTACCTAATTTGGTGAGCTTGTGGAATGGTTTGTCTGCTTATTGTTGATGCAGTCTTATGTTTGTGATTGTTGTATTTAATGCATCAAAAGGGTGTCCCCTCCTAGGTCTAGTAGAACCTGAAGTGTAGGAGGATCATTAGGATCCTATGTTATGTTGTCCAAGCCCTGAGGTGTTTCATTGATTGAGATTGGCTATCTCATAGATAGATTTGTAGGTGTTATTGGGTTATCACTTTTGGTGAACAACAAGTTCTATTCTTTAAAGGAAGATGAACCAGAACCGGCTATCAAAAATGAAGAAAAGGCCCTGGAAGAAAAAGTTGAAGATAAGGATGAATGGGTAATTGATAGTGGATTCTCACACCATATGACCTGAGATAAAATAAAATTTCTGTCACTACAAGAATACAATGGCAGTCAAGTCAGATTTGGAGATGACAAAGCATGTACGATCATGGTGGTAAGTTCACTTCTCATGTATTTAACAGTTACTATGAGACAAATGGCATTAGGAGACAATTATCTACACCTCAGACTCCTCAACATAATGGAGTAGGGGGAAGACATAACAAAACCATTTTGGATGCAGAAAGATCCATGATGATGGAAGCCAAATTGCCTCATATCTACTGGAGAGAAGCAATGAGTACAACAGTCTACACATTCAATAGAGTTCACATCAGAGGTGAAACCGGTAAGACTCCTTATGAATTATGATTTCGACATACACCTACTACTAAATATTTCATTATTTTTTGAAGTAAATGCTATATAAAAAGAGATGATTATATTGGAAAGTTCGATCCTAGATGTGATGAAGGGATATTTCTTGGTTATTTAATTCAAAGCAAAGAATATAGATGTTATAACAAAATATTGGAGAAAATTATGGAGAGTGCTAATGTGAAAGTGGACGAGCAATACAAAAATGAATCTATATCATATGATAGGGAACTGGCAGTGGAAATGATCATAACTGAACTGACAATGCCTCAACCGGTATATAAATCTGACATAGTTACACCAACACAATCATAAAATCCAATTGTGACTGATGATCAGAGCAATGAACCTAAAGTTTAGAAGACACCAAGGTATGTAAGATTAAATCATTCTGAAGATCAAATTATTGGATATAGGAACAAGGGAGTTATGACAAGAAGAACACTGGAAAATGAAGAGGTATGTTAAATTTCTCAAGTTGAACTGGAAACTATTATTGAAGCTTGTAAGGATAAACATTGGTTAAATGCTATGGAAGATGGATTAGATCAGATAGAGAAGAATGAAACTCGAACTTTAGTTCCCCGACCTAAAAATAAGAATGTTATTGGAACTAAATGGGGTTTTAGGAATAAACTAAATAAGGATGGTCAAGTTGTAAGAAACAAGGCTAGTTTGGTTTGTAAAGGATATTCTCAAATGAAAGGAATTGATTATGGTGAGACATTTGCACTTGTAGCTATAATTGTAGCTGTTAGACTATTTCTTTCCTATGCATCTTATAAGAACTATAAGGTTTACCAAATGGATGTTAAATGTGCATTTTTGAATGGTGAACTTGAGGAAGAAGTTTACATTGAGAAACCTGATGAATTTTTAGTGATAGATGATAAAGATATGGTTTGTAGATTAAAGAAAGTTTTATATGGATTGAAACAAGCTCCTAGAGATTGATATGCAAGGTTGGATAAATATCTTTTGAAGCTTGGTTTTACTAAAGGCAATACTGATAGTAATTTATATTATAAGATCACTGATAATGATATTCTAATTATTGAAGTATTTATTGATGATATCATTTTTGGAGGAGAAGATAAGTTGTGCATGGAGTTTGCTAACAATATAAAGAATGAATTTGAAATGTCCATGATTGGTGAGATGAGATTTTTCTTAGGTTTGGATATTACTCAAACTGACAAAGGCATTTTTATCTATCAATCTAAGTATCTGAGGGAATTTTTGAAGAAGTTTTGCATGGATAATTCCAAACTGGTAAGTACTCCTATGGTGACAAGTGAAAAATTATCTATCAAGGATACTTATACACTAGGAAATCTGACAAGGTATAAGTCTATGATTGGTGGTCTGTTATATTTGACTCGGACTAGACTAGATATTATAAATGTAGTAAGTATTATTTCTAGATATCAAAGTAATCATAAACAAAATCATGAATGTGCAGTAAAGAGGATATTCCTGTACTTGCAAGGAACAACAAAATATGGTTTATGGTATTCTAAAAATGATCATTTCACTTTATGTGCATATACTGACCGACATTGGGTAGGAGATACTGATGACAGGAAGAGCAAATCTGGTGGAGCTTTCTTTCTTGGAAAGAAACTGGTTTCATGGATGAACAAAAAATAGTCATGCATTTCTTTATCTACTTTAGAAGCTGAGTATGTTGCAATAGAAACTAATTGTACTCAAGTCTTTTGGATGAAGCAAATGTTGAAGGATATCAGGGTAAATTGTAGTGGACTGGTAGTTATCTACAGTCATAACTCTGTAGCTATTCACATGTCTATGAATCCAGTATTTCACTCTAAGACTAAGCATATATCAATAAAGTATAACTTCCTGAATGAAAAGGTAGAAGCAAAGGAAGTCAAATTAGTTTATGTGAACACTAAAGAATAGATTGTGGACATATTCAATAAACCAGTGTCTAAGGAATTATTTGAGTATTTAAGAGATAGGTTAGGGGTTTTTTCCCCTCCGATAAAGACTTGATGGATGCAGTTTGTCATCAATCTGGCATGCATTACTAGAGACAATACTCTTTCTGACACTGATGAGTGATGCTACTACTCAAGGGGAGTAGTCAACTTTGAGATTTAGAGGTTTACACTATTGCTTCAATATTTTTGTCAGATTTCTGGCATTGATGTCAAAGGGTGAGTGATAGTAATGTGAAAAATAAAAAAAGAGCTGTATACATTAGGGGGAGAGTTACTGATATTTAGGAGATTGTTGGTTGTCTTCCACAGGGGGAGACTTGTTTGGCATTTCTTCGTACTTAGATGTTTTTCACATCTAGTGTTGCCATCAATGCCAAAGGGGGAGATTGTTGGCATTATGGATGAATTGATTATGTGTTGCATTGATGTTTTGTCATTGATATCAACACTAGTTGTTATGGTTGGTTACTGACAGACAGGTTTTGGTTACCGATAGAAGATCTAGTGTTACCGACAAAAGAGACTATCTGTTGGACACTTTCAGCATATTTGAATCTATAGAATATGTTTGGTTACATATGGTACGTGCTTTTGGAGCATGTCTAGGTCAGATGGTATTGAATTGTTAATTGGATGCTATCATACACTCTAGTAAACCCTTACTGGCACTAGTTTAAGGTTTTACTGACAGAGCTTTCACTAAGGAATCTTGAATAGATGCATAAGTGGTGTTGGTACGGCTTCTAAATGTATTTCAGGATGCTAAAGAAGTTCTTTGATCATGCTTCAATTGCTTTGGTGTGGTGGACCCAAAATAGGTTTGGTACCTATCTAGGTTATGGATCGGTATCATGCTAATGTGTACTCTACACATTATTGGGATGTTTCAAGATGATTTATGGATTTGTTATTTTTGTTTTGGTCTTAATCTAACATGGGATATCATTGTAAAATGGATTTATTTATTGATCTTATTGTAATATTTTTTAGGTGGCTGACCTAATTGGTTTAGGCCTTAGGTTTGGTATAAAATGATATAAGATCTCATTGTAGATCATGGTATGGGAGTAGAATAAGTGTTTGTGGTCTTAGAATGCAATATCATATGCGAAGAAGATTTGGCCGATCATAGGTGATTGAATTGGGATTAAGGAAGAGGTCAAAGGCCTCTGGTATTGAGCTTAATTGGGATTATAATCAGGCATGGTAGATGCTATCTCTGGTAGTTCACTCTATTGGATTATTGTCCATTTACCTTGAGATGGTTGTTGCTTCTCTGTATTTAGTGAGACTCTTTTTGTAATGAGTAGTGCACTTTAGGCAGTGTGCCTTCTTACATGTGCAGGCCCCTCATTGTAGCACATAATTTTTGTAGAAGTATCATCTAACTATGGGTAGGATTCCCACCATGGTTTTTCCCTTTCCAAGTTCTCCACATAGAAATCATGGTGTTATGTGGTATAGTTTCTTTGCATTGATTATCTATTTATTTGTTAAGTTGCATTGTTTACTGGAATTTATTTATGCTTTACTGGTACTTAATCTAGTTAAAGGTTATTTAGTGGATTAAATGTTATAATCTATTAACAAATGATTCACACCCCCTCCCAGTTGTTTGCCGGTTATCCTAATAGTCACGTACAAGGTCAATCACTCTAGCCTAAAGAATTCTATATTGAGTGTTAAAGTATAGATGCCAATAGTAAATCTCTAAGTCAATAGATAATAGAATGAGTGGGGGGGTGAATCATACAAACTTAATTTTCAATATATCCAACAGATTCAACCTCAGTAGCATGTATTATAGAAAATAGCTAAAACTGTAAAACATTTAAACTCATGAACATATATCATCACAACACATATAACACCAGATTTAACGTGGAAACCCAAATAGGGAAAAACCACTATGGGATTTCAGACCCACTAAGAAATATACTCTTCTAGAGTATGCTTGGTTAAAAGAAAATCCTGTTAAAGATTACAAACAAATTGCTAGATGTGATCCGATTAAGGGATTTCCCTTAGATCTATTAGGATCTTGCACTTTGTTAGAAATGACCTTGTTAAAGGATTTCAAACACTCATTTAGAATGTCACCTTGCTAGAGGATTTACAAATAAGACTGTTAAGTCCATTCAGTTAAGAGATTTCTGTCACTTACAAAATAAACAACAGTAATAAAATATATCTATAACTTCGCATCTAAAATGCTAAAGCAGATTCTTATTTTCTCAAAACAATCTTCTCATAAGACTTATCTTGTCCCTTATAGGGCTTGTTGGGCTTCCTCTATGTATTCTTCAATCAGATCTCCAAGCTTCTGTGCTTGGTAAATATTACTGTAGCATCACTGTGCTTACAATTGCCTGCATTCATTGTTTATCAACAATTCCTTATTTATAAACAATTCTCACTACTTGATCTCCTTTGATCACATTTCCCATGATCAATCTTAGCCATCAGATCTTCACACTTGACTAGGTTCAATGTATCCTTTAATCTAAAAATTTTTTACCTTGCCTCAGGACTTGTATTCCTTTCTTGGAACTTGCACAAGGTTATTGCGGTTCAATCTGAGCTGTAGATCTTCCTGCCGATCTTCTATTGCCATAGATCCTTAACAAACTTTATGCACAGCATACCAATCATTTAATCAACTCCAACTCACCATTATCCTTCATTAAATAATTCTTGTATTCATCCAATATGATCTATTATTACTCAGTTGTTACTCGGTTAACACTGAACTTCACTTGGTAGACATTTTGTCTTTGTTTACCGACATCGATAACCTTAGGGTTTACTGACTAGGTTCCTTTGCTCGGTGACTTAGTACAGTATTAAACAACATGTTTAGGATATCAAAACAATCAAAACAACATGATGTCATCATTGTCTAACTCAGTAGTAGTTGCCCATTGAATAACTTATTCCTCCTTGTTATTACCATATTCTTTCGGTGTCTCTTACAGACTTCTTAATACTCATCAAAACATACTTCTTAAGATATGTCAACATCATACTGAATTAGAAAATCAATCTCTTGACATCGATGACAAAATAATATTATTAAGACAGTTATCATCTTTCTTCAGTTATATCAATAATCTTGAACAACCTTCTCAATATCCTTATTGAAATGCCAACAATTTGACTTTCTACTATAATGCCAAGAATCTCCCCATTTGGCATTGATGGCAAAACCAACTTGATTTGATTTAATTGATTCAGATTGTTGTATCATTATTCTTAAATCTTCTCTGAAGTCTTCTCCCCTTGTCAGTAGACTTTTGTTATCTTCTCCATTTAGTCTTCTCCCTTTAGTTCTTCATTTAGTCTTCTCCCCCTTTGACAACAATGCCAAAAAGAAAACTAAATCAGGGTTCCTTCTCTTGTGAAGTGATTGCCTCAATGAAACATTTAGAACTCGGTCAGAGCAATCTGGTCTCTATTCATAATTTCCTAAACCCATTTAGAAAATCTCCTAAAGTGTGTAAATCAGCATCAATCCGCAAATAATATTCTATAGATTCACTTAATTGATGTTGTCACTGAACTCTGTCAGTGAATAAAAGATAGGGGTAGGACCCCTAACTTGCTTCTGAGATACTCAAATGTGTCTTTAGGTAGTGGCTTGGTGAAGATGTTTGCAATTTTCTCCTTTGAACTGATATATTCCAGGATAACATTCTTCTCTTGAAGTTCTTCTCTGAGATAATGATACTTTATAGATATATGCTTTGTCTTAGAGTGCATTACCAGATTCTTTGAAATGTTAATGGCACTAGTGTTATCACAAAATATAGTTATTGGCTTGGTAACCTTTTCATTTATACCTTCCAACAGTTGTTTGATCCATGCTATGTTGGTACAATTCAATGCTACAGTGACATATTTGGCTTCAGCTGTTGACTGTGAAATGCATTCTTGTTTCTTGCTAAGCCAACTTACTAGTTTTCTTCCTAAAAAGAAAGCTCCACCACTTGTGTTTTTTCGGTCATCAATGTTTCCTACCCAATCAACATCAGTATAAAATTTTAAATCAAAATCATTCCTCTTTTCATATACTAGGCCATAATCTCTAGTGCCTCTTAGATATCTAAAAATTCTCTTGATTACTGTCATATGGGTTTCTTTAGGATCTACAGAAAATCTAGCAACTATACCTACTGCATGTGCTATATCCAGCCTATTGTGAACAACATATTGCAACTTTCCAATCATAGATCAGTAAATTGTCTCATCAAAAGATGCAGATTCATCATTCTTTGACAGTTTACAGTTGGTAGTCATAGGAGTACTTACCGGTTTAGAATCCTCCATTCCAAATTTCTTCAGGATTTCCTTTATGTACTTGGATTGAGTAATGAAAATCTCATTCTTCATTTGTAGTATTTATAAACCTATGAAATACTTTATTTCACCAATTAATGACATCTCAAACTCTTTGCACATTTCATTTCCAAAGCTCTTGCATTGAGAATCATTTCCACAAAAAATAATATCATCAACAAATATGGCTGAAAGCAATATAACATTGTTTTCATCATTCTTCATATACATGTTGATATTCTCACTTGTTCTTATAAAACCAATCTTGATTAAGTAAGAGTGCAGTCTTTCATACCATGCTCTGGGTGCTTGCTTTAGACCATATAAAGCTTTGTTCAGCTTACATGCCTGATCTTTATCCTTGTCTTCAACAAATCCTTCAGGTTGTTCAATGTAAACTTCTTCTTCTAATATACCATTCAAAAATGCATATTTAACATCCATTTGATATACCTTGAAATTCTTGAAGGCAACATATTCCAACAATGTTCTTACTCCCTCAAGTCGAGCCATAGGTGCAAAAGTCTCACCATAATCTTTTTCTTCCTCTTGAGCATAACCTTTGCATACTAGTCTTGCTTTGTTCCAAATGACCTCACCTTTTTCATTTAACTTGTTTCTGAAAATCCATTTTGTACCGATTATATTTTTGTCCTTTGGTCTTAGAACCAATGTCCATGTTTCATTCTTCTTAATTTGATCAATCTCTTCTGTCATAGCATTTACCCAATCTTCATTGTTAAATGCCTCTTTTACTATTCTCGGTTCAAATTCAGATATCAGACATGTGTTTTGTCTTAGTTTGTTCCTTGTCATTACTGGATCATCCTTATCTCCTATAATTTGACTTGATGCATGATTTCTTCTGACATATTTGGCTAATATAGGCTCAGTAGGCTCTGCATGATCTTCTTCATCACTCGGTAACTAAATACAATCTTTAGGTTCTTCAGCAGCTTTCTTGGTAGGACTTCTCAGTTGAACATTAACAAATTCTTCATAATTTTCTGGTTCTTTGGAATTTCCTTCATCATTTCTTTCTGCAAATTCATCAATTTTCACATTTGCACTTTCCACTATTTTGTTAAATGATTTGATCAAACATTTGAATGCTTTACTTCTAGAAGAATAACCAAGAAATGTTCCTTCCTCACTTTTTTGATCAAACTTCCCATTTCTGTCATCTTTATTAACATAGCATCTACTTCCAAAATTTTTGAAGTAACTTACATTAGGTTTCTTGTCATACCAGATTTCATATGGTGTCTTCATAGTTCCTTTCTTCAGTTGTACTCAGTTTAGGGTGTAGACTATTGTGCTTATTGCTTCTCTCTAAAATGTTTGAGGTACCTTCTTTTCAATCATCAAGGTTCTGGCACAATGTACAATAGATCTATTTCTCCTCTCAGCTATCCCATTTTGCTGTGGAGTTCTCGGTGTAGATACTTGCCTTTTTATTCCATGATCATTGCAGTATAAGTTAAATTCATCAGAAGTGAACTCTCGTCCTCTATCAGATCTAAGACATTTCAACTGTCTTCCTGTTTCATTTTCAACTCTCACCTTGTACCATTTAAAAATTTGAAAAGCTTCTGATTTTTCTTTTAAAAACATTACTCACATCATCCTTGAGTAATCATCCACAAATAATATGAAATATTTATCACCATAATAACTTTGAACTTTCATGGGACCACAAAGATCAGTGTGTACAAGATCTAAAATTCCTTTAGAGGTGTAGGACTTACTTGTAAAGCTTGATCTTGTCATCTTACCCATTTGGCATCCTCAACACATAGCATTCTCGAGTTTTTCCAAACTCGATAAACCTCTTACACGATGCTTCTTACTTATTTTGATCAGATTATCAAAATTAACTTGACAAAACCTTTTATGCCATAACTAGGTTTCTTCTATTTTAGCATATAGACATTTGTTCCAAGTTGAGTCAAGATGAAATGTATTACCTCTTGTTTGAGTCCCAGTAGTAGCTAACTTTCCATGTTTGTCAAGAACTTTGACAATTCCCTTCTGAAATTTTATTTGGTAGCCTGTATTGTTTAGTTGTGCTACACTCAACAAATTGTATTTCAATCCTTCAACCCAGTATACATCATTACATTTTTCATTGTCAAGAAGTGTGATAGAACCTTTACCTTTCATCGGACATGGGGCATCATTACCAAATCTTAGATAACCTCCATCATAATCTTCAAGTTTTACAAAATTGTGTTTATCAACTGTCATGTGATGAGAGCATCCACTGTCTATAATCCAAGAATCATTGGTGTTTATGTGAGATACTAGGGCTTTTTCTTCATACCTTTCTTCATCTGATCCATCTTTAATAGCCACATAAACAACTTCCTCTGTTTCAGTTTCATCAGATTTATCATCATAGGATTCCTCATCAGCAACTAGGCATGTCTTTTTATCTCTTCTTCTGAAGTCTCGGTGTCCTCTATAGTGATTGTCTTTCTGTCTGTCTTCTCGGTAATCTCTCTTTTCACTAGATTCTCTTTTAGGACAGTTAAAAGCCATATGTCCTATTTTATCACAATTGAAACATTTTAAAGGTAGCTTCCCTTTATACTTACCTTTGCCTCTCGGTAACCTCTTGGCTAATAGTGCTTCAAACTCTTCTTACTTTCTGATTTCCTCATATAGTTTATGTACTTCTTCCATGTTTTTATGAAATCTTTCACTTGCTCCACTATGATTTCCTTTAGAGTACTTATTCATTCTATCCTTATAATCATTAGATTCACCAAGATGAAAAGAATTGAATGCAGATTCAACTTTATTTATCGAAGACCCACTATTATCAAAATTACTTAACTCAAATGCATGTAGCTTACCAATAGTAGCATCCAAAGAAACTGGCATGTTTGCTACAGACCTTAATTCATTGATTGCAGATACTCGAATAGCATAGGAAGGTAACATGGTTCTCAATAACTTACTTGTTACATCCTTTTCTTCAATAGTTCCACCTACTCCTTTAATTTGATTGACAATCTCTTTCAACCTTGTACTATATTGTGTTATGTTTTCTCCTTCATTCATCCTCATGGATTCAAGTTGTCCTCTTAGACTATCTACCTTTTCTCTTTGGACATGTTCATCACCACCATACATAGATATAATCTTAGACCACATTGCCTTTGCATCATTACAACCTTCTAGATCATTAAACTCTGAGTCCGTCAATGCTGATCTTATTTCAATCATAGCTTGAGTATGCTCTTGCTTTGCCTTTATCACTTCCATTATCATTGGGTAGGTACTCAGTGCAATGTAATCATTTTCCAGATAATATGTAGCATATTCTCCAATTCCTGATAAGTGCAGTTTCATCCTGTTCTACCATGTAGAGAAACTTGACTTGTTCAGCTTTGGTGCATCCCTTTTAAACATCTTTAGATCTTTGCCTCAAGTGCCTTTAAACTTTCCTTCTGGAGTCCAAACCTCTGATACCAATTGTTAAGTACAGATTCCAATAGTAAAGCTCTAAGTCAATAGATAATAGAATGAGAGGGGGGGGGGGGGTGGATCATACAAACTTAATTTTCAATATATCCAACAGATTCAACCTTGGTAGCATGTATTATAGAAAATAACTAAAATTGTAAAACATTTAAACTCATGAACATATATCATCACAACACATATAACACCAAATTTAATGTGGAAACTCAAATAGGGAAAAACCACTATGGGATTTTAGACCCACTAAGAAATATACTCTTCTAGAGTATGCTCGATTAAAAGCAAATCCTGTTAAAGATTACAAACACATTGCTAGATGTGACCCGGTTAAGGGATTTCCCTTAGATCTGTTAGGGTCTTGCACTTTGTTAGAAGTGACCTTGTCAAAGGATTTCAAACACTCATTTAGAATGTCACCTTGCTAGAGGATTTACAAATAAGATTGTTAAGTCCACTCGGTTAAGAGATTTCTGTCACTTACAAAATAAAAAATAGTAATAAAATATATCTACAACTTTGCATCTGAAATGCTAAAGTAGATTCTTATTTGCTCAAAACAATCTTGTCATAAGACTTATCTTGTCCCTTGTAGCACTTGCTAGGATTCCTCAATCTGTTCTTCAATCAGATCTCCAAGCTTCTATGCTTAGTAAATATTACTATAGCATCACTGTGCTTACAATTTCCCGCATTCATTGTTTATCAACAATTCCTTATTTATAAAACATTCTCACCGCTTAATCTCCTTTGATCACATTTCCCATGATCAATCTTAGCCATCAGATCTTCACACTTGACCAGGTTCAATGTATCCTTCGATTTGAAAATGTTTTACCTTGCCTCAGGACTTGTATCCCTTTCTTGGAACTTGCACAAGGTTATTGCGGTTCAATCTGAGCTGTAGATCTTCCTACCGATCTTCTATTGCCATAGATCCTTAACAAACTTTATGCATGGCATACCAATCATTTAATCAACTCCAGCTCACCAGTGTCCTTCATTAAATAATGCTTGTATTCATCCAATACGATCTGTTATTACTTGGTTGTTATTTGATTAACACTGAACTTCACTCAGTAGACATTCTCTCTTCGTTTACCGACATCGATAACCTTAGGGTTTACTGACTAGGTTCCTTTGCTCTGTGACTTAGTATAGTATTAAACAACATGTTAAGGATATCAAAACAATCAAAACAACATGATCTCATCATTGTCTAACTCGGTAGTATTTTCCCATTGAATAAGTTATTCCTCATTATTATCATATTCTTTCGGTGTCTCTTACCGACTTCTTAATACTCATCAAAACATACTTCTTAAGATATGGCAACATCATACTAAATCAGAAATTCAATCTCTTGACATCAATGACAAAATAATATTATTAAGACAGTTATCATCCTTCTTCAATTATATCAATAATCTCCAACAACCTTCTCAATATCCTTATTGAAATGCCAACAATCTATCTTTCTACTGTAATGCCAACATCTAGTACTTGAAATTATGCTTCATGTCACATGGCTAAGGAGAACTATTATGACCTATTTGAGATACTCTAGAGCTAGCTGATGGAGAATCTGACTTTGATAAAAAAGGACAAGAAGAATACATTCAAATATTGTACTTTGATCTTATACTTATTATTCTATTTCATGAATGAAGTTTTGGCTATTGGTAATGTGCATTGTTCTAGTGACAAGCCGGTGGCAGTTCAAATAGGAGAAATTCTATATAACATTAGAGATAGTAAAGTTTGAAGAACTTCTCTTTGGGGTTATTTCAAAAAATTTCAAAGTATGATGCCAGCCAGGGAAAGGATCGTTAAATTGGTTGTTGAGAAGTACCAAGACCCAATTTGTTTCCTGCTTGACATTGATCAATGTTTTATGGAAGAAGTAGAGCCTAGGACATTGTGTATCATGCCTATGGGGTCTGAAGTTGATAAGTAAATACTGGAGATGTATGCTCAACATTTGTTGAGTAAGCCTATTAACACCTTAGAAGAAAGATTTAGTACATTTTCTAAGAAGGATTTACATTTACATGCTCAGTTCAAGAGGCCTAAGATAGTGAGGAAGGTGAGAAATGAAGTAGATTGATATGAAAAATGCATTGGGATTATGACACAAGCAGTTAGGGAAGCAAGGAAGAGGATAATGCAAGTTGCAGAGGAGAATCTAGTCAAGGAATCTAGTTTTATAGACTCCTCTACCAAATCAAGACAAACTAGAAGCTCTGCACCCTCATCTAGTCCTTTGAAGCCAACTAGCTCTATGAAATATCAAGCCAAATCATCTAGAAGAGAAGGCAAGAGGAAGAAAGATAAGAGCTCAAGGGTATATGTTGAGTATAATGAAGAGACTAAATCTGATGAATTTGTGAAGGAAATTAAGTCCAATGGCACTAAAGCATCTAAATTCTCTAAGGACAAGCCCTCCGGTGAAGAGAAAATAAACAAGAAGGTAAAGATTGATTTAGAATAATTTGATGTGTTAGAAAATGAAGTGGAGAAACCTTTAACTATGCAGGGTAGTCTACAACCACATTCTGAGTTTTATGATAAGTTTGATGATGTCGATAAGAGAATTCTTGAAGAAGAAACTATTAAATATTTGAACAAATTTAATAGGGTTCTTGTAGAGATAATGTAAAAAATTCCTAAAGGTCTATATGATGTTTTAGAGATGAGGAGAGTTAGTTCTCAAGATGAGCATGATAGACTAAGAGAGTTTATCTAAGTCAATCTACATCTAGTGATATCTATGGAAGAAATGAATAAAATCCTCAAAGTAGCCAGAAATGAGTTTAGAAGCAAAATAAGGATAAATAAGCTTATGATTGTGGACATAGAAGTAGTGATTAAAGAGATAAAGAAGATCCTTAAGTCAGTCCGAGAGAGGAAAAAATTTGATGTTATCTCAGAAGAAGCTCATGGTGGTAAGGATTTATCTTCTTCGAGAGTCTAAGATGTGCACACTAAAGCTGAATAGGTTCTAGTAGGTGGTGAAGAGTTGAAAATGGATGCAGTTGAGGAGACTAAGAATCCTCCAAATCACCCAAAAGTTGAAATATCTATGAAAACTAAGACTCCAAAAGTAGAAGCAAAGAAGGTTCCTGAAGAGAAGAAAGTTGAGATGAAAGCATCTGTTGTGGAAGCAAGAGACACTACAGGGGAAGTGAAGGAGTTTTTGGAGAATTGTTTGAACCTGAATTGGTTCGAGGTCCTATTAATCTAGCCAATATTTTTCCCATTCTGAGGATGTAGGTAGCACCATTTTCTTAGGCTATGGTAAGGGAAGATATGATGAAATATCATATTGAGGATAGTGAGATTCTTAGTCACGCATCTTGTTTCTTGGAGAAGATCATTCCTACATTTGTTCAGGACTCATCTAATATGGCCTCCAATTTGTTGAATAGCTTAATCAATTCAGCAAGTACTATTGGCATTATACACTCAGATGAGAATGGTAGATGTTGTCATTGATGGAAAGAGGGTTCAACAAGGTTCTACAGGTTCAACCGGCAATCGACTTTGCATACCAACACCGATAGATACAACAAGGATCATTCACACCGACATCTAGTTCTCACCAGTAGTAGATCATACTGGCATTCTAGGCCGACATGGATATAGTATTGTTTATGTGAAATGTATTGTAATGTAAATAAATTATATGGACAACATATTGTATTGTAAAGACTCATATATGTATGAGACCTTGTAGGTCATTTGAAAAGAAAAATAATGGTAATGTAAGGTGATGTAATGAATTGTAATGTAAAGAAATAGGATATAGATATGATATTAGATAGTTGTTTATGCACTTTGATGTATTTATTTTAAGAGAAAATAAGAAGCAGAGAAGAGGGAAGATTATTCTGTGAAAGCATAATCATTCACTGACAAGGTTTTTTGGCAGAGGTATTAGATAGAGCTTAAACATGTACTGAATCTAGCATTGTAGATGCTATTTTGAAGTAGTACTTTATCATTGGATTTAACCATCCAATTGTGTAGTTAGTGGGAGTCAAGTTTTGTTGTTGAGCAGTGAGCTCTAGGAAGCTGGACTTCCTACAAGTGCAGGCCCCTATTGTACTAAGTAATATTTATTCATATGACCAGTGAGTAAATATTATGGGTTACAAATCCCATCGAGGTTTTTCCCTTACCACATTTCCTCGCCAAAATATCTTGTCTTATGGTGTGCATTGATGCTATTTCTCTTATTTTTCTTTACTGCATTATTATTTGTTTACCGGTATATTAATTTTAGTTACAAAATTGCAAATAGGTTTAAATCTTTCATCTACCAGTTTGACACTAATTCACCCCCCTCTTAGTGTCTTTGGGATTAACCAAGTATCTAACAATTGGTATCAGAGCCTGATCCTCTATTTGTAGAAGCCTAACAACTTGAGGAAGATTTTGAAACTGGTACCGATGGAAAATTTGAGACAACAGTTGGAAGGAGCTCTTGAAGATTTTGATGCATAAATATTAAAGAATATCTAACTGGAAGAAGAACTCAGATTTGCTCAGGAATTCATCAAAACACTTCAAGAAAACCTGGTCATGGCATAGAGTAAGAGAAAAGAATTGTGTGAGTCGCTACAAAAACAAGATGATGAAGAAAAGGAAACTCTTAGAGATATTGTAGAGAAACTAAGACAAGAGAATAGTTACATGAGGAATGAGATGCAAGACTTAACCATGAGACTATGTAAAGATATTGAAGATAGAAAGAAGAATGAGAAAGATTTGGTTAGAAGACTTAATGAAAGATCAAATGAATCTCTAAGGCTTAGTTATGATAATGATATTCTTAAAAAAAAGTTGATTTAGATGCAACATTACAAGGAGGAACTTATGAGACAAGTTAGCACTCTGGAAGGTGAATTGGTTGCTACAAATGAATACAAAGACAAATTCAAAAAGATTTCAGACAAGCTTGATGATATGCTGAAAAGTCAAAACCCTAATGGAGAAACAGTTGGACTTGGATATGAACATGGAGAAAGTTCTGGAACTGCAAACAATCATGATCACAACAAACCGGTAAGGCAACCTAATGCTTATAAATTCAATGGTAAATGTTTTAATTGCAAAAAATTTGGTCATAGAGAAAATCAATGTAGATATAGAAATAATTAGAATACAAAATTATCCACTGGTCAATGTTCCAAATGCAATAAATATGGTCATAACTCAGACAATTGCAAAATGAATGTAAAATTCTATGCTTGTGGTAGATTTGGGCATCTATCTAATCAATGCAGAACTCAAATAGGGCAAGGTTATGGAAAAGCAGTTCAAAGAAATAATGTAACTTGTTATGCATGTAACAAGATTGGGCATATTGCAAGATTTTGCAGAAGCAAGAATGTATCGACAAACAACAAAGAATATAATGGAAAAGGCAAGGAAAAGGTAAATGAAATCACGAAAGAATTCACTAAACAATAGGTCAAGAAGAGAGATCAGATAATTGATGAGTCTGTCTTTGCATCGGTAGAACAGGGCAATCCTGCACCAATAGAAGATTCTTCATCTAACTAAGGAATAATCCTTAGGGGTAAGGAAACTAATTGAAGATCATGCATTTTACCATCATATGGTGGTACGAAGTCATAAATATTCTTTACCAACAGATATGCTGAGTATTCACTTAACCGGAGAAGCATTTAATGCGGTTGTTATCTAATTTTTTATAAAGCATGGTAATTTTTCATTTTGACTTACCAAGCATTCAAATATTTGAAGAGTGTGAAAGTGAGAATAGGCATTCAAGAGGAGAAGCAACAAAGATATTTCAGGGCATCCAAGGTTTTCACTTATAGGAAAAGGTATTTATTCAGTATCATGGCTTCTTTATCTTCCATTCTTGAATTCATTACAAACCCTACTATGGTGGAAAATCTCAAGTGTCCTAGACCATTCTTTAAGATAATCCCTAAGATAGAAAAGTTGGATGAACCCATTGGTGCATTTTTAAAGATTCCGAAGGGATTTGCATTTGTTGAAGACCCTAGGGCATACATTCATTGTAACATTGAAGATTTAGGGTTTGAGGATTTGAAGAAAATGTTCATGAATGTTATCACTGATAAACAAGGTTTAGTCAATCCAAAACACAAGAATGTGAAATATTTAGGATTTGTAGACATGCTTCACATTCTTGAATTTCCAGATGAGATTATCTATTATGTTCTTAGCAGAGTTCACAGTGAATTTTATGGCTAGACTCAATTTTCAAAATCACTAAGAAAGCAATTAAGGTTGTTACTAGTTTACCTTCTACCGAAACAAGGCCTGAGAAGAAGAAGAAAATTACAAACAAAGAGGTTATGAACTTAACTGACGCAACATCAGATAATAGATCACTTAGGGTTAGCGATATAACTGATGAAAATGTCAAATATATAAGTATGGTTATTGGATACAAAGTTGCTCATACTAATAGGTTGAATACTGTCTCTAGTCTATGTATTTACAGTTCTCATGAAATGGTGAAGAACAATGCTAAAATTGATATTTGTGAGTGGTTGAAAGATGAACTGATAGAAAATTTGGATAAGATCAAAGGTGACAAGAAGGGAACTTTCAAATCTAGGAATTTACTTGTATGTTTAATGCTATATTTCTCAAAGGATATTCCTAGTATAGGCCACAAAGACTTTGCCTATGATATCTCTATTGGAAAATAGATTAAGGAAGAAATTACTAGCATGGGTACTGAAGGTAACAAGTAGGTAAATGATTATTTCAAAAACTTTCAAGCTAAAATGAAGGAAAGGGAATGAATCCCTCAAAGTATTGTTAACAAGTATGATAAAAAGATATGCTTTATTATTAAGAGAGATGAGATATGGATGGAGGTAGTCACTCCTATAACTATTTGGATAAGCAAGATGGGTTATGAAGTGGAATCAAACATTTTGGAATCTTATGCAAAGATACTTCTTGATGCACCACCGAAACCTACCGAGAAGATCTTTGGCACTACAAAAACCATTGAGAGTGATGTATCTATTCAAAAGTAGAGGAAGAAAAGAGATAAAATATTGAAAGATGCTTTGAAGTTTGTTGAAGATGTTAAGAAGGGGTTATTAGGACTTGATCAGATGAGTGGTGTTGTTGAAAGCATGAAAGAAAGTAAAACTGAACAACAACCAGTAACATATGTTTCCCCTATTGTTACCTCATTTGAGAGTGATAGTGATAAGGCTAGAAAATTTAAAACGGTGGAAAGGAAGAAGAGAAAATCCTCACCGGTACCTGCTCTATGACCAAAGAGGACAAGGACACCTAGAAATAAACAACAGGTTGTGAGAGAGCCCAATGGCTAGAAGAAGAAGGTTGCATAGAAACAATCAAAACAAAAGGTATCAGATACTCTTTCCTTGGAAGGGCTTGTAAATGAAATAACTCAGGATGGCAATCTTGGAAATGTTAGTAAATTTTATCATTCTTTAAAATATTATGATAAGGAAACCATTGAGGAGAGTATAATTTTGCATCTAGACATATATAAGAAGGTTCTTATTGAAGTTATAGATGTTCTACCCAATGATTTATATCTAAGACTTGAAGCCAAGAGAATGTCTATTATGGATCTTGATAAGAAACTAAAGGTTTAGGCTCTATTGGTGGTTCCTCCTATTAAATATATACAAGAGATAGATGATTTAATAGCTGAAGCTAATAGGACAGTTTTTGTGAGCGGTCACCAACAAGTTAACCTCATGGCCGATAGATTGAAAGAGATAGCAGATGAAACAATGGATAAGTGGGACATATTATTTGTTGAGAAAGAGAAAAGCAAAGAAAAAGATAGATAGAAAATTGATAAACCTTTTACTAAGGTATACTAGAAGGGAGATAAAGGAAAGAATGAGGTTGGCAGTGTTCTTGACCTAAAAATAACAGATAACTTACCCCCACTGACTCAAGAGACCCCATGAGTAGTAGCAGAGGCACCAGTAGAAGTATAGGATCAACACAAAGAAAAGATATTAGAAGAAGTAAAAATAGATAATATTAATCCCGAGTCAAACATTCTTTTTACAATGAATGTTGACACTTAGGACATCAATATTGTAATGGATAAAACCTCTATTTGAGAAAGTTTTGAGGAGAAGAAATTTGTAAATATTGAGATACCAGTAGAAAAAGGACAAGAACAAATAACATCTGAAGTGACAGAGAATAATAGTGAGAATAAGGAAGAGAAAGTGAATAAGGAACTGGTTAAAGCGGCTGAACAGGTATCTAGAGAAGAGAATAAAATTATTGCAGAACCTAGCACTTCTTCTATGGATTTCAGACTAACAAATGTCATTGATGTATTATTGGATTCAATAAAGAAGATAATTGAATGCAATGCCTTAGAATTTAAGGCTATTGATGAAACTCTACCAATTTTGCAAATGATTTCATTGACATGCAAGGTGGATCACATTGTTGGCTAAATAGGTAAACTGGACACAATGTCTAAATTTATTTCTTCTAACATTCAATCTTTAGATAAGATAAATGAGGAAACTATTCAGGAAAGGGTTAATAAGGAAAAGGAAGAATTATTTGATAGAACTATAAAGGATTGTACATAATAGATTGATTCATTGCTACCAGCATTGAATTCCACCATTTTGGAATACAAGGAATTGTATCGGGAAGCTTGCAAACCTCATCATTTAACATAAGACATTGATGAATAAATAAGGAGAACTCAAAAAGAGATTGGTGACATTGCAGATAACATGATTGGTTCTTTGGAACTAACATCAGTTTTGGATCAAGAAATGGCTATTCATGAAGAGAAGATTGAAAATCTGGAAAAAGAAAAGGCTAGATTGAGAATGAAATCCTAGGAGTTAAATAATAAACTTGGTCCAAGATTGGATAATCTATTAACACACCAGAATGCACTATCCAAAATAATTCAAGGAGAAAGACCACCAGAGCAACATATTCATTATCTCACTGGGATGATCATGCAGACATAAGATATAATTACTGATAGTACAAAATTCCTGTAGGGTCTCAACTTAGTTCTTGTAGATATTTTTCAAGTTTTACACAACCAGCTTTAGGATTCTAAGTAAACTTTTGACATCATTTGTCATTGATTTCAAAGGGGGAGTGGTATAGTGAGAAAAAATGTATAGAGTAAGGCACGGTGAAAAGTGAATAGAAGGAGATCATTTGCTTAGGGGGAGCACTCTCAGTTTTGGTTTTGATTTTTCTCATGAGTGTTTCCATCAATGCCAAAGGGGGAGATTGTTAGCATTATACACTTAGATGAGAATGGTAGATGTTGTCATTGATGGCAACAGGGTTCAACAAGTTTCTACAGGTTCAACCGGCAATAGACTTTGCATACCAGCACTGCCAAATACAACAAGGATCATTCACACCAGCAACAGATCATACCAACATTCCAGGCCCACATGGATATAGTATTGTTTATGTGAAATGTATTGTAATGTGAATTAATTATATGGCCAACATATTGTATTGTAAAGATTCATATATGTATGAGATCTTGTGGGTCATTTGAAAAGAAAAAGAATGGTAATGTAAGGCAATTTAATGAATTGTAATGTAAAGTGATAGGATAGAGATATGATACTAGATAGTTGTTTATGCACTTTGATGTATTTATTTTGAGAGAGAATAAGAAGTAGAGAAGAGAAAAGATTATTATATGAAAGAAGAATCATTCACCGACAAGGTTTTTTGGTAGAGGTATCAGACAAAGCTTAAACTGGTACTGAATCCAACATTGTAGATTCTATTTGGAAGCAATACCTTATCATTGGATTTAACCATCCAATTATGTAGTCAGTGGGAGTCCAGTTTTGTTGTTGAGCAGTGAGATCTAGGTAGTTGGCCTTCCTGCATGTGCACGACCCTATTGTACTAAGTAATATTTATTCATATGGCTAGTGAGTAAATATTATGGGTCACAAATCCCACCGATGCTTTTCCCTTACTGGGCTTCCTCGCCAAAATATCTTGTTTTATGGTGTGCACTGATGTTGTTTCTCTTATTTCTTTTTATTGCATTATTATTTGTTTATTGGTACATTAATTTCAGTTACAAATTTTCAAATAAGTTTAAATATTTCATCTACTAGTCTGACACTGATTCACCCCCCCCTCTTAGTGTCTTTGGGATTAACCGAGTATCTAACAAGTACCCACTTTGAATATTTAGAGAAGTCAGAGTCAAGGTCCATAATGAGTTTGATAAAAAACAATTTGGTAAGTTGAAGGAAATGATTGAAAATGATAGGATTTTGTTAGACATTAGTATTAAGAGTATTCAAGATGCCTTATCTAAAGGAGGCAGTGTCTACAAATCGTGCTTATCATTGTCTAAATTTACTAAGGATACTGAGAAGTATATTAAGGAGCATGAGAAGCATTTAGCAGATATTTATTAGTCCTTTGATCCTTTGACTACTTATGTGGCTAGTCAAGAAGGTAAAGTCATATCCTTCCTTTACAAGATTAAGAGCTTAATGAATGATAAGGATAATTTTTTTGGTATATTTGGTGAGCACCAAGGTCTAATTGGTCCTAAGATAGAATCAATGCTCAGTGCTTTGAAGGAAGCTTAAGATGCCATGATTATAAATGAACCAATAGATCTTCATATCATAGAGAAGCAATGATATCTTTTAATCGGCCACATTTCAATTTTGGAGAGTCTCATGGAAGGTTTGGATAGTGAATTGAGTTTATTATTATTTTTTTGTAGATGTATTAAGTTCATGTAAGTTAGAGGAGTTTGTTTGTACATATGCAGCCTATTTATAAGATTTTTGTACAAATTTTGGTATGCAGAACCCTGCCTTTGCAACCCAGCCTTTGCAATTGATGTCAAAGGGGGAGTGTAAGACAATAAAAAATGTAATATTCAACATAGGGAGATTTTTGAGCTTTGCAATGTGTGTTCATATTTGGTACTAATTTCTACACTTAGTCATTTTTCACTAAGTGTTGCCATCAATGCCAAAGGGGGAGATTGTTCGCAAGAGACACTACAAAGGTCATCCGGTATTGTCATTGATGAAAACCCAAGTTAGTGTACCCATCCACGTTGTTGTACTAGATCATATTGAAATATTGAAGATTTTTTCAAGTCTAGCAAGCTTAGAACAAAGCATTTGACATAGTTCATTATTTTGGCTAGTATTTCTTCTCAAGTTAATATTTTGTGTTGTGGATCTAAGGGAAGGTAGATGGATGTTTGGAACACCTTATTCTAAACTTTTAGTCTTTGGTGATGATTGGTGTGTGAGTTAGAAGCTTTTGTGTATCAATTTTTGGGTTAATAGTGGAAAATGGAAGACTTTCTTGGATAATCCTTATGTGGATTATGTTGAATATTTTTGGTGATTGTTTTTGTGGTCAAAGTGTTTTGTCTAGTAGCTTTGGTAATGTATGATAAATTATTTTGGTGTGCATTAGTATTTGGGTTTGGTTTTAGTGGACTGTTTGTACAAGTTTCATAAAGTGATAATTTTTCTTGAGTCGACATGTAGCTGATATGACCTTGTTAAGGATATATAAGAAAAATATTTTTTATCATTTTGGTAGAGCGAAAGGTGTTATTGATCAATTGTACGTAGTTGCATGTGCGCATGATAGATATTTGTGCTTTGGATCTTAGCAGAGCAATGAAACAAAGCAAGATAAGGATGAGTATGAAAAGTGTGCTTAATGTGCTTAACAAAAACTATAATCAAACATTTCTGGATGCTATTCTTAGTTCATCAGATTTAGTGATTTGTTTTAATTCATTTCTAGGTATTGAACCTCTCTTTCTTGAGAAATGAGCTCTAGGTAGCGTGCCTGAATGCATGTGCATTCTAATTGTAAATATTCTAATTGAATATATTCATATTGTTAGTTCATCCCGACCATGGTTTTTCCATTTATTGGGTTTTCACATATAAATATCTATATGTCATGGTGTTGAGGTTGTTTTTTTGTCTTCTTGTATCTTTCTTTTGATTAAATGCATTAAGTGGTTGAAAGAACAAATTAATGTCACAACTTACAGAACATTGATTCGCCCCCCTCTCAGTGTTCCTTGATTTAAAAATGATCGTCATTCCACCATAGGGGTTTGACTTGTGTATTATATTCCCTCATCTCATGCAAATTTATAAGATTGTTCTCAAGGAGTTCCTTCAATGCTAACTCGAGAAATTGTCCAAATGGTGTAAAATTTCATTTAGGGGAGCTTCTTTGTTTCTGTTTTCCTTTGTCTAAAAAATTAACCCTTAAGATTGTAAATAAATGATGATGTTTTAGAATTTTTTGCATCAACAAATCCGTCATTAACCACCTTCTTATTTTAGCCAAAAAGGGTGTTTTGTAGTTTGAACTTGATACATTGTGATCTTTATCATCATTTATATTTATAGTACCATTGTCGATAAGGATTTATGTGATTTGAAGTCCCATTTCTATTACCTCATCAAAGGAATCCAAACATTTAAGATAGTTATCTTACAATTTCCATTTTTAAATTAGAACAAAAGAGATCAAAAAGTTGCTTATTGGGAATGTCATAAGGTGTTATTTTTGTCAAATGCCTCTATCTTTGTAAAAATGAAATGAAGGATTCCCCTTGTATTTTTTTGGTAGCCAAGAGGTCCATCATGGATATATCATGTTTACAATTTTAAGGGTAGTGTCAGATGAACTTATCAACCAATTCTTGGAAAGATTTGATAGTTGGAGGTAATAGGGAAAACCATTCCATAGTGCTTTCTCCAAAACTGCGAGAAAATAGTGTCATAAGGTTTGTCTCATCCACTGTGAATTTTGAAGTAGTGATGCAAAATTATCTCAAGTGATCTTTAGGGTCTCCTTTTCCTCTATACTTATCCAGATTCTAGTATTTCCCATTGAATAGGAAAAGGTGGCATCAAAATACTTGGGTCAAAAGGATAGTGACATATGTCCTTAATAGGAAACTTGTGTGATGATGCTTTTCCTTTCTTGAGAGTGTCCAACTCTTATCTCAATTCTCTTAATTCTCTCAAAATGGGATCATTGGTAGATATCATTTTTTATGTTTTCGTAGATCTCTTGTATTCTAGTTGCAAGTAGAAAGGCTTGTGATAGTTTATCCTCTCCTCATTTTTGATCTTTGTAGGTTTGGATTCACTAGCTTTCAAATTTTCATTAGCTGTGAGCAAAGATATGTCAAATTAGGAGGCAATTTAATTCCCTCATCAACAAGGGCTTGATGGAAAATAGGGCAAGCAACTAAGAAGGGGGTGGGGGGGAGTGAGGGTGAGTTAGTTATCACAACAAATTAGACTACTTAAACTTATTCTAAAATTTGATAATTCAACATGAAAGTGTAAATCAATAACATATCATAAACACTCATAACACCAAGATTTTTGTACATGAAAAACCCTGTTAGGGGAAAAACCTCAGTGGGGATACACCCATAATATAGGTATACTCTATTAGAAGTATTACAATAGGGAATGCACATGCATTCAAGCACAATGCCTAGAGCTCAATGCTCAAAATAAAAAGGCTCACTGCCCAGGGAAGGCTCACTGCCTATACAAATAATCACAAATCACTTTTGGAAATTATGAACAAAAATAACATCTCCTTAATGCTTGGTTGATTTATATTGAAGCACAAAATTTTTTTCTTTACACTTCTCTACCTTCAAAGGATGTATACATTCAGTTCATATACACACTCACACTCATCGACACACCACACCACATGATTACAAAATTATTAATTTTATTTGTTGGTATTATGGATGACTTTGTCATGTGTTGCATTGGTTTTGTCATTGATGTCAACACTTGTCTTCTTGGAGATCTACATAGTTGATTTGGCACTATGGTCATATTGGTTATATTGTTCAGCGACAGGTAGGTTATGTGTTCACCGGCAGGTTATATTGTTCACCAGTAGTGATGATGACTTGTTATCATCTAGAGATCATTTGGTTATGTCGAAGCCATTGATTGGAAGCTTGGATTTGGTGTTTTTCTTATTGGTCTAACCAGGTTGATAGATTTTCCTTTACCGATAGATAGGTCTAGGTTATGGACCAGTACACATTTCATATTCTAGATCAACATGGCATGTTATGAAGATTACTTATTGACTGGATAATATAGTAAATGTATTGATCCAACATGTTGTAATGCATCAAGACTTATTTGTAATTGATTTTCATTGTAATATCTTTAGTGAGCTGACCTATACATTTGGTCTTAGGTTTTGTATAAATGTAAGATCTTATTGAAGATCGGATATGTACATGGATATGGAGATGGTATGAGTGAATATTGAAGAGTGAATATAAGAAGATCCCTGTGCGAATCAAGCAAACATTATTTGAAGGCTAAAGGAAAGCTTATGAAGACGTTCAAAGATTAAATCGGTATTGAATCCAGCATTACAGATGTTATTTTGTGTAGTACATTATCATTGGATTTAACCATCCAATTATGTATTGAGTGTGAATCCTATTTTGTGATTGAGCAGTGAGCTCTAGGCAGTTGGCCTTTCTGCATGTGCAGACCCCATTTGTATACATATACTATTTGTAGTAGTATCATCTGATTGTGGGTAAGGTTTCCCACCGTTGTTTTTCCCTTACTGGGTTTCCACATCAAAATCTTTGTGTCATGTGTTATGGATGTGGTTTCTCTTTCTATTTTATGCATTAAGTTAAACTGGTACTGTTATATCTGTTAATTTGTTTTACCAGCACTTAAGTTTGGTTTACTGGCATTAAGTTTCAATTGGAATAACTTGCATTTGGATTACAATTTATATATAACTGGTTCACAACTAATTCACCCCCCCCTCTCAGTTGTCCTTCCGGTTCCTAACAATTGGTATTAGAGAAAAGTCCTCTTTTTGTAGAAGCCTAATAGCCTGAGGAGATCCTATGTCAACAAATCTTTTTAGGAAGGACAATCTGAAACTTGATGGAACTAACTATGGTATGCAAGATCAGAATGGAAACACATCTAAACTGCATTGGGAGAGATATATGGGAAGTTATAAAGAATGGCTATATTGCTGCTATTCCGAATCAACCTCATCCACCAACATTGGCTAAGGACCTGGAGAATTATTGCAAAGCAAGAGAAGCACTTTTGAGTGCATTATCAAACTGATCTATTGCTAAAGCTATTTGGAATAAACTGGAAACACTGAATGAAGGGGATACCACTATCAAAATTGCAAAATTGGAATGGTATCAGGTTAGGTATGAAAATTTAAAAATATAAGATTAAAGAATTTATGCTTTTATGGAAAGAGTTAATGAAATTATTTTAGGAATACAATGTTGTGGAGGATCCTTAAGTGAAGATGAAATTGTTTCTAAAGTTTTAAGAGCATTTCCACCAACATATAAAATGAAAGTGGCTGCTATTAATGAATTGAGAACCATGCCTAATACTTCAGTTGGAAAACTTTCAGCATTTGAACTTGAAGAGTTTGGTCTTGTTGCTACTATGAAAAATGATTTAGTTTTTAAAGCATCATCATCATCATCAACATCATAATACTCTGACAAAACTAATTGGAGAGTACTTTATGCAAGAGAAATTGGAGATATGAGAAGAGGAAATGAAGAACTTGAAGAACTTGAAGCACTATTTGCAAGAAATATGCCTAAAGGTCCAACAGGGTGTAAGTATGAAGGTAAAGCACCTTTCAAATGTTTTAATTGCAATAAAGTTGGTCATATAGCTTCTAGATGTCCTGATAGACATGCTAGACTAAGGGAGGAAGCACCAAGATCATATAAGCCTAACCTTAATTATAAAAAATATAGATTTAAGAAAAACAAAGATAAATCATGTTACTATAGATGATTCAAATGAAGATCCAACATATAGCGGATGGGATTTTATTGCAATAAAAGAAGATCAACTGACACCTATTGTCAAACTGGTAGAGCATGCATTGGCAACAAAAATTGAAGAAAAAGATGAATGGATAATAGATTCTAGATGCTCACCTCATATGACTGGTGATAAAAGCAAATTCTCATCTTTTTAGGAAATTAATGGAGGTCTAGTAAGGTTTGGAGATGACAAATATTGTTTAATCAAAGGAAAAGGCACTATATCTTTGGATGGTAAGCATAATACTGACAATGTTTACTATGTAGAAGGTTTAAAACATAATCTTTTGAGTGTTGGTCAGTACGTTGAAAAAGGATTTCAATTACAATTCAAGAATGGGAAATGAAAAATCACAAATAGAACTGGATTGGAGATTGCAACTGGTAATTAGATTGAAGGTAATATCTTTCATTTGAAATCTGGTGATAAGAAATGTTGTATTGCACACATTGATGAAAGTTGGTTATGGCATAAGAGACTTTGTCATGTGAATTTTGATTGCATTGTAAAAATCAGTTCAACTAAGGCAGTAAGGGATTTACCTAAGATTGTGAAACCTCATAATCCATTATGTAAGGAATGTCAAATGGGAAAGCAAGTTAGAACAACATTTAAGATCATTACTAAGAAATCCAATATTATTCTTGATTTAATTCATACTGATTTATGTGGTCTAGCAAGAACAAGAAGTCTATAGGGAAATAAATACTCTATGCTAATAATTGATGATTATTCTAGAATGTGTTGGGTTACTTTTCTCAAGGAGAAATCAGAAGCTTTTGGAAGATTCAAGATATACAAGGCAATGGTAGAGAATGAAACCAGCAAGAAAATCAAATGTTTGAGATCAGATCAAGGAGGAGAATTTACATCTAGAGAATTTAATGGATTCTATGAAGTGAATGGAATCAAAAGACAACTATCAACACCTTGGACACCCTAACAAAATGGAGTTGTGGAAAGGAAGAACAAAACTATTCTGGATGCAGTAAGAACCATGATAATGGAAGCAAATCTACCTCATATGTACTGGAGAGAAGCAATGAATGCAATGGTTTATACTTTCAACAGAGTTCATATCAAAAGTGAAACTAGTAAGACCCCTTATGAGCTATGGTTTGGTCATATTCCTACTCTTAAATATTTCAAAATATTTGGAAGCAAGTGTTATATTAGGAGAGATGAGTATATTGGCAAATTTGATCCTAGAAGTGATGAAGGAATATTTCTTGGTTATTCATCTAAAAGCAAAGCATATAAATGTTATAATAAAAGGTTATAGAAAATCATTGAGAGTACTAATTTGAAGATAGATGAACATTTTAGAGGAGATTCAAGATCTGTAGAATTGATAGTTGAAATGATTATAAATGAAATGACACAGATTGCACCGGTACGGAGTGAAGACCTAGTCACATAGTCATCATCAGAAAACTCAATTGTGATTGAAGAACACCATCATGTAAGTGGAAATTAGAGCAAACCCAAGTGTGTAAGATTGAATCATTTAGAGAATCATATAATTGGAAACAAGAATCAAGGTGTTATGACTAGAGGAAGATCAGAAAATGAAGAGGTATGTTTAATTTATCAAGTTGAACTAGCATCTGTTATTGAAGCATGTCAGGATGAACATTGGATAAAAGAAATGGAAGATCAATTAGAACAAATTGAAAAGAATAACACTTGGACATTGGTTCCCCAGTCTAAAGACAAAAATGTAATTGGAACTAAATGGGTATATAGAAATAAACTTAGTGAAGATGGTGAAGTAATCAAAAACAAAGAAAGATTAGTTTGTAAAGGTTATTCACAAAAAGAAGGAATTGATTATAATGAAACCTTTGCACCGGTAGCCAGAATTGAGGTAGTTAGACTATTTATTGCATTTGCAGCTTATAAGAACTATAAAGTTTATCAAATGGATGTTAAATGTGCATTTTTTAATGGAGATCTTGAGGAGGAATTTTACATTGAACAACCTGATGGATTTTCTTTGACACATAATAAGGACATGATTTGCAGGTTAAGAAAATATTAATATCGTTTGAAGCAAGCTCCCAGAGCTTGGTATGCTAGACTAGATAAATATCTTTTGAAGCTTGGTTACACAAAAGGTAATGTTGACAACAATTTATATTACAAGGTGTGTAGGGGAAAAAGCGAGACTAGGTTAACATGCCCTAATCCTACCTTTTGACACACATTACGGAATACGAAAGAGCCTAGAGGTATCACATAATTGGCTACTTCTTCTTGTGAAAGAGAGAGCCACGGGCTACCTATTAGGATTTCTATTCCTTTGTTGAAATTGAAAGATCAAATGATGCAAGTTCAAACCCTAATCCCAAAATGCAAGTATGAACTAATAACAAGATTGTAGAATTGAGATTAAACAATGAACAACTGTAAACACAAGGACAAAACAAGAATGCAGATGCGTACCCGGAGTCAAAATCTGATTGAAAATGTTCGGGACAGGGGCGCGGGTGCCACTATCCTGATTCTGTCCTGAAAACTGCACCTGAAACTACTATTTTGCACTCTGGAAAACTGTCGGAAATGTCAAAAAATGCTGTCTGTCAGGAGGACCAGGGCGCCCAGCGCCTTTGTCCCAGGGACCACGGCACCTAGTGCCCCTGTCCTGGTAGGACCAAGGTGCCCAGCACCCCTGTCCAGGTCTTTTACTTTGCAGTTTGATGTGGAGTGCTGTCTCAACCTGCTCTTCCCGGATCTGTCCCCTACGGTGTCATCCGAGTCCTGAAACCTACACTTATATCTGAAAATGGTATGGGTAGCTATATAGGGTTTTGTCTTAGTCAAACCCCCACTTCGGTGATTTCCACCTCCACGAATAGCCAAGTTGTTTTGTAAAATGTATTGTGTGTGCAGACCTAGTGTGTGTGCAAGGTCCTAAAATGCAAGAAAGCAAACTAGAGCAACCTAGAAAGTAAACCCTAATTGCTTGTAAATGATAATGTAAATGCTCTAAATCAAGATGCAAAGTGATCTAAAGCATGAATAAAGGATATATTGAAGCTTATGCAAAGACATGAAAACAACATGAAATCATACCCAACCCTTAAGGGAGGAGTACAAGCCAATCTTCAGTCAGTAATCTCCTATTGTTCTTCAATGTCTTCCAAGCCCTAAATGGATGAATGAAATTGATGAATGCTTGATAGAAGGATGTTGAATGTTGTTGAAGTCTTCAAAGATCTGCTCTTTCGCTGCATATGAGGTTCCTGAAAACAAAAATCGGATCCTTTAAAATGAAGAAAGAGAGCTCTTATGTAGGAAACCCTAGATCATAATTTCATCTTTTGGCCGATCTAGAGATTGAATCTCCCACCAATTTCTTGGGGTTAAGCTTTATTTTGTGATTGGATTGTGCTCCTAAAATTTTGGGAAAAATGTCCAGGACCATGTGCACTCCGAGCGCCATGGTCTTGACAACTTTTCACCAAATTTTCAGGGCCATCGGATATGATGATTTTAGAGAGAATCCTAAAGTTACAGGTGATTTCGAGATGTTTTGACCCCCGAAACCAAGCCCCCAAGTTTGAAATAGGACTTAATTAGGGTTTTTGATTGAATGATGTATTGGATGAATAAAATGAAAAGGGCATGCTTTACCGAAAGGGCCCAACTTTATGATGTAGAGGACGATGAAATAGGACCTTAGACCTAATTAATTCAATTAATTAAGTGCTAAAGGAGAAATGCAATGCAAAATGTAAAATGCACTAAGGCAGGTGCTAAACTAGGTGTGAAATTGTACCACCCTAGCAAGTGCATACAATTTACGACACTACATTTAGCCCCCACTTTAGTGGTCATATGAGTACTACATGCATATGCAAGCTAAAGTACAGAAAAGTAAACATCATTTGAAAAAGGATATATGCATAAGTTGTCGGACGAAGCCCCCAGAGGTATCTGCAGTACATAGTTAGGAACCGCACCCTACAAAACACACGTTAGATCACAAAATCATCTAATGCTTACTAAGGAAAGTGATGAAATTTGTGAGTAGCTATATGCCCCCCCCTGTTTCGACTTGCTTATTAGGGAGGTGAAACAGGGTAGCATGTTTACTTACGACAAATTGTGTAAGAGAGTATTGATGAGGGGTGTTCACTGAATAGGCTTCAATAGAGCACTCTTTGGAACATCCCGAGAGTAGGGGAATGAAAATATGATTCCTATGCAACAAACAGCTCGTAAATCACATCTCCCAAACTCAAGTTATGATGAAATGAATGATTAAGGAAAATTAGGGTTTCGAAAGTAAAGGTAAAGGAATGAAAGTATATACTTTGAAAGTGACATTTGCATTTGTCACTTTGTTGATTTTAGAATACTGTTCATTGCAGCGGAGCCCACATAGCCATCATCATACCTTCACGACGACTGGAGCATCCCACAAGGATTGAGATCCTGCACCAGGCCATGATCGACGACGAGCCACTGGACGAGGTGAGTTGACTGAGCGTTGACTTTTGATTTTTCACATTTTGACTTTCTGTGATCGTTTGTGGGCCCTGAAGTCTGACCCGGGGCCCACCCAGGGTGCCATGGTCCCTGTGGGGTGCCTTGGTCCCATCAAGGTGCCATGGTCCCTTCAGGGCACCATGGACCTTGACAGGGCGCCATGGTCCCAATCAGGGCACCATGGTCCCTAACAGGGTGCCATGGTCCCCAATCAGGGCTTGGCGAGGGATTATAGGGTTAGCATATGATGTTCGATAGTTTGCATGAGTGATTTTGATGATTGAGTATTGATTACAGTTATGTTTTTGTGTTGCAGGGTCTCCCATACATGAGAGAGCATACGGCAGGACATATTCTTCGCAGTTTGCGAGATCAGATTCCACAGCTGACTCAGGCAGAGAGAGACACATTGTCGATTGTGGGATTATGGTATGCGATCCTCATGCCAGCCATTCAGTTCCATCCTGTGATGCTGATGGCACTGATGGAGCGATGGGATCCTGACACATGCACGTTTCATCTTCCAGTAGGGGCACTGACGGTTACACTTGAGGATGTGTACCATATACTTCATCTTCCTATCATAGGAGCTACTGTTACATACGCGACCGATCAGTCAGCGGAGGACCATTAGAGAGAGCAGGTATATTGCATAGGGAGAGTCATGTTGAGTGAGACAAGAGGTCGCATCATGGTCAGCTGGCTCTTACATCCTAAAGGAGAGGTGCCCCTTGTGAGATGCCTTATGATCACCATCATAGCACTAGCCGTCTGCCCTAATGGGCGAGGTACGCATATGCATGGGGGTCTCACATGGTGCATCAAAGCGATGGAGAGACATAGGAGAGTGTATGCTTGGGGTCGGAGTATGCTTGCACATCTCTATCACGACCTTGAGGAGTATGTGTTTGGACAGGGTTGCAGCTTGATGACATGCACACTTCTATAGGTGTGGGTATTTGGGCACTTCACATGCACCAGGCCTATCGGCTTTCCGCTGAGTATGGCGAGCGAGTGACCTAGGGTGTTTGCTTATCCACTTACCAATGAGTGGAGATTTGGAGATCTGTTATATTGGAGAGTGATTTTTGATAGACTGACAGCCGAGGTGACCATATGAAGACCCTATCTGCGGATTCACAGATGGGATGGGATTGAGAGACAGTTAGCATGCCTACAGAGGAACCACCTACTGCAGGGACGATATTCACACATCATAGTCCCATTCTACTTTGACCGAGTATGGAGGCAGTTTGGGCTAGAGCAGTGTGTTCCAGCCGATGTGCCCATCTATACTCGACACTCATGGGTCCTTCCCAGACCTAGAGCAGTAGCGAGACCGACAATAGATGACATCGAGACTACAGATATAGAGGGATCTGATCAGGATGTAGTCACTGATTACTCTGCAGAGCCTAGAGCACAACGCAGGTATGTTTCATGGTTTATGAGATCATACCCAGGGCCTATCTTTCCACCAGATCACCCGACAGGCCATCCCAGCCCATGGAGACATGGAGACCGAGATGAGGACCAGGGATCCAGGTCAGAGGAGCCAGAGGAGGGAGAGGGTCATGAGGAGGTAGGAGATCCTGATCCACCCACAAGAGATCAGCCTAGTGCTGAGGAGGAGGAGGAGGACACAGATAGAGATGAGGATGAGGAGGATGCAGGTGAGGATGCGGATGAGGATGAGGATGAGGATGATGAGGAGGATGACGAGGAGGAGGATAGAGATGATGAGGAGGGGTCAGATGCAGCTCCCCACCATTCAGGAGATGATACCATAGCTCTGGATCCTCCTCATATTCCCCAAAAGGGGGAACACGAGGTGATACGAAGACTTGTTCCTAGTACCACCCAGCCTACACCCATCGTGCACAGATTAGTCGAGCAAGGGGAGCCTAGTAGATCCCAGTCACAGATGCTACCCTATCATGATCCCTACTGGTGTGAGGGAGACCCAGGTATAGTAGGTTTATATTGATTGATTAATGTTTTGATGATATAGAATGGTACTAACAAAAATCTATTCTACTGCTATAGCTAATGTGCAGGAGTGGCATTCCCTCATTCAGCAAGCAGTGACAGACATTTCCATGATGGCACAGATCCCTAGTTCCTCTTAGATTGCTTATAGGCCTCAAGGGAACGCGGGTCGGCATGAGGACTTGTTCTCCCCATTCTAAGTATAGGTAGACATATGGAGGGAGAGAGAGAGTCCTATCAGAGGACCTTCAGTGGGCACGGTGAGATCTAGCAGCTGCTCGGACCGAGGTTTCCTCCTATCACGCGATCCTTATGGATAGGGATCGTAGGAGTTCCTCTCGGAGTCACTCGCGGTCAATATCGCGCTACACACCTATGGGTCCACCTGCATGGCTAGATCAGGAGGGAGCATCTAGTCGACACTCTCTAGCCACCAGCCATAGGGATAGGAGATGATTTTATGATGTAGGATAGGTCACAGTTTGGATGTATAGTGACCTATATTTGTATATGATCCACATATATATATGTATATACATGCTTCTCTTTTGTCTCAAATGTGTTATCTTTAATGCTTAAAACAATGTATATTTTGTTTTGATTAAATCTAATACATTTGGTAGATGTACATGTATGTTCAGAATTTAATTTCCATGTGATTGATTTCTCAATGCTCCATGATTAAATTGATACATGTGTGACTGAATTAAAATATTTAATCAAGTACTACATTGATGATAGGGAAGAAATATGCATTAAGTCTAAGAATCATATAACTAATGTGATTTAATTTTGAACTTAAACACAACATGATACGATCCTACTTAACACATAAGACATTGTATAATATGCTAGCATAATGGAAATGTAAATCTTTTACAATTTACATAAAATGAATTCAAGACAAACTATAAAGTAGGGAAACACGCTTGTTAAGAACGAAGCAATATAGATTAAACACCATGACATTTAATTCTATTTTGCTATAATTAGGAGATACTAACATATTACCCAATGTTGAAGAACTGAAAAGAAGAAAAATAAGGAATGAAGAATTAAGCATAATATCTACGCAAGTGCATAGCATTGATAGGTTCTTTAAGAGGTGTACCGTCTACATCCGCTATTTTGTAAGCACCTGATCCATAATCTTCAATAACGATGTATGGTCCAAGCCAATTAGGACTAAATTTTCCCTTTTCTGCAGGTAAGGCATTCACATTGCACTGATTCTCATAGAGGACTAAGTCACCTACTGAGAAGGAATGTTGAATAACCTTATCATTATAGCTTCGTTGTAGAGTTTTGTGATATGCTTGAATATGCTCAAGAGCATTTATAAGCTGTTCATCAAGCATCTCAAGCTATTGAAGTCATTGTTCTCTATAATAATTGTCATCTACTATACCCTTGAGAGAAACCCTAAGTGATGGAATCTCTAACTCTAAAGGCATAATAGCGTCAGCACCATAAACAAGATTATAAGGAGTAGTTCCTGTAGCAATTCATACACTCGTTCGGTAGGCCCAAAGAGCATAGATTAGCTGATTACTCCAATCCTTACCATGCTTATTCATGGTTTTGTGAAGAATTTGTTCAATTATCTTATTGGATGATTCGGCTTGACCATTTGACTAAGGATAGTATGGTGTAGAAAATTGATGTTTGATATGATACTTCTCGAGGAATTTCTTCACGTCCTTGTTCTTAAATGATGTCCCATTATCTAAGATTATAGTGGAAGGTATCCCAAATTGAGAAATGATGTTTTCTAGAAGAAATTGACAAATCACTTCAGCAGTGGTAGAGCGAAGGGGAATAGCTTCTACCCACTTCGTAAAGTAATCTGTTGCGGTTATAATGAAGGTGTGTCCTTGAGATGAAGGAGGATAGATTTTACCAATGAGATCGAAACCCCATGCGGAGAAGGGCCAAGAAGCCACTTGAGAAAAAAGTTCTTGGGCAGGAGCATGAATTAGATTATTATGTTGTTGACATTGATGACATTTCTTAACAAATGAAAAAGAATCCTTCTGCATAGTTTGCCAATAGTATCCCATACGAAGTAATCTTTGAACCAAGGATTTGCCTCCAAAATTCCCCCCACAAGCACCTGAATGTGCCTCTTCAAGAGCAATGGGGATTTCCAATTTGTTAAGACAGCGAAGGAGAAGGCGGTCATAACCCCTTCGGTAAAGTACATTAGAAAGGATGATATACCTAGCAGACAGCTTGCGGATTCTAGCCCTAGTGTTCCTATTAGCGGAATCAGGAAAAGTACCATCCGTCAAATATCTTACGATATGCAAATACCATTCATCTGAATCTACAAAGTCATAACATGTTACCAAGCTAGAATCATCTACAATAGCTAGAGAAATAAGGTTGTGAATAACAAATTTAAGATCAACCACAGGGTCCTCTAAAGATACAAGAGAAGCCACACATGCCATTGTGTCCGCATGTCAATTATCTTTTCAAGGAACAGGTTCCATGGTATAAGAATCGAATTTTTGTAATAAAGAGATGGCAAGGTCTTTATATTGTGATAATTTGTCTTGTTTTGCTTGATACAATCCTGTTACTTGTCTTATAATCAATTGCGAATCTCCATAAATATGTATGTGTTTTATGTTCAGAGCTAAGGCTGCTTTTATTCTTGCTATAAGAGCCTCATACTCAGTAATGTTATTGGTACACAGGAAATTTAGACGATAGGATAAAGGAATAGATTTCCTTGGAGGAGAAATCAGGACAACACCTGCCCCCGATCCCATACGACACTTAGAACCATCAAAGTATAATTCCCAAGTTTCATCTTTCTCTATAGAAAGAATGAAGTCATCAAGAAAAGACTCAGAATTAGGGAAGGAGAAAGGTGAAGGGGCCTCAACTAAGTGATCGGTCAATGCTTGCCCTTTAATTGCTCTTTGTGAAACAAATTTAAGGTCAAATTCAGTTAACATCATAACCCACTTAGCTAGGCGTCCTGATAAATCAGTTTTAGAGAAAAGATGCTTTAAAGGATCAAACTTTACCATGACGTGGACTTCTGAATTTAAAAGAGAATGTCTCAATTTCTGAGTCGTGAACACCAAGGCCAAGCATTGTCTTTCTATCGTAGAATATCGGGTCTCATAATCGAGTAAGGTACGACTTATGTAATAAACCAGACATTCCTTACCATCTTTATCATGTTGTGCCAACAATGCCACGAGAGCATGAGAGGAAGCAGTTGTATATAGAAGGAAAGGTTTAGAAGGTTCGGCAGGTTGAAGAATAGGAGGACTAGCCAAATACACTTTTAAATCTTCAAATGCTTGCTGACAATCTTTGTTCCATTGAAAAGTGATATCTTTTTTAAGAAGTTGAGTAAAAGGAAAGGTACGATCCGCAAGTTGAGATACGAACCTTCGAATGGCTTGAATCTTTCCTTGTAAGCTTTTAAGTTGAGACACATTTCTAGGAGGTGGCATGTTGACGATAGCATCTATTTTCTTAGTGTCCACCTCAATCCCACGATGCGAAACTATGAATCCTAATAGTTTTCCACTATCCACATCGAAAACACATTTTTGGGGATTCAAGCGCATGTGATATTTACGAACTCTCTCAAAGATTCGACAAAGGATTTTAATATGATCTATACGAAGAATAGATTTGGCTAAAATATCATCAACATAATCCTCTAAAATCTTATGCATATAATCATGAAAGATAAGGGTCATCGCTCGTTGATAAGTTGCATCGGCATTTTTAAGTCCAAAAGGCATAATTATCTAACAAAACGTACCCCAAGGAGTGGTGAAAGTGGTTTTAAATTGATCTTGAGGGTTAATGAAAATTTGATTGTATCCTAAAAAACCATCCATGAAGGATAACAGGGCATGTCCTGCCCTAGAATCAACTATCATGTCAATGTTTGGAAGAGGGAAATCATCTTTCAAGGAAGCTTTATTCAAATCTTGAAAGTCGGTACACATCCTTATTTTGTTATCTGGTTTAGCCACAGCGACAATATTTGAAATCCATGGGGAATAGTCAATAGGGCAGATAAATCCAGCCTCCAATAATTTTTCAATCTCAGCCTTAACAAGCAGAGCCACCTTAGGATTCATTTTTTGAATCTTTTGTTTCACGGGCTTAGCATCGGGAACTAAGACAATATTATGAGTAACAATCTTAGGATCTATACTAGGCATGTCAGAGTATGCCCAAGCAAAGATCTCAGGAAATTTGTGCAATAAATCTTCATATTGTTTCTGTTCCTCTTCATCCAAACATTTTCCAATTTTAATAACTTTCTCTTTATTGCAAGGATCCATCTTAACATCAGTGGTGTCACTTATGAGAAGATTACTTTGTTGAGGAGTATCCTTTAACTGAGGGAATTCTTTCACAATCTCATCATTATCGATCTCTTTTCCAAAATAGGCTTCAGTGTTCAAACAATAAGGGAGTCCCCTATTGTGATGATAACGAGGAAGAGTATCATAGGCTCCCAAAAATTCAGCTAAAGCATCATTGGTAGGAAAGACATCCAAAGCACAGTCACCTGAAGGATCCCCATCAATATACTCAGGGTGTTGCATTGATAGAGATGTAGAAATAGTATTAACACTAATGCATGGTCTTTTAGAAGCTTTAGTACATTTGCAGGGATTATAGCCAAGTCCAAAGGCATAATCGTGAAAATTAGTCTCTAGAGGAACTTTTATCCCTTGTTCATGAGCACCACAACCTTTTCCATGATACCCATGCTTAACAAAAATGCGAAAACCATGACCATAACGATCAGCCATTTCAGAAAGAGGAGGTGGTTTTTCATAAGACAAAGAATCAAACTCTTCATAATTAGAGGTGTGAGGAGAAGAAGTTTGAGAAGTGGCCACAAAATTATTACTCATAGGTTCAGGTAAGATTGATTGATTTTTAGCTTCTTCCTTCTTTTCAACTTTAAGCTCTCTAGAAGGAACCTTATATTCACCCACAAAGGTGGGATTGAAATCAAGAGATCCCCAATCATCTTCTGCGAGAACCTTCTCAGGATCAAAATCCTTCTTATGTGTAGATTCAAGTTGAGAAGAATCTTCTTCAGGAGCTCTAGACTCATCCAAAGAATTTTGATCATCAGAGAGCGAGGACTCATCAATAGGTATCTTGTTTAAACAGTCATCACTAGACGAGGATGGCTTAGAAGAACCCCCTTTAGAAGTAGATGTTTGTAGACAAGCTTGGAAATTAGTGTCACCTATCAAGGTATATGTCTTATTGTTATAAATAAATTTAACTTGTCTATGCAATGTAGAGGGGATAGCTTGCATACTGTGAATCCAAGGCCTCCCTAATAACAAGTTGTATGTTAAATTTCCCGACATAACATGGATGGGAGTAGGCAAAGTAACAGGTCCTACTGTGAGAGGTAGGGTGATAATACCTAATGAAGTCTTAGCCACATTGTCAAAGCCTCGAATGGGACGAGAATCAGGCTCAATGAGAGATGTATCCACATTCATTTTATGCAATAGATTGATGCTACACACATTAAGGCCAAAGCCATTATCTACTAGTGTTCATCTTATAGCAGTATCTTTCATGATAACCACAATATCAAGGGATCATATTGTTGTTGAATTTCACTAGTAGGCAACTCATCTTGGGTAAACACAATTTGAGCTTTAGGATTCATCACAGAGTTAACCAAAGATGCTATATTACTAGATGTATTCAGTGGAGGAACATTCAAATCTTTCAAGGCATCTTGTAACATTCCATGATGAGCGGAAGAAGTTTGAATCAAATCCCAAAGGGATATCTTAGTAGGGGTAGCTTTAAGTTGTTCTATGAGATCATATTCCTTACCCATAACTTGTGAAATACGGGGAGCTTGTGCAAGAATTGGTTGAGGATTAGGAAGAGAAACTGGAATAACAGGAGGAGGATTAGGCTTCCTATTATTTTTGGTGTGATAAGTATGGGCAACCGCATGATAACTCTCTCTAGTTATTTGCTTGGCATAACTATAAGGACTTATAGGTTTTCTTCCTTGCACGATGATAATTGGTTTATTCAGGGTACAAAAGGGATCATGATCATACCCTCCTTAGACAGTAAGGAGAGGTGAATTAGGGACTTGAAAGGTGGGAGAAGGATAAGCACCTTGGACTTCAAAGAGAGGCTTGTTATGCTCACTCAAGTTTATCATGTTAACCAATTTAGAAGTCTTTTTCTTGTTTAAAGATTTTGATAAAGCCACAAAGTCATCAAGAGCATCATCCAACAAAGCATGATCATATCGATTAAAAGGTTTATCTATTGATTCAAAAGGAGACATCTCCTCATAGAGGGGATTATTGAAAACAACCATGTTACTAGATTCAGTGGAAGAGTTGATAGGAATGTACCCTTGAGAGGAACCATTCGACTTATCTTTCTCATCACATCTAAATGGCATAGTAACAAGGTTTATGAGTTTTTGGTAAAATGAAGGTTTAGCATCTTTAGGGTTTAAAAACTCATCTAAAGCTTCATCTAATTCATCTTGGCTATACTCATAATAATCATCAAAAGCACGAACATCTTGCAAATAAAAATCTGACATTTTGAAATAAAGGTTGCATAAAATTTAAACACACAATGCAAAGAAACACACTTTTTTTTTTCTTTTTAATGAAAATGAAATAAAAACACACTAAATCTAGATCTAGATCTAAAAAATGCAATGCAAGAGGAAGCAATGATAGTTTCACGTCAGGTTCACCAAAATGTGTAGGGGAAAAAGCGAGACTAGGTTAACATGCCCTAATCCTACCTTTTGACACACATTACGGAATACGAAAGAGCCTAGAGGTATCATACAATTGGCTACTTCTTCTTGTGAAAGAGAGAGCCACGGGCTACCTATTAGGATTTCTATTCCTTTGTTGAAATTGAAAGATCAAATGATGCAAGTTCAAATCCTAATCCCAAAATGCAAGTATGAACTAATAACAAGATTGCAGAATTGAGATTAAACAATGAAAAATTGTAAACACAAGGACAAAACAAGAATGCAGATGTGTACCCAGAGTCAAAATCTGATTGAAAATGTTTGGGACGGGGGCACGGGTGCCACTGTCCTGATTCTGTCCCAAAAACTGCACCTGAAACTGCTGTTTTGCACTCTGGAAAACTGTCGGAAATGTCGAAAAATGTTGTCTGTCAGGAGGACCAGGGCCCCCAGCGCCTCTGTCCCAGGGACCAGGGCACCCAGCGCCCCTGTCCTGGCAGGACCAGGGCACCCAACGCCCCTGTCCAGGTCTTTTACTTTGCAGTTTGATGTGGAGTGCTGTCTCGACCTGCTCTTCCCGGATCTGTCCCCTGCGGCGTCGTCCGAGTCCCGAAACCTACACTTATATCTGAAAATGGTATGGGTGGCTATATAGGGTTTTGCCTTAGTCAAACGCCCACTTTGGTGATTTCCACCTCCATGAATAGCCAAGTTGTTTTGTAAAATGTATTGTGTGTGCAGACCTAGTGTGTGTGCAAGGTCCTAAAATGCAAGAAAGCAAACTAGAGCAACCTAGAAAGTAAACCCTAATTGCTTGTAAATGATAATGTAAATGCTCTAAATCAAGATGCAAAGTGATATAAAGCATGAATAAAGGATATATTGAAGCTTATGCAAAGACATGAAAACAACATGAAATCATACCCAACCCTCAAGGGAGGAGTACAAGCCAATCTTCAGTTGGTAATCTCCTATTGTTCTTCAATGTCTTCCAAGCCCTAAATGGATGAATGAAATTGATGAATGCTTGATAGAAGGATTTTGAATGTTGTTGAAGTCTTCAAAGATCTGCTCTTTCACTGCATATGAGGTTCCTGAAAACAAAAATCCGATCCTTTCAAATGAAGAAAGAGAGCTCTTATGTAGGAAACCCTAGATCGTAATTTCATCTTTTGGCTGACCTAGAGATTGAATCTCCCACCAATTTCTTGGGGTTAAGCTTTATTTTGTGATTGGATTGTGCTCCTAAAATTTTGAGAAAAATGTTCGGGACCATGTGCACTCCGGGCACCACGGTCCCGACAACTTTTCACCAAATTTTCAGGGCCGTCGGATATAATGATTTTAGAGAGAATCTTGAAGTTACAGGTGATTTCAAGATGTTTTGACCCCTGAAACCAAGCCCCCAAGTTTGAAATAGGACTTAATTAGGGTTTTTGATTGAATGATGTATTGGATGAATAAAATGAAAAGGGCACGCTTTACCGAAAGGGCCCAACTTTATGATGTAGAGGACGATGAAATAGGACCTTAGACCTAATTAATTCAATTAATTAAGTGCTAAAGGAGCAATGCAATGCAAAATGTAAAATGCACTAAGGCGGGTGCTAAACTAGGTGTGAAATTGTACCACCCTAGCAAGTGCGTACAATTTACGACACTACACAAGGTTACCCATGATGATATTCTGGTTATTGAAGTATTTGTAGATGATATCATTTTGGGAGGTGAAGATAGATTATGTAAGTACTTTGCTAACAAGATTGAGGAAGAATTTGAAATGTCTATGATTGGAGAGATAAAAAAAAATTTAGGCTTGCAAATTTCACAAACAGATAAAGGGATATTCATTAGTTAAACAAAGTACTTGAAGGAACTTTTGAAGAAATTTGGTATGCAAAATTCCAAGCCGATAAGCACTCCCATGACTACAATAGATAAATTGACTTTGAAGGATGAATCAACTCCTGTTAATCCAAAAAGGTACAAATATATGATTGGAGGATTATTGTATTTAACTCAAATAAGACCTAATATAATGAATGTAGTATGTATTGTATCTAGATTTCAATACAATCCTAAAGAAAATCATGAATCATCAGCTAAAAGGAAATTTTGGTACTTACAAGGCACAACAAATCTTGGTTCATGGTATCCTAAGCATGAAATTTTTTTATTTATGTGCATACATTGATGCAAATTGGGTAGGTGATATAGATGATAGAAAGAGCACCAGCGGAGGTGCATTCTTTCTTGGTAGAAGATTGATTTCTTGGATAAGAAAAAAATAGACTTGTACATCATTATCTACAACATAATCAAAATATGCTGTAGTAGCAACTAATTGTACTCAGGTATTATGGATCAAGAAAATGTTGAAGGATATAAAGGTAAAATGCAAAGAACCAATTGTTATCTATTGTGATAATTCAACAATAATTGATATATCAAAGAATTTGGTATTTCACTCTAAGACAAAGCATGTTTCTATTAAGTATAATTTTTTGAAAGAGAATGTTGAAGAAAATGAAGTAAAATTGGTTAATGTGAATAATAAAGAGCAAATTGCAGATATCTTTACAAAGCCTTTGCCTAAGGAAACATTTAAATATCTTAGAGAGTAGCTTGGGGTAATTTCCCCACCAACAGAGACTTAGATGATGAATATTGGCATCAAACCAGTAGGGACTAACAAAAAAATCTTTTTCCGGCTTTGATGGAGGAGAGCTACTTCTCAGGGGGAGTAGTTGGTTGAATGTTATTTTTTTCAAACTTAACTACTTTGGCATTTGATGTCAAAGGGGGAGAGATATCTATAAAAAAACATTGTACTTTGAAGAGATGTATTCTTGGTTTCTTTTTTTGTTAGAGAACTCTATATTGATCTACTCTTTGGAGATTGTTGGTCTATTTGTTTTTGCCATTCTGTTTTTGACACTTAGATGTTTTTCTATCTACTGTTGCCATCAATGCCAAAGGGGTAGATTGCTGGTATTATGGATGACTTTGTCAAGTGTTTCATTGGTTTTGTCATTAATGTCAACACTTGTCTTCTTGGAGATCTACATTGTTGATTTGGCACTATGGTCATATTGGTTATATTGTTCACCGACAACTTATATTGTTCACCAGCAGTGATGATGACTTGTTATCATCTGGAGATCATTTGGTTATGTTGGAGACATTGATTGGAAGTTTGGATTTGGTTTC
Organism: Cryptomeria japonica; assembly: GCF_030272615.1. Classification (NCBI taxonomy): domain Eukaryota; kingdom Viridiplantae; phylum Streptophyta; class Pinopsida; order Cupressales; family Cupressaceae; genus Cryptomeria; species Cryptomeria japonica. Next base: position 149,971,682 of record NC_081415.1, read on the forward strand.
TTTCTTATTGGTCTAATCAGGTTGATAGATTTGCCTTTACCAGCAGATAAAGAAAAAAATAGACTTGTACATCATTATCTACAACATAATCAAAATATGCTGCAGTAGCAACTAATTGTACTCAGGTATTATGGATCAAGAAAATGTTGAAGGATATAAAGGTAAAATGCAAAGAACCAATTGTTATCTATTGTGATAATTCAATAATAATTGATATATCAAAGAATTCGGTATTTCATTCTAAGACAAAGCATGTTTCTATTAAGTATAATTTTTTGAAAGAGAATGTTGAAGAAAATGAAGTAAAATTGGTTAATGTGAATAATAAAGAGCAAATTGCAGATATCTTTACAAAGCCTTTGCCTAAGGAAACATTTAAATATCTCAGAGAGTAGCTTGGGGTAATTTCCCCACCAACAGAGACTTAGATGATGAATATTGGCATCAAACCGACAGGGACTAACAAAAAAATCTTTTTTCGGCTTTGATGGAGGAGAGCTACTTCGCAGGGGGAGTAGTTGGCTGAATGTTATTTTTTTCAAACTTAACTACTTTGGCATTTGATGTCAAAGGGGGAGAGATATCTATAAAAAAACATTGTACTTTGAAGAGATGTATTCTTGGTTTCTCTTTTTGTTATAGAACTCTATATTGATCTACTCTTCGGAGATTGTTGGTCTGTTTGTTTTTGCCATTCTGTTTTTGACACTTAGATGTTTTTCTATCTAGTGTTGCCATCAATGCCAAAGGGGTAGATTGCTGGTATTATGGATGAATTTGTCAAGTGTTTCATTGGTTTTGTCATTAATGTCAACACTTGTCTTCTTGGAGATCTACATTGTTGATTTGGCACTATGGTCATATTGGTTATATTGTTCACTGACAGGTAGGTTATGTGTTCACCGAAAACTTATATTGTTCACCAACAGTGATGATGACTTGTTATCATCTGGAGATCATTTGGTTATGTCGGAGACATTGATTGGAAGTTTGGATTTGGTTTCTTTCTTATTGGTCTAATCGGGTTGATAGATTTGCCTTTACTAGCAGATAGGTCTACGTTATGGACCAGTACACGTTTCATATTCCAGATCAACATGGCACTTTATGAAGATTACTTATTGATTGGATAATATGGTAAATGTATTGAGCCAACATGTTGTAATGCATCAAGACTTATTTGTAATTGATTTTCATTGTAATACCTTTAATGAGTCGACCTATACATTTGGTCTTAGGTTTTGTATAAATGTAAGATCTTATTGAAGATCGGATATGTACATGGATATATAAATGGTATGAGTGAATATTGAAGAGTGAATATAAGTAAATCCTTGTACAAATCAAGAAGAAATTATTTGAAGGTTAAAGGAAAGGTTATGAATATGTTTAGAGCTTAAAATGGTACTAAATCCAGCATTGCATATGCTATTTTGTGTAGTACATTATCATTGGATTTAACCATCCAATTGTGTAGTCAGTGTGACTCATATTTTGTGATTGAGCAATGAGCTCTATGCGGTTGGCTTTTCTGCATGTGCAGACCCCATTTATATACACATACTATCTACAATAGTATCATCTGATTGTGGGTAAGGTTTCCCACTGTGGTTTTTCCCTTACCAAGTTTCCATGTCAAAATCTCTATGTCATGTGTTGTGGACGTTGTTTCTCTTTCTATTTTATGCATTAAGTTAAATTGGTACTGCTATATTTGTTAATTTGTTTTACCGACACTTAAGTTTGGTTTACTGGCATTAAATTTAAATTGGAATAACTTGAATTTGGATTTCAATTTATATATAACTGGTTCACAATTGATTCACCCCCTCCTCTCAGTTGTCCTTTCAGTTCCTAATATTATTTATACATGACAATGACCTTGGAGAAATCAACAAGGTTGACTCAACACTCACCACCTAATTACAAAAATACAACCACACTCAATATAATATTATATGTAGACCAAGAAATGTTTATCAAGACATAACATGAACCGAAATATTTTCACCTCAAACATGTTACACCTCCAAGAATTATGCCTCGAACATCTAAAACACATTACAAACATATGGTTGGCCAAAAAAATAAAGAACACCAACATACGAATGAAAAATATCAGTTGTGAGCTTAAAGATCAATGCAGACCACCAACACAAAAGGCACATTGTCTAGAGACATCCACAAGCATCATGAATTACCATAACAACATCCACACAAACACAAATTACTAGAATCATCAACATCTTCATACCAAACCTTAGGAATACTAACTACAATGACTATCAACCTTGAAAAATCACTTGCAAACCTCCAAACCACGAACCACTTGAATTGAGGACACACACCAACATCTCAAACATACCTCAAAATCCACATAACAAGATATTACAATGTAGAGAAATGAAGATAAAAATATTGTCTCTATCACCACTAAACAACTAAAAAACTAGCTACAACACAAATACCCATAACTCAATGAAATCTCCATGTAAACCTCAGAAACTTGAACTGAATCAACTATAGGACACCCTCTACAAAACCTTTCATCCATAGACTCTAATCTTCATCATACTTACTACATTGAACAAACTAACTTATGAACTTCACTGCATCACTGCATCAGATAGATAAATATGTTAACATCAATGACAACACATCTCTGAAATATCTCTCAAGTATATATTTGCAACATTCTTCCATCGGGGCTTTGAAGTAAAATCATGGATCATGTTTAACCACATCATTAATAAGTTTAGTAAATCTAAGATCATAAAATTCTCCACCAATGGTGGATTGATTTATTTCTTCATTTCTATGTTTCACTTGTTTCAATAGTTGCAATGCTTACGTGCTCTTCTTCCTCAAAGTCAATAAGTTTTTCTCTATCTTGAAACATACAATTTTGGAACTTTTTGATTCTCATTTTAGGGGACATAAGTGATTCTTTTGATCTTTGACCTAGGACTAAAGCTATGATAAATATATGTGACTTAGGATAGAACACAAACCCTAAAAATGTAGACTCAAATATATGATAGGATACTTATGATATAAGACTCTAAATGAGGTACTGATAACCAATGGTGAACCTATTATGATAAAATGAAAGGATTTCAAGGCAACTCTAGGTTTGAAGGAAGTTGTGATGCAAGGTGTTACTTGTGTTATGATGGATAGACACTGTTACACAATTTAAATAACCTAAAGACAACTAAGAGGGAGGGGTGAATTAGTTTTCTCATATTACCAGAACCATTAGCAATTTAAACTTTAAAATTGGAACCCAGAATATTAATACCAGAATAGAAGATAAACCAATTAAGCATAAACAATAATCATAGAATAAATACCATCTACATAACACCAAGATTTGTACGTGGAATACCCGATAAAGAGAAAAACCATAGTGGGAAGCCTACCCACAGCGAGATAATACTTCTACAATAAATATGTGAATTACAATTGAGGGGCCTACATTTGCAAGAAGGCCACCAACCTAGAGTGCACTGCTCATCATAAAAGGAGCCTCACTGACTACATAGAAATCCAAACTATAGTCTAGATAAGTGCTGAACTACAAAATATAACATCTCCTATGCTTGAATACAATTCCAGTTAAGCTCAATACCAGAAGACTAAATCCTCTTACACAACCCCAATTCTATCTCCAATGGTCGACCAACTCCTCTACCTAAATGATATTACATTATTCGCACATTACATTCCTTGACCATGACCTCTAACAATAACCATAATTATCTAAAACAAGATCTTATATCTATATATACAAACCCTCGACCATAAACAATTATCTCGGCCACCAGATAATAAACCAATTACATAATTACAAACCATGTCGGCCTCAAACCAAACAAATAATATCAACACATAAGATATCCCAAAAATACATCAATAGGTCTTATCCACACGTTACATTAAAGCTGGTCCATAACCTAGATCAACCAAGACCCAGTATAGATCCATGCGGCATAGCAATGATCTCCATCTGCCAGGTCTCAAACAGGATCACCATCAACATCCTAAAACTCCACTAAAAGCTACACCAAAACCACTAATGCAATTCATCAAGGATCTCCATAAAAATCTCTATCAGTGAAACCCTCGTCAGAACCAAAAACCAATCTTCTAAGAAGTAGTAGGATAGCATCCGATCTCCCAACCAAAACCAATTGACCAAATATGAGCATGAGTATCATGAAAAATCCAATTCCATCACTAGATTATACCAAAGCCTACTAGATCATGTCAGATCCAAGTGAACTAGAAAACACTCAACCTACTAGGACCAAAAGGGTGTCAGCAAAGCATCCAAACAACTAGCATTAGCATCAATGACAAAACATCAATGCACCACATAATCAATTCCACCAAATGGCCAACAATCTCCCCCTTTGGCATTGATGGCAACACTAGATGTGAAAAATATCTAAGTACCAAGAAATGCCAAACAAGTCTCCCCCAATGGAAGATAGCCAACAATCTCCCACATATAGCTCTGAATATCGATATCTCTCCCTGTGAATAATATCTCTATAAAGCTCTGAATTTTGTTTCCTTTTTCACATCAATATCACTCCCCCTTTGACATCAATGACATAAATCTAATAAAAATATCAAAGAAAAAGCATAAACCACTCAATCACAAAGCGGACTACTCCCCCTGAGTGGTAGCATCCCACATGAGTGTCAAAATGAATAGTATCTTTGATAATGCATGCCAGACTGATGCCAAACTATATCAATCAAGTATCTCTTGGAGGGGCAGAAACTCCCAATGTGTCTCTTAGGTACTCGAATGATTCCTTGGACAAAGGTTTAGTGTTCACATAAACCAATCTAACTTCATTCATCTTCTCCTTAAAAAATTTATACTTGATAGATATGTGCTTTGTTTTAGAATGAAATATCAGATTCTTTGATATATCAATAGTAGTAAAGTTATTGTAGTGAATAACTACCGGTGCATTGCAATCCACCTTTGCATCCTTCAACATTTGCTTCATCCATAAAATTTGTGTATAGTTAGTAGTAGCAGTAACATACTTAGCTTCAACAATAGATAAAAAAGTACATGACTATTTCTTGCTAATCCATGAAACCAACTTCTTTCCAAGAAAGAAAGCTCCATTGGAAGTAATTTTCCGTTCATCAACATCTCCAACCCAATCAACATCTATATATGCACATAAAGTAAAGTTATCATCCTTAGGGTACCACAAGCCATATTCTGATGTACCTTGCAAGTATCTAAAAATCTTTTTCACCGCCATCTCATGATTTTATCTAGGATCACTCTGAAATCTTGAAACAATACAAACAACATTCATAATGTCAGGCCTAGTCTGAGTCAAATAAAGCAGACCTCCAATCATAGATTTGTATCTTGTAGGATTTACCAGTGCAGAAAAATATTTTCTTGTCAATTTCTCACTTGTAAGCATAGGAGTACTTACTCATTTAGAATATCCCATACCAAATTTATTCAATAATTCCTTATCATATTTAGTTTGACAGATGAAAATACCTTTGTTAGTCTGAATAATTTACAAACCTAAGAAAAATTAATCTTACTAATCATAGACATCTCAAATTCTTTCTCCATATTCTTAGAAAATTCTATGCATAACTTATCTTCACCTCCAAAAATAATGTCATTAAAAAATACTTCAATAATCAGTATATCATCATCAGTGATCTTATAATATAAATTACTATCAGCACTGCCCTTAGTAAAACCAAGCTTTAAAAGATATTTATCCAACCTTTCATACCAAGCTCTAGGTGCTTGTTTCAATCCATATAAATTTTTCCTTAGCCCGCAAACCATATCTGTATCATTTGATAGTGAAAAACCATCAGGTTGCTCAATATAAACTTCCTCATCAAGATCCCCATTCAAAAATTCACATTTAACATCCATCTGATAAACCTTGTAGTTTTTATAAGCAGCATAGGGAATAAAGTCTCTCCATAATCAATTCCTTTCTTCAGAGAATATCCTTTACAAACCAGTCTAGCCTTATTCCTTATAACTTGACCATCCTCATTCAATTTATTCCTAAAAACCCATTTAGTTCCAATAACATTTTTATTTTTAGGTCGGGGAACCAAGGTCCATGTGTTATTTTTCTCAATCTTATCTAATTCTTCTTTCATAGCTTTCAACCAATGTTCATCTTTACATGCCTCAATTACTAATACTGGTTCAAGTTGTGAAATTAAACATACCTCATTAGTTTCCAATCTTCTTCTTGTCATTACTCCATTGCTTTTATCCCCAATGATTTGATCTTCTGAATGATTGAATCTCACATACCTAGGAGTCTTTTGACTTTCTGTTTTTCTTCCTTGTTCTTCACTTACTGTAGAATTCTCTAATACTGTTGGAGTAACTAGTTCAACTCTCTTTTTCATTAAAGGTGCTACCAGTTAAGATATAATCAATTCCACTATCGGTTCCTTCTCATAAACTCTTATTTCACTTTTGTTCAGCTCATCTGGTTTGACATTAGCACTCTCCACAATTCTCTACAATCTCTTGTTATAACATCTATATGCTTTTATTTCATTTGAATAATCAAGAAATATGCCTTCATCACATCTAGGATCAAATTTCCTAATAAAATCATCTCTCCTGATATAACATTTATTACCAAAAATTCTGAAATACTTAACTGTAAGTGTTGTAGACGTATAAAAATGACCACTTTCCTAAATGAATATTTAATGTTCATTTTATTCTCATTCCTCTATTTAATTAAATCTAATTTAATTAAAGCACTCACATTCATCTATTTGATTAAATAAGTTATTCAATTTATTTAATTAAATTCACCTAGGCCTTTCATATCATTTAATTGAATAAAACACTTTCTTTAATTAAAACCCCCTTCTACTCTTTTTAATTAAATTTATATTTAATTAAATTGTTCACTTCAAATAAATAAATCTAATTTATTTAAATCTGCCTACTTGCATCTATTTTGTTGAAATAAAGAAATTTAATTTAATTAAAATTGCTCTCCACCCACTTGCATTCTCTGACATCTCCCACTTGCTTCTCTAAAACCTCTTCTAAATTCTTCTAATCACTTCTAAATTAGCCTAACCCATCTACTAAATATTGTCACATCCCTAAGCAAAGGGAAGTCACTTCCCAAACCCTTAAAGTCTTCAATAACCATTAAAGGCTTTATGTCCTCAACAATGTAACCTCCAAAGTCTTCCAAACCATTAATGGTTAACTTAACCTTTTTACATGGTTGGAGAATTTTTGCCTAACTCAACCCTCATCTAACCCAAGGGTCTCATCAAGAATTGATGGCCTTAACCTTGGTTATCCTTTTAACCCTTGCACAAGAGTTTATCCTTTGGGTAAAATCTTTATCCAATGGGTAATTTTAACCTAACCTTAACCCTTACCTTCTAAGGTAACCATGAGGTCTTCTCAAGCATTTAATGCTTCTTGCATCTCCTCTCAAGCAACCTCTTGTTGACAATTGTCACAATTTCATTGGTGAGAATTGTAAACATGGATTGATAACTTTCAATCCTGACCCTTGATAGGATTATCCAATCTTGACCCTTCATTGCCCTATTCTTCCTATAAATAGAGCTCTCATCCCTCCATTTCATATCCAAATCTTTAGTATCAAACTTATAGACATTTTACTCAAATATCCAAGTTTTATGCATCTAATCTAGACTCATTTTTATCAAGCATCTTAATCCCTCTTTGAATAGAAATAGTCTAATAAGCATTTTACAAGTATTTCTCTTTATCATAATAATCATATTAAGCTAGTATATCATGTTAGGATAGTTCTTTTACTAATCCTTTCATCTTATCATCATATACATGCTAGTTTAGTTCATCTTTTGTTAATATCAAGCACATTACGATTGCATTCATGTTAGATTGATCAAACATCCCTCATTCCCATGATTGTCATCCCTAAGTTACTTTGCTCAATGATCTGAGAGAAAAGGCATTGGCTTAAGGGGTCTTGTGAGATAGAGAACAATGGAACGTCCCTTGGGAAGTTGAGCTATTCCATATAGCTCCATAACTTGCACCAAGAGTCCCATTGGTGTGTGGACTAGTCTTGAAGTCGTAATATTTGTTTCATCAAACCACTTTTCCTGCATACATTTCTAGCACCCACCATGGGGCTTGAACCAATAACCACAAGGTACATCTCATCATTTTTGGCGACATAGGGGTATTTCCAAACCACAATTTGTAAGGTGTCTTACCGATTTCTCCTTTGATATGTACTTCGTTGAATGTATAAACCATTGTGCTCACTACTTCTCTCCGGTGATAGTTCTATTTTTCCTTTCCACGACTCCATTCTTCTAAGGTGTCCAGTGAGAAAAATATTGTCTTCTTATACCATGCTTGTCACAAAAGTTGTTAAACTCACCAGATGTGAATTCTCCACCATGACCTGATCTCAAATATTTTTTTAATCCTGTCTGAGTTTCCACTTTAACCTTAAAGATTTTAAACTTTTCAAATGCTTTAGATTTTTCTTTCAGAAAAGTAACCCACATCATTCTAGAATAATCATCAATAATTAGCATGAAATATCTATCAATTTGAAAACCTTTAACTCTACCAGGGCCACACAAATCATTATGAATAAGATTATGAACATCATTTGATTTATCTTGTATAATCCTAAAAGAGGTCCTGACTTGTTTACCCATTTGACATTCTTTACATATTGGATTTTAGGGCTTCATAATCTTAGGTATATCCCTAACTGCCTTAGTTGAACTGATCTTCACAATGCAGTCAAAATTCACATGACACGACCTTTTATTGCATAGCCAAATCTCTTCAATATGTGTAATCAAACATGTCTTCTCAACGGAGTTCAAATTAAATATATTACCTTTTTTCTATGGGCTGGTTGCAATCTCCAAGATAGATTTGTTAATGATTTTTCATTTCCCATCTTTGAATTGTAATTGAAATTCCTTTTCTACCAATTGTCCTACACTCAAAAGATTATACCTCAAACCATCAATATAATAAACATTTTCAGTATTGTTCTTACCATCCAATGATATTGTTCCTTTTCCTTTGATCATACATGCCTTGTCATCTCCAAATCTGTTAGAAATTAGGATCTAAGGATACTAATCATTATAAACAAGATTATAAAGTAAATGAAATATGAAACATACGTGCAAAATGTACACATTACACAAGATATACATGGGGAAAACCCTTTCGAGTAAAAAACCCCATAAAGCATCATTTAATTAAAACACTTACAAATATAGTCTATAATAAAATAGACATGAACCTGGGGACACTCCTCCAATACTTCCACATGGCCAATAATACCTCATATGCATAGTGATACAACTCGCCATAAAGCTCCAAATTTACACACCTCTCAAATGAGAGAGAACCTCCTTAAATATAGGAGGAAGGGTGACTTCACTAATCACACCTTTTCAATAACCCCCACTCATAAATAATTAATAATCTAATAGTTGTTAGATTATAATTATTTCAAATGGGATATGCTTATAAAGAATATAATATATAAGGTTTTATAACCTTATATTAGAACATTATATATAAATGTTATAAGGATGTGATCCCTAATAACATTATGTTCTAACACTCCCCCTTAATGTTAAGAGGGGATCACATGTAAATTTCCATAGAAGAAAAAATGAAGCACCATAGTAATGTAGGTCTTCTTTGACAATGATAAACAGGGACACAAATTTATGCCAACATGAAGATCATGCATTCCAAACTACATGAAAGTCATCTTTTCATAATTTATAATCCCAGTGTTTTAAAAATGATGTTGTGAGGTCTTAAAAATTATATTGGAGCCATGGTCTCCTCAAATTAGCCTCTCCCCAAGTTCATTACATAGTGCCCATAGGTCTTAATATAATTCTTTTACAAGTGGAAGATTTACAAGGAGAATAATTTACAATATGCCTTTAGGACATAAAAAAAAATCTGCCCATAGGTCTTACGATAATGTGCCCGTAGGACTTAAAAATAAAAGGATTTAGCCACTAGGTGGTGTCATTGACATGCACACTCCCCCTCAATGGCATCACCTAAGGCCAAGCATTATTTTAATTTGGATCATATAATGCCTAAAGGTCTTATGCCTATTAGGTCTTAAATCTAGGATTTAGCCACTAGGTGGTGTCATGTACACTCCCCCTTAATGGCATCACCTCAAAGCCAATCACAGCATAGAGGATTTAAAAGTGATGGCTAAAATTATAATATATAGTATGTGCCCATGATCTTCAAAGTGTCTTTATTATAGAATGATTTCACTTGAGTGAGGTGTTCATGATCTTCAAGGTGCCTTTATTATAGAATGCTTTCACTTAAGTGAGGTGCCCATGATCTTCAATGTTCATTTTGATCTTTAGAAATGATATTCTCTAGAAAGAGTAAAGTAACTTCAAGTAATATGGTAATTTCATATGTATCCAAATGGAATTCTTCAATAAATCTTCAAGGCCATATTGATTCTTCAAGAGCTACATTCATATTTTGTCCATTTGATTCAAAGACACATAGAAGATAGTCTTCTTATTAAATTATTGCACCATCCATGTAATAGCACTTGCACCATATGTTTTGAAGGCATAACCTCGCCATAGAAGAAACAATATAGTTGGTAACTTAGTAATCAACTTCATTTTTGGTGCAAAGAAAGAACATAATATTATTTGTTTTTGTCATTTGCCAAAGATCATATAATATTCCTTATAAATATGAAATACAGTCCAATGATTGGTAGAAAGGAGATCAACATATATTTTCATGGGAATAGGAATAATAATTTTTTGTCTTGTTTAAAATACAAAAATAGACATGCTACTACATATAGTAATGATCCATAAAAAAATTAGGCAACGGGTGAGCTATCCTTTCTAAGTTTTCTCCCTAGACAGTTTATAAGGGCGATAGTCACCCATTATAAATAGTATGATTGCAAAAAAATGGATCAAATATAGAATAGAATAACAAATCACTTGGATCTCCAAAAAGGGATGCTAATGAGAAATTTTTAAATTTACTTATGCATATTTACTAGCTTGTACATTTCATAAAAAATATTTTACCCTACATTTATAGATAGATAGATGATTTCCTATTTATCATTGTGATAGTTTGATATCAAGGAATTTTCTTATCAAACATACTATAATCAAGAATATTCTTAATGTTAACATAAGTCATATCCTCCATCAAATACCTATAAAAATTAAATTTGAGATAAATCATGATGTTCCTTCCTTTATTCCTACTAGTTCACATGTGTCTTTTTGTGATGCACTTAAAGGACTAATATAAATAATAACAGGTACTTTGGGAGGGTCACATGGAAATATGAACTAAGACTAGATGAATCAACTATATTAAAAATTAATATGGAAGGATCAACACCATTAGTTATGAAGTGCTTGTTTATTTGTTCATGTCTCACTAACAAGTTATTTATAAAAGATAGCATAAAATGACAAAACAGACATTACTACATCCACTCATACTAAATGACTATCAAAGATATTATAAGGAAGAGTTATAAGGGAATTATGAAATGCTTATAATGGATGATCTAGGAAAGGACAAGTCTAAACCATCTCTTATAACATTGTGAAACAAACCCCATTAAGACTATTCTTCATATATATACCTAATCTTCCATGAAATCAAATTATTTATTTTGTGCATATCCAGCTATCATTGTAGTCTTAATCTATTTGACTTGAATTCTTTCAAAAAGTTCACTTCCCTTGCGCATTTTGAAAAATAAAATAAAATGTATATTTAATGTTTGCACTAATGAAGCATTTCCATAAAAAGCTTTTACATGTTTATTCATAAAGTACATATGACTCTCTATGACGTGTCTAACTTATAGATAAAAAGATCGTGCTTTCACATGGCACATTAAGAGTTACATCTCTTTTCTTCCAAGTGAGTCATTTTTTCCAAAGATATCATAGTTGGTCCATCTTGAAGTTTTAAAAGTGTCCATGTAAGGGTTAGAGTCATTTATGTCAAAAATACAAAAATACAAAAACTGTAAAAATTGTAAAGTTGCAACATTACCAAAAAGTGCAACAAAAGTGTAAAAATGAAATCCATTGGTCATGGGTGGTTAGAGTAGTCATAAAGGAGTTGGAAATGGTTTATAAAACCATGTTTTGTCGAAATAAAGAGGGTAGATCAGTTTGGAGGGGATTTGACAAAGATTATCCATCAAACCCTCAATCTGTCATGAGTTTTTAAGGAATCTGTGGCTATCATAGGTCCATGGAGGATCCCATTTGGTGTAATTTTTATATGTAGAAGTTATTTAATAATATATTAATTAAATATATTTCAGATGAATCATTTTTTATGCATTTTTGTGGAGTATTTGGCAAGATATGTTTATCTTTACAATAATTGTCAAAACCCTACCAAGGGTTAGTCGGTTTTGGGAAAATGATCATAACTTTTGATTGAACTGTTGGCTCTGGCTCAAATTTTGAGAGGAATTGTGTAACTTAGTATTATAAATTATGACTGAAGTGATTTTATTTAAGATCAATATTGTAAAAGTTATTGATGAATGTTTGTTACAGTTCATGGTAAAAGGCAGATTGGTGAAGGCAACAACAGTCTGGTTGCAACATTTGGTGTGGTCACATGAGGAATAGTGATGAAGAAAGGCTATATGTTTTGGAAAGTTCTTTTAATACTCTTTCCATTTATTTTTTTCTTACTTAATTTGGTTAAGAATTGAGTTTTGTGTGGTTATTTTGGTGAAAATAATTTTTAAAGGATGAAACCCTGAACTAGGGTATTCCATGGCAATAAAGAATTTGTTCTCTCATGTTATGGTGAATATTATGATCTGAAATATTTAATGAAGGTTTTTAGGGATGTAATATAACCTTTTAAATTGGTTTGGAGTTGAGAAGAATGTTTTATCTTTTTATATGCCTCTTGATTCAAGTTTAAAGTCTACCCTTGAATGAAGGTTTTATGGTTTGTGATAGATGCTCTGCATCAATGCTTTTTATGATAACTAGTTCAATATTAATTGACCATTGTGGTTGGCCCATAACAATGCACTATCAATATTAAATAATAGTTACCCTTTCACAAAAGACACATCATTTAGATTTTGTATAGAGTTTTGATCTATTAAAGAGAACACATTTCTTAAAAAAAAGTATAAAATCAATAAGATTGATTGAAACGTTTGAAAAAAAACTATTTGATATATGGTAAATTCAATAATGGTTGTATTTATGTATTTACTTCTAGATGGTGTAATTCATTCTATTAGAATTTTCTTAATTGATTTAATGTCAAAAATCAATCATGTAAATATATTTTAATAAGAGAAGAAATTATGGGATGGATTTTTCTAAGGTTATTAGAATTTTTATCATGGAGATATAGTTAGATACATTATTGAATTGTATATATGCACTTGAGATCCTCTAGTCTTGTTAAAAAATAATCATAATTAACTAATATCTTTAAAGTACCTAATAAGGTGAAAACAAAAATGCATTCTAATATTTCAAATGAATATGCACCTTTCACAACTCTTTAAAAGTATATGTTAAATTAATATGATGATACATGTAACTCAAAAAATAATTCAACATTTCCAAAATTGATGGAGGAAAGTAATAATTTAAATAAAACATTTGTCCAATAGTCTCAAATAAAAAAAAATTCTTGGAAAAAAATATTTACCTCTTGAAGTGCAATCCTAAACATGCTAACCCCCCCTTTTTTTTTGGGAAAAAATCTCCTTATAATCATGCCACGGAACTAATACAAAATATGATGCATCTAATCCTAAAAAAAAAATAGAAATGAACAATTATGTCACTTACTCATATTTGGCACATGGATTCTAGGAATTTTCATAAAGAGATTTTTCATCCAGTTCAACTTATTTTTTTTAATATAACCTGTAAAAATGATTAGTATAGCCTAACCTGCTCTTATACCATGTTAGAAATTAGGATCTAAGGATACTAATAATTATAAACAAGATTATAAAGTAAATGAAATATGAAACATACATGCAAAATTTACACATTACACAAGATATACATGGGGAAAACCCTTTCGGGTAAAAAACCCCATAAAGCATCATTTAATTAAAACACTTACAAATATAGTCTATAATAAAATAGACAAGAACCTGGGGACACTCCTCCAATACTTCCACATGGCCAATAATACCTCATATGCATAGTGATACAACTCACCATAAAGCTCCAAATTCACACACCTCTCAAATGAGAGAGAACCTCCTTAAATATAGGAGGAAGGGTGACTTCACTAGTCACACCTTTTCAATAACCCCCACTCATAAATAATTAATAATATAATATTTATTAGATTATAATTATTTCAAATGGGATATGCTTATAAAGCATATAATATATAAGGTTTTATAACCTTATTTTAGAACATTATATATAAATGTTATAAGAATGTGATCCCTAATAACATTATGTTCTAACATGCCTTGTCATCTCCAAATCTACCTAGACCACCATCAAATTCTTGCAAAGACATAAACATCCCTTTTATCTCCTGTCATATGATGTGAACAACCATTGTCAATTACCCATTCATCCTTGTCATCAATTTTAGCAGCAAGTGCCTTCTCTTAAGGTAGATTCTCTTCTAGTGTCAGATCATCTTCCTTGATAGCCAGGAACACCCATTCCTTCCCATTGACAGATCCACTAGTAGAGTCTTATGCCAGTTCATCATCAAAATCAGTAATGCCTTCCTCATCCGCTATGTAGCATGATTTGTCTATGTTTTTCTTCTACTTATACTTGTTCTGATATCGAGGGTTAGGTTTAAATGATTTTCTAACTCTTTCTTCAAATCTTGAATTTCTTTCAGGACATCTAGATACAAAATGACCAATCTTATTACATGTAAAACATTTAGAAGGTGTTTTTCCTTCATACTTACTTCCTATCAGTCCTTTCGGTACTCGTCTACAAAATAGTGCTTCAAGTTGCTCAAACTCATCAAATTATCTCTTCATATCTTCCAATTCCTTTGCATACAAATCTTTTCAGTCTTGCTTACCAGTTGTAGATGTAGATGCATGAAAAGTAGGTTCAGACTTCATAGCTCCAGAAGGTCCAAATTCTTCAAGCTCAAAAGAAGATAGTTTTCCAACCAAGGTATCCGTGTTGACAGATGTATTAGCCATTTTTCTCAACTCATTAATAATAGTAGCCTTAATTTTGTAAGCTGGTGGTAGGGCTCTCAGGACTTTAGAAACAATTTCATCTTTGCTAAGAGTTCCACTAGAACAATGAATTCCCATAACTATCTCATTTACCCTTTCCATGAATGTAGTAATCCTTTCATCTTCTTCCATCTTTAGGTTCTCATATCTCACCCAGTAACCATGAATTTTAGAAATTTTCAATGTAGGGTCACTTTCATTAAGAGTTTCCAACTTATCCCATATAACCTTTCTATATGATTTGTCAGTTAATCCCATTATTTGCTAATTAGAAAGTGCACACAAGAGGGCTTCTCTTGTTCTATAATCATTCTCAAGCTCCTTGTCCAGGCTTTTTGAAGGAGGATTGCCTGATTTTGGATTATAGGGTGTGAGACCATTCTATGTGATCTCCCTGTTGGGACCTATAAAATGTGAGTGAATTTGAGAGGCCTAGTTCAAAATTTTGGTCTTGCACTTTCAAAATAGCACTTAAAATCTCGGCTTGAATTGCCTAGTTTGAAGAAGGGTAAAATAGAGCCAATTGATTATCCAGAGGTAAAGCCTTGGAATCTTGTCCTACACCTTTCATTTGGCCTATGCAGTGTTCTACAACTTTCAGATTTCAGTTTAGATTATTTTATCAAGTACCCATTTCAAGGGGTGAACTGAAAGTTGTTCTATGCACAAATTCAGATTTTTACCAAGTGGCCTACTTTGAGGCTTTGCATTCCAGGACCAGTTGATCATCATGTTGAAATTAAAAGTGCATTGAATTTTATGAATTTTAGTGTGTCCACATGCTAGATTTCAAGTCCCTGTGAATCCATTTACTCAGTTTGGCAAGCTCAATCCATTTGCAATTTGTGTTGTTTGCATAAGCCCCTGTTTTAGCAGCTATTCAGAGCACAACTTTTCACATGTGTAATAAATTCTCAGTTGTTTTTCATATCAGAATATTCACTCTACGGTACTACTAGTATGAAAGACAAGCTATGTTTCCAGTTTCAAGTCCTAGCCAATCTACTTGACCAGTTTTCCTAGATGATTTCTTGAGCCACTTTATTCAATTTTCTGCACTTTCATTGCTACATTTGTTGGTGACTCTACTGGTTATTTTAATGAGCTCACAATTTGCACCCTATCAGCTTCCTAGTTAAACTGAACATTCCACGGTCTTCTCTATACTTCAAAGTATCTATGCCCCAAATTTGGGGATCCATGAAGACCACTTTATATTTTTAATGTGTGCACTTTGAGGTCCTTGCACTTGGATTTTATCAGGTTCAAATGCTAATGGAGACATTTAATCAACTTCAACAATTAATATCTCATTGCCTAGGATTTGTCATGAGGAATGGTTTTGTAGGGTGATAGCCATTATATTAGACTACTTGTCCTTCAGATGGCAAGATACAGATATTTTCATCGATTTTCAGAGCGAGTCCCTGAGGTCATTTCAATGTTTTGGGCACACATGCCTGAAAGTTGCATGTTGAGTTTTAATGATCGGAAAATGGTGCAAATTGACTCTAAAGGTATATTCAAGGTGCTTGAGGCATTTCAAGGGTCAGTGGAATGAAAACAAATTTTTTTTCTAGCTCATGCCCTTGCAGTGTATATTCATAGTAGTGCATACTAATACCAGTTTGACCCACATTGGCAACTTGGTGTACTAAGAGATGATTTTGTTTCATTATGTGGGCATATAACTAAGAGGTTATTGTATGGGCCATTTTGAAGTGGAGATTTGATTTTCTTAATACATGTTATTAAGATGCCCAAGAGAGGATATGGGTAAAATAACATAATGCACACATAACAAAATGAATGGAATTTGTTAAAAGGCCATTTGAAACTTTCAAACAAATTCATTTGTCAGGTTTTACCAGCGTTCTCTAGCATGGCAGACAAAGGCGTTTGAAGCCCCCAAACAAATGCATTGGCAAGTGTAAAGACCATGTCCATGGCCCCAAGCCATCATGTTCCCTCCATGGAGTGGAATGGGTAAAAGGCATTAAAGACTCTCAAGCAGATGCAAGGGGTTGCGTGGCCATTAAAATTTCAAAGTAATTCCATCTGCAGGTGTAATTCCAAATTTGCACTGGCATAGTGCCAACGTCCTCCCTGTTGTGTGTGGTGTAGCCAAGGGTTTTAAGAGCTTCAAAGCAAATTGCAATTGGCAGGTGAATCACTAGCTGCCTCCTCTACGTGGTGTTTGGAGAAGCTAAAGAAACTTTCAACAAATGAAATTAGAAGGTGTAAAACCAAATTCCACAACCTTTATCAGCATCTCCCTATGTGACATGCTTGTTGAATGGCATTAATAAGCTTTTAGGCAAATGCGTTGGTAGGCTTAAAGCCAGGTTCCACGACCTTTGAAAGTCCCCTACATGGTGTTTGGTGAGGCATTTTAAACTCCAAGAAATGCATTGGTAGGTGTACAATCACTTCCTTGCAACATATAGCAGCATCTTCCTTTTCACATGAAAATGAAAAGGCCATTAAACTTTCAAAACAAAATGTAAATGATAGAGGAATGTGCAAATACATTTATCCCACATTGATGGTGAAGAGGAAATCTTTTGTATTTAAATAAAAACTCACATGTATCTATAGTGTCAAAATATTGAAGTTTTTTGGCTAGAGGCAGCACGTGGCCCAGTGGATCTAGCACGTACATGCAAATCGAGGCACCCAAATTTTGTGACAGATTGGCAAAGATGCGAGTTAAAGATCGAGCAAGTTGAGCAGATCAAATAGTGATCGTAGATGATCCAATAATGGTCGTTGATCCACAATGGAAAGATGCACAACCTAAACTCAGAGAGGATTAGTGACAAGGCACATGTAGAAAAAGGGCAAGTTAAAGATTGAGTAGATTGCAGACAATCCAACGATGTTCACTAATTTGCAAAGAAAAGTTTCTCATTGGTTAATCATCGCGACTTGACGACAAGGTGGACCTAGGTCCAGTGGTGGGTCTGGCTCAAGGTAAGGTTGCAAACAGGTGGCAGGATAAGTGGCACCTAGGTGTACCCATGGGCAAATCTGATTGTGACACGTGGCACAGATGATGCATAGCAGAAGGGAAAAATAAAAATTAAACGTATAGTTCGGACTATAGTAAAAATTAAAAAAAATAAATGAGTGTTGTGCAAGGCACATGTAGAAAAAGGGCAAGTTAAAGATCGAGCAGATCATAGAGGCATGTGCAGAAAAAGGGCAAGTTAAAGATTGAGCTGATCGTAGACGATCCAATGGTGGTCACTAATCTGCAAAGAAAAGTTGCTCGCTGGTTAATCATTGTGACTTGGCAAGAAGACGGACCTAGGTCTAGTGGTGGGTCCAGCTCAAGGTGAGGTGGTAGATAGGTGGTAGGATAAGTGACACCTAGGTGTACCCATGGGTGAATCAGATTGTGACACATTGCATAGATGATGCAGAATAGAATGGAAAAATAAAAATAAAACGTATAATTTTGAATATAGTAAAAATTCAAAATTTTAAATGATTGTTGTGCAAGGCACGTGTAGAAAAAGGGCAAGTTAAAGATCAAGTAGATTGCAGATGATCCAATGGTGGTCACTGATCTGCAAAGAAAATTTGCTCATTGGTTAATCATCGTGACTTGGCGACAAGGCGGGCCTAGGTCCAGTGACGGGTTTGGCTCAAGGTGAGGTGGCAGACACGTGGCAGGATAAGTGGTGCCTAGGTGTACCCACAACCGAATTAGATTGTTACATGTGGCATGGATGATGAGCAGTAGAAGGGAAAAATAAAAATTAAACATATAGTTCTGACTATAGTAAAAATTATAAAATTTAAATGACTGTTGTGCTTCCGAGAGATTAATGGTTGAGAGGTTAGTTTTTGCCCAAATATGCAAGTATTATATGTCATTGGAAAGCTCTCGAATCAAAGAATTCATTTCTGGAATTAGTTTCAAAAAATATCAGATATTTTGAGATAAGTTTCCATTGGAATAAACAAAGAATATGTTCAGTTGGGGAAAGAGGACACTTGGCAATTTGTGATGCAATTTTGGTTTCTTCCCTCTTCCTCATATTCTCATTTCTTCACATTTTTAATGGTTCCAATTTTTGGAGAATTTCTCCAAGCGAGATTTCCAAGAGGGGTTCTAGTCTGATGCATTTAATTTTCTGAGTTGTAATTGTTGATGTTCCTATTCTCCTGCCATTGAATAGATGCATTTAGCTATAAATTCTTAGTTGTAGGTCACATACATGTAAGGCATACATGTAGTTCCATTGGATTGTCTTCAGGCATTTTTCAATTTCAATAAATCCAGTCTTCAAGGGAGTTTGGGTTTATCCTCCCAAGGGAGAGTGTAATTCCTATTCTTAGGCATCCTTTACAGAAAGGATTTAAATTCGATGAATAAAAATTGTGAATCTAAATTAATGTTTGTATTTGTATGATCTTTTGATTTGAAGTTTAGAATGTATTAATGTCAGGCATTAATACAGGGATATCTTTCAGTAGATTTGATTTGCAGCTTGGATTTCATTATGGCTATTTGTATTGACTCTATGCCTCGATTGAGGCACTAATCTGTTGCATCTAGGAGTTACTTGCATCAACATTTTAAAATCAAATCATAATATCTTTTTTTTTTTTTCGTGGAAATGTTCCAGTTATCTCATGTTCAAACATGTTGAGTTGTCAATGTAGATTTAGCCTATCTATAGTACCCTCCTTGTTTTTGAACCTTTAATGAGATCTATCTGCTTTTGTTGATGCTTTTTGTCTTGTGTGTAGAGGGTCTAATCCTATGCATCAAAGGTACACCCATCTAGGTTTTGCAGAGCCTAAAGAGTAGAAGGATTTTTATCCTTGTTATGTTGTCCCAAGCCCTAAAGTATTTTATTGATTGAAATTGGCTACTTCATAGGTAAATTATAGGTGAACTTGGGTTCTCTTTTTGAGAAAAACAATAATGATGATGTGAAATGATTTATATGCACATAAAAAAGATTTATTTATATAGAAAATGCTTATAATGATGCCATATACAAATGGATGTTTATTTCTATTGGGTGTATGCATGAAGTTGTGGTACCAAAAAGGTACCACACTTCAAAAAAAAAATTAAATTGTCATAAGGCATGCACCCTATAAGGCGCGCGCCATATGACCTTTTCAAACCATAAAAAAACATAAGTCCACATTTTGGATGCGTTCTGCACTCCCAAACCCATGTTTTGGTGATTTGGGGTGCCATTTTCTTGTGCTTGGCCTTTGTAGAAGCTTGATATTGGGCACTAAGTTATCCATCTCTCATCAAAATTCTACCACACCATCGAAGAGCTCAAAGAACTTGAAGAGGTATATATTTTTGTTTTCTTATTGTGATTTTTTTTATTAATTTGAAGATTGAACTAGGTGTCTTGATTTAAAATTATTTTCATTATCAGGAACTAATATTAGACAAGAAAATCTTGAAAACTCACAATCACCTCCTCATGAAGACCATATTGAATAAGAAGCACATCAAGAACCTCCTACAATCCCTAGACATCCCATAGGTACACAAGAAAACCTATTAGGTCAAATAGAAAATAGCCAAAAAGAGTTTGAAGGTTTAATCACAAGGCTAAAAGATCCCACTGGAACAAACTCCCATAGGACAAACCTTGCCAATTCTTTTCAATCTATTGTATCTCACATACAATCTGTGAGTGGGAAAATAAATTTTTTGTTTGGTAAGAAGGAAGAACAAAAGCAATTTTATACTTATAAATTATCATGTGCTCTTTTTACGAACCCCCGAACAAATCGACCTTTACACCCTGGATGTAGGAGATTCCCTATTCATTGGTGTCATCATGAAGGGAATAAGAACAATTTTTGGGATAGGTTATGGATGGTATTGAATCAGCCCCCATGCAATAATCATGAGGTACCCCAATAATTTTTTAGAAAACTATACTGTGAGTTTGTCCTTAATAAGATCCCAAACTATTTTGATTTTTTAGATTTCCAAGGTAGAGGTGGGGGTTCCTCACATGATAGAGAGGGTGCATAGCTTGACCTAAATCTCCCACCAAGACCCTTATCCAGGCCTATGGTGGAGCATGTTATTATTCCTTCCATTGTGAAGGAGAGTGTTGAGGTCGAAACTCTAGACTCCATTAGCTCACTCACTTAGACCCTTATATAGTATGTTAGGCTCTAATAGAGGGTGATGTGAGTGATGATGGTGATTCTTCTAGGCATCGATTTCTAGCTCATTTTTGTCGATCTTATGGTTCTCTTTGAATTTATGATCCTAATAGGACTAAGAATGCATGTGCACGAGCCGAGTTTGTTACAGAGAACACTGTCATGACAAAATCCTTATTGAATGAAACATTTGGCATCGATACCTAGGTGAATTTCATTACAAGTTAATTTCATTCTTTTTATTAAATATTATATGAAAATTTAAGAATATATCTAATTTCATAAATTATTATGATAAAAAATTAGGGTCAAAGTGTTCATAGTACTAGCAATATTCCTTCAGCACCCTATTTCATGACTTTGTCGACTCCGCATGTATACAATGAGTGAAAAAATATAATTATTATATGTAAATAGTTGAACGTTATGTGAATGATTTTCTAATTACTCATTTTGGATGTCAAATAGTTTGATGCTATAGCTTCAACATCAACACCTCACAGTGTATTTCATCGATAATCTTTCACCGAGGTAAGAAATTTATCTTTAATGTTGTTATTAAATAATATAGATAGTTTTGGTGATTGATCAATATACTTTGTTTAATTTTCAAATTTTGACATCATAGACTCCTCCTGCTGTTCACACATCAATGGAGTGTGGTGTTCCTGCAATAGTAGCAAGTTCAACTACTTTGATAGAAGTATGAGACATTTTTGTAAATTTAGTAAATTTAGCATTACATTTGTTATCTTAATAATATGTTATTGAAAATTTTAATGACACTTGTATTTAGTTTAATTTATATTGTGATTCTTACAGGAAGGGCTTGTTACTCCAGATCATGAACGTGCACCTGTTGTGGATGAACATCATGATTATTTGAATGTAGTAGGTGATTATTCTATTATATTTCATTCTAAAATTCATTTTTTGTATATGCTAACATCATTCTTTTCATTCTATTAGGTGGAGTTACAAAAATGTCTGGAGAGGAGGTCAAGTGGGCCTACTCAAAAGACACCTGCATCATATACATCTCCATCCCCTCAACAAGCAAAGATATCTCATGATCTGTTTCCTTCCTCTAGAGGGAAATGAATAGAATAGGGTCCCATGTTGTATTCCTATATGGTGATTTTGAACATATATTTTGTATTACGAATATATGACATTCTATGTCCATATGGCTTTTGGCAAGCTCCTATTTGACTTTATTGGACATCATGTTGTATGCCTTTATAACAATTTTGAACATATGTTTTGTTTTATGAATATGTGACATTCTATGTTCATATGGCTTTTGGCAAGCCTATTTGTCTGTATTGGATATATTTGATACTTTTAATGGTATATAATGTTGTATGGATTTGTAGCTTTTTGGTTAATGAAAATCATTTATCATGGTTATCCATAATTGTAGTACAAATGATTAAATGAATAATTGCACAAAGTTAATTGTTAATTAAGCTTTGAACATAAATATGTGTTTGTAATCGAAGACATAAGCTTATAGGGATCAACACAAATTCAATAGTTATAGTCAAAATAAGACTATATAAGGGAAACATAGAAATAACCAAAATTAGACAATGTAATACACCATTGTACCAATACTCATTCTAAAAATATTGCATAGCCCATACACTTCTATTGATATAATGCATACCCTAATAGAGATAGTTTAAGTGACTCCCAAAAATTAATAATACTAAGAGTATTTAGGTCTATTAATCTAATGCATAGCCTAATAGAGTGTCATAGCATGACCCCGTAGGATTAGATGAATCATTCATATGTCTCACGAGCATTGAGAAATGCATCGCCAAAGTTTGAAAACTTTTCTCACTTTGAGCACTTAAATGGGATGGCTGGTAGGGTGTGGCCCGCATTGATTAGACATGTTGGAGAGAAAAACGAAGGCATTCCTAGCGTAAACCCAACCACTTGGACGTGTAGGAGCTAACAAATCAGTGCAACGATGAGAAGATTGAAAGTGTCGCCATGAGAAATCAGATCTAAGTCTTCCAAAATCAAGAGAGGCTTGTGTAGAGTGCCTTAACATGACCTTGTAGGATTAGATGGCTCATTCTTATGATTAACAAGTGACGAGAAACAAAATGCTGAATATTGACAACTTTGAGCAACTTGAACACAAGCGATTTCACTGCTAGGGTGTGGCCCACATCAATCAAACATGTTGGAGAGAAAAATGAAGGAATTCCTATCGTAAACCTGCCCACCCTGATGAGTACAAGCTGATTGTTCGATGCCATGACAAGTGGATTGAAAGATGGGGTATTATGCAACTTTTCATTGAACTCATCTGACGCTTTTTATTGCAACTGAGAAAATGTCACCACGAGCAATTGAATTAGAGTCTACCTAAACTGAGAGAAATTGTTTTAGAGTGCCATAACACAACCCCATAGGATTAGACAAATCATTCTTACGATTAATGGGCACTGAGAAACGCAATGTTGAATATTGACAACTTTGAGCAACTTGAGCACTTAAGCGATTTCGCTACTAGGATGTGGCTTGCATTGATCAGATGAGTTGGAGAGGAAAATGAAGGAATTACTAGAATAAAACCAACAACCCCAATGCATACAAGCTAATGGTTTGGTGTTGCAAAGAGTGGATTGAAAGATGGGGAATTGTGCAACTTTTCATTGAACTCATCTGATGCTTTTTGTCGCAATCAAGAAAGTGTCACCACAAGCAATTCGATCAAACTCTACCTTAACTAAGAAAGAATTTTTTAGAGTGCCATAACATGACCCTGTAGGATTAGATGACTTGTTCTTATGATTAACAAGCACCGAGAAATGTGATGCTGAATATTGACAACTTTAAGCAACTTGAGCACTTAAGCGATTTTGTTGCTAGGGTGTGGCCCGCATCGATCAAATAAGTTTGAGAGAAAAAACAAGGCATTCCTAGCGTAAATCCAGCCACCTCATCACGTACAAGCTGATGGTTCAGTGCTATGATGAGCGGATTGAAAGATGGGGCATTATGCAGCTTTTGATTGAACTCATCTGACACTTTTTGTCGCAACCGAGAAAGTGTCACCATGAGAAATTGGATCGGAGTCTACTTAAACCAAGAGAGTCTTTTTTATAGTGCCATAAGATGACTCCATAGGATCGGATGACTCTTTCTTATGATTAACGGGCGCTAAGAAACGCGATGCCGAATATTGACAACTTTGAACAACTTGAGCATTTAAGCGATTTCGCTGCTAGGGTGTGGCCCGCATCGATCAAATGAGTTGGAGAGAAAAATGAAGGCATTTATAGTGTAAACCCAACCACCCCAATGCATACAAACTAACGATTTTGTGCCATGACAAGTAGATTGAAAGATGGGGCATTGTGCAAATTTTCATTGAACTCATTTGACGGTTTTTGTTGCAACTGAGAAAGTGTCACCATGAGAAATTGGAATGAGGTTTACCTAAACCAAGGGAGAGTTTTTTAGAGTACCATACGACAATCCCGTAGGATCAAACAAATAATTCCTATGATTAACTAGATCTGAGAAACACGATGCCAAATATTGACAACTTTGAGTAACTTGAGCACTTAAGTGATTTCTCTACTAGGCTATGGCCCGCATCGATCAGACAAATTGAAGAGAAAAATGAAGGCATTCCTAGCATTAACCTAGCTACCCTGACATGTATGAGCTGATGGTTTGGTGCCACGATGAGGGGATTGAAAGATGGGGCATTGTGCAACTTTTCATTAAGCTCATCTGATGATTTTTGTCACAACCGAGAAAGTGTCACCATGAGAAAGTGGATCAGAGTCTACCTAAACCAAAAGAGAATTTTTTAAAGTGCCATAAAATGACCCCATAGGATCAGATGGCTTGTTCTTATGATTAATGGGCTCTGTGAAACATGATGCCAAATATTGACAACTTTGAGCAACTTGAGCACTTAAGCAATTTTCTTGCTAGAGTGTGGCCTACATCGATCGAACGAGGTGGAGAGAAACATGAAGGAATTCCTAGCATAAAACCAGCCACCCCGACACATACAATCTAACGGTTTGGTTCTGTGTTGAGCGGATTGAAAGATGGGGCATTGTACAAATTTTCATTTAACTAATTTGACGCTTTTTGTCGCAACCAAGAAAGTGTCACCACAAGAAATTGGATTGGATTCTATGTAAACCAAGAGAGGGTTTTTTAGAGTTCCATAACATGAACATGTAGGATTAGATGACTTGTTCTTATGATAAATGGGTGCTGATAAACATGATGCCGGATATTGACAACTTTGAGAAACTTGAGCAATTAAGCGATTTTGCTGCTAGGGTGTGGCCCGCATCAATCAAAGGAGTTCAAGAGAAAAATGAAGGCATTCCTAGCATAAATCCGATTACCCCAATGTGTACAAGATGATAGTTTGGTTCTGGGATGAGAGGATTGAAAGATGCGGAATTGGGCAACTTTTCATTAAATTCATCTAACGCTTTTTGGTGCAACCGAGAAAGTGTAACCACGAGCAATTGGATCACAGTCTACCTAAATCGAGGGAGGATTTTTTAGAGTGCTATAACATGACCCTATAGGAGCAGATGGCTCATTCATATGATTAATGGGCACTGTGAAATATGATGTCGAATATTGACAACTTTGAGCAACTTGAGCACTTAAGTGATTTTGCTACTAGGGTGTGGCCCGCATCGATCGGATGAGATAGAGAGAAAAACAAAGGCATTCCTAGCATAAACTTGGCCATGCTAACACATAAGAGCTGACGGTTTAGTGTCGTGATGAGTGGATTGAAAGATGGGGTATTGTGCAACTTTTCATTGAACTCATCTGACGCTTTTTGTCACAACCGAGAAAGTGTCACTAGGAGAAATTGGATCCAAGTTTACCTCAACCGAGAGAGGATTTTTTAGAGTACCATAACTTGACCTTGTAGGATCAAATGTCTCATTCTTATGATTAATGGGCACCGAGAAATGCGATACTGAATATCGACAACTTTGAGCAACTTGAGCACTTAAGCGATTTCGCTACTAGGGTGTGGCCCATGTCAATCAGATGAGTTGGAGAGAAAAATGAAGACATTCCTAGTGTAAAAAAAACCACCCCAATGTGTACAAGCTGATGTTTTAGTGCCACGATGAGTGGATTGAAAGATGGGGCCTTGTGCAACTTTTCATTGAACTCATTTGACGCTTTTTGTCACAACCAAGAAAGTGTCACCATGAGAAATTGGATCAGAGTCTACCTAAACCAAGAGAGGCTTTTATAGAGTGGCATAACACGACCCCATAGGTTTAGACAACTCATTCTTATAGTTAAGGGGGGCCAAGAAACGCGATACCAAATACTGACAACTTTGAGAAACTTGAGCACTTAAGCGATTTCACTACTAGGGTGTGGCCCGCATCGATCAGACAAATTGGAGAGAAAAACAAAGACATTACTAGCATAAAATCAGCCACCTTGATGGGTAAAAGATGATGGTTCGGTGCCACGACAAGCAGATTGAAAGATGGGGCATTGTGCAACTTTTCATTGAACTCATTTAACGCTTTTTGTCGTAACTAAGAAAGTGTCACTGTGAGCAATTGGATCGGAGTCTACCAGAACCGAGAGGATATTTTTATATAGTGTCATAACATGACCCCGTAGGATTAGACAACTCATTCTTATGATTAATGGGCATCAAGAAATGCAATGCCAAATATTGACAACTTTGAGCAGCTTGAGCACATAAGCGATTTCATTGCTAGGGTGTGGCCTGCATCGATCAGATGAGTTGGAGAGAAAAATGAAGGCATTCCTAGCATAAAACCAGTCACCCCAATGCATATGAGCTGACGTTTTGGTGTCGTGATGAGCGGATTGAAAGATGGGGCATTGTGCAACTTTTCATTGAACTCATCTAACACTTTTTGTCGCAACTGAGAAAGTTTCACCATGAGCAATTGGATCAGAGTCTACCTAAAATGAGAGTCTTTTATAGAGTGCCATAACATGACCCCATAGGATCAAACAAATTCTTCTTATGATTAACAAGTGCTAAGAAACACGATGCTGAATATTGACAACTTTGAGCAACTTGAGCACTTAAGCGATTTTGTTGCTAGGGTGTGGTCCGCATCGATCATATGAGTTGGATTGCAAAACAAAAGAATTCCTAGTGTAAACCCCACCACCCCGATGTGTACGAGCTATCAATTTGGTTCTATGATGAGCGGATTGAAAGATGGGACATTGTGCAACTTTTCATTGAACTCATCTGACGCTTCTTGTCACAACCGAGAAAGTGTCACCATGAGCAATTGGATCAGATTCTACCTAAACCGAGAGAGGATTTTTTAGAGCTCCATAACACATTCCCATAGGATTAGATGAATTGTTCTTATAATTAATAGGCATCAAAAAATGCAATGCCGAATATTGACAACTTTGAGCAACTTGAGCACTTAAGCGATTTCGCTACTAAGGTGTGCCCCGCATCAATCAGACTAGATGGAGAGAAAAATGAAAGCATTCCTAGCATAAACCTAGCTACCCTAGCATGTACAAGCTAATGGTTCAGTGCCACGATGAGTGGATTGAAAGATGGGGTATTGTGCAACTTTTCATTGAACTCATCTGACGCTTTTTGTCCCAACCGAGAAAGTGTCGCCATGAGCAATTGGTTTGTAGTCTACCTAAACCAAGAGAGGATTTTTTAGAGTGGCATAACATAACCTCATAAGATAAGATGACTCATTCTTATGATTAACGGGCTCTGCAAAATGTGTAACGAATATTGACAACTTTGAGCAATTTGAGCACTTAAGCGATTTTGCTGCTACAGTGTGGCCCACATCGATCGAACAAGTTGGAGAGAAAAATGAAGGAATTACTAGCTACACCCAGCCACCTCAATGTGTACGAGCTTATGCTTCAATGCTATGATGAGTAGATTGAAAGATGGGGCATTGTGCAACTTTTCATTGAACTCATATGATGCATTTTTTTGCAACTGAGAAAGTGTCGCCATGAGAAATTGGATTGCACTCTACTTAAACTGAGAGAGGATTTTTTAGAGTGCCATAACATGACTCTGTAGGATTAGATGGCTCATTATTATGATTAATAGGCATAGAGAAACGTGATGCCAAATATTGAAAACTTTGAGCAACTTTAGCAATTAAGCAATTTTATTGCTAGAGTGTGCCCCACATCGATTGGATGAGTTGGAGAGAAAAATGAAGGCTTTCCTAGTGTTAACTTGAACACCCAGACATGTACAAGCTAACGGTTCTTTTCTGGGATGAGTGGATTGAAAGATGGGGCATCGTAAAACTTTTCATTAAACTCATCTAACACTTTTTGTTGCAACCGAGAAAGTGTTGCCACGAGCAATTGGATCGGATTCTACCTAAACCGAGAGAGAATTTTTTAGAGTCCATAACATGACCCCGTAGGATCAGATGAAATGTTCTTATGATTAATGAGTACCGAGAAACATGATGCCGAATATTGACAACTTTGAGAAACTTGAGCACTTAAGCGATTTCGCTGCTAGGGTGTGGCTTGCATTGATCAGACGAGTTGGATTGCAAAATAAAGGCATTCCTAGTGTAAAACCCACCACCCCAATGTGTACAAGATGACAGTTCGGTGCCGCAACGAGCGGATTGAAAGATGGGGCATTGTGCAACTTTTTATTGAACTCATCTCACACTTTTTGTCACAACCGAGAAAGTGTTGCCACAAGCAATTTGATTGGATTCTACCTAAACTGAGAGAGGATTTTTTATAGTTCCATAACAAAAAACTCGTAGGATAAGATGAATTATTCTTATAATTAACAGGCGTCAAGAAACATCATGGTGAATATTGACAACTTTCAGCAACTTGAGCACTTAAGCGATTTCATTGCTAGGGTGTGGCCCTTATAGATTAGACAAGATGGAGAGAAAAATGAAGCTATTCATAGTGTAAACCTGACTATCCTGACATGTACATGCTGATGGTTTGGTGCCACGATGAGTGGATTGAAAGATGAGGCATTGTGCAACTTTTCATTGAACTCATCTGACACTTTTTGTCGCAACCAAGAAAGTGTCGCCATGAGAAATTGGATCAAAGTCTACCTAAACCAAGAGAGGATTGTTTAGAGTGTCATAACATAACCTTGTAGGATCAGATGACTCATTCTTATGATTAATGGGCTTGCGAAATGCATAATGAATATTGACAAGTTTGAGCAACTTGAGCACTTAAGCGATTTCACTACTACGGTGTGGCCCGCATCGATCGAATGAGTTGGAGAGAAAAACAAAGGAATTCCTAGCATAAACTTAGCTACCTTGATGTGTATGAGCTGACACTTTAGTGTTGTGACAAACGGATTGAAAGATGGGGCATTGTGCAACTTTTCATTGAACTCATATGACGCTGTTTTTTGCAACCAAGAAAGTGTCACCATGAGCAATTGGATTGGAGTCTACCTAAATCAAGAGAGGATTATTTAGAGTGCCATAGCATGACCTTGTAGGATCAGATGGCTCATTCTTATGATTAATGGGCATCGAGAAATGTGATGCCAAATATTGACAACTTTGAGCAACTTCAACAATTAAGCAATTTTGTTGCTAGGGTGTGCCCCACATCGATCAAACAAGTTGGAGAGAAAAATGAAGGCCTTCCTAGTGTTAACCCGACCAACTTAACATGTACAAGCTGATGGTTTGGTGTCGAAATGAGCAGATTCAAAGATGGGGCATTGTGTCACAACCAAGAAAGTGTCACCATGAGCAATTGTATCGGAGTCTACCTAAACCGAGAGACACTTTTTTAGAGTACCATCTCATGAGCCCATAGGATCAGATGAATCATTCTTATGTGTCACTAACATTGAGAAAAATGATGCCAAATTTTGAGAATTTTTCACACTTTAAGTGATTGACAACAAATGAGCAATTTTTACATCTTTTACCATATTAGCCTAAAACGTCACAAAATGATCCAATGTGATCTCTAATGGTCCAAAATGACATTATTTACATAAAATCACTCAAAACAAGATGAAACCATGAATTTTTATAGTAGAATGCCTTGAGTAGTCAAAAAATACAAGTCATGTACATATATCCAAATATGATTGATATTACAATGTTTTGTATTTACATTTAATCCAATGAACCATCTGGATCAGCTCTACTCTTTATCGTGTCTAGTATGGCCTCATGGTTAGACTCACGAACCTTCCATAGGTTCTTGTTTAGTGGTTACCCCCATATCTGATCAAATGAATATTTGGAGCTACAACAAGGTTAGAATAATGAAGAATCTTCCAATGTGTCTTAAAGTCCTCAAACAACCACAAGTTAGACTTCTTCACTACGTACCTCCTAAGCCATGTACCAGTAACAACTACTGATCCCGTGGGGTACTCAATATTTTCTCCATCTACCACAGGGCCATCCAATTATTTTTTTTGTGTCCACACAATGATATAGGTAATAATCTATTGCTTCTTCATTGTCTTTAGGTTCAATAACTACATAAACATTCCCTGCAATGATAAAGTGAGAATAATTTAGCAAACAGCTAAGGTAAAATATTAAAGTACAAAAATTTGCATGGGGATAATTTACCTAGTTGGACTAAATCTAACACATGGCCGAATTCAACTGATGCTTCCATCTGTGTGAGTTGTAGTGCACTCGGAGGTCGATATGTCTCAACTAGGATTAGAGGCCTTATACACCATTTGTCCACCCACTCCTTTGACTCACACTCATTATAGGCACCATCTCTACATAAGGAACAATAACATGCCATTTGTATAATATTGATAGTGAATGATCATGTATTAGAGCTTTTGAAAGAGTGTATCTCACTCGATCCTTTCAATGTACAACAATCTTCAAATTTTACAATGTTAGTATCATCTACCAACCAAAAAAATTTGTGAACTAAAGACTTACCTTGATTACCTGGACCAATTGTACAATTGCAGCACTGAACAATTGATTTTTTATCTTTCAAGTTTGCATTCTCTTTTTACTTTAACTCTTCTCGTGCTAAAGCTCTTTTAATACATGCTCTTGCACCATCATGCTCCCCTTTTTCATGCCCAACCTTAGAGAAGTTCTACATATGCTGAATAATAGTCAACTTATGCATCCTACTCAACCAATAAAAAATGTATGAGTTCTTAAATTTGTATGCACAATTATTTGACCATATGATATGTTGATGGAATGATATGCCTTGGCTAGCCAAATCATCATAGAATATGTGAAAACAACCTTGCACAAACTCTCTAGAGTGTCAGTGATCATCACTGATGTAAAAATGATACTCCTTCAATATCTTCCTATCCTCTTCCATACTATCACAAGCATGAATGAATGCTATATGCACAAATATAGCAACTTGTGTGGAGTTTTAATATGGTGATTGCACCTCATTATGCAGTTGTAGTGTGTAGTTCTCTGTAAAGTCAACAATTGAAATGATTGTATGAAGTGGAAATGTGTCCTTGCATAACTTAAATTGTGAGTCCAACCAACGAGCTCAATGGTTATGTCTTGTGATAAGTCGGTGTATTGACATGTTTTTTTATCAGGACTCTTATGTTTTTGGTATCTTTTGGGTTGCATTGTGATAGTAAAATATTGTGAATTGAATATATGTAATCCATGTTTTAAAACTAAACTTAACAAATCATATTTGAACCTTGTCTGTTAATTCCTACAGCCATGCCAATTTATTCTTGCAGCCAAATGGTTTGTCCTTGTGATATGCAGATTATTTAGGATGATTTCATATATGAGTTAATGAATGTATGAGTTAAGTAAGATGCATATGCATGTCCTTGTATATTATTTCTATTTTAGTGTAGATAATAATTGATGCTGCGATGGAGAATTTTCCTTCACGCCTAAGGACTGGAGAATCACATTCAGATAGCTGGAGGTCAAATTGAAGGAGATTCAAGCAAGCGCAATCTATGGTATAATCGGAGTAGTTGTACTTAACCATGGGAGTTTAACTCTAGTGCATGTTCAATTTGCAAAATATCTCTTTGGCATGCAAAGACCGTGGTTCAGTTTCAGATCCATAGTTCCTGCAGCTAAGCTCTCTATTATCCCCTTCATCTGACAGCTATCCACCTCTTCTTTTGGGCATAACTGGAGTTGTCCATTGTAGTTTGTCTTTTATTTATAATAAGCTCTTCCTTCTTTTCTGCGTTAGACATAATGAAAAGGGATTGAGCAGAGTTTTTGTCACGCATTCTGAATTTTTCTCTTTTAGAATATGTAATCATATTTCAAGAAAAATGAATAAAGATATGTTATTTTGATCTACTAATAGTTCTTTGCTGAGAGTTTGATATCACTCATCCAAGGGGGCCCACTTGGTGAGTGATCCTATGTTTATGATTATTAAAGTTAGTTTTTATTTAGTTGCAGTAGAAGTTCATGACTGGATTGTTCCTGCAGCCACTGGAAATAGATCCTTTGACTGTTCCTGTAGCCAAGGCAGAATGGTGTGATTCCTGTTATTTTTATTAGATCTTTTCAGCAGAGTTTTGTAAAGCTTTCATTTAGCCTTTTATGATTTCCATTCCTACCTTTCCTGTAGTAATTAAGAATAATCATTTAGGGAGCTGAGTACATATATATTGCAGACCCATTTCAAGTTTTATGTTCCTGGATTGACAACTAAATGAACACCAGCCATCAGAATAGTAAACTCTACCATATAAATGTCCAAACTTTAGATTGAGATTTCAATTAGAGGTATTATTATTGTCATTATAGTTGGGGTAGACATTTTTGGCACCGTTGTCGAGGATGGTGTCAAACTAAGAGCCTTTTATGATTATTTTAGTTTCTAGTTAATTGTTTGAATCTCATGAATTTTCATGCATAATAGAAGAAGAGATGCTAGAGGTAGATTTTTACCCACTCATACTACTCATGCAGAAGATAGTTTTCTAGATATAAACCCTTTTTCTGAGCTGTATCAAGTCCCACAAAATTTGAATCACCCTGAGTCTGAATTTCCAGAAGGTAGTTTTCAGTTCCTTTTTGGTCCATAAGAAGAAGAATTGCCTATTGTAATAACCCCCACAAGTCCAATGCAAGGGAACCCACCTCTTAAAGGAAATAATCCACCACCACCACCGGGTCCAACATTTGAGTTTCCCATCTCTGACCAACATGATAATGCTAACCTTAAGAACATTCTAGCATCTTCACTTCCTAAGTTCTATGGGTTGCTTACAGAGGATCCGGATACATTTCTGTTTGAGTTTGATGTTCTCTGTAGGAGTTTTGACTATACTACAGATGCCCATAGACTCAAAATTTTTCCAGCCACTTTGAAGGAGTCATCCTTGAGATGGTTTATGAGCTTGGGTAGTAGCACAATCAATACATGAGATGAGATGAAATGGTTGTTTCTTGCAAAATACAAAGATTATTGTAGAGGCACTGATCATCATGGGGATGATATCTTTAGAATGACACAAACTAAAGATGAGAGCCTTGAGGATTATCTGGAAAGGTTTTTGTTTAGTGTCAAGAAGTCCAAGCATAGTACTCTGAATGAAGATTCCCTCAAATTGATATTCTTGAGGGATATCAGTGATGAATACACCGATTCCTTAGATCTAATGGGGGGAGGTGACATTACACAGTCTACTTGGGCTGAAATAGGGCAAATTTGCAAAAAGTATTCCAGATCCACTTCTAAGAAGAATAGGAGATTTAAGCCAGGAGCACTATCATCATCATCTAGAAATGGAGTTTCTAGTTTGGAACTTAGTCATTTATTAAAAGATTTCAAGGAGGATATTATAAACAATATGGCTACTCAGTTGGATACATTGGCAGCCAAGAAGAAGCATGAGGAAGTTGATGAATTTCTTATAGAATTTTGTCCTCATTGTAAGTAGCGGAAGAAAGATTGGAAATGTAAGATGGTTGCAAATGTTGAAGTACCTAAGTTTAAACTAGTTCAAGGGGAGGATGAACAAGTCTTCTATGTTGCTCAGAGAAGACCAAATTTTCAGAGACAAGGTATGCCACCTGATCCACTTTCCTTTTCTGGTTATAGTGGTAATTCTTATGCACCAAATAACCAATGGAAACCACAATATTCTCAAAATTTTGGTAATTGTCCACATTGGTATGGATCACAAGGCCAAGGACAACAATTTGCTAGTCAAATACCCCAGTGGCAATAGCCACAGGGAAACTAGTATCCAACTCAGGGTGCAGGGAACTAGTTTCAAGGGAATTGGCAACCTACCTCTCAATGGAGGGGAAACCCATCATGGTCATCCCAATCTTCTGGATATCAGCCCCTTGCTCAGCAGCCACAACCTTCTACTTTAATGCCACCTCCTATAGCCACAACACCACCTCCCAAGCCAACACAACTGCCTACTCAACTGTTGCCTAATCCAAATATCAAATCTCAGCAACAACAACAAGCTTATTCAGCTGATGCTAATCAATACCCAGCATATTATTTATCACTAGATGATATTCACCTCCGATCAGGAACAACACTACCTAATCCCTCTCAGCTAGTTATTATTGAGGTACAAGAAGAGCAGCCAATCTCTGATCCTAATGATGTAATACCTTAGACTCAAATATTACCACCATTTCCCCAAAGATTGAAAGACAAAGAAGTTTCAACTGATCGACAACAAAGCTTTGATATTCTTGATCAATTGAAGCACATTTGTGTTAAAATTCCATCGTTGCAAGCAATAAAGGATGTTCCAATATATGGTAAAGCATTGAGAGAGGCATACCTAAAGAAACCTGGCAAAAAGAAAAAGGATCCACAAACAGTTCATGTCATGGGTCAATTGGCTGATATTATGTTAGGAAAAATTGTTATTCAAAAGTATTCTAATCCAGGTAGTCCTGTTGTGAGTATAGTCATTAATGGCAGTCAAATAAAAAATGTTTTAGTTGATCTAGGGGCAGCCATTAATGTAATGATAAGGGAAGTAATGAAACATCTAGAGATAGATAGTTTAAGGGCTACACCCATAGTTCTTCAACTTGCTGATGGCTCTGTAGTAAAACCTAATGGTATGATAGAAGATATAGTGGTCATTCTAGATTCCTGGGAATATCCTGCAGACTTTATGATTTTATCCCCAAAAGCAACATTGGGGGGATATCCAATCATTTTGGAAAGGCCATGGCTTGCCATAGCTGATGCATATATTGGGTGTAGATTAGGAGACATGACTATCTTAGATGGTAGTTCAACAAAAACATTGGCCTTGTATTCCCCTACACAATCTCAGCTTGAGCAGCAGCAAGCTGTTTGGCCTATTTTGGGAGAGGAATTTGAAGAAATTGACTCTATTAATCACCTTATGATGATTAATCGAGTGCCACTCATGCAGTTATATGATGAATAATCAATCCTTTATAAGGTCTTGATAAACAAATTAATAGAAGACCAAGAATTGTAGGAATTGGTTCCGAATATTATAGGGTTGGACTTTCCTACAACCACTAATATCTTACATACCTTGTTGCTGCAAGAATTGTCATATTCTCATGTTTATGATATAAATCAGATTGATCTTACTATCAAGATAGAGGTTGAATTGAATAAATATTTGAACATCAACAAGAATATAGCAAATGCTCAGAAAGATAGCTTGGTGGACTTGCTAAAACTACATAGAAATGCCTTTGCATGGGATTACAAGGATATGAATGGAATTGATCCAGCAGTTTGTACTCATCGCATTTACATAAAGGATGAGTGTTGCCCCCTTAGACAACCTCAAAAAAGACTTAATCCTTCCCTGAAGGAGATAGTTAAGGAAGAATTGCAAAAATTGTTGAAAGCTGGGTTTGTATATCCTATCTCTGACAGTCAATGGGTATCACCTTTGGTGATAGTACCTAAAAAGGGAGGAAAATGGAGAGTATGTGTTGATTATAGAGCTTTGAACTTAGCCACAAGGAAGGATCATTTTCCACTACCATTTGTGGATCAGGTATTG
The DNA here is from genome assembly GCF_030272615.1 of Cryptomeria japonica. NCBI lineage: Eukaryota > Viridiplantae > Streptophyta > Pinopsida > Cupressales > Cupressaceae > Cryptomeria > Cryptomeria japonica. The sequence continues at coordinate 150,008,210 of NC_081415.1, forward strand.
GATTCTCTTGCTGGTAAGAGATATTTTTCATTTCTGGATGGATTTAGTGGCTATAATCAGATATAAATAGCTCCTAAGGATCAGGAGAAAACAACATTTACTTGTCCATGGGGCACTTATGCCTATTTTGTTCTTCCTTTTGGGTTGTGTAATGCTTTAGCCACTTTTCAAAGGGCAGTCATCAGTATTTTTTCTGATATTTCTCAAGACATAATGGAAATTTACATGGATGACTTTACAACCTATGGTTCTGAATTTGATCAAGCATTGGGTAATTTGAAGAGAGTTTTGCAGCGGTGTGAAGACTACAACTTGTCTCTAAACAGTGAAAAGTGTTTCATTATGATGGAAGAAGGAATAGTCCTTGGTCATCATATATCTGTACAAGGCATACAAGTGGATCCAGCAAAGATTGAGGTTATTCAGCATATTAATAACCCTATGAAGTAGAAAGATGTGAGAAGTTTTCTTGGCCATGCTAGATAATACAGACGGTTCATCAAAGATTTCAGCAAAATTGCAAGTCCCTTATATACACTGCTTACTAAAGATGCAGAATTTAAATGGACATCAACATGCAATGAAGCTTTTTTAAAGCTTAAGCATGCTTTGAATCAAGCACCAGTTCTAAAAGGACCTAATTGGTCTCTACCATTCCAAATCCATACTGATACATCTGATTATGCTATAGGAGTAGTGCCAGGACAAAAAGTTGATAAGTTGGAAAATGCAATATATTATATCAGCAAGAATTTGCAGGGACTTGAATTGAATTATATAGTTACTGAAAAGGAAATGCTAGCTATCATATATGCCCTTAACAAGTTTAGACACTATATTACAGGGTATCCAATATTTGTGCATATAGATCATACTACAATTAGATATCTTATGAATAAGCCATCCATCACCGATAGAATGGCTCACTGGTTATTGTTGATGCGGGAATTTGATATCACAGTTGTTGATAAGCCAGGGAAGTCTAATGTTGTTGCAGATTATCTTTTATGTCTTCAATTGCAAGAAGACTCTGCAATGATAGATGACACTTTTCTAGATGAGCATTTGTTTCTCATATAGGCTCATACTCCTTGGTATGCTAATATTGCCAACTATTTAGCTGTAGCTAAGATACCAATTTATTTTTCTCCTAAGGAAAAAAGGTTGTTAGTTGAAAAAAGTTTTAACTTTTCATGGATTTTTGATTGTCTATTTTATATTGGACCCGATCAAGTCATGCGAAGATGTGTTAGAGAGGATGAAACATATGACATCTTGCATGCATGTCATGATGAGCCATGTGGAGGTCATTTTGCTACCAAAAGGACAACACTGAAAGTACTCAATACTGGCTATTACTGGCCTACACTACACAAGGATGTAACTCAGTACACAAAGAAATGTGATAGATGTCAGCAAATGGGAAGACCTACAAAATCTAATGAGATGCCACTATACCCTCAAATATCTATTACACCATTTGACAAATGGGGATTAGATTTTGTTGGCCCCATCGATCCACCTTCTAATGGCAAATCTTATATCTTGGTATGTATAGTCTATGTGACAAAATGGGTAGAAGCTAGAGCTATGCAACATGCAAGAGACAATAAGGTAGCTAAATTTCTCTATGAAGAAATATTTACAAGGTATGGAGTACCTAGGGAAATTGTCTCAGATCTGGGACCTCAATTTACATCAACATTGATAAAAGCTTTGGTCAATGAATACAATATAAGACACAAGAAATCTACTCCATATCATCCACAATCTAATGGCCAAGTAGAAGTTACCAACAGAGAGCTTGAGGCTATTCTTACAAAAATAGTGTCTATCCACAAGAAAGATTGGTCTAATTGGCTTTCAAAGGAAATTTGGGCATATAGAACAACATGGAAAAGACTAATTGGATTCATACCTTTTGAGATGGTTTATGGAAAAACAACAATGATGCCTATTGAATTTGAGCATAAAACCTTGAGAACAGCTCTACAACTGAATATGACATTGTCTGAAGCATAGAAGAAATGCATTCAGCATTTAAATGCTCTTGATGAATGGAGAAAGATAGCTATTCAACAGACAGAGTTGATTCAAAACCAAAGAGCCAGATGGCATGATAAATATATCAGAGAAAAGAAATTCAAAGTTGGTGACTGGGCACTCTTGTATGATTCTAGATATAAGGATGCTATGGGAAAACTTCAAACAAGGTGGTTGGGTCCTTATGAGGTAGAAGTTTTTCACAATGGAGCAGTTCAGTTGTCCACAATAGATCCTGTTCGATTTAAACTCTTAGTGAATGGACACCGACTATGACTTTATCACAAGCCAGCTACTAGAGAAGAATTCCTATAACAGTTTGCTCCTAAAAATGAAATACAAGTTCCTGCAGCAACTGGTAATATTCCTGTAGCAACTGTCAATGCTTCGGTATCAATTCATGACCTTCCTATTGCATTTGAGCATGCTGATAAAGGTGATGTTCCTGTAGCCTCTGCAGTGAACTTATTGACCATATCATAATAAAACTTTTCCATGAGGAATATTGTTCTCCATACATAAAGTTTCATCCACTACACTCCATCCCACTTTCTTACCTATCACTTCATTTCATTTTGCCATCATTTTCACCGAATTGCAGTTATGTGTATATTGAACTTTATTTTAATTATGCATTTATTAGGTCATTATGATTTTAATTCTATTTTAATCCACTCCAAACTCGAAATCTCATCAACTTGTGTGGACACATGCTAGGTTAAGTTGGGGGGTGTACTTTATGGTCCTTTTTCCCAGTAAGATTTATTATCCCAAATTGATTTCCTAACTGACATTACTTATGATGATTATTATTTCATGCAAGTGAATAATAACTTCTGCTGCCAAATTTAAGATATGTAGATTTTAGCTTTCGTGAATCTGTCAAACATTTTGGTGAAGCTGTGGAATTATCAGAGTAAAAGATGGGTGGTGAACTAATTTACCATGAACCAACTGTCCATGAAGGGTTGTTGGAGGATGTTGTCTGTGTGCATTATTTCCAAAACCATGGCTGGCTGGATTATTTCTTAAGAATCAGGGATTTCAATGACAAAATAGCTGCGGAATTTATGCATTCTTTTGACGAAGGAGAAGCTACAGTTAAGGGGTTGAGGGTAATTGCTATAGAGCAGTGAATTATAGAGGTCATAGGGTTGCTACAGGAAGGAGAACTCTTTCCAAAATTGAAGGATGCAAGGAGTGCCAGGGCAAAGTTCACAGTTCCTACTGATAGACCCTTAATGGTGGATAGGCAAGGGACTAGAAGGGTTTCTTTGCCAGTAGATTGGCCTCAGGTAGCTCTGTATATTATGAAATATATTACCTATGAAGGGCGGTATTCAAATCTCCATTCACCTCACTTCAAGTTACTTAGTCATCTGCATCATGACCGACGAGTTAATGTCCCAAATTTCATGTATCATCTCATTTCTATAAGTGCTAAGGAGACTAAAAAATGTGGAAATCACTCTGTTAGCCATCATGGACTGGTGAAGTTGCTGGTACAATGGTCCCTAAGAGATGTTTCACAGATGGAATGGGGTGTGTTTGAAGATATTCTGTAATTTAGGGTAGATGAAGCCCCTATTGAAAATAATCTGCCGGTTCAAGAAGAGATAGTTCTAGAAGGTCTTTTTGGTGAAGATGAGGGTTTGTTGGTTGTTGAAGGAGCTGCAATTATTTAAAAAAAAAATATTGAAGTAGAGTCAATCGAGGGACAACCCTCTACCTCTCTTCAAGGAGGTTCACCTATTTTGTAGAGGGAAGGAAAAGAATTGGAAAATGAGGAGTCAGATGAAGAATTTGTTATCTGGCCACATGAAGTGCATATCCCTCCTGCATCCAAGAGGCGTTGAACAAAAACAAAAACTCCTGCATCTGTTTCAAAAGTGTATGTGAGGAGAACAAGAAGGAGGACATAGAAGCCTCAACCAATGAGTAATCCAATAGAGGTGATTGCAATAGAAACTTCAGAAGAAGAAAACCCTATAGAAGAGGAAATTCAAGAAAACCCTATAGAAGAGGAAATTCAAGGAAACCCTATAGAAGAAGAAATTCAGGAAGAAATTGTAATGGATAAGCTTGCAAATCTAGCTTCAGTGGCATTGCAATGTGAGGAGATTATTGATGATGTTCCATAGCAACCTGAAGAAAACGTGGGAGATATGCCAATCCAAAATGAGGAAGTTATTGAAGAAATCCCATAGTCTAAGGTAGGATCCATAAGAACTTCTTCATCCCTAACTATTTTATCAATTGCTTTAACATTCTTTAGGCAAGGGGAAATGGAGAAGGATAGGTTGCAAGGGATAAATAATAAGCAGCAAAAAGAAATTGAAAAAAAAGATAATAGAATTAAAGAATTGGAGACTAAGGTAGAAGAGATTTATGGTATGATTCCTGAGATAATGCAATGTAGGGCTCCCCCAAGAATTTATGCAATGCACTTGAAAGAATGGTATCTAAATTTTAGATTAAACCGCATAGTAAGGGATCTTAATCCATCCTTGGAAACACCTAAGGAATTGTATCATGCTTATCAAACCTCCCCACATTTTGTAAGGAACCTATTATGTGAATTATATTTACATAATTATGCTGTACCCCAAGATAGAGAATGGAATCCTTTGTTGTACATTGGGGATATCCATCTCAGAGCTCTAATGTCTTGGATACAAAATGAAATGATTATAGGAACACAAGCCAGGGAGTTTGAAAAATTGGAACTTGATTGTCCATTTCCATTGAAGAGGGAATCAGAAGCACCTAGGGTTCTGTATTATGATTGGCAAAATTTTCTAATAAGAGATGATGTTAGTAAGATAGTACTTCCAATGAGAGAGGAAGTCTATCAAGCGTATGAGCAATTGGTTCATACCCACAGGACAACAACACTAGAAGGACTAACTCAATGCTGGAATCATCTACCAGATCATTTAAAACTAGGAGAAACCTACTCATTATAGAATTTTCATGTAGCTATATAGAGAGCCTCCATGTACATACAGCTAGGCAGGGAGAAATCCAATAATTGGTTCCCATTAATCTTTCAGCCTCCTATCCTTATGTGGCCACTTTTGGCATGTCAACCAACAAAACAGAATTATGATGTAGATGTGGAAGAAACAGCTAGATGGTCCAGGTTGGAGAAGATGAAGGGATTTTATTGGAATTTGCCTTCCAAGGGAACCGGACAGGACACTGTTGGTGATTTCAGTGTTTCAACAAAAATCAGAAATTTTCCTTTTGTTGTAGGAGCAACAAACCCTTAAAGTTGGGGAGCATGATAAGTCTATGTATTGACATGTTTTTTTATCAGCACTCTTAGGTTTTTGGTATCTTTTGGGTTGCATTGTGATAGTAAAATATTGTGAATGTAATATATGTAATCCATGTTTTAAAACTAAACTTAAGAAATCATGTTTGAACCTTGTCTGTTAATTCTTGCAGCCATGCCGGTTTATTCCTGCAGCCAAATGGTTTTTCCCTGTGATATGTAGATTATTTAGGATGATTTCTTATATGAGTTAATAAATGTATTAGTTAAGTAAGATGCATATGCATGTCCTTGTATATTGTTTTTATTTTAGTGCAAATAATAATTAATCTCATGGTGGAGAATTTTCCTTCGCGCCTAAGGATTGGAGAATCATGTTCAGATAGCTAGAGGTCAAATTGAAGGAGATTCAAGCGAGTGCAATCTATGGCATAATCGGAGTAGTTGTACTTAACCATGAGAGTTTAACTCTAGTGCATGTTTAATTTGCAAAATATCTCTTTGGCGTGCAAAGATTGTGGTTTGGTTTCAGATCCACAGTTCCTGCAGCGAAGCTCTCTGTTATCCCCTTCATCTGACAGCTATCCACCTCTTCTTTTGGGTGTAACTGGAGTTGTCCATTGTATTTTTTCTTTTCTTTATAATAAGCTCTTCCTTCTTTTCTGAGTTAGACATAATGGAAAGGGATTAAGCAGAGTTTTTGTCACACATTCTAAATTTTTCTCTTTTAGAATATGTGATCATCTTTCAAGAAAAATGAATAAAGATATGTTATTCTTATCTACTAATAGTTCTTTGTTGAGAGTTTGATATCACTCATCCAAGGGGGCCCACTTGGTGAGTGATCATGTGTTTATGATTATTAAAGTTATTTTTTACTTAGTTGTAGTAGAAGTTCATGACTGGACTGTTCCTCTAGCCATTGGAAATAGATCCTTTGACTGTTCCTACAGCCAAGGCAGAACGGTGTGATTCCTGTTATTTTTATTAGATCTTTTCAGTAAAGTTTTGTAAAGCTTTCATTTATCCTTTTATGATTTCCATTCCTACCTTTCCTGTAGTAATTAAGAATAATCATTTAAGGAGCTCAGTGCATATATATTGCAGACCCATTTCAAGGTTTACATTCTTGGATTGACAACTAAATGAACACCAGCCATGAGAATAGTAAACTCTACCATATGAATGTCCAAACTTCGGATTGAGATTTCAATTAGAGGTATTATTATTGTCATTATAGTTGGGGTAGACACCTTGCATACTCATACACTATATTCTCATGAAAGATGCCCATAAACTGATACACTGGAATCTTCTCACTAACCAATTCACACCTTTTTGCTTCTTTTCCATCTTTTAGCATGTAGGCCACTGTCTTATATTTTCCAAATTCCACTAATTCATTACCAATTTTTTATCTAATATTTATATGTTGACAAATTTGTAAATGTCGCAATCCACCACAATGAACACATGTGTCATCCAAGAAAGACTTATTGTAATATAGTTGACCATCTACACTTTCACATAAGATGCTAGATATGAATTCCCTTGAAGATGTCAGTGGACCATTTATGTTGCATTCCTGCAAAACATTGTTAGCATGCAAATATATACATTTGTGTTGATAAACATCATAATTGTTAGAAAATTCGATATGTACTCTACAACAACAAGTTGTGCATGTGTGATTTATTTTGACATAAAAAGGCTTTACCATTTCAAAGAATCTTTGACTAATTTTAATTTGAGGATACATACGTTGAAACTTGGAAAAAAATTGTGTTTGAGTCATATCCAAAAAATGTTTTGGATGGGGATCATGAAATTTACTACCAATCCTCCTTCTTACAACATCTCTTTGATTTGGAAAGATCCTTGTGTTATTCTTCCAAAAATATTCAATTAGGGATCTCAAGGCTTCAACAATTGCTTTATCTTTCCATGGTAATCTATCGGAAAATGCTCATAACTCATTACTATATGGATCCTCCACTCTTTGCCATCTTCCCATGGTTCTCATTAGAGTTTGTCTACTTATCTTCAATTCTTTACTTGTCTTTCTAATGAGGCAAGCTTTCTTAGTTTGAGTGCTTACAATTGTTGATGTAATGACATGTCATGTGGCATTACTATCTTTTGTGTGTGAGTTACAACCAACAGTATCATATGCATTCACCAAATTCTTCACAATAGATTTGTTGCTTGATTCAATAGATGTTCTTAGCCCAAGAATCTTAATTATGAGCCTAAATTTAAGATTTCTCATCATTTCAACAAATAGTTGACATCTTCCCATCTCATTTAAAGGATAAAAAAATATTTTCCATATCCGGTTAGCATGTCTTTGACAAGTATTCTTTCGAATCTTGTCAACCATTAGTTTGAAAAGATTAGCATCAAAATCAATCAAATACTTAGGATTTGTATGCAAAACTCTAGGAGGTGTTCTCAAACTTTGATTTACCTAAAGATTAGGAATTTCAACAACATTAGGGATAGGTGTCATACCTTGAACGAGAGATGAAAATGATGACATACCTTGAAATTGAGGTGTACAAGATGGTGTAGCTCCAATACTTGATGTCAATTGTGAAGTACTTGCAACATCACATGTCATAGAGGGAGTGCATTCAATATGAGATGTTGTAGATGCCAACAATGTGCCAATAAGAGATGGTGTGCCTTCAACTTGAGATGTAAGAGATGGGGTGCCTTCAACTTGAATTGTGGTAGATGACATGCTCTCAACCTCGGGATTCAATTGTCTCATTGCACAAAGGTTTTGCATCTGTTGCCTTTGTGTGTCCAATTATGTCTCTCTCTTATATTGGATGGATATTTCATGTTCCTCTTTAATTAGAACCTCTTCTTCTATGGTATTCAATTTCCTTTCTTCATGAAGTTGCTTCATTCCTTCTCTTTTTTTTGCATTCTTAGCTTCATGCTCTTTTGGTGTTACATTTTTTGGTCATTTCCTTGCCATTATGATGATTTCTACATGTACATGAACATAAAAGAGAATAAAGTTAATTCATAAAGAGATTTCAAGAGGTGTAAGGGGCAATCCTAATGCATCTATGACTGTCCTAATTATGTTAGGACAGTCCTAATGCATCTATGACTATCCTAATTATGCATATGTTAAAATGGATATATAAAATTGAAATTATTTCATGTATTCCTTTTTTAAATTGTTTCATAAGATCTTAAAAAGGATGTATAAAATTGCAAATTTTGTTTTAAACCACTAAAAAAATAATTTTCTTATGCAACTTCCTTCAAATGCATTGTTAAATCTAATGTAAATCTAATAGGATTATAATCAATTTTGACAAAACACTTTTATTCTAACATTTAACAAAATAAAACTTAATAAGTATTTGAATTCTAAAAACAAGAAAATATTACCTCAATTATTCAAATTTGATAAAAAAAACTATGTTCTTCCTCTTCGACGTTGTCAAATGAGAAAAAAGGTGGTGGAGAGTTGATGGAATGTATAAAATAATGTTGCATAAAATATCAACACCATGCAAAAAGAATTTTTTTATCTACTCATGCGTTGAAAGCAGACAAAATGAGAGAATGTGGGTTTGATCACTGTTCAAGGGTCCCATATAACCATTTTTTAGTGCAGCTCATTTGGCTAGCACCAAATATGGCGCTAGCCAAATGACTTCCATTGAATGTTTTTAACCTTTGATAAATTTGGATATTTTTTGGGGAGTGATAAGAGGAAAACAAAAAGAGAGAAGGGAGGTGAAAAGTGAGAGACACACACACACACATGACCCTCACCCATAAGCCTTTTGGCCTCAATCAAAACTCCAAACTCTATACAAATACTCCCAAAAGTCAAGTATACATCAAATACTATGAACCATGTAATAAATACCCTTACCCTATACCCTATAGTTTAATAGCCACAACCATAAAATTAAACCATTTAAAACCTATAACAAATACCCTATATTGTATGACCCATTATGCTAAATCCTCAACCCTATACAATAACCATAGACCCTATAACCTGATATGATAAAGCATATGAGGTAAGGATCAAGGGTTAGCTATGGAGGGAGGGTGGGAATAAAGTGGGTGCGACACTTGTAGAATGAGGAAGATAGAAGAGGAGAGATACAAGAACAAAGAGAGAGAGAATGGGGGATTGCAGGAGAGTTAGAGATAGGGGTAAGGAGGGACTAGAGATACCTAGAGAAGGGAAGGAATGAGAAAGAAAGAGAGGGAGATACATAGAGAGAGGAGAGAGTGAGGAAGAAAGTGAGGGACAAACCTAGAGAGGCAAGGGTGTGAGTAAGAAAGTGAGGTCGACAGATTTGGGTATAAAGGACATAGAGGGGAAGGAAGGTAAAAGGCCATAAGGAGGATGATGAGGATACAAAGGTAAACATGAAGGGAATGAGATACTTGGGGATAAAGGAAATAGAGGGGAAGGGAGACCTGAGAGGCTTAGAGGAGAGAGAGAGCGGTGGGATAAAGGACATGTAGAGGGGAAGGGAGGTGAGAGGCACAAAGGGGAGAGAGATGTGAGATAGGGAGGTAAGAATGAAGAAAGTGTGGGAGAGACCTAGAGAGAGGAGGGAGTGAGGAAAAAAATGACGGAAAGAGGTGAGAGATGGAATTAGATGGGTGTAAGGATGGAGAGGGAGATAGAGAGAGATAGGGGAATAATAGAATTGTGAGAGCTAGAGAGGGGAGGGACAAAGAAGAGTATGGATCTATAAGAATGAAGAGAGAGAAGAGGTAAGGGGAGAGAGAGAATATGAGATCTAGTTCATAGAGAGAGATGGAACTATGAGGGAAGGGAGATAAAGATGGGCCAATCTAGGAAGATTTATCTAGTAAGAGATTTTGAGAGGTGAGAAACCTAGAGGGGAGAGAGGGGTGATGTGGGGGTTTAAGGATGGTGGGGGGGATATCCAAGTAAACATTCAAATGGAATAAGAGACTTGGTGATAAAGGGCATAGAAGAGAAGAGAGTTGAGAGGTCTAGAGGGGAGATATAGGTATTGAGTTCTAAAGAGGGTGGAGGGGATAGAGAGGTAAACATGAAGGGAATGAGAGACTTGGATATAAAGGACATAAGGAGGATGACTAGGATACAAAGGTAACCATGAAGGGAACAAGATACTTGGGCATAACAAACATATAGGGGAAGGGAGACCTGAGAGGCTCAGAGGAGAGAGAGAGAGAGAGAGAGAGAGAGAGAGAGAGAGAGAGAGAGAGAGAGAGAGAGAGGTGGGATAAAGGGAATATAGAAGGGAAGGGAGATGAGAGGTACAAAGGGGAGAGAGATGTGAGATGGGGGTTTAAGGAAGGTTGGAGGTGATAGAGAGGTAATCATGACGAAAGTGTGGGAGAGACCCAAAGAGAGGAGAGAGTGAGGAAGAAACTAAGGGAGAGAGGTGAGAGAGGGAATTAGATGGGTGTAAGGATGGAGAGGGAGATAGAGAGAGATAGGGGAATAATGGAATTGTGAGAGCTAGAGAGGGGAGGGACAAAGAAGAGTACAGATCTATAAGAATGAAGAGAGAGAAGAGGTAAGGGGAGAGAGAGAATATGAGATCTAGTTCATAGAGAGAGATGGAACTATGAGGGAAGGGAGATAAAGATGGGACAATATAGGGAGATTTAACTGCTGAGATATATTTTGAGAGGTGACAAACCTAGAGGGGAGAGAGGGGTGATATGGGGGTTTAAGGACGGTGGTGGGGATATAGAGGTAAACATTCAAAGGGACTAAGAGACTTGGTGATAGAGGGAATAGAAGGTCCAAGGGAGTTGGGAGGTCTAGAGGGGAGAGATAGGTACTAAGGTTTAAGGAGGGTGGAGGGGATAGAGAGGTAAACATGAAGGGAATGAGAAACTTGGGTATAGAAGACATAGAGGGAAAGGTAGGTAAAAGGCCATCAAGAGGATGAGGGGGATACAAAGGTAAACATGAAGGGAATGAGATACTTGGGAATAAAGGACATAGAAGGGAAGGGAGACCTAAGAGGCTTAGAGGAGAGAGAGAGAGGTGGGATAAAGGAAATGTGGAGGGGAAGGGAGGTAAGAGGCATAAAGGGGAGAGAGATATGAGATGGGGATTTAAGGAAGGTTGGGGGTGATAGAGAGGTAAGCATGAAAAAAGTGTGGGAGAGACCTAGAGAGAGTAGGGAGTGAGGAAGAACCCGAGGGAAAGAGGTGAGAGAGGAAATTATATGTGTGTAAGGATGGAGAGGGAGATAGCTTGAGGGATAGGGGAATAAGGGAATCATTAGAGATAGAGAGGGGATGGAAAAAGAAGAGTAGGTATCTATAAGAATTAAGAGAGAGAAGAAGTAAGGGGGGAGAGAGAATATGAGATCTAGTTCATAGAGAGATGGAAATATGAGGGAAGGAAGATAAAGATGGGCCAATCTAGGGAGATTTAACTACTGAGATAGATTTTGAGTTGTGAGAAACATAGAGGGGAGAGAGGGGTGATATCGGGGTTTAAGGACGGTGCGGGTGATATAGAGGTAAACATTTAAAGGGACTAAGAGACTTGGTGATAAAGGGCATAGATGGGAAGGGAGTTGAGAGGTCTAGAGGGGAGAGGTAGGTATTGAGGTTTAATGAGGGTGGAGGGTATAGAGAGGTAAACATGAAGGGAATGAGAGACTTGGGGATAAAGGACATAGAGGGGAAGGGAGGTAAAAGGCATAGAGGGGAGAGAGAGGTGAGATGGGGGTTTGAGGAGGGCGGGGAGATAGATATGTAAACATGAAGGAAAAGACATATTTGTGCATAGATGAGAGATTAAGGAGGATGAGGGGGATACAAAGGTAAACATGAAGGGAATAAGCTACTTGGGGATAAAGGACATAGAGCTGAAGGGAGGTGAGAGGCTAGAGGGGAGAGAGAGGTGGGAGACTTGGGGATAAAGGACATAGAGGGGAAGGGAGGTGGGAGGCCTAGAGAGGAGGGAGATGAGAGATGGGGGTTTAAGGAGGGTGGGGGTGATAGAGATGTAAACATGAATGGAATGAGATACTTAGGGATAAAGGACATAGAGGGGAAATGAGGTGAGAAGCTCAAAGGGGAGAGAGAGGTGAGATGGAGGTTTAAGGAGGGTGGGGGGTATAGAGAGGTAAACATGAAGAAAGTGGGGGAGAGGCTGAGGGAAAGAGGTGAGAGAGGGAATGAGATGGGCGTAACGGTGGAGAGGGGGATGTAGAGGGATAGGGGAATAAGGGAATTGTGAGAGCTAGAGAGTGGGGGAAAAATAAGAGTAGGGATATAATAATGATTGGAGATAAGAGGTAAGGGGAGAGAGAATAAGAGATTCGGTTCATAGAGAGATATGGAACTACGAGTGAAGGGAGATAAAGGTGGGTAATGGGATATCTAGCTCATAGAGGAGGGTAATGGGACATGGATGAATATGGATACCTTGAGTGTTCAATGTGAGATGGATAGAGGTGGATACCTTGACAAGTGGAGAGAGAGAAGAGAGAGGAATAATTGAGAGAGGGGATTGAGATATAAAATGACATGAAAAAGGAACAAAGAGAAAGAGGGAAGGATGGGTAGATGGTGATTTTTTGAGATACGTAGAGATGGTAAAGGTAGATATAGGTGAGGGGGAGAGTTCACAAAGCAAGAAAGAGGGGCAAGTACCTATAAGGTGAGAATTGGACAGGGAGAGAGAAATATACAAAATAGAAATAAAGGTGATTTACTTAGAACCTAAGGAGGGTTTGATAAGAGACACAATAGGTACAGATAGATATTAAAGGAGAGAGATAGCTAATGGGACATTGTTTCCATGTACAATTTGGCGCTCTCCCTATTTGGTGCATGCTAAATAGGGAGAGCACCATATTTGGCATCCACCAAATGGTCATCTTTAGGAAACACCAAACCTATAGGTTGGATTTGCCTTGGGAATCCAACCCAAAGGTTTGGATGACCATTTCAGGCTAGAGCCATGTTTTTATCAGAACATTGAAAATTTTGACATATTTTTGGTCGTTCTCTCCGTCGGGTTTGTACGTGTTTCAATGAAGTTAAAAAAAATACCGTGGTAAAATTGATCTCCCTCTTATCTATCCAACAATGTAATTTATTTCAAATTTTGATTTTCTTAAGTCTTTCATCTATAATTTATTTTGTCAGTGTGTCCATTTTTTTTCAAAAACCAACATGCACTATTTTGGGTATAGATTTTTACACATTCGTCAGATTTTGAAAAAAGTTACATTTTTAGAAACTAGATTCCACTATACACAATTTAAAAAAAAAAAGGTTTTGATTTTTTATTACTATTCAATGATTTTAGGGGGGAGCATGCTCAAATTTTTATTTTTGAGGATGTGTCCACTTCGAGAATTAGTAAAAAATCATATACCCTTTAAAAAATTAGCTGAAAAATCTAGCATAAACTACAAGGTGTTAGCTACTTTCTCACCAAAGCGATTTTAAGAATTAAAAGAAAAAGTTAACATTTTAGGGGGGCCACGACAGATGCTATGTTATATTTTTTGCATAAAAATAGGACCACTTTTTGTGGCCCCCCTTTTTGAAGCCCTTAATCTCCACCATTTTTGAAATAAATTAGTAGTTTATAAAGTAGACTCAAAGCACTCCGATTCTTGTTCTTGTTGCATCTTCAAATTTGAAGTGTAATTATGTTCAATTTGTCATTGAAGTTTAGACTTTGCTAATTTCAGAAAAAAGTGCCATCTTAAGACCCCCTTTTGGTACCACAACCTAGTGCATATACCCCATTCCTTGATATATATGCATGTGATGATGAAATTATTTACATGAAATGCATTTTATTTTGTGTTTTTTGAATGTAATATGATGATTATGGCTGATAATGCTTATAATGATTAGGTAATAATAAATAAACAATGATGATGTAATAATGGTTATTGATTCTAAATGCACAAATGCAATTAAATGAACCTAATGAAAATAATTCTAAATGAAACTAATGATAACTAAATGCAAAAGATGATAATGAAAAATGAGTCTAATGCAACTAATAATGATATGATCAATGGAAATAACACTAATGCAATCCTAATGAAATTAAAATGAATGCAACTGATAAATGATGAATGATAACTGACATGATGATTATGACAAAATGAATACCTAAATGAAATGAACCTAGATAATTAATTGCAAACTAATGCAATTGTTTTTTGTTTGTCCAAATATACTTAATCTTTAGTTTGACCATTGATCAAGAATGAAATTCTTATAATACAACTAACAATCAATGCTTATAATGTAGATGATAATGAACTAATTTAAAATGATCTAACTTAAATGATACTGTCATTCCTCACATGCTTTCTTTTAACAATGCTTGATTTCATCATTGAGCTTTTAATTGTTGTAAGAAATACAAGCAACTTTACATAATGATTCAAGCTGACCTAAGTGTTTCTTACATGGATTTTGATATAGAAAATTATACACGCAACTTGATATAATGAATCAAGTTGACCTCAGTATTTCTTGCAGAATAGAGAAGGATTATCCATTTTCATGCATGATTCAGAACATCCTCTTGAATCTTTTGTTGATCATATTCTTAAACAAGTACATACCTTACTAAGAGATAAACCACAAATAGAAAAAAAAGAAAATAATTATGCCCCATCATAGTTCCTCTAGTCATAAACATCATTGAGTTGCATAGGACACATGATTAGTGAAAATCAAAATATAAACATTGAGTATTGTGTGTCACACATATGTTCTTATGGTCTTTAATTGATAAAATCATCTTGATAAATGATCATTGATAATCCATCATTATTTGTTGGTAGAATCTTTGCATTCCGAGTTTCTCAATCCAGTTGTTCAAAATTCCTTGATCTTCATTACCTTGTTGTTTGTTTCAAAACACAAAGTGTTGTTGTTTTTTCTAATTTTTTTGAATGTTTTTGGTTTTTTGAAGCTTTTAAAGATTTCGTTAACAAAAGGAGTTTAGGATTTTGCTCCCAGTGGAAACAAACTTTATTATGGATGTACAAAGGATGATCCAAACCATGGTGGAATACAAATGTAGATTGATTATGATAAAATTCAAGACAATGACTATGATAAGTATATCAAAGATTTATAATTGTTGATAAGCTACATATTTTCTGCTAATGGTTCAAATCAATGGATGCGAAAGATAGAATTGATATGTGAGGATAGGTAGATGTCAGTAGATGGGAAAAGTGATCTCATAAATGGAGAAACTCACTTTTAGATAGTGCCTCTTTACCAGGTTTTCACCATCTAAATTTATTGCATTTTTTTTATATTTGACTTTTTTTATTTATTTTGATTGTTTTATACTTCTTCTTTTTTAATTTTTCTTTTTATGCTTTTTAGGGATTTTTGTTGCTTTTCTGATTTTTATGCTTTTTTTTGCTTTGTCACTATTTTTGTGGTACTTTCTCTTTCTATTGATACTTTTAAGCATATAATTTCTTTAGATGCATAGTATTGATAGGCTCATCAAACCAATCTCCTTCTAGTGTAGATAATTTGTATGCTCCTGAACCATATGTTGCTACCATGATAAAGGGACCAAATTAGGTTGTCTCAAACTTACCATACTTTTCTCGATCTTGCCACTTTCATGGATTTTCCCTTAGAACTAGATCTCCAGTTTGAAAAATGCATGGCTTAACTCAATGGTTATAACTTCTTGCCATTCTCTGTTGGTATTCTTTCAAATGATCTGAAGAATTTTGGCTATGCTGCTAAATCAACTCAATTTCCCGAAGTCTAGAGACTCAATGTTCTTCTTCTAGGATAAGACCTTTCAAGGATACTCATAGAGAGGATATCTCTACTTCTACTAGTAATATGGCTTCTGATCCATAGACTAAAAAATATAGAGTTTCCCCCATTGGTATGTGAATACTGGTTTGATATCCTAGAGAGCAAGATTTAGCTGAATATGCCAGCCTTTACTAGCCTCATTAACTATTTTCTTCATGATTTTAAAGAATGTCTTGTTTGATGCCTCAGCCTGACCATTTCCTTGTGGATAATATGGTGTAGAAAACCTATGCTAGATATGGAATCTCTCACATAGTTCCTTCACATCTTGATTCTTAAATGGCTTCCAATTATCAGTGATGATTGTCATAGGGACTCCATAGTGATAGATTATATAATTCATGATGAATGATGATATCTATTTTCATGTCACCTTTGTGAAAGGTACTAATTCAATCCATTTAGTAAAATACTTAGTAGTAGTCATTTTCCATTAGAAGATGAGGGATTTATCTTACCCACTAGGTCAAGACCCCATTGAGAAAATGGTCATGATCATGCCATAGGATGTAGTTCATGTACTAGTACGTGGATGATATTCCCATGGATCTAACATTGTTTGCATTTTTTGGCATATGTAAATGAGTCTCCCTCCATAGTAGGCCAATAGTAACCCAATTGAATAAGTTTCTTATCTAGCGTTAAACCACTTGAGTGTCTGCCACAAATACCTGCATGGACTTTGTTAAGAACTTTCTCAGATTCCTCTTGTTCAAGACATCTTAGTAAAGAGCTATCTAGACCTAATCTATATAAGGTATCAACAATGATAGTATATCGGGATGATTGACGGATAAAATTTCTCTTTTGATTGTGAGATAGGTCAGGAGGAAGGATATTCTCTTTTAGGCATTGATAAGTTTGGCTATATAAAGATTGATCAGTTCTAGATATATGGCAAATCATGTGTGTATTTTGGGATTCAATAGTAGGATGCAAGATATCTTCCACCCTAAATTCATAACATTGTTGATTCTCTTGGTTCTGCAAAAGAGATTCTATTGTAGCCATTGCATTTGTTGCTTTGTTCTCATTTCTTAGGATCTAGGTAAATGATATTTCTTCAGAGTTCTCTTTAAAATCTTCAACCAACTGTTTATAAGGCATCATCTTGTCATCCTTAGTTTGATAATCATCACTTATCTAGTTGACATCTAATCCCTTGATGTTCCATTCAATGACCATTTTGATCCCAATAACCAATGCCTCATATTCTACAGTGTTGTTTGTGCATGGGAATCACAATATGTATGATTTTGAAATTTTGTGACCTTGAGGTGTGATGAACAAAATTCCAGCACTTGATCAATGTTGTGTATAGGAGCCGTCAAAGTACAACTCTCAAAATTTTGTGTTAACTATTAGAATGTCTGCATCAAGAAATTCGATGTGCAATGGTGTGTCATCTTGCAGGAGCACTTTAGCCAATTGATCAACAATGACCTATCCTTTGATAGTTTTTGATCAACATATTCTATATCAAACTCACTTAGTATCATGACCTATTTAGCCAATTTTCCTATCAAAGTTGGCTTGCTTAACAAATACTTCAGTGGATCTATTTTTGACTATCAATTTAATAGAATGAGTTAGCAGATAGTGTCGCAATTTCTAAGTTCCAAATACAATTGCTTAGCATGTCTTCTCAACTGATGTGTAGTTCAATTCATAGCCTACAAGTATCCTACTAATGTAATACACTGCTCTTTCTTTTCATTCTCCATTATCTTACACTAACAGAGCTCCTAATGACATAATTGTTGCTAAAATATAGAGAAACAATGGTTTTGTTGAACACAGAGTGCCACTAAGAGGGGAGGTGAATCAGTGGTTCCTAAACTTTTTGACTTTCAAAGCAACTTTAGAATACTAATTATTATCTTAAGCACTTAAACAATCAAATTGGTAAAGAAAAATATAAACCGAAGAGATCAATCACACAAATGCAACCCACAACACCATATATACAAGGAAAACCTAATATGGGAAAAACTTCGATGAGAAATGTTGCTGGAGACTACTCCTCCAATCCAGCCTCACAAGTAAAGCATTGGATTACAAAGATTTAGGGCACCAACCCAAGGAGCACCAACCCCTTCTATTTTAGGGCACCTACCCAAGGAGCACCAACCCCTGCACCAAGCTCCAACTTGGTGATGTATATATTAAAATACAATTTAGATATTGTGAAGGATTCTTACTGCAAATGAATTTTGCAACTCTTAATCAAATATCTTATTGTCGGTTGACAGTCTTTTCTCCTCCAATGGACCTCACACTACTAGTTGTTAGATTACTCTCTTTGTTTCTTTTCCCTATTGTCTCTCTCTCTCTCTTAGTCTCACAACACACTGTGTTACACTTGGATGTTGTCTTTCTCTACCACACCTCTCTGATTTTCTTAACTGTTGGATTACATTTATACTGATACTCAATCACTGCCGGTTAAACCCTCTCACCAGTTTTCTTGCTCACTTCCTCTACATTCTTAGAATAAATTCTAAGTCAAAAATATCCTTCTTTATATTTAAGCTCTCTTCTCTCTTTTTCTTCACTACAACATCAACTTGCTCTTTCTCAAACTCATCTATTTATCACCATGGTTTCTCACCAAAAATGTATTCAAACACTGGGCGGCTAGGGTTTCCTTTACTTGACACAATCTGTATGAGATCTGATCTAGTCTATCTTGGATCGATCACCTATACACTAGGGATGCATCTATACATGTTTTCCATTGTCCAATGCATACTTGCTAAAGATAGAAATCATGTGCAAGATTTCCTACCTTGAAATTTGTCGACTCATAAAATGCTTAATTGTTTCCTTTTCAAGATCTTCTTGTAATGGAATTTCCTTTGCATTGATCCAAGCACCTACTACTCCTTGATCTTCCTCTATTATTGTTTCTTCCTCAAGAAGGATCAGTCAGTTACAATCCTATGATTTATGGTCATTTCATTAATGTCGACTAGTTGTTTCAACAACCCTGTCGATAGAGGCTTCACCGACCTCAGCATGTTTTCCACCTCATCTCCACATGGCATCACAATGGTCAATCACTTGGCTCACCGACACATAGTTGGTTCATACTTGATCATTTAGAAAAATCATACCAGTACATCCCTTTACTGATGAGACCTTCTTCTTCTTCTAACCGATAGTGTACACTACACCAGTAACAAACCTTCACCAATGGTCGTTTGTGATAACTTTAACATTTTACCTCTTCAACATAAACAGGAAGCCAACTTCTTGACCACTTTATTTCTCTACTAGTTTTCAATCAATGTGCTAACACCCATGAAGGCTTCATCCCGGTTTGTGCCTTACCGGTAGATGACCCAAGTCATATGTGTTAGTAGCCATCCTTTTGTCTTCTCAGTCTCATGTTAATGGCCATCATAACGGTCACCCCTTCTTTCTCATCGATGACCTTGCCAAATCGGTTGACATCAATGACAACTTAATACCAAAATACCAACAATCTCCCCCTTTGGCATTGATGTCAACTTATCACAAGACACTTTATACCAGTACATTTCTCCCCCTTTGACATAATGACAAAGGTTATTGTACACTCCCCCTTTAATCTATACTGAGCTCCCCCTTTGACTCTTATCAACTCCCCCTTAGCCACATAAATCTTTCCTAGGTAGATGAAACAACTCCCAACTTGCATCAGAGGTACTCAAAAGTGCTTACCGGTAATGGTTTGGTTAAAATATCTGCAGCTTTTTCTCTGGTAGGGATATAATCTATCATTATCTCTTTTCCTTCAACCTTCTCTCTTAGAAAATGATACTTGATAGCAATGTGCTTTGTTCTAGAATGCATCATTGGATTCTTTTCTATGTTGATTGGACTTGAATTGTCACACTGGATGAGAATAGGAACAATGATGTCCACCTGTATGTCTTTGAGGGTCTGCTTCATCCAAAGCACCTGAGAGCGGCATGTAGCAGCATCAATGTATTTTACTTCAGTAGTTGATAGAGAGACTGAGTCCTGCTTCTTGCTATGCCATGAGACTAACCGGTCATCTAGGAAGAATGCACCACCACTTGTTCTCTTCTAATCATCAATGCAACATGTCCAATCAACATCAGTGTATGCTTCTAAGATAAAATTCCCTTGTTTTGGATACCACAATCCATAACTGAGTCTCCCTTGTAGATACCTAAATATTTTGCATACAACATTCATATGTGACTTCTTAGGTGTAGCTTGGAATTTAGCCACCATGCAGACTGCATGTAATATATCAAATCTAGAACCAATTAGATACAATAGATTACTTATCATGGATCTATACAGAGTTTGATCCACCATCGGTGGTCCATCATTCTTTCTCAATTTACTACCGATCACCATGAGGGTACTTACTAGTTTACAATCCTCCAATTGGATTTTCTTCAACATTTTCTTTACATACTTGATTTGTGAGATAAAGATTCCCTTATCTTGCTACAATATCTGCAAACCAAGGAAGTATGTCAATTCACCAAGCATTGACGTCTCAAATTCTATCTGCATCTGATCAACAAATTCTTTGTAGAGGATGTCCTTGTTACCTCCAAAGATAATGTCATCAACATACACAACCATAATGATCATGTGATTCCCATCTATCTTTATATACAAATAGTTGTCAGCACTTCCCTTTTTGAATCCCTTCTCCTTCAGGTACTGATCTAATCTTGAATACCATGCTCTAGGAGCTTGTTTTAGACCATACATGGCCTTCTTCAACTAGCACACAAATGTTTCATCATCATGCAGCAGAAACCCTTCTGGTTGCTCCATGTACGCTTCTTCCAAATTTCCATTTAGGAAGACAAATTTTACATCCATTTGGTATACTTTATAACCCTTATAGGCAAATAAGGCTAGAAACATTCTAATTGCTTCTAATATAGCTACCGGTGAAAATGTTTCTTCAAATTTGATCCCCTCTACCTGAGAGTATCATTTGCACACAAGTCTAGCTTTATGCCTAACAATTTTACCTTCTTCGTTCATCTTATTTTGGTAGACCCATTTGGTGCCAATGATGTTCTTGTCTTCCAGTTTGGGGACCAATTCCCAAGTCTTATTCTTCTCAATCTATTGTAGTTCTTCTTCCGTGGCATCCATCCATTATTTTCTTTTGTTGGCCTCATTGAATGTTTTAGGTTCTACTTCAGTCATGAGGCAAAAGTTGACATGTTCATCATTTCGGGCAAGTCTTCTTCTAGTCTGCACACCATCACTCTTATTTCCTATAATTTTCTCTTCCAGGTGATTCAACTACACGTACCAATTTGAAGCATTCTTGGATGCTTCTTATGGTTCATTGTCTGACTGAGCTTCATCACATTCATCACCAGAATCATCATACCCGTTAACCTGTGGTTGACATCCTTTGTGCATATCCTCATCAACTTTTACATGCACGCTCTCAATGATTCTTCTTAGTATTTTGTTGTAGCATTTGTAGACCTTGTTGTTAGATGAGTAACCAAGGAATATTCCTTCATCACTCCTGGAGTCAAAACTTCCTAGACCATCCATATCTTTCTTGATAAAGCACTTGCTTCCAAATACTTTGAAGTATTTGACTGATGGCTTCAAGTCATACCACAACTCATAAGGTGGCATTTTGTTGTTTGTTTGTTGTTAATTGAACCCTCTTCAAAGTATATGCAGTAGTATGAACAACTTCATTCCAATATGTGTCTCGCAGATTGGCCTCATTTCACATGGTTCTGTTCATTTCCTTAACTATCCTATTCTTCCTTTCTATCACACCATTTTGATGTAGTGTCCTAGTAGCTAAGTATTGTCTTCTAATTCCATGTTTTTCACAATAATATTCAAATTCATTTGATGTAAACTCTCCACCCCAGTCTGATCTTAGGCATTTTAACCTACATCCACTTTCTTTCTCCACCATCTTCCTAAACATTTTTAATCTTTCAAATGCTTGTGACTTATCTTGCAAGAAGGTGACTCATGTCATTCTTCAGTAATCATCAATAAAGAGAATAAAGTATCTTTCACCTACAAGTGCTCTTGTCCTAGTTGGACCACACAGATCTGTATGCACAATTTCAAGTTGTCTTGATGTGTTGTGCTCTTTTTTCTTGAAGATCACCTTAGTTTTCTTACCTTTTACACATTCATCACAAAATGTTCTTACCGGTTTGATGATGGGTGGAATATTCCTCACACACCCCTTTTTGCTTACTGCAACTTGGTTATCAAAGTTTATGTGGCCTAATCTCTGGTGCCACAACCAACTTTCATCAACATATTCTATCACGCATTGGGATTCATAACATTCCTTCAGATTATAAACATTGCCATCCATTCTCTTTCCTTCTACCACAACTTAACTGATACTATCTTTCTTTATCTGGCAACTAGTTGAGTCAAAGGTGAACTTATAGCCTTTGTCATACATCTCACTCATACTCAACAGATTGTGCTTTAGGCCTTCCACATAATATACATCATGTGCCTTCAATTTTCCATCAATACTTAGAGTGCCTTTTCCCTTTATTTTGATGGATGAGTTGTCTCCAAATCTTACTAAACCACCATTCCATTCTTCAAGCTTGATGAATTTCCTTTTGTCACCAGTCATGTGGCTGGATCAACCACTATCTACAACCCATATATTTTTCCTTTTAGCATGTAAGGAAGTCTGCACTATGACTCTTGATTCTCCCTTTTCCTTTTCTTTCTCTACCCATACTGGTTTGGTTTCCTTCTTCTTGTCAATAGCTATATTGTGCTCAGATTCAGTTACCAGTTCTTGATCAACATTTGTCTTCTTCTACTTGATCTTCTTGTTTTTACACAACCTTGCTATGTCCAAACTCTTGACAGTTATAGTATTTCACATTTTCATTTAAAGGTAAATCCTTAAAATTATTGTAGGTTAACAATTTATTCTTCCTACATTCAAAGCTCTTATGACCATATCCATTGCACTGATAACAAGAAACCTTAATATCCCAGAGTGCATTAAATGGATTTATACTTTCATAACTCATACAAGGACTATTGATTAATCTACAGTCAGCTATTCTATGCCCAAATTGTGACACCGATAACAGTAACCATAAAAGTTTGAAACATATCGGTTAGGTTTCCTTGGTCCTGCAAAGGACTACCTCATCGGGGGTCTTCCCTTCATGTTCTTGATTCTGGTGAATCCTTCAAGGTCAACTCTTGCATTTTTTCTTGGATGTGCATATTGATACAAAGAGTGTAGCCTCAGGTTCATTGCTTGTGTATACCAGTCTGTGTGGCGACTTTGAACAACATTTGCATATGTCCTTTTTACGATATCCTTGCCTATAGTGAATGTCTTATTTTCTTCATCTTCATTTGAAGAGGTGAACTTTATTTCTTTTCTAGATGTATCTTTGTTGGTTGAACTTTGACCTTCTTCAAAGCCTAAGCCACTGATGTCTTTGGATTACTTTTGTTTACTCAACATCTTGTCTAAGGCCTTGGTGTTGCCTTCATATTTTCTCCTTACTTTTATTTCTTCCTTACTTTCTTCAAGCTCCTTTCTGAGCTTCACTATTTTTTCTTCCAACTCTTGATTCTCCTTTTCCTTCTTTGTCATATCAGAGGATGTAGCTTCACATATCCTCTTAGTTTCTTCTAGCTACAATTTCAAGTCAGATATAACTTGATTGGACTCATCCAGGGATTGCTTCAAGAGATCTTGTTCATCTACTACAAAAAGCTTGACCTTTTTGAGTTCTCTTCTTGTTTTACTCAATTCCTCAAGAGAACTGATAAGCTCACCTTCCAAATCCACTTCAACTTCAATATCCTCCTCTTCTGCATCTTCATCAACTAGTTCATCGAGTGCCATGAAGAGATTGACTTCTCTGTCATTCTCATGGTAAACATCTTCTGATGCATTTTCTTCATTTTTTGTATCATCCTCAATAGTATATAGGTTGTTTTGATTCTAGTAACCTATCCTTCCTTTCCAGTTGTTACCCCCATATTTTTGCTCATGCCTAAAGTCTCATAATCAGCTAAAATCAGTTATTGTTAATGTTTTAATGCTGAAGTTTTTATGGCCAAACTCCATGTCGGCTGAGAGATTTTAATTGTTTTATTTTTGGCTTACCCATATACTCAAACAATTAAATCTCAAGTCTTATGTCTCCTATGCAAAAATGATTTCTGGGTTATTCTCTACTAGGCCCATTTATTCTATAGTTAAAATTTCATATAAAATAGAGCTCTCAGTAAAACATTATGAAAGTTTTTCTATGGCAGCCTAAAAGAACAACTATCATTGAACTTGAACCTTGAACCTTTTCAAAGTTCAAAGTTCGGGTTCAAGTTCAAAGTTCGAATTTAACTGGAGTAGACTTTGTAATTTTTGTTCATTGAACTTGAACTATTGAACCTTTTTGGTTCAAGCGCGCAGGTTCAAAAAGTTCAAATTTCAAATTTTAGGTTTTGTAATTTGTGGTCATTGAACTTGAACTATTGAACCTCGCAGGTTCAAGGTTCAAAGTTCAAAGTTCGTAGGTTCAGAATATGGACTTTTCTGAGATAGAAAAATTAGTCTCAGTGCAGGGGGCATAACTTTTAATTGCACTGTTGGATCAGGCTGAAATTTTGACAGGTTTTAGAAAACCTAGTTTTCAAAATCCTCACTAGAGCGATTGAACAAATAATATTCTGTTCAAAAGTAATTAATCTCTGAGTATGGGTCTATTAAAAATTCTGAGATAAAAGATTCGAAGCAGAAAAAAAAAGATGAAAGATAAAGAAAAGATTAATTAATAATCTTTTCAAGAATCAGTTATTGATAACTGAAATTCTTAGTTATATATATGTAATGAAAGAAAGGAGAGGGGGTTCTACTTTTATTTTCTTTCTCTTTCTGCTGTAAAAAGGGAAGAGGCAACATTATTTTCTAGACTAGATAGTTTTGTTTCTCAGAAGTGTTGAGTCTGTGAGCTCACATTTTTTGGCATTGATAGAATAAAGAAGATTTTGTTGATCTGTCGATTTGTCAATATTTTATTTTGATTACAATGAGCTTTGTCTCTCTCATAATTTCCTTTCATTGTCTTTTTTGTTACATCAAACTATGTATATGCATTTGATTCTGAAACTTTAATTTCAGAAATAATTTGTAATTGGAAAGAAATCTGCTATTAACTCTTTGTCTGGGTATTATGATCCCCCTTGTCCTTTGAGGCATGAGAGAGAATCAATCATAGTCCAAAGCATTTTTACTTATTGGAAAGGGTATTTTCCTAGGTGTGGATAATTAAACTGTGTTTTAATTGTCTTCATTCACTTCATTATAAATATGCTATTTGCATTTGTGTCATGGCTATGAGAAGATGTTAGCTACCTTTATTGCTTTCCGGATGTTAGCTGCCTTTATTGCTTTCTGGTTAAAAGCATATTCAGAAAATATACATTTTTATCCAATGAAGGGAGCTGTACCTTCATATAAAAATTCAGAGAGCACTTGCACTCACCATTGCAAGCGACTCAACTATTGGTTCTAGTTTTTGTCTTTCAATTTGGGCATTCAGGAGTCATTGTTGAAAGGTATTTAAGGAGGACAAATCTATTTACCAACACCAGTAAACATTTCTTTCTCTATCTTTGCCAGTATATTTGTTGAACTCTCTTGACTCATCTCCACTAGTTTATTTGTGGGGACATTTTCCAGCAAAGTGTCCGACCTTACCATAGTTGAAACATTTAAGTTGTAGCTTTCCTTTATACCAGCCAGATCCTCTTTTGAGCTTTGTGACAAATTTTTCTACTTCTGCATTAGAGTCTTCACTAGATTCTTTATGGGTAGCTTCTTCTTTGCCTTTTTTGGTGGTGTTGAATGCCGCTTCTTTCCTTAAGGAAGTATCACTGGTTATTCTCATTTCATAGGATATCAATGAACCAAATAGCTCATCCATTGTAAAAGTCTTCAGATCCTTGGCTTCTTCTATGGCAAACACCTTAGTATCATATTTGAGTGTGAGAGATCTAAGTACCTTCTTGACAAGAATCTCATCTTCAATTTCTTCTCCAAGTCCTTTGATGGTGCTCATAGTTTCATCAAATTTGTGAAGGTAGTCTGCAATATTTTCATCATCTTTCATCTTGATGCCTTCAAGCTGGCCCCTTAGTGCTTCTAGCTTGGCCTCTTTGACTTTTGCATCTCCTTCAAATAATCTCTACAACTTATCCCAAGTCTCCTTGGCTAATACACAGTGCATGACTTTGAAAAACTCATTATCAAACAGCCCACTCAAGATAGCATGTTTGGCGTTGGCATTGTTCTCATACTCCCTTTTGGCATCAGGATCAGTTGGAGGAACACTAGGAACAACATACCCATTCTTGACAGAGATCCACAAATAAAAACCCAAGGAGGAAATATAGGTCTCCATTCTTCTGCTCCAGAAGGCATAGTTTGATCCATCAAACATGGGGGCTTTTGAGGAAGTAGACTCATTTCTTACTATTGTGTTGTAATTCCAGAATATACCCAAGGCTTTTTTTTTTTTTTTTATAACTGGGAACCTAGGCTTTGATACCAATTGTTAAACACAAAGTGCCACTGAGAGGGGGCGTGAATCAGTGGTTCCTAAAATTTTTGACTTTCAAAGCAACTTCAGAATATTGGTTATTATGTTAAGTACTTAAACAATCAAACCAGTAAAGTAAAAGGAAAACCAAAGAGATCAATAACACAAATGCAACCCACAACACCATATATACGAGGAAAACCCAATATAGAAAAACTGTGGTGAGAAATGTTGCTGGAGACTACTGCTCCAATCCAACCTCACAAGTAAAACACTGGTGTAGTCACATAAATTTGTCTAGTCTAATTAAATGAATATTTGTTATTTATTTGATTAAAAATTCACTAGCCATCAGTTAATTAAATTAACATTTAATTAATTCATCTTCAAACATTCTCCTATTAATTAAACAAATTATTCAATTTATTTTAATTAATTCATTAAAATAAATTGACAATCAATTAAATGAATAAATCCTATTTATTCAATTTAATCCCCTTTCCTCTTTTAAATAAATTAAATAAAACATTTATTTAAATCATTAAAATGCCCCCCACTTGCATTCTCCTAAAAATGAAATTTGCACCTATTTGTTGAAATAAATGAATTTTATTTTAATAAAAAACCTATTTTCCTTCACCCACCGAACCCACTTGCAATCCTAAACCCCTTCTAGATTCTTCTAAACCCCTTCTAATTATCCTAATCCATCCCCTAATTATTGTCACATTCCTAAGAAACTTGAAGTCACTTCTCAAAGACTCCAAAGTCTTTGAAAAGCATTTAAGGGTTGATGTGTTCAACAAGCTAACCTCTAAAGTCTTTGAAACCACTAAAGGCTCTTACATGATCATTTATGGTTAAATCGACTTGCACCCATGGTTAGGGACTTTGACCCTAAGTCAACCCATACGTAACCCATATGTCTCCTCAAGCATTTATTGCTTTGACCATGGTTATCCTCACTAACACTTTCACAAGAGTTTATCCATTGGATAAAAGCATTATTCTTTGGATAATGAATTTATTCACTCAACTCAACATTAACCTTACCTCCCAAGGTTAACCCTCAGGTCATATCAAGAATTTAATGCTTCTTCCCTCCCCTCTCAACCCATCTCATGTTTACACTTGTCATCCTGGGATTGGGTTGAAAGTCCACACATAGATCTTAAGCCCTTCAATCCTGACCCTTGTTGAGATTACTCAATCTCAACCATTCATTGCTTCATTTTTCCTATAAATAGAGCCCATTTCTTCATAATCAAGATCTTGAAAACTTGTATGGATTTACCTTATAGTCATTTTTAGAAAGAGCATTTAGCATAAATCATCAATATATTGTTATTTTGGATTAAAATAAATCATTTTCATTCCATATCATCTAATATTAGCTTTTGTTTACACTTGCATTGCATAAGTCAATCATGTTTCATCTTGAACCTCCATAAGGCATCCATAGTGCAAAAAGTTGCTGAGAGCTACACTTATTTGGAACTTGGAGAGGAGAAGAACAAGGAAGGAGAATCTACCAACATGGTAGAGAGAATTTGGAGGTGTTTAGTAGCATTTCTTAGATTTATTAAGCTTTCTATCTATTTTGTAGTGTATTTCTTGAAATGGTTGTTTAGGATAGTGTTTTACTTGTGATTTATAAGACTAACAAATTAGTTTCTTGGTGTTGTTTGTGTTTGGGTATCATAACTAATCCTTCCATTTTGCAGAGAATCATTTGGTGAACTCGACGTGAATCCAACACCAAAAGTTTAAAAATTACTAACATTTTTCTGATTTTAATTGCCACACAGGTTGTGCTTTGGCACTTTTGAACATGCTTTAGTGCTTATG
Source organism: Cryptomeria japonica (assembly GCF_030272615.1). Lineage (NCBI taxonomy): Eukaryota > Viridiplantae > Streptophyta > Pinopsida > Cupressales > Cupressaceae > Cryptomeria > Cryptomeria japonica. Next base: position 150,036,800 of record NC_081415.1, read on the forward strand.
AAAGTTTGTGCTGTAGCTCTTTTGTTCACCAGAATAGCACTATTATTCGGGAAATAGTGCTATTGTCCATATTCTAGCGCTTTTGCACTTAGAGTAGCATCGTTGTCAGTAGTTTAGTGATTTTGACCTCCCTATTTGATAGAATTTATTTATGTCCGACATAATATTTTAGTGCATTTGTAATAAGTTTAGTGTGTTTTAATTAGTTTAGCACATATGTCAGTTATTTAGCACTTTCATGTTAAATAGAACTTATGTGTTTACATAGAGTGGTGCTATTGTAACAGAGAGTTGTAATTTTACATTTTGTAACAGAAAATCAAAATTTAGGCTTGTGGAAGCCCACCTAGACTTCATTTCATCCTTTTAACATTTTGATTGTTTGTGCATGATGGAGGAGTTTAGAGTAGAAAGTATTTAAATTTATTTCTTTAACTTTGTTTTTTTTCAAAGTTGGATAAAATAAATTCAGTTTCTTTTTAATATTAAACTCACACTTCATTTTGGGTTCTTAAAAAGAAACACACCTTTTATTTTGGGCTTAAAACGAACTTCATTTGTCCAAGTTAAAAAGAACAAAAAACTCAAATCCCACAAATTTTCTTTCTTTGCAGGTTAGGACACACTTTATTTTGGTGCTTAAAACAAGACAAAACAAATTTCATTTCTTGCATCAAACTTAAGAAAATTCACAATCAACACTTCAATTTTTTGTGCAAGTAAAAAGAACAATCAACTTGTCCAAAGTTTTTCTTGTTTTCCAAAGCGATTTACTTCAAGAAAACATGCTTTTCATTCAGTTTACCAGGATTTCAATTTCCTAGTTTACTCAATATTTTGCCTTTGAAATTAAAAAGAACACCATGATTGTTCGAGAAACATCTCCAAATAGTTAGATCACATTGCGATCATGGGTTAAAAAGAACAAGTGTCTTTTGTGTCTGGTATGGTTGTGCAAAGTTTGTTGAGTGGTCCTACTTCTAACACACACTATCCTCTCCCTTAGCTTTCATGGTCCTAGGTGCAAGAGAAAAGTGTTAGTAACACTCAAAGTTTCTATTTTTAATAGAGGCCTGCCAAAAGACACATCACTCTTGGGAACGACCTCGCGCGGTAAATCCTTCGAGCCGCTATAGAAATCAGGTTTGAACGAAAGCTGTAGCCTTGGGTATAGTTGTTCCTATAGTGTAACTTGCCAAAAGGACAAATGGGCCCCACCACAAGTTACAAGGCTCTTAAGTGAGTCACTGGATAATGAACTTATGTCCAAAGACACCGAAAATTACTAAACACCTTTATGTAGCAGCCCACTCATTCTATTGATTGAGGATATTTTTGAGAAGTTCAGTGCAAGAGCATAGATTGTTTTTCTCCCAAGATACTCACCATACATATTTCTTTGAGTAGAAACATACCTTTTTGAAAGGCTACTTGTAGCTTGATGAAAGTAGTGACTCCCCCATCATAGGGATCATCTATTTGTTATGCTCATGCAATACTTAGTATATCACATCCTTACCTGCCACAATGAGATTCATAAGGTATGTAGTACCAAAGTTGAAGAAATATCAAGATGTGGGCTGAAATTATCACAATTGGCCATTTGACCTTAGGCATAAAGTGTGTTTGAAGTGTCTTCATTTGTGTCGACCAGTGATAAACTGAGCCAACTTTGGGCTTTATGAAAAAAAATATACTTAAAAACATTTGGAAAGAAAGGGTCATAAAAAGTCCAAAGATTGGGTTGATCTAGACCCATGCTTATTTGTGCCTTTTGAGGGAACATTCTTGTTTTTGTGTGCTTGCTTTGTTTTTCTTGTCAAAGAAAAATAAAAAATAAATTCCAAAACAAGTATTCATCCAACACAAAATTTTCAAAACACCAACACTTGGCAAAGATCAAAAACAAAGTGCAACAACAAAGTATCAAACTATATGACCATTCTTTACATTTTGAGAAAGAAGAATCATCATCAACATATCAACTTGAAGGAAAGACCATTGAGCTCAAAGGTTTTCATCAAAAGAAGGAAATTCTTCCATCTTAATAGACAAATCTTTGTCTCACATAAAACCTTCTTACATCACATGTGTCTATATCTTCAAGGAAAATCCAACGAGTTTGATCAAGAGTCTATAAACCACAAAGATTTTACTCAATATAGAGCTTGAGTTATCATAAAAACAAGGGAGGCAAAATCAATCCTACCTTCTTTCCAGACATTTGCATCACATATAACTCAGCTAGAGAAGAACCACCAACCCCTGAAAGAGAAGAGGAAGAATTTGTCCCATTTGTAACACAAAGTTTCTATTGAAGTTAACATTCCATCCATTCTCGGAGTCACATTCATCAATTCATTCCAACTCTCAAAACATAAAGAGGTCTTGTCCTAAGTTCTTTTTAGATATTGCTTGAATCAAACACAACACATCACTTTTTAGAGTGTCTCTACATCTAGGATAAACTCATCCTAAGAGGCATTTCTATGTAGGTTAAAACTAGTCTATGAGTGCATCCTCTCATTACTAGGTAGTTGGGTCTATAACACATCTCAGGCCTCTCTAAAACTTATCATATCAAACATTGTCAACCAAGCACAACAAGCAATTCAAGGAAGAACTTTGGTAATGTCAACCTTTAGTGCAAGAGATACATATGCAAAACACTTCACAAAACATTTATTTCTCATTCCATCACCAACTCATAATCATTTTCACCAAACTTCAACAACAACTTGTAAACAAAATGGCTCAAACTAGATCAAGATCTAGACAACTAGAAATTAAGGAAGAAGAGGAGGAAAATATCTATGAATTCTAAGAAGCCCTTGGAGGAAACCCAAATGTTGAAAATCCAAGTACTCCTACTCCTACAATAATAGAAAGGGCACAACACAACCCTCTCTTTAATTGACTTTTTGATGAAATACTCAAGAGCAACACTGATGCTCACTTCTTAAGACTTTCCCAAGAGGGAGCCAAATTACCCTTTGATTTTGATACTGGACAACTAAGGCAAGAATCGTAACACTAGAGTAGTAATGAGGATAGAAGAGGTCGAGATCACATCACATACAACCGTCATCAAGAAAATCCCTTGCCTCCTCCTCCTCCAAATGGCATTGACATGTTGCAGAAACAAGTCAAGAATTTAGCCCAACAACTCCAGTGTTGTGAAAATAAACCAGTTTTCACTTAATGATATTTGTCCCTATCCCTTTGATGGAAATATACATATGCCACCTTTTCTATGAGGGTTTGAAACACCTAAGTTATAAAATTATCAAGGAAAAGGAGACCCTCGCGATCATGTTAGAGAATTTCATTCAACTTTCCTAGAAGTGGCGTATGAGGACACATACCTAATGCGACTCTTTTCCCAAAGTTTGGGAGGGGCAACCACATCATGGCTTTCTCGACTAGCAGGTGGCATTAGGACCTTTGAAGAACTGGTCTAGAAATTCCTTGCACATTAATCACATAACATTGAACGCGATATCACCATGGCCAATCTATGTAACACTAAAAAAAAATGAGGAGATCTATTTTGAGCTTTCCTGCAACAATGGCATCAAATGTCTAGCAGATGTTCTCTTTAGTTACTTGAATAGCAAGTAGTGGAAATATTAATTTCCAGCTTGAACGAAGAAAAGGAATTTCACCTAGACATGAAAGGCACAAAATATTTTAATGACATGATCACCAAGGGTTTTAAATGTGAATGGACCCTCATCAAAAAGGGGCTTATCAAGATATAGAATGAACCAAAGGATGGCCCTCGCCCATGCTTCAACAATGATAAACCTAACTTCTGGAATAAAAACAAAAAAATCATCAATGATGGGGTTGTTGATGCAAGGACTATGAAAAGTGCACAACCTATGGTCTGATTTGTGGGACAAAACCCCCCACACAAGAAAAACATGCTTGCTCCCCCAAATCAAGGATGCAATGTACCTCAAGAGGAACCCATACAACGCCAGCAAAATTATAAACCAAAATGAACATACACTCCCTTAGGGGAACCTATTGAAATAGTGTTACGTCAGTTGGTTTCTTCAAATCTGGTAACCTTACCAAAGGCATCCAATTACGAACTACAAGTCAAACCTTTGTTGTGGAGGGAAAATGAACATTGCGAATTCCATCAAGGGAAAGGGCATAAAACAAGTAACTGTCACAGATTGAAATATCTTGTTCAAGATCTTATTAACTGAGGGGAGATTGAAATTGAAGGACATGACCCAAAAACTACAAATAATGATCATCTTATGTTTAAGAATCTACTTCCATCACAAGATCAAAGGGGTCCTTCCACTTTAGGGTGAAACATAGATACCACTAATTATACGCAAGCCACCTACAATTACACTATGAATCACCTATATGATGCCAATGAACAAATTGCAACCATTACCATCAAAAATCCAAGCTCTACCTACAATGTTGTTACACATCATGGCAAGATCACCATTAAAGCAGCTCCAAAAGGCACACCTTCCATCCCAAAGTAGTATAACCTTGTGGAACAGATAGATAAGATGCCCGCACTTATATCCATCTTAGAACTTTTGCACCTATCCCCATCTCATAAAATAATCTTGGATCAAGCTCTCCAAGAGGTGTCAGTCCCTACCAATTTAAATATAGATCAATTCCAAGCTATGGTGGGCAATCTAAGGTCATCACCTTGTCTCACTTTCTCTGAAAGTGACAATACATCTTTCCAACAACCTCATAATGCCTCACTCAATATTGAAGGATTTTTCAACCAACATAGGATCAAGTGAGTCTTGATCAATAGTGGAGCAAGCCTAAATATTTGTACTTTACAATTGGTCACAACATTGGGATATGCAATTGAATCAGTGGATCCCCACAAAAAGATAACCATAAAAGCCTATGATGATGCAAAGCATTCTTCAAAAGGAGCAGTTGTGTTACCAATCCAAGTGGGCCCAATGGTGAAACACATCATATGTCAAGTCCTGGACCTTCCTCTGCCATATAATTTGTTGTTAGGAAGACCTTAGATACATGCCATGCAAGTTGTTCCATCCACCTACCATCAATGTCTAAATTTTCCTCATAACGGTATAGAAATTACAATCATCGGTGATGCAAATCCTTTTGCATATTATCACAATGTCAATCATCAACTAGAGATTACCATTCCCAACAACAAAGAAGCCATCTCATCCACCTCATACATTAGTCCAGCCTCTCTTTCTAGTTCAAACACCACTATACCCGAGCAAGAGAAGCTCAAGATGAAAATGGCAGAGGAAGGTCCTAGAGAGTACAATCTAAGCCAACTCTTTTGTGTTGGACAAATGCCCACATCTCCTAGAACTCATGCTAAAACTCAACAGTTACTTCAAACACCATTGGCCAAACCAACATTCACTTTGACACCTTTTATCCTTGGACAGAGTCAAGAAGAAGAGACCAGAGATGAGGACTTCGCAGAATGGATCTATAAAGATCCTATCACCATGAACATCCCACAAGCTAAGATTCCCACATATCAATATGGAAAAGGCCTTCTCATTATGCAAAGAATGGGTTATGATGGTCAAAGTGCCTTGGCACCTTGCAAGAAAGGATGACATGAGCCACTGCAGCTAGAATTAAACCCCAAAGATAACATGGGATTAGGCTTTCAAAAGGAGATCCTTCCCAAGCTCAGATTCAAAGGGAAACCCAACAAACCTCCATATCAGCCTCCTACAAACCTAAAGAGGTTACCTTTGATTATATCAACAGCACCACAAATCACACCAATTGCCCCAATGTGGATAAGAATCCCAACAATAACATCCACAACACCCATCATCCCACCAATCAAACCAGCAACCTCATCAGCAGTAGCAATTGTATCAATAGAACCATTAGCAGTATCAAAACCCCCAATAGTATTAACAACACCAACAATTCGAGTATAAGTAGCAATTGCAACAATGCTAATACTCCCAATATTGGATTCACTAATCCCCATAATCCTTCCTGTGGCACCAATCATTTCCTTTATAATGGTACATCAGTCAATCACACCTGCAGTGTTTAACTCAAAGGATATCCTAGTATGGTATAGTAATTAGATACTGGAAAGAAACTCAGAGACTGACTTATATGAGTGGGAATTTGATTCAGTACATCTCAATACTTCAGATGAGGAAGACACATCACCCCATCCACCTCACAAAGAAATCTCTATTTATGGAGAAGCGTAGATTAAAACCTCTTGGGTTCCTAAACTGGAAACATCTTCCACAGACCCTATGTCACATCCTACACCTGATTCTGACAAGGAGAGTACCATCAATGACCTTCACCAAAATGTCTTGATCCTCCCTAACACATCTTATGAACTTAATCTGATCGATGAGGTAATGCCTATTAAACATCCCAAACTCATCAAATGGAACCAATCTAATCCCCCATGTCTTGACCATTTCCAAAATAATGAGGCAACTATTGACTTCTTGGAACTACGGGATAACATACCAAGTGGGGATCACAAAGATGGATTCAACATTGAACTTAATAGTGCAACATACTTTGGGGTAGATTCCAAACCTTTCAGCTACAAAAATATAACAATAAAACATGGATGTTCCAATGAAAACCACACGGTATCACTGTTTGATCCCACAAAAGTAAAAAGAAAGAGCGTATCTAATGGTGAAAACCTCTCTGAGGTGCCTGAGGATAAAAAGTTTGACATCCTCCCCTCTAGTACATAGCAAGAATGATCAACAATCCTTATTGAAGAGACAAAAGAATATAATGTGGGGACTCTTGAAACTCCTCACCACAGACATCTGGCATCTCTTTTAACTCTAGAGGAACAGGCTAAATTTGTTGAATTCTTCCAAAAATGCTAGATCAACTTTGCATGGTCATATGCAGACATGCCTAGGCTTGATTCTGATTTAGTCATGCATCATCTCACAATAGCAGAAGGTGCCAAGCCTATCAAGAAGAAACTTTGCAAGATGCACCCCTAGATTGTGGTACTAGTCAAAGCAAAACTTAAGAAACTCATGGATGGTGGTTTTATTCGACCAACTAATTATGTAGATTGGATATCCAATATTGTGCCTGTCGGCAAACAAAATGGGGGCATACGTATCTATACTGACTTTAGAGATCTCAACAAGGCATGTCCAAAAGATGACTTCCCCCTACCAAACATTGACATAATAGTGGACCTAACAATAGGACATGTCATTATTTCTCTCATGGATGGCTTTTCAGGGTACAACTAGATAAAGATCGCACCAGAGGATCAACATAAGATGACCTTCACGTGTCCATGGAGAACATACTGTTGGAATGTAATGTCTTTTGGTCTAAAAAATGGACGAGTGACCTATCAAAGAGAAATGGCAACCATCTTTCATGATATGATGCATACCATAATGGAGGACTATGTTGATGACTTACTGGAAAAATCATTAACAAGAGAAGGTCATCTAGTAATATTAGAGAAAATCTTTGACAGACTAGAAAAATATCATGTTCGACTCAACCCAAAGAAATGTGTCTTTGGAGTAGCCTCAGGGAAACTTTTAGGATACATTGTCTCAAGCAAAGGTATTGAGGTTGACCCAGCAAAGGTCAAAGAAATCATGGACATGCCATCTCCCAAGAACATCAGTCAGCTAAGGAAATTACAAGGGTGGCTACAATCCATCCAAAGATTCATTACACAACTAGTAGATAAGTGTCACCCTTTTACACATCTGTTACACAAAAACATCCACTTTTCAATGGGATGCCAGATGCCAGCAAGCATTCCAGATGCTTAAAGACTATCTCATGAATACACCATTGTTGATCCCACCGGATCTGAGTAAACCTTTATTAGTGTATATTTCAGCAAAAAAATACAGCATTAGGAGTGCTACTAGCTCAACACAATGCATAAGGGAAAGAGTGTGTTGTATACTATATCTCTCGCACACTAGTCGGCTATGAACTCAATTACACACCTATTGAGTGAGCTTGCCTAGCAGTAATCTTGGCAACTACTAAACTGAGGCACTACCTATTGACACATAAAGTACAACTCATTGTGAAGATTGATCCACTAAAATACGTACTCAACAAAGTAGCCTTGTCTGGCCGCTTAGCCAAATGGGTGATGATTCTAAGTGAATTTGACATCAAGTATGTGGACCGTAAGGCTATCAAGGGCCAATTTATTGCAAATCAATTGGTTGATGCACTACTCATAGGTGATCATCCTCTCATTTCCAATTTTTCAGATGAAGATATATTCATGATCATAGAAGCACCACCATGGAAACTATACTTTGATGGTTCATACACTAGGCAAGGCTCAGGGGTAGGCATTCTGTTTATCGAACCTCAAGGTGACAACATCCTGAAGTCTTATAGGCTCACATTTCCATGCACAAACAACATAGCAGAATATGAGGCCTTGATCACAGGACTCAAACTAGCCATACAATGGAAGTTAAAAGAGCTACAAATATATGGTGACTCCCAACTAGTCATCAGACAAGTAATAGATAAATATCAAACCAAGGATGACAAACTCATGCCATACAAGAAAATGGTGGATAGTTTAAAAGCATCATTTACTACTATCACCTTTGCGTAGATACCCAAAGACCAGAATCAAGCTATTGATGCTATGGCTACCATTGCATCTCTCCTAGATCTTCCACAAAATTCAACACGCTATGAGTTCTTGGTAGAATAGCTTTGGATGCCCGGTTATGATATCCCCGAATCTGAGATGATATGTTGCCTTCTCGGTTCTGAATCCCCATGGTATGATGAGTTCTACACCTACCTCCACGATCACACACTTCCACCAAACAAATTGAATAACCAACATAAAACCTTCATTTGCCAAACTACTCGAAATACCATCTTAAGATGGTGAAAAGGAGAATGAGGTGGATTGGTTAGTAAAAAATGAAAATCAAACATGAAAGCATATGAAATCAAAAGACATAACTTAAATCATATAAAAAACATGAATGATATGCATATACCTCACAATATTTTTACCTTCTCCTTCAGATGGAGCTTAGATAGAGTTGAAGTGTGCCTAATTGTGCCTCCAACTTGATATTGATTTTCTCCTTACTTGCTTGATGTGGATGGCTCTCCAATTTTGTGCACAAATGGATAAAGATGGATCTTGAGGGATGATATGGATGAGATGATTAAGTGTGGATGAGAGATGATTTTGGCATGGTAAGGATGCTATGATAACTTTTCTAGGCTCAAACTAGTAGCATAAGATTACTAAACATGGAGATGATGAATGAAGGGATGGATTCCTCAATTTATAGGAAGAGGAGGGGAAGAATGGATGGCTAGGATGTACCCAAGATGAAGGGCCAGGATTTCTTGTGAGCTCACACAAGGCCCAAGAAAGGGTGTAGAGACCAAGAGATATGCCTTAAAGGCATTTCTTGTCTCCACACTCCTCAAGGTGCATTGGGAAGACTTCCCAATGTGCCTTGAGAAGAGCAAGCAGGACATTCCTTGAAGAATGGGGAGGAAGAATTTAAAATTCTTCAAAAAGGGATGATCATGGGGATTGGAGGAACAAGAAGGAATTAAAAATTCCTTGGGAGATGATATGCCTAGAGGAATGTGAGATTTTGAAAATCTCACATTCACCTAGGAAAAGAGCATTCAAGGATAGTTGTTGGATGGAAGGGACAAGGAGTTGACTTTGTGGCTAATCATGATGATTAGCCACTAGAAACTCATTAGGAGGGGGATTAGAAGAAAGATTAGGTGGGATAGGATTTGTAGAAGGATTTGACTAGGAGAGAGAATGAGTGGAGGGAATTAAAAATTAGAAGAACAAAGTTAAGTGAGTTTAGGGAGTTTCGAGAAGAATTTATTAGGTTAATGATGGATTAGAAAGATGATTTGTATGAATCATTTATGTTAACTAATTAATTGAAATTAATTAGCTAAGAGGAGGATTTGAGAGGATTTAATTTGTAGAAGAATAAAAAGAGAGATCAATAAATCAATCACATACTATAGTGAGAATATTAACTATAATTAATTAATATTGAGGAGAATTAGAATTTACATAATTAATTAATTAATTATGTGAGGAATTTAAAAATAATTAAAATAATTATTTTTAAGTGTCTACATTTTGTCGCTCTTTTATAAAACAACAAATTTGGTGATGTGTAGAAGATAGAAGAAGAAAAAGATGCCCCAGCGTAAAGCGTGGGAGGTGTATGCCCCCTCGAGACTTTTTTCGAAAAAAAGATGAAAAATTCTAGAAAATAAAGGAAATAGAATTTGGGTGGAAGAGATAAGAGAGGAAGAAATGTGAAGCAGTCATGGAAAATTTGGAAGGAAGAATAGTAGATGGGAGACCGCTGAGGAAAATGGGCCCTAACGGGGGCCCATATAAGCCACAACGGGCCCAATGAGGAGTCATTGTTACACACAAGCCTTGGAGACACTCAGAGTGAAGAAGAAGAGAAGGAGAGATGGACCACATTCCAGTTCCTAATCATCATGCCAAGAGGATCTGACGATTCAACCGATCAACTAGCTATGGACCACTAGTGAGTAGGACTATCCCTCTTTTGGAATTTTTGATTTTGGGTAAAAATTAGGGATAGAAATAGGGGTCTAGGTTAGGTGAGGCACACATGCTGATTGTTGTTTTAACGTACACACCCATAGATCAGTGTGAGTGCTAGTGATCAGTGCAGGCACTCGCTATAGGGTCAGGTAGGATAGGAGTTTTGGGGGGGGTAATAGGGGGATAAGCTTGGTTGCTCATGCTTCAGTGCGAGTGGTCGCACGTCAACACAGGCACTTGCGCTTCGATGCAAACACCCAAGGGGTTATGTGGGTGCTCATGCTGAAGCATGGGTGCTCATGTTGACTAGTCTCGGAAGGGGGCCTGAGTAGGACAAAATCCTTTGTTAGCGCGAGCGTCTGTCGATTGGCATGAGCATCACGGTTCTGGCGTGAGTGCTGGGTAGATCAGCACATCCACCTAGGAAGGGGGAAATGAATCTTTTGGCTTAGAATTTTTAAATAGGGGGAGGGTATGATTGGTTTTGAAGGTTAGGAGAGATTTTTTAGGCATGGAAGTAATGATTTGGTCTAATGGATGTAGGTGGAGAGGGGACTGCTATCTTCAAGGGAGCATTGGCCTACTACGATGAGCCTATATCACAAGTTAGACCGCGATGAGCTAGAGGTGCTAGTTATGCTAGGATTACATTATGTAGGCAAGTGAGTGAGGATACAAGTGCATACTATAATGATGATGACATTGGTGGAGAGGTGGGATAGTTAGTATAACACCTTCTGTTTGGCAACTGGAGAGGCCACAGTGACTCTGTTAGATGTTTGGAGGATCTTGAAGATCCCTGTTCATGGTGTTATCCCTGAGTATCAGTTAGATGCAACTAATTTTTATCTGCGGGAGGTGTGTGAGTATGAGATGCCACCAATGTTAGATAGGAGGAGGATGCACTTGGGCCAGGCGATGGGTGTTCGACGGATTCCTCTATTGGTTTTGGTGATTTGTGGCTTCCTGAGTGGGCGGATCATTCTGGATTTGGGCGAACATGGATTCCCTCTAGGGTAGAGCAAATGTGTTTACTTCATGGTTCATGATGGTGTACAATATACGTGGGGCTCAGCAATGCTAGCCTAGCTATATCATGATATGCATCTGGTGGTCTATAGCAAGTACACCAGTTTATCTGCAGGGGTCACACTTCTACAGATCTAGGCGTGGGAGCATATTGTAGTGACTCGGCCATTGGGGGTATAGGATAGGCAGCCTCAATAGCCATTTGTGGATATATATAGGGGATTACTACATTATATATAGACAACGTCTATATGGTTCTGGAGGAGGATTTTGGATGAGTTGGCATAGTTCACATGGAGGCCATTTTTGGGATGTGAGAGCTCGATAGATGACTGGTAGCTGCACTGGGCAGGAGTGGAGATGTGGATTTTTGTGAGATCAGTATATATCATGGAGTACTATGCTCCATTTAGGGTGGCCCGATAGCTTGGTCAAATGTAGGATATAGTGGGGGATATTCCAGTGTATCCCCAGATTACATGGGAGGTCAGGTATTGGGGCCCTATAGCGAGTCCCTTGGATGGTCGGACTAGCTTCTAGACAGCTTTTCACTTGGTGTGGGATGAGCGAATGGGGGTAGGGGAGGATCCAAGCATGATAGGTGGATATAGGAGCTGGTGGGAGGGGCACTTTCTAGTGTGGCTTACCATTCCTAGGGTGTTGGAGGATGAGGAGCTGCAGCCAGGGGTTGAACAGGTGGTGGGTGGAGAGGATGATGGCCTGGGAGAGAGAGTTGTGGTTGGCACAGGGCGTGGTATAGGCAGGGAGAAAAGGAGAGTCTAGGTGGTATGGAGGAGGGATCCAGAGGAGGGAGAGGGTACAGAGGCCATAGTTGGTGAGGGAGGGGATGTTGTACCTATGGATATCCCTAAGGCATAGGCGGAGGAGAGGGGAGGGGTGTCGCAGGCTAATTTTGATAGATTACAGCAAAAGCATGATACCTTTTTGTGAGGCTTCATTCTATGGAGGATGAGTTATAGTTAGAGTGGGTGCAGCGAGAGATTATGGGGGTAGAGGTGGAGCAGTTAACTCAGGAGATATTTGATCTAATAGAGAGCTTCCATACCATGAGGATAGAGGTGGATGTATTGAGAGAGGAGAGGGAGGAGTTAGAGAGGATGTTGGAGGAGGCCCAGATAGGGAAAGCCATTGCAGGGCTCTAGGATGTTATTCATTGATAGGATGTTGAGCTAGCAGGGCTGCAGGACAGGGTACACAGGGTGGAGGTAGATGTGACACGGCTGTGGGGGGGAGAGCGATGCATCCCACCAGGTATTGGTTCCTGCAGGGCTGGCACATATATATGCTGATATTATGCAGCAGTAGGATAGGGTAGAGAGGGAAGCCCGAGAGGCAGAGTATTATTGGGGGTTGTACCACAGAGCAGTGCCTATAGCACAAGGAGAAGTCTCGTACACTAAGAGTGTGTGGTCTCGCAGAACCCATAGTCAATGGTCGTCTTAAAGTCAGCAGACAGGGGGATCAGTGGGTTTTCAACCACTAGTAGGGGGGAGGTAGGAGGATTAGGTGGAGGAGGTACAACAGAGTGGGGTGGAGAGACAAGAGTGGAGAGCTAGCTCCTTGTTTTGCTTGTGTATCATATTTTGACCCTTCGGGGTGATCATTGAATTATGACATACACATTTACCTCTTTATATATATATACATGATTTGATGATGATGGATGATGTGTACTTTTTATTATGATGGAGTATCTTTGTTTTTCTTGTGATGCAATATATGGATGCAATTATGGATATGTTGTGCTGACCTATTTGTGATGCAGAGTGGATGCTTATACATGTATGTTTATGATGTGTTGCTGACATGTTTTTGGATGCAGGATGAGTGATTTATGCTTTATGTAAATGTGTGATGGATTCATAGATGTGAAATGATTTATGATGCAATCTGAATGTAATGTTACATGGATGAATACTATCTTTTATTTATGTGATGCAACCTAAATGTTTTGTGGAAAAATTACTACCTAAATGAAATAAGTAATGCAATCTATATGATGTGAATGAATAATACAAAGAGGGACTATTCCAATAATAACACAATGATCTTAGATAGAAGAATATGGAGTAAATGAGAAATGGGGGAAATTGAGGACTCCATTGGATTAGTGGGTTTAGGATTTTATGGAATGATGGTGAAATTTTGTGCACAAAAAATGTGGAGAGCCAACCTAGTTTGATATTGCCTTGGGTGACTTGCATCGTTTATTATAGGAATTAGGATGCTATAAGAAATCCAAGGTGTGGATTGACTCTCAGATAAACGGGAATTCCTTACACACATCTATGCAAGTGTTGAGAAACACTAATACAAAGTTGTGGGTACGTGCAAGGAAACCCTAAAACACATCGATAACTCTTGTACACGAGAAGGTAAGTGTTGATAAACACTAATACCAAGTCATCACCAGTTTATACAAGAGAGATCCAGAACATGCCATGCTATGAAAAAATATGCCCTAGTATGCCCCTATTGTAATGTACCTAGATATTGCAAATCCAGATAGTCGTAGGGAAAAACATGCAAGTCTAATTGAAAAATCCAAAAATCTAATAGGTCACTCATTCGTGACCAAATGATACCTCTTCCCAAGAGTAGGACTAGGATGGAGGATTAGGTTGTCAGGCAAGGGGAGGAATCATCCTAGGGCTAAGTGGACTTTTGGATTAGGCAAGTGATTTTATGGTTTTGAAGAGTGACTTGCGGACTTAGGACTATTTCTCAAGACTTCTTGAAGCTCACACAGAGGCATAGAAGTTTAGTTTAATGGGACATTCCTTATTCATGACTCAGGTGAAGACTCATCATCATACATGTGTTTTATTGGGAGGTGGAAGGGAAGGAATGTTGTGAATGGGTGGACTGGATGGAAGGTGTTTTGCAGTGTTGACCAGATAGACAATGGATCCAGTTATTTACCTTGGCGCCTGCATGGAGGTTTTCACCAAGGTACTTGTCATTAGCGCCACAAAGTGGTTTTCACTAATGGATGAATTGTTTTTTCTTTCTTTTTCTGATTTTCTTTTTTCTTTTTTGTGTCACAAGGCGCCTGTTTGCTAGGTTTTCACCCCAAGTGACTCTTTTTTCAGGATCTTTTTCATTTTTTTTTGTATTTTTCTTGATTTTTTTAATTTTATTTTATTGTTTTATTATTTTTTGACAATTTAAGACTTTCTGAGGACTCGACATAAAATCTTTTGAGGTGCATGATATTCATTGGATCATCCAAATGATTGCCTTTAGGAGTAGCCAACTGATAAGCTCTTGATCCATACTTTGTTGTGATTACATATGGTCCAAGCCAATTACGCTTGTACTTGCCTTCTTTTCTCTTTCTTGGAGGTTTTTTTGATTCTCCATGAGGACAAGATCACCAATTTGGAATTTGAGGGTTCTGACTTTTTTGTGATAACTCATGTGGAGGTGGTTATGATATACCTGGAGATGGTTCAAAGCCTTAAGGCACCTTTCATCTAACAATTCTAGCTCTTGTAAGTGAGCAATTCTGTATTCTTCCTCTAGTAGGATATTTTGCAATGACACCCTTAGAGAGGGGATCTCGATCTTAACTGGAAGGATGGCTTCAGAGCCAAAGACCAGGGAATAAGGAGTGGCACCTATGGGGGTGCGGATGGAGGTGCGGTAGGCCCACAAAGTGGGATGGAGTTGGAGGTAACAATCACGGCCAGCTTCATTGATTGTCTTTTTGAGGATTTTGATTAGGGTTTTATTAGAAGCCTCATCTTGGCCATTGCCTTGGGGGTAATATGGGGTGGAAAAGCGATGTTGGATGTTGAATTTTTGGTAGAGTTCTTTGTCATCCTCATTTTTAAATTGTCTGCCATTATCTATGATAATAACTTTTGGAATGCCATATCAGCATATCAGGTAATTGAGGATGAATTTGGATATCTGTTTACCAGTGGTAAAAGTAAGAGGGATAGCCTTTACCCACTTGGTAAAATACTCGGTAGTGGTGATAATGAATTTATGTCCATTGGAAGATGGAGGGTGAATTTTCCCAATTAGATCGAGCCTCCACTGCGAGAAGGGCCATGGTGTAATGAATGGCTGCAATTCTTGTGATGGTGCATGAATCTTGTCGCCATCTTGCTAGCAAGGGATGCATTTCTTCATATAGTTATATGCATCTACTTCCATTTTAGGCCAATAGTATCCTGTTCTCAAAAGTTTTTTAGCCAATGTGAGCCCACTTGAATGTTCCCCATAGATGCCCTTGTGTACTTCGTGTAATGCCCATTCCGCCTCTTTTTTATCTAAACACCTTAGGAGGGAACCATCAAAATGTCTTCTGAATATGGTGTCTCCAAGGATGATGTAACGAGCACATCGACGAATGAACATTTGTTATTGGGTTTTGGTGAGATGTGGGGGAATGGTGTTGTCTTTTAGGAAGGTGAAGGTTTCTTGGTACCAAGGGGACTTGGGACCAATGAGACCACACACCATTTCAGACTCTGGTAGGTCATATGCTGGTATGAATAATTGCTCAACCAAGAACTCACACTTTTGATTGTGTGTTGGCATCTGAAGGAGGGAGCCAATGGTGGCCATTTCATCTGCATCCCTATTGCTTGTTCATGGGACTTGATCGAACTTGATTGTTGTGAAATGTTGCTTAAGATCTTCAACCATGGTATGGTAGGGAAGGAGTTTGCCATCTTTTGTTTAGTATTCATTATTGAGTTGCTTTATGACAAGTTGGGAATCACCATAGACTTGTAATTCCTTTATCTTCTAGTGGATAGCCAAAGGAAATCATGTAATAAGTGCCTCGTATTCTATGATGTTGTTGGTACATGCAAAAGCTATCTTGTATGACTTTGGGATGCCATCTCCTTGAGGTGTGATCAATAATATTCTTGCCCCCAATCCATTTTGAGTGCAATATCCATCCAAGTATAATTGCCATGTGGAGGATGTGGTAACAGTCATAATGAACTCATCTGGTAATTCTGTGAGAATGGGATGGTCACTTGGAAGTGGAGTGTCGATCAACTAATTTGCGATGACTTGTCCCTTGATTGTTTTTTTGTCTGCATATTCAATGTTGAATTTTCTTAAGAGTATGACCCATTTATGAGTTCTACCAGTGAGGAAAACTTTTGATAAGAGATATTTAAGCGGATCAATCTTAGCAATCAATTTTGTTTTATTGTTTAGCATATAATGTCGGAGTTTCTATGTGCTAAACACTAATGCCAAACATGCTCTTTCAATGGGGGTATAATTGATTTCATACCCTATAGTTTTTGAATGATGTAGTAAATGACATGTTCCCTCCCTTGATCATCTGTCTATGCTAGTAATGCCCCCAATGCCACTGTGGTAGCACATATATACAAAATAATGGGTTTTCCAAGAGTAGGAGGCATCAATACTGGAGGTGATGCTATATATTCTTTTACTTTCTCAAAGGCCTTTTGATATTAGCAATCCCATTTGAATTTTGTGTCCTTGCACAATAGGTGTGCAAATGGATGGCACTTATTTATTAGATATGAAATAAAACTTCTTATAGATTGGAGTTTCCCATGGAGACTATGCAATTGTTTGAGAGTTTTCAGTGGAGGCATTTCCATGATAAGTTTTACTTCTGCAAGATCGACCTTGATGCCTCTACGGGAAACAATGAATCCTAATAGTTTTACCGATGTGATGCCAAACACACACTTTTTGGGATTTAGGCGTAGTTTGTATTTTTCCAATCTTTCAAAGATCTGCTTTAGAATAGGGATGTGTTCTTGTCGTATCTTGGATTTGCCTAGCAGATCATCCACATAGTCCTCCATAATTTTATGCAAGAGGTCATGAAAAATTTTTGTCATGGTATGTTGATATGTAGCTCAAGCATTTTTAAGGCTGAAAGGCATGACCCGGTAGCAGAAAGTACCCCATGGTGTTGTGAATGCAGTTTTATGCTGATCCTCATCTGCAATCCTAATTTGGTTGTATCCAAAAAATCCATCCATAAGTGACAACATCTCATGTCCTCCTATAAGGTCCACAATCATATCTATATTAGGGAGTGGGAAATCATCTTTAGGACAAGCTCTATTTAGATCTTAGAAATCTATGCAGATGCGGATGCCCTAGATGGGTTTGCCGACAGGTACAATGTTGGAGACCCATTCAACATAGTCTATTGGTTTGATGAATTATGCATCTAACATCTTTTGGAGTTCTGCCTTGATCGGGAGTGTAATATGTGGGTGCATTTTATGCAAATTTTTTTTACTGGTTTTGCATCTGGGCGGACAACAAGATTGTGAACCACCAAGGCAGGATCCAACCCTGGCATATTGGCATAGGACGATGCACAATTGATTTTTACCTCTATAAGGAAGTTGATGAAATCTTGTTTCTCTTTTTCTATGAGGGAGATGGCAATGAGCACATTTTGTGGGATGGATTTAGTGCCCATGTTGATGCTATCTATTTCTTCTATCAGGAAATTTGATCTTTCCTGTGGAAGGTAACCGATGGTAGGGAGGTCAAGTCCCTCATCGTCAAGTGCCTTTTCTAGGTTTTCACTTTTGGATACACCCTTTGTTTTTATTTTTTGCTCATCCAAAGGTGCCTTGGAGAGGTTTGCACCTAGGGAATCATGTTTTTTTTGTTTTGATTATCTTTTTTGCTACTAAGGGCATTGACCTGACTACCAAAGTATCCCTTTTCATGTAGTTGAATACCCTCTATTTTGTTACAATCTTCCAAATTTTGTACCATCAGAAGAGTAATGAGAGCATTATCATCGATGCAGATGTCTAACATGGGTCTGTCTCATTGACCCCAGTCTATGAGTTTAGGATGGACAAGATGTAGCTCATGTGAAGTGGAAGGGGTTATGGGGGTAATGGCATTGATGTGAGTGTCAAAGAAGATATTGTTTTCATATTCATAAGGCATTTCATGGAACTCCTCTTTGTCAGTGCTTTAAACATCCAAAGAAGGACTTGAAGGGGCACCAATGATAGTAATCTTGGGCACTGGGGTGTACCCCAAGCCTCTGTTGTATTTGTAGGAGATAGGATTTATGGGTGCTTTTCTTCCTTTCTCCTCTGGTCCCAGGCCATATCCTTTGTAACCCATTTTTTTGACTATGGTTGATGCTTTTGGGTACATCTTTTTAGATATTTTTGCTGGATCTTCATCTTCTTCCTAGTACAACCATGAAGAGACATCTGCATCAAGGCTCACCTCATCAAGTGGACCCCATTGTTGGAAGGTGGTATTTTGGCATTGCATGATTGGTTTCAGGTCTTTTTTGAGTTCTTTTGGTTTGCCAAATGACTTAGGAGATAGGGGGAGGTTGCCTATTAATAAGATGTCCTTGAATTTATATTCTCCACAACCATTGTCCAAGATCTTGATTTGAGTATCTAGTTGGGATGAAGTGGAGGCAACATTTGATGTGTCAGATGGAGGCATTGGTGAGGGTCTATTTAGTGGGAAATGATATAGATGCTTCCCCTCTAAGAGTTTGCAATATTGAAAAGGTTGGGGATCACCTTTGATAGTGATCTCTCTTCCATTAAATTGGAATTTGATGCATTGGTGATAGGTGGAGGGTATAGCCTGCAAGGAGTGAATCCATTGCCAACTGAGGAGAATGTTGTAGGGGAGATCAAGATCTAGTACTTGGCAAGGGCTTTCAATTGTAATAGTGCCCACTTGAAGAGGTAAGGTGATCATGCCCTTCGAAACTCTCTACATCATCATATGCTTTTATGGTGATTCTTCCTGATGTGTCTACTAGGTCCTTAGAAAGTCCCAATTATTTTATTAATTTGTATGTACACAGATTAAGTCTAGATCCACCGTCTATCAAAATATGTTTGACCTTGTGCTTTTGGATAAGGGCTTCAATGTGCAAAGGCTTGTTGTGGTCTCCATCAATAGGAGCATCATTGGAGGTGAATACAGGGTGCTACTAGGCAGCAAGGTTTCCAATGAGAGCTTGGAATTGAGTAGCATTGATGTTATCAAGAATGCGGGACTCAAGGAGGGCTTGTTCTAAAATTTATTTATGTACAGGGGAAGTCTTGAGAAGTTCTAGAATGGAAATCTATGCGGGGGTCTTCCCAAGTTGGTCAAGGAGGTCATATCGGTGGGTGGAAGACAGAGGTGGAGGGTTTGGTGGGGGAGGGACTCCTTGGATAGTGACTTTACCTCATCGAGTGGTTACATTGTAGTCATTTTGGGGATGGGAGGTGGAAGGCATGGTGCCTTGAATGACTATCCTAGCTGGATTTGGTCTACTTTGTGGATGGGGGGGATTAACTCCTTGGATAGTTATGACACTAACATGGTTATCTGTAGGCTCGATGCGGCCTACTAAAGTGTCAAAGCCGGTTATATGATTGGTGTAGTCATAACTTGCTACGTTAGATGATGATCCCTTTCCTTTATCATGCTTCGGGAAGGGTTCCTGGTACATTTTAAGTTTGTCATTGTTATTACCAGATTTTGCATTTGCTTCTTCAATCTCACCCCTATCAATGAGATCTTATATGTAGATTTTAAGCTTCATGCACTTTTGTGTATCATGTCCCTTTATACGATGATACTCACAATACTCATTCTCATTATACCATATAGGTTTGGGTTGATTTGGGTCAAACGGACGAGTGATCGGAAAAACCACTACACCTGCTTGGACAAGTTTTTGAAACACCATTTCAATAGGCTCAGAAAGAGGATTGAAGTCTCTTGGAGTCCTGTTATTTGATCAGGGTGGTCGTCCCTGGACTGAGACATTGTTGTGTGGTTTTTGGAATTGATTTTGATTGATTTTGATTGTTGAATTGATGATTATTGGTGGTGGATTTTGGGGGAGTAGCCACTGTTTGGACCCGCTTTGCATCAGTTACAACATCATTGACTACATTTTTGTTTTTAGACCAGAACTTTGGTTTGCCATTATGATAAGAGGAAGAATTTTGTGTCAATTTCTAGTAATGTTTCAAGGTTCCTTCCTCCAACAAGACACTTTCAAGGGCGAGGCCCTTATCAGTCAATTTTTGGAAGGATTTGATACATTGGGATGTCAAAGGTCTTGAAAGTTCGAGTACCAAGCTCTTTTGAAATAATTCAATTTGATGTTGTTCTGGCATGTCCCACTGGAATTTCTTGATAATATGTCGTGATCTTTGTAAGAAGTTGGTGAAAGTCTCTCTGGGCCTTTGTTTTGTGTTACATAGGTCCATCATAGAAATGTCATTAGCCATGTTGTAGGCATAGTGAGCTACAAATTTCTCTGCCAACTCTGGAAAGGAGACAATGGAGCCTCATGGTAGAGATGAGAACCATGCCAAGGCATCTCCTGTGAGACTCTTGGGAAAGAGTCTGTGAAGGTATAGATCACTATAGGAGACTTCTTGACATAAGATGTGAAATTCTCGGACATGGTTGTGGGGGTCTCCTTTGCCTTCATACTTGGTGAATTTAGGGATCTCAAATTTGGAGGGTAAGGTGCAATTGATATAGACGGGTCATAAGGACAAGGACAAAATTCTTCAAATGAGTAAGGTTTTCTCTTATTAGTCCCTTCTTTCATGTCCTTGATGATATTTTTCATATCTTGAATTTCCTTGATGAGGTCTTGTTGTGGACTTTGATAATGATGAATTGTATTTGCCCCAAGAATTGGATGAGTCAAGGAAGGTGTACCACCACCAAGGTATTAATATGATGAGGAGGCGAGAATATGAGACGTGATGATTGATGTCATTGGGATTGTTGTGATAGGATTTAGTGCGGCCTAGATAAAGTTTGCGACATTGTTGACAGGAAGTGAAGTTTGTGGAATAGAAATATGTGGTTGAATGAAAGGAGGTGGTATGGAATCATGTTGGAGAATAGATGAGATCAGATTTGATAGTCGTATAGATGGTAAGGAGGAAGAAGGTGGGATGGAGACCATGGTGGGAGCTGCCGCAGGTGGCATCGATTGAGTTTGGATGACTGATGGGGCTGCAATTGATTGAGTTTAAGTAATAGGTGTAGCATTTAGTGTGGGAGTGAGGTCTCCTTGTGGTTGCTGGCCGAGAGCGGATCTGTCAAATTCAAGCTGAAGTTGAGCTCCATTTTCAAGGAGAGTTTTTAGAAGTGTAGTAGGATTGTGTTGGATGAATTTTTCAATCATCTGTTGGTTATAAGAGTCCACTAAGAAAGTTTTCACTTCTAGAGAGAGTTCATCTTGGCTAACCATATTAGGATTTTGGCTTTGATCTTGATTGCTAGGTTGCCCACTTTGTATAGGATCTTGGATGGGATATTCATATAGGACACTAATGTCCAGCATGCCATATTGTTGTTCAACCATCTTTTTCTTTTGAGATTGAGTTGTGACCATACACGAATAACCTTAGAAAAGCTTGCAGGAAGAAATTTTTGATGAAAGGACTTAGCAAGATTTTTGTGGAATTTTTTTGGATTTTGTCTTTGATGACAAGGGATTTGCTGATTGGTGGGGTTCTTGGATTAGAGCCTAGATTTCATTATGATTAACACCTAAGTCCTTGGATGAGGATTTTAGGTGGTAGATGAAACCACAAGCAAGGTAATGACCAAGTTGGGTAGAATTTAGACCTTGGAATGATGATTAAAAAGCCTCTTTTCCACCAAGGGTTGACTAATGACCTTAAGCAAAGTAAAGACGTAAGTTAAGAGTCTTGATTGACTCAAAAAGGATGAGGCAAAAGGTACTTGAAGAGGATTCTTCTTCAAGCACAAGAGCCAAATGATTAATGATGAGGTCTAAATGGAACTTCACAAGGCATACAACCTTAACGTGAGGTTAAATTAGATTAAAGGATGATTGGATTGGGATTTTAAGAGTTCATTTGATAGTGGAGGGAGATTGATTTGATGTGCTAAGTCCTTAGTAAATTAAGAATGATTGATTGAGGAGGTATGATAGTGATGAGAAGAAGAAACTTAATGACTAGGTTATTCTTGGCATGAACATGACTCAATAGATGATTGGTTCGGATGGCAAGTTGTATGAAGGGACACGACCACCCTAGTTTTGATGATAGTTGGTGTTAAAGGACAAACCTAAACCTTGATGGAGAGCATAGAATCTTAGTTCATCACTAGCATCAAACTCATTACTATGACCATGGACGTAATCATGGTAATGATGCAAGAATGTCCTATGTTTGAGCAAGAGTTTACAGTTGGTATACCAAAATTTCCAACACCTAAGGAGTTGTGCTTGTGTGAAATTTTTCCTCTTGATAGGTCAGTGAATTGACTTCTTAGTATGTTTATACAACTCGAGCTTATGAAACATGAGACAGATGGAGTTTTGACACAATTTTGGACTTTGTGTGGGTAATGACTTGGATAATTGTTTGTGTTTGGACAAGTGTTTTTGCAAAGTGTTTGGGAATAGTGATGTTTTTTTTGTCTACTCTTGGCAAGTATGTATCAAACAAAGAAAACACAATGATCAAATGCATTTTAACTCAAAGACACTCATGCTCATATACAACACTCTTAAGGCTAGCAAGGATAATAGTCATTGGATCCCAATCAGTTTCCTAGCTACGCTTACCTAGAGCAGACACTTAGATGCTTGACCCGACTAGCTCCCCTCCATGACACTCACTTCTCTGGGGTAGCCAAGCATCAATTCCCATGAAAACTCCTCACGGTGAACTTTGTGTCTCTACTAAGGGCCTTAAAAATATGGACAACTTTGAAGGTTCGACCTCCTGCACCAATGACTAGAAGGTTTTTGGCCACTATGCACAAGGTGTTTTTTATGGCTTCCCATTAGGAGCTACCCTTCATAGTTATGCAAGCGCAATTGAGGCCTATAGCCCAATGAAGCACCAAGAACTTAGTAGTCATGCAAGCGTGATTGAGTTCTCTAGGATCCTACTAAGCACCCAATGTGAGAGTGAACTCTCATATAGCCCCAACCATTGACCCTTTCAAAGTCAATGGCCTATTTATTATAGTGAGTTGGGAACCCCATGTCCGAGTGTACTCACTTGGGTCATTCCCCTATTACCTTCTCAAAGAGCAAGTTGGGAGGGCAGGCTCACTAAGGGTAAACATGCAATCAAACAAGAAAAGGTTGGAGGGTTCGGATTTTTGATCGTCTAGCTAGATGAGAGCATACTCTCCTACCTTTATGCTTTTCTCGAAACATATAAAACAATGATTCATTCACCCATTAATTAACACTAGGTGCCTAGTTAAAAAAAAACACAATGTTTGGTTGGGTCTCCTAGGCAACCTGCAAAAAAGTGGATTAGTAATTTTTCTATTTTTTAAGGTCTTGGACGATCGATTCAAATTGCAAAAATAAAAAAAGGGAAATTAGTACTTATTCTATTGCACATACAGTGGACACACTGAAGTGTAGTCAGGTACACTGAAGTGCCTGCACAGGCGCTGAAATGCCTATGCTTGCCCTGCAGTAAATAAAACCAATAAAAATGATAACAGTTAACACATAGAAGAGAAGAGTTTTATACCTGTTTGTCAAGCTGATCGGAATCACTCACATCGAAATGCCTATGCTTGCATTGAAATGCCTACGCTCATGCCGAAACCCTGAATACAAAAACCTGACAGATTAGTGGGTAAAATTTTCAAAATTCAAATTTAAAAATCAGAGTGCAAATTTTATAAAAATGGTCATGCTAATTGAAATCACTTGCACCGAAATGCCTGTGCTCGCGCTGAAACAGACAGATAGAGAGTAAATTTTTTAATAAATTAAAAGAGAGTGGGAAAAATTTAAATGTTATGGGGAGGTTGCGCTGATGCACCTGCGCTCATGCCGAAGTAGGTTTTCTATCGCCTTGAACCTGAGTTGCTTGCGCTAATTTGCAGTCTCTCGCACTGTTCTAGAACCCGTGTCTCACAACTCACAAAAAATCACAAAAATATTAGTTTTCAGGGATGTGGATCCCATCGAGCATGCCAAAATGAAGATGGTGATAAGGAGAATGAGGTGGATTAGCTAGTAAAAAATGCAAATCAAACTTGCAAGCATATGAAATCAAAAGACATAACTTAAATCACATAAAAAACATGAATGATATGCATATACCTCACAATATTTTTACCTTCTCCTTTGGATGAAGGTTAGATGGAGTTGAAGTGCACCCAATTGTTCCTCCAACTTGATATTGATTTGCTCTTTCCTTTCTTGATGTGGATGGCTCTCCAATGTTGTGCACAAATGGATAAAGATGGATCTTAAGGGATGATATGGATGAGATGATTAAGTGTGGATGAGAGATAATTTCGGCATGGTAAGGATGCTATGATATCTATTCTAGGCTCAAACTAGAAGAAAAAGATTACTAAACTTGGAGATGTTGAATGAAGGGATGGAGTCCTCAATTTATAGGGAGAGGAGGGGAAGAATGGATGGCTAGGATGGACACAAGATGAAAGGCTAGGATTTCTTGTGAGCTCACACAAGGCCCAAGAGAGGGTGTGGAGACCAAGAGGTATGCCTTAAAGGCATTTCTTGTTTCCACACTCCTCAAGGTGCATTGGGAAGACTTCCCAATGTGCCTTGAGAAGAGCAAGGGATGGGACATTCCTTGAAGAATTGGGAAGAAGAATTTAAAATTCTTCAAAAAGGGATGATCATGGGGATTGGAGGAATAAGAAGGAATTAAAAATTCCTTTTGAGATGATATGCCTAGAGGAATGTGAGATTTTGAAAATCTCACATTCACCTAAGAAAAGGGCATTTAAGGATAGTGGTTGGATGGAAGGGACAAGGAGTTGACTTTGTGGCTAATCATGATGATTAGCCACTAGCAACTCATTAGGATGGGGATTGGAGGAAAGGTTAGGTGGGATAGGATTTGTAGAAGGATTTGACTAGGAGAGAGAATGAGTGGAGGGAATTAAAAATTAGAAGAATAAGGTTAAGTGAGTTTAGGGAGTTTCTAGAAGAATTTATTAGGTTAATGATGGATTAGGAAGATGATTTGTAGGAATCATGTAGGCTAACTAAGCAATTGAAATTAATTAGCTAAGAGGAGGATTTGAGAGGATTTAATTTTTAGATGAATAAAAAGAGGGATTGATTTATTAAATTAATCAATCACATACTATAGTGACAATATTAATTATAATTAATTAATATTGAGAAGAATTAGAATGTACATAATTAATTAATTAATTATGTGAGGAATTTAAAAAATAATTAAAATAATTATTTTTAAGTGTCCACATTTTGCCCCTCTTTTACGCAACAACAAATTTGGTGATGTGTAGAAGATAGAAGAAGAAAAAGATGTCCCAACGTAAAGCATGGGAGGTCTATGCCCCCTCGAGAATTTTTTTCAGAAAAAAAGATGAAAAATTCTCAAAAATAAAGGAAGAAGAATTTGGGTGGAAGAGATAAGTGAGGAAGAACTATGAAGTAGCCGTGAAAAATTTGGAAGGAATAATAGTAGATGCGAGACCACTGAGGAAAATGGGTCCTAATGGGGGCCCATATAAGCCACAACGGGTCCAATGAGGAGTCATTGTTACACACAAGCCTTGGAGCCACTCAGAGCGAAGAAGAAGAGAAGGAGAGATGGACCGCATTCCAGTTCGTGATCATCACACTGAGAGGATCCGATGATTCAACTAACCAACTAGCTATGGACCACTGGTGAGTAGGACTATCCATCTTTTGGAATTTTTGATTTTGGGTAAAAATTAGGGCTAGAAATAGGGGTCTAGGTTAGGTGAGGCACACACACTGATCACTATTTTAGCATGCGTGCCCTTAGATCAATGCGAGCACTAGTGATCAATATGGGAACTCATTGTAGGGTCAGGTAGGATAGTAGTTTTGGGGTCGTAATTTAGGGATTAGCACGGCTGCTTGTTCTTTAGTAGGAGTGGTCATGCTTCGACGAGGGTGCTTGCGCTTTGATGTGGACACCTAAGGGGTTACACGGGTGCTCATGCTGAAGTGCGGGTGCTCGCGTTGACTAGTCTGGGAAGGGGGCCTAAGTAGGGAAGAATCCTCTATTGGCATGAGCACCTGCCAATTGGTGTGAGCGTCACGGTTTTCGCACGAGCATTGGGTAGATCAGCACGTCCACCTGGGAACGGGGGAAATGAAGTTTTTGGCTTAGAATTTTCGAATAGGGGGAGGGTATGACTGGTTCTAGAGGTTAGGAGATAATGTTTAGGCGTGGAAGTAATGATTTGGTGTAATTGATGTAGGTGGAGAGGGGAGTGTTGTCTTTGAGGGAGCATTGGCCTTCTACGATGAGCCTATATCATGAGTTAGGCAGCGATGAGCTAGAAGTGCTAGCTACGCTAGGATTACATTATGTAGGTAGGTGGCCAAGGATATGAGTGCATACTACCATGATGATGACATTGGTGGAGAGGTGGGATAGTCAGTATAACACCTTCTATTTGCCGACTGGAGAGGCCACAGTGACTCTGTTAGATGTTTGGAGGATCTTGAAGATCCCCGTTCATGATGTTATCCCTGAGTATTAGTTAGATGCAACTGATATTTATCTACAGGAGGTGTGCGAGTATGAGATGCCACCAATGTTAGATAGGAGCAGGATGCACTTGGGTCGGGCAATGGGTGTTTGGCATATTCCTCGATTGGTTTTGGTGATTTGTGGCTTCCTAAGTGGGTGGATCATTCTGGATTTTGGCGAACATGGATTCCCTCTAGGGTGGAGCAGATGTGTTTACTTCATGGTTTATGATGGTGTATAGTATGCATGGGGCTCAATGATGCTAGCCCAGCTATATCATGGTATGCATCTGGTAATCTATAGAGAGTACGCTAGTTTATCTACCAGTATGGTGTACCCATGTCCATCATCATAGATAATGGTCTTCCTTTCAAAAATCAGGATGTCCATGAGCTCTGTGAGAAGTTTCAAATCCAACACTGCTTTTCCACTCCCTATTACCCACAAGGAAATGGTCAGGAAAAAGCATCAAACAGGAACATATTGAGAATCCTCAAGAAGACAATCAATGATGCCGACCATGATTGGCATGTTCAATTAAATCCAACACTATGGGCATATCAAACTAGCATTCGAAACCCTATAGGCACAAAAACCATCCTTCCTATCAAGGTCAAGATACCATCTCTATGGGTTTCCTTGCATAATCTCATAGATGATGAAACATACAGAGTATCCAGTCTCCAAGATTTAGAGCTACTTGATGAAAAATGACAAGATGCATACAATCACCTCAAAGCCTATCATCAATGCATGAGAAGAAGCTATAATCATCGAGTTAGACATCATACATTTGAGGTAGGTGATCTTGTTCTTTGAGAGAATCGTCGTAACCAACCAAATAGAGAACATCAGGGAAAGTTTGAATCAAACTAGCTGGGTCCATATGTTATCACTACTGTATTTGGGTCTAGGGCATATCAATTGGCTACTTCAGAAGGAGAAATGCTAGCAGATCTAATCAATAGCACACACCTCAAATGGTTTTATACCTAAGCTGTACAGAGCATTAGGCTCCCATACATATCAAAAAAACACCAAAAACATTCAAATAAATATCCTAAAGAAAATACAAAAAAATCCAAATAGTAAAGAAAAATCATGCATCCAAAATGGTGAACAACCACTCCGGTGGCACCTTGGGTAAGTGCGATGGTGAAAACCTGGCAAATAGGTGCCACTTATAAAGGCTATGGCTCCATTGTCTTTTATACTTGTTGCGATCACATTCGTTGCATCCACACATCCATCTGTCCAAACCATGGCTTGTCATTGATCTGCAATCAAGGGTAGTACTTCACGCATCTTGCATCCTGCTTTTTCATAGTCATGTCTAAACTGGGGGCAATTCCCTTAACCTATTGATGGAAGTGGATTTTGCATTACTTGGATTTATTGGGTTATTCATTCATAATAGCCTTACAAAATCCAAAAACATCAGAAAATATCAAAAAATAATCAAAAACATGGCAATGCTTTTGTACATACGCTTTTTAAGCAGATCCCAAACAAATATTTTGAAATACTCAAACGATGATCACTTATCACATCGACCAAACAATCAACATCGACATGCTAATTGTCTTAACAAGGATACATCCTTCCTTACCAAAATAAAGACAAGATGACATTTTCTTTGACAAGAAAATTTTGTTTAAGCTATCAAGTACTTGGTTGATTTGTATGTTATTTATTCATTTGTATCAGGTTCCTATGCTAGTCTGGGATATCCACAAGTGATTAGAGTGGTCAGGATTGTTCCTAAGCATTTTTTGTATGTCTTTTGTGAATTATTCCAATGAAGTTTTGGGGCATGCACTAATGGTGTCTACGTGGGAAGTTCACTGAGCTATGTGATCATATGCAAAATATAGTCATGGATCACTATGGCTTGTTGACTACAACATATACCTCAACCATATGAGCATGAACCATTATGGAGGGTCCATATTCTTTATTCTTTCTTTATGCTTCTTGTTTGTAGGTACCATGCTCCATCCTTGGTTCTTACTACCTCATCTAAGATTGATACTACCATGCTCAATGATGAAAATAAAGCACTATGGATCGTCATTCCATCTCATCTGTTTATATTGCATTCCATTGCATATCATCCATCCATTTAATCATTCATTATTCATATATATGATTTTGTATGCAAGTGTGGACAAGTTTAAATATGAGAAGTTATTTGAAAAACTAATTGATCCTAGATACAATCATGATAGAGTTCTCTTATACATCACTAGTGCATCATGCAAAGTCTAAATAGCCTTGCATTCATCTCTCATGAGCACATAGAATTATCATTTCATTACATTTAGTTGCATTTAAATAAACCCATTTCATTATCATGTACTAGCATAGAGGTTTATTAAATTCTTAGATATTCATTAGAGTGCATTTAATGTCATTTAGTTGCATTTGCATACATATAGTTCATTATCATTTACTTGCATTAGTATCATTCCATCATTTAATCATTGCAAAACCATGACATTTAGATTTATTTGTATAAATTTCTCATCATTACATTTACTACCATTACTGTTCATTCATTTAGTATCATTTACAATCATCATTCACTATCATTTAAGCTTGATTACCATCTATCCATTAGTTAAGGGTATTCATCTATCCATCTAGTATATTCTTATACTCATTCATTTCATCTTACAACCAATTTCATTTAGGATTCATTAAAAAAAAAAATGCATTCATTATCCTTTTAATTGCATTAAGGTGCAATTATTCATTACCCATGAGTTGCATTATCATTACATTATCATTTCACTTAGTCATATTTTATCAACATTTAGATCATAATGAAAACCATTTATCTCACCATGGGTTTATACATTTTTACACGTGCATTTATTTAGATACCATCACATCAACATTTGTACTTAGCATTTGTTTATCCATATTGCAATTCATCTAAAACCATCTAGATGCATTTACATAAATCATTCATTCATTGCATCAAACATCACTACATATCATCATCTCATCATCTCATCGACATAAAATACAAGTACCATCTATATCATCATTAGCATTATTTCATTATGCATACATCATCATGGAAATACATACATAAAGCATTACACCAAAAAATCATGCATATATAAACCTGCATCCACATGTTAACATTACATTCGTAAATCATGGACATAGACATCATGTAAATAATCATCATAAAACATGCATATAGGAATCATCTCATAAACACATACATCTAGCAAGTACTAGTATCCATCTAAGCATAAATCATATATCATCATCCTGCATAAATCCATACATATCATCACAAAATATGGGATCTCCTTATATATCACATCATATCACAAAAAAACATACATGTATCAGAGTACAATGAAGTCAAAAATATCGGCTACCAAGAGCCATCCAAGACACAATCCAAAATGACAATGTAATAACATACATAAATGCTCTCTCAAATGCCACTCTAGCCAGATGCTACACCACTGTCAACACCATCACCACCTGCACTACCTCATCGTGGAGGACCCATCACACCACCACTGCTTTGCATCCTTTGAGACCGCTATGATCTTTCCCGATGCATCTGTGAATAACTTAGTGCTTGCTGACTAGTTGGCACCACTTGCTCATATAAACCCCGCCAATACTCTATCTCAGCCTGTGCTCACCAAATCTCCCTCATCACCTCCCTAGTAGGACCCTATGCTCCTACCCCAGCCCATACTCTCTCTTGCAGCTCCATCAATCTCTCCACCGCATCATCTCTCTCCCATAGCACTATAGTCAACTTTGACTCCCGTGCAAACAACTGAACATCTCTCGCTGCCACCTTTGCCTCCATATCCTCTAGCCAAATCTACAAAACTAATATCATATGATCCTGCATATCTCCACCACTTGTAGCTCCCTCCCCCATATCCATAGCTGCCTCTCTAGTGGCTCCCTCTCCATGGCTCCCTCCCCTATATCCATAGGTGCCTCTCCATCCCCCACATCCCTGCCACCTAATTTGACTCCTCCTTGGATCAAATGCCCCTATGATAGATGCAATGGCTGCCCACCTCTCTCTCTTTGTTGTAACCATCCACCGCCCCCACCTCAACCTCCAAATCCACCACCCCCTCCAACTCCACTACCCCCTCCTCATCCTCCTCCATCCCCACCACCTCCATCCCCTCTCCCTTGTCCCCTACTACCACTCCGTGACCTCCTCTCCTGCTCTATCTCTGTCTCCTCTCCTCCTTGAAGGATGGAATTGGCTCTACTGGATCTAATATATGAGGAATCAGATGTGTTGTAATATACTGTGTGTACTCCTCAGTAACACCTACATCTACAATCACTGACCGCATATCCCATGGTCTTGCTTGTAGAGTCCAAAACTCTGACAAAGCTTGATCATATGGTAATAGTGGTCCCCATTGGAACCTCTCTCTAACCACTTGTGCATACTCTCTAGACCCACTCGATAGTCCCTGCCTCCATCCAAATTGACTTAGCACTCTACCAGGTACCTATCTCTCCACATTGTAGGTTGTCCTACCAATCAGGTATCGTGTCATAAAAACATACAACAAGGCCTCTGCATCATCCTCTTAGGGCTCACACTCAATATACAACATCTAGATCACTATATTCAAATCATCAAACGCCCGCCTACACCACTCTAACTTCCCTAGGTGGGGCTGACTCATCATACTGCCATAAATATATACATAGGGCTGATCTACTACCCTAAATATTAGACTCACTGGTCAAGTCACAAGAAAGTGCTCCCATGCCTAGATATGTAAAAGAGTTATCCCTAGTCCCAGTGAGCTCACGTCTCAGTATACTACCTCATGCGGCTCCCAATATAGGTGCAATAGAACACACAGTCCCCATTAAAATTAGGCCCCCTTAGTCATCATCTGCTCTATCACCTAGCCCCAACCAACAACAAGTCCATGTGATCATCGATCTGGGCATAGCAGGCCCCCAACAATCCTTGATAAAAGAACTGGTAGTGGCTCATACAAAGCAGCTATATCCTCCCATTCTATTGAGCCATCATGAATGAATACATCCTCATCAAAAAATTGTTGCACTGCTGCTATCCCCCAGGCTCGGTCATATGTCACCAACTCTCCTCGAATGGGAATGTGTAGGGTGTGCTATACATCCTCCAGTGTCACAGTCATCTCCCCCTATGCTAGGTGAAATGTACATGTCTCACTATGCCACCACTCTGCCAATGCTATAATCAAACCATGATTCATCTGAATCACGGGCATATACATAACATCGGACCGGCCTGTCGCTGCAATGTAATCAACCTCAGCCTCTGTCAATTGATCTCATAGCACCTGTGTGGCTAGATTCCTCTCCTACATCTATAAGACATGGAGATCCTTCTACACACATGCATCAACCATCATCATTAGTTGTTTTGTTTCAAACTTTCTTAAGTTTAAACCTAGACTATCAACATATATTTTGATCAAGTATCTTTCGATCTCAACAGGTAAGCAATCATGGCACACCTAGACTACAACAGACATTTATCCCAATGACCTAAGTCTTAACAGGGATGCTATGGTTCAAAACAACTCACCTCTCCATCCATCCATCATTGGCATCAAGAGATTCCTTTTTTTCTAAAAACACTGGGGCATCTATTTTCCTAACAATAGCGCTACTCTATGTTTGATATTTTTCAGGGAGCTAGCAAAAATAGGAGAGGTAGGAGGAGTAGGAAGTGGCAATGGGAGAATTCAAAATTCAAATTCTCTGCAAGGTGGGAACTTTGGTTCCAATGGTGGGAGCAGCCAGAACAATGTAGTTGGCCCCATAGGAGAGAAGGATAAGCCTCTGAACATTCCAAAGGTTGAT
Source organism: Cryptomeria japonica (assembly GCF_030272615.1). NCBI lineage: Eukaryota > Viridiplantae > Streptophyta > Pinopsida > Cupressales > Cupressaceae > Cryptomeria > Cryptomeria japonica. Next base: position 150,069,848 of record NC_081415.1, read on the forward strand.
GACATCCCACTGACTAGTGATACTCTACCAGAGAAGATAGAGGGTTCCTCTAGGATTTTAGGGGAGGGGTCTAGCAGGGGACCCATCCCATGTGATGACTTCTGGAGAGTGGAAAAGAAACAAAAAAATGGTCTTCCCTATTTGGAACTAAACCATCCAATAAATCCTCTTTACCTCTTGTCAAGAATATTTCTGGTCCTTCTGGTGGAAAGTTCACTATCTCTATTCCTGATCTAGTTCTGGATCATAATACAAATAGTATGTCGAATTCCTTGGTAGGAAAATTTATGGGCTCGCATCCTAATATCAAAATTGTTAGGGGTTATGTTAAACAAAAATGGGCCCTAAAGGGTAATGTTGAAATCTCAGCTTTACCTAAAGTCCTCGTGTCTTACTTTTTTATGTGAAGAAGATAAATTAAGGATTCTATGTGGGAGTCCCTAGATGGTAGGAAAGACAATTTTGGTTCTTCAAAAATGGCATTTGAATTTGAACATGAATGAATCTCTTTTGGCATAGGTTCCAGTATGGGTAAAGCTACTAGGTTTGCCTCTTGAATATTGGGCAGAAATCATCTTCTCTAGAATTGCAAACTCCTTTGGTGAACTCATCTCTATAGACCTAGTCACAGCTTCAAAAAGGAGACTCACTCATGTTAGGTTCTGTGTAGGAATAACCGATGAAGCAGATATGTTGGAACAAATAGATCTAGTATCAAAGTTGGGAACATGGAAACAACATATTGAATATGAATCTATCCCCTTTGCTTGCTTCCTTTGTAAAAAAGTAGGTCACTAGGCAAAATGCTATCCAATTAAGCTGAAGGCAGAATCCAAGCAGTCTAAACCCTAGATTGAAAATCAAAAGGCTCCAGAAAAAATGGTATGGCAAGTTAAAAACTCAGAGAAAAAGGAAGAAGACTATAATCACTTTAACTCATTGGGGGAGAATAAGGAAGTGTCCTCAACCTCTATCTCTAGCCCCTCAACCTAGGAAGTATTGAAAAATGAGTCAACCAAAGTCAACACCTTGGTTACTACTTGAATAGAGGAACTGAAAGATCAGATTGAATCTTCAAATGAAATAGCTAAAGTGGTAGCTGACACTTATGCGGGAAAGGAACTGCAAGAGAAAGATGACCAACCTGAGGAAGGGGAGATCCTTGGCTCCCAAGAAGAAAATACTGACTCTTCACTGCTCATGCTAAGTTCTGAAATACAAGAAGCCCAAAAATATGGAATACTGGGTATGAACCTTTCAGACTCAGACTAGAGCTCAAAAATAGTTAACAATGTTTTAAATGCTTCCAGAATCCCTAACTAGGGTAACAAAGAAGAAATTTTCAAAATCCTCTGTAACCCAGAAGCGGTTCCTGAGATAGATGCTGAGTGGAAAATACCAAAACATAGGAACATGAAAGGAACCACTCCCTCGGATTCTCTTCTAAGGAAATCTAGTAGAATAGCTCAAGTTGTTGGGAATATCTCCTCTTCTCTAGGTCGACCCTCTAACCATAAAGTCAGAGACAAGGAGGCCAACAAGAATATTGCAGATGGGACCCAAAAGACTCTTAAGGAGTTAGGAACTAGTAAGTAACTATGAATATTATCTCTTGGAATATTAGGGGACTCAATAATCCTCATAACATGACATCATTAGGAATATGATAAGGGACAGTAAACCTAATGTTTTTCTAATTCAAGAAACCAAAATGAGTAGAGAAAAAGTTGAATCTTTGAAGTTTTTCAAAAATGGTAATGTTAGTGGTGGTAGTTCAGAAGGTGCTTCAGGAGGCATAGCTACCATCTGGAACCTTAATACTGTCAAAGGACATGTTCTTATTTAGGAAAATAATTTCTCTTATATCAAATTTGAGCATTTGAAAGATGGTACTTCATGGGTCCTCACTAACATTTATGCTCCCAATTCTTTGCAGGCTAGAAATTCCTTCTTGAAAAAACATATACAAGCTAGGAACAGCTTCAGAAATCATAGCTAGCTGGTTATGGGAGACTTCAATACTCCTTTGAGAGAGGAGGAAAAATTTGGAGGAAGTCCCTCTCAGTTGGAAAGTAGGTTGGCCCTTATGGATTTCATTAATTCTCAGGCTCTCAATGATGTGGAAATATAGGGATGCAATTACACTTGGACTAACAAGAGAACTGGTAATGATCTTATCCAAGTTCATCTTGATAGGACTCGCATCTCTGATGACTGGTACATTCATTATTTCTATTCTCTGACGGCCCACATTCGGGTTGGGTCAGATCACTTTCCTATCACCTTCATTGCTGACTCAATTAATAGAAGGAGACACTTCCCCTTCAGATTTGAAAAAATGTGGACCCTTCACCTAGATATCAAAAGTAATATTCAAAAATGGTGGAGTATCCAAGTTGAGGGAACTACTATGTATAGAGTTGTTAAGAAGCTTAAAACTATAAAGAATAACATAAGACTCTGGAATAAATCCAACTTTGGGAATATATTTGAGGCCAAAGGTAGAGTCTAGGAAGACCTTAAAAAAATACAAGCCCAAATTCAGAAGGATGGTTTCAGTACTGTGTCCATTGCTGATGAAAATGAGACTCTAAAAAAATACCATGATATCATTGCTAAAGAGGAAACTTTCTGGAAGTAGAGATCAAGATGCATTTGGCTTAAGGAAGGAGATAGGAATACTAGATTCTTTCATATGTTGATGATCAAGCATAAAGCAGCTAATAGGATAACCAAACTAATGGTGGATAATGGGGAGTTGGTCAAGGAGGAAGAAATAAGGAACAAAGCTAAAAGGTATTTCTTGGAACTGCTCAAGAGGGATCACAGATTGGATGCTGAAGCACAAACTTCTTTCCTTCATAACATCCCTTGTCTCATTGATGATCAAATGAATGTCTCCCTCTCTTCCATTCCTTCGATCTTAGAAATAAAAAATGTTGTTTTTTCCTTTGATGGTAACAAAACGTCTAGCCCAGATGATTTTCCTATGTTCTTTTTTCAAGATTTCTGGGATATTGTCAGGAAAGATGTATTAAATGGGGTCAAGGAATTTTTTGGGGCTAGAAATTTTTTGAAAGAAATCAATGGTACTTTCATTGCTCTCATCCCCAAAACCCAAGGTGCTGACTCTATGGATAATTTTAGGCCTATCAGTCTTTGCAATTATTTTTATAAGATTATCTCCAAGGTTCTTACTACTAGAATTATCTTTGTCCTTCCTACTTTGATTAATCACCAACAAAATGGTTTTGTCCCTGGAACACAAATTCTTGACTCTATTATAACTATCCATGAGAACATTCATTCTCTTATTAGAGCTAAGAAGCAGGGTCTCATCCTCAAGCTTGATCTCTCCAAAGCCTATGATAGGGTTGATTGGCCTTTTCTTGTGAAGGTTCTTATGGCTTTTGGTTTCTCCACTAGAGTTATTGACCTCCTTAGCTAGCTTATCACCTCTGCCTCCTTTGCTATTCTTGTCAACGGTTCCCCATCCCCCTTCTTCCAAGCTTCTAGAGGACTAAGGCAAGGGGATCCCATATCCCCCATCCTGTTCATCATTATGGCAGAATGTTTTGGAAGGTCAATGGAAAATATGGTTTTGCAAGGCTCCTTTAAGGGACTCCAACCTTCTTCTTTTGACCTCATTTGTTCCCACCAACAGTTTGTCGATGATACTATTATCATGGTGGAATCTACTATCTCTGAAGCTAAAATCTTGAAGAGTACTCTTTGTAAGTTTGCCTCAGCTTTTGGTCACCTTATTAACTGGGTCAAAAGTGAAGTTTTTTTCATCAATACTCCTAAGAGAAGACAACAAAGAATCAACAGAATTCTAGATTATAGGATTATGACCTATCTTGGTCTCCCCATGGGCATTGCACCTCCTGATCCTTTTTGGAGCTCTCTAGTGGATAAATTTCATAAAAAACTAGCTGGTTGGAAAGGAGCCCTTTTAAGTCAGGCTGGAATTCTCCAACTACTCAAATCTTCTATTCAAAGTATACCAATTTATGCCCTAAGTCTTTTCAGAATTCTAGTCAAGTATGTTGACACGATCGAGAAAATTCAAAGAAAATTCCTATGGTCTAGGGTTGAGGACAAGAAAAGAATGTCTTTGGTGGCTTGGGACCAGGTTTGTAGACTGAAAAGTAAAGGAGGTCTAGGCCTGAGGAGAATCTGAATCTTAATTGAAGCTCTCCTATCCAAATAGGTCTGGAGAATGTTCCATTCAGATAGTGAATGGTGTAAAATCTGGCGAAGTAAGTACTCTCTTCTGTCCTCCTCTCTTTCTTTTTTTGTCAATTCAAAATTCAATATTAATGGATCCCACATATGGAATTATGCCTCTAAGTGCAAAGAAAGTATTGCTAAAGGAGTGATTTGGAAAGTAGGAAATGGTAGGAAAGTTAAATTCTGGGAGGACCCCTAGCTTTTTGATAAACCCTTGATTGAAATCAATGAATGGGCCCTCCATGCTCCCTCCTATATCAGAAATTTTGGCTCCTTAGTTTCTTAGTACTGGTCCGGTAACAAATGGCAAAACATTGAAAATATCCACCCTAGCCTTTCTTAGCTTAAGATCCATCTGTCTTCGGTCTAGTTGAATAAAGAGGAAGACTCCATTATTTGGAAACATGAACCCAAAGGTACTTCAACTATTTCCTCTATGTATTGTGTCCTCTCCCCCACCCCTCCTGGTAATCCTTACAGGTCTAAATCGTGGATTAAGGATATTACCCCCAAAATCAATTTTTTCTACTAGACCATCCTTCAAAAGAAGATCTTGACCCTAGACAACCTAATGGGCAGAGGCTTTGCCTTCCCTAATAGATGTTCTTTGTGTCTTTAGGAGGAAGAGTCTATAGACCACCTGGCCATCCACTGTTCCTATTCTACCACAGTTTGGGAAAGATTTCTTAAAAGTTTTAGCATTGATCGGGTGTTTCCTAACACTATCAATGAACTATTTTCGTCCTAGAATTTTCATTGGACTAACTCCTTTTTGAGATCTCTATGGCAGCTATCTCTTCCTCACATCCTGTGGGGACTATGGAAAGAAATAAACAGTTGTATCTTTAGGGACTTATCCCTCAATCAGGATATTGTGTTCCAAAAAATTCAATGGGCGATTGTGGAAAATATTGGGATCATTGAGGGTCCCTATTTCTCAAACAACCCCCTAGAATCAAATATTTTAAGCTCATGGAATTTGAAGATTGCTGACAGTTCTGACCCCAACCAAAATAAAAGACTTGAAACTAGATGGTAAACCCCCCTTATGGTTGGTTCAAAATTAATTTTGATGGTGCTGCAAAAGGTAACACGAGCCCTGCAAGTTGTTGAGCTATTCTTAGAGATGATAAAGGAATTTGCAAGGAAATGGTTGTTGTCCCAATTGGAAGCCAAACAAACCATAAAACTGAAGCAATGGCAGCTCTCCAAGGTATTCTCCTTGCTAAAAAATGGAATTTCCCATACTTATGGATTGAAGGGGACTCAAACAATATCATTAAATGTCTTAAGGGGACCTCAAAGCCCTCATGGTCGATCAACAATATCATTAAAGCTACTAAAGACCTTATCAGCACTTTTTTAAAAAGTTACATATCCCACATCTATCGTGAGGCCAATGGCTCTACTGACTGGGCTGCCAATGCGGCAGTTAAGAAATATGAAATGATTATGTGGACGGGAGAACAAGGACTCACTAAAAATGTCAGACTAATCATTTTTAAGGATCAATATAGAAGCACTCCAAATATTTTTTATGGATAGAATAATAATGAAAAGGACTAATTGGAGTACTTTGAGTTATTATAATAATGAGAGCCTCATTTATTATAATACTTATTTCATCACCTCCCAAGCTTTCTGGGTAAATCTGATAGTTCTGATAAGCTTTCTGGCTAAATTGTTCTGCAAGTTTCAAAATTCGGCTTTGAACAACAAAAATATGGGTGGTAACAGGCGGCGATATGAACCAAGCAACTGCAAAGAATGGAAATAGAAGGAGGAGGTCTGAAGCATCCTGTAGAAGGGTCATTTTTCAAAATTCATGGAGAGACTCCATGAATGGGATGGCATGGTAACCAATTATTTCTGCAAAAACTAGAGAAAGGGTATGCTAAAAATGGGAGACCAGACTGTTGAAATTGATGAAGACCTTATTTCCCAAGCCACGAGCCTTGGAAGAGAAGGATGCAACTTCTATAGAGACAGGAAAGCCAGTAAGGAGGCCATTGATAGATATCTCAAAACTGAGAAGGAAAAAAAATGCCTGGTGAAGTTAAGTAAAACTTACTACCCACCTAGGGCTTTTGTTAAACCTTGGTGGGAGGTCCTCTTTGTTTTAATGAACTACATTACATTACATGGTAGGTTTAAAAAATTTTATGGTTACCATTTCATCTTGTTGAATCATTTTAGGCATGATGAGAAGGTTAATTTTCCTTATTGTCTGCTTTGCTCGATGAATGTTACTATTAAGGCCTACAAAGAGAACCCTATGGGGGACAATGTCATGCATCAAGGCTTAATGGTCCTTATTTACGACCATCTCAAGGCTAATCAAATAGCCCACATGCAATTCTCTATAGAGTCTGAGTAGGATGGGTCTGACTCTACCTTTTAAGTGGATGAGGAGTCTGACAGTGACCCATGGAGTGATTCAGAGGAGAGCATGGATGTTTCAGATTATGAAATTGAAAAGAAGAGGAAACACATTAAAACAACACCTTCTTCCTCTAAGGGTAAAAAACCTAAAGGTAGATAGATTAGCCTTTTCTCAGAGGAGGAGGTCTCTGAAGAATCAGAGAAGGAGAACCCTCAAGGATCACTGAAAAAGAAAACTAAAGTTCACACCCAGACTAGAAATAAGCACAAGAGGAAGGAGGAGAATGTAAAGGAGCTAAAGGTTTATAAGCAGGAAAGGACCTTGGAAGCCGAACAAAACCCAAAGAAGGTGACCATGGGCGAGGATCTTAGGGTTGAAGACACAACTACTATTAGGGACACCCCAAAAAAGGAACATGATATCCCTGGTAAGGTCGATCCTCTCCCTAACCCTCCTCCAGAGGGTATGCAAGGTTTCATGGATAATATGGATTGGCTTATAACTGGTTGCAAGAAAGTTGTGGATGACAACAAAAAAGTTAGTAATAGAATTCATATTTTGGAAACCATCAACACTAGGGAAGGGAAGACCATGGCTGATTACATAGAGGACCTGAAAAATACCATTGAAAAAGCTAAAAACATAAGAGACTCCTTCAACCCCAGATTTGAGAAAATAGAGAAAGATTTGCTGGAAAGCAAAAATCTTGATGATGCTAATGATCAAACTATCTTGGGTGCTACTAGCAAAGTCAGCAAACTAGAGGAGTACGTAAAGAGTATTGTTGAATAGAGTCTAAGCATCCTAAAGATTTCTGCTAGTAACACTAATACTCTCATCAACAAACTAGACAAAGAGAAGGAGATCCTGGATATTGAACCGGACACTAAAGGTATAGGGGACGCTCAAGGACCCAGAACCCAAACTAGAGGCAAAAAGAAAGAAAAGAAACCTAACAAGGACCTGGAAGATCTCAAAGTTGTTGGGGCCACCTATGACTAGCTGGTGAAGAAGGCAGAGGACCTGCTGAAGAGTATAGCTATGTAGCGCTTTCCTTGTTTCTTTGTTGTTTTTATCTTAGCTATCTTTTTGGTTAGCTGGCTTTTTTGCCTATCATTTTGTAAGTGGTTCTTAAGAACTAGACTTTTTATTGTCTTATCTTAATCTCCTTTGTTAAAGGTTTCAGGTCCTAAAAACCTATTTTTCTAAATTAATCAGAATAATAGAGCTACTCTCCAAACAATAGCGCTATGATGACAATCGTGCTAAACCAACTACACATTAGCGCTAAACAAACAATAACACTATAACAACTATGCAAAAATGCCATTTAAAAATGATAGTGCTACAAGCAGGACACATTAGCGCTAAAAACACAAAAGTGGTAAAACAACTATGCACATGTGCTACAATGTGCAAAAGTGGTAAAACCATTATACAAAAGCACTATAGCGGCACAATAGCACTAGATAAATTGACAACAGTGCCAAAACACAGTTTTAGCACTATTGTTTTGACTAAACTTGGACAAGGCCAAAAACATATAAAAAATGCATGAAAAACAAAATTTCAAATTCACATACCGCTGGTCTGTAGTCATCTCGCTGCTGGAATTGACGTACTCACTGTAACCGATGATCTCCTATTGGTATCAACATCCTGACTGCTTCTTGCTCTTTCAAAAAGATCAATATCAGAGCTCTGAAATCACTATGGAGACAAATGCAAATGACCCTGTTTTTACCCCTTCACCCCCATATATACCCTTTGCCATAAACCTAATTTTACCCTGCTCTCCGCTGTGGCCCACGTGAACTTCCAACGCCTCCCATCTATTTTATCTCTGATTTCTTTCATTCTTTCACCAGTATTGCTCAATTCTTCTCTTCTACCACCTCGCCAATTTTCATTCTTTTTTGAGAAATCGCCTGATTTTTTGAAATTTCTAGCCCATCTCTCGAGGGGTCATACCACCCCATTGAATTAACTTTTATAGGGCATATTTATTCACACCTATTTTTCTTTCTTTGAAATGACACGATAAACTGCACCTTCTCAAACAGGGGCAAATGTAGTCACATCAATCTATCTAGTCTAATTAAATGAATATTTGTTATTTATTTGATTAGAAAGCCACCAGCCATCAGTTAATTAAATTAATTCATCTTCAAACATTCTCCTATTAATTAAATAAATTATTCAATTTATTTTAATTAATTCATTAAACCAAATTCACAATCAATTAAATGAATAAATCCTATTTATTCAATTTAATCCTCTTTCCTCTTTTAAATAAATTAAATAAAACATTTAGTTAAATCATTAAAATCCCCCCATTTGCATTCTCCTAAAAATGCAAGTTGTACCTATTTGTTGAAATAAATGAATTTTAGTTTAATAAAAATCCTATTTTCCCTCACCCACCAAACCAACTTGCAATCCTAAACCCCTTCTAGATTCTTCTAAATGCTTTCTAATTATCCTAATCCATCCCATAATTATTGTCACATTCCTAAGAAACTTGAAGTCACTTCTCAAAGACTCCAAAGTCTTTGAAAAGCATTTAAGGATTGATGTGTTCAACAAGCTAACCTCTAAAGTCTTCCAAACCACTAAAGGCTCTTACATGACCATTTATGGTTAAATCCATTTGCACCCATGGTTAGGGACTTTGACCCCTAACTCAACCCTCATGTAACCCACGTGTCTCCTCAAGCATTTATTTCTTTGACCATCATTATCCTCACTAACTCTTGCACAAGAGTTTATCCATTGGATAAAAGCATTATTCTTTGGATAATGAATTTATTCACTCAACTCAACCTTAACCTTACCTCCCAAGTTAACCCTCAGGTCATGTCAAGCATTTAATGCTTTTTCCCTCCCCTCTCAACTCATCTCATGTTGACACTTGTCATCCTAGGATTGGGGTGAAAGTCCTCACATGGATCTTAAGCCCTTCAATCTTGACCCTTGTTGAGATTACTCAATATCAACCATCCATTGCTCCATTTTTCCTATAAATAGAGCCCATTTCTTCATAATCCAGATCATGAAAACTTGTATGCATTTACCTTATAGTCATTTTAAGAGAGAGCATTTAACATAAATTATCAATATATTGTTATTTTGGATTAAAATAAATCATTTTCATTCCATATCATCTAATATTAGCTTTTGTTTACACTTGCATTGCATAAGTAAATCATGTTTCATCTTGAACCTCCATAAGGCATCCATAGTGCAAAAAGTTGCTGAGAGCTACACTTATTTGGAACTTGGAGAGGAGATGAACAAGGAAGGAGAAGCTACCAACATGGAAGAGAGAATTTGGAAGTGTTTAGTAGCATTTCTTAGATCTATTAAGCTTTCTATCTATTTTGTAGTGTCTTTCTTGATATGCTTGTTTAGGATAGTGTTTTACTTGTGATTTCTAACACTAACAAATTGGTTTCTTAGTGTTGTTTGTCTTTGGTTATCATAACTAATCCTTTCATTTTGCAGAGCATCGTTTGGTGAACCTGACGTGAATCCAACACCAAAAGTTTAAAACTACTAACATTTTTCTGATTTTAATTGCCATAGAGGTTGTGCTTTGGACTTTTGAAGATGCTTTAGCGCTTACGAAAGTTTGTGCTTTAACACTTTTATTCACCAGAATAGCGCTATTGTTCAGGATCTAGCGCTATTGTCTATATTTTAGCGCTTTTGCACTTAGAGTAGTGTTGTTGTCAGTAGTTTAGCGCTTTTGACCTCCTTGTTTGACATAATTTATTTATGTCCGACATAATCTTTTAGTGCATTTGTAATAAGTTTAGCGCGTATGTAATTAGTTTAGTGCATATGTAAGTTATTTAGCACTTTTGTGCTAAATAGCGCTTCTGTGTTTACATAGAGTGGCACTATTGTAACAGAGAGTTGTAATTTTACACTTTATAACCAAAAATCAAAATTTAGGCTTGTGGAAGCCCACCTAGACTTCATTTCATCTTTTTAACGTTTTTATTGTTCGTGCAGGATAGAGGATTTTAGAGTAGAAAACATTTAAATTTATTTCTTTAACTTTGTTTTTTTCAAATTTGGATAACATAAATTCACTTTCTTTTTAATATTAAACTCACACTTCATTTTGGGTTCTTAAAAAGAAACAAACCTTTTATTTTGGACTTAAAATGAACTTCATTTGTCCAAGTTAAAAAGAACAACATACTCAAATTTCACAAATTTGCTTTCTTTGCAAGTTAGGACACACTTTATTTTGGTGCTTAAAACAAGACAAAACAAATTTCATTTCTTGCATCAAACTTAAGGAAATTCACAATCAACACTTGAAATTTTTGTGCAAGTAAAAAGAACAATCAACTTGTCCAAAGTTTTTCTTGTTTTTCAAAGCAATTTACTTCAAGAAAATGTGTTTTTCATTCAGTTGACCAAGATTTGAATTTCCTAGTTTACTCAACATTTTGCCTTTGAAGTTAAAAAGAACAACATGATTGTTGGAGCAACATCTCCAAATAGTTAGATCACATTGCGATGATGGGTTAAAAAGAACAAGTGTCTTTTTTGTTTGGCACACTTGTGAAATGTTTGTCGAGTGGTCCTACTTCTAACACACACTATCCTCTCCCTTGGATTTCGTGGTCCTAGGTACAAGAGAAAAGTGTTAGTAACACTCAAAGTTTCTATTTTTAAGAGAGGTCCGCCAAGAGACACATCACTCTTGGGAACAACCTCGCATGGTAAATCCTTTGAGCCGCTATAGAAATCAGGTGTGAGTGAAAGCTATAGCCCTGGGTATAGTTGTTCCTACAATGTAACTCGCTGAAAGGACAAATGGGCCCCACCACAAGTTACAAGGCTCTTCAGTGAGTCACTACAGAATGAACTTATGTCCAAAGACATAAAAAATTACTAAACACCTTTATGTAGTATCCCACCCATTCTATTGATTGAGGATATTTGTGAGAAATTTAGTGCAAGAGCATAGATGGTTTTTCTCCCAAGATACTCACCATACATATTTCCTTGAGTAGAAACATAGATTTTTGAAAGGCTACTTGTAGCTTGATGAAAGTGGTGACTCCCCCATCATAGGGATCATCTATTTGTTATGCTCATGCAAGACTTAGTATATCACATCCTTACCTACCATGACAAGATTCATAAGGTATGTAGTACCAAAGTTGAAGAAATATCAAGATGTGGGCTAAAATTATCGCAACTGGCAATTTGACCTTAGGGATAAAGTGTGTTTGAAGTGTTTTTGTTTGTGTCGACCAATGATAAACTAATCCGACTTCGGGCTTTTTGAAAAAATAAATACTCAAAAACATTTGGAAAGAAAGGGTCATAAAAAGTCCAAAGATTGGGTTGATTTAGACCCACACTTATTTGTATCTTTTGAGGCAACATTCTTGTGTTTGTGTTCTTCCTTTGTTTTTCTTGTCAAATGAAAATCAAAAATCAATTCCAAAACAAGTATCATCCAACACAAAATTTTCAAAACACCAACACTTGGCAAAGATCAGAAACAAAGTGCAACAACAAAGTATCAAACTATATGACCATTCTTCACATTTTGAGAAAGAAGAATCTTCATCAACATATCAACTTAAAGAAAAGACCATTGAGCTCAAACGCTTTCATCAAAAGAAGGAAATTCTTCTATCTTAATAGACAAATCTTTGTCTCACATAGAACCTTCTTATATCACATGGGTCTATATCTTCAAGGAAAATCCAAAGAGTTTGATCAAGTGTCTTTAAACCACAAAGCTTTTACTCAATATAGAGCTTTGAGTTATCATTAAAATAAGGGATCTTTTACTCAATCACTGTAGGTTAAACCCTCTCACTGGTTTTCTTGCTCACTTCCTCTACAACTTTCTTAGAATAAATTCTAAGTCAAAAAGATCCTTCTTTGTACTTAAGCTCTCTTGTCTCTTTTTGTTCACTACAACATCAACTTCCTCTTTCTCGAACCCATCTATTTATCACCATGGTTTCTCACCAAAAATGCATTAAAACATTGGGCGGCTAGGGTTTCCTTTACTCGACACAATCTGCATGAGATCTGATCCAGTCTATCTTGGATCGATCACCTGTACACTAGGGATGCATCTGTACACGTTTTCCATTATCCAATGCATACTTGCTAAAGATAGCAATCACGTACAAGATTTCCTACCTTGAAATCTGTTGACTCATAAAACACTCAGCTATTTCCTTTTCAAATCTTCTTGCAATTGGATTTCCTTTGCATTGATCCAAGAACCAACTCCTAATCTTCCTTTGTTCTTCTTTCTTCCTTGAGCCACATCAGTCAGTTACAATCCCATGATTTGTGGTCATTTCATTAATGTCAACTAGCTATTTCAACAACCCTATCGATGGAGGCTTCACCAAACTCAACATGTTTGCCACCTCAGCTCCACATGGCATCACAACTGTCAATCACTTGGCTCACCAACACACAATCTATTCATACTCAGTCATTTAGAAAACTTATACTAGTACATCCCTTTACCAGTGAGACCTTCTTCTTCTGCTAACCGGCAATGTACACTACATTGGTAACACATCTTCACCTTTGGTGGTTTGTGATCACTTTAACATTTTTCTTCTTCAACATAAATAGGCAACCAACTTCCAAACTAGTTTATTACTCTATCAATTGTCAATCAACATGCTAACACCCACATAGGATTCATCTCAGTTTGTGCCTTACCGATAAGCCTTCCTTATTGATAGATGACCCAAGTCATGTGTGTCGATAGCCTTCCTTCTCTCTGCTCACTCTAATGTGAATGGCCATCATAATGGTCACCCCTTCTTGATCACTGATGACCTTGCCAAACCGGTTAACATCAATGACAACTTAATGCCAAAATGCCAACAGGTTTCCCTTTGATTGGTGATTCTAGTACTGGGGGATTCGCCAAATATTCCTTGATTTTCTTAAAGGCTTCCTCACACTTATTATTCCATTTTAATGAAACATTATTGTGTAATAGGTGAGTGAAGGGATGACATCTATCTACTAGCTAAGAGATGAATCTTCTTATTGACTACAATCTCCCTTGTAGAGAATGCAACTAGCTTATGTTCTTAGGTGATTCCATCTCCATTTATAGCTTTAACTTTTTTAGGGTCTACTTCAATTCCATGAGCTAATTAATGTACTCAAGAAGTTTTCCATAGGTATCTTCAAATGCACATTTCTTTGGATTCAATCTTAACTGATATTGTTCAAGCTTGTCGAAGATCCTACCCAAGATGTTCAAATGTTCTTTTCTAGTATGAGATTTTGTAAGTATGTCATCTACATAATCTTCTATTATTGTGTGCATCATATCATGGAAAATAGTTGTCATGATTGTTGGATAAGTTGCTCCTAAATTTTTAAGCCTGAATGGCATGACATTCCTGTAGTAAGTAACCCATGCACAAATGAATGTTGTATTTTCTTGATCGTCAAGGGTGATTCTTATTTGATTATACCCCAAGAATCCATCTATTAGGGAAAACATCTCATGTCCTATTGATAAGTCTACAATTATATCAATGTTGGTCTATGGGAAATCATCTTTGGGACATGCTTTATTCAAATATCTGAAATTAGTTTAGACTGTTATTCTTTTATCTGGCTTTGACACTTGCACAATGCTTGAAACCCACTCTAGATAAGCAAAAACTCATTTAAAACCCACATCTAATAGTTTCTTTAGCTCCATTTTGACTAGTAGAGCAATGTGTGGATGAATCTTCCTTAGCTTTTGGTTAAATGGTTTTTCTTTTGGAACCACATTAAGATGGTCCATGATAAGATCTAGATCAAGTATTGGCATGTCTACATAGGACCAACCAAAATTTATCTACCTTTGTTTGAATAATTTTATGTAGTCTTTCTTTTCTTCATCTAATAATGATGTAGCAGGGTGAAGGACCTTCAGATCCTTTGATGTGCCAATGTTTATTTCTTATGCTAGCTCTATCAATTTAGTAGATCTCTCCTAAAAATATGTAGGGAGGGTGTCAAAATTTCCATCTTCTGGCACCTCAAGGTGTTTTTCACCATCAGATATCTCCTTTATTTTTCCTATCTAGTGTTGCAATCAAATGGTTTTCAACACTAGGTCTTTTTCTTATTTTATTTTAATTTTATGACTGGAAAGTTTAGCACTCTCCTGACTGCAAGAAGCATTACTTGATTAAGTGGTGGAAGATATCTTAGGTGTGACTGGTTCAATGGCATTAAGATATACAATGAAGTCATGATCATTGGAAAAGACATCCAATTCAGGGTTGTCTAATTTATCCCAATCAATCAATTCTGGATGAATCAGGGGTAGGTCATAGTCATCGTCATTGTTGGGTATTTCAAGGTTCATGATGTAATAATAATATTTTGGTGTAGAATAAGTTATATCATAGATTGAAATATCTTGAGGATAATCTCTCCCAAGCACTCTCTAATTAACTCTAACAAAGTCAAGATTGATATTTTGTGATTCTCTCTCAAGTAACTTATCATTTTATGTTCGTAACTCAAATAGATGAATTATATCAACACATACATCTTTGATACTACAGGTTCATTTTGGGTCAATTTCATTAGATTCATTTGTGGCTTGAAGCTGACTTACTTGTGCACACGGCATAGAGGATTATGTTTTTTTTTTCTAACTTCTACCTTCTATTGAACTCGGCTTCTTCTAGACTAATAGTCATTCTTGCTTTATTTTTTATTAGTTCTTCTATAGTTCTTCCATACCTTGGTGCCTCTTGTTCAATATTTGATATAGATATGATTTTTTGTTGATCTTGTAATGATTGAGTAGTGACTGTTTATGTTTTTTGTGGTGTCACTTCTTTATCTTTCTCATTCTCTTTTCTTTGTTGCCTTGGATATGCTTCTTTCCTTTGAATCATAATTTCTTCTTATATTCTTTCTAGCTCTATTCTCTATTTGTGAAAAGTGTGCCTTTAATGGTACCAGCTACTTGTTCCTCATCATTTTCTTCAGTTGATTCATTGGATGATGGATCTGGACCCCATTCATATTCATTTGAATCTTTTTCAAAATCATTGTCTAGAATCACACCACTATATCTAATAGGAATGTCATATGGTGAGAATAGTTCTCTGATTTTGGTCATCTGTTCTTTCACTATTTCTACAATATTTTGATCAGGTTCTATGCTTGCTTGTATTCCTTGGACTTGTTTTTAATATTCTTCTTCTCTTTTGATAGAAATCTCTTCCCTTTTTTTCTGACATTTTTCTTGTTTCTTCTTATTGACTATTGTTTCTATTGCTTGATGTAGCCTTTCTTGCCATGGTTCTTCGTTAGGAATTGCTTTCTTTCCCCACTTTGGGTGTTGATAATTATGATGCTTTTGTTTTGATTTAGGATACCCAACTCCTGATTTATCTTCCTTAGATTGTGTGTTAGGACAAATGGGTTCTAAAATACCTTCTTGTCTCTTGTCAATTGGTCCTTTTCCTTCATATCCCATCCTTTGCATGATTTTGTAACCATTTCCATATTTCTTTATGGGAATACTGACTTCTGTAGCTATTGCTATAGTTTCATCTTCATCTTTGTATAACCAACTAAAAATGTCTTTGTCTTCAATTCCTTTGAAAGTGTTCCAGCTCTAATAAATTCCCCATCAAACATTTCAGCTTATTTCTGTGGGATCCATGGTTGACTATCTATAGGTTTTCCATATGAATTGGGTGAAAGTGGTAAGTTATGCAAATAATACTTCCCCATTCCTTTTTCATTTAATTTGAGATTTTTCTCAAAGGCTTCCCATAATTTTTCTTGAGTTTCCTTAGTGGGATAGACTACTTCTCTATTATAAGAAACTCTTGCATCTTGTGTTGGTTTTAGATTATTGCAATATTGACTGGAATCTGCTTTTATGGTGATTTCTTATCCATTATAAGGAAACTTAACACACTGATGATATGTAGAAGGAACTACTTGCATATCATGAATCCATGGTCTTCCTAGAAGAATTTTATAAGATAGATTCAAATCTAGAACCTAGCACAATGTATCTCTCTCCACGTGTCCTATTTTAATTGGCAACACCAAAGTCCCTTTAGAAGAATTCTCTTCCTCATCATAAGCCTTGATATTTATTTTCATCTCTGGATCCACTGCATTCTCTAAATATCCCAAAGCCTTTATTAAACTTAATGCACAAATGTTCAAGCTAGCTCCACCATCTATGAGTACACATTTGACATGGGTTGTATCAATGGTGACTTCAATATGTAGGGGAGCATTGTGAGGGTGTTGCAAGGATGCGCCATCATTTTTAGAAAAAGGATAAGCAATGTGGGGTTATGAGGTGTCCCACCATGTTTGGGAATTGATCCACATCCAAGTCTTATGAGACTATTGTTTCTACTAGATCTTTCTTCAATATTTCCTTATGCATAGGTGAAACTTTTAGGAACTCCAAAATTGATATTTCAGCTAGTATCTTTTGCAATTATTCCACTATATTTTAATGTTGTAAAG
Source organism: Cryptomeria japonica (assembly GCF_030272615.1). Classification (NCBI taxonomy): domain Eukaryota; kingdom Viridiplantae; phylum Streptophyta; class Pinopsida; order Cupressales; family Cupressaceae; genus Cryptomeria; species Cryptomeria japonica. Next base: position 150,087,000 of record NC_081415.1, read on the forward strand.
TGGATGTTGATTCATTTTCTATACCCAAAAATGTAACCTTTGCTTTGCTTCTTGTAATGAAGTTGATTCATTTTGAAGGTATTTTATCTTTGACAATGATGACATTGACCATATCATCATATGTGTAAGTATAGTTTACCTTAGCTTTGCCCTTGTCATCTTTTGGGTTAATTTGTTCACCTTTTTCATAATTTGGGAGTGGAGTTTTGAATGCTAGATGTGATTCATTCATTTTATGGCCATCCATTATGATAGTTCCATTATCAATTAAATATTGAATAAGGTGCTTCAATATTTGATAATCACTAGTTTGGTGTCCTTTGTTTCGATGATAGTTACAAAAGTGATTGTTATTCCACCAACTCGGTTTGACTTAAGGCTCATAATTTCTTGCTTCTACTAAGGAAATCAATTTATTTGCAAGAAGAGTCTTCAAAGATGATTATAATGGTTCCCCAATGTTTGTGAATTTCCTATGGGGATTGGAAAAGAACGACTTGGGTTTACTGTTCTCTTGATTTTTGTTGTTTGGTACTTGAATTGATAAATTAAATATTGGTTGTTGTTTGGAAGCATTGTTATCATCATTTCCTCCATTGGTAACATTCTTATTCTTTGACCAGAATTTAGGTTTATAATTTTATTGTTACCATTGTTGTTGTTGTTGTGATTGTTATTGTTGGTGTTTTGTAGGAACTATTGTAGAATTTTAACTCTCCCTTCTTTACTATTATATCCTCTATATTTAGACCATTTTCAGTCATTTTAGAAAAAGGAGGACATTGCATTTTGAGATGATAACTCATTTCATTGGTAAGGTTGTTAATGAATATGTCTATTTTCTCTTGATTTGGTACATCTCTTGGATATCTATTGAACATTCATCTCCATCATTGTAAAAAGGCCATGAAAAGTTCATTATTTTTCTTGATATTGTATAGATCTATCATTGTTATTTCATTTCGTATGTTGTAGAAGTGTTGTGAGATAAATATATTTACAAGTTCTTCAAAATATTTAATCCTAGATGGTAATCTTGAAAACCATTCCAACGATTGTCCGCTTAAGCTTCTAGGAAAAGACGCATCAAGTAAGTTTCATCATGTGCAAACTCCATACTCATGGTACAAAATTTCCTAATATGATCTTGAGGATCATATTTACCATCATATTTATTGTTGTTGGTATTTTGGATATGTTGATAGGGTTTTGTCATTGATGTCAACACTTATCAATACCTATCAGCACTTGGAGAATTGGCAATGTTCACTGGCAAGCAAGTGACTTATGCACAGTCACCAGTATTTGGTTCATGGGTAGGATATATTGTTCATCGGCACTTGGAGTCATATGGAGAATACTTGGTTACATTGAAGACATCGTTTGGACACTTTGTCTTGGAGATTTGTTCATTGGTATATTCGAGTTTGCAAATTTGTTGTTACCGGCAAATAGGTCCAGGTTATACACCGACAATCTTATCTATTCCAAATCAGCATGACATGCCAAGGAGATGATTTTGTTGTTATTGTAAATGCTTTGAGCCAACATCATGCATTGGCTATTGTTTCATTTGTAATTAATCTTATTATAATATTTTTAGTGAGCCGACCTACTCAGTTGGTCTTAGGTTATGGTATAAATGTATGATCTCATTTGTGAGATTAGTGTGTGAGTGTGAAAAGGATTGTAATAAGGTATATGTGAATATCAGCAGAGCCATACACATAGATATCATTCAAGTTTGAAGGAAGGTTTGAAGAAGACATATCAGAGCTAAACCAATACTGAATCCAACAAAAGAAGATGTTATTTTTGTGCAGTACATTATCATTAGATTTAACCATCCAATTGTAGTCAGTGTGACTCTCATTTAGTGATTGAGCAGTGAGCTCTAGGCACTTGGCCTTTTTGCATGTGTAGACCCCATTTGTAAACACATACTATCTCTAGTAGTATCATATGATTGTGGGTAATTTTTCCCACCTTTTTTTTTCCCCTTATAGGGTTTCCACATACAAATATTGGTGTTATGTGTTGTGGATGTCATTGTCTTTCTGTTTCATGCATTAATCTTTACTGGTACTACAATTAACTGATGAACTATCTACCAACATAAAGTTTGGTTTACTAGTATTGAGCACTTAGTTTGGTTAAGTTAATTTTGGTTTGAATTTAATTGTCAACTAATTCACGCCCCCCCTCTCAGTTGACACCAGGACCTAACAATTGGTATCAGAGCCTATTCCTCTTTTTGCAAAAGTTTAATAACAGCTTGAGGAGATCCAATGTCTTCTAACTATTTTAGGAAGGATAGTCCTAAACTTGATGGAACCAACTATGGCATATGGAAGATCAGGATGGAGACTCACTTGAATTACATTGGAAAGGACATCTGGGAAGTTACAAAGAATGGTTATACTGCTCCTACTCAAGGTTAGCCTAATCCACCTACCTTAGGAAAAGATGAAGAAAATGATTGCAAAGCAAGAGAAGCACTTCTGAGGGCATTATCAGATCAACAAATCATGGGATTATCAGATAGGTCCACTACTAAAGCTATTTGGGACCATTTGGAAACATTGAATGAAGGAGATTCCATAGTCAAAATTGCAAAACTTGAAACCTTCCAGGTCAGGTATGAAAATCTGAAATTGGAAGAAGATGAAAGGATTTCTGCTTTTATGGAAAGAGTAAATGAAATTGTTTTGGGTATTAAATGTTGTGGAGGAACCTTAAGTGAAGATGAAATTGTTTCAAAAGTTTTAAGAGGATTGCCACCAACATACAAAATGAAAGTTACTACTATAAATGAGTTAAGAACAATGCCTAATACATTAGTAACTAGAGACACATTGATTGGAAAACTTTCAGCTTTTGAAATTGAAGAATTTGGTCTTGTTGCTACAATAAAGTCAGATTTAGCTTTTAAAGCATCAACATTATCTGCATCATCATCATCACCATTTGAAAAATCTGATTGGAAAGCCTTTTATGGAAGAGAACTTGAAGAAAGAAGGAGAGAAAATGAAGAGCTTGAAGAACTTGAATTACTATTTGCAAGGAAAATGCCTAAAGGTCTAGTTGGAAGTATAAAGGTAAAGCACCCTTTAAATGTTTTAACTATAATAAGACTGGTCATATGGCTTCAAAATGCCCTGATAGACATGCAATATTGAAAGAAGAAGCTAGAAGACATACAAGCCTAACCCTGAATATCAGAGATACAAATTTCAGAAGAATAAAGACAAGTCTTGTTACCTTGCTGATGAAGGAGTCACTGATGATTATGATGAGGATCTGACAAATAATGGATGGGTTTTTGTTTCTATAATAGAAGATCAACCGACACCTACTGTTTAACTGATAGAGAAGGCCCTGGTAGCTAAAATTGAAGATAAGGATGAATGGATCATTGATTCAGGATGTTCACATCATATGATAGGCGATAAAAGTAAATTCTTAACCTTTCAGTAATACAATGGAGGTCTAGTAAGATTTGGAGATGATAAAGCTTGTTTAATCAGAGGAAAAGGAACTATATCACTTGATGGTAAGCACAATACTGATAATTTTTACTATGTTGACGGTCTAAAGCATAATCTTTTGAGTGTTGGTCAATTAGTTGAAAAAGGTTTTCAATTACAATTCAAGAATGGGAAATGCAAAATTATGAATAGAACTGGTTTGGAAATTGCAACCGATAACTAGACTAAAGGTAATATCTTTCATTTGAACAACAGTGATAAGACATGCTTCATTGCACATATTGATGAAAGTTGGTTATGGCATAAGAAACTCTGTCATGTATTGCATTGTGAAAATAAGTATGACTAAAGCAGTAAGGGATTTGCTTAGAATTGTCAAACCTCACAATCCGATATGAAAGGAATGTCAATTTTGAAAGCAAGTTAGAGCATCTTTTAAGAGTATTCCAAAAAAGTCCAATAATTCTCTTGACTTAATTCATACTGATTTATGTGGTCCCATTAGAACTAGAAGCTTACAAGGAGATAGATATTTCATACTAATCATTAATTATTATTCTAGAATGTGTTGGGTTACTTTTCTTAGGGAGAAATCAGAAGCACTAGGAAATTCAAGCTATTCAAAGTGATGGTAGAAAATGAAACCGGTAAGAAAATCAAATGTTTGAGATCAAATCAAGGAGGTGAATTCACATCTAAGGAATTTGATACATTCCTTAGAATGTATCAGCACCCCGGACACCATAGCAGAATGGAGTTGTAGAAAGGAAAAATAGAACTATCTTGGAAGCAACTAGAAGTATGTTATCATAAGCAAATCTACCTCATGCATATTGGAGAGAAGCATTAAGTACAGTGTTATATACATTCAACAAAGTTCATATCAAAGGTGAAACTGGTAAGACCCCTCATGAACTATGGTTTCGTATTACTCCTACTCTTAAATATTTTAGAATATTTGGAAGTAAATGCTATATTAGAAGAGATGAGTATATTGGCAAATTTGATCCTAGAAGTGATGAAGGAATATTTCTTGATTATTCATCCAAGAGAAAGGCATATCAATGTTTTAACAAAAGATTGCAGAAAATTGTTGAGAGCACAAATGTGAATATTGATGAACAATTTAGAGGAACTTCAAGGTATATAGACTCTGAACCAGCAACAGAGATATTGACAAATGAGCCTACATTGAACACACCTGTATAGAGTGAAGATCTAGTTACACCGATATCATCTAAAAATTCCACTGTAACTGAAGAACAATAGCAAACAAAGACACCCTAGTATGTAAGATTGAACCATTCAGAAGATCAGATAATTGGGAACAAATATCAAGGAGTTATGACTAGAAGAAGACTAGAAAATGAAGAGGTATGTCTTATTTCTTAAATTGAACCAACATCAGTTAATGAGGCATGTGAAGATAAACATTGGATTTAAGCTATGGAAGAATAATTAGAACAAATTGAAAAGAATAACACATGGACATTAGTTCCTCGGCCTAAAAACAAAAATGTAATTGGTACAAAATGGGTATTCAGAAACAATCTTAATGAAGATGGTAAGGTAATCAAAATTAAAGCAAGACCAGCATGTAAGGGATATTCACAGAAAGAAGGAATTGATTACAATGAAACCTTTGCACCACTAGCTAGAATTGAGGTAGTTAGATTATTCTTGGCTTTTGCAGCACACAAGAACTACAAAGTATATCAGATGGATATTAAATGTGCATTTTGGAATGGAGATCTTGAGGAAGAAGTTTATATTGAACAACCTGATGGATTTTCTTTGACAAATGACAAAGATATGGTTTGTAGGTTAAGGAAAGCATTGTATTGATTGAAGCAAGCTCCAATAGCTTGGTATGCTAGATTGGATAAATATCTTTTGAAGATTGGTTTTTCTAAAGGTAATGCTGACAACAACTTATACTATAAAGTGACTAATGCTGACATCTTGGTTATAGAATTTTTTGTTGATGATATAATCTTTGGAGGAAAAGATGGATTATGTAAAGACTTTTCTATTAAAATGTAGCAACAATTTGAAATGTCTATGATTGGAGAGATAAAATTCTTTTTAGGATTGCAAATTTCATAAACTAATAAAGGTATATTCTTGAGTCAAACTAAGTACTTGAAGGAACTACTAAAGAAATTTGGAATGGAGAACTCTAAATCGGTAAGCACACCTATGACTACAATTGACAATTTATCACTAAGGGATGAATCACTACCTGTTAATCGAACTAGGTACAAATCTATGATATGAGGTTTACTATATTTGACACAAACAAGACTTGATATTATGAATGCAGTATGTATTGTTTAAAGATTTCAGAGTAATCCTAAAGAAAATCATGAATCAACAATAAAAAGGATTTTCTGGTACTTACAAGGCACTACAAATCTTGGCTTATGGTATCCTAGAGATGAGAACTTTGAATTATGTGCATACATAGATGCAAATTGGGCAGGAGATGTAGATGACAAAAAAACACCAGCGGAGGAGCATTTTTTCTTGGTAGCAAATTAATTTCTTGGTTGACTAAGAAACAAAGTTGCACATCTTTATCTACAACAAAATTAGAATCTGTTGCAATAGCAACTAACTGCACATAGGTATTATGGCTTAAACAAATGTTGAAGGACATAAAGGTAAAATGCAAGGAACCTATAACTATTTACTGTGATACTACAACAACAATTGATATATCTAAGAATCTTGTACTACATTCTAAAACTAAACATGTTTCTATCAAATTGAATTTTTTGAAAAAGAATGTTGAGGAAAAGGAAGTGAAATTGGTTTATGTGAATACTAAAGAGCAGATTGTAGATATTTTCACTAAGCCTTTACTTAAGGAGACTTTTGAATATCTCAGAGTTCAGCTTGGGGTCATACCCCCACTAGTAGAGTCTTAGATAGTTGATGTTTGTCATCAACCGACAGAATTAATAGATAAATCTTTTATTCCGGCTTTGATGAGGAAAACTACTTCTCAGCGAAGTAGTTGATATTTTGTAACAATTGGTATTGAGCTGGTATTTTGTATTTGAACCTAGTTTTTGTATTGCTCTGGCATTTGATGTCAAAGGGGGAGAGATTGATATGGAAAAACACATGAAAACACATGTTACTCCTAGGGGGAGTGATTGTTATTTTGAGAGAGATTGATTACTCTCTGCATCTGAATTTTGTTATGATCTCTTTGGGAGATTGTTGGGTTTTGGTATTTGGCATTTATGTTTTGGCACTTTGATGGTTTTTCCATCTTGTGTTGCCATCAATGCCAAAGGGGGAGATTGTTGGTATTTTGGATATGTTGATATGGTTTTGTCAATGATGTCAACACTTATCAATACCTATCAGCACTTGGAGAATTGGCAATGTTCACCGACAAGCAAGTGACTTATGCACAGTTATCAATATTTGGTTCACTGATAGGATATATTGTTTACCAACACTTGGAATCATATGGAGAATACTTGGTTATGTCGAAGATATCATTTGGATAATTTTTCTTGGAGATTTTTTCATTGGTATATTTGAGTTTGTATATTTGCTGTTACTGGCAAATAGGTCTAGGTTATACACTGGCAATCTTATCTATTCTAGATTAGCACGACACATCAAGGAGATGATTTTGTTGTTATTGTAAATGCATTGAGCTGACATCATACATTGGATATTGTTTCATTTTTAATTGATCTTATTGTAATATCTTTAGTGAGCCGACCTACTCAATTGGTCCTAGGTTATGGTATAAATGTATGATCTCATTTGTGAGATTAGTGTGTGTGTGGAAAGGATTGTAATAAGGTATATGCGAATATCAGCAAAGCCATACATGCATATATCATTCAAGTTTAAAGGAAGGTTTGAAGAAGACATATCAGAGCTAAATCGGTACTGAATCCAACATAAGAAGATGCTATTTTGTGTAGTACATTATCATTGGATTTAATCATCTAATTGTAGTCAGTGTGACTCTCATTTTGTGATTGGGCAGTGAGCTCTAGAAGCTTGGCCTTTTTGCATGTGCAGACCCCATTTGTACACATATACTATCTATAGTAGTATCATCTGATTGTGGGTAAGGTTTCCCATCGTGGTTTTTCCCCTTACAGTGTTTCCACGTACAAAAATTGGTGTTATGTGTTGTGGATGTCATTGTCTTTCTGTTTCATGCATTAATCTTTACCGATACTGCAATTAACTGATAAAGTATCTATTGGCATAAAGTTTAGTTTACCGGTACTGAGCACTTAGTTTGGTTAAGTTAATTTTGGTTTGAATTTATTTGTCAACTGATTCACCCCCCCCCCCTCCCCCTCTCAGTTGACACTAGGACCTAACAATTGTATATAGGGATTTCATATTGTTGTGGGAATGGTATCATGTTTAAATTTTTATCAAAAGGATATGGACAAATATCCTCCAATGAATATTTCTTAGAACTTGTTCCATTATGCATATCCTAGATTTTTTGTTGCAAGGTTTGCATTTGTTGAGTGAGAGTTAAAAAAGATTATCAATATGGATTCTCCTTGAATCGTCATAAGTTCTTATGTCACCATGCTCTCTTCTTGCTTCATATTGGTTCCTTGCATCACCATGGTCTCTTCTTGTTCTATCTCCTCTTGTTTCCTCCTGATCTACTTGATTTACATCATCATTATTGGGATCATCAGTATTTTGATTATTACGTATCCACACATCTTGTTTCAAAATTTCCACATTAAAATCTTGTGGTAATTTAGCTCCTAAATTTGCCAACATTAGGATGTACTTTTTCTTTTGTTTGTCCAATAGTTTGTCAAATCTAGAGTCTTGTTCAAGGCCTCTAATGATGTTATTGACTTCTTCATCAAGATCTGTGCACCCAAATGTTTGAAATATTGAATCATCATTGTCCATTTGTTTTTTTCTTCTCAACTGCTCGTGTTGAGCTCTAGTCCAAACTGGCATGTGATTGATTTGAAAACTTCCCAAGTTTTTGATTTTCTAAATGCAACTCAATAGGTTATCACCAGTTTAGGAAGATGAGCTCTGTTGATTTTACCACCGTTATTGGTGCATTGTGATAAGACATATTTTTTTTAAAAGCGCATGCTTGCAAAATTTCTTCATCAAACTCTATTCCGTAACCACGTAAATAGTGACAAAAATGGTGTAGGAATGTTCTATGTTTTAACAAGATCTTGTGATTGATGTATAAGAATTTCCTCTTCTTCAAAATAGCCTTCCAACTTGGTTTTCTTTTCTTGAGGCAATATTGAAAATTCATATAAGCATCTTGTTGGGACCTATAAACTTTTGAGGGTTTAGGATTTTTTCTTTCCGTGAAAACATTTAGAAAAATTAAGCCTTTTTAGCGCATTATTGTAATTAATATTGAAGTTGAACCCTTGAACCTTTTTGGTTCAAGGTTCAAGGTTCAATCGTTTCTCTTGCATGAGTCATGACTTTGTAATATTTTTTAATAGGCAAGTGAGAATGTGTTATCTCTATTTTGAACCATTTGCAAATCAGTTCAAGTTTCAAGGTTCAAAATGTCCCTTTCTTTTGATTAAAGGTATTTCCTCATTGCCTTTTTCCACTTAAGTGGAAGGGTTTGTGCATCATCAACAGGGGCCCCTTTTAAGGCTAGGCATGGGTGGATTCTGATAAGTTTTAATTTTGCCTAAGTTTTAAGTCTTTTCCTATGTATCTATCGGGCTTCCTAGAGATCGAGTAGGTTCCTGTTGTTCTTGCAGCTATCGCTATACCGCAACCCAAAAGTGCTCGATGGTTATCCACAGCGACATGATGACTAAGTGGTGGGACCCATGAGAAAGGTGCAAAGCGCAAAAAGTCCAAGAAGATTAGAAGTTAGGTTTTCAGACTATCTCGATGACCCAATGGAAAGGGCTAAGGAAAACCATTATATCCCACATTGGTGGTGGGGAGGAGCGTTTTAGTATTTAAACATAAAACTGCACACATTCATAGTGTCAAAGCTTAAGGGCTTTTGACAAAGTGGCAGCTTAGCATTGGTGGGCCCCCACATCTACTCGCATGTCAAAGCGCTCAAAATTTTATAGTAAAAGGGCAAGTTAAACAGCAAGCAGGTTCAATGCAGATCCATGGCTATCGCTATACTGCCATATGAAGGTGATCGACTATTAATAGCCATGACTTAGAGACTGATGAGGTGGTAGACAAGTGGCAGACATGTGGTGACACCATGGCATAGGATGTAGTCACTTAGAGGGGCTAAGGGTCAAGCAGATCAACAAAGATCAAGATTGATCAAGATCGATCCAAGGCTTCTCACTATGTCATGACATAAAAATGCTTGGCAGATATCGCTTGCGATGTGGCAAAAAACCACTAGCATTGAATCATGATCAGTAGTGAATGCAAGCGATTAAGGAAGGTGGTTCATTTTAGCAGTTAGTGGAGACCGTGCTATGGTGTCAGAGTGGAGAGCCTAGAATGAGTACCCTCGTGATAGTGGTGCCTAGTTGTGAACTCTACAGCCAATCAAAGGGTGCCACGTGGCTGATAAGTGACATATCATGAAGGTGTATATCGAGCAGACCATGGCTTCGATGGATCATTGAAGGGACTCACCAAAGGCATTAGTTTCATCGACATGAATGGTGTCAATGAAACTAGAGTTTTGATAAAATATGAAAATGGCTAGCTGAAGAGGAGGTTTGGCTGAAAGAGTGGTGGTTCCGCTAGTGCTGAGGTGGCAAACTAGATGTTGATAAGTGGCAAGCCTGACTGGATAGGTGGAGTCCAAGAAGAGCTCAGAGAAAATCTAGAGATGCCAAGTGGTGATACCATGGCATAGTCAAGAGCCATTCAAAGAAGCGAAAGTCCTAGTAGGTTAAGGAGATCTGATGGCGGGGCAAGATGATCTAACAGTTGTCACCATGTCGTGATGCAAAAGTGCTCACCAAATATCCCATGCAACTTGGTGACAAAGCACATGCACTAAAAGGAAAGTGGCCTAGGCATTAAGGATTGAGCAGCTTGAGGGAAGATCTACGACCATCACAATACTGCAATGTGAAAGTGCCCAATGGTTATCACATGAGACATAGTGATTGGCCAGGTGGCAGTTAAAGTGGCAATCTAGGTGGGCTCAGGGTGAGTCAAAATGTGCCACGTAGTGGGATTATAAGAAGAATCAGGGTGGGCCCAAGTCAGGTGGCAAGTCCAAGGTGGTGGGTAGATGGATCCAAAGGTGTATCAGGATGTGACACGTGTCAGCCCTACCAGAAGAGAAAGTCATAATGGGAGCCACTCAGGCAAGGTAAAAGCCGAATAAGTTAGGGTAGATCAACGGTGATCCAAGGTAGATCAATGACTATCACCATGTTGCAATGGAAAGTTACTCTATGGCTAAAAGTTGTGACTTAGCAACTAAGTGGTGGGGCCTGATGGAGAAAAAGAGTAGTCTAGAGAAAGTAATGAACAAGCTAGTTGAAAAAAAATCTATGGTTGTTGAAATACCGCAAGATGGAGGTGCTCAAATGTTAATGCCCACAACTTGGTGACTGATGAAGTGGCAAAATAGGTGGAGTCTAGAGGGACTCATGAGAAAACAAGGAGGTGACATGTGGCTGAGATCTGCAAGGGTTAAATTTTGCACAGATATAGATTTTTCAAATATCAATGGATGGCTCTCAATCCAAGGAATCTGATTCTGCGGTACAGTGCAACCCACGACAAGTATTTTTGGGACAGTGAGCTTGGGATCTTTGGGTTTATTCTTTAGTCAGAAAGACTGGATTTTCTACAGGCCTATTGCAGAAGTGGTTAAGTTTTTAAATAGATAGAGACCAGGTGGTGGGGCCTATTTCTAAGCAGATTACTTAGGGAAGTTAAAAGGCGTGTTAGTCTCCCATGATCGGATGGTTGTCGCTATATTGCGATGGAAACTCATCTGAACTTTAAAGGTGGTGACTTGGAGACTAAGGAAAAGTGCTCAGAGAGAAGGCCTCCTAATCTATTGGCGCCAAATAATTTTAAATATTTAGAAGAAATATCGGTAGGGCTATGCAAGTTGCATATGACATTGCTTCAAGATGAAAATGGGTTCGTGGAAGGTACCTAGGAGATATACAAGGAGATATGCGAAGAACATAATGGTGCATTGCTTTATGATAAGAACTCATCAATTCTCTAGCATAAGATGATCCACCGGCATTATGAAGTTGTCAGTTATTGCAACCAATTTTGGGTAAATGTAGCCTTCCCTTTTGGCCATCTTCCAAATGAATGCCTAGTGAATTAATGAAGCATGCATCTCATAAATAATGTTAGGTTTCTCCCTCAAATGAAATGGAACATAAATATAGATTTTGCATTAAATGACTGTTAGGGGAAGATTATTCTTTCAGGTAGCCCAAAGCTTGTTGTATCTTGATTTCTATAAAAGGATACCAAGGCTACCTAGAAAGGGGACACAAATTTTTGTAGCTAAACTATGGCAAAATTAATATAGGCCTTTGTCTTACCAATTTTTGAGTCAAATATGAAGTACTTGAAACCTTCTGATAGAGGAATGAAATATATAGTCCAGATAATTTAAACTCAGACTTGTATTGTCTCTGTGTCATTATACTGGTGTTTATTCCATTTAAGTAATCAAGGATCACTTATTTGAAATGTTTTTCTATCCATCTAATGAAGTTGTTTTTAGTCTTTTTCTCAATGAGGAAAATATAAATATACCTTAAATAAAGTCATTGATATCAATACTCTTGGTGTGGATTGGATGATGAAGTCTGATGTAGATTAGGACTCTGTGTATGTCAGGCATATCTAGAGTTGATAGATCAGGAACTTGTGATTTGTGTACTAGTTTCTCTTGTCAAGTTGCAGTCTATTATAGATGACTCTACTTCCTGGATAAGGCACTGGTTTATCTGTTGGTTTTTGTTGCAATTGTGATCCTCTTTTAAAAAAAGAAATCAATTTTCCATTTAGGTTAGTTGTACTGGTCAGTAAGGAAAGTTTGTAGGAGTTTACACTGGTTTTCTGCAAACCATTTACTATTTTTGTGAGAAAATAGTCTTTAAAAGGGTTCACCTGCCCAAGCTTTTATAAGTTTAAAGTGTAGGAGGTTTCATAATTTTGGAACCCCATATTGTTGTCTTTATTTCAAACTTTTGTTGTTCTCTTCCATTGCAACACAGAGGCAGTAATTTTCACTTTTAAAGAGAAGAGAGAAGTTTTCAAAATAGAGAACAACAAAATTGGCAACTCTGCTAGGGAGTAATCTAAAGATCTCTGGTTTAGACTATTGAATCAGATCATGAGTGAGTTGGCCCATCTGAGTCACCAGAACAAAATTGGCGACTCTGTTGGAGAGTGATCAAAAGATCTCTGGTATAGATTGTTGAATCAGATTGGAAGTGAGTTTGCTCCTTGATTTATCTCATAGTATCTTAGAATACTATTCAGTTCTTTTCTAAAGATCAACAATTTCATTCTTAGGTGTCTTGTAAGTGATTCGCTGTGTTAAAATATATTTTATTCCCAAGATATTGGGTGGCGAATTTGAAGTAAAAAAAAATAGTGTTCTTTTAGAAAAAATCACAATCACTTCACAAGGTTAGCAAGATGAATAAGAGAAGAAATACTAGTCAAGAAGGGCTGGAGAGGAACTGTTATTCTTGAGCAATCAAGTCAGTCATGGAAACAAAAGAGTAATCAAACAGGTAAGTCTTCTGAGCGTCCTGTATATATCAGGTCCAATGCCTCTTTTCATGACTCTGACCATGATATTATGGGTTTTCATGCTGGCATGTTTGGCACTAATGATGACATCCAAACCTTTCACCAAAGATTGTCTAATGCCAGTCTTTCTAGGAGAGATAGGCATAGTACAAGTAATAGAGACAGTTCCATTCCCAAAACTATGGAAGGAAATATCAGCCTGATTTATATGGACTAGTTAAATGTGTCTGATTCAGAGGAAACTTTGCCAGACCAAGATGAAGTGTCTCAGGAGATTGAGGTTCTAAACCAAAGAATAATTCAATTGATTTCCATAAGAGAAAAAAAATAAAGGAAAAGGAGAATGAAACCAAAGACAAACTCATTGAAAGAGATAGGTTATTAAGATAGATTGTAGAGCTTGAGTTGTTTGCTAAAGAAGAACCTAGGAGTAAAGAGCAAGGTCCTATTATTAGGGAAATCCTTGATCCAAAAATTGTTTCTACACCTAAAGTTGCAGTACAAGCTAGTAGGGAGGTTCACAGTGATCCTCAACTTGCCACACCCATTGCTGACAAAGGAAAGCAGAAAGTAGTGGAGAATAGATATGTGGGTCTAGTGTTAGGAAGTGCAGAAGGACCCTAGGGAATGATGTCGCATGAAATTGAGGTAGAAAGGATAAGGAAGGAAAATCAAGACCTACAAAGGGAGTTAGAGAAGGCTGAAATAGAAGCACTTAATGTCGAATTTAGGAGAAAGATACGATGCTTGAAAGATCATCCTATAACTTTCCCACCTATACATCATAGTAATCCTACGTCCCAACATACTTTTGCCTCTTTGTTGAACACTCAACCAATAATAAAAACAAGTGCTATCCTACCCATTAACCAATCTAAAGGTGTTGCCCCAAATATTTCTTCTATTCCTCCAAATACACTTCCAACAAACCAAACCGGTCACAGATTACCCCATAATCAAAGCCATCAAAATCCTAGAGTTGGTGGATCAGACCCAAGGGTGAATACTAGAAACAACTTTATTGAAAATCAGTTTCAAAGGAGACCAATAAATGTTGAGCTATATAGGTCATCATATTTTGATGGAATTCCTGGATATCCAAACCATGTCCCTATTGAAATGAGGGATAAACTCCAGAACTTTGTTGGGAACAATGTTGTCAGTGCTGAAGAGCATCTGAAATCTTTTGGTGACATGATTAATGACTATGAAATTGCACATGAAGATGTCATTATGAAGTTGTTTGTGCAATCCTTGATTGAGGATGCTAGAGATTGGTACAAAGGGTTACCTGTGGATAGTGTTGGGCCTTGGGAAGAATTCAAAAATTGCTTTCAAGAGCAATATGGAGATAAGACAAATGTGAGCTTTATGCTCAATGAATTCAACAACATCAGGAAATATGATAATGAAGCCAACCCATATTTTAATGCAAGGTTTCAAAAGGCAATGAATATGCTTTTCCAAGTAATGTAGCTAGATGAAAATGTGTGTCTAACTACCTATTACAATGCATTCAAACTCAAAATGGATTGCATTCTCAGAGATAAGAACCCACATATCTTGAGGGATGCTTTCAAAATTGCAATCAATGTAGAGAGTAATAGAAAAGCATCGGGTAAATTGGGAAGAAGGACTGATGGAAGATTGTGGCAGGAACAAAAACCACAACAAAACAAATCCTCTAAAGAAGAGGATAAGATAGAGAAATTAATGACTATTGTCAAGGATCTTACTACTAAAGTAAGTAAACATGAGAAGCCTCACTACAACTGGCAAGACAAACCTGCTAGATTGCATGATATGCCATATAACACTACATGGAAAGAAGGAAAACCTGTGCAAGATAGATCAAGAGGAACACAAAATCAGAATACCCCTGATCCTTTGAAGGGAGGAAATGTAAATAATGTGGAAAATACCCCATGGTATATGGAATGTGATGGGCCACATTCCCCAAATCAGTGTGTCATGGTTCAAGCTCTAAATGAATCCATGAGAAGTGAGGATGAATCTACAGTTAATATGTTTGAGTATACTATAGAAACTGATTGCGAGTCTTCAGAGGATGAAGCAAGTGAATATAATGTCTCAAGAAGCAATGCAAATTGCCAAGAGAAATTGACAATTGATTGGCATCCCACTTTGAATGTAGTCACAATAGAAGATCAAGAGATTCACCTTAGAATGCCTAGTGAGGAGGAATTCAAGATTCTCACTAAGGCTGCAATAGCTAAAGCTAAGCATAATTATAATCTGAGAAGCAACAAAGATGATGGAAGTCAAGGTATGCCTGGTTCTCTATTTTTTAAAGGAACTTCTTTTAAGAGGTCCACTAAGAAGAAATTTTTTGTCAAACATAGTCAGGCTAAAGGTGATCGGTCAAGTAGTTCAACGAAACCTGGTATTGTTGATACAACTGGATGTAAGGCAAAAACCACTGGTGACAAGGGAACATGTCACCAAAAGGTAGAAAAGGTTAGAACTCATGTTGAGTCTAATGTTAACACTATTTTTTATATGACTCAAGCTTTAACACATATGAAGGTTTCAGTACCTTTGATAGAGCTACCAAAAATAAAAGAACATAGAGAGGTTGCCTTTCCTCTAATTTCAAGTATATCAAATGGAGATGATTCTTCTAAAAGGAAAAATTAAAAGGATGAGAAGGATCAAGAACAAGGAGTCTGAGAAGTTTATGTGGGCACCACTATTAATCAAGAACCATCTCAGATAGATCCCTTTTATGTCACACTATTAGTAAATAACAGATTGATAAAAAATTGCATGATAGATTTTGGTGCAGTTGTTAATGTGATGCCTTATGGGGTTATGAAAGAGCTAGGTTTGTTAGTACACACTTCATATGGGAGATGTTATGCCATAGATAATAGAGAAGTGCCTTTTGTGGGTACTATGAGAGATGTAGAAGTAAAAGTAGCAGCTTTCCTTGAAGCTACTTATAAAATGGATGTAATTGTTATAGACACCAAGCCACATTATGGCATGCTTCTGTCTATGCAGTGGGCTACTGCTATTGGAGGACATCTTCAGTTGGATTTGTCATATGCAACTATCCTAGTGAATGGGAATTATGTAAAATTGTATAGAGAACCATGTGCCCCAGTGGTTATTGAAAAAATAGATGCAAACATGCTTGATTGCATGATTGATGTAGATCTTGATAACTTTAGGATTGAACCCATTTAGCCTTAGTTGAAGAATAATGATCCTATTGTTGATGAGTTGGAATCACAACAAGAAGGCCTATGGTAGATGTACTTTGATGGATCTTTCTCTAAGGAAGGGTCTAGAGTGGGAGTGCTATTTGTTTCCCCATCAGGTATTACCTTCAAGTATTCTTTTCTATTAGCATTCCAATGTACAAACAATACAACTGAGTATGAAGCTTTGTTATTGGGTCTAGAGATTCCTAAAAGACATGGGATCAAGTTGTTAAGGGTTTATGGAGACTCTGAACATGTAGTGTCTCAAATAAGGTCAAGATATGCATCTAAAAATGACAAGTTAAAAAGGTACAAACATGTTGTTTGGGATGTCATTGAACACTTTGATGCATTTTCCATTGATTGGATCGAAAGGTCTAAGAACATTATGGCAGATTTTTTAGCTAATTTTACATTAAAGAATGATTATGTAACATTGACTGGAGTCTCAATAATTGAGGCAAAATCTAGACTAGCCATCCCAGATAATGTGTACAATTGGCAAGTTTTTGAGGATGATGAAGCCATCCTTAGATTTGTACAATGCATAGATGACTATGAAGGTCAAAAGATTGATTGTAATGCATTGGTAGAGGTAGTAGATGGACAGGAAATATTTTTTGTAAGTGACATAGTGAAATTAGAGACAAATGAAATGCCTAGGGGACTAGTTGAACTAGAGGGTATGTTCAATTACAATGATTGCCACTTACATCAAGCATCATCTACAAAGTTGGAGGAATTGGATGAGGTGAACTTAGGGATAGAAGCATCCCCTAAGTTGGTGTATATTAGGAAGAACCCATCTCCCCATATTAGGACCAACCTCATTAGCTTATTAAAAGGGTATAAACATGTTTTTGCTTGGTCTTATGAGGACCTAAAGGCGTATATACAAGACTTATTTTAGCATGAAATTCCTTTGCATCTTGATGCTAAGCCTTTTCGATAGAAGAAAAGACCTATTAACCCCCTTTTGGAGACCAAAATGCAACAAGAATTAACCAAGTTAAGGGAAGGTGGGATTATAAAACCTATAAGACATTCTTTATGGGTATCCAACTTGGTCCCTGTTAGAAAGAAGAATGGGATATAAGGCTTTGTGTAAATTTTAGAAATCTGAATGTTGCCTCTTTAAAAGAGAATTATTCTTCCCCAAATATGGAAGCCATGTTACAAAGGGTAACAAGTTGTGATCTATTGTCAATGATGGATGGGTTCTTAGGTTATGATTAGGTACTAGTAAAAGAATCTGAACAATTTAAGACTTCTTTCACTACCCCTTGGGGGACTTATGTGTATGTGAGAGTTCCATTTGGTCTAAAGAATGCTGGAGCTACTTTTTAGAGAGAAATGGATGTATCTTTTAAGGAGTTTATCAACATCATAAGGGTTTTTTACCAGGATGATTTGACATATTTCTCAAAGAAGGTAGTTGATCACTGTGGTCACTTAGAAAGGGTCTTTCACAAGGCTCTGAAGTTTGGTGTATCCTTAAACCCCAAAAAATGTCATTTTGCAGTGATTGAAGGAAAATTATTAGGGAATATTCTCTCCAAGGAAGGGGTTAGGATAGACCCTGAAAGGATTGAAGATATAAATAATGTACCTCGGTCAAAGAATGTTAAAGGGATTCAATCTTTCTTGGGCAAGGTGAATTTTGTCAAAAGATATATTGTAAATTTTGCTGAATTTGTCAAGCCCATTGTGAAGCTTTTGAAGAAATATGCAAAGTTTTCTTGGGATGAAGAAGCTTCATAGGCTTTTGACAAAATTAAGAAGGCTATTCAGGAAGAACCAATGCTAAAATCACCTGATTATAGTAAGCCTTTCTCATTATTTTCTTTTGATTCTTATCACACAGTAGTAGCAGTTCTGCTTCAAAAGGATGATGAAAGATATGAACATCCAATTTCTTTCTATAGAAAATATTTACAGGTTGTTGAATTAAAGTATGAAATCATGGAAAAACAAGCATATGCTCTAGTCAAGGTTGTTAAAGTATTTTTGTCCTTATCTGGTAAATGCCCAAATTGTAGCCTATGTACCACATGCAGTTGTCAAGGATATCTTTTCCTAGTCTAAAGTAACTTGAAAAAGATGAAGATGGATAAGAACAATACAAGAGTTTGATCTTGAGATCAAAACCATAAAGCTGGTAAGAGGTCTAGGCTTAGCCAAGTTAATGACTGAGACAAACTTTAAGCATATTGACATAAATAATGTTGAGATTGAACAAGCTTTTGTAACAAGCATTGAGAGGCAATCATGTTATTCAGATGTGGTACAATTCTTGAAGAATGCCTCATGTCCAGAAGGTATGACACACAGCTAGAGGATGACATTAAAGTTAAAATCATAGAAATATGTTCTTAGTCAAGGAGACCTATATTGGAGGATTATTGATGAGATGTTATTGGTTTACCTGGATGAATTCCAAGCTGAGAAGGTTATAAAAGAGATGCATAGTGGAGTGTGTGGAGGCCACTATTCAGGTAAGACTACTGCTCGTAGGATAATCCAAGAAGGGTACTATTGGCCAACTTTGTCCAAGAGTGCTCATAAATATGTTAAAAAATTTGATCCTTGTCAAAGGTTTTCTTCTGAACTAAAGTATGTTGGTTCTTTTCCTTTGAATTCTATTATAGTTGAAGCCCCTTTTGTTCAATGTGGCATTGATTTTATTGGAGAGATAATAGAAAAATCAAGCAGAGGTCATAGACGGATTCTGGTGGCTATAGACTATTTCACCAAGTAGATTGAGGCCATACCTACCAAACAGGCTACTAGTAAGGTAGTCATTAGTTTCTTGATGGATAATATAGTGACAAAGTTTGGTGTGTCAGCTTAAATAGTCATGGATAACACTATGTGCTTCAGGTCTGAAGAGTTTGCAGAATTCTATGCTATTTATGGGATTATCATGTCATACTCTTCACCCTACCACCCATAGGGAAACGACCAAGAAGAATTGAGTAATAAAAGTCTCCTCAATATCATCAAGAAGATCCTAGAGGAAAATAAAAGGTCCTAGGATCAAAAGCTTAGATTAGCTTTATGGGCTGATAGGGTGACTGTAAAAAGGGCCATTGGTACATCCCCTTTTGAGCTAGTTTATGAAGCGAAAGCCAGATTGCTTGTGAATAATTTGCTTCCAGTTTACCAATTTCTATAGAATGAAGAACTAGAAATGCTTGAACCCATGGAAAAAAGAATGATTTAGTTGTTAGAGCTGGAGGAATGAGGACTGCATCCCATAAAAGGAATATGAAACTTTAATTACGGCCGAAGTACCTTTTTGATAAAAAGACTAATGTAAGAAAGTTCCAGATTAATGACATGGTGTTGTAGTGGAACACAAAAGACCAAGACAAAGCAAAGCATAAGACATATGAATCACTGTGGATAGGCCCTTTAATTATTTGTGATATCAATGGAAAGGATTCATACTTCTTGCGAAGAATGAATGGCAAAGTACAAAAATTTCCAGTGCATGGACAATTCCTGAAATATTACCTCTCTTGATCTGTTTTATTCCATGCACATTAGTTGTAGGTTGTATATATTTGCTTTTAGGTGTGTGTTTTTCAATAAGAACGCCTATTTTGAATTGAGGAGAGGTCATTTGTTCCTGTTAGTCTACATTCCAAAGTTTTTGCCAGATTCTTGTGTTGGTCTTGCATCTAACCATCCCCAATTAGAGCCACTATTGGGACCTATAAAATTTTGAGGGTTTAGGGTTTTCGCTTTTCCGTGAAAACATTTAGAAAAATTAAGCCTTTGTGGCACATTATTGCAATTCATAGTGAATTTGAACCTTTTTGGTTCAAGGTTCAAGGTTCAATCATTTCTGTTGCATGAGTCGTGACTTTGTAATATATTTAATAAGCAAGTGAGAATGTGTTATGTCTGTTTTGAACCATTTGCAAATCGGTTGAAGGTTCAAGGTTCAAAATGTCCCTTTCTTTTGATTAAAGGTCTATTCTTGTTTCCTTTTTCCACTTAATTGGAAGGGTCTATGCGTCATCAAGAGGGGCCCCTTTTAAGACTAGGCCTAGGCGGATTCTGATAAGTTTTAATTTTGCATAAGTTTTAAGTCTTTTCCTATGTATCTATCTGGCTTCCTAAAGATCAAGCAAGTTCCCATTGATCTTGCGGCTATCACTATAAGGCAACCTAAAAGTGCTTGATGGTTATTTGCCATGACATGGCAACTAAGTGGTGGGACCCGCGAGAATGGTGTGAAGCATAGAAAGTCCAAGAAGATCGGAAGTCAGGTTTTCAGACTATCCTGATGACCCGATGGAAAGGGCTAAGGAAAACCGTTATATCACACATTGGTGGTGGGGAGGAGCATTTTAGTATTTAAACATAAAGCTGCACACATTCATAGTGTCAAAGCTTAAGAGATTTTGAGAAAGTGGCAGTTAGCATTGGTGGGACCCCCGCGTGTGCACACATATCAGAGCTCCCAAAATTTTGTAGTAAAAGGGAAAGTTAAATAGTGACCAAGTTGAATGCAGATCTATGGCCATCGTTATACCACCATGTGAAGGTGATTGTCTATTAATGACCGTGACTTGGTGACTAATGAGGTAGCAGATAAGTGGCAGACATGTGGTGACATCATGGCATAGGATGCAACCGCTCAGAGGGGCTAAGGGTCAAGTAGATCAAAAAAGATCAACGATGATCAAGATGGATCCAAGGGCTATCGCTATGTCATGATGTAAAAATTCTCACCAGATATCACCTGCGACTTGGCGACAAACCACTAGCATTGAATCATGGTCAACATTTAATGCAAGTGGTTAAGGCAGGTAGATCATTTCCACGGTTAGTGGAGGTCGTGCTAAGGTGTCAAAGTGGACAGCCCAGAATGAGTACCCTCACGATAGGTGGCACCCAGTTGTGAACTCCAGAGCCAATCAAAGGGTGCCATGTGGCTGACAAGTGGCATATCATGAAGGTATATTTCACGCAGACCATGGCTTTGATGGATCATTGAAGGGACTGACAAAAGGCACAAGTTTCATCGAAATGAATGGTGTAGATGAAACTATGGTTTTGATAAAATATGAAAATAGCTAGCTGAAGAGGAGGTTTGGCCGAAAGAGTGGTGGGTCTGCTAGTAGTGAGGTGGTGGATGGGGTTGTGCTCAGGTGGCAAACAAGAGGTTGACAAGTGGTAGGCCTGACTAGATAGGTGGAGTCCAAGAAGATCTCAGATTGAATCCATAGGTGCCAAGTGGTGACACCATGGCATAAGCGAGAGTCATTCAGAGAAGCTAAAGTCCTGGTGGGATAAGGAGATATGACAGCCGGGCGAGATGATCTAAAATTTATCACCATGTCATGATGCAAAAGTGCTCACTAGATATCCCATGTGACTTGGCAACAAAGCATGTGCACTAAAAAGAAAGTGGCCCAAGTGTTAAGGGCTGAGAAGCTTGAGGGAAGATCTACGATCGTCGCTATACCACCCTCTTCTTGATGGTTATCACATGCTACATAGTGACTGACCAAGTGGCACTTAAGGTGGTAGTCCAGGTGGGCTCGGGGCAAGTCAAGATGTGCCACATAAAGGGAGTATAAGAAGAATCACCATGGACCCAAGTTAGGTGGCAAGTCCAAGGTGGCAAGTAGATGAATCCAAAGGTGTATCAGGATGTGACACATGTTGGGCCCACCAGAAGAGAAAGTGATAATGGGACCCACTTAGGTGAGGTAAAATTCAGACAAGTTAGGGCAAATCAATGGTGATCTGAGGTAAATCAACAACTGTCACCAAGTCACAACGGAAAGTTTCTTGATGGCTAAAAGCCTCAACTTGGTGACCAAGCAGTGGGACCAGATGGAGAATAATAGTAGTCTGGAGGAAGTAAAGAACAAGCAAGTTTAAAGAAGATCTACGGTTTTTGCCATAGCGCAAGATGGAGGTACTCAAATGTTAATGGTTGCGACTTGGTGACTGATGAAGTGGCAAGACAGGTGGAGTCCCGAGGGACTCACGAGAAAACTAGGAGGTGACATGTGGCCAAGATCTACAAGGGTTAAATTTTGCCCAAATATGGATTTGTCAAATATCAGTGGATGGCTCTCGATCCAAGGAATCTAATTTTGTAGTCAAGTGTGACCCACGACAAGTATTTTTAGGGCAGTGACCTCGGGATCTCTAGGTTTATTCTTCAATTAGAAAGATTGGATTTTGTATAGGCCAAGTATAGTAGCAGTTAAGTTTTTAAATAGCCAGAGACTAGGTGGTGGGGCCTATTTCTAAGCAGGTTACTCAAGGAAGTTAAAAGGAATGTTAGTTTCCCATGATCAGATGGTTGTTGCTATACTATGATGGAAACTTGTCCAAACTTTATATTCCATGACCTAGCGACTAAAGGAAAAGTGCTTAGAGAGAAGGCCTCCTAATTCATTGGCGCCAAAGAATTTTAAAGATTCAAAAGAAATATCAGTAGAGCTATGCAAGTTTCATATGAAATTGCTTCAAGATGAAAATGGGTTGGTGAGAGGTACCCAAGAGATCTATAGGGAGATATGCGAAGAACATATTGGTGTGCTACTCTGTGATAAGAAATCATCAATGCTCTAGCACAAGATGATCCACCGATATTATGAAGCTGTCAGTTGTTGCAACCAATTTTGGGTAATAGGAACCTGCCCTTTTGGCCATCTTCCAAATGAATTCCCAGTGAATTAATGAAGCACACATCCCAAAAAGAATGTTAGGTTTCTCCCTCAACTGTAATGACACAGAAATATAAATTTTTCATTAAATGATTATTAAGGTAAGATTATTCTTCTAGGTAGCCCAAAGCTTATTGCATCCTAATTTCTATAAAAGGATACCAAGGCTACCTAGAAAGGGGACAAAATATTTTGTAGCTAAACTTTAGTAAAATAATACAAGCCTTTGTCTTAGCAATTGCTAACTCAAATATGAAGTACTTGTAACCTTCTGATAGAGGAATGAAATATATAGTCCAGAGAATTTAAACTCAGACTTGTATTGTCTCTGTGTCATTGTACTAGTGTTTATTCCATTTAAGTAATCAAGGATCACTTATTCGAAATGATTTGCTAGGCATCTAATGAAGTTTTTTTTAGTATTTTTCTCAAGGAGGAAAACAAAAATATACTTTAAATAAAGTCATTGATATCAGTACTCTTGGTGTGGATTGGATGATGAAGTCTGATGAAGATTAGGACTCTGTGTATGTCAGGCATATTCAGAGTTGATAGATCAGGAACTTGTGATTTGTGTACTAGTTTCTCTTGTCAGGTTGCAGTATGTTGTAGATGACCCTATTGCATGGATAAGGCACTAGTTTATCTATTGGTTTTTGTTGCATTTTCTGATCCTCTTTTAAAAAAATTCAAATCAATTTTCCATTTAGGTTAGTTGTCCTAGTTAGTAAGGAAAGTTTGCAAGAATTTACACTAGTTTTCTGTAAACCATTTACTATTTTTGTGACAAAATAGTCTTTAAAAGGGTTCAAATACCCAATCTTTTATAAGCTTAAAGTGTAGGAGTTTTCCTAATTCTCAAACCTCATATTGTTGTCTTTATTTCAAACTTTTGTTGTTCTCTTGCATTGCAGCATAGAGACAGTAATTTTCAATTTTAAAGAGAAGATAAAGAAGTTTTGAAAATGGAGAACAACACATCTAATGATTTATAAGTTGTTTGATTCCAATGTGAGTGCAATTTTGATTTTGATTAAACCTAGGTCCAAAGAGGAACGATATATCCAAGATAATGAACAAATGTTGATATGATCAAGTTTCGCAATAAAGGATTTGATATATCTTGATAAGAAACTAATAGTGATGGTGATTTGCACTTGAGATGGTTGAATCACTAACTTGTTGGATGTTTATGTTTATAAAAACCTTTAGAAAATACCCTATTTGATTGATAACTTAATTTTTTGACTATTTTGAAGACCTGTGATAGTTGAAAAACAACCCTCCTCGAAAAAGGGTATTTGAAAATGATGTTGAAATTTTGGTCTGATATGTGGAAATGCTCACTGTTACAGATGCAGGAAAACAAATGCGCTAACCTATTGATCAAAAGCACTTCTCTGCACTATAAAATCAAAAAGCTAAGGTGCAAAAACATTTTTTTAGTTGTAAAAGCATAGTCTTGTTCAGAAAATGTGTGATCCTAAAGGTCAAAAGAGTTGTACTGTTGATCAAAAGCGTTATTTTGTACAAAAAATGTGTTGTTCTACATTGCAAAAGTGTTTTTCTACATTAAAAAAGCATGATTTTGATTGTGTTAAATGAAACTTTTAGTTTTCAAGCAAGTTGTCAAATTTTTGACTTATTTTAGAATGATGATTTTTTAAGATTTTGACCATTTTGAGAATGTTTTGTAGACACAAACACACAATGTTTAGAAAGAAAAGCACACAAGAAAGAACAAGTCCTATGGTAGGCCGAGACAATAATTGTTGAATCTCATATGGGGTTTCCCCCAAGGCTATGCTATTCCGAGTGGATATTGAGGTTCTTGACTCCATTGGCTCCACCCTCAACACTCATTTCTCTAGGGTAACCAACCACCAGTTTCCATGAAAAATCCCCATTGCAAACCTCAAGTCTCTACTAAGAACCCTATGTGTGTGAGCCACTTTAGAGGTCTGACCTATTTGATGGTATGATGAAAGAATAAGTATCTGGTTGATAACTAAGAGGGGGGGTGAATCAATAAAAAGAAATACTGATACAAACTTTGCCAATCTCAATTTCAATCTCTCAAAGTAAACTTATCAATGAAATACTAGTATCAAGATAAAAACTCATAAGATAAATCAGTTGATATAGCAAATTAATAGTAAACATCATCAAACTTATTAAAATCTAAATGGTTTATTATATGCCAACAAACTTCATTTCTCAATGCTTCGAGTTAAAATGACTTATCAAAATAGTTAAGTAGTTAATCAAATCAACCATAAGATCATAACCACAAAAATATTCACCACTTGACACAAATATTTTTGATGTGGAAACCCAAATGGGAAAAACCATGGTGAGATGAGACTCACAAGATAACTATCTGAACTCTTCTGAAGTTCCCTCTATTAGGAACCAAGCCAGTTAAAGCTTTACAAAAGTCCTATTAAGAACTGATCCTATTAGGAACCACTCGGTTAAGGGATTGACTACAAATTATTTATTAGAAGCAATACCCTATTAGGAGTAACCTTGGTAGAGGAATTGAATATCCAAGCTAATGGATCACCTTGTTAGAGCTTACTCGGTTAGGGGATTTCAATTCTACTGTAATTGTTAGAAAACAATAGGAGTTTGCTTGATCTATTTGAATAGCACTACACTTTCTTGACTAAATCCTTTTTATGCTCCTATCCACCTTTACTCAAACTACAGATATATCATCTAGTTAGGCAACCACACACTCAACTAATCTCTACCAACTGTCTAAACTAAACAACTTCATCAACTTTATAAACAAATCAATTAGGTCAGTAACACAACATAAATATAATTCTCATATAGATTAAAAACAAGTCAGTTCAAGTATGACCATTGGATTACATAGAAATCTCTACACATCAATCAAGAAAACCTCGACCACTCCTTGATCACATCTTCATCAATCTCATAACTCATCACGTGCTTTACATTATATGCAATACACTTTGCTCATTCCCTAAACAAAAAAAACGTTACAACAACATGCCAAAAACACACTTGAAATTGTCTTTATATAGTAATCATATGTGTCATCATCATTACCACTCATCATCAGATCATAAACCAACATAACCAATTCATCAAACTTACTAAGTTAGGGTTTAACAAAAACAACAGGTAGGTTTTACCGGTTCCAACAATAGATAGGGTTTACCTTTTATCGGTTACCTAGTTCAACTCACAAACTTACATATCGGTTCACAGTTTCCTTCACTTAGCTCTTCCTACCAAGTACAAGACAATATCAACAATATCAGCAATATCATTACCGGTTAATTGACAACAATGACAACATAACATATCATTAATGCAATCTTTATGCAAATGCCAACAATCTCCCCCTTTGGCATTGATGGTAATACAAATATCAACACCATTGATTGTTGTTGTGATTGTGAATAGGAATCTTGGTTTACATTACCAAGTATTCACAATGCTCTCCATGTCTTCAGCTTTTCATTGGTTCTCCTCCTTATAGTCACATAATTCTTCTCCCCCTTTGACAACAATGTCAAATTGAAAGTAAAACATGGAATGTCAAATTCCACTATGCAACAACACCAATCTACAACTTGATGCTCACCATGTGGAATAACTTCTACTTCTACACCAATCCTTCTGTAAAAGTATGCATGTGTCTCAAGGACTGATGTAATCTACATCATTCTCAACTAACCTCATGAAGGGGTACAACACCTAGCTGACTTCTAAGATACTCAAATGTAGTCTTAGGTAAAGGTTTCGTAAAAATATTTGCAAGCTGCTCCTTGGTAGAAACATGCTCTAATATAACATCTTTGCTCTGCACTTTTTCCCTCAAGAAATGATACTTCAATTCAATATGCTTGGTTCATGCATGCAAAACAGGATTCCTGGAAATATTTATGGCACTTGTATTATCACATAAGATCTTAAAAACTTCCAAAATGTGCCTCATCCAAATAGCCTATGCGCAATTCATGTAAGCTACAACATACTTAGCTTCAACAGTATATTGTGAAGTACAACTCCACTTCTTACTACTCCATGAAACAAAGTGTTACTCCAAGAAAGAATGCTCCACTAGTTGTGCTTTTCTGATCACCAACATTTCCTGCCCAATCTTCATATGTGTACACCTTTAAATAAAAGTTTCCTCCATATGGATACCATAATCCATAGTCAATAGTACCTTTCAAGTATCTAAAAATCCTCTTGGTTTCTATCATATGTGTTTTTCCTTAGGATTATTTTGGAACCTAGAAACTATGCCAACTGCATGAGCTATATCTAGTCTATTGTGAACAACATAGTGCAATTTTCCAATCATTGACCTGTATTTCTTCTCATCAATAGACTTAGATTCATCTTCCTCAGACAACTTACAACCTATAACCATTGGTGTCCCAACTGGTTTACAATCACTCATGCCAAATGTCTTCAAGACTTCTTTCACATAATTAGACTGTGTAATGAAAATACCATTCTTCATTTGCTATATCTGCAAGCCTATGAAATTTTTTATTTCCCCTACTAAAGACATTTCAAACTCATTTTTCATTTCATCTGCAAAACTATTTCTCATGACATCATTACCTCCAAATATGATATCATTTACAAATACTTTGTTGACCAATATTTCATCTCCTTCGGATTTGAGATATATGTTACTATCATTACTGGTTCTCAGAAATCCTATCTTCATCAGATGTGTATAAATCCTTTCATGCCATGCTTTGGGTGCCTACTTTAATCCATATAAAGCCTTATGCAATTTGCATACCATGTCTTTCTCATCAGTCAAAGCATAACCATCTAGCTACTCAATGTATAGTTCTTCTTCCAGTTCCCATTCAAAAAAGTAGGCTTAACATCCATTTGGTATACCTTGAATGTCTTATGAGCTGCAAATGCAAGTAAAGTTTTGACACCTTCTAGGCATGCTACTGGTGCAAAATTTTCACCATAATCTTCTCCTTGTTCTTATGCATAACCTTTGCAAACCAACGTAGCTTTGTTGTGAACTATAACACCATCTTCATTCAACTTGTTCCTGAATATCCATTTAGTACTTATTACATTTTTATTTACCGGTCGGGGTACTAGGGTCCAAGTTTTTTTCTTCTCAATTTGATCCAATTCCTCCTCCATAGCTTTAACCCAATGATCATCACCAAATGATTCCTTAGCAGTTCTTGGTTCAATAGTAGAGATCATGCAAAAAATTTCTTTTATTCTTCTTTTAGTTAGTACTCCAACATCCTTATCCCCAATAATTTATTCAGGATTGTGATTCAATCTCATATATCTTGGAATAATTGATCATTATCTTCAGGGTCAGCTTCATCATTATCATCATCTTCAAAATTTATCTATTTGGGTTGAACTAGTGCATCAGAATTTGCTTTGCCGATTTCAGATTTCACAGTTTCTAGTTCCAAAAACAAAATGGAAGGATCTTCATCCTTCTTCTTCAAACTGCTTTCATTTGAGACTTTGCGATATTCATTCACTCAAACATCAACACTCTCAATAATTCTCTATGTCTGGTTGTTAAATACTTGTAGGCCATACTCTTGGTGGAATAGCCAAGAAATATACCATCACTTTTAGCCTCAAATTTGCTAATATAATCACCTCTCTTAATAAAACATTTTCTTTCAAATATCTTGAAACAACTAACATCAAGTGACCTTCCATACTAGTATTCATAAGGAGTCTTGTCCTTACCTCTTTTTACCAGAACTCGGTTCATAGTGTAGAGAGTTGTGCTAACAGCTTCTCTCTGAAAGGTTTTCACTACACCTCCTTGTATCAACATTGTCCTAGAAGCTTCAACATTTGTCTGGTTATTCCTCTCTATGATACCATTCTGTTGTGGTGTGCTTGGTGTAGAAATTTGTCATTTGATACCATTCTCTTCACAATACCTAGTGAATTCCTCAGAAGTAAATTCACCGCCTTGATTTATCCTCAGACATTTTATCTTCTTACCGCTCTCCTTCTTAGCTTAGGCCCTGAATGACTTGAACCTACCAAAAGCTTCAGTCTTATCCTTCAAGAATGTAACCCACATCATCCTTGAGAAATCATTAGTGAAGCTCATGAAATATCTATCACCTTGAATGCTTTTTACTCTTATTGGTCCACAAAGATCTATGTGAACCAAATCTAACAAATTCTCTGATGAAAAGGATTTTCTCTTGAAAGATGGGGATGTCATCTTTCCTAACTGACATTCTTTGCAAACAACATTAACTTGTTTGTCCAATTGAGGCAAACCTCTCATTGTCTTGGACTTACTCACTTTAACAATGTTATCAAAGTTTATATGACAAAATCTCCTATGCCAAAGCCAACTATCATCTATTTTTCAATTAAACAGTTTCTAACTTTAGGATTAAGGTAAAATAGGTTACCTTTAGTTTGCTTCCTAGTTGCAATCAGTTCACCTTTGTTTTCAAAGATTTTGCACATACCATTTTTAAACTCCAGTAAGTATCCTCTGTCATTGAGTTGTGCCACACTCAAAATATTGTACTTTAGACCTTCAACCCAATAGACATCATCTGCACTTCTCTTCCCATTAAGAAAAATAATTCCCTTACCTTTAACCATGCAGGGTGAGTCATTACCAAATCTTACAACTTTGCCATCAAATTCCTTCAAAGAAAGAAATATTCTCTAATCACCGGTCATATGATGTGAACAACCACTATCAATGATCAAGTCATCTGAGTTATCCATCTTGGATACTAATGCCTTCTAGTCTAATATCTCCTATTTAATAGCTACAAACACAATATCTTCATTAGCATCACCATCAGATTCTTCATCAGTGATACCACCATCAACAGCAATAAGACAATCTCTCTTTCCTTTACCCTTATACTTCTTGAATTTCTCTTCCTTGTATTCATTTTTGATGAATAATGATGAAAAGTTAGTACCAAACTGGTATTGAGACTTGGGGGGGGGGGTGTGAATCAATACAGACAAAAACTTTCTCCACAACTCAAATAGTAGAGACTACACTAACCAGTAAGTAGCATTACCGATCTAAGTCAGGACACTATCGGTAAAGCACAATGAGACTATGAAAAACACAAACCGGTAACACCTAGATCAATTAAAGATATAATACCTTATCACAACTTCACCCAAATTCTTAAGCAAATAATACATCAGAAATAATCATGACCATTGAATTAACTTGCATTACTACTTAACATAAAACACTAAACCATCACATGAAAAGCATCACACATGACACACAAATTTTTCACGTGGAAACCCAACTGGGGAAAACCATAGTGGGGATGAATACTCACAAGCTATTCTTTGAACTCTTCTAAAGTCTACTATGTTAGGAGCCTAGTCCGGTTAAGGACTTTACAATAGGTTTTGCTAGGAATCGATCCTGCTAGGGATCACCCGATTAAGGGATGGCTAAATACCCGGTTAAAGGTTGCAACCCTGTTAAAGGTTACCTCACAAGAGGATTTGAAGAACTCATTGATTTGAGTCACCTTGTTAAAGGATTTACACAAAGCCTATTAAAGCTACTGGTTAAGGGATTTTCCAACTGCTGAAATGGTTAGAAGTCAACAAGTAATGCACTGATCTGATAACAACACTGAATGCCAAGTCAGATCCACTTTAGTTCCTTTACTTCTACAATCATGCTCTACAAGTATCAACACACTTCTTCGGTCTAGCAAGAATCAAGTATCTCTTCACTTGTATACACACATAACATTTGCCAACAACTCCAAAATGAAAAACATCATCGACCTTATAGGAAACAGTCGGTCCAATCTTGACCATTCAAACATATTGCATTGAATAAAAAAGTCTTGAACAAATCTCAAGATGTTCTCCATCACTCATTCTTTGCCACTTCTAGAAGCTGATAACCCATCACACATTCTCCATCATTTACTGAGACTTTGCACATTCCTAAGGTAGATAGGATCAACCTTCTTCATGCAAGATCCTCAAGGAAATTCTTCACGTGCACAAGGATGACATGGCAACATGTTCTGATCTTCATTTCAATGCTAGTCCATCACAGGGTATCATCGGTCAAATCACATAGGCTTGGAATGCATCAACCGGAAACCCTGAAGCTGAGACTACCAACTGGTAGTCATACCAAATGAAACCCCAATACAAAACTTTCCCTATATCAATTCATATTCCAACATGCCGGTTCACTTGGACAAACATACCGCTTCACTTTTTCACATATACCGGTTCAACCGCTTCACTTTTTCACATATACTGATTCACATCATCATACCAGTTCACTTGCCAGTTTGCTTACTTTAATATATTGACATCAATAACAACATACAATATCATCATATCATCATACTTTGAACATATGCCAACAATTTTCACCATTAGGACAGTTAGCAACTATGTGTCCAATCTTGTGGCATGCAAAATATTTTAAAAGTAATTTACCTCTATATTTACCAGTGCCTCTGGGCAACCACTTTGCCAACAATGCTTCAAGCTCCACTAAACTTTCTTCATCATCAACATCTCTACTAGATTTGGATTCATAAGCATGACTAGTATCTCTACTTTTTCTCATAGATGGGTTAGAAATAAAAGCTCTAAATGCATACTCATATTTTTGTCAACTACCATCATAACCATTCAATTCAAAAGTAGTAAGCTTGCCAATGATGGAGTCAAGAGTTACCTTAGTTTTTTCAATGGACTTTAGCTTCTGAATGGTTGCAACTCAAATAGCATAGACCAGTAGTAGGGTTCTTAGTACCTTACTGATCACTGTGGCATCTTCCACTTTCCCTCCTGCACTCTTAATTTCACTAACTATCTCTTTTATCCTTTGACCATACTGCTAGATATTCTCACCTTCAGCCATCCGCATGTCATCAAACTTTCCTCTTAGACTCTCATCTTTAGCAATCTTAACTTGTTCATCACTGCCATAAATCTCTTCAAGTTCTTGCCATACCTCATGTACAGTCTCTAGACCATGAACATCTACATATTTAACATCAGATATGTAACTGATAATGGCCTCTAATGCTTGATGATTTTCTTGTTTCTCTTTCTTTTGATCATTAGTCAAAATCCCAGTGGGTACAACATTTTTAGTATTGACATGTTCCCCATACTGACTTCCCAAACTCTTGATGTAAATTTTCATTGTGTTGCTCCATATCCTATAGTTATCTCCATTTAACTTAACACCTTCCTTCTTCATCATGATCTACAAGAACTTTACCTCAAGGTGTTAGGCTTAGATCTTAGAGGACCTAAGATGCTCTGATACCAATTGATGGTATGATGAAAGAATAAGTATCCGGTTGATAACTAAGAGGCGGGGTTGAATCAGTAAATAGAAAAACTGATAAAAACTTTCCCAATATCAATTTCAATCTCTCAAAGTAAACTTATTAATGAAATACCACTTTCAAGACAAAAACTCATAAGATAAACTGGTTGATTGTTACAACAAATTAACAGTAAACAACATCAAACTTATAAACATCCAAATGCTTTATCATATGTCAACAGAATTTATTTATGAATGCTTTCGGTTATCATGACTTATCAAAATAGTTAAGTAGTTAATCAAATCAATCATAAGATCATAACCACAAAAACATTCACCACTTGACACAAATATTTTTGACATGGAAACCCAAATGGGAAAAACCATGGTGAGATGAGACTCACAAGATAACTATCTAAACTCTTCTGAAGTTCACCCTATTAGGAGCCAAGCATGTTAAAGCTTTACAAAAGTTCTGTTAAGAACCGATCTTGTTAGGAACCACCCAGTTAAGGGATTGACTATAAATGCCTTGTTAGAAGCAATACCCTATTAGGAGTAACCTTGGTAGAGGATTTGAAAATCCAAGCTAATGGATCACCTTGTTAGAGGATTTGAAAAGTCACCAAGCTTGTTAGAGCTTACCCAATTAGGGGATTTCAATTATGTTGTAATTGTTAGAAAACAACAAGAGTTTGCTTGATCTATCTGAATAGAACTACACTTGATTGATCAGATCCTTTTTATGCTCCTATCTGCCTTTACTCAAATTGTAGATATATCATCTAGTTCAACAACCACACACTCAATCGATCTCTGCCAACTCTCTAAACTAAACAACTTCATCGACCTTATAAAAAAATCAATTAGGTCAGTAACACAACATAAATATAATTCTCATAAAGATTACAAACAAGTTGGTTCAAGTATGACCATTGAATTACATAACAATCTTTGCACATTAATCAAGAAAGCTAGGATCACTTCTTGATCACCTCTTCATCGATCTCAGTAACTCATCATGCACTTAACGTTCTATGCAATATACTTTGCTCATTCCCTAGGCAAAAAAATGTTACAACAACGTGCCAAAAAAAAACTTGAAATTGTCTTCATACAATAATCATACTTGTCATCATCATTACCGCTCATCATCAGATCATAAACCAACATAACAAATTCATCAAACTTAATCGATTAAAGTTTAATAAAAACAACAGGTAGGGTTTACCAATTACAACAATAGATAGGGTTTTACCTTTTACCAGTTTCTGGTTCAAGTCACAAACTTACATACCAGTTTACAGTTTCCTTCACTTAGCTCTTCCTACCAGTTACAAGACAATATCAACAATATCAGCAACATCATTACTAATTAATTGACATCAATGACAACGTAACATATCATTAATCCAAACTTTATGCAAATGCCAATACTCTCTTGCCAACAAATAGAAGGATTTTGGCAACTAATACAAATGGTTTTTAGTAAGTGCTTCCAGTTATTTGGCCATACATGTGACACTTTACACTCTATAAATACAGAAGGTTCCTAGCCTATAGAAGTAGTGCTCCATAGGGTTAGTGGGGAAATATAGTTTTGGTATAAACTAATCAAAACATGTTGTCCATGACTTTCATCATAGACATGCTTTATTTAGAGTGCATCAGAAGGACTCAATATTATCCCATTTCCACTTGAGTCGTTCCGCTCTCGTTGGCCCCCTCAAGGAATCTTGGAAAGTCAAGCCCTCTAAAGGTAAAACATGAAAATAAAGTAGGTCTAGCTTGTTGATCACCATATTAGGGTGAGCATACTCACCTGCTACTTTCAAACAAGAATGATAGGCAATGGTTCTTTTACCCTTTAGATTACCTATGTGCAACTACCTTACTGAAAAACACATGATGCAAGTTGCATGTTGTTCATTTACCCCTTAGTTAAGCTAGGTGAAACATGTATGAATTTTTACTTCCCAAAATACTCCTAGTTAAACTATGTGAGAAAATGCATTAAAAATTTGCTCAAAATGAAACCTGCAAGCACACAACTCAGTAATTTGGAAAACTTAGTCTTGGATAGTCTAACCTACAAGGATTTGTTAGTAGATAGACTATAAAATTTCAAACTTTTTTGTAGCAGAGTAAAATGAAAATGCTTAAACAACAAAAGCACTATCGTATTGAGCAAAAGCGTAACTTGAAAGATAAAAGTGTTAACCTGTGCAATGAAATCACTAAACTACTAAGTAAAAGCATGATTTCTTGAGCAAAAGCGCTAACATGTAAGACAAAAGTGCTAGCCTATGGAGAAAAAATGTTAAAGTAAGGGTCACAAGCACTATCCTAAGTTGTAAAAGTGCTACCTTATTTCACACAAGCATGAAAAAAGTTTACAAAAGCATTAATCCATTGTGTTAGTGAGAATTAGATAGGATATTAGAAAATAAAGTGCAAGGCCTCAGCCCCACGGTGGGTGCCCAAATTTGTATCAACTTAAGTTTCACCTCAGAGATTAAACCTACAAACTCATTAGTCTATCATGTAAATATAACTCAAGTTTCAACCAATGAAACAACATGAAATGAAAAATAAAATAAAAGATTATGCCTTCATGATTTCTGTCTCATTGTGTCCTAGCCCCATTGTTCTTGGTTGGATATAATTTTTCTCTCAGACAAGCATTGGTAGCTTCCAAGATGGCAAGTGTGGAATGGACTGGTAGTTGATATAATATGCAAAGCTAAACTATGATAATGGTTTATGCTAAGTTGATCAAAAACAACTCTAAAAATGCTAAACAAATGAAGTCACATATGCAAAGATAAAGACTCCTAATTGACTAAAATATTAGCTATTAGTTTAAAAAATGGCTTAGGAGACCTATATTTATATATTTTTCAGTGCATAATCTTAGGTGGAAGAGATCAATGGTCCTGATTAAATCTTGCAAATTGGATGGTTATAAGCAAGAGGTTGAGATGTGAGAGAGAAAGGTGGAAAATGTTCCTCCTACACCTATAGGATGGAGGAAAATATGGACGGAGAAGACAAGAGTCATTCATCTCACCTTGACTGAGAAGAATACTTGAGAGAATATAGGATACTTGGAGAAGATTTAGGGATAAGAGGACAAGTGGACTCAACTTCTCCAAATATGTAGGAAAATTGGAGAGAATATAGGGAGGTTAAGGAATGTGTGTACGCACACATTATTTGAAGAGTAAATTTGGAAGTTAAAAATAATGATGCATATTAATATTAAAAATATTAATATCTTTATCCACATGATTGATGAGTTAGCAAAGAAGAAGTGATGTGGAGATGAGGGTGAGTTGGAAGAGGAAGATTAAATAATTAAGAAATTATTTAATTGATGAGACTATAGGATAGTGGATAGAATATAAGATATTTAATTAATTGAGTTAGAAGAAATGGATTAAATGAATGAATTAATTAAAATGTTTCAATTAATTAATTAATAGAATAATATGAAATGAATTAAATAAATTAATCTTTTCAAATTAACTATTCAATAGAAGAATAACCATTAAATAAATATTAAATATTTATTTAATTGCTCATAGCCAATTTTACGTGTATACACTAATGATAAGAGAGGTCTTGGTTATGAAGAAGGAGAAATCTCTGGTACTACACAACAAGGTCAATCATCTAGTCAGAAGTAGAATCATGCCAACAAATGGAACCAGGAATCATTGGTAAGAAAACCTAATGCTCACAAATTCAGTGGTACATGTTTTGTTTGCAATAAATATGGTCATATAGCAAGTCAGTGTAGAAATAGGAATAATTAGAACAATGCATCAGTCATCAGTATTGGAAATGTAAGACATCATGCATGTAGTACATTTGGACATATGGCTAACCAATATAGATCAAAGGAAAATCAAGGAAAAGGGGTTTAACAAACATATTCAGAAGAACAATATTGTCTATTATGCATAAACCAAGATTGGACATATTAATAACTATTGCATGAGTAAGAATCCACTTGTAACTAATGGTAAAATAGATGAGAAGGGAAAGGAAAAAGTAGAAGATATTAGAAAATAGCATGAGAAAAGATGGCTAAGGAGATTAGACACACAACTGGTAGAACAAACGGTAGACCTATCAAGTCCTATAATGGAAGCATGAACAACTAGTAACTAAGGTGTTGGAATCCAAGAACACTGAGAGGGGGGGGTTGAATCAGTGTTCTACTAGTGAGATCAATTTTAACCTTATGAAAAAAATATTTTGGTAACCGGTAACCATAGAAGAATATAGCAACAAGTAGAAATGAAGTATCCACAAGAGCATACACCATAACATAAAGATTTATACATGGAAAACCTCAAAGAGGAAAAACTATGGCAGGATTGGTGACCCACAATATCTATCCACTAGCCAAATGAATAAATATTACAATAGGGGCCTACACATGTAGGAAGGACAATACCCTAGAGCACACTTCTCATCACCAAAGGAGCTTCACTGACTACATACACCAAATATGGAGTTGCAAACAAAATTGTGAACTCTAAAAGTCCAGCTGTTATGCTAGATGAATTTCGATTAAAGCATAT
This sequence comes from Cryptomeria japonica, assembly GCF_030272615.1. Lineage (NCBI taxonomy): Eukaryota > Viridiplantae > Streptophyta > Pinopsida > Cupressales > Cupressaceae > Cryptomeria > Cryptomeria japonica. The sequence continues at coordinate 150,124,086 of NC_081415.1, forward strand.
TTTGTAGTGATTTTCACTATGACTTCTCTTTCTGGTATATTGCTCCACTTCCCAATCCTCTAAACCAATAATCAAGATCGACAACAGAATATTATATTTGCATCCTATCGATTAGGATCACTCATACAATATCATATCACTATCATTCATTCCTTTCATAAAACAACCTAACCAAATTGACTTAAATACCCTTCCCAAACACAAACATAAGTGCCTTATGTCAGCTTACAATGATATTACACTTTATTTACATGTCATCCTAGACAAAAATGGATTAGAACTTTGTGACCGATGCCATTGATCACTGCCATGTAGACCTACATAATCAATCTACTATGTCAACCTCATATATCGGTTCCTAGTTTGTCGGTTTCCCTTGACCGTCGGATGACATGAATGCCAGTGAGTAGAGGTTAAGTGTCTATCCCAAAATTGTGTGAGTTGCCATAAATGACAACACAACTAAAATAGATGAGTGTCAATTGCCAACAATCTCCCCCTTTGGTATTAAGGGCAACACTCATGTGAAAAATGGATCGCTGAAGTGATGTTCTAGTTCCTCCCAAAACTGATAGCAGGGTCAATTCCTACTCCCCCTGAGCTATACATTACTACTTATGTTCCTTAACATTTTTCACATCAACCTCTCCCCCTTTGACATCAATGATAAAGCTGGGGTACATAAAGAATGGAAGAATGAAAGGACAACTGTGATTACCGGATCTAGATGAACTTGAGTATATCTAGGTAAGAACCCTTCAAAAATTGTAAGTATCCCAGCTGGTTTTCAATGTTCCCAAAATGGATACAAACCCATTAAGAATATATGCATGTATTTCTTCTTCTATTAGATCTATCGGTGTGCGTTTGTTCATTAATTCTATACTTTCCCACTTATGGAGTAACAAAGTGTTCAACTGAGGACTAACTAACCCTCTCAATTCCCTTGCTCACCAGATTAATTTGCCCATATCTTTCTCCAAGGCTAATATCTCAGATTCTATAATCAAAATTTGACCATCAATAGCACTAGTCAATTACTGAGTACCATAAAAATTGTTATCTAGATGTTCCAACCAAACCTTTGTCGCTTTTAGATTCACTTCCAAGTCAACTGTAAGTTTGTCGGTGTCAGTACAAGATGTATATATACAACTACATTAATTAAGAGCCTCATCAACCTTTGTTATTTCCACCACCATCTTAGCCTTGTCTAAAGTGAGCATATTGTCATAGGTGACCTTTCTAGTTGCATTGTACCTATCAACTAACTTTCAGTTTGAAATCTGTTGAAGAGTTTTAAACTCTTTGGAAATATTCTATGTCAAAACTTTCAATTTGTTGGATGGACTTCCAATTTGATCCACTTTATATTTCGGTGTGAGCTACTACAAAACCAGAATGACTTGCTCAATGACCTGCATGTCATTGGACCCTTCCTTCTTTAACTTTTGAGCTACAACATACATCAATTCAAAACTTCTTAGTCGATCAATATTCTTCTATGCAAAATCAACTTGACTGGATGAGTCAAGTGACAACAATGAATGAATATCCAAAATCTTCTTAGAGGATTCAACCTTATGACTTGCACTGGTGGCTTCGCCACCTTGTGCAGTTATCTTCTCAACCTTATCCTCTTTTGTATGTTCATTTGGTGTTGAAGGTTCAATGTCTTCAACCTATCTATTTTCTATATCCACATCAATAACCTCTATTTCTAGAATGTTATGTTCTGGTGTATCCTGGGTATCATGTACAGTTTCAATCTTATCTATAGGTTTCTCTATATTATGTACAATTTATATTACCGAAGGAATATCGTTTGTCAGTCTTTATTCCAAAATCAGTGGATCCATGCCTAATATACCTTTCCCTTTATCATCTACTAGGATGTCTAGAATGTTATACTTTGGAGGGACTTTTGATGATGTAAAGAATCTAGGTTTATCTACAAATAATTTTAACCAAGCCTCGTGTCTCCTTAACATTCTCATTTACTCTACCTACCATGATACTCACATGCTAGTTTTTACTCTGGATTTTTTATTTTATTTGCAAGCTCTAGACACTGCAGCATTTCTTCATTTGTTATGGCTCCAAAAATAGCTAACAACTCCTATATCTTTATATATTTTTTCTCTTCAACCATAGATAACCTTCTAGCATCTAGTTTATTATACAAATCTCCTGGTAGTTGTCTTTCTATCTCTATTAATGTTTTCTTATATATATCTAAGTATAACAAAATTGCTTCCTCAATCTCCATTTGTTTCTTATCATCCATATGCACATAATAATGTTGTATTTTACTCAAAATTCCATCTTTAGTTATTTGATCTATCAACTTAGCAACTGAGAGAGGACCAATGACATTAATACTCTTACTGAATTCAAGAGTTATATCTATATCTTATTTCTTCTTCTGGTTGGGAGTAGAGGTAGACTCCCTAACTGGTTTCCTCTTCTTAGTGGGCTTCCTCTACTTAAAAATTTTCTTTGGGGATGTTGAAGTGGTTACCACTCTCTGCTCCTTTAGTTCCTTAGTCTTCTTCCTTGGTATTCTGATGAAACTCCTGGGAATCTTTGGGGGCTCATCATCAGTATTAGAATCAAATGTAACAGGAGTAATATAAGTCTCTAGTTTCTTCCTCTTTACTACACCCTTGTTGGTTGCTATTGCCAGAGAAGATCCTTCAACTAAACTAATGATCTGTTTGATTTCAGAAGACATATTTCATACAACTTCCCCAACCTTCTTGATTTTTCTTTCCCTTTTCTTCTTGCTGAATCCTATCTGAACTTCAGATTCCTTCTGCTTCGCTGTCCTAAAAGTTTTCTCCTATTCATCTACTAGAGAATCAATAAGAGTCTTGGCATATAAGTCCAATATCTTAGCATCTACCTCATATCCCATCTTAGTGATCTAGATCTTCCTTAGTTGCACTTCCTCCATCAGTGTTTCATCCTTCTTCACCATAAAGTATATTTTAGTTAAATATTTGTCAACTATATGCTTTGGAACTCTCTCTCTCTCCCTCATTGTTTTCTGAAATGATTTGAAATAACCTTATAGAATGGAGTCTCTCTCCTTTTCTTGTCCCAAACCTCTTATAGACTCTTAAATTTTTTTTCCTACTTGCATATTGAATGTCCATTTTGTTTTACCAGATCCTGATAACTCATTCAAAAAAAAAAAAACATCAAGCAAACAACAAGGTTGCCATACCAAAAAACACCTTTCTTCTCACCCTTAATCTTCCTTAGGTTTACAATTAACTCATCACACATCCATTGACATAGATCATACTTTTCATTTTCTTTGACCATCTTGTGAGCACAATAAATGCATGAACTAGAAATATAGTTCAACCTATTTGATTGGGTTACCTTGTAACTGATGATCATACATGCAAATTGAACAACTTTGTCTCTGATAGTGTTTATCCTTATTAACTGATTGTCAAAAGTTGCATCAGTTAAGTTTTTCACCTCATTGTTAGGTATTTTCTTGCTTTGGGGAACTTGACTAGCTTGGGGTAAATCGGTGATTGCACAAATAGCCTCCTTAGTGATCTTGTAGGGTCAGTCAAGGCATATGAATTCACCGTGGACTAGGCTCAACACATACCAGATCATATCACCTTCAAATTTTGGCATCTCCAAAATGTCCGTGAAACCCTGATCCTTTAGAATTTGGAATTTTGGTTTCATCGATCCCCTTCTATCTAGTAGATTTTTCATGTACATTGTTTTGATCTCAAAAAAACCTAAATCCTCCAGAGTGTAGTGGATATATGCATGAACATCCTCAACATACAAAACTCTGTCAGGAAACGTAGAAAATGCATTGATAGAATCATTAACCTTTACAATCTAAGGGCAATGCTTGAAAATTGGGTGTGGATGGTCCTTGATGTCAACAAAAATAGGGGTAGCCACACCTGCTAGAGTGGAGGTTGATTCAAAAGCCATTGCAAACAAAAGATAGCTCAGAAACTGATAAAATACCTCACAACCTTCACCAATGAAACCTCTTGAAGATCCGCTCTAAATCAACATAAATTCATTGAAAATGATCTTTATCACCTTGAATTACCTTGAACTTGCTCTACTTTTCTCTGAATGCTATGTGATAAAAAATGAACCAACATTTCACTTTTATTCTATGAAAACCCTAATTTTTCATTGACATTAATGCATGTTGGCATATCATAACAAATTCAAAATCTATAATCTAAGTACCAAAAAATATTCAGACTAACTTCTCCAAGATCTAAAATAGGCTTTCAGATCTCTACCAAGGGTAATGAAAATTTCGTCATTAATTTTCCTCCCCCTAAGGCTAATGCCTTAGTTACTGGATGAGTTTCATGTTGGTGCTAAAACATTCTGCTCTGTCGATTCAGTGACCGGATTGATTGTCTCTACCAGTTGATCTTCATATTTTCTAACCCATTTCTTCTTATGCTCCTTTCAGATATCTTCAACCTTTTGTTTTCCTTTCTCATCATTTCCTACTAGATTGTTCTTGCTTCTACATAATTTAGCAACATGTCCTATTTTGTTGCATGCATAGAAAGTGGCATTTTCTTTTTGAATTGCTTTGCTATATCCTTGATCATTCCTTAACTTGCATTGATTACCCATATGTCCAAATTTTCCACATGCATGAGATTTCATATTCAGTTTACAATCTTCTATCCCATGACCATACTTCTTACAATTTGAACACTGACTAGGAACTGCATTGTTATCCTGATTTTCTCAATTTCTACAATGTCTTGCCATATGACCAAATTTATTGCAAACAAAACATCTACCATTTAATTTATGTGCCTAGGTTGCCTTACCAGTATTTTATGATTTCGGTTCACAGGTGGATTCTCCTGACCTATTGTTTCATTTTCATTTGCAATGTTGGAGTTTTCTCCATGCTCAAATCCAAGACCTCTAGTATCTCCCTTGCACCTTTTATCCTTCAATAGCTCATCAAGCTTTGCAAAACTGGCCTTAATCTTATCTTTGTACTCATTTGTAGTATCTATATCTCCCCTTAGGAATGTTATCAATCTTTCCAACTCTTTCTCATTATTCTGGGATTGCACTAGTTCACTTCTCAACATATCATTCTCATGTGCTAGCCTAATGCATTCCTTAGATCTATCTTTCAGAGATCTACCAAGAATTTTTTCATTCTTCTACTGGTCTTAAATATCCTTGGACATCCTTATAGTTAGGGCTTTCATTTCATTCTTTATGATGCCATTCTCATGACTCAGCTTTTGACATTGTTCCTTAAGATTATCATCCCGAGTTTGCAAAAGTTCCTTCCCTCTAGCTTGAACAAATGACAACCTCTCTTGTAGGATAAGAATGAATTCCTTTGCAAAGTTCAATTCATCTTGCAACTTCAAGTTCTTAATCCTTTCAATAGCATAGCTCACAAGTGCTACTTCAAGTTGTTTCTCCATACTCATCTCCATGGATTCTGGAGTCAAGATCTTCCTTAAGCTTTTAGACTTAGTCCAAGGTGTCAAGGTCTAATACCAATTGTTGGAATCCAAGAACACTGAGAAGGAGGGTGAATCAGTGTTCTATAGGTGAGATCAATTTTAACTTTATTAACAAAATATTTCAGTAACAGGTAACCATAGAAGAATATAACAAGTAGAAATGAAGCAGCCACAAGAGCATACACCATAAAATAAAGATTTATACGTGGAAAACCTCAAAGAAGAAAAACGACAGTGGGATTGGTGACCCACAATATCTATCCACAAGCCAAATGAATAAATATTACAATAGGGGCTTGCACATGCAGGAAGGCCAACAACCTAGAGTGCACTACTCATCACAAAAGGAGCCTCACTAACTACACACACCAAATATGGAGTTACAAACAAAATTCTAAACTCTGAAAGTGCATTTGTTATGCTAGATGAGTTCCAGTTAAAGCACAATTTGTACCAAGTTTTCCTATGACTTCCCTTTCTAGTATCATTCTCTACTTTCCAATCCTCTAAACCAATAATCAAGATCGACAACATAATTTTATATTTGCATCTTGTCGATCAGGATCACTCGCATAATATCGCATCACTGTCATTCTTTCCTTTCATAAAACAATCTAATCAAACTAACTTAAATACCATTCTCAAACAAAAAAATAAGTGCCTTTTGTTGGATTACAATGATATTACAATTTATTTACATGTTGGCCTAGTCAAAAATGGATTTGAAATTTGGGACTGATGCCACTGATCACTTCCATGTAGACATACTAAATCAATCTCCTATGTTGGCCTCATATATTGGTTCCTAGTTTGTAGGTTCCCTTGACTGTCAAATGACATGAATGCTGGTGAGTACCGGTTAAGTGTCTATCCCAAAATGGTGTGAGTTTCCATCAATGACAACACAACTAGACCAGATGAGTGTTAATTGCCAACATAAGGCACTTTGTCTTAGAGGTAGGCGAATCATTGAGGATCATACAAACACCCCATATTGGATCTATAGTCAGAGAATTCTTATTGTGGATGGGTACTTAGGTGATTTCAGGTTTTTACTGAAACCTATTTATAGATTATACGACCCAATCAGACTTACCGACAACATTTATGATAGTGAAAATTAGGGTTAATGGCGATAAAAGGGAAAAGTCAAGTTATTTTCTTCACATAGAGATCGAGCATTCAGAAGAGCAATTTCTAGAGAGATTCAAGGATGATTCATGCAAGATTTTTTCCTCGAAGTTAATTTCATCATCTGGTAGTATCTTGAGGTATTTACCATCTGTGGAAACCCTAGTTTTGACATTTCTCTGGTAGATCATGGCTTCTTCATCTAATGTTGATACTCCTTTAGCAGTGGAAATCAAGAACCATCCCAACCTTGAATTCAAGAAGAAATAATTTAAATCCCTTTTGGATGATCCCTTGGGACCATTCTCGAGCATCTGCCATGGTGTTCTTCACATCGAAGACATTAGGGCATACATTCACTATAATATTGAGGAGCTCAGAGGTTATGATTTATCCTATGTTTTCACTGAAAATATGACCACAGATAACTAGTTGAAACTGAAATTTGTCCATTTGTAGAATAAGGGTTTTACCCAATTCATGGACTTTCTCAATATTTGACAAAGCAGAATGGGTCTATTACATTCTCAGCTACATTCATGGAGAATTTATCTGATTGGACCATCCTTGCAAGATCACTAAGAAAGTGATTAAGAATATCACCTGCTTGCACAAGATTGGAGGTCTACTCGGCCCTAGGTCTAATCTCTCCAACACAAAACTTTGCAAACTCACAAGTGCCACCTCCGATGATTATTCAATGAGGGTTGATGATATAAAGGAGATTGATGTTAAATTTGCTGCAATGATAATCATATACAAAGTTTACTAGTCAAACTGGCTGAACTCTATCTCCAATAACATTATTCTTATAGCTCATCAAATAGTAAAGGAGGATGCACATTGTGATCTTTATAGTGTAATGCTGAAGGAATTGATGACCAACCTTTTGAAAATCAAACAAGACAAGAAAAACACTTTCTAGTATGGGTCTTTTGTTATCTTCTTAGTATTTTACTTTTTGAATCCTATTCTGAGTTTTGGTAAGATACAATGGGCTTTGATTGCTTAGTAACCACATAGCTAGCCCAAATTTTGGATAGCCAAGTGGATAAACAACAAAAGGCTAATTTAAGGGCATTTTTCAAAACTTTTCAAGAGGAAATGAAAAATAGGCTAGAATTCCTAAATCTATAGTAGAGAAATATAATGATATTATATGTTTTATGGTGAATAAAGATGAGTGTATGATGGAGGAAGTCCATCCTAGGATAGTTTGGATCATGCCGATGGGTTATGAGGTGGATGAGGCTACACTGGATGCTTATGCACAACACTTACGACAAGCACCAGTTGATGAAAAAGAAGAGAAATTTGGCACAACCCAAGAGAAAGGAGTAAAGGTTCACCAAGAACAAGTTGCACCAACAATCAGAAAAAAGATGACTAAGGTTGCAGCAAAGACTCTAATAAGTGAAGGGAATGATAGGGCAGAGATAGAACAAAAGGTTAAAATACTTGAAGCCTAGAGGAAAGAAGAAATGAAACTAAAGAGGAAGGAAGAGAGGGAAGAAAAGACGGTAGCTCAGGCCACTCCCAATGTGGTCCCAGTATCAACTGAGACTTCCAAGAAACTAGAAACATCAACTGAAGAGCCTGCTATTCCTAAGCCAAAGGAACCTGTTACGAGAAAACAAAAGGTGTCTAGGCAATATATGATAGTTTCTTCTGAGGAAACTGAATTAGATGAAGAGATCAAGGAAGTTTCAAAGAAGAAAGGAGTTTTTGCAAGGGTGGTAAGGGAGAAGAAGGAAGAGTAAAAGAAAGAACTAGCTAAGGAGCCATCCTAGAAGACACCCAAGATTACCAATGTACATAAACACAAGCTAAAGTTTGATGAGCAGTCTAAACCAAAAGCCAAGAGAAGAACCTGTAAGAAGAAATTACATGATTAGGACATAATTAATCATATTATTAATGATGGTAATTTAGACAATATTTCTACATTCTTTGATGAATTTGATGAGAAGGATAAAAAGAAGATTGAGGAAGCTATTCTTTTATATCTTGATTCTTTCAGTAGAGCATTGATTGAGTTAGAGAAAATTTTGCCTAAGGAGTTATATGATAAACTAGAGGCTAGAAAATTACATGCTCAAACTCTGAACCGACAAATAAAAGAGACATAATTACTCAATCTTTTTCTATCAATAACCCCTCCACAGATAGCATATTTAATAAATAAAACATGTTCATCTGAATTTAATCCAAAGCACCAGATAAACAATTTAATGTTAAAAAGATTTGAGGAAATCAAAAGGAGACAATAGATATTTGGGTCCGAATTCTTTTGAGTTTAGGATATGAGTTGAGACCTATTTTTGTTCAATCACAAAATATTAAATTAGCAAGGGACAAGAAACTGGTAGATACAAAGGAACAAAATGTAAATACTCAACAACTAGCTAGCACTCCACTGGCTACTACTGTATTGGATAGTGAGTCCAATTTTGTAGCAAAGGATACCTTGACAAACAATGTACATGATACAGAGATCAATACTGATAAGGAAAAGGATACAAATAATAAGGTTGCTAAGGAGACACATGATCAGAATAAGGCACCAAGTGGCAAAGCTACTCATGCACAAGAAATAAAGGATTTGGTGGTTACTTCACTAACAGACAAAGGGAAAGAAATTGTGATAGACTTTTCTTCCATCTTGGCAATTGACAATTCATCCATAGCCAAGGGAAATGTCACAACTTTCTATCAGTTTTGACAAGTCTTATCATAAGATGTCTTCGACAGAGAAATTTTTGGCGGCAAAAACACTACGGTCACAAGGAACTCAAGAGTTGGCCCAAGAGGAATCAAAAGACAAAGAATTGATCAAAAACACTTTTGAAGCTTTGAACCAGTTGGTACCTAATTTTTTAGGCATAGGAGAGCACAAGCTCATCCGATAAATTGAAGGAAATTATTGATTTCATTCCTAAGCATTATGATTCTTTGCTCAAGATTTCAATAACTGAGACTAAGGAAAAATTGGTTAAAGCCTGGAAACAAACAATTTTGTAAATGATAGCATTTGAGAAAGGTAAACTCCAAATGTGCTTGCAATCCATTGATGTAACATTGGTGGAGGGAGGTAAAGTTTACAAGAATTATCTATATTTTGCAAAGATAACAAGTTCCATAGACAAGGAGATCTTAGATTGTAGAAATAACTTGATTTAGATTTCTAATTCTTATAACCCGACAACTAATCTAACTAGTTCTTTGGATGGTCCAATTTTGGCGGAAATGATCAAATTTTGAAACTAGAGAGGGAGAGGGACAATATAATAAAGAGAGAAAATGAGATCCATAATTTCATAGGTCCCCGATTGGAGAATTTATTATATCATAAGATTGAGTGTATATCTAATATGCAGAAGGAGGATACCATAGAATTAGAGGCAATTGAGTATTATGCCTCTCTCTTGAATGGATTCACCTCCATTCTTGATTCTCTCAAGCAAGGTTGGGACACTTTTCATTTTTGAAGACTATGTATGCAGATATTTTGAAACTTTTATAGAACTGACATGTATATTTCTATACAAAATTTTATTGTAGACACCCCACTTTGTCATTGATGTCAAAGGGGTAGAAATATAATATAGTGAAAAATGTATATAGAACTCAGGGGGAGTGCATCATATGTTTATAGCAAGAATATACAACTTAGGGGCAGCAGATTCAGAGGTAGATTCAAAGATGGTATCATTTTTCACATGAGTTTTGCCATCAATGCCAAAGGGGGAGATTGTTGGCAATTGACACTCATCCAGTAAGGCCAATGACATTTAGGGTTGTCATTGATGGCAACTCATCTGGAAACTCATCTTCAGGTGTCTATAATTTCTATTGGGATTCATTGACTTATCATTTTTCTTTGATTGGGTTAATCGGTATTCACTACACTCAATTGGTATACACACTTTGTTTTACAACCAGTTAAGCCTTGATCCTGGTAATGTGTACTTGGAACCTAGTTAAGGATTGAACCCAACTAAGATACATTGTGGCTCCAATTATTTCTTTCATGGAATTTTTGTTAGTGTGTGAAGGATAACATGGTCATTGGGATTATGCATGATATACCTTGTGATCCAATAGCCAATGGGTTATTTTTCTTTATTGAGGCTGACATATTCAAAAGTTATAAGGGTATTTAAAGGAGATCTTTTAGAGATGGATATGATGAATGTTGGAATGATATTTTGGTTACACATTAACACTAGTAGAAATATGGCAAATAAATGACTGCGTGACCAAAAATTTTAGTCACAACAAGTAAAAATGACCAAATTTTAGTTATTTCTTACAACAAAGCTATACATGACTAAATAAATGACTAATTTGATAGATGATAGAGAAATTCTAAATTAATGACTAAATAAATGACTAGATAATTGTTTGGCTCTTGTCTTAAAGAAATTAGGTACTTGTGGAAATGATATAAAAAATTGATCCTAATATTTTTGTTTGTAAATTATTTATTATTTAAATATTATCTATTTATAAATAATAAGTTATTTAATTAGCAGATGTGTTATATTATAATTTACTAAAGACCCAACTAGAAGGCGGGGCAAGTGGAATGAAGACCCAACTAGAAGGCAGAGTGGAGTGGAGTGAATTCTTGTGCTTTGCGGCCCCCTAACGGATACATAATCAAAAGGAATGGACCCCTAGTCGGGTGGCCCAAAGCAAGCAGTTTCCGAGCTTGTGCCCTAGATAGTGTTGGACCTAAAGCAAGGGAAAAAGAACAAGTAGCAGAGGCAAGTGCATAGCTTCCAGTATATTAAAAATATAATAAGAATAAAAGTATAACAATTTCACTTGGATTTAAAACAATTTTTGAAGACAAAATAAATATTTTACCTTAAATATTTAAATTATTCTATATAGATATATATGTATGTATGTATGTATGTATATATACATCTTACTATTTATCAAAATTACATTATATTTTTTTATTGCAGATTACCCCTTTTTTATTGTCACCCATTTTTCATCTATTTAGATTAAAAATAGCCTATATAGATTTAAAAGTCATAATTGAATTTTAAAAAGGTTTTGAATTCTTTAAAGAATAAATAAAAAAATTACCTCCAAAGCCTAAGACCATAATGTCAAGTAAATGATGCCAATACAAATGAAGTAAATAATGCTTTTAGTTTAATTTATATCTTATTAGAAAAAATGCTCTCAAAAAAGTTTTATTTGATGCATGGGATAGTTAAAAGAGACTTTTTTTAGTGTTTGGAGGGAAAATAAGGTTTAAAATTGCAACATTCAAGTGGAAAACTAGGGATTTTTGAGTTCACTTGAAAATTGCAACATTCAAGTGGCAAGGCAGAGCCATAATGACTAGGCTCAAGCACAAAAAAGTGCAACATTGTCAATTATAGGGAAGAGGACCTAGTAGTTATCAATTTATGTCACTTTTCAATTTAGAGGGGAGAGGAAATAGTAGTTGTGCACCCTAGCTTCACGCTTCTCAAATTCTTAAGTGGAAATTTCAAATCACTCCCAATTTTTTGTAGAATCTTACTTGGAAAGTCCCCTTCTTATAACTAAGTTTCCAGGGCCACATCATGAAGTATAGTGCCACATTAGCATGATTTTTTCCAAGGTGTCCAAAACAACCACAAAAAAAAGTGAGACCAGTACACATGCACAAGAGACCCCTATACTTGTGCAGTTGTTGCAACATCACATGATTGGTTGTGTTTTACAACTAGTGATACATTTCATAGAAATAACAACTTTAAAGCCATGCTATTGGTGCAATGTATTATAGTTATTAATATATAAACACACAAAAATTGATATGTTATGTTTCAAACAATAGTTTTAGTTTGTACTATTATTGAAGTGAAAAGTATCAACAACCCTCACAATAATTCATACATGCTCAACTACTAGTGTTCCTCCCCTATTTTATTTCCAAAAAAGAAAATACATTTCATAGAAATAACAACTTTAAAGTTACAAGTATTGGTGCAATGTATTGTAATTATTAATATATAAACACACAACAATAGATATTTTATGTTTCAAACAATAGTTTTAATTTCAAGAAAAAAATATCAACAAACCTCATAAACATTTCATACATGCTCAACTACTCATTCTCTTTGCCTAAGTTGTTTCCAAAAAAATTAATGAATCCTGCCAAGAAAAAATTTAACGGCAAATGAGAATTTCAATCGACAAGAGTAAGAAGAGCTATGGAAACCATACCAATAGATGGAATATTGTAATCAAAGCTTTGCTGTGGAAAAATAAGAAAGTGGAAAGTGGTTTTTTTATTGTATGGATGCATTAAAAAGATGGTTTATCTACACTCTGCAGACTACTCATGATAGAAGAAGACCAAAGGAAGACATTTACAAACATAGGTAACGTACATTTATGTGTTTTTGAATTATTAAACTTTGAATAAAAATTTTGTATCTTTTGCATGCCATATGAGATTTTGTATCAAATAAACTACCCACCTAGAAAGAAAATTGATCATTGGCATGCCCTCCTATATCAGTTGGGTTCCCTCAAATTCAATCTATGTAGCAGGGAGTCAAGGTCATAGGAGAGAGGAATCAGGGAAGGATATTTGAATCCACCCACCCCTATCCATAGTCGATAGTAAGGCAACAACAAACCCCAAAAACAATATGACAATAAAAATAATAGTAATTACTCATTTATGTTTTCTCTTTATCTAACCATGACATGAAATATCTATATGGCCATGAATGCTCTTGTTATTGACAAGAAGAACCATTATATCTACAATTTATGAAGGATCTATTTCTATGTGTTAGACTATTCGTTCAGCCACTGTCTTGGTATGTGTGACTCTTTATGTAAATATCAAACTCTTACTTAATTCTAGAAACTTCAGTGTGCTTCTCTCTTTGGGTTTGACAGTGCTTCTCTGTAACGTTGAGAATCCCTTGTGACTTTGCACTATTATTTTGTGCCTTGATTGCAAATAGTTGTCCTTTTATATTGTAATTTTTTCTTCATGATTGTAAGATTACTAAGAGTCTTTTATCCTAATGACTATTGCAATCCTTATTCTTATGAAATTGTTTCTTAATCTAGATTATTCTAGTCTACCCTTAAAAAGACAATGGTCTTTTGACTGTAATACTTATATGTGCATGCTAATAGGTAATGAATTTTGTGTTTTCTTTTGATTGCTTGATGAAAGTATTCACTCTTCTTTGTACTCATTGACTGGTTCTTGATGATGAATTATGATTCCATATATTACTTTTGATCTCTTCTCCCTTCTCTGTAAGGCAAAGATGAAAACCTAAAAAATTAAGTACACATAAGGCCCTTAGAGAAATCATGTACTGGTCACACCATCCACTGCAAAAAGCTCTACTGCTAGCCTATACCCTCACAAGGTCGGCTGGTGCAGAAGCACCTAGACATCAAGACATTGGAGGAGATCCTGAGAGATATTTTAATCCATATGTTTGGATATGATATTCAATGTAATAAAATCAAATGTAATGCCTAAGGGCAAACAAAATTGTAAAATTGTCATTTAGTTGTCATTTTAAGAGTCATGTGATGTGTTTTGTAAAGCCATGAAGTCATTTATTCAAAAGTGTAAAAGTTGTCAACTTGACAATAAAATGTTGTCAAGCAAAGTTGCAAAAATGCAACAAAAGTTGAAAAGGGGTTAAAAGTTGGTTATGAGAGGTAGTTGTAAGGTCAAAACTGACCAAAAGTCTATAAAAATCCATTTTATGGTCGTTCCAAATCATAAAGGAAAGAAAGGAAAGAAAGGAGAACATTTTGATACATTCTGGTGTATTCTACTATTGCTATTTTGATTGGCTTTCCAGTTTTTATGTTGGTTCCAAGTCTTGCACGACCATGTATGACCTAGAAACCTTTGTAAATGTATAATGGATAGTTATATATGTTAAGTACCTTTCTTTTCCTTTTTTTTTGGAGTTATTATATTTATAAATGAAGAAGTTATGGAAGTTTTGGTGAAAGTTGTTGATTGCAGATTTGAGGTTTCCTAAGAACAGTCATGTTGCAGAAAATGGTATGGGTTCATATGAAAGTTTTATGACCTCTAAATAGATTCATTGGAAAAATATGTGAGTCCTCTTTTGTTTCTTTTTGGTTTGAGTCATTTTTGTTTAGATTTGTGGAAGTTATGAAGATTGTGGTGAAAACTGGTTTTAAACTATCTTCAATGGAGTTGCAAGCAATGGTTTGATATTATCTCATGATTTAACCATTGGAAAATTTAATGGATTAAATATTCTGAATCTATATTCATATATATTTTATATGAAATTGGTTTTGTGTCTTTTGGTTATTTTTTGTGAAAGATATTTGATGCCCTAGACGGACTGAGCATGCACATGTCTAATTTGGGGATAGCAGAAATGGGTCTCGGTGCAGAGACCATAACTTTTAATCTAACCATTTGATTCTCCTAAGTTTTGGATATGTTTTAACAAGGCTAGTTATGTACAATTTCACCAAAGGGATCTTTGAAATAATATCTGGGTCAAAATTTATGAATGACAGAATACAGGTCTATGACTGGGAACTTTAAAGATTGAAGTGTGAACCATGAATATGGGTTATTGCATTAAGTTGATATTAATGAAGAGATGATTGAAAGAAGTTGTTATTTTGCCTCTAAAGAATGAGTTTAAATGGATATTGATATTTGAATATGCAGATAGGGAAGAAGACTTTCTTTCCTCTGCATCAGATTGGTATCAGAGCTAGAAGAGCCTGAGTGTGTGGGTAGAGCACCGAAGGAGGCAATCCACACCAGGACCTAGCCCAAGAAGAGTTGAAATTTTATGTTGTTAATGTGTTTGGTTGCAGGTGCTTGTCCATCTAGCTGCAAGAGGAATTTTGTGTTGTGTGTGGGCAGACAAGGAAGGTCTGTCAAGGGCCAAAGAGATGGTCCAGGGCCATGGGATGGTCCATTGGTTGCCAAGAGACTAGGGAGAGAGGCAAAGAGGAGGACTCCTAGGTGAGGCAAAGGTGAGTTGTTTGTTGGTGAGGTGATGCAGCATGGAGAGGTGGACTTATGGTTGGTAAAAGCACTTGGATTGCTGCCATTCCATACTCCACTAATAGGAGTTATTGAGGAGGTAGATACAAGGATAGTCCTGTGTCCTTTTGGAGATGGTGATTGCAGTAAAGGCATGAGAATGGTGATAAGATGAAGAGGCAAAGACAAAGATGAAGGTGATGATTTTAATCCAAAGCATAAATTTTATTTTCTTGCAGGTTATTATCCCTATGTTTCCAAGGGACTTGGAAAGTTTTCAAGGTTGGTAGTATGGTGCAGAAGCACCTAGACATCAAGACATTGGAGGAGATCCTGAGAGATATTTTAATCCATATGTTTGGATATGATATTCAATGTAATAAAATCAAATGTAATGCCTAAGGGCAAACAAAATTGTAAAATTGTCATTTAGTTGTCATTTTAAGAGTCATGTGGTGTGTTTTGTAAAGCCATGAAGTCATTTATTCAAAAGTGTAAAAGTTGTCAACTTGACAATAAAATGTTGTCAAGCAAAGTTGCAAAAATGCAACAAAAGTTGAAAAGGGGTTAAAAGTTGGTTATGAGAGGTAGTTGTAAGGTCAAAACTGACCAAGAGTCTATAAAAATTCATTTTATGGTCATTCCAAATCATAAAGGAAAGAAAGGAAAGAAAGGAGAACATTTTGATACATTTTGGTGTATTCTACTATTGCTATTTTGATTGGCTTTCCAGTTTTTATGTTGGTTCCAGGTCTTGAACGACCATGTATGACCTGGAAAACTTTGTAAATGTATAATGGATAGTTAGATATGTTAAGTACCTTTATTTTCTTTTTTGTTTGGAGTTATTATGTTTATAAATGAAGAAGTTATGGAAGTTTTGGTGAAAGTTATTGATTGCAGATTTGAGGTTTCCTGAGAATAGTCATGTTGCAGAAAATGGTATGGGTTCATATGAAATTTTTATGACCTCTAAATAGATTAATTGGAAATATATGTGAATCCTCTTTCGTTTCCTTTTGGTTTGAGTCATTTTTGTTTAGATTTGTGGAAGTTATGAAGATTGTGGTGAAAACTAGTTTTAAACTATCTTCAATGGAGTTGGAGGCAATGGTTTGATATTATCTCATGATTTAACCATTGGAAAATTTAATGGATTAAATATTCTGAATCTATATTCATATATATTTTATATGAAATTGTTTTGGTGTCTTTTGGTTATTTTTTGTGAAAGATATTTGATGCCCTAGACGGACTGAGCATGCACATGTCTAATTTGGGGACAACAGAAATGGGTCTCGGTGCAGAGACCATAACTTTTAATCTAACCATTGGATTCTCCTAAGTTTTGGATATGTTTTAATAAGGATAGTTATATACAATTTCACCAAAGGGATCTTTGAAATAATATCTGGGTCAAAATTTATGAATGATAGAATACAGGTCTATGACTGGGAACTTTAAAGATTGAAGTGTGAACCATGAATATGGGTTATTGCATTAAGTTGATATTAATGAAGAGATGATTGAAAGAAGTTGTTATTTTGCCTCTAAAGAATGAGTTTAAATGGATATTGATATTTGAATATTCAGATAGGGAAGAAGACTTTCTTTCCTCTGCATCATCGGCAAGGGATGTCCTTACTAATGGCTTCCCTTATCACATTCAATGCATCCTCTTGCCTAATCAAAAAATACAATTCCTTCACATCAACTCTCAAGTTAGCTAGGAGATCTACCACTCTGTTACCCTCTCTATAGGTGTGCATGATTTTGAATTAACCAATCTGAGTCAACAAACTATTGATATGTGGAAGGCATTTATTTAATGTCTAATTATGGATATGATAGTCATCAAGTTGTTATCTATGGAATGTCACTCATAGTCTATTGAGACTACAATCCATAGAGCTAATAATCATTGAGTATACTCAAGAATCAATAGGATCTATTTTATGTCATTTAAGACTTGAGATCTCCATATTTTGAAATTGTAATATTTGTAGGTGTAGCTACTTTATGGAATCTGTGCATTTTTTTACAAGTTTAGATAAAATAATCAAGTTTGACAAGAATTGTGTCAAGAATAAAAGTAATAGTTAAAGGATGGAATTGTTTTAATGTGCATAGAATAGTCATGAAGAATCTTCCCATTCCCCAAAATGTACAATCTATCGATAAGTTCTTTCCTGAGTGTCAAACAAAAATCATTATATCTATTCAATATCCAAGTATACTTTCCAATCTCTACCACATATTTCACCTAACAACTGTAGTAGTAGTTCCCAAGTGCAATGACCTTCACATCTCCAATGAAGATGCATAGTTTTCAAATTTTGCCACATTTTCTTTTGTAATTTGGCTAATGCTTTTTGGTGGAATATTTGGATACTAAAAATATTTTGGGAAAGAAAGACAATTGTGAACAAAGAGCCCATAAAAATATGAAAAATGTCATGCGAACACCCGAAGGCTACGCTTTAACAAGAGTAATTACACAAAACAAAAGCACAAAAATATTTGGAATGGATCAAATCACATGCCAACATAAGGAGGGGGAAACATTGAAGTGATTTATTCATTGTTGTTAGAGACTCTACAAGCAGGAACCCCAATTTCACATGAAGGAACTGCCATTCTTGTAGTAATGACACCGTGATTTGAATCTTGTTCAGCTATGGTATTATACCTTCCCTACACCACATCTTCAACTACAATTTCTGAGAATGATGGAAAGACTTGAAAATATCATCTTGTTTATATTTTTCGATAAGCCTTTCTGAATATTAGGATTAGAAGCAATCGTAAGAAGCTCCTCCTTTACGTTAATAAATGTGTCATCCATTTCTATATCTTCTATGTCCTCGGCATGATAAGTTCATAGCTTACATAAAGCATCATTATAACCATCCCAATTGATTTTACAGGTCCCCCTCAAAAATTTTACAGTACACTCCACAACTACTTTGCAACATAATTCCTACATAAATTTTTTATTGTTAGAATCTCTACATATTTGCATGTTAAGATCCTTGAGCGACTGAAGAGTTTCTAGGGTTTTCTCAGAAATGATGCCCTTCAAAAGGTCTGAGGAAATACTCTTCAGCAGCATCATTTTCTTGATCTTAAAATTTTCATTTGAATAGGAAGAGCTCTGATGAGTCCAGAATTAATCCAATCCTCATTGCAGTGCTTGATAACATACTCTAAAATCCACTCTACACTTTTCTTGTCACTTCTGATTTTAGGAGTGGCAATCAAATATTTGGAAGTGCCTTGTAAAGTCCATAGCTTTCATCTGCTTTCCATTAGTCATCCACAAAAGCCAGATATGGAGTTATAACATGACCAAATTCCATGATGTCTCATTAACTGTTCTTGCACAATTGACTCATTGTCCACATATCTTCATTTCAATTCCCACAAATTTGTAATTTCAAAAATTTTGATCTAAATCGATCCAAGAGTCGGCTATAAATCACAACAACATATGATCACTAGCAAGTTGAAAATCAAAAGCAATGTTCCATATGATATCTTGCTTAGTGAAATGGGGGTTTCTCCTATTGAGGCACTTGCTATGGTTCATCTCATAAGCTATCTAAAAATAACCGAACAAATGGAAGAAGGTAGATGGTCTAAAGTCATCCTCAATGATATATTATGCAAAAGGAAAATGGCATAGATGCAAAAAAAAATAGAGTGGATGAGTAAATGGAATATCCATTTCAATATGTGTCCCATGAATAACAAAGACATCAAGGTCTTCGTTATGGATAAATTCTACAAGAGGAATTGGAAAAGTGGGCTTGGAAGGAAGAAAATATTTTATATCAATGAGTTTAATCCCACATGCAATCAACTTCTAAAAATGTACATTGGGGCCAAAATTTCATGGAGGGCTAAAATCCTTATCATGCAAGTGAGAACCAACTCTCATCAACTCCGTTGTGAGACCAGGCATTGGAAGAGAGATGGGATGGGGTTTGGGATAGACTAGCCTAGTCTATGCTCTTGGATCCTTCCCTTGGATCACCTAGAGTTCTCTTCACACCCTAGGGTCCCTAGGACTTCCCTTGCTTGAGGAATCCCCTGACCTTGCCCAATCCACCCACTAATGAGTTGCAATGCTACTCCTAAGGTCTCACCTACTCATGAGACTCAACACCCCTTACTATGGCTAATAAGGGCTTGGCTTGTCCTTCTGCTTCCTAGGTCCTAGCAAGGTTAGGACAGGTCTATTTCATGGTTTTTCCACCCATTCATGTGCCCCCAAGAGGTTTCAAGATTCCAACCCCTTACCGATTTCACTATTTTGTGTTTTTCCCTACAAAATAGGGCTACATAGATTTTGACCAATTAGGCCTCCTACCCAGTCCTTTAGGGATCCCTCTCACAATGATGCATAAACTACCCAAACTCCCAAAATGGACTACCATTAATTTGGAAAGGGCTCAAGGATTTCTCTAGTTTTGGGCCCCCAAGTGGCCGTACAGTGCCTTGGGCAAATTTTTGGGTTTTTTAAGGGTTTTGTGAGGGTTTTTAGGCCTGCCAAGGACATAGTGTAGGTTTTCTTCTCTTCCCAACTTGTTTGGATTGGTGGAAGCTCCTCCTTCACACCAATGATTCTTCACTCACCCCTCTACAAATCTTCCGAAGGGTGCACTCTCCTCTATCCAACCTTTCTCTCCAAGACCTCTGCAACTTAACCCTTCCTAGCGGGGCACTGTTTAGTCTCGCATAGGATTGGGTCTTTTGATGTCCTCCCTACATTTTCAAGGGCCCTGCTTTCTTTTTAGTATAGTAAAAGTTATTTAATCTCATTCCCCATGGTTTCATGGTGGTTCCACAATGGGGAATGGAGTCATGATTCCATTTGCACAAACTAGTCCAAAACTGGATAGTGAGAAGACAACTTACAAAATATCTACAAGAACACCACACTTACAAACCAAAACCTAATATAATTGCTCAAAATGAAATTATTTACACCATAGAAGACACTCCATATATTTTTTCACATAAATCAGTCCATTAACAATCTTCCTTTACTCCATTAGTGCCGATTGGCAACAAAATTGCACTCTCAGTCTATCAGTTTGCTTGGGCCATACAATATCTGACATCCAACCCATTAACTTACGGTTTGGAAATAATTCTACTATTCTCTACTCATTCTATGTTCCCATATTAGGGTTGTCCATGCCAAACTAAGAATTTTGGCCTCTACGTGAAAAAGTTGCTTGACAACTTTTAAAAGTTGTCATGCAACTTTTGCAACTTTTGAGAAACTTTCCCAATGTTGCTTTTCTTGACTCCTAGACCCACATTGGGCCAACCTAAGGACACTACCATGCTATGAAGGACCCCTAAACACCTCAAAGGCACAGATACCCTCTATTTTCAAGAAATTATCAATCTTGACTTATGACCCTAAGACCTCAACTAGGACCTTAACCATGACCAATGAGCACATGGCTCTTTATTTTATATACAATGGCTTCATAAAGAAGCAAGAACGCAAACAAAAAAAATGGTGGGAGCCCTTTGAAGGGTGATCCTACACCATACTCCCCCTCAGCACTTAACAAAGAAATAGATGAAGAGATGAGAGCTAGGTCTATGCCAAGTGTCTTGAACCTGCTCTCTTCAACCTAGGTAGCTTCAAACTCAGGCTGACATACCCACTTGACCAAGTGTTCCATGTAGTCCTGGTGTCTAGTGGACTTCTTTACTCTGGATTCCAAGATCTCCTCTACTATAGGCTTCTTCACCTATGGTAATACATTAACATCTAGGTCCTACAGTACCTTGCCTTGGTTCTCAGTCTGTCCTTCTATCTCACCCTTGTACATGATCAGCTCAGCAACATTGAAGACTGATGATATAGCCAAATCTAAAGGAAGTTCAACCTTATAGGCATTCTCACCATAATTTGCCACAATTCTACAAGGTCCTACCCTCTTCATCTGCAGTTTAGTAGGCTTGCCACTTTGCATCTTAGCTTTGTTCAAATGGACCATCACATAGTCACCCACCTTGAACTGAACCTCTCTCATTTTCTCATCCATTTTTGCTTTTAGTTTTTGAGTGGATTCAAGGATGGATTTCTTGACTTTCTCTGGGACTTCCTTGATGGTTTGAGTGAAGTCCTCTACTTGCCCACTCTTCATTTCCAAAGTACCAAGGTCTCTCAACTCACATACTCCCCTTCGATGTTTGCCATATACAACCTCAAAAGGACTTCTACCAGTGGTCCTATTTACACTGTCATTATATGCATACCCTACCTGAGGAATGATTAGGTCCCATGTCTGTCCATACTCCTTAGTTAAACACCTCAAAAAGTTGCCTAACACCCTATTGATAACTTCAGTTTGACCATCAGTTTGAGGATGGTAAGCTGAGCTAAATGACAAGTTAGTTCCTAGTCTCCTCCATAACGTTTGCCAAAAATGGCCCATGAAGTTGTTGTCCCTATCTAAAATAATGCTTAAAGGGAGTCCATGAATTCTAACAATCTCTTTGAAGAGAGATGTGCAACATAGCTAGCATCATGTGTAGTCCTACATGGAATGAAATGGCTCATCTTGGAAAATGTATCTACTACCACATAGATGTTGTCCATACCTGTCTTTGTCTTGGGAAGTCCTACTACAAAGTCCATTCTTATACATTCCCAAGGCCTATTTGGGACTAGAAATGGTTGATAGAGACTAGCATTTCTTGATCCTCCTTTTTCTCTTTGGCATACACCACATTGCTCCACATACCTCTTCACATCTCTTGGCAACTTTGGCCAATAGTAGTACCTCTGTACTAAATCCAAGGTTTTGTTGACTCCAAATTTTCCACTTAAACTACCATTATGTTTCTCTTGGATGAGGTTTTCACTCATGGATCCTCTTGGCACACACAACTGATTACCTCTAAACAAGAGACCATTTTGGAGAGTGTAATCTGCATACTCACCATGGAAATGGTTTTCAAACTCCTTGCAAACCTTGTAAGCTGATGAGAACTCTTCATCTCCTTCATAGAGGTCCTTGAAACCTTCTATTCCTATGCTCTGCAACTATAGTTCTTTAACTATCAACAACTTCCTGCTTAATGCATCTGCCACCTTGTTGAGTTGCCCCTTCTTATGCTTGATGGTGAAGGTGAAGGATTGGAGATATTCTATCCATTTCAAATGCCTATTGCTAAGCTTCTCTTGAGTGTTAATGTAACTCAATGCCTGGTTGTCTGTGAACACCACAAATTCCTTTGGAAGTAAGTAATGCCTCCATTTATTTAGAGACTACACTAATGCATACAACTCTAGGTCATAGGCTGAGTACTTCTTCTTTCCTTCATTAAGCTTCTCACTGAAAAATGCCAAAGGTCTTCCCTCTTGACTCAATACACCCCCTACTGTAATTCCACTTGCATCACACTCCAATGTGAATAGCTTGTAAAAAGTAGGTAGGAGAAGGATAGCTTTTGTGGCTACTTCCTGCTTCAACAATTGAAATGCTTTATTATCCTGCTCAGTCCATTTAAACATAGTTTTAAGGCCTCCTTTTATGGTGTCAAGGAATGGTGCACATATGCCACTGAAGTTCCTCACAAACTTTCTATAGAATTGGGCTAATCCATGGAAACTCCTAACTTCAGTCCTATTCTAGGTGCAGGCCAATTCAAGATTGCCTCCACTTTGCTTGGATCTATGTTCAAGGTTCCCTTCGACACCACAAATCCTAAGTAGACAAGCTCTTACTTCATGAAGTCACACTTCTCTAGGTTGATGGATAACTTCTCCTCATGCAACCTCTCTAAGACTAACCTCAAATGCTCAAGGTGCTTCTCTTTGGTTCTGCTATAGATGAGAATGTCATCTAGGTACACCACCACAAACCTTCCTATGAAGTCTTTTAATGCCTCATTCATCAACCTCATGAAGGGGCTTGGAGCATTGGTGAGTCCAAATGGAATCACAAGCCATTCATACAATCCTTTTGTGGTCTTGAAATCAGTCTTCCACTCATCACCCTCCTTGATTCTAATATGGTGATAACCACTTTTAAGGTCCAACTTGGTAAAATACATAGCACCTCCTCTTTCGGCTTCACAAAGATGGCACACTTCACTATCTCCTCGTCATGTAGCAAGTTTAAGAACTCTTTACCTATAGCCAATAAGACACTAGGTTTTCTTGAAGTGCCCTCTTCATTCTCTATCAAAGACTAAATCTTGAAGGTCTTGCTATCCTTCTTAAAGGAAATGGAGTTCTCCTCTCCATCATAGATTACCTTCTTATCAAATTGCCAGGGTCTACCTAGCAATAGGTGACAATCATTCATGGGTAACACATCACAAAGGATATTATCCTTGTATCCTCCAATAGAAAACTCTACCCAAGTTTGTTCATTGACTAGCACACTCTGCTCATGATTCAACCATGTCACCTTGTATGGGTTAGTGTGGGGTATCCTTGTGAGTTTCAAATTCCTAACTTCCTCTTTTGATATGATGTTGTTAGTTGAGCCTGAATCAACTATCACCTTGCAAACTTTACCAAGAACTTTGCATCTCACCCTAAACAATGCTCTCCTATGTTTGGGTTCCTCCTTAACTGGCCATCTGATCAAAATCCTATTGAACATCAGATTTTCTCCAGTCTCTGATTCAATATGGTCCACTTCAAATGTCTTGCTGTTTGAAGAGTCTTCATGTGCATAGGCAACTCTCTTTCCATTGTTTGATGATGTAGGCTTGTCAGGGAATCTATATGCCGGGTGTCCCAATTGACCACAATTGTAACATTTCATAGTTGCAAAGTAGGAGTTACCTCTGCCCCTACTTGGACCACCTTATGCACCTCTTCCTCTATAATGGCCCCCTCTAAGATTGGTTTCACTACCATGTTTAGTCAACTTGGCTTCTCCTTGGTTCCTCTGCTCATTTGCCTTGCTTTGGTAACCACCTCGGTGATTCATTTGTTCTCTACCTCTGCCTCTACCCCTATTATTGGAGTCTCCTTTCCTTTTGTTCCTCTCTTCCACCTTGACAAGAAGCTGGTGACATTTTTGAATAGTAGTAGGAGTCCATAGGCTTATCTCCTCTTGAATGTTCCACTTTAGGCCGCTTAGATACCTAGCCACCTTAATAGATTCATCTTCTTGGACTTTGGATCTAAGACAGTTTTTGAAATTCTTCGATTTAGGAGGTCACATCAAGGTCTTTTTGCTTCAAACCCTATCTCTTCTTATGAATTTGGACTTCATAATCCTCTGGTAAGTAGTTCTCTTTGATCTTACACACCATGGCCTTCCAATTGGAAATAGGTAGCTTTCCCATGCTAACTCTCTCTTATTGCAGGTACTTCCACCATGTTAAAGCTGCTCCCCTTAATCTTGATTTGGCAACCTTAACCTTTTGAGCCTCTATCACTCCCTCACACTCAAAGTGGTTTTCCATGCCCTCAATCCATTCCATGAAAGTGTCAATGTCCATCCTTCCACTAAAATGTGGTAATCCTTCAAAAGCTTTGGTGTTCAAAGCCTTAATAGCCTTCACAAAAGGTTCTTCATTAAACAAGGGATCTGGTTCAGGTATAATGTCATCTATGTCTATAGTTTTCTTGCCTTTATCCTTGGTGTCTTCTCCCCAAGGTTCTTGTGTCCTTTGATCCACCACTTCCTACAGTTTATCCCTTATCTCACTCATAGCTTCTTTAAGGAGTCTATTCTTCTCCTTCTATTTTTCTACCTCCCTAGCCAGCTCTACATTAGTGACCATTTTGCTCTCTCCTACTAATTTACCAGTATATAGAGACATACACAATCCAACAAATCTTTAACTTGCTTTGATACCAATATGATGGGATGGGGTTTGCGATAGACTAGCCTAGTCTATGCTCTTCGATCCTTCCCTTCGATCACCTAGTTTTCTCTTCACACCCTAGGGTCTCTAGGACTTCCCTTGCTTGAGGAATCCCAAGACCTTACCCAATCCACCCACCAATGAGTTGCAATTCTACTCCTAAGGTCTCACCTACTCATGAAACTCAAAACCCCTTACTATGGCGAATAAGGGCTTGGCTTGTCCTTCTACTTCCTAGGTCCTAGAAAGGCTAGGATAGGTCTATTTCATGTTTTTTCCACCCATTCATGTGCCCCCAAGAGGTTTCAAGATTCCAACCCCTTACCGATTTCACTATTTTGTGTTTTTGCCTACAAAATAGGGCTACATAGATTTTGACTAATTAGGCCTCCTACCCAGTCCTTTAGGGATCCCTCTCACAATGATGCATAAACTACCCAAACTCCCAAAATGGACTACCATTCATTTGGAAAGGGCTCAAGGATTTCTCTGGTTTTGGGACCCCAAGTGGCCGTACAATGCCTTGGGAGAATTTTTGGGTTTTTTAAGGGTTTTGTGAGGGTTTTTAGGCCTGCCAAGGACACAGTGTAGGTTTGCTTCTCTTGCCACCTTTTTTGGATTGGTGGAAGCTCCTCCTTCACACAAATTATTCTTCACTCACCCCTCTACAACTCCTCCAAAGGGTGCACTCTCCTTTGTCCAACCTTGCTCTCTAAGACCTCTGCAACTTAACCCTTCCTAGCCGGGCACTATTCAGTCTCGCCTAAGATTGGGTCTTTTGATGTCCTCCCTACATTTTCAAGGGCCCTTCTTGCTTTAAAATATAGTACAAGGTTTGTACTCTCATTCCCCATGGTTTCATGGTGGCTCCACAATGGGGAATGTAGTCATGATTCCATTTGCACAAACCAGTCCAAAACTGGATAGTGAGAAGACAACTTACAAAATATCTATAAGCACACCACACTTACAAACCAAAAACTAATCTAATTTCTCAAAATGAAAGTATTTACACCATAGAATACACTCCACATATTTTTGCACATAAATCAATCCATTAACAATCTTCCTTTACTCCATTAGTGCCGACTAGCAACAAAATTGCAGTCTCAGTCTGTCAGTTTGCTTGGGCCATACAATATCTGACATCCAACCCATTAACTTAGGGTTTGGAAATACTTCTACTACTCTCTCCTCATTTTTTGTGCCCATATTAGGGTTGTCCATGCCAAACTAATAATTTTGGCCTCTACGTGAAAAAGTTGCTTGACAACTTTTGCAACTTTTGAGCAACTTTCCCAGTGTTGCTTTTCTTGACTCCTAGACCCACATTGGGCTAACCTAAGGACACTACCATGATATGAAGGACCCCTAAACACCTCAAAGGCACACATACCCTCTATTTTCAAGAAAATCTCAATCTTGACTTATGACTCTAAGACCTCAACTAGGACCTTAACCATGACCAATGAGCACATGGCTCTTTATTTTACATACAATGGCTTCATAAAGAAGCAAGAACACAAAAAAAACAAGTGGTGGGAGCCCTTTGAAGGGTGCTCCTACACCAAAGAGGCCAAAAGAGGCTTGGGAAGAGAGAGTTCACACCTTTTTCCATTCTTGGAATGTGGAAACTGAACAACATTTTATTTTAGAATGTGAGGCTTATAGTGACAATATGGGAAAATTTATTAATATCTTATATGATTTCTTTTGGTACAATTTATTCAGCAAGAACATTGAGAAGTTGGGTGTTCTTATCATCAATTTTCACAAGAAAAGAAATGAGTTACTGAAGTTTGTTTAATTTGGTAGGTTGTTCGATAGGCTATGTTTTAGCCTCATGGATGTTGAAAATTATCTTATCTTCTCTTATCTTTATCATATCAGAGAAAGGAGGGTGAACCAAAAGAAAATATACTTAAATTGACTTTATAAAGAAATTTGAATTTTTTCAGTTTATGATAAATCTTCTTTGAGAAGTTTAGGATAATATTCTTTCAAAAGGGTATGTCTTTCATAGATGAGTTAGTTTTCAAATCTGCAGATCTTTATTTGTTCTATTTTAATATCGCCTTTCTGTTGTGACAAAGATATTTTAAGTATAATAACTAGGACTTGCACCAAATAGAGTGCAATGGTTATGTTGATAGTAAGATATATAAGATATCATTTTAATCTTGTATAAATTTATGTATTAAACAAAACTGTAATGAATATGTTGTATTTGAATTTCTTTGCATCAGAGTATAAATCATTAATGTGTCATCATTGAATATCACTAGTTACTTGAATGTGCCTTGAATGTGTCATCTTTGGATTATTTTTTATATTTGTTATCCTCATGGATAGGTATTGAAGCACTTGCATGGGTGATAAAGCTTGTTTAGATAGGACCTGGAGACTTCTGAAAAGGTGGGCAAGAAAATTAGAGTTTGTTGCAATGAATTTGAAGTCAATGAGGCCATCTGCAACAAATTCAGAGATAATTTGAAACCCTCATTGCTGAAAGTAAGCTGATAGGAAACACAAACATATTCAATTCCTAGTAGGTAAAATTCAAATGAATATAAGATAGATCTAAAAACAATGATTCATTGTATCCTCTTCTTTCTATTATGGTCTCTATGAAAAGTGACTACTTTCAACAATGTTTTAGCATCTCTGTTTTTAAATTTATTTATTTTTCTTGGAATTATAAAATAAATTAATACTAGAATGTAGAATATTATAGATGGATCAGTGTCGAAGGTTGAATAAGGAGAAATATCATGCACATGATGAAATATTAGCTAATGAGAGGATCTTGGACAAATATCCATGTCTGTGTAATGATTGTCTTTGTGGAAAGGTGAAAAAAAGAAATGTGATTTATCGACATATGACAAGTTGTGAGCATAGTGGTATAAGCCCTCGGGATTATAATTATTATGAAGATATGATAGAATTGTAGACTATGAGAGATGAAGAGGCAGCAAACATAGATGAAGTGGCAACAAACATAGATGAAGTGGCACCAAACATAGATGAAGAGGCATAAATGTTTGATGAAGGGTTTGAAGTTGAGAGAATGTTGAATGAGGATCTAAGATATGATTGGGCCAAGTCAATGGAGGATTATTTAAAGCCTATTTATGCTAATTGTAAGTTAAGTCATTTGACAACAATCCTTCAAACTCTTAACTTTTAAGTGGTGCATGGTTGGACAAATGAGAGTGTAGATCAGTTATTGTCATTATTAAGTTCATTATTACCAGCTGACTCCACATGGCCAAAAAATGAAATCCATGTAAAAAGAAAATCATTAAGCTTGTCTTGGGGTATGAAAACATCCACATGTGTGAATGGTTGTGTATTATTTTGCAAAAATCTTCCAAGTGACAGTGAATGTCTGAAATGTCATGAAGCGAGGTATTGACAAGGGTTGAAATCAATTGTGGTTCCTAGAAAAGTTCTTCGCCACTTTTCAATAATCCCATGATTACTCCAAATGTATAGGTGCAGAGACATTGCTGAACTTATGCAATCGCATGACCAAAATAAGAGCACTTATGGAAAACAACATGTCCCTGATTCAAAGACAGAGATGGAATTTGATAATAGATGGCCTGATTTTTCTCAAGATCCTCATAATATAAAGTTGGGTTTGGCTCTAGATGGGGTGAACCCATTCTCAGATCAAAGTACTAAATGGTCAACTTGGCCAGTGTTTCTAATAAATTATAACTTGCCTCCATGGTTAGTAACTAAACCATTTTTCTTAATGTTATCATTGATTATACTAGGAAAGAAAAGTGTAACTTCAGAAACAATAGATGCTTATCTAGAGCCATTGTATGATGAGCTAATTGAATTGTGGAAAGGAAATAAAGCAATTCAATCTTTAAGGGGTGGTCATTCAATCAAATTCACTTTAAGAGATTCCTTATTTTTTATGATTCATGATCTTCCTTCGTATGATACATTATCTAGTCTCTCTATTCATGGATACCATGGATGTCCTGCTTGAAAATTTAAGGATTTTGTGAGGCACTCAAGAAGTTTGCGTAAGTGTATTTATTGTGGACATCATGCTTACCTTAAAATGGATCATCCATATCATCAACAAAAAACACGTTTCAATGGTCAATAAGAGAATCGTGAAGTGCCATTGCTAATAACAAGTGATTACATTATTGAGTGTGGACAAAAAATAATGTCATTTATTTAAAATGATGGGATTGTAGGTAGTAGATATGATCCATGTAATGAAAGTGGTGTAAAATGGTTTTACATATTGTATAAGCTGCTATACTTTAAGGATATAGCCATTAGGCATACTATTGACTTTATGCATACCGAGAAAAATATAGCCTATGCTATTATAGAAAGTCTTTTTGGTACCCTGGGAACTATTTCATCATGTGAAGACTTTCAAGAAATAAAGATTCATCAAAATATTTGTGTTGAAAAATATGATAATGAAAAATATAGAAAACTCAGTACTCCTTATGTTTGAACAAAGGAACAATGTGCACAATTCTTATAGTTGATGTCTCAAACTCACTTTCCCACTAGATATGTAAGTAGTAGCGTCAGAAGCCAAACTGAGATTAATAGCTTAAGAGGCCTCAAGACCCATGACTATCATGTCATAATCGAGAATATCTTACCTATTATGGTAAATATATCAAGTTTTCTAAAGGGGTCAAGATAGGCAATTATAAGGTTGGACCTAATATTAAAGAGAATGAGATTACATGTATTAGATCCTTCGAACTTTGATAGTTTGAGGGAGAAGGCTGTTGAAGTCCTTTGTCTATTGGAACAAGAATTTCCACCAGCAATCTTTAACATTTCTATGCATCTTTTGATACATCTAGAATATGAACTAGAGCATTGTTGTCCAATAAGAATGAGATCTGGATGTATCCTATAGAACGATATATCAAGGTTTTGAAAAAAAATATCTGTACTAGAACAAAACCAAAAGGCAACATGTCTGGGGGATATTCAATGCAAGAGGCCATGGGATTTTGCATAGAATATATGAAGGATTCTAAAAATGTCAATCGACCTATATAGGATGATAAAGAAGATGATAGAGTTGTAGGTGAAGTATTAGAAGGAAATGGATGTTGCTTCAAGCTATCATATCAAGAAAGATGTGCAATACATGCTTTTATTCTTCAAAACACATCTTTGTTTGATATGTCGCGCAGGTAAAAAATAAATTACACAATAATTTATTTACTCAATTGCATTTAAACATTTATATTATTAATCTTACTATTTGTATGTCATTATTTTATGTATAAAATATGAAGAAGAGAATAAAACTTGGATGCAACATGGACCTCAAAAGCGCAAACGTCGTGATTTTATTGGAGGTGATTCTTCTCCAAAATTTGAAGAATAGATTGCTAATGCAATGAATGATGCAAAAGAGGAGGTCACGATATAACAACTATGAGGCCCTACCTTGAGCTGTCATAGCATTACAATTATTTCTCATGTTCTAGACTTATTATTGATAGTTTATTTTGATGCATTATGGACACATATTCTATATGATCTAGTGATTGGATAATATTGATATGGTGTATGTCACTTATCTCTAATTTGCAATACTTTATTTTGATGCTAGAAATTATGGATGCATGCTTGATAAATGATTAAATTTCATGATGATTATGATGATGCCATTTAGTAGATTATTTTATGTGGATTTTATTGGATAATTTGAAACTTGATTATTATAATTGAAATTGTATGCAAATGTCTTAATTGCATTCTTTTCATATGATAATATTATATGTGATTATTGGAATTACTAATGTGCAAAGTGAGATGTGCAGGAAAACTGATCCATGTGATCATGGAAACTATTAGGAGAATCAAGCCTATACCTATGTGTGTTTGTGAAGCCAAGGGTTGTCTATTTGGAGAGACAATAGCTCATGTGTAAATGTGTTTTATTTGTAAATGTTTATGCTTGGATGTGTGTTTAATTTGAAATTGTTAAATTTATTAATTTCAAAAAGGGACATTGCCATGTATATTTAAGTATTGTGTAATTTTGTGGTGTCACTTGAAAAATGTGTTGTGAACTGAGTTGCCAGTGTCATGTCCCCTCGAGGGAATTTGTTTTACCAATGCATTTTTACAAAATATCCTAGTATGGTCCCAATAAAGTCTTGGATAGGGAGCCATTAGAAAGGTCAACTCAAGGTTGACCCGTAGGTAAAATGTGAGTGATTTTCTAGAGGGTTAAACTAACTCCTAAGGTTAGGGGTTAGTGTAGGATCAAGGGGGGCCAAAAAGTGGCGATGTGAAAAAAATAGCCTTCCTCACTCACCTAAAAATGCGAAAATTTGTGTTGACTTTTTGCTTGGCCTGGGTGTCAGTACACCTTGACCTGGTAATTACCTATGCATATCAGATATCCGATTTTTATTTGTAATTTTAATTTAAAAAATATATTTTATGTTACATATTATATAATATGTATTATATAATATATTATTATATTATATTATATTATAATACAATAATATATTACATGATACGTATTATATAATACAATATATAATATAATATAATATAATATTATATTATATAATATTATATTATATAATATAATATAATATAATATTATATTATATTATACTATATTATATTATATTTTATATAATATAATATTATATTATATTATATATAATATAATACAATACATATTATATAATATAATAATATATTATATAATATATTATTATATTATATATGTTATTTAAAAATAATTTTAGTATAGAAATCGGATATCCGATTTTCTGAGACTTTTATATTTCAACAGTGACAGTCCATGAGTCATTTTTAACTCATGAGCCGCGCGATTTCATCAAAATTCGATATCTGATGCACCCAATATCTAGTGTTTCGGCAAAAAATTGCTAAAAAATAGATTGAGAGGTAAGAATTATATCGTTTTCAATCATTTTCATTCATTTTTTGTATTTTTTGTTAATGTTTATTTGATTTTTCATTGAAAATATGACTTTTTCATTGAAAATTTGGTTTTTTCATATGAAAACTAGGTTTTTTTAAATCAAATACCTAATTGTTTAAATTTGTTAACTAAATTTAATTGTTTACATTCAATTATGTTAAAAATGGGGGATAACAATGAAAACCCTGACCAACCACAACTGCAACAACCAAACCCTCATTTGGAAAACCCCCCCTCAATTCAGGATTTGATTGCACAAAATTTGAATGAATTGAGGGGGATTGCAGAAGTATATTGTAGGATCCCTTGTCTAAACCCAATGTTTGATCCTATCACGTCGATCATAGAAAGTATGGAAACCATGACTGTGGAGCACAATGCTACCCTTTTGTGGTGAGATTCAATGAGGGAAAAATATGCAGATGGCTTGTCTTATAAGGATATCAAGGATCTTGAGATATCCAAAGCCGAAATCACCTCATTGTTTGTCAATCCCCATACTGGTCAGCCCATAGATCCCAAAAAAACAAAACTTTCTATTAAATGGTGCACAAATGATGGGATTGTGAAAAACTTTTGGGATCATTGGTGGATGGTTTTCGACAAACCACCCAACAACAATCTTGATATCCCCTTCTATTTCATAAAATAATTGTATGTTGAGTTTGTTTTAAACAAACATGTGAACTACTTTGACATCCAACCTTTCTAGGGTGTAGGTTTAGGTATGCCCCAAAATAGACCTAGGTCAGTCAGAGTAGTCCAAGGCCCATATGTCCCCCCTCCTCCTGTTGATCACCCACCTGCAGTGTAGCATCCTAATATCATTTGTGAGGCAGCTTCACGGACCATATTGGCTATTCACTCTTTGAGTAGCCTTTAGGTTTCTCAGGTTGCGTCAGTAGCTTAGCCTACTCTTCATGGTAGCGGTGCATCCAATGTCGTTGACACGTCATCCTTGGCTCCACACATATGCATGCCCTATAGTTGTGTCACGTGTGGGAATGTATGCTTGGGTCTAGTTGGAGAGCCTGTTGATCCTCCTGTGGATAGTACAGATTATGAGGTGCATGAGATGCAAGAGATGCATGATACTACATATGTTATTACATAGATTGGAGGATACCCTGGGGAGTCCTCACATGCTAGAGGCAAGGAGGCACTGTCATCATACATTGATGATGTAGTGGTAAGATTTTTATTTTCATAGTTCATGTTAATTTTAATTAAATGTTTATAAATTAGATAATATTAAGTACTAATTTTTACTTACATGGTCTATTTAACATTTGGTGATCGAGGATGAGTTGAGACAGATTCAGGAGGGCACCTTGTCGGCCATTTCATTTGGCCTTGATATCTTGACGGTACATATATTATTGCACCTAGTCATTTGTATTTTATTGTACAGACATGCTCATCATTTATATTTGTATTAATTAGATTATGTACTAACTTGCATGTATATCTTATTTTACTCTAATAGGGCACAAGCAACACAAGTGTGGTGCAGTGTGATTTAGGATCTAGTAGTGCAATTGGAGACAAGGGAAAGGTAATTGAATGCAAATATGATTTAATGAATAGTTTAAATGACGTATAGTGATTATACATGTCTAGACATAGATTGATAGTTTCATATACTTGTTGTGTATATATATAGATAACTCTTGGCTTCACATCCTTGATGACTACATGTAGTATACCTGAAGAAGAAGAAGAAGAGATGCCTCGAGTAGATGTGTGTTTATTTTATTATTTGATTAGTAGATAAAATTTGTTATTATCAGTGACAATTATATGCTAACTTGTATCAATGTCATGTTTCTAAACAAATGTAGGTTGTGTATCAAAATATTCAAAACATACCTCTTCTACCAAAGACATACATCAAGAGTCCTGCAAAGCTGAAGAGAAAACGTGGAGATGAGGTAAAAATGAATAGTTCAATTATAGTTCATTTTTATGTTAACTTTTTGAATGTGAATTATATAATATAACTAATATTAATCATGGTTTGTTTTTCTTGTGCAGGATCCTTCAGAGCCGAGCAGTGCGGCAAAAAGGATCAATTCTGATGATCCATCAGTAGCTTAGGATGTTATAGATAGTTTTCGAATGCTTACATGTCTAGTTGGCATGTATATTTTGTATATGGACATACATTCACGTATTTAGACATACATTTTGTTTCAGTTGGCATTTATGCCATATTTGTGTTTGGACATACATTTGTAATCCTTTGACATTTTTATATATACAGAAGTTGATATTCGATCATATAAATTGTTGCTCATCTATGCGTGGTGTTATCATGGAAATATTTAATCTTCATTCCAATAATTAACAATGGCTAATAATGGCTATTTAATGAACAATACAATTCATTTCATTTCATCATAAGTGTTGTTTTTATAATGAACAATATATTTCATTTAATGAACAATACAATACAATTCATTTAATTAACAATACAATTTATGAACAATACAATTCATTTAATCAACAATACAATACAATTCATTCAATGACCAATACAATGAATGAACAATACAATTCATTTAATAAAAACTACAATACAATTCATTTAACGAACAATACTTGATACAATTTATTATTACCCTATACATGGTCCTATTTTTCCCCCCACCTCGGTCGAACACTCAGAGTTTTATTAGGGTAGCAATTTTTCTGTTGGCAAAAAATTCGTCAGTCTCACTCAATCGAATGTTGTCACGTGGCCAATTTCTCATTCTACTCGTCGTGATGACAAACTGTCAGCTCTGACATGTCTAGTTAGGCATTATTACCCTATGCATTCTCCTATTTTCCCCCCCCACTTGATCTGACGCTCAGAGTCATACCCTACCTGCATCATCCCTTGAGTGCTCTAAGTGCTCAAAATTGTCAAACATTGATGGGCCCTAACTCAGAATCCATGGCACTTGTGAATGATCCATTTGAACCTACAGGGCCATGAGAGGGGTCCCTACAAAAGCCTATCTCGATTTTTCAAGTTGCCCTATGGTTTTATTAGGGCAGCAATTTTTTTGTTGGTGAAAAAATCGTCAGTCTCACTCAATTGAATGTTGTCGCGTGGCCGATTTCTTGTTCTACTCATTGTAATGATGAACTATTGACTCTGACATGTCTAGTTAGGCATTATTACCCTATGCATTCTCTTATTTTTCCCCCCCACTCGATCCGATGCTTGGGGTCATACCCTACCAGCGTCATCCCTTGAGCGCCATAAGTGCTCAAAATTGTCAAACTTTGACAGGCCCTAGCTCAGAATCTGTGGCACTTACAAATGATCCATTTGAATCTACGGGGCCATGAGAGGTGTCCCTACAAAATCCTATCTCAGTTTTTCACGTTTCCCTACGGTTTTATTAAGGCAGCAATTTTTCTGTTGGCAAAAAAATCGTCAGTCTCACTCAATCAAATGTTGTCACGTGGCTGATTTCTTGTTCTGCTCATCACGATGATGAACCGTCAGCTCCAACATGTCTAGTTAAGCATTATTACCCTACGCATGCTCCTATTTTTTCCCCCACTGGATCCGACGCTCGGGGTCATACCCTACCGGCATCATCCCTTGAGCGCCCTAAGTGCTCAAAATTGTCAAACATTGACGGACCCTAACTCATAATCCATGGCACCTGTGAATGATCCATTTGAACCTACAGGGCCATGAGAGGGGTCCCTACAAAATCCTATCTCATTTTTCAAGTTTCCCTATGGTTTTATTAGGGCAGCAATTTTTTTGTTGGCAAAAAAATCATCAGTCTCACTCAATCGAATGTTGTCGCATGGCTAATTTCTCATTCTTCTCATCACGATGACAAACCATCAGCTCTGACATGTCTAGTTAGGCATTATTACTCTACACATGCTCCTATTTTCCCCCCCACTTGATCCAATGCTCGGGGTCATACCCTACCAGTGTCGTCCCTTGAGCGCCCTAAGTGCTCAAAATTGTCAAACTTTGATGGGCCCTAACTTGGAATCTGTGGCACCTGCAAATGATCCATTTGAACCTATGAGGCCACAAGAGGGGTCCCTACAAAATCCTATCTCGGTTTTTCAAGTTTCCCTATGGTTTTATTAGGGCAGCAATTTTTCTGTTGGCAAAAAAATCATCAGTCTCACTCAATTGAATGTTGTCCTGTGGCCAATTTCTCATTCTTCTCATTGTGATGATGAACCATCAGCTTTGAAAAGTCTAGTTAGGCATTATTACCCTACTCATTCTCCTATTTTTCCCCCCCACTCGATCCGACACTCAGGGTCATACCCTACCAGCATCGTCCCTTGAGCGCCCTAAGTGCTCAAAATTGTCAAACTTTGATGGGCCCTAACTCAGAATTTGTGGCACCTGTGAATGATCTATTTGAACCTACGGGGCCATGAGAGGGGTCCCTACAAAATCCTATCTCAATTTTTCAAGTTTCCCTACGGTTTTATTAGGGCAGCAATTTTTCTATTGGCAAAAAAATCGTTAGTCTCACTCAATCAAATGTTGTCACGTGGCCGATTTCTCATTCAGCTCATTGTGATGATGAACTATTGGCTTTGACATGTCTAGTTAGGCTTTATTACCCTATGCATGCTCCTATTCCCCCCCCCCCCCACTTGGTTGAACGATCGGGGTCATACCCTACTGACATCGTCCCTTGAGGGCCCTAAGTGCTAAAAATATAGATAAACAAGCATTACACTATAGACACATATTGATCATAAATATTTCCATGTATTGTATACACATAATTACCATTACATTTGCATGTGACATCTATGAAAGGATATGCAAACATGATTGTTTTTTCATTATCAATACAACTACACCAATGTACTCATTTACATATACATTGTATATCATCAATATAACTAAACCAATTTGCTTATGGACATTGTATATCATCATAACAATATTACATCAATTCACATCCATATACAAATACAACATCCCACTTCATCTGCATCAGACATCCTCATGGTCTAAGATAAAAGCTTAGGTACAACAATGCCTGCATATAAATGAAGACCAAAATAAGTAACCTTTTTATGCAGAATGAATGTGCTACAAGAAACAAATTATAATACTTAATACAAATTAGTTTGGCAAATTATAAATAGATCATTTCAAACATTTTTAAGATGCCCAAGATTGTATAATTATGAAACTTACAAGTTTCTTTGCAAAGTATACAAGCATAACTTTGAAGAAAGATGCATGTTGATTAAAGCCCTTCTCATTGCATTTCTCTACATGGTTGAAGACGATGGTAGATATGGTCATTTCTAAATAGCAATACATTCACTTTACTTAATGTTTATGCAAAAAATTTCATCTCAATAATGCACAAAAGAATATGCACCATCACCAAGAGAGGGTCTTCTCAATGGTGAATGATCTAGCATGAACCTATATATCATCAAAAATCATAATGTGATGTACTATTGAATATCATCAATAAAGACTTGCATGAGCATAAAGGTTTTGCAATAATTATATCATCAAAAATTGTAAAACTCATCAAATGCATGATAATAAGTCATGTTGCAAAAATACGTCCCTTTCGAATATATCGTGTACCTGCTATGTGCATGCAAAAACCGTGTTGCCAAAAAAAAGCATTCATCAATAGACCTACATTTTCAAGACATCCTTAATATACACATAAAAAACTTGATCATTAAGATTTAATAATCATTGTTCGAAATGAAATGCATGATAAAAAAAACAAGGCACCATTAAAGACCTACTACTCAAGTGTGCTCGAAGGGTCATCTTTTTGTTAAAGAGTATCTAGTATTGCTTCATGATCAGCAGTAGTCACTGTCCATAGCTCTTTGGTCTTCGGTTTTGCTTGATGCTTCAACAACTTGACATTTGTAGCTATAATAAGGTGTGAATACATTATAATGGTTTTGTGTCTCTCATTGTCTTCAAATGCAGGTATGCCATTCTTTCTAATCATGTATGTTCGTAACCAAGTTCCCACAATAACAAATGAACCTGTAGGATATGTGAACCTGTCATCATCTGTCACTGGTTGTGTTAGCATCACCTGTACACATCATGCCAATCAATATTCTGATCTCTCTTCATTACCTTGCGGTGCAACAACTACAAAAACATGTCCTGGCTGTACAAGATCTGATAGACGATCATACTCAAGTGAACTTTCCATGTCATCATTTGACAAGGATATTGTTTGAGATAAAGGAGTTAGATAGTGGGGAACCCACGTATCAACCCACTCACTTGACTTGCATTGATCCCAATCACACCGAACACAACTTTGACAAAAACAAGCCAACGCTCATCTCCAAATGGTCCATGTACTTGCATCTGAGCTGAGAAATGAATGCATCTTTGAATAATCTTTAATTGTTTGACAATACGATCTATCTCCCACTATTCCCTCCTCAACCAACCAAAAGAATCTACTCACTGCTAAATAAATAGTACCTCCATGTGACAATGCTGAACTACACCAATCAACAATAGAACGTGCATCAGAGAAATTTACACCTGAAATCCTCAATTACTCCTTAACTAGAGCTCTCTTCAAACATGCTCTTGCTCCATCATGCTCTCCCTTCCCATGCCTTACCTAAAAAAAACACCAAATATGAGGTATACACCTCTCGACATGCATTCTACTCAACCAATAAAACATATGGGCATTCTTGAATTGACCCATACAGTTATATGACCATATTATATGTCGATTAATTGCAATATCTTTCTCATGCAAGAACTCAATAAAAATCTTGAACATACTCGGAGGAGTGTGATCTATCATCACTCATATAAAAATGATACTCCCTAATTATCTTCCTATCCTCTTCTTTACTATCAAGAGCATGTCTATATGTAATGTGAACAAAAATAGCAAT
Source organism: Cryptomeria japonica (assembly GCF_030272615.1). NCBI lineage: Eukaryota > Viridiplantae > Streptophyta > Pinopsida > Cupressales > Cupressaceae > Cryptomeria > Cryptomeria japonica. The sequence goes on from NC_081415.1 coordinate 150,163,537, forward strand.
CTAGACTGAATTGTAGTACTGAGACTGTACCTCATTATGTGGTTGCAATGTATAGTTCTCTGCAAAATCAACCACCGATACAATAGTGCCAATTGGGAAAGAGTTCTTACACATCCTGAATTGTTGATCCAACCACTAAGACCTATGGGTGTGCCTTGCATACTTGTAGAAAAGATTTTTCTTAAAATCCAAAATTAAATCAGCAATACTCACTTCTCTTGAGACTAATTCACATCTAGAACCTTCACCTCCACTCTTCAAAGTATATTTCACTATCTTGTATCTTTTTTTCTCAATATAATTATTTCCAGACTTGTGTTCGCTGCCCTCATGAAAACATGAAACAAACTTTGACAACCCACCGCATTCTAAGCACTTCTCATTCAAACAATCATTTCTATAGAAATAGCATCCATCATCTCTAGGGCATAAAAATAGATCTTGCAAGTCTCTTGATGATCTCGGAAATAGCATTGCACCACACTCCTACAACATCTTATTAGTATGCATCATAGAATGAATATGACATAAAAGTTCATGGTACATTGAAAACTCCACATGGTACTTGCAACAATAGGTATTGTGAATCTTAAGAGGAACACAATAAAATGGTTTCAAAGATTCAAAGTCCCTTTGTGATAGTTGAAAAGTTGGATGTAATTCACAAAACATTTTGTACAACATTGTTTGGCTTGATTCCAAGAAATGTTTGGGATGCAGTGTGTGGTCTCGGTTGTCGATTCTTAATTTCAAAACGTCCTTTACATTGGGTGACACTCTAGAATTAGAGTGCCAAAATTGTTGAATCTCTTCATTCACATTGTCAGTCAACTTTCTATCAACACGTGGAAGCCTCCCACCAAATGCCCATGTATCTTGCTGAAGTGGATCATCAAGTCTTTGTCTTTGTGCAAGTGCTCTATCCAAAGTTTTACGGTTTATGTTAAAATCAACACAAGTTTGTCTCATTTGATGAGCCTTCCTCAATTGATGGCTTACTAAGGAGGTTGTAATCACTCTTCAAGCATCTCTCTTATCTCTTTCTTTGGTATTCTTTCCAATAGAATTGAGAGCATCAAATAGATTTTTTGCAATAATAGAATTTCTCTCCATCTTGTTCATACGAATCTTCAATTTGTTTAGAAATGGTCTCATCTTTATAATCTTTAGCAATTGAACAAAGAGTTGGCATTGCTCGGTCAATGTCTTATTGCTAAAATTTTGGTTGAAAAGTTGTGTAGCCCACAACCGAACAGTTCTTGTTGACCTCTTGCCTTCAAGATTCACAATAATGTTCTCATCGATTTCAAATAACCATTTTGGGGTTCTTGAAGGTCTTGGATTTGGAATTTGTCTTTCATCCATGAGAGGCTCTTCATTTCTAAAGTAATTAGGTGTTACATATGGTTCACTTGGTTGAGCAATTCCACCATCAATGTTAAAGTTTCCAACATTTTCACCTCCTATGTCAAAATTTTCCACATGTTGAGCATTTTCATTATCACTTTCAACATTTTATAAATTTTCAATATTTTCACTTTCAAAATCTACATTTTCATTCTCAATAACTTGTGGCACATTTTCAAATTCAATTTCCTCTTTAGTTGAAGTAACATTAGCAATATTTAACATACCTTGTCTTCTCCTCCTATGACATTCTCTATCTCCTTCTCTATACACTTCAATTTGGCCATTTGAAAGTTTTCTTTTGCATTTAGACTTTTGACGACTACTACTCCCCATTTCCCTCCACACATGCTGCTTCGTGATTGATAATGTAAGTTTTCACTTTAAGAATCTCCCAAAAGCACAAATTTGTCTCTAGCTATCTGAAAAACCATGATCCTCGATAGAAAATAGAATATATAGACTGTGGGCCGTTGGAATCTACAAAATGGCCCACAAACCCATTTTTTCCTAATTTTTTGTACTAAAATTAGATATCAGATAAAATCGAATATCCGATTTTAGTACAAAAATTTTCCCATTGCCACCATTTATTTAGTAAACTACCACATGGCAGAAATCCAATATTTGATTAAATCGAATATCGGATTTTATTAGTCATATTTTAGAGAGAGAGAGAGAAGGAGTGGGAGAGAGGGAGAAAGAGAGAGGGAGAGAAGGAGAGAGAGAGAGGAGAGGGAGAGAGGAAGAAAGAGAGAGAGAGAGAGAAGGAGAGGGAGAGAGAGAGAGAGGAGAGGGGGAGAGAGAGAGAGAGAGAGATAATTTGGTGTCTTAAGGGGTCCTATGGTGTCGTTAGGGGTCATATGGTGTCCATAGGGGTCATATGGTGTCTTGGGACATCATAGGACCCCTTCATACACCAAATCATTTTGTTAGGGGTCATATGGTGTCCTAAGGGGTCGTAGGCCACAATATGACCCCTTAGGATGCAATATGACCCAAAGTGACCCAATATGGTGTCATTAGGGGTCATATGGTGTCCTAAGAGGTCAGAAGGGTTCATGGGACACCATATGACCCCTAACGACATGCTTTGGTGTCTTAAGGGGTCCTTTGGTGTCACACCATAGGACCCCTTAAGACACCAAATCATGTCGTTAGGGGTCATATGGTGTCCTAAGGGGTCGTAAGACACAATATGACCCCTAACAACATGATTTGGTGTCTTAAGGGGTCCTATGGTGTCATTAGGGATCATATGGTGTCCATAATAGTGTCATAATGGGTCGTATGGTGTCCCAAGACACCATATGACCCCTATGGACAACATAGGACCCCTTAAGACACCAAATCATGTCATTAGGGGTCGTATGGTGTCCTAAAGGGTCATAGGCCACAATATGACCCCTTTAGACATAATATGACCCAAAGCAACCCAATATGGTGTCATTAGGGGTCATATGGTGTCCTAAAGGGTTGTAGGCCACAATATGACCCCTTCGGACACAATATGACCCAAAGCAACCCAATATGGTGTCATTAGGGGTCATATGGTGTCCTAAGAGGTCATAAGGGTTCATGATTACATCATATGACCCCTTAGGACACCATATGACCCCTAACGACACCATATGATGTCTTAAGGGGTCCTATGGTGTCCCAAGACACCATATGACCCCTATGGACACCATATGACCCTTAACGACAGCATATGACCCATTAAGACACCAAATCATGTCGTTAGGGGTCATATAGTGTCCTACAACCCCTTAGGACACCATATGACCCCTAACGACATGACACCATATGACCCCTAACGACATGATTTGGTGTCTTAAGGGGTCCTATGGTGTCCATAGGGGCCATATGGTGTCTTGGGACACCATAGGACCCCTTAAGAGACCAAATTGTGTTGTTAGGGATCATATTGTGTCCTAAGCGGTCGTAAGACACAATATGACCCCTAAAGACCCTATCTCTCTCTCTCTCTCCCATAATCCCTCTCTCTCTCCCTCTCTCTCTCCCTCTCCCCTAACCTCTCTCTCTCTCCCCTCCTCTCTCTCTCTCTCTCTTTCTCCCTCTCTCTCCCTCTCCCCTAATCTCTCTCTCTCTCCTCCTCTCTCTCTCTCTCTTTCTCTCTCTCTCCCCTAATCTCTCTCTCTCTCTCCCTCTCCCCTAATCTCTCTCTCTCTCTCCCTCTCTCTCTCTCTCTTTCCCTCTCCCCCCCCTCTCCCTCTCTCTCTCCCCCTCTCCTTCTCTCTCTCTCTCTCTCTCTCTCCCTCTCCTTCTCTCTCTCTCTCTAAAATATGACTAATAAAATCCGATATTAGATTTCTGCCATCGCCATTAATGTGGCAGTTTAGAAAATAAAAGGCGGCAATGGGATAATTTTTGGGGACCACAAATTTATATATAAAAATTGGATATTGGATTATACTAGATATCCGAATATATCGGATTATATTGGATATCCGATAATATTGGATATCCGATTTCTTTAGTCAAATTTTCAAATTTCAAATTTTGGCTTGGGAATGCTTTGGTATTTGGCTTGGAAGTGACAAGCCTAGAAAGTCAACTAAAAAAACATGTTTTTCAGTATTCCTTGATTTTCCAGACTTTACATTGGTGGTTGATGACTTTTTTGGTAGCCAAAATTGATAAAATAAAAAGGGTTTTTTAACGATGTTCACAGTTTTCCAACAATATAAGGCTTGTCTTATTTCGACTTTAATAAATAATTATTATTTATTTTCTAATTGAATTCTGACAATAGTCCTGATTGATATACTGATTGAAAAACACTCATAACTTTCAAACGGTATAACTTTTTTTGAATCCAAACATGTGTCACATGCTATGCTTCATCTAATATAGGGAAAAATAAAATAAAATTAAATTTCATAAGGTTTTGACCAAGGTGGTCAGACATAGGAGTTTCTGAATTTCTGAAAAGTTGTAGTAAAAAAATTATAAATAATTATTTACTTTATAAAAAATTAAAAAACAATATGTGTCACATCCAGACATGAGTCTAATACTTATATTATAAATATTATAAAAAAATATTATGATTTGATTGTGATTAGGGTGGTTAGACATACGTCTACTTCTTATTTTTTTCCTGAAATTTTAGTACCACTACATTGAATTTTGAAATTTTCATCAAATAGGCTTTTTTTTTTTTTTCCAAAAAACAACTAGTAGCTTAGAAACTACATTCAATTTTCTATATATTCTCTTCTTACATATTTTAAAAATAATGTTCACAACTTATTCAAGTTTTCATGTCAAGCTGCATAACTCTGATTTTCTGAAATTTCATTGCCACTTAAGGGCCTGTTTTGGCACACCATGATCCTGCACATATCCTTAGGTTAGGGGAATTAATGGGCTATATGATATACCTATGGGTAAAGGCCAATTTTAGACATGTGTCATCTCCTTGGTGACTGTCTAGTCACCTCAAAAGTTGAGTTTTTCAAGATGGCCAAATTTCAACTTTTGAGGATCTTACCTAGGTTAGACAACCTTCCTAATGAGTGATATTTGCTCTTCCCCATTTTATTTTACCTTTTTGGGTTGCCTTGTTTAGAGAGCTTGTAAGATGTTGGGAAGACAAACCTATCAAAATATCTCACCCTTCCTAAGAGGATTGGAAAGAGTGAGGAGAGTCTTCTTAGGGAATGGTTTGAGAGGGAGAATTTTGATCACCCACTCCATTTTTTTGGAGACAAAGATTTTTTGTTCAAGTTTTTTTTAGTTTTTGGAGTTGGATTTTTCTAATTCTTGAGAAGGAAAAAGAATAGTGGATTGGGTAGCTCTCCTACAACTTCTCCTCATTTCCATTTCCATATTTTAAGGTTGGTTGAAATACTTCCTTATATATGTTTGTATTTTTAATGTGAAAAGATTGTTTGTTATTTTCTATGGTTGTTTTCTTTTTAGGCTTGGGAAGATTGTTTTGAGTCATTCCTTTTGTATTTTCTTGCATGTTGCATGATATATGTTTTTGGGTGTTTCAAGGCCATACTCACCCTTGGGAGGGTAGAGTATCCTTGGGGGTGAAGGGTTGTTTGACAACCTACGAGTGTAGAGACTCTCTTCTGGGAAGAGCGTGAAACACAAGGGTTATGAGGTCCTTGTTGCATTGTTGTTTTTATGTTTATGCAATGGGGGTCATAAGGGGTGATTTTGGGCTTTTATTCGATGGGGGACATAAAGGTATTTTGGGACAAGTATGTGACTTGTGGTGATTCTATTTTGGTAGCCTTGTAAAGGCATTGTGTTCTCCATATTGTAAATTCTCCTCTAGGTGCTTGGTCCACCTTCACCCCTCAAAGGAATAGTCACTTATTGACTTTGTTTAGCCTTGGGTTGGGAGTTCTTGAACATTATAAAATTTTCTTGTGTTGTGTTTGCATGTTTGTATCTCGTTTAGCCTTGGTTCTCCTAGCTCAAGGATGGCTTCATATAAGCCTAGGTTGGGAGGTGAGCCTCCATGGTCACAACCTAAAAATTTTATTGCAAGTTTGCTTGGATTAAAGATTGGAGTGGAGTCTACTTGCAAGTTCCTATTTTATTGTATTTAGTTTCAAAAATAAAATTGTATTTGACAAGCCCTCATTTGGTAGAAATGAAGAGGCTTGATTTGGTAATCTTGTTATTTCTGTAAAGAAAATAATGATGTAATAAATGTATTTATTTTGACTAGTTCATTCAAGAAATAAAGGGAAAAGAAAGTCATTTGAGTTACTTGTATGTATTTGTTATTGCTTGAAAAAGATGGAAAGAAATATGTTTCTATTTTATTAGATAATAAATTGTAAGCATGTTATTCTACAAATTAAGTGTTGGAAATGCAGTTAAAAATAAATAGGAAAAGCTATTTCTGTCTAAAGTTAAAAAAAAAAGGAAATGTAGAAAGAAAAATACTTTTAAGTGTTAGTTTTAAATCTTCTTAAATTTTCATCTTGCTATTTTATTTATCAAAAAGAATGTGAAAGAAATAGTGTAGCTGTTAAATAAATTATTTCTGTTATTTATACCTATTTTCTAAGTTAGGGTAACAAAAAATTATAGTGCAGATTATATATATATATATATATATGCAGGTTAAATATTCTAAATACCTATTAATTTGCATCAATTTAATATGCCATTGTAAGAAAAGAAAAGAAAAAACACATTAAATAAAATATGTGTTGCATCTCATATACATTTAAATCAGATTTCTTCATACATTTAACATTCTGTTCAGAAACATAGATGATTTCAATCTGTACAAATATATATTAGGAACATCTACTATTCTGACTTAGAAGATCAGATTATTTTAAAACTGAAAATAAACATATTTGTGCATATATATATATGTGTGTGTGTGTGTGTGTGTGTTTATATTACACACACACACACACACACATATATATATACATATTAATTTGTATATGTATATATATATATATATATATATATGTATGTATACATATATATATATACATATGTATATGTATATGTATATGTATGTATATATATGTATATGTATATATATATATATATATATTAATTTATTTTATAAAAAAAAAAAATAATTCAATAAAAAAAAAATTACATCGGAAAACAAGGTAGGCGGTGGTTTCCGTTTGGGGGAAGCCCACGGGCTACGGCCACACAGTGGTTCGCGACCCACTGGTTGCGCCGCGGCCACCCAAACCCTCAGCTGCCCCTTCCTCCATTGATCCTCCACCCTCTCTTAAATCCGCCATACCACTGTGTGTCAGCCCCCTCTCACAACTCCGCCACCTCCATTAAACCCTTTGGTTGCCTCCTTCACTATGAACACTTGCACACACACACACAAAAAAAAAGAAACACAAAATGTGTTAATGTGTTATAAAACCCTAACCCAATTTCGGGTTAGGGTAAAGTAAACATGAAGAGTAAAAAAATAGAAGAGGGAGTCATAAGGATTATGAAACCCTAGTTAGGGTTAGAAATAGAAAATAATAAAAAGGGGGGGAAGATTTCTTTTAAATTTGAAATGGGAAATTTCCATTTGTTTAAGTTATTATTTATTTGGGTTGACTCTTTTATTGGAGTTACAATTAAAATTGGGGAATAATTATTTGCATAGTAATATTATATTCATATTGTGTAAATTTATTAGAAGAGTTTATTAATGGGAATTTTATATAGTATAATGATTAAATTTAAGTTAAGGAGGTAGTTTAATGGCAAATATTAAATATTTAATATTTAATGTTTGGGAAATTTACTTCGTCAATTAAATAAGGTTATTGACTAGATTATTATTTTATTTTATTTAGTTAATTTTAATAGATGGATTTAAACACGTTATTACTATCACTCAATTAATTATTTTAAGTTCAATAAAATAAGTGTTAACATTATTTTAATTAGTCCAAGAGCAATTAAATACTATTTGAGATAATTAATATCTATTGATTAATAATTGGAAAAATTAATTGGGGTAAATTAATTAATTAATAAATTAAGTTGTGACGACCCTTTTTGGAGTATAATATTAGTCTAGTTTTAATTGTGACATTATAATTGTGGAGTTAATTAAATTAACTCTAGGAACCCATTCTTTTAATGCTTGAGATAACCCTTAGTTTAGACAAACATATTTAACTCATCTTTATCATAAAGTAATTAGTATTTTTATGTTGTTTAAACAAAAAAAAAATTGTTGTTGCATTTTTGCCCAAAAGTTTGGGCATGATAACAAGAGAGGAAAGTTACCTTTTGAAATCTCCTCATTTATGGGCTATGTGTTTTAGTGGAATGTGGGTCTATGGTAGTCACTTAAGAGTGCAAGAAAAAGACAAAGGAAAGACTAATTGTGATTGTGTTGTTAGTGTTGAATTTCTTCATGGAAATGAGAAGAAATTTAATGTTGGATTCATCCAAGATATTATTCAAGTGGCTTTTGTTGAAAATAGTCCTATATTATTAAAATGTAAGTGGATCCGACCATTCGTGGTACAATTTGATGATTATGGATTTGTGCATGCAAAAATATGATAATTTTTATTAAAGATAGATGAGCCATATGTTCCCCCTCTTCAAATTAACTAGTCATTTCTAATTGATGATGTAAGAAGCCCAAGATGGTCTTATGTCATTCAAAAAGAGTCTCGTTCAAAATGAAAAATTCATGGAAGTTGTCGATGTAATGCCTGATGGGCAATATGCTAATTTACAAGAAACATTTGAAGAAGTGGATGAAGACAATGACAGACTGTTTAAAGAAGAAATTTTGATTAGAAATGAAGAAATTGGGAAAGAGAATGTATTAAATTTCTCAAATGATTACGAGGAAGAAAATTAAGAAAATGCAGACACTAGTGATCAAGATTCTGATCTCCATGGCAATGCAAATGATTATTGATGAGCCCCATTTTATGACTTTTTATTTAAGACTTTTATGTTTTCTTAAGACTCTTTTATGTTGTATGAACACAAATCTTATAACTAATACTTGTTTGAAAGCTTTAATATTCAACAAAGTTGCTATATGAATATGTTTGCTTTAATGTTTTTTACCATGCTACACTATGACTATCAGTTGTGCCTTATAATAGTAATGACTACAAGACAAGCATTTGATGAAATGTCTTTGTAGATAGTTGTTATCTTAGACTGTATTTTACTCTATCTTTGTATCATGGACTACTCTATATCTATTGGGACTACTATATAATGACAATATTTTAGCTCTATGACTATCATGGTATGGTTTGTTACTACCTTATACCCTCTCTAGATGATTCCATGTTCTATGTATTAAACTATGATTCACTGAGATATGCTTTGTGAACTGAGAAATTTCATTGTTGCTTTGCTTTATCATTGTTGCATTATTCAATGAAGATAATTGACAATAATAATCCCCCTTTGGCTTTGTTCTCATGAATTTATTGAATTCTTTATAAGCATGATGATTGTATTTTGTGACAGTGATATGCTTTGCATTTACAATATATTGGTCTTTATGATAGTTAATTCTCATAATACAAACTTACTTGTAGACAATTATTGTTTGTGGTGTGAAACAAAACAACATATCTTAATTCCATTTTTTGTGTGAAACAGAACAACATATCAAAACAGAACAAACTTATCTGCACAAACTTATTGGTAGACTAATATATTTTGTTTTGAGGTAAAAAAGGTATCTGAATTCCATTTATATTATCTCTTGTTAGATGTTCACCTCTACTAGGAGAAGCTTTTCTTAGCTGGAAATTTGGCAAAGAACTAGTGGGAAGTCACATTTAATTACCAATTAGAAGTAAAAGTATTAACTTTTAAAGAATGCTCTATGATCCTCTTTTGGCATGATTTTTTTTGTGGTATGGCTGAGTGACTGTTTAAATGAAGCTCTTTTTTTGTGGTAATGAGATCTCTTCGGTTTGATGAGATAATTATACATTATTGTTTATTTGGACATTAGGAAATGAGGAAAAAGAATTTAAGGCACAAATTAGATGATAGTGATCATATTTCTGAAGTTCCAATCATAGATTATGAGTGCTCTCATGAAGAACATTTGGCCAAAAATAATGATTTTTTATTGCATCTAGATTTGACAAACAAGCAAGTTGTAAATCCGCTAAGTATTATATTATTTGTTTAATATTGTTTAATGAAATTTTATAGGTAAGAGTTTTATGTACATAAGACATGATATGACATATTTTTTTGTTTTTCAGCCAAGAAAAATAGTGTAGAGAAAAGGAAGAGAAGAAAACAAAAAGAAAGTAAAGATACAATGTGGCCAACTCATAGAAGCCAATGTTTTTGTGACTCAACAAATGTACTTGGTGAAAACTATAGTTGTGGTGATGTGTAATATGACAAAGCACATGGTGATGTGGAATCTAACAAAGCACATGGTGATGTGCAACCTAATATACAACATGGTGGTGTGCAACCTAATATACCACACAGTGATCTCTTAACACAAAGTCTAAGAGAAATTATTGAAAAACAAGAGAGAAAATGAACAATGAATTTGGAGATGATTTTTTCAAGTTTAAAGGATGTGTTTGAAGTGAAATCTATGGAGACCACTACTAGTCTATCTACTCATGTCATGCATAATGTGGCAGAGGAGTATGAAGTTCCAATGGTTCAGACTGAAGCTGTTAAATCTGCAACTTTTGATGGAACTACTCGATCAACTAGAAATATTACTAGTGGTTTAACAAAAGATGTGGCCTCTTTATTTAAAAGAAAGAGATTGATTAAAGCTCTATATAGATCTGTAGAGAAGAATGCAAAAGAAAGAAAATTAGAAGGGAAGAAGCCATTCTTGGTTCAGGTGTGAAGAGATGGTGAATCCACTAGGCAAAATGCTACAAGGTGGGCCACTGAGTTGGGTGTAAGATGTAGGGCCCATTTGGATATTTGTAAATCAAATTTTGTAGAGAAAGATCCATAAAGTGTGGAAAAATTTATTCAAAAAATGGAAAATACCTTTGACACTATTAGTGGATAAATCTCAAGAAAATATTATAAAAACAGGATAAGACTTTTAATGAACAATCTTAGATACAATTGTAGAAAAGCTATCATGAAAGAAAAAGAGAGATTTGCCTCCACTCTATCTCCAAAACAATGGGAGACATTGAAAGAAAGCATGTGTTTTGAATAATATTTGACAATGAGTCACAAAGGCAAGAGAGCAAGAGATAATGTGAGGGTTGAATATATGTCATTTGGCCGAGGTGGGTTGCAGGTCAAAATGGACAAATTAGGAGTAAGTGTATGGATTTTTGGTTCAATCTACATTGTATTATTTAATTAAATTTTTTTTGGACTAAGTATATGTTAAAATTGATATTGTATTTTAGGTGGAAAACAATAATACAGAAGTAGGTGTAGAATATATTGTCAATTATATGGCAACACTAGATCCTACTTAATCTAAGAGTAGTATGAAGTGTAAAACTAATTCATCCACATAGATTTCACGCCCATCTATTGAATGCCCACTAAGAGCCTCACAAAATCATGTCAACTCAAATGAAGGGTTAAAAGATGTAATGGGTTGCTTACACAGTCTCACTGAGAAATTTTCGCAATCGGTTGCCTCTGTTAAGCCTATAATTTTTGCATGGAATGACCATAATTCCATGGATTCAGATCAGGTAAGAGTCTATACCTCAATATTTTTATTCTCACCTATAGCATCTTTATATTTTATTTTTAATATGTATCCAAATGTATTTTAATCATATATAGAATAGTGAATCTATGAAATTTTGCCTTTTTTTGACTATTTTTTAAATGAATTACTCATATGGATAATTTTTGTTTCTTGATGGTTAAACTACATGCAGAGAAATTTTATCAAAGAAACCAAAAAACAAAACACCTTGATGCCAATAGAGTTGCTGATATTAATAGTGATGATGATGAATTCAAGGACTATGTGAATGATATTAACATATTAGTTGTACTGAACTTGAGGTCAGTGCTATCAAACCTTTACTTTTCTTTTATCTTTTTGTACTTGTTTTTTATTTTGTGCCAACATAATTTTGATGATCAAATTGGATATTTAATCAAATTAAAGATAACATTCACCAATAAATTCAAGCAACTTTATCTATTGTAGCTAATATCACAAAGAATTGATACACATGACAATATGTTCTACAACTTGCACAAAAGAAAGAAAAGTCTATTTATTGCATTAACAAAGTCTTGATAAATTCTTGCAGAGATCTAAAACTATCTGATGATGACTATTATTACCAAACCTTCTCATATATATAAGAATCATGAGTCTTTTGAAATGAAGGGGTGCACCCCTTTTGAACTAAAAAACTAGCGTTTGTTAAACTTAAACATAAAAAAAATTATGTATGCCAATATGATTGATATAATCATCATCCTAGTAACACAAGAATTCTAAGGTTCATTTATTCATTGCACTCTCCATGGTATAAGATCTCTTTATCATCCCAATCACATATGGAGCTAGATCCCCATCCTCATCGACTTGTCCTCCGGCTTTGCTCATGAAACCTGTCAATTCAAGTTGCTAGTATCCCAAAGACATGAGTTATCCATCATGGAACACAGATGGAAATAAAATTGATTGTTCATTCTCCAAGAATTGAATGGAATTTTTCAACTTGTCCCTGAATTCATTATGTGCCTTCAGCAGGGCATCTGCTTCATTATTATCCTCTAGAGTCATAGACTTGTGAGTGGACATGATCTCCTAGATCTATTGGTGCAACCTCATATGCTTTGTGTATGCTTGATGGTACTAGTGTGCATCTTATAGAAGTCTTCAGAATACTTTAGCATAACCTTAAAATGAGCATCAACTATATCATCATCAAGCTTGATAGTGCGATCCTGTGCAACTTTTATCCCCATTCTCATTCCTATACCTCCAATATGTCATGTCCTCAATTGTTTCAAGTATATCTTTATCAGTTTCATAAGTAACATCTCCAACCTCTATAATCCTTGGGGCCAATTCCAACTATAATGCCTTATCCTACCAATATTGTTTCTCTTCTCATGCTTTCCCATAAAGGCCTTTGACAGTTTGGTTTTCCCTGACCAAGAACTAAACTTGTTCTTTCTTTATCTTCAAAAAATCAAAGTTTAACTGGGTAGTGATGATAGGGTCTATTTTTCCAACTTGATGGATCATGATGTGGACAAATGCTTCATCTGTCTACCAATAGGGGTCTATGGTCTCTTGGATATAGAGCCCGTAGAAACAAGGCCTTCTTCTCTAGATTATACCCTAAACCTATAAAGATCCTATCAACCTCCTCCGATAACAATTACTTGTCATTGTGTTTCTTTCTCCTAAAGATATCAAATATAATAACAACTTTCATTTCCCACCCAAGGTAAATTATCACATGAGCATCCTTGATGAGTTGTCTTACTCTTTTAGGGATCATTTCTCTTTTCTTAGCATTGATTTCCTCTTGCAACATTTGTAGAGTATCTTCCTTTGTCATGTTTCCCATCCGTTGCCAATCATCCTACCTTTGTATTCATATAAGAAGGTTTCAAACTTAAGAGTGTTAAAAAACTCCTGATCTGAAACATATTCCTCATGCTTGAGGATTCTGACATCATCAATTTCCATCTCATAGGGATATCCTTTTGCTAGATCCATGTGGTGTTCAAGTCAAAACCCTGGGGGTGGCACATCTTCTTCGATGCTAAACAATTCAGTAATGGATTCAGGGGATAAGTGGGAAATGGGAGTAGTCTCCCTAGGATCTTTAATCCTTTCTCTAAAGACATACAATGGCACATTATCTAGAATCTCAAATTCATGAGACATTATTTTGTTCTCTTTAGCCATGGGTTCCTCAATTCCTTCTAGGATTTCTTCATTAATCTTGCCCCTCCTCAATTTCCATTCATATGCTTTAGCTACCTTATCACACATCAACCTCTTCTTGATTGCTTCCTCTCTTTCCACATTCCTAATGAAGTCATCAATTATTAATGGCACATGTTTTATGGCTTTCAATCTCTGGTACATTATAGACCCCTGCATATATCCTTGTAGATCAGAGTTGGGCCTGGGGTCTCCTTTCACAAGGTGGAAATATTCTAACTTATTTTGTAGTAAACCATAACTTTTTGAACTCTTAACAAAAAAATCAGGAAAGGACTACAAACCAGGCACAATTGATTGCTTCCCATGAAATATAATATTTTTTGCACCAGATATAGACTATTACCTAATTATTAAAAAATAATCAATTATGTCCGGGATAGTCATAAGTTATTCAATTTATTTAATTAAATTCACCTAGGCCTTTCATATCATTCAATTGATTAAAACACTTTAATTAATTAAAACCCCCTTCTACTCTTTTTAATTAAATTTACATTTAACTAAATTGTTCACTTCAAATAAATAAATCTAATTTATTTAAATCCCCACACTTGCATCTATTTTGTTGAAATAAAGCAATTCATTTTAATTACAACTTATCTCCATCCACTTGCATTCTCCTACATCTCCCACTTGCTTCTCTAAAATAGCTTCTAAATTCTTCTAATCACTTCTAAATTAGCCTAACCCATCTACTAAATATTGTCACATCCCTAAGCAAAGGGAAGTCACTTCTCAAACCCTTAAAGTCTTCAATAACCATTAAAGGCTTTATGTCCTCAACAACTTAACCTCCAAAGTCTTCCAAACCATTAATGGTTAAGTGAACCTTCTTACATGGTTGGAGAATTTTTGCTTAACTCAACCCTCATCTAACTCAAGGGTCTCATTAGGCATTGATGTCCTTAACCTTTGTTATCCCTTTAACCCTTGCACAAGATTTTATCCTTTGGGTAAAAGCTTTATCCAATGGGTAATACTAACCTAACCTTAACCCTCACCTTCTAAGGTAACCATGAGGTATTCTCAAGCATTTAATGCTTCTTACATCTCCTCTCAAGAAACCTCTTGTTGACAATTATCACCATTTCATTGGTGAGAATTGTAAACATGGATTGATAGCTTTCAATCCTAACCCTTGATAGGATCATCCAATCTTGACTCTTCATTGGCCTATTTTCCCTATAAATAGAGTCATTCTTCTATAATTCTAGGATCCAAGTCTTATGCATCTAATCTATACTCATTTTTATTAAGCATCTTAATCCCTCTGTGAATAAAAATAATCTAATAAGCATTTTAGAAGTTTTCTCTTTATCATAATAATCATATTAAGCTAGTGCATCATGTTAGGATAGTTCTTTTACTAATCCTTTCATCTTATCATCATATACATGCCAGTTTAGTTCATCTTTTGCTAATATCATGCACATTAGGATTGCACTTATGTCAGATTGATCAAACATCCCTAAGTCACTTTGCTTAGTGATTTGAGAGCGAAGGCATTAGCTTAAGGGGTCTTGTGAGGTAGAGAACAATGGAACATCCCTTGGGAAGTTGAGCTATTCCATACAACTCCATAACTTGCAACAAGAGTCCCATTGGTGTGTGGACTAGTCTTGAAGTTGTAATATTCGTTTCATCAAACCACTTTTCCCACATACATTTTTGGTGCCCACCGTGGGACATAACCCCATTTATCAAATCATTTTTGATGCAGGACTAACTTTGTAGGTACACAGAAAACTTGAATCAACGCATGGATACCATTTTCTAGTGCATCCGGTCTTTCGTTTGGCACATCTTGTTGACTATTTAGTGCATTGATACCATACCTTAGTGCATCCAGACTTAACTTTTGTGCATAGAATTTCTACTATTTCCTATAGGTCTGAGTGCTTTAAAAAATTAGTATAGTGCATTAAGACAATAGCGTAGTGCATTCAGGCTTTTTTCTAGCGCATAAGTTCCATCCTGTAGTGCATCTGGTCTATAGATTAGCACATCATAGACACAGAAAGAAAGAAAAAATTGTAAGAGAGACATAAAATTTAGACTTGTAAAAGTCCACCTGAAAATTTTGTTTTCTAACTAGTTTTTGGTGCAAGTAACTAAAGTTTGTTTCCAGGATCGGGACATTTTTGTTTTACTAAGTTTAGGCTTATGATTAAATTTTTATTTCTGACTTGGTTAAGTTAGTTATTGAAAGTTTTCTTCATTTCCTCATTAGTAAAATTGAACTCATTTTCTTTTGGAGTACTTAGAAAGAACAACAAACAAAACCTTACTTTTCTTTCATAGGAAGAGAAAGCACTTTGTTTTTGGGTTTTAAAAAGAACAAGAAAAACCTTTATTTATGCAAAATCTTAAAAATAACCTCACCATCCTTTGGTGTCTAAGAAGATCCATTACATTTTCTTGCATAAGTTAAAGAACCTCACTTGTTTTCAAGTTCTAGATAAAACAAAAGAGGGAAATCTTTCCCCTATTGAATTCATTTTTGTTGACCATCTCAAAATTTTGCTTTGTTGACCCGGATTTCAATACTTAGATTAAAAACAAATCATTGATTTGGGAGTTAAAAAGAACACCATACCTTTTTTTGGAGCAACATCTCCCACTAGAATTAGCAAATAACTAAATTGTGGGATTAAAAAGAATCATTTTGTGCCTTGTCTCGAAAGTGGAAGGTATATGTTCTCCCCTTAACTAGGTGACCAAAAAGCCAAACCACTTTTATGCTTTCAGTATTTCAAGTATTTACAACCTTTAGCAGGTCTGCCCTCCCGAGTTTCTCTTAGAGTGCCATTTAAATGGTCGATGTGAGGGGAAAGACCTAAGTGGGAAACGACTTTATCATCAAGTGTTTCAACCCACTATAATCAAAAGTGGAGGGTGATGAAAGTCCCTTTCAATGGTTTTGCACAATGATTATCCTTCCCCCAGTATCTTTAAGATATCTAAAGCCTTTGTTCTAAAGGTTGGGAAGCCTCCTGAGGGAGTTTATCAGTGATGGACGAACATGAAGCTTGATTACGAACCTTAGAAATAGAAACCTTGAGCTGAGTTAGTATCCAGACATCTTCAATATCATAGTGAAAGGGTGGGGAAGAATCCACCCCCAAGATTATTCACCATATATCTCCCAAGATAGCTACTGAATTGTGAAGCAATTCACTTTGAGTTAATTTTTTGCAAAAGGAAAAGAGACGGGGACCCCCTAAGGGGTGACACAACTGTTTGAGCTGACGGGGTATCGAGACTAGTGGGCTATGATATTGTTGATGACCCTTGAATAAAGAGTCTGCCTGAATTGTATTATTTGTATCCAAACCTATGAAAACATTGAGGATTTGAACACATTCTCGTAGAACATACACTCTTTGTTTAGAATAGGCAAAAATGGTTGTCTTTTTTGTGCTGTGTTTGCATTTTATACTTTGGAAAATCATCTATCAAAGTTAATAAAGTGTTAAAATTTCTAGAAAATCTCAAAAACAAAACAAAACAAAGCAGTTTAGTGCATAGGAGCAACATCCTAGCGCATTTGAAGAAAACTTTAGCGCATAGAAGTTGAAACTTACCACATTCATTCTTAAAAATAGTGTATAACAGTCTGAACATTTGGCAATTAAACATTAGCACTTCTTAAGGGTATATTAACACGTTGAAGAAACAACCTAGCACACCGAGGACAAACTATAGCGCTTTGAGTCTAAACTTTAGCACATTCTTAGGACAGATTAGTGCATAACCATTCCTGAAATAGCAAAAGTCAAAACATTGGTTTAGTGCGTAACACAAGTAGCTTAGTGCATTGATGGTTTTAAATAGTGCATCCAGTCTTTGTCTTAGCACATAGATAAAACTATGAAAAATAGAGAGCAAACCTGAACATTCTTGAAAAACTTGAACATCAGTTTCAAATACACTTTTGGATCTTCAGTCGACCTCATCAGGCAAAACTTGAGTCAGAACATCAGAAACTATTCCAAACGATCAAACAATCAAACATGTCATTCTTAGAACAACAGTTGTCAAAATATAAAACTAGCTAAGGGATAACACTTTCTCCTATCAAAATCAGGTAACATCAGCACATTGATCAAAAGGTCCACCAATTAAACAGACTCCATCATCAAAACATACCTAGTTTAAACCTAAGTTGTCAAATCGAGTTTCCATATCAGGAAGGCTCTTATTCCATATCATTTGACACACTTTATCATGATGGGGCATCTAAACCTTCATTTGATAAAAGTAGGCTTAAGTTTTCAAACAAAGTATCGTAATCCAACCAAATCAAAGGAAACCATTGATCACCTATGTATGAACACTCATATTTTGAGAAGAAAAAGTCTTCATCACAGCACTAAGTTGAAGAAACAACAACCTAGTTCCCAGAAACTTGCTAAATGGAATAGATTTCCCTACATCAATCACCAAATCTTCAAATATCATCGCACATTTGTCCATCATATGCACTTATATCTTTAGGACAAGTCAAACAAATTCGACAAAGAGACATTGAGAAGTAGAGATTTTTGCCAAAAATTGGCATTCAACCAACACTTAAATCATGGAGGAAAGATCAATCCATCTTTCTTCCCAAAATTTTGCATCACTTATAATATACCTTGATTTGAACCACCAACTCTTGAACAACATGAAGAAGAGTAATTCATTCCCTTTGTCACAGAAAGTTTCTACTAGATGCCCATTGTCACTCACTCTCAATGAAACAAGCAAAGCGAACAACAACCAGAATCCTGTATGGGACAAAGATTATCAACTCCTTTTGAATATCCAAATCTAGAAGACACAGAGATATTTGAGGAGCTCCTCCAAGAATTTCAAGAAAGCGCTTCATTTCAAAATCTTATGGAAAGACTCATAGAGGCCAACAAAGCAAAATACTTGCTCATGCTAACAAGTAAAGGACTTAGGATCCCTAAAGACTTCGATACTGACATCTTTAGAACAAGGTCTTGAAATTATACTTATCAAGAACAACAAAGAGAATAGGAAGCATGTGACCCAAAGCAAAATATACCAGAACACACACATACCCGAACTAGGGATAACGAAAGGGAAGAACTCTTCCCCCGGTAAACAAATGCACCCTTGGTTGCTCTTACACAACAAATGTAAGATATGCAACAAGGGACAACAATATGGTATTCCTTAAATGAAATTTGTCCTTACCCTTTTGAAAAAAGGTTAAACATGATACCTTTTCCCCCGAATTCAGATATTCCCAAATTTGACAAATATGTTTGGGAGTTTTGTACCATGAGCCTTGAATTTGCCCATGATGACACCTATTTGATGAGGCTATTCCCAAGAAGCTTGGGAGGACAAACAATGGAGTGGTTATAAAAACTCACACCTCCTGTCAAATCCTTTGATGAGTTAGTCTATAAATTTATCACTCAATCCTCTACAATATTCAACATGCAATCACCATGCTAGATGTCTACAATACCAAACAGAAAAACAATGAAACATTCATGGTGTTTCTTCAACGTTGGAGATGGATGGTTTCAAGATATCCTCAAGATGTGCCCGAAAAGGAAAAGATGGAAATTTTCATCGACAACCTGAATATTGAGATGAGTTACATACTCAAGCTCCAATGCATACCATCTTTTGCCAAGTTGATTGGAAATGGAATCCAAGTATAGGAGGCATGTATTAAGAAAGGAACATTGAAGTTCTTCAAGAAAGGAACTAATTCATCCAACTCTCATTTCAACAACCAGAACAAAAACAACAACTTAGAGAAATCTAGGTTCTGGACCAGAAACAAAAAATGTTGGTAACAAGGGAGGAACTAATGCTAATTATATAAAATCCAAACAGCCAGTATTAGCTTTATCAAGTAATCCTCAGGTTACCAAGAATCAAAATGGTGCTAACCAGGGCACTAACACTTATGCGTCGAATACCAATCCAGAACCTTCAAATGCAAACAATACCAACAATACCCAAAACAACAACACAAATTGAGGACCTAATCTGAATTCAAGGGGTAACACCAGCAACTTTCCAGATAAATGCATTTACACACCATTGGGACAATCCTTAGAATCAGCATTTTGAGAACTCCTGGAAAACAAGATTATCACATTACCATCTATAAACAACTTTGAACCCCAGCTCAAACCACCTTGGTGGAATGACTTACACTTCTGTGATTTTCATCAAAACAAAGGACATCAAATAAATGATTGCATGAGACTTAAAAGAATTGTTCAAGACATGATTGATAGAGGTGATTCAATGGTTGATGGTCTCAAAACAAATGGTGATCATGGTGCCTTTAAAAATCCTCTTCTAAATTAAAACAAAGATAGAGCTTCATCATCGAATGATACATGAGGAGCTTGCATCAATCACATATACAATAACACCATCAACCATATATCAATAGACAACAATAATGTAAGTGTCATTAAAATCAAAGACAAACGTGAACATGAATCGATAAATGTAACCACCAGAGCTCAAAAATATATCTTGAAAGAGCATACATCAACAACAACCACTATCCCCAAGAATCAATATGATTTGGTAATTCAACTGCACAAAACTCATGCTCAAATATCCATACTTGAGTTATTAAAACTTTCACCAAAACATAAAGACATCCTGGAACAAGTACTATTGGAAACAAATGTACCTCAAGATCTGGATATTGACAAATTTCAAGCCATGGTGGCTCACATGACAGGGCCTCATAATCTCACCTTTTTTGAGAATGATAATGTCTCGTTGAGCCATTCACATAATAGTCCCCTTCACATTGAAGTCTTGGTCTACAAACATTGAGTTAAAAGAGTAGTAATAGATGGAGGAGTTGGGCTCAATATCTATATCTTAAAACTTATATGTGCATTAGGCTTCTCTGAGCAGTCTATTGATCCACACAAAAAGATCACCATCAAAGCATATGATGATGAAGAAAGATCATCCAAGGGAATAGTTATATTACCTATTTAGGTAGGACTGATACAAAGGTACACTATGTGCCATATTTTAGACATAGACCTCACATATAATATTTTATTGGGTCATCCTTGGATACATCAAATGCAAGCGGTACCCTCAACTTACCACCATTGTGTCAAATTCCCATATAAAGGGCAGGATATTTCTATATCAGCAAATAATAACCCCTTTCAACATTGCAATGCTATGGGGGTAGCCCAAGACAACTTAGTTCCACGTAACAGGGAAAAAGAAACTTCCTCAACATTAGATTATCATGAAGAAAAGCTCAAATATTTATCCATGGATTTCAAACAAAAGATGAAAATCAAAGAGCAAGGCATGGGAGAATAGTCTTTTGAACCCATGTGTCTAACCAACTTACCAGGATCACCAAAAACTAATGGACAACCTTCTGCATCAACACATCACACAACATAGCCCATCACCAATTTTGATGGTAAATTTATCCAATTGGGCACACTAGCACATAAATCAGAAGAGAAGGACATCCTTAGTTGGCTATACAAGGATGAGGAAGAAGTGAGAGCTACTACTATGGAAGTAGCTATACCAACATAGCAGTATAGAAAATAATACCTGATCATGCAACGTATGGGGTATAATGGCAAAGGACCTATAGGCAAGCGTCAAGAAGGCATCACAAAACCATTGGATCCTCCTTCACAATTTCCTAGAGACAAAAAAGGATTGGGCTATGGGCACACTCTACCCCCAAAGCAGAAACCAAATAAATATCAAAAACCTAAGTGGAAAGAAAAGAAGAAATACAAGGAGGACTCATGGCAGGAGGCACTGCACAAATCAGTAGAAACAATAAGGAAAGAGCGAGAACACAAGGAAAAAGAGAAACAACAAGAAGAGTTGGAAATTCAAAGAGAAGAAGCGTCTTCTATAGAAGTACACTGTTGGCAAATGCAAACTCCAATGAGACATTGTAGGTGATTTAAGGTTCTGTCATTGATGGCAACCTTACAATCCTATGACATTGGCAAGGCAATCCACTGGCACTAGCAAGATCAGACTCTACACCAACACTTAGACCATCGGCACCGGCAGTCAAAGGAAGCATACCGACATAGAGGCCGACAAGATTTTTGTTGTAATATATTTTGTTTATTATTGTAAAATCATTATAAGCAGACTTGGTAACATTGTAAAATGACTCATATATATAAGAGATCATTATAGAACATTTGTAAGGGAGAAGATAGGCGAAATAAGGCAGACCTATTATGCGAATTATAGGTTAAGGATTTATGTAAGAAGCAGAGTAGAAACTGGTATTGGATCTGGCATTATAGATGCTATTTTGAAGCAGTAGAAGACACTTAATTTATATAATCCATTTTGTAAGTCAGTGAGACTTCCCATTTTGTAATTGAGCAGTGAGCTCTAGGCACTTGGCCTACCTGCATGTGCAGGCCCCTCTTGTAACATTAATATTCTCTTATTGGCCAGTAAGTGAATATTGTGGGTCACAAATCCCACTGAGGTTTTTGCCACACCGAGTTTCCTCATTAAAATATTGTGTTATGGTGTGTTTTTCATGTGGTTTCTTTTATCTCTAATTATTGCATTACTTTTTGTTTACCGGTATACTACATTAATATGTTCCACATGTTTTTAGTTAAGAAAATCTTATTACCGGTTAGATATTAATTCACCACCCCCTCTCAGTATCTGTGGGAATCCTAACAATTGGTATCAGAGTTTGGTCCTCTATTTTCAGAAGCCTAACAGCTTGAGGAAGATCTTGACACCGGTAGAGATGGAAAATCTGATGAAACAACTAGAAGCAGCTCTCTCGGACTATGATACAAAAAAATTGAAATATATCAAACTTGAAGATGACCTAAAAGCAGTTCAGGATATCATTCAAGCACTTCAAGAGAATTTTACCATTGCATGGAATAAGAGAAGAGAACTATGTGAAAAGATGCAAAATGAGAATGATGAAAAGGAAATTCTTAATGATATGATAAACAAGCTGAAACAAGAGAACATGACAATGAAGAATGAGATGTAGGATATGACCATGAGATTTTGTAAGGAAATTGAAGATAGAAAGAAGAATGAAGAAGATTTAACTAGAAGATTAAGTGATGTAGCAAATGAGAACACAAGACTTAGCTATGAAAATGATTTGTTGAAGACATATCTGATGCATACACAGATTGACTCCAATGAACTGATGGGGCAGAAAGAGATCTTAGAAAGAGAACTGGATATTGCAAATCGACACAAAGAAAAATTCAAGAAAAGCTCTGAAGAACTTGGTGACTTATTGAAGATTCAGAAACCTAATGGTGACACTTGTGGAATTGGCTTTGAAGTTGGAGAGAGCTCCAGTACTACAAACACACAGGATCATAGAAAACCAGTAAGACAACCTACTGCTTACAAATTCAATGGAAAATGCTTTAACTATAATAAGTATGGCCATAGAACAAATCAATGTAGATCTATAAATTATCAGAATATCAACACACCCACTGGTCAATGTTCAAAATCCAACAAAGTTGGTCATAACTCTGAAAATTGCAAAATGAATGTGAGATGTTATGTTTGTGGAAGATTTGGACACATATCTAATCAATGTAGAACACAAACTAGCATAGGTTATGGGAAGGCTATTCAGAAAAATAATGTGACTTGTTATGCATGTAATAAGATTGGACATATTGCAAAATTCTGCAGAAGTAAGGCATCATCGGTAGACAACAAAGGTTCTAGTTTGAAAGGAAAAGAAAAAGTTGAAGAGGTTAAGCAAGAATTCTCAAAACAATGGATTAGAAAGTCAGACCTAAATGGTGTTGGGAATAATCCTCCACTGGTAGAAACAAGTAACACTCCACTGATAGAACAAAGTAGTACTCCATCGACAGGAGACTCTTCATCAAATTGAAAAAAAATTCTTTGAGGGTTTTGCAATCAAATGAGACATATGCTATTATTCCCTCGGTTGATAGTGAGAAGTTGAAATTACTTCTATACCAGTAGACAAAGTCAAGTGATTACTTAATCGGCATGCATTAAATGTGGTGATGGCAAATTAACATTATAAATTGGTGATTTTGGCTCCATTTTACTTCACCGAGCATTCAAACATTCGAAGAGCACAAAATTTCTAGAGCTAAGGAATTTTAAGCAAAGAGGCAAAGCATTTCAGCAATCAATCTTTCCTAAGGTAGAGAAAGGTATTTATAAACATGGCATCTTCTTTTGTACCTGAATTCATAGCAAACCCTACTATAGTCAATGTAATCAAATGCCCTAGGCCCATATTTCAGCTAGTTCCCGAGATAGCTAAAAATGATGATAATGTTGGTGCATTTTCCCAAATCCCCAAAGGAGTAGTTTTTGCAGGAGACCCTAGAATGTACATCCATTGCCATATAGAAGAATTAGGTGATGAGGAAATCAAAAACATGTACAAAACTATCATATGTGATGATTCCGATAATGTGAAACCTGAACACAAAATTATTGAAACCCTAGGATTCACTGAAATATTTAGCAATCTGGATTTCCCTAAGAAATTTATTAGGATAGTATTGAGTAGGGTACATGGTGCATTCCTTTGGTTAGATTCAGTTCATAAAACTACCAAGGAACCTGTGAAAGCTATAACAGGGTTACCTTCCACCGGTAATAGACCAGACAAGACCAAGAAGGTCTCAAATGACCTAGTAATGAACCTAACAGGTGCAACATCTGACAAAAGATCTTTGAGGGTTAATGATGTAACTGACACAAATGTGAGATTCATTAGCATTATTCTAGGTTACAAAGTAACTCATGCAAATAGACTTAACTCAATTTCCAGCATATGCATAAAAAGTGCTCATGACATGGTTAAGGATAATGTGAAAATTGATGTATGTGAGTGGCTAAAGGATGATTTGATTGATAATCTAGGAAAGATCAAGAAGGATAAGAAAGGGACATTTAGATTTGGCAATTTACTTGTATGCTTAATGCTACATATAACCAAAAAGGTGCTCGGTATAGGTAACACGAACCTTGGATTTGACATACCGGTAGGGAAACAGTTATCAGACTTGTTCAAACAACATGGGCGAAAACAAAGAAAAGAATATTAATGTGTATTTTAAAGCATTAAAGGCCAGAATGAACACTAGAGTCAGACTGTCACAGAAAATTCTTAACAAATATAAGGATGATATATGCTTTGTGATTAAGAAGGATGAGAGTATGGATATATCACAAGAGGATACAAATCCTAATCCAGAGGTTTTATACATAGTTGATGTTGATACTCAAAAAATCAACATTATGATAGATAAGGACACAACTGGTAAGACAGATATGGCTAGTGAGCCACTAGTAACTAATAACATTGATAACACCGAAGGAAAAGAGGTAGATGATAACACAGGGCAACAGGAAGAGACTCAAATAGAAACACAAATAGAAACACAAATAGAGAAATAAGAAGAGCAACAAGCTCCAGAACAACAATAGGTTCATGTGGAAACAGTGCCACCGGCAATAGGAGAGCAGCAAAAACCTTTGCTTAAGGAAATGGAAACACAAACTGACCTACCAAAGGTCACTACAAGCAAGGTTATTTCCCCCACCGATGGAATTTAGAATGTTGGTTCCTCCTCTACTAGATATAAATCAACAAATGTAACTGAAGTTATTTTGGACTCTATTAAGAGAATAACAGATTGTAGTTCATAGGCATATAAAGCTATAGATGACACAATTCCAATTTTGAAGATGATAGCTCCAAAATGCAATATAGATAATAAGGATCGTTTGAGTCAACTCGACACTCTGTCTAAGTACATTACTAACAACACAGTGACAGTTGAGCAAATAAAGGAAGAAGCATTGAAAGAAAGGTTGGAAATTGAAAAATAGAAATTCTTTGAGGATCAAATAAAGAAGGGTACTAGGCAATTTGACACACTTCTACCGAAACTATACAGCACATTGAAGGAATTTAAAACTCTGTACAGAGACATTTGCAAGACAAACTTTTTGATAGTTGACATAGACAAGAAAATGAGCAAGGTATAGGAAGAAATTAATAAACTTGTTGACAATTTTATTAATTCACTTGATACATTATTAGTTTTTAAGCAAAAGATAACAGGCTTTGAGGAAGAATTAATTAAGATAGAAAGAGAAAAGGAGAGAATAAAAAATAAGGCTAAGGATCTGAGATTAAGACTAAGTCCAAAATTGGACTACCTAGCATGTTTAAGGAAAGAAATATCTGAGACATTAGTACAAGGACAAAAAACACCGACAGAGCATATGCAACACCTCACCGGTACAGTTCAAAGAATGGAGACAACAATAAAAGATAGTAAGAAGTTTCTTGAATGAATAAATTAGGTTTTGGTGGATCTTTTTCAAATTGTAACCACCCAGTTACAAGGTTGGGACAGAAAAAAACTACAACTCTATTGACACTGTGACAACCTTTGTCATTGATGCCAAAGGGGGAGCAGTAGTATGAGAAAATAATCAGCAAAAGACTCATCTACTCAGGGGGAGCTCAAATATTTTTGGTACACATTTTTGGTAACAATTTTGGATTACAAGTTTTTGAATTTTCTCATGAGTGTTCCCATCAATGCCAAAGGGGGAGATTGTTGGCATATGCACACTCCAATGAGACATTGTAGGTGATTGAAGGTTTTGACATTGATGGAAACCTTGTAATCCTATGACACAGACAAGGCAATCCACCAGCACTATCAAGATCAGACTCTACACCGACACTCAGACCACCGACATCGACAGTGAAAGGAAGCATATCGGCACAGAGGCTGACAAGATTTTTGTTATAATATATTTTGTTTATTATTGTAAAATCATTATAAGTCGACTTGGTAACATTGTAAAATGACTCATATATATAAGAGATCATTATAGAAAATTTGTAAGGGAGAAGATAGGTGAAATAAGGTAGACCTATTATGCAAATTATAGGTTAAGTGTTTCTGTAAGAAGCAGAGTAGAAACCGGTACTGGATATAGCATTATAGATGCTATTTTGAAGTGATACAAGACACTGGATTTATATAATTCATTTTGTAAGTCAGTGAGACTTCCCATTTTGTAATTGAGCAGTGAGCTCTAGGCTCTTGGCCTTCCTACATGTGCAGGCCCCTCTTGTAACAATAATATTCTCTTATTGGCCAGTAAGTGAATATTGTGGGTCAAAAATCCCACCAAAGTTTTTCCCACACCAGGTTTCCTCGTTAAAATATTGTGTTATGGTGTGTTTTTCATGTGGTTGCTTTTATCTCTAATTATTGCATTACTTTGTGTTTACTAGTATACTGCATTAATATGTTCTACATGTTTTAAGTTAAGAAAATCTTATTACCAATTAGATACTGATTCACCCCCCCTCTCAGTATTTGTGGGATCCTAACATACACCACATTCAGGAACCTATTCCAAACAAGGTAGAATCACCCCTTGATGACATCACTACTCCCCAAGGATAAACAATATATAAACAAATGCAAAGAGTACAAGAAGGATCCACTACGGAATCAAAGAAAACTATCAGACTGGTATCAATCATCAAGGATCTCTTTTCACCTTACAACATACCTGTCACCAACACTGAAAAACTTTGGGACAATACTTCTGAGACTGATTCTAATGACTATGAATGGGGCAGTTGTTCAAATGTTACTGAAGATATTCCTAAGAGTACTATTCATAGACCCCTTTGTCAAGAGGGACAAGGAACAGAGTCTAGAGTACTTGAATTTGATCCACAACATATCTATGAAGCCAAAGAAAATGAGCACCAACATTACAAGCAAGTCTACATGGAAGACGATACCATCAGAGACCTCGATAATATCATTAACTTATCCAATATCCCAGCCAACCTTAATGATACCTCTATCATGTCACTTACTGCAGCTAAACTCAACCCACCCAATGACTCTATACTGCTCGTATTTCCCAATCTCATAGACTGGGATGAACCTGAAAACCATGACATACCTATTTTCCCAAATGATGATTCCATTATCCATTACCTATGTACGATCAACCATGAAATAGACTCTACCAGCAAACAAAGTAACGACATCTGCATTTAGGAGAATGCCAAGTCTCTCAGCCACAAAAATGAAAGAAATAAAGGATCTATTGCTGAAAACCAGTCAATGGCAGCACTAGATCACAAAAAAGTAAAAATAAAGGATGCATCTGAGGGTGAAAATTTTTTTAAGGCACCTAAGGATGGGAGACTTGACACTCTTCCTGAACACTATCAGGAGTGATTACCCATATTGATTGTGCCCACTCAATCAATCAACATTGGTACAAAAAAAAAGCCAAAAACATACATCTAGCAGAATCTCTGACAGATGAAGAAAAACAAGAGTTTGTCAAATTCTTCAAAGAAAAGAAAATCAATTTTGCTTAGTCCTATGCAGATATGCATGAGATTGATCCACACTTAATGAGGCATCACTTATCTATTGCTCTAGGAGCTAACCCAAATTAAGAAAGATGAATCTACATGTAGCACTAATGGTCAAAGCTGAACTAAATAAACTATTAGACATTGGATTTATTCGACCTATAGATTATGCTGAATGGATTTCAAACATTGTGCTAGTTTCAAAACTAGATGGAAGCATCGAGATATTTACAGATTTTAGGGATGTTAATAAAGCCGGTCCAAATGATGACTTTCCTTTGCCCAACATCGACATAATTGTAGACCTCACAATAGGCCATTCAATGCTATCATTAATGGATGGTTTTTTTGGCTATAATCAAATCAAGATAGCTCCAGAGGATCAAGATAAAACAATGTTCACCTACCCTTGAGGAACGTATTGTTGGAATGTCATTCCTTTTGGCTTAAAGAATGTTGGGGCAACTTATCAACGAGCCATGACGACAATCTTTCATTATATGATGCATACCTTCATGGAAGACTATGTAGATGATTTACTTGCTAAGTCATTCACCGAGGTAGAACATATGGGCATATTAGAGAAAATATTTGAAAGATTGGAGAAATTCCAAGTTAGGCTCAACCCTAAGAAATGTGTCTTCGGGGTAACATCAGGAAAATTATTAGGCTACATCATGTCAGCAAAAGGCATTGAAGTAGATCTAGTAAGGGTACAGGCCATCATGGAGATGCCACCTCCCAAGAACATTAGCCAACTCAGATCTCTACAAGGATGGCTCTAGTCAATCAAACAATTCATCGCCCAACTAGCAGATAAAAGTCTACACATCAATCATTTGCTACATAAGAATGTACCATTCAGATGGGAAGCCAAATGTGCAAAATCGTTCTATCAAATCAAGCAATATCTAATGAACCCACAAGTTTTGGTACCACCAATAGTAGGAAAGTCTCTTATTCTCTACATATCAACAATGGAAATATCATTGGGGGAACTATTAGCACAAGAAGATCAAGAAGGCAAGGAATGAGCTATCTATTACATCAATAGAACTTTAAATGGCTATGAGCTCAATTACACATTCATTGAGAAAGCCTATTTAGCTGTAGTCTTTGCTTCTCAAAAGTTATGACATTACTTGCTGGCTCACACAATCAAACTATTAGAAAAAATTGATCCTCTCAAGTATTTACTCGGCAAGGCAGCTCTCACAGGCAGACTAGCTAAATGGGTCATGATTCTCAGTGAATTTGATATCCACTATATCGAGCGTCGAGCTATCAAGGGAAAAGTAATTGTAGATCAATTAGCTAAAGCACCACTACCATATAAGCAACCAATGGAGGTCAAATTTCCAGGCAGGGATGTCCTTACTATTACCACCAAGCAATGGACCCTATACTTTGATGGTTCCTACACTCAACATGGCTTAGGTGTTGACATCTTGTTCATCACTCCTGAAGGACACACCATACCAATATCATACAAACTCATGTTTCCATGCACAAATAACATTGTTGAGTATGAGGCACTGGTCACAAGAATCAAAATGGTCATGGAATGGAGAATCACGGAACTGAAAGTCTATGGAGATTCCTAGCTAGTCATAAATCAGATCAATAATGACTATCAGACAAAACATGACAAGCTGCTGCCATAAAAAAAAAAGGTGGATGACTCCAAACAATATTTAATACACATCACCTTTGATCAAATACCTAGGTTGGATAATAGAGCAGCCGATGCAATGGCTACTATCACTTCACTACTACAAATTCTAGAGCAATAGAGTCATTATGAGTTTCTAGTAGAGCAACTATTTTCCCCAACATATTACAATTTTGTATCCCATGTTATCTATGCCTTAACAAGTTTAGAATCTCCTTTATACAAAAAAAATATGAGTATCTTAAAACCAATGCCCTACCCATTAACCTATCTCAAAATAAAAAAATGTAACCTTATCCGGCAAGCCACTCGTTATACCCTAACTGCTGATACTCTTTACCGTCGAGGTCTAAATGGTACTCTTCTTCATTGCCTTGATCGTAATGAATCTGACTCTTCTTTACAAGAGCTTCACGATGGTATCTATGGCACACATTCAAGTGGTCCTACTCTTTCTAGAAAAATTCTAAGAATTGGATATTACTGGTCGATGATGGAAAAAGACTCTTATCAATTTGCAAAGAAATGTCCTACGTGCCAAATCCATGGCAATCTTCTTCATGCACCAACATAGGAATTGCATCCATTTACAACATCTTGGCCTTTCTGTCAATAGGGACTTGACTTAGTAGGTAAAATACACCCTTCATCTTCAAATGGACACAAGTTCATTATCATTGCAGCAAAATATTTTACAAAATGGATTGAAGCAGTCCCAATGACCATAGTAACTGGAGAACAAATTGCCTCTTTTATTCTTAATTATCTGATTTGTAGACACGACATTCCTAGTTCTATCATCATAGATAATGGATGTCCCTTCAAAAATAGGATGTGTGAGAACTATGTGAATGAGTCAAAATCCAACATCGTTTCTCTACACCTTACTACCCACAAGGGAATGGTCAAGCAGAGGCATCAAATAAAACAATATTGAAGCTCCTAAATAAAATAGTAAATGATGCAGGAAAGGATTGTCATGTACAACTCAATCCGACACTTTGGGCATAAAGAACTAGCATCAGGACACCTACAAGAGCTACACCATACTCATTGGTGTATGGATTAGAAGCAATTTTACCTCTTGAGGTAGAAATTCCATCACTCAATGTATCTTTGAAAGGTCTCATTCCAGATGAAGAGTATCAAGTAAACAGATTGCAAGAACTATAACTTCTAGATGAAAAATGACAATATGCCTATAATCACCTCAGAGCATACCAACAACGCATGTGCCAAAGCTACAACCATAGATTCATCCCTAGGAATTTTAAAGTCGGTGATCTCGTACTCAAAGAAAATCCCAGAAATCAACAAGATCGAGAAAAGAAGGGGAAGTTTGAACCCAATTGGTTGGGTCCCTATGTCATTATCTCAACCTATGGATCAAGCGCCTATCAGCTAACAACTTCAAAAGGAGATGTGCTTATGAACCAACCAATAGCATCCATCTGAAGAAATACTATACTTGAGTGGTCTAATGCACCAAAAAAGTAAAAAATACAAAAAAATAAAAAAAATACAAAAAAATAAAAAACAACAAAAAAGGGCACAATAAAAAAAATGGTGAAAATGTGGCAACAAGCACTACTTTTAAGAGAACAACTCCTCTATCTATCTTTTCTCATCTCTTTTTTTGTATCCGAAGTCAAAAACCACTTGTCATCACCCAACACTTTATCAAAACAACATTATCTAGGACATACTTAGCGTAGTCACTGTCCTTGCTCATCTAAATATCAGTTCATCATATCCCACCATGGCTTGGTAATCACTATACATATCCATATCAATCGGTATCTATAACTAGAGGCAGCATTCCTCTGACTTTGAGCATTTCAAAAAACAAGCAAACAAGAATCACAACATGCCAAGAGAATCCTATCAAGCAAAACTCCAGTAGCCAAGAAAACAAAACACTAATCCAATTAAAAACTTCAAAACACATGATGGATGATTTTCTGAAGTATAATTTATTTACATCTTGCATGAAGTTTTGACTATTTTTGCACTTGAACTCTTTTTGGAATTATTGGATCCCCTAAATTTTCTCAATGATGCATCGAGCTAGAGAAAATGGTTGGAGACTCCAATATTTTTTTAGTTTTCTGTCTGTGAGGTGATCACTTGTAGTGTGCAAATACTTGTCTCGAGAAGTGATTCGTAGCATATCACTGAAGACATGATTCTACTTTACACATACAAAGGGTTTACTCTTGTCTGTTTATACGCAAGAAACACTCAGGTCATCTTGGTTCAATTATACCTCGACGCTTGTGCCATCTTGCAATATCAAACTCCATGTAAATTTTTCTTAGGTCATTATGGTTCAATTATACCATTATGCTTGTATAAATTTTCAACATATGAACAACTCAATGATGATCAACACAAAGAAAACAAAAACATGTGACTATGCATGAATGACAAACAACAGAGTGAGGATGATCAACTAGTTGCATATCATATAAATTTGCATTTATTCATGGCATATCATTGTCATACATCTCATTTTGGAGATACATCTCACATTATTATCATTATCATGCACCTCATTTTTAAGATACATCTCACATCTCATAAATCAAAGCAATGCATCATCACATTTTGTTTATCAAAATCATGAATCATACATTCACATCATAATCGAAATCAAGAGCATTATTATCTAAGCATCAAATCGTCCTCATAGAATCTCATATGGAAACATAAAGCATATCATTCATTATTCATCATTGCATCCATCGTATGCATATCTATCATATCATCATGAAATATTTCTTCACTTTCATAACTTCATCATTCTTCCAAACCATCTTCTATCATGTCTTATATAGGTTGTCTCATTCCTGAAACTAGATGTTTTGATCAGCTCTTATATAGGATATATCATTCCTGAAACCAGATGTTTTGATCAGCTCTTATAGAGGACATATCATTCTTGAAACCAAATGCTCGATCATCCATGTCTTATATAGGTGGTATCATTCCTAAAACCCGATGCTCGATCATCCATGTCTTATACAGGAGGTGTCATACCTGAAACCAAACATGATCTCAATCCAATCAATCTAATCAATCTTATCAAACCCATGCATGTTATCATTATCCACTCATCTATCTTTCAAATAGTATTCTTCTTCTTTTGAGAGATCATTCATGCCTTTTGTGCACAAACGATCTCCCAAGGGGGCATTATGATATCAAATCTCGACATCAATTTCATATCAATTTCATATCGACATCAATCTCATATCAACTTTTCATATCAAATCAATTCTTCATAGCTGGAGCATCATCAATATTATTTATCAAATCTGGGGCATGACATTGACAACTCAACACAAGACATCACACCGATCAAATTTTGGCAACACATCAATTTTCTTTGAATCAACATGTGCACACACATCATTTCAAAGAGGGGCAAATTGTAGATGTATAAAAATGACCACTTTCCTAAATGAATATTTAATGTTCATTTTATTTTCATTCCTCTATTTAATTAAATCTAATTTAATTAAAGCACTCACATTAATCTATTTGATTAAATAAGTTATTCAATTTATTTAATTAAATTCACCTAGGCTTTTCATATCATTTAATTGAATAAAACACTTTATTTAATTAAAACCCCCTTCTACTATTTTTAATTAAATTTACATACAATTAAATTGTTCAATTCAAATAAATAAATCTAATTTATTTAAATCCCCCCACTTGCATCTATTTTGTTGAAATAAAGCAATTTATTTTAATTAAAATTGCTCTCCATCCACTTGCATTCTCCTACATCTCCCACTTGCTTCTCTAAAACCTCTTCTAAATTCTTCTAATCACTTCTAAATTATCATAACCCATCTACTAAATATTGTCACATCCCTAAGCAAAGGGAGGTCACTTCTCAAACCCTTAAAGTCTTCAATAACCATTAAAGGCTTTATGTCCTCAACAACTTAACCTCCAAAGTCTTCCAAACCATTAATGGTTAACTCAAACTTCTTACATGGTTGGAGCCTTTTTTCCTAACTCAACCCTCATCTAACCCAAGGGTCACATCAGACATTGATGGCCTTAACCTTGGTTATCCCTTTAACCCTTGCACAAGAGTTTATCCTTTGGGTAAAAGCTTTATCCAATGGGTAATCTTAACCTAACCTTAACCCTTACCTTCTAAGGTAACCATGAGGTATTCTCAAGCATTTAATGCTTCTTGCATCTCCTCTCAAGTAATCTTATGTTGACAATTGTCACCATTTCATTGGTGAGAGTTGTAAACATGGATTGATAATTTTCAATCCTGACCCATGATAGGTGTTGGCAAATGCACACTCCAATGAGAAATAGTAGGTGATTGAAGGTATTATCATTGATGGCAACCTTGCAATCATGTGATACCGGCAGGAAGACAGGCACTAGCATCAAAAGACTCTACACCGGCATACTGAACACTGACACACCAAAAAGAAGAATACTGACACCCTAACCAACAACAATTTTGTGTAAATGCATTTTGTAATTAATTGTAAAAACTTTTGTAAAGCTAACATGGCAGATTGTAATATGACTCATATATGTATGAGATCATTGTAGATCATTTTGAGATAGAAAAATAAGATATGATGTGAAAAGATAGAAGGCAGCAGATCTAATTATTGGATAAAGGTTTATGTATGTAGCAGAGCTTAAATCGGTATTGAATCCGGCATAGCAGATGCTTATTTGAAGCAGTACATGACATTGGATTTATATAATCCATTTTTGTAAGTCAGTGTGACTTCCTTTTGTAATTGAGCAGTGAGCTCTAGGCACTTGGCCTTCCTACATGTGCAGGCCCCTATTGTAGGAGTAATATTCACTTATTGGCTAGTAAGCGAATATTGTGGGTCACAAATCCCACCGAGGTTTTTCCCACACTAGGTTTCCTCGTTAAAATATTGTGTTATGCTGTGCTCTTTATGTTGTGGTTATTATTCTTGATTGTTGCATTAGCTTTAGTTTACTGGTACACAATTTTGATATGCTTTAAGTCAGTAAATTTATATAACCGGTTAGATACTGATTCACCCCCCGCAAGTATCTTTGGGAATCCTAACAATTGGTATCAGAGCTTGGTCCTCTATTTTCAGAAGCCTAACATCTTGAGGAAGATCTTGACACCGGTAGAGATGGAAAACTTGATGAAGCAATTGGAAATAGCTCTTTCAGACTATGATGCAGAGAAAGTAAAGAATATCAAACTTGAAGATAATCTAAAGGCTTCACAGGATATTATTAAAGCACTTCAAGAAAATTTTATTGTTGCAAGAAACAAGAGAAGAGAACTTTGTGAAAAGATGCAAAATATTGAAGATGAAAAGGAAACTCTTAATGATTTTGTGAACAAGTTGAGACTAGAAAACATTACAATGAAGAATGAGATGTAAGATATGACTATGAGATTTTGTAAAGAGAATGAAGATAGAAAAATAATAAAGATGAATTGGTTAGAAGGCTGAATGATGCTGGAAATGAAAACACAAGACTTAGTCATGAAAATGATAGGTTGAAAACAGATTTGATGCATACACAAAATGACACAAATGAACTCATGAGATAGAAAGGAATCTTGGAAAGAGAACTGGCTGCTACAAATCAACACAAGGAGAAATTCAAGAAAAGCTTAGAAGAACTTGATGACATGCTTAAAAATCAGAAACCTAATGGAGACACAAATGGCCTTGGCTTTGAAGTTGGTGAAAGCTTCGGTACTGCAAACAATCATGATCATAGCAAACCAGTAAGACAACCTAATGCTTACAAATTTAATGAAAAATGCTTTAACTGTAACAAGTATGGTCATAGAAAAAATTAGTGTAGATCTAGAAATTATCAGAACACTAATACACCCACCAGTCAATGTTCCAAATGCAACAAAATTTGTCATAATTCAAAAAATTGTAGAATGAATGTAAGATGTTATGTTTGTGGAAGATTTGGAAACTTATCTAGTCAATGCAGAACACAAACTGGCATAGGATATGGGAAAGCTATTCAGAAAAACAATGTGACTTGTTATGCTTGTAACAAGACTGGACATATTGCAAAATTTTGTAGAAGTAAGGCACCACCGGCAAATAACAAAGGTCCTAGTTTGAAGGGTAAAGAAAAGGTTGAAGAGGTAAAACAAGAATTCTCAAAACAATGGATCAGAAAGTTAGATCAAAATCTTGATGGGAATACTCCTCCACTGGAAGAACAAAGTAACACTCCATCGGCAGGAGACTCTTCTTCTAACTAAAGAAAATTCCTTTGGGGGTTTAGCAACAAATTGAAAAACATGCTATTATTCCCTCGGTTGATGGTGAGAAGTTTAAATTACTTCTATACCAGCAGATGAGTTAAGTTGTGACTTAACCGACAAGCATTAAATGTGGTAGTTGGTGAAGGTAACATTATAAAGTGAGTATTTTGTCTCCATTTTCATTTCACCGAGCATTCAAATCTTCAAGAGCGTGAAAATTCCTGAGCGAAGGCATTCCAAGAAAAGAAGTAAAGCAATCCATCAAATCATTCATCCCTAAGGTAGATTGAGGTATTTATAGCTATGGCATCTTCATCCACTCCTAAATTTATTGCAAACCCTACTGTTGTTGAAGTTATTAAGCGCCCTAGACTCATATTCCAGTTAATTCTCAAAATTGCAAAGAAAGATGATAACTTAGGTGCATTTTCTCAAATACCTAAAGGTGTAGTATATGTTGAAGACCCTAGGATGTATATACATTGTCATATTGATGAACTAGGTGATGAGGAACTTAAGAATATGTATAAGTCTGTAATTTGTGATGAATCCAAAAATGTCAAACCTGAACATAAGATAATTGAAACCCTAGGTTTTACTAAAATCCTTAGTATTTCAGATTTTCCAAAGGATATCATAAGGATTGTATTAAGCAGAGTACATGGTGAATTTTTCTAGTTGGATTCAGTTCATACAATCACAAAAGAAGCAGTAACTGCCATAATAGGGTTACCCTCCACTAGTTACATACCGGACAAAACAAAGAAGGTCTCAAATGACACAGTGATAAACCTAACCGGTGCAACATTTGATAAAAGATCTTTAAGGGTAAACGATGTGAAGGATATAAATGTCAAATTTATCAGTATGATCTTAGGTTACAAGGCTACACATGCAAATAGGTTGAACTCAGTTTATAGCCTATGTATTAAGAGTTCCTATGATATGGTCAATGATAATGCAAGGATAGATATATGCGAATGGCTTAAAGATGAATTGATAGACAATCTAGGAAAGATTAAAAAGGATAAGAAAGGAACATTCCGATTTGGAAACTTACTTGTTTGCCTAACATTGTATATAACCAAACAAGTACACGGTATTGGTGCTAGAGATTTTGGTTTTGAAATACTGGTAGGAAAACAACTATCAGACCTATTGAACAAAATGGGAGAGAACAGGGAGAAAAATCTAAATGAGCACTTTCAAGCACTGAAGGCTTGAATGAAGACCAGAGTAAGACTATCACAAGCTGTTGTGGATATTTATCAGAAAGAAATCTATTTTGTGATCAAGAAAGATGAAATCTGGATGGAGGCAATTGTCCCTAGAACTATTTGGGTAACTGAAATGGGCTATGAGACAGATGACAACATTATTGAAACTTATGCAAAAGCCTTCCTTGAAGCCCCTAAGGAACCAGAAGAAAAAGTATTTAGTAGTGCAGAAACAATAGAGAGTCAAATTCAATCTAGAAAAAGGGTTAAGAAGGTTGAATCTACAGTTAGAAAAGGAACCCGATAGACAAAAGAAATTAAGGAAGATGTGTTAAAACAAACTGGCATAATTGAAAGTGAGTTGGAAGCACCTCAACCGGAAACTCATCTTGTACCGATTGAAACTTCTTTAGAGAGTGACATACCTATTGTATTTAAAAGGGTTGAAAGGAAAAGAAAACCCTCACCGGCACCCTCTCCTTCACCAAAAAGGACCAGACAAAAGCAACAGGCAGTAAGGCCTCTGACGAAGAAAATGACTCCTAAGAAGAAGAAGACAAAATAGACTATTACTCCTCTAGACAAACTTCTTAGTGAAATCACAGAGGATGGTAAACTGAAGAACATAAATAAAATATACAATAGACTATCAGCTGATGATAAGGAAAGTATAGAAAATAGTGTAATTTTACACTTAGACATATACAAGAAATTCTTATTGAAAGTTGTTGATGAAATTCCAAATGACTTGTATAGGAGATTAGAAGCTAGAAGATTAGCTATTGTTGAACTAGATAAAAAGATTAAGATTGAAAAATTATTGGAAGTGCATCCAGTTAACTCACCTGATGAAATAGACAAATTAATCAGTGAGGCAAACTGGACATTATTTTCCACTGCTCACCAGCATGTAGCACTCATGGCTGGCAGAGTAAATGAAGTATCTGCGGACATAATAGATGGATGGGATATATTCTTTGTGGAAAAGGAGAAAGAGGAAGAATTACTCAAGCCTAAAACTATCAAAGTATACCAAAAGGACAGAGATAAGGGGAAAGGTAAGGTAGGTGGACCACCAAGCCAAAAAATAACTGACAGTTTGCCCCCACCTCTTTTAGATACTCGACCGGTAGACACTACTGACAGACAACTGGCCACAGAGAGTATGAAGACTCTGGTAGAGGATACAAATCCTGAATCAGAAATTTTGTTTACAGTTAATGTAGATACTCAGGAAGTTAATGTTGTGGTTGATAGGGAAACCACTGAGAATAAAGAGAAAGATTTGACTTTTGAGTCATCAACTGCAAAGGTTAAATTGAACATAGAAAAACCTTCATAGGTAGAGCAACCGACATAGGTTGCCACTAAGAAACCTGTAGATACAATAGATAAACCATCTAAGAAATCGACAGATGAAAGCTCAGTGAATCCTTTTGAGATAGAATTGAAGAAAATAGAACAGGAAGAGGTTGTAGCATAGGGTCAGACAGAGAATGTGCCTTCAGTCCAAACTAGAAAGTATAAACCTTTGTTTGTAGAAATACAAACATAGACAAACCTACCAGAGGTCAAACCAAGCAAGGAAATTACCAAAACCGGTAGCATGACTATTGTAATGGTAGTTGGAAAAACATCTGGTACAACTATGGTAGAATTCAGACCTACTAATGTAACAGAGGTCCTGTTAGATTCAATAAAGAAGATCACCGAATGCAATGCACAAGCCTATAAGGCTATTGATGATACAATACCAATTCTTAAATTGATTGCACCATAGTGCATAGTTGATAATAAGGATTCTTTAGGTCAACTAGACACATTGTCTAGGTTTATCACTGGTAACCTATTCACTATTGATCAAATAAATGAGGATACATTTAAGGAAAGGATGATAAAAGAAAAAGAGAAATTCTTTGAGGAAATTGTATAGAAGAAAAAAGAAGACATGAATACCCTTTTATTGGAACTTGGAGAAATAATTCTTGACTTCAAGAAACTATACAGGGACACTTGTAAAACAAATGTATTAACATAAGATCTTGACAAGGAGATAAGCAAATCACAAGAGAAGATAAATAACATTGCTGATAATCTAATTGGAGCATCGGATTCATTTTTGGAGTTAGAAAACAAGATTGCAGAGCAGGAAGAGAAAATCAAGAAACTCGTAAATGACAAATAGAGAATAAAGGACAAGGCAAAGGACTTGAAATGCACACTTAGTCTCATACTAGAATATCTTATTTCTTTGAGAAAAGAAATATCTGAGGCTCTGGTTCCCGAACTAAAGACAATGGAAGAGAAAATGCACATACTCACCGGTATAGTGCAGAGAACACAAGAGGCAATAAAAGAAAGCAAAACATTCAATAATGGTATGATTCTTATTTTGACAAACATTTTTCAGATTGTAACCCACTGGTTACATGAATTTAGGCAGGACTCCACTGACAGTGAATGCCAACCTTTGTTATTGATGTCAAAGGGGGAGTAGAGACAATGAGAAATATCCAGAAGCAAAGACCATTAGCTTAGGGGAAGCACATATTTTGGAACAACATTTTTGATAAGATAATTTTGGCAAACCATTTTTGGATTTTTGAATTTTTCTCATGAGTGTTGCCATCAATGCCAAAGGGGGAGATTGTTGGCAAATGCACACTCCAATGAGAAATTGTAGGTGATTGAAGGTATTGTCATTCATGGCAACCTTGCAATCATGTGATACCGGTAGGCAGACAGGAAACGGCACTAGAAGACTCTACACTGGCATACTAAACACCGACACACCAAAAAGAAGAATACCGACACCCTGGCTGACAACAATTTTGTGTAAATGCATTTTCTAATTAATTGTAAAAACATTTGTAAAGCCGACATGGTGGATTGTAATATGACTCATATATGTATGATATCATTGTAGATCATTTTGATATCGAAAAATAAGGTATGATGCAAAAAGATAGAAGGTAGCAAATCTAATTATTGGATAAAGGTTTATGTATGTAGCAAAGCTTAAACCGGTACTGAATCTAGAATAGCAGATGCTTAGTTGAGTAGTACATGACATTGTATTTATATAATCCACTTTTGTAAGTCAATGTGACTTCCTTTTGTAATTGAGCAATGAGCTCTAGGCACTTGGCCTTCCTGCATGTGCAGGCCCCTATTGTAGTAGTAATATTCACTTATTGGCTAGTAAGCGAATATTGTGGGTAACAAATCCCACTGAGGTTTTTCCCACACCGAGTTTCCTCATTAAAATATTGTGTTATGGTGTGCTCTTTATGTTGTGGTTATTATTCTTGATTGCTACATTAACTTTAGTTTACCGGTACACAGTTTTGATATGCTTTAAGTTAGTAAATTTATATAACCGGTTAGATATTGATTCACCCCCCCCTCTTAGTATCTTTGGGAATCCTAACAATAGGATTATCCAATCTTGACCCTTCATTGTCCTATTCTTCCTATAAATAGAGCTCTCATCCCTCCATTTCATATCCAAGTCTTTAGTATCAAACTTATAGACATTTTACTCAAAGATCCAAGTTTTATGCATCTAATCTATACTCATTTTTATCAAGTATCTTAATCCCTCTTTGAATAGAAATAATCTAATAAGCATTTTAGAAGTATTTCTCTTTATCATAATAATCATATTAAGCTAGTATATCATGTTAGGATAGTTCTTTTACTAATCCTTTCAACTTATCATCATCTAAATGCTAGTTTAGTTCATTTTTGTTAATATCATGCACATTAGGATTGCATTCATGTTAGATTTATCAAACATCCCTCATTCTCATTATTGTCATCCCTAAGTCACTTTTCTCAGTGATCTAAGAGCAAAGGCATTGGCTTAAGGGGTCTTGTGAGATAGAGAACAATGGAACATCCCTTGGGAAGTTGAGCTATTCCATATAGCTCCATAACTTGCACCAAGAGTCCTATTGGTGTGTGGACTAGTCTTGAAGTCGTAATATTCATTTCATCAAACCGCTTTTCCTGCATACAATAGGTAATAAGTAAGGTTCTCCCTCGAACCCATACACCCTAATCTATTTGTAATCCAAGAAATAGTACCAATCCCCCTAGTTATGGGTAATGTGGCTTTCTTCATCAAAATCTTTAGGTCAAAGGAATTTCTTAACTTGAGGGGAAAGTGAAAAATCACATGGATGTCGAAGCAATTTGTATAACAATTTCACAAAATGTTCTTCAAAGTGCATGTACTAGCTGTTAATGTATCTCTGGTCCCAAGATGATAACCATAATTGCACTCTTGTGGATTCCTTCTCTATCATACTTCCTAATGGATAGACCTTAAGTCCACAACCCTATATCTTTACCAACGTAGAGAAACATATGCATAAGGTGAGAGTAGTATATGAAATGCACATTAATCCTATCTCCCTTTAATTTTTCTAACCCATGGTTGATGGCACAAGATAGGAAGCATAATCAAAGGTTCTTGGGTCATTTGATTGGATTTCAACACAAATCACATAGCAACAATGTCCATTAATGGGGAGGCTTCCACACCCAACACTTGTGTAGTACAATAATAGGTGAGCTTAAAGTAGGGAGAAAACAAGTTAGTATCAAATGGGGCTTTGTCATTATTTGCAAACAAAGTCACAACTCTTTCGGTCTTCAGTCTGTGTGGTGGGAGTATCCCATTGGTATTTTGGTATGGTTTTGTCATTGATGTCAACACCTACTAAACTCTGGCACTTTGGAGAATTGACAATGTTCATCAGCAGGCAAGTGACTTATGCATAGTCACTGGTATTTGGTACACCGATAAGATATGATAATCACCGGCACTTGGAATGGCATGGAAATCACCTGGTTATGTCAAAGACATAATTTTGGACACCTTGTCTTGGAGTTTTGTTCATTGGCATATTCGTAATTACATATTTGTTGTTATCGGCAAATAGGTCCAGGTTAAGCACCGGTAGGCTTATCTATTCCAGATCAGCACGACATGTCATGAAGATGATTTTATTGTTATTGTAAATGCATTGAGCTGACATCATGCATCAAATACTATTTCATTTGTAATTGATCTTATTGTAATATCTTTAGTGAGCCGACCTACTCAATTGGTCTTAGGTTATGGTATAAATGTAAGATCTCATTTGTGAGATTGATATAGGTAAGGATATATGTGAAAAAGGATTGTATTTCGATATATGCAAATATCAGCAGAGGCATACATGCAGATATCATTCAAGATTGAAGGAAGGTTTGAAGAAGGCATATCAGAGCTAAACCGGTACTGAATCCAGCATAAGAAGATGCTACTTTGTGTAGTACATTATCATTGGATTTAATCATCCAATTGTAGTTAGTGTGACTCCCATTTTTGATTGAGCAGTGAGCTTCAGGCACTCGGCCTTTCTGCATGTGCAGACCCCATTTGTATACACATACTATTTGCAGTAGTACCATCTGATTGTGGGTAAGGTTTTCCACCATGGTTTTTCCCCTTATAGGGTTTCCACGTACAAATATTGGTGCTATGTGTTGTGGATATCTTTATCTTTTTGTTTAATGCATTAACCTTTACTAGTACTAAAATTAACTGATAAACTATTTATCAGTATTAAGTTTTGGTTTACCGGTACTAAGCATTTAAGTTCGTTAAGTTGTTTTTGGTTTGAATTTATTGGACAACTGATTCATCCCCCCCTTCTCAGTTGTCTGTGGGACCAAGCAATTGGTATCAGAGCCTTAACAGCTTGAGGAGATCCAATGTCTACTAACTATTTCAGGAAGGACAGTCCTAAACTTGATGGAACCAACTATGGGATATGGAACTTCAGGATGGAGAAACATCTAAATTGCATTGGAAAGGATATCTAGGAAGTTACAAAGAATGGTTACACTACTCCTATGCAAGGTCAACCTAATCCACCTACCTTAGCTAAAGATGAAGAGAATGATTGTAAGTCAAGAGAAGCACTCTTGAGCACATTGTCAGATCAGAAAATCATAGGATTATCAGATAGGTCTACTACTAAAGATATTTGGGATCATTTGGAAACATTGAATGAAGGAGATTTCACAATCAAAATTGCAAAACTTCAAAGCTTCCGGGTCAGGTATGAAAATTTGAAAATGGAAGAAGATGAAATAATTTCTGCATTTATGGAAAGAGTCAATGAAATTGTTTTCGGTATTAAATGTTGTGGAGGAACCTTAAGTGAAGATGAAATTGTTGCAAAAGTTTTAAGAGGATTGCCACCGGCATACAAAATGAAAGTTACTGCTATAAATGAATTGAGAACAATGCCTAATACATCAGTAACCAGAGATACATTGATTGGAAAAATTTCAGCCTTTGAAATTGAGGAATTTGGTCA
Organism: Cryptomeria japonica; assembly: GCF_030272615.1. Classification (NCBI taxonomy): domain Eukaryota; kingdom Viridiplantae; phylum Streptophyta; class Pinopsida; order Cupressales; family Cupressaceae; genus Cryptomeria; species Cryptomeria japonica. Next base: position 150,207,360 of record NC_081415.1, read on the forward strand.
TGTTGCTACTATAAAGATAGACTTAGCTTTTAAGGCATCAACATCATCTGCCCCATCTTTTGGCAAATCTGATTGGAAAGCCTTTTATGCAAGAGAACTTGAAGAAAGAAGGAGAGAAAATGAAGAACTTGAAGAACCTAAAGCACTATTTGCAAGGAAAATGCCTAAAGGTCTAGTTGGAAGTAAGTATGAAGGTAAAACACCTTTTAAATGTTATAACTGTAATAGGATTGGTCATATGGCTTTGAGATGCTCTGATAGACATGATAGAATAAGAGAAGAAGCTAGAAGAACATACAAACCTAACCCTGAATATCAGAGATACAGATTTAAGAAGAATAAAGACAAATCTTGTTATCTTTTTGATGAAGGAGTCACTGATGATTCTAATGAGGATTCAACAGACAATGGATGGGTCTTTGTTGCTATAATAGAAGATCAACCGACACCTACTATTCAACTGGTAGAGTAGGCACTAGAAGCTAAAATAGAAATTAAGGATGAATGGATCATTCATTTAGGATGCTCACATCATATGACTGGTGATAAAAGTAAATTCTTGACTTTTTATGAATATAATGGAGGCCTGGTAAGATTTGGAGATGATAAAGATTGTTTGATCAGAGGAAAAGGTACAATATCTCTTGATGGTAAGCATAATACTGATAATGTTTACCATGTTGAAGGTTTAAAACATAATCTTTTGAGTGTTGGTTAATTAGTTGAAAAAGGATTTCAGTTACAATTCAAAAATGGTAAATGCAAAATCATGAATAGATCTAGTTTGGAAATTGCAACCGATAGTCAAACTAGAGGTAATATCTTTCATTTGAATAACAATGAAAAGACATGCTTGATTGCACATATTGATGAAAGTTGGCTATGGCATAAGAGACTCTGTCATGTAATTTGATTGCATTGTGAAAATTAGTACAACCAAGGCAGTAAGAGATTTACCTAGGATTGTCAAACCTCACAATCCGGTATGTAAGGAATGTCAATTTGGAAATCAAGTTAGAGCATCTTTTAGAAGTATTCTAGAAAAATCCAATAATGCTCTTGACTTAATTCATATTGATTTATGTGGTCTAGCTAGAACTAAAAGCTTACAAGGTGATAGATATTTCATGCTAATCATTGATGACTATTCTAGAATGTGTTGGGTTACTTTTCTCAGAGAAAAATCAGAAGCACTTGGGAAATTCAAATTATTCAAGGCAATGATAGAGAATGAAACTGGTAAGAAAATTAAATGTCTGAGATCAGATCAAGGAGGATAATTCAAATCTAAGGAATTTAATACATTCTGTGAAGTGAATAGAATCAGAAGACAGTTATCAGCACCCCGGATACCACAACAAAATGGAGTTGCAGAAAGGAAAAACAAAACCATCTTGGATGCAGCAAGAAGTATGTTATCAGAAGCAAATTTACCACATGTATATTGGAGAGAGGCAGTAATCACAATAGACTATACATTCAACAAAGTTCAAATCAAAGGAGAAACTGGTAAGACCCCTCATGAACTATGGTTTGGTATCACTCCTACTCTTAAATATTTCAAAATATTTGGAAGTAAATGCTATATTAGAAGAGATGCGAATATTGGTAAATTTGATCCTAGAAGTGATGAAGGAATATTTCTTGGTTATTCATCTAAGAGAAAGGCATATAGATGTTTTAACAAAAGATTGTAAAAAATTGTTGAGAGTACAAATGTGAAGATTGATGAATAATTTAGAACTTCAAGGTACATAGATTCTAAACCCGCAATAGAGATACTGACAAATGAATCTACATTGAGCACACCGGTATAGAATGAAGATCCAGTTACATCGGTATCATCTAAAAATTCCACTGTAACTGAGGAACAATAGCAAACGAAGACACCTCGGTATGTAAGATTGAATCACTCCAGAAAACAAATAATTGGGAACAAATATCAAGGAGTTATGACTAGAGGAAGATTGGCAAATGAAGAGGTATGTCTTATTTCTCAAATTGAACTAGCATCAATTAATGAGGCATATGAAGATAAACACTGGATTAAAGCTATGGAAGAAGAATTAGAACAAATTGAGAAGAATAACACATGGACATTAGTTCCCCAACCTAAAGACAAAAATGTGATTGGAACAAAATAGGTTTTCAAGAACAAACTTAATGAAGATGGTAAGGTAATCAGAAATAAAGCAAGACTAGTGTGTAAAGGATATTCATAGAAAGAAGAACCTGTGCACCGGTAGCTAGAATTGAGGCAATTAGATTATTTTTGGCCTTTGTAGTACATAAGAACTACAAAGTATATCAAATGGATGTCAAATGTGCATTTTTGAATGGAGATCTTGAAGAAGTTTATATTGAACAACTATATGGTTTGCGGATTAAAGAAAGCTTTGTATGGGTTGAAGCAAGCTTCAAGAGCTTGGTATGCTAGATTGGATAAGTATCTTTTGAAGATTGGTTTTTCTAAAGGTAATGCTGACAACAATTTATACTATAAAGTGACTAACGATGACATCTTGGTTATAGAAGTTTTTGTTGATGATATAATCTTTGGAGGAGAAGATGGATTATGTAAAGATTTTTCTAATAAAATGCAGCAAGAATTTGAAATGTCTATGATTGGAGAAGTAAAATTCTTTTTAGGATTGCAAATTTCATAGACTGATAAAGGTATATTCTTGAGTCAAACTAAATACTTGAAGGAGTTAATAAAGAAATTTGGCATGGAAAACTCTAAACCGGTAAGCACACCTATGACTACAAATGACAAATTATCACTAAGGGATGAATCAACACATGTTAATCTGACTAGATATAAATCTATGATAGGAGGTCTACTGTACTTAACACAAATAAGACCTGATATTATGAATGTAGTATGTATTGTTTCAAGATTTCAGAGTAATCCTAAAGAAAATCATGAATCAACAGTAAAAAGGATTTTCTAGTACTTACAAGGCACTACAAATCTTGGATTATGGTATCCTAGAGATGAAAACTTTGAATTATGTGCATACACAGATGCAAATTGGGTAGGAGTTGTGGATGATAGAAAAAGCACCACCGAAAGAGCATTTTTTCTTGGAACCAGATTAATTCCTTGGTTGAGTAAGAAACAAAGTTGCGCATCTTTATCAACAACAAAATCAAAATATGTTGTAGGAGCAGCAAACTCTACACAGGTTTTATGGCTTAAACAAATGTTGAAGGACATACAGGTAAAATGCAAGGAACCTATAACTATTTATTGTGATAATACAACAACATTTGATATATCTAAGAATCTAGTATTACATTCTAAAACTAAACATGTTTCTGTCAAATTGAATTTTCTAAAAGAGAATGTTGAAGCAAAATAAGTAAAACTAGTTTATGTGAATACTAAATAGCAGATTGCAGATATTTTTACTAAGCCTTTACCTAAGGAGACTTTTGAATATCTCAGAGATCGGCTTGGGGTCATACCCCCACCGGTAGAGACTTAGATAGTTGATGATTGTCATCAATCGACAGAATTAACAGAGAAATCCTTTACTCCAACTTTGATGAGAAAGCTACTTCTCAGGGAGAGTAGTCGGTATAGTGAATTGGTTGGTATTTTGTATCTGAAAAATATTTTTTATATTGCTTTGGCATTTGATGTCAAAGGGGGAGAGATTGATATATGGAAAAACACAAGAATTCATGTCACTCTCAGGGGGAGAGATTGTTACTTTGGGGAGAAATTGTTTATATCTGAATTCTGATTTCTGGTTATGATCTCTTTTTGAGATTGTTGGTTTTTGGTATTTGGCATTTCTATTTTGGCACTTTGATGGTTTTTCCATCTTGTGTTGCCATCAATGACAAAGGGAGATATTGCTAGTATTTTGGTATGGTTTTTTCATTGATGTCAACAGCTACTAAACTTTGGCGCTTTGGAGAATTGACAATGTTCACCGGCAGGCAAGTGACTTATGCACAGTCACTGGTATTTGGTACACCAATAGGATATGATAAGCATCGACACTTGGAATGGCATGGAAATCACCAGTTATGTCAAAGACATCATTTTGGACACCTTGTCTTGGAGTTTTTTTCATTGGCATATTTGTAATTATATATTTGTTGTTACCAGCAAATAGGTCTAGGTTAAGCACCAATAGGCTTATCTATTCCAGATTAGCACGACACGTCATGAAGATGATTTTGTTGTTATTGTAAATACATTGAGCTGACATCATGCATTGGATACTATTTCATTTGTAATTGATCTTATTGTAATATCTTTAGTGAGCCGACCTACTCAATTGGTCTTAGGTTATGGTATAGATGTAAGATCTCATTTGTGAGATTGATATAGGTAAGGATATATGTGAAAAAGGATTGTATTTCAATATATGCGAATATCAGCAAAGGCATACATGCAAATATCATTTAAGATTGAAGGAAGGTTTGAAGAAGGTATATCAGAGCTAAACCGGTATTGAATCCAGCATAAGAAGATGCTACCTTGTGCAGTACATTATCATTGGATTTAATCATCCAATTGTAGTCAGTCTGACTCCCATTTGTGATTGAGTAGTGAGCTCTAGGCGCTTGGCCTTTTTGCATGTGCAGACCCCATTTGTATACACATACTATCTGCAATAGTACCATCTGATTGTGGGTAAGGTTTCCCACTATGGTTTTTCCCCTTACAGGGTTTCCACGTACAAATATTGGTGTTATGTGTTGTGGATATCTTTATCTTTCTGTTTATGCATTAACCATTACCGATACTGAAATTAGCTAATAAACTCTTTACTGGTATTAAGTTTTGGTTTACCGGTACTAAGCATTTAAGTTGGTTAACTTTTTTTTGGTTTGAATTTATTGGATAATTGATTCACCCCCCACTCTCAGTTATCTTCGAGACCTAACATCTCCTTCGTTTATACATTGTCTCTGTGTTTAAATAATCGTCTGCCACCTTTGTGGCATCAAATTCATCTTCATACCCCCATTCCAGACCAAAAACTTGCTTAATGTACTCTTTAGTAATCGGTAACAAGCAGTTCCCTTTATATCTACCTATCTACCAATGTTTTTATCGGTAACAAGTAGTAATTGGTAACAAGTAGTAATGGTTTGAATTTGTGGGTCATACCTATCTACCAATGTTTTTATCAGCTCTACATTCACAAAGACATTGGGAATGACAAGTCTCCCTAGATTCAACTTCCAAATATTGCACACTGGTTCTACTGCAAACCTTTAAGTATAGCTAAAAATGAACAATTCATGCCCTCGAACCTCTATCCAAATGTCCCCTAAGTTTTCAAATCTATCTTCCAATCCCTCATCATCATTCTTAATCTTTTTAGACTAGTGACTTGAGAGAGGGAATTGGTCTATCAGGGCCTGGTCTAAGGGTCGACCTTCCTTTTTATGTCATTTTGGATTTTCTTCTTTGGTTTCAGGAGGGTGACGCTCTTTGTTCTTGTTTGTTCTAGCTTTCCTAGATGACAAAGCTTCCATCTTTATGTTCAATTCAAAAGAAGACAAGAAATTGTGAGAAGCACTTACAATTTTTACTTCTTTTCGTGAAGAATTTTGTGACCCCTACTGCACTAGTTCCTTCTTTCCTTGACAAATTTATCCACTTGAACAATTTTGGTATCTACGTAGTTTGATTACTTCTGGTACTGCAATGATCACTAAGAAATGCATTTTGAATTTGTGATGATGTGACTTGTTTGGATTTGTGCAATATTTCCCAACAGATTAATTGTGCCTTTTTACTGATTTCCACCTTTCAATGCATGAGAGTCCCACATTTCTCGAAGGCAATTATTTTTGTTGAATCCTTCATATTTCTATCACAACCATTTTAATCTTATTTTGATGAAACATACCCCTTCGATGACTTTCTTTTCATGTTCTTCGACGCCCTAGTTTCATTGATGCCCATATTTAGTATAGAGCCAACACTATTTATTTTGTTTTGTTGAAACTCTTGTCTTCGAAAAAGTATTTTCACCTTTTATTGATATGAATTATCTATCTTTGCAAAAGTGTTTTAACCTTTTATCGATATGGATTTTCTATCGACAACCATACTTCAATGAGGTATCCATTGAATTCATCAATATTGGATTTTCGATGAAAGGTCTCATTTTTCCATGCACTCTAATGCTTTACTTGATAGCCTGTTTTCATTGAAACCCCTTTTACTTCGATGAGATCTCATTCCATTTCATTGATCTGTGACTTTGGCTAGAGGGCCCCACTTTATATCCACTTTGATGAGTATCATGCTTCAGAAATTTTTTTTGGGATTTCACCAACATATCCTTTTCATCGATGAGACCATCTCTATGAGATCATGCCCATTTTCATCGAACCAGATACTTCGATGGAACTTGGTCTTTCGATAGATACTTTGAGGGTCAAGCTGATGTGCTTGTCTCACTTTCTTTTTGTTTCGATAGAACATGCTGCTTCGATAAGTTGTTTATCCCATTCATCGAAACCCTTGTTTTATCGACAAGTTCCTTTCGCTGAAATTTGGCATGATTCCATTGCAATACATATTTCAATGAAACTTTGCCTTCTCCAGGAGTTCATTCGCTTCTTCCGACATCATCCTTTCATCGAAAAAGTTTGCTTCAGTAAGACTAGTGTTCTTTTCATTGATGTTGGGTTTTCATTGAAACTTTAGTGTCACTAGGTGCCTTTTTTATTTCCTCAACATCACTCTTTCATCGAAAAATATTTTCCAGCTACATTTTAATGCCTCTCGGGTTACCCTAATAAGGGTTTTGATAGCCTTCCACTAAAATGTGAATATCTCAGCCAATACTTAATGGAATCAGGTGATTCAAAAGCCAAAATGAAGTGGATTCATGCCTCCATCCAACCCAATAGGTTTCAAAACCTGACACTAAGTCTATGAGATGAAACATCATCTGTAGTCAAACTACTATGCAATATGATATATAAGAAAATGTGTGCAAAAAACTACTTTTATTGACATTGCAATATTTCTTATAATTGTATGACTATTATAGTGAATTCATAACTTTGGTCTGCTTGATGTCTTTTTTTCAGCCATAGAATCATTCCAATTTTTTTGAAATTTTCTTTTTGTAGTTATTTTGACACACATACTATTAAATTAATGGTTGTTTTATTATGCAAATAAGGGTAATCATTACATATGTATTAATATAACACGTTATTTTTTCTTTTTGTAGAAACGTATTGTTAAATTCAATGAAGGTGATAAAGTTAGGTTGTTGGATCCATTTGATAGTGTTGTTGTTGGCATTGGGAGGATTCACTCCCTATCTATTCTACATGGAGTAAATGTAAAAGGAACAGGTGATGCAAATGTGAACATTTTAACTGTCACAAGTAACATACATCTTTCTTATGAAGACAAAATAGATGGAGTAATCCGTCTGAAAGAGAAAGAGGGAACCTTAGCAAGGTGGCCATTAAAACATTTGCAAAAAATGATATAGTTGAATATGTTTATCATGTTTCTTATTGTTTTCTGTAGTACTTTGAATATTTTGAAAGAGTTGGAAACTTTTAGACAACTTTGACATTTTTTATTATATTTTACATGTATACCCTTAGACTGTAGATTTGACATCTTATAACTTGATTTATATATACATATGTGCATTATATTTTTTTTATTGTAGATTACCTTGTTTGTCATGATGTTCAATCAATCTTTTAATTCTAACATGTAGCTTGTTCGTATATGAAATATTTTTATTTGCTTTTATGATCTAGTTTGATTTTAATGTTATATTATTTTTCCATTAGAAAATGATAAAATATACTACCAAAAAATAAAAATGCTTAAATATAATACCAATGGAGGTAAATATATGACTAAAATAATGACTATGATGACTAAATAAATGACCATTTAAAAACAATCAATGATTAAATTAATGACTCAATATATAACTAAATTAATGACTAAATAAATCACTAATATAACTAAATAAATGACCAGATAACAAAAATCAATGACTAAATTAATGATTAAATATATGACTAAATTAGTGACTAAATATATGACTAAATTAGTGACTACCATGACTAAATAAATGACCAAATAACAACAATCAATGACTAAATTAATGATTAAATAATGACTAAATTAGTGACTAAATATATGACTAAATTAGTGACTATCATGACTAAATAAATGACCAGATAACAACAATCAATGACTAAATTAGTAATTAAATATATGACTAAATTAGTGACTAAATATATGACTAAATGAATGACCAAATCGATGACCACATCGATGACCAAATTAATCAATCAAAACAACCAATAGTCATGTGGTCAAATTGATTTACGACTCACAATAAACTACCCGTGGTCACATGATCAAATTTAGTCATTTATCTACAATTTTTGGTAGTTTTTTTAGTCATATATTGTTGTTTTTGTACTAGTGTAATCAAAGATTGATGGTATACATTTTGGTTAGCAAAAGGAAGCTTTAGTGCGTAGTTTCACATGCACAGCCTCAACTAGTAGCAAAATAAAGAAGAACAGAGCATCACCAAACAATTACACAGGGAGGGTTAATAGAGCTTGAACCAGAACTTATCCAGCATGGTTAGATGCACTTTATGAGTTTATTTATGTTTGTAATCACCTTGTAATGTTACGTAAGTCAGTGAGACTTCCATTTGAGAAGTGAGCTCTAGGCAATGAGCTTGATTGTATGTGCAATCCCCTCTATGTAATATTTGTATACCTTGATCAAGTATAAAGATATTATGGGTATAAGCCCCACTGTGGTTTTCCCTTTGTAGGGTTTTCCACGCATAAATATTGGTGTTATGTTTGTTCTTCTTTGTGTGTTATTTGGTTTATGCACTTTAATTTTATCTACTATTAATTAGTTCATAAGCAATAAGTTCAGAATTAGTTTTATTGGTAGAACACTGATTCACCCCCCTCTCAGTCTTCTTGGATTCCAACACTTCTTTCCCATTGAAAGGATGTTTTTCAATAGTTCGATACTTATGATTTTTGTGGAGGAAGTGCCTATACTCATCAAACACCTACTTTCCTAAACTTGTTGAATGAAGAGATTTCATCTTTGGACCACAAACTGGACATGCAAATTTCCCCTTTGTTTGAAGACCTGCAAGATCATGTATAATTGGATTAAATGTGTTAATTTTTATAGTCATATATATATATATATATATTGAATAGATTATTTTTAAAAATGAATGATTTATACTTTAAAAAATTAAATATTATTAAAGTGCACAAGTTGAACTTTATAACATACCACAAAAATGTGTTAGCCCTAGGGCATCATGAATTGTCCATACAAGCATTGCATGGAATTGAAATTATCTTTGTCCTATTGGTCTAGAGACATCATACACAGTGACGCCATTCCATAACTCTAGTAACTTGTTGATAAGAGGCTCGATATATACATTCATATCTTTAACTTGGTACTTACCTAGTTGAATGAACAGAAACATTACGTAATTATTATGACCATTTTAGTGAAATATATATATTTAATGTACATGATTATTAAATGAAAACAACACCTGGAACAATCATTGCCAACATTATGTGCTCCCTCTTTATTGACATCCATGGAGGAATGTTATTGTTGATAACAAAAATGAGCCACACTGAGTAAATAGATCTCATCTCTCCTAATGGATTGACAACAACCACTCCCAATTAAAGCCTGGGATTATGAGGTTCTTCTTTAAAGTGTGACAATTTTTCTTCTATGTCCATAAATGCAGAACCATCTGCAGGAATTCAAAGAATAGATCATCTCCACTTCGATTCTATGCATGGTAATCCATAAGTTGCACTAACCTTTCACACCTAAATAATTGTTGCATACATGGAATAATGGGAATATAACGAAGAACCTTGCAAGGAACCTTTTTTGTTAGTTGATCTATTAGATATCTACTAATATGACATTCAGGGCATTTTGTTGCAAATTCATGTTGTTTATGATATATAATATGATCATTGGGACATAATCTATTATTTGATACTCCATTCCAATATCTTTCATAATAATAGATAATTCTTAGTATGAGTGAGGTAAAATATTTGATGGTGGTAACAAAAATTCACCTATAAATCTACAAAAAAAATAATAATTTGTTAGCATAAAGACTATTAATGGTACATATTTCACCCTTTATTTACTAGTGATGAAATAACAACAAAAATAGATGAAAAAAGATTACATATATGACATACCTTAACATATGTGACATTGTTACATTGGATAAATCATTCATAACCTTCAAGTTCACCAACAATAATATAGTAGAGAGAAGAGTTGTTTGGGAGCCTTCATAAAGGGTCTCATATGCCTTCTCAAGTACAGGTAAATCATGAACAACATCAATGTCATCTTGATCATCATGATCAACAACACTAGTACTAAATGTGTCATGGATCAATGTATTTGTATCATCATATTCAACTATGTTTTCTGGTGCATGATCATCTTCTTCCTTAGGATTATTATATTCATCTTTGATATTCACACCTCCATGTTCCTCCACTTGAAAAACCTCATTCTCTGAGTCGTGGTAGTCCATATCATGTGCCCTAGAGCACTCCACCTATATAATAATGATCAACATAAATAAACCATGATCATGATCTCATCATCAAGTGATTTTTTATGTATATAAATTTTTTAAATGATATAAAAATTTACAAATAAAATCAATACAAACACATATAATGAACAACTTACCAATGGACGATAATCACGCCCCACTTCAATGTGACCATGTTGCCTACAATTTTTCTCAATTGTTGTGATTAAAAGTCTTCTCATCTTTAAGCCCTTGCAATTTTTCCAAGGACAAGAATATTTTCCATCACCTTTTCTTTTCAATCTAGACCATAATATGGCAATTGTCTCCTTATTTTGTTCTTGACTAATATTATCAAACATGAATTTTCTTCACAGGCAACAAAATCGAACTATAAAAAATTCGGTCTATAACCTTCACAAGCCTAGCAACATGTTGTCTTAAGTACGGAAAACATTGTCCATGTGATTTTTTATAATTTTTACTTGACTAACCCTAAGGGTTTTTTTTTAAAAAAACTTTTTAAATTTTCTTTTTTTCATTGAAATTCAGACGAACTTCTATCATAGCTCCGACAAAATTAATAATCCTGGGAATTTCGATAAATGTTGGGCGAATTTTAAAAAGAAAATAACAAATTGACACATTTAACCTCATGAGGTCTGACAAAACAAAAAAATTCCCATAGTTCGTTGGAAATTTTCAGTGGAAAATGCACCCAAATGAGTTAGTGACCTTAAAAAAAAATTATAAATTATAAATCAATTAATAATAACAATAATAATAACTATAAGAATAATAGCAATGGCAATAGAAATAGCAATAACAATAATAACAATAACAATAGAAAGAGAAAGAAGAACAACAACAACAACAACAACAACAACAACTAGCTTATATATCTTAAATACATCTATCTCAAGTACACTAAGAGATATCAGTATTGAGGCACCTATATTTAAATTATTATTGAGAATAGATAGGTGCCTTCAGACCAATATCTCACAGTGTATTTTCGGTATATGTATTGAAGAAATTTGAGCTAGTAGCATTCACAACATGGCATGTAGAGTATTAATTTATCACATTTTTATTTAAATAAAGTATGATTATGTTTTGTAAATCATGATGCATATCATATTCGTTCAAATATACAATAGGAATTCATAGTGAATGAGACGTTTCATCTTTTAAACAAAAAAATTAATCTCAATTTTAATATAAGAGTTCCCTTCAACAATGCATGCACTACATAAAAAATATTAGGTTTCCAAATATTTAAGTCTTTCTTCCCCTACTTTCCTTTTGATGAGGTGCTTTCCTATGAAAATGGTGGTGAAATTATAATTCCATCCAAGGCATTAAAATGTGATATAGCAACAAATGTTAATCCTTCCCTTTTTTAGGATCCTTTATCAATTGTTGCATATTTTAAATAATTTAAATACATCTATTTAAAATGCACCGAGAAATATCATCTCCAGGTACATATATTTAAATTGTTATTGAGAATAGATAGGCACCTAAAGAATGATATCTCTCGACATATTTTAGATAGATGTATTTAAGATATGTAAGATAGTCATATTTGCAATGCAATATGTAAAATATTAATTTGTTGCCTTTTTATTTAAATAAATCTTTATTATGTGCTAGGAAAATGGTGTCTCAACCTTGCATTTACATGAGGTTACTATTTATAGTAAGTTTTCATTTGAGCATGAAATGGAGTGAAATTCTCCTCGAATATTCTGGTTGGCTAGATATGCATATCGGTAAAGTTTCATCGTAAGATCACAACTAGTTTTGAAGATATTAAAATTTTCATTCTATAGGGGTGTGATGAAAGGTTTAGACCTTCAAAAACACCCTAGAAAGTAGGTGTAAACAATGTAGAGGTTTGCAAGGCTATAGAGTATTTCGCGACCTTTTTGTGCTTTAAACGGTTCCTCAATCAGACACACGGTTCTCAAGTTATGGCCTCCTGAAATAGGAAACATAAAATGCATCAAACCCATAAATGAGCTGTAAAAGGGAGGGAGGGACACATGTTGATGTGTGTTTTGACATGTCATAGGGCATCTAGATTGGAGATAAAGTTGGCTATACTTTATTGGGTGGTTTTAGCCCAAGGTTTGTACTACCATTTGATGGTTTCTTGTATTGTATCTCCTATATATGAGGTGCATGAGATAGAGGTTGTGTGTAAGAGTATTATGGCTATCGAGTTACCTTTGAATCTCTAATTAGTGGTACTTCTGCAAATAGCTTTCTCTTCAATTATATTGTAATTTGTTACTGATTGCTAAATAATATATTGAGCTACTTCTAGAGTGTGGGGTTTTCATCATTGTGTTGTGGTATGAATGTTATTATGTTTATTTATGTTAAGTTTCTATAACTATTGTAATGATATGTAAAAGGTTTTTGCATTACCCTCCTCTCAAGGTTAATGTAGGAAGTTGTTCTGCTACTTAACTTCCTTACATTATGCTTTTCTATCATGATGCTTATCATATTTGTTCAAATGTTCAATAGGATTTCATAGTAATTGAGGCATTTCATATTTTAAACCAAAAATTTAATCACAATTTTAATATAATAGTTCACTTCAATAATGTATACATTACATAAAAATATTATGTTTCCAATGATTTGGGTCTTTCATACTCTACTTTCCTTTTGATAGTTGCTTTTGTGTCTTCATTTTTTCATAATGATCATTTAAAATGGTGGTAAGATTCTAATTCCATCGAACTCATTCATTTCTAAACATGTTAATACTCACCATTAAAAATCTAGTAAGTTGTATAAACTAACATTCAATATTTTCTTTTATAGCCCTGCCTAAACTTAACCTATTATTTTTTATATTTTTTAGGATATTATATTATTAAAGATTGCTAATTTTGATATTACCTTGTCCCAAGACATATTACTTGATTGACTTTCAATTAAACGTCAATTTTAGATAATCCATTTTTAATTCATTAAAATGATATTTTCCCAGCTAAATCCCAGTTGAGACCAGTAAACTCTTGACAAACCTTTATCTTGGAGATCTCAAAACCTAAATTAAAGTCAAAACTTGTGTAAACACAAAACAGTCTTGGATGCAAATACAAATTTTATTCAAACTTTCCTACAATATAATTCTACCTAAAAAAACAAGCATTGCCCTTGTAGTGATGAGTTTGGTCGGTTGCATCCTATCATCTTAATGAAAGATCAAATGTGCAAATACAACATCGCCAAAAGATTTAATTATGTCTAAGAAAAAAGATAAAAATGCACATGCCATAAAAAATTTTAGTTTGTCCGATTTAACATTTTTTTAACATGATCATGCCATTCCAGTCCACCTCATGCTACTATTCTAGGTTACACCTCTTGATGTAATAACAACAACAACAATAACAATAATAAACCACATTAGAAATCTCTTTTGATATACAAGAAAAAGAAAATAAGAAATCTATATTTAATGGAACCAAATCAATTATATTGAAAAAAGGTTATAATATTAAAATATATTAATAAATACTATGGTAATGAAACAATAATCCAAGTATTAAAGTGAGAATATCTAAGAATCATGGTAAAGAAATAATATGGACACTATCTAATTTAAAGGAACAATCACCATCTCGATAAAATGTGTGTAACTTGAATGATCGATCATCTACCATTGAATTTATCGTTGGAATGGGAGGAAGACAATTTATTCAATGCTTAGGAATCCAATTAAAAAAAAAGTTTCATTATCTTCGGTCACATGGAAAACAATGTGAGATTCCACATATGACAGAAAAATGTGCGCTCCACAACGCTAACAAAAGGTATGGTTGGAAGATAATTAAGACAATTCCGATCAATCTAATATAAAATCGTTAATTTGTTGTTGTCTTAATTATCTAACGTGGAATTGTGTGTTCACTTCTTCCCCGTCATTTTACTTCTCTTTAGCAATAATTCAAATGATTTTACAGTTCTCTAGTGGTATTCAAAAATAGTTTTATATTGAGTGGGTGACATTTAATATAGAAAGTGACTAAAGCTTTCTCTACGGACGAAATTAAGAGGAAAAAAAAATCAAAGTAAAATATATCTATTTTATTGTTTAAAGTAAGGTAAAACAAACACATGCATTTCATTTTTCACATACAATGGGAATGAATATGAAATAATAATTAAAGTTTTTACATTTAGACTAGTCAATATGAAGGAAAACTAAAAATCATACATCAGTCTCATTTTTCTATGACAACATGACTGACTGACTTAAATTAGCCAATATGAAATAAAGTTGGAAGTCAAGTAAACAAAAGATATCCATTTTATTTTTTCATGATGATAACAAGATTGACTGACTTAAACCAGTCTCGAAAAGAACTTAAAACTAAATAACACATCGATATTATTTTATATGATAATATAATTGATTGATCTAAAGTAATAAATATAACATAAAAATTAAATTCAAATACGAAAATACATTTCTTTAATTTTTCTATAAAAACAGGACTGACTGGCTTAAACCAGTAGAATTGACTGGCATAGCAAGTGAATATGAAATGGTTTTTCCTATTCAAAGTGATGAAAAATAATTTATTCAATGTTCTTTTATTTCAATTGGCCTTCCTATAGACCATTGACTACAGCGAAAAATGCATTAAAATGCTGGAAAATGGACCTCACCTACTTAATGTCCAAATCATGCACGAACATAATAATGACATTAATTGGCCACATTTCGCTTTCTATGCCCGCAATTATCTCATTCTCAGGAAATTTAGATCAATAATGAGCATCTGTCACATGGCATTGAGTGTACCGTCGCGTAAAGATGAAGACAATCTAACATGAAATCGTCAAATTCATCTAACCGTGTAACTTCATAATTTAATTTCTTTGACGACATTTGATTTCAAATTTATTTGCTTACAATTAAAATGCTTTGATTTGATTTTTCTTTGGCTCCATTTGTTAATTTTAGTTTCGTTGGTGTTATTTCAATTATGATGGAGATTGTCAACCTCAAATTATATAGTAAAGAGAGAATGCGAAATCTATGGTTTTACACTTATAAAGGTGTGATTTGTTTATTTTTATTATTTTTAAGATCCATGAGCAAGGGGCAACGATAGGAAGTAATTCAATTAGAAAAAGAGCTATGGACAAGCACATCAATGATCTAGTGATCTAGGTGATGCCATGTGGCACCTCGGTGGCAATGTAGTTTGAACGGATTTAAAAAAAATTGTTGTGCGATTTGAAATCCTAACCTCCCTCATAACAACCTCATTCTCTCTTTAGATATTGGACCTGATTTGATAAGATCATTTTTATAATTTGGATCTAGGGAATCCCCAGTAGTGCAAGCAATGCCTGTCATAGCATTCAAGGCTAGATATTATGAGAACCTAGATAGATAATGTTGTCAACACCATTGAAGGAATCACTCAAGATTAGGCAATTAAATAAGCCTTGAATGCTATGATAGTGGTGTAAGAGCACCTCATCAACACTCAAATCATGACCCTAAGGATGAAGACTAGGATCATTAGAGTGTCTTAGTGTGTGTGTTGTGTTTCATGTATGCAATAAACCCCACCATGTAAGCCCATGTCACCAATTAGGCACTTTGATGAGCCAATTGGGACAATGCGGTCAATAGGGGTAGTAGATGATTTAGTTGTGTGCTTGATAGGTTTTAGAAATGTTTAATGTGTGTTTGGTTGATCCATGTATGTGGATTCCAACCTTAGCCTATATGACCACATTTTGTGCAAAAATGCAAAAATGCAACTTTTGTAAAATGCAACTTTTGAGTGCAAAAGTGCACCTTTTGAATTTCGGTTGGAGGAAGCCTTTCAACGGCTCCAACCTACTCCAAATTCAGTTGGAAACCATTGGAGAGTTGTATAAGCATTTTGGGCATGATTCCCAAGGTGGTTGATAGTGTAGGTGAAGTTGTGAAGCAATTGAATACAAGAATACTAAAGTTTTCCCAAAAATTCTGAGTTTGCAGGAGTTGCACATGCCTGTACGGATTGTTTTGAATCACACCTTTCATGTAATTGATAGAGACATGAATTAAATTTCATTTGAAGGTAGCCTGAGACTTTGATCATTCTTGAGTAGAGAGAACCTTTCAATTTGTTGCCTATCACCATGGGAGTATTTACTGGTTTGCAATCTTCCATTTGGAATTTCTTCAGCATATCCTTTGCATACTTGACCTATGAGATAAAGATTCCTTTATCTTTCTATAGTATCTGTAGGTGAAGGAAGTAAGTCAATTTACCAAGCATTGACATCTCAAATTCTGACTACATTTGATCAACAAATTCTTTATAGAGAGTATCCTTGTTGCCATAAAAATGATGTCATCTACATACACAACTACAATAATCATGTGATTTCCATATTTCTTTATGTACAAATTGTTGTCAACACTTCCCTTTTTGAATCCCTGCTCCTTTAGATACAAATCTAATCTTGAGTAGCATTCTTTGGGGGCTTGTTTAATATAGAGATTTCTTTAACCGACATACAGAAGTCTCATCATCATGCAACAGAAATCCTTCCAGTTTCTCCATGTATACTTCTAAATTTCCATTCAGAAACGTAGATTTTACATCCATTTGGTACACTTTGCAACCCTTGTAGGCAAAGTAAGCTAGAAACATCCTAATTGCTTCTAATCTAGCCATTGGTGCAAATGTTTCTTCAAAGTCAATCCCTTCTACCTGAGAGTATCCTTTGCACACTAGTCTAGCTTTGTGCCTCACAACCTTACCCTCTTCATTCATTTTGTTCTGGTAGACCCACTTTGTACCAGTAATGTTCTTGTCTTCCGGTCTAGGGACTAAATCCCAAGTATTGTTCTTCTCAATCTCGTGTATTTCTTCTTCCATAACATCCATCCATTCTTGTCTCTTGCTAGCCTCAATGAAGGTTTTGGGTTCAACTTCAGTCATGAGGCATAAGTTGACTTGTTCATCATTTCAGGCAAGTCTTCTTCTAGTTTGCACACCATCACTCTTATTTCCCAGAATTTTCTCTTCTGGATGATTCAACTGTACATACCGATTGGGAACCTTCTAAGGTGCTACCTCTGGTTTAGTATCAGTCTAAACTTCAATATTTTCATCATCAGAGTCATCATATTGGTTAGTGTGTGGTTGACATCCTTTGTGTATGTTCTCATCAACTCTTACATGCACACTTTCAATGATTCTTCTTAGTCTTTTATTGTAATATTTGTAGGTCTTGTTGTTTGATGAGTAACCAAGGAAGATCCCTTCATCACTTCTAGAGTCAAAGCTTCCCAAACCATCCATATCTCTTTTAATGAAGCACTTGCTTCCCAAAACTTTGAAGTATTTGACTAATGGCTTCTAGTAATACCATAATTCAGAGGGTGTAATCTTATTGTTTGTTCTTAATTAAACCCGGTTCAAGGTGTATGCAACAGTATGAACAGCTTCTTTCCAATAATTATCCACTAGATTGGCCTCATTCAACATGGTTCTAGCCATCTCCTTGATTGCCGTATTCTTGCTTTCTACCACACCATTTTTTTGTGGTGTTCTAGGAGCAGAATATTGTCCTCTAATTCCATGTTTTTCACAATAGTCTTGAAATTCATCTGATGTGAACTCTCCACCCCTTTCTTATCTTAGACATTTTACTTTGTGCCCACTTTCCTTTTCCACCATCTTCCTAAAGATCTTGAATCTTTTGAATACTTGTGATTTATCTTGCAGAAAGGTGACCCATGTCATGCTTGAGTAGCCATCAATGAAAAGCATGAAATATCTTTCACCAACAAGGGCTCTTGTTCTAATTGGACCACATAGATCTATATGCACAATTTCAAGTGGCTTTGAGGTGTTGTACTCCTTTGTGCTGAAACTTACTCTTGTTTGCTTGCCTTTTACACATTCATCACAAAATGTGTTTACTGGCTTCATGATGGGTGGAATATTTCTCACACATCCATTTTTTCTTACTATGACCAAGTTATCAAAATTTATGTGGCCTAATCTTTTGTGCCACAACCAACTTTCATCTACTTGTCCTAACATACATTAGGACTCATAGCATTCCTCTAGATTATAAACATTTCCATCAGTTCTCTTTCCTTCTGCTACCACTTTACCAGTAATGTCTTTCTTTATATGATAGTCGATTGAGTCGAAGGTGAATTTGTAACCTTTGTTTCACATATGACTCACACTTATCAAATTATGTTTGAGGCCTTCTACAGAATATACATCATGTTCGTTCAATTTTCTATGAATGCTTAGTGTTCCTTTTCCCTTTATTCTGATGGAGGAATTGTCTCCAAACCTTACCGATCCACCATTCCAATCTTCAAGATTAATGAATTCTCTTTTGTCACCAGTCATATGGTTTGAGCAACCACTGTCTACCACCCATAGATTTTTCCTCTTAGCATGCAAGGCAGTCTGCGCTAAGAGACTTAATTTAGCCTTTTCCTTTTCTTTTTCAACCCAAACTGGTTTGATTTCTTTCTTATTGTCAGCTCCTATATTCTACTCAGGTTCAAACACTAGTCTTTGATCAAAATTTTCCTTCAAGTGCTTGATCTTCTTGTTTCTACATAGTTTGGCTATATGTCCAAATTCTTGATAGTTATAGCATTTTGTGTTTTCAATAAAGGAAGTGCCCTTAATGCTATTGTAGGATATTGGTTGGTTCTTCCTACAATCAAAACATTTATGTCCATATCCATTGCACTGATAGCAAACAACATTCGTATCTCGAAGTGCATGAATTTCTATTTTCAAAATTCATAGAGGGTTTTTTGTTTATCTTACAATCAGCTATTTTGTGCTCTAATTTATTACACCGGTAATAGTAACCATAAAAATTTGATACATACTAGTCGTGTTGTCCTGAAAGGAATTGCCTCATTGGGGGTCTTCCATTCATGTTTTTAAATATAGTGAATTTGTCTTGATCAATCCTAACATTCCTCCTTAGATCTACAAATTTGTGCATGAAATGTGACTTTTGGTTCATTTTTGTATACCGGTTCGGGTGCTGATTTCCAACAGCATCAACATATGTCTTTTTGCTAGTTTCCTTCCCTACAGTGAAAGTATTCTTTCCTTCTCCTTTATTTGAAGAAGTGAACATTATCTCTTTGTCAGATTTATCTTTGTGGGTTGACCCTTGACCAACTTCAAAGCCTAAGCCACCTGTGTGTTTGGGTTGCTTTTGTTTTCTTAACATCTTATCCAAGACTTCAATGTTGCCTTCATACTTGCTTCTTATTTTTATATCTTCCTTGATTTCTTCAAGCTCCTTTCTGAGCTTTATTATTTCTACCTCAAGCTCTTGATGTTCCTTTTCTGTCTTTTTCAAGTCAAGGGATGTAGCTTCACTGATTCTCTTAGTTTCTTCCAACTGTAGCTTCAAGTCAGATATGATTTGACTAGATTCTTTGAGAGACTGCTTTAAGAGATCTTGTTCATCTACTGCAACAAGCTTAACTCTCTTGAGTTCTCTTCTTGTTTTTCTTAGTTCTTCAAGTACACTAATAAGTTCACTCTCCAAATCCACTTTAGCCTCAACATCCTCTTCTTCCTCATCCTCAATATCAGGTCTATCAAATGCGATGAAGAGATTTACTTTTTTGTGGTCCTCATGGTCATCATCTTTTGATGCATCCTCATCATCTATTGTGCCATCTTCAATGGTATATAAACTATTTTGGTTATGGTAGTCTCTTCTTCCCTGCCAATAGTCACTCCTTTCTTTGTCTTTGTTGATAGATCTTCTAAACTCTCTTGACTCATCTCTATCAGTTTCTTTGTAAGGGCAACTTGCAGCGAAGTGTCCTATCTTCCCATAGTTGAAACACTTAAGTGGTAGCTTTCCTTTGTACTAGCCTGATCCTCTTTTGAGCTTCTTGACAAAGTTTGCTACTTAAGCATCAGAGTCTTCATTGGATTCTTTATGAGAAACAACTTCCTTCCCCTTTTTGGTGGTATTGAAAGTAGCTTATTTTCTGGAGGAAGTCTCACCAGTTGTTCTCATCTCATAGGCTATCAGGGAACCAAACAGTTCATCCATAGTAAAAGTCTTCAGATCCTTGGCTTCTTCTATGGCTGACACTTTAGTATCATATTTGAGAGTGAGAGATCTGAGTATCTTTTTGACGAGAATTTCATCTGCAATCTCTTCACCAAGACCTCTGATAGCATTCACAGTTTCATCAAATCTATGAAGGTATTCTACAATTTTTTCATCATCTTTCATTTTGATGCTATTAAGTTGGCTCCTTAGAGTTTGTAGTTTGGCCTCCCTAACCTTTGCATCTCCCTCAAACAACCCTTGCAACTTGTCCCACATTTCCTTTGCTGAAGCACAGTGCATGACCTTGACAACTTCATTATCGGAAAGTTCACTCAAAATGGCATGTTTAGCCCTTGCATTATTTTCATACTCTTTCTTTGCATCCGGATTAGTGGGAGGAATATTAGGAATGGTATACCCATTGTTGACTAACATCCATACATTAAAGCCAAGAGATGAAATATATGTCTCCATTCTTCTTCTCCAGAAGGAATAGTTAGATCCATCAAACACGGGGGATTTTGAGGAAGCGGAATCACTTCTTGGCATTGTGTTCAAAGTCCAGAATCTACCCAAGGTTTAGAGATAACTGGGAACTTGGTTCTGATACCAGTTGATGAACACAGAGTACCACTAAGAGGGGGGGTGAATCAGTGGTCCCTACGTCTTTTTCTTTCTCTAATCTAATCTTGAAAATATCAATTATGTACTTAATCTCATAAACAGTCAAGCAAGTAATATAAGAGAGAAACCCAAAGTGACCATGCACACACAACCAAATCACAACACCAAATTTACAAGGGAAACTCAATATGAGAAAAACCTCAGTGAGAAAAGATGCTGAAGTCTACTGCTCTAATCCAACCTCACAGGTAAAACACAGATTTACAAAGATTTTGGGCACCAATGCAAGGAGCACTAACCCCTGCACTTTAGGGCACCAACCCAAGGAGCACCAACCTCTACACCAAGTAGTGACTTGGTGATGTATATCATAATACTGATTGAATGCAATTAAGGCTTCTTGCTGCAAATGAGTTTTGCAGCTCTTGAATCTATTAACTCTCTATTGTTTTTCTCTCATTTTCACTCACAGTCTCTCAGTACACTTTGTCACTCTAGGATGCTGCCTGCACTCCCACGCCTTACCAGTTAGGCTCAACTGCTCGACTTAGAAATTACTAGTAGAAATATTTTACCGGTCTATCTGCTACCTCATACTATGACCTGATCAAAACCCCTCCTCAAGTTTTCTTCTTCTAACTTCTCTCCTCTCAATTATCTTTGCAACTGCATCCTCTACTCTTCTGTCCATAGTTCCTTTTTCTTATAAGATGAGTGCCTGCCAAAAAGTCAATTCAAAATCCAGGCGGTTAGGGTTCCTTTACCATCCTCGAGGCAAATCAAATCCAATCAGATCTTGTAAGATCTGATCACCTTGAAGTCCATCTGTTCATCTCCGTCATTTTCATGCTTTTTAAGACATGTTTTACAGACATGGGAAACACGATGCTTCATATAGATTTGCATTTGTCAAATTACTATTAATGCCTTTGTTGTTTCCTTCTTGAGGTATTCTTTCAATTTGATCTTTTGACTTCGATCTAGGCGCCAACTACTCCCTTGATCTTCCTCTTTCATTCCTTCTTCCTCAAGCCGCAATCAGTCTGATACAATCCCTTTATTTGCGTTTCCTTTATTAATGGCGAATATCAGTTTCATCGACCCTACGGATGAAGCTTCACCAACCACACCCTACTTGCCATGTCAACTTCACACGACATCACACCAATCAAGACACGATCTTCCAATATTCAATCTGTTCAACAAAACACATATCGGTAGCACCCTTTTCCAGTAGAGTGTTCTTGACCTATTGACTGGTATAGCATCCAATACCGGTTGCACATCTTAACATTCTACCTCTTCATATTTAACCGAGCAATCATCTACTATGCTCAGTCTCCACCGATTCACATCAATAACAACTAAGTGCCAAAATGCCAACAAACCGGGGTTGAAACTCAATTTACCGATAGTACGAGTTGGGGAAACCATTATATCTAAGTGGTAACACTCACAATTTAACTCTATAAAAAAGATGGATTCCGATATTTGCTTGAGCCTAGAAAAGCATGAGATGTCCTTTGTGGGAGATATATCTAAGAAACACCGGTCAGTTATTTTGACGTCCAAGGATGACTTGGTTATACATGCGACCAAGAGGATTCTGGGAAATGAGCTTGTGAACATAGAGCATAGGAAACAAGTCAATAGTGACATCCCTATGGGGTTTGTGGCCATATTACTCATAATGGGAGAAGATAAGGCAGACACAGTCTCATTGTGCAGGATAATATTCAATAATGAAATCCTGGTTAACCTAGAGCTGGCTATCAAATGTGTTGATGATAATCTCTATATCCCTTATCCATAAGATTATGCCAGAGCAGCGGAAGGCATAGACAAAGAGGAATCACTCAAAATAGATTATAAGAGGCCTATTCTTAGCATCAAGGACCAGAAACTCTTCCGGCAACGACAACCAAATATAACAAGGAATATTACATTCCTTAAACAATGGATTGGTGTGGTAAAAGACCCAAAAGGAGATTGGTGGGTAAGCTCTATGGCTGATGAGGGTTGGACCTCATTTCATCCTGAAAACCCCATTGACATGGAGGCTGAGGAAACATAGGCTTCTTGCATGGAAGCCACAAATGATAAGGATGAATGGTGAATTTTCATAACATAGTATACTTTATATATAGAACTGTTTATGAATGCATTTGGATATAAGGATGGCTTAGAAATGTATGAATCTTTTTTAACATAGATAAATAAGGGAAAGGCTAATGATTTGGTGTCATTTACAAGACATATATATTAAAATTAGTGAAGTTTAGAATCTGGATTGATCTTTCAGTCAGGCATATACTCTATTGTTGGTTCTCTTATATTAGCTTTTCATACATGACTGAATATGTATGATCTGAGGCCACTTGCATACATTCATCTTCATAATGCAGTGATAGGAAGTATTTTTGTAACACTTGCATATTTGGCTTAATCTAGCACTTGCCTTAAGACACCTCTATGATTATAATGTTATGGTAATATCATGAATAACATGATCGATGGGCTGTATTATTACCAGTCTCTTGATGACTAGTGTTTATTCCACAAATGTTATTGTAGCCTAGGTAATATTTCATATTATAGCCAACAATATGATCTTGGTGTTGACTTAATATAAAAGAAGCCTAGGTTATAATAACAATAGTGAATAATATAACATAAGCTTGCTGAGATAAAACTAGTTCTTTCTTCTTTTGCACTAACACTTCATGAAATAGTTTGGAGCAAGATTGTCTTGTGAATCTATCTTGTAGGTGACAGAGTAAATCAAAAGATGGGGAAATATGGTAAAAGTGGCAAATGTTCACAAGGAAGATTGTTGAAAGCAAGTTAGCACAAGGAAAATTATAGATATTACCTGTGAAGGGCCCTTTTATGCCAAAAATGAAGGGATTGTAAAGGAAAATATGTAATGCAATAAATAATGTAGAATTTTAATACTTGATATTGACTAGACCTAAGGTCCCGGACAAGGCGGGAGGTTTTCTCCTCTCCGCTCTTTCCTACCAACGCCTGCACTTAGTGTAGATTGTAATTTTATTTATTAAATAAAATATGGCTTTGGCCTTTTATCGAGCAAAAAAAAAATCTAAAACTATCAAATAATTTATTTTTCATTAGAAAATAGAATAATTTATTAAAATTTAAATAAAAAATTTCATATATATGATAAAATACTAATATAATTATATATTTTAAGATGACTAAATAATTTATTAAAATTGTGAATAAAAATACACACATCTATGTAAAAATCATTTATGTATTTGAAAATCACTTACCCATGGTTTGGCTAGATGTAGTTAAGGTTTAATATTAAGATTAATTTTTATATTGAAAACTCTAGAAATATAATATTTTTAAATTAATCTGAGTTTAATGTTTAACAAAAATGAAAATCAAAACCAAAATAATGTATTAGAAAATAGAACCCATGTGTTTCTCAATAGTGTATAGATTTTAAGGTGGCTACAAATATACAAAATGGAGTCTCTATTCTTGTAGAACTTCATCATATCCCTATATTTTTTAAAAAACAACATATCTAGTTGTTATTTGAAACTCTCCAAGCAACTTCATTTATTAGGAGAATCTAAGGGACAAATTTATGTGTGCTTAAATCTATGTGGGAATTGAGCTGGAGCAACTCCATTTAGGTATTGATTTAAATGTATGCAGGTGGTCATATTTGTTGAACTTGAATTTGACCAATTATCATTCAAATATAACAAATACCATGGGAATGGCTTTTTTATTAATTTTAAAATTTAATGATTTGTTTTTTAAACATAGACTATTAAAGAAAAAGACTAAGCAACAGAAAACATTTTAAAGATCCACAATTTTAAAATATCAAGATAAATGAATTACAATTCTTGAAATAACCTATTTTTAAATTTGATATTTTATTTAGATTGTATCCTTAAAATCAACTTGATGTATTATGCAGTGTCCCTCCTTGATACACTTTTATTTTAGTAGATTGTTAGAGATTCATGGACTTGTTGAGATACATTTATGTTATTCTTAATAGATGCTTATGGTTTTGATCACGTTATTGGTAGATGGTAGTTATTATATGTTGACAAATGATACATTATGCTTTATATAGATGATGATATACTCTGAACTATGTTGGGATTTATGTTTGGATATTTATGTGGATTCAATGGTTTATGCTTACTTATAATGTTATGCATTAACTTTACCTCATGATTATATTGGATATGATGATGATCTTAATGTTATTGATGATGTGCCTTCATTATGATGTATTGTATGTACGTGGAAGGAATGATGTCATACCACTCATTGCGAGGAGGGTGTGACGTTGTGATTCTCTTACCAATAGTGTGTCTACTCCATGGTTGTATATATATATATATATATATATATATATATATATATATATATATATATATATATATATATATATATATATGTTATGCATAGACGTTTCGTGTTATGCAGGATTGTAGGTACTAGACATCTACTCCACCTAGCTTCACAGGTCTGAGAGTGTCTCTAATCCCAATAGCAAGTTGATAACAGAGAATGATATAATGTCTCATTTATTTAATTATTAAATGGGTTGATAATATTGTGGTAATTAACTTATTAATAATGTTATAGGTTTGATTGTGTAATTAATAAATAATATTCATTGAGTTTAATGTTATTAAGTAAATAATTTTAATTGGAATTATTTGTTGAAGTCTTTTTAGAATTTAATTGTTTTTTACTTTATTTTATTTTATTGAGAGCTTTTATATTTAATTCAGATTTTCATTAATTACTTTATTTGGAGATTTAATATTTAATTGTTAATTAATTATTTATTCTTGTATTCAATCTGGCTTTAATGATTTATTAGGAGCTTTGTTCAGTAATTATTATTTTTAATTATTCTTTCTTTATTTCTGAAGGTGGAACTAGAGTGAGCCTTATGCTTTGCATTGAATTTCTCTTTGAGTTTGATGCATGCAAGATTTTTGTGATTATTATTACTATTATTTTTAGGATTTTTCTTTATATTTTATTTTGGGTTTTTTGAGAATTTTTAAGGGATTTTTGCATTATTATTTGCATGGACTGAATTTTGGAGAAGAGGAATTTTTGGACAAAGATTTTCTTATTGGCTTTCAAAAAAAAATTATGTGTTATTGGTTGTTGTGGTTTGTGGATTGGAGAATTGCTTGCTCATTGTGGAATTGCTTTAGCATATTTTGGATTGTGGATTTGTGCTTCAATTCTTCTTTCAGATTTTTTGACCTTTCTTCTAATTCCATGTTGGAGATATTTATTTTTTGAATTTTGAATTTTATTTTTGTTTTGAAAAAAAGAAAGACTGTCTTCTCTGTGTTTGAAATTGTTTTCCAAAATTTTGGGGAAGAAACTAGGAAGTTAATGATTGTATAATCAAAATTTAATTCATTATTATTTATGGGAAATTGAATTCTAATATTTTAGGGAAATATGTAGCAAGAATATTAAGGGAAAAGTTATTTTTACACATAGGGATTTTGTCTAGGATTTTGCTGGGAATGATTTTGTTGAGAGAGTTTTGTATTGTGTTTCTGAAGGATTTTAATCCTGTATTTTTTGTTGTAAAAATTTTTTAGAACTCTATGTTTGGCTTTGGGATTATTCTATGATTCTTTTCTTGAGATTATTTATGGTCACTTATATTCACTATTTTCTCTTTGTTGATATTATGTCTTTTTGTATCGTTGGGAGTTAAGTCAAAACTTTCAATTTTTCTAATTGTCGATTTTGATTTTAATACTTGTCTGTGTCATGATTTCCATATTTTATATGCATTAATTTATTTATTTGATGCGCTACTTTATGTTTCATATGGGCTAATTTGTGTATTATATGTGCCACATTGATTTATCATATGCACTAAAAGAATTATCAGATGCGCTCAACTAGGTAATTTTGGTATTTTGGTCTTTCTTGGAATTTTGATTTAATTTTCACCAGTTTGTGTTAGACTAGAGACTTGATTTTTTGACTTGAGATTATTTTGATGTTTTTTCAGAATGATGTATTGGTCTTTTGAAGGGAAATTGTATTGTGTTTAAAAAATTAGATTATGGTTCAGTTTGAATTGTGTGAACCACGGGATCATGCATTATAAATGATTACAAGATATTTTACTAATTAGTTTTCTACCCTAGATCATAGGAACATATTAGGGGAAGTGGCTTCCAAGTGTTAGTGTCAAGGCCTATATGTGGTTGCTAGGAAATCTCGTTGGAAGTTATTTGTTAACACGTGATAACCTTAATTATTTTATTTAGGGGTTTAGGTAGTTTATGCAATAAGAAAATAATAAAATGTTTTTGGTTCCCCACTCATGCCTTAGAGTGCTAGTACAGGCTCAAGATGAGATTGGGAAGGCCTTGATGGCAAGACTATACTCCCTTGTCTTCACGAGAGGTTGAGTTGGTTCTGCATGGGTGCACTTAGTGCTAGGATCTAAAGAGATTGCTAGGGAAACTTTGATGATGACATGTGATGACACATTCCCCTACATGTGTGTCCTTGATCTTAGCCTTGTTTCATGGAATTGGCTATCATTAGTGTTTGTTTTAATTGAGCCTATGTTTTAGTGTTGGTAGATATTTGGTATGTTTCCTATTTGTGTCTTTTGGGAATTAGATGCCAGTCTAAGCTTAGTGTATGTGGGGCCTTATATCAATCTCCGAGCATGGGGTGGTTCCTTTTGGTTCCACATGGTCGGATGGTTGATGTCTTTTCTTCCATTGGGATATTTTCTCTACGTTGGATGTTCATAAGTGTGTTGGATACTTCTATTTTTATAGTTCTTGTACTATGGAGTGGATGCACTTTGTGATTACCTATTTTCAATAGATGATGTATATTTGTAACATGATACTTGTATATGATGTAAATGTAATCTTAATGATGACTTATGTAATGTTGTTAGTGGAACATTGATATACATTATATATGGACATGGAATATTTATGAATGTTGTATATTATCATATTTGTAATTTAGTAATGACGTTATGATGCCCTAGGGAAATTGAAAATTGAAAGGTTGGAAAAATGTAATGAAGTTAAGAATGTTATCTGTTAGTATAGTT
This sequence comes from Cryptomeria japonica, assembly GCF_030272615.1. NCBI lineage: Eukaryota > Viridiplantae > Streptophyta > Pinopsida > Cupressales > Cupressaceae > Cryptomeria > Cryptomeria japonica. The sequence continues at coordinate 150,235,845 of NC_081415.1, forward strand.
ATTTCCATTTATGCACTTCACTGATATGATCAATTTATGCATGTAATTCATTATGTAATTATGAAATTAGTGCAGTGTAATGTGTTGCTGTTATCTTTTTTTTTTTTTTCTAAATTGTACTTTACCTAAATTATATGTTAGTTTCTTTAGGGTTTCATGGCGGACATTACATATTAGCTTTGTAGTGCATAGCGATAGAACTTTTTTTTTTTTTTTTTTTCAGCATTTCTTTCAAAAAAAACATAAAAAAAATAAATGAATATCATCCATGAAAGATTAACCTTAACAAATATCAATTAAAAATGCTTTCAATAAAATAACAATTAAAAATAACTTGTAGTGCAAAACCCCTATTTATCGCCTTTTCGTTGGTTCGTGCATATTCAGAAAGTTTACTTCCACGTCTTCTCAGCTTATAAAAGTTTTGGTACTCTAAGTAAACGTAATCTGTATAATCGTATTTATATATGGAGACTTTAAAAAAATAAAGATTACGGTCTAAACAGCGAGTCCGTTGATTACAAAATGTGCAACAATTATTATGGTTGAATAATTGAAATTCAAGAAAAATACAGAGTCGTCATAAAAATTAAAAAAAAATCCGAATAAAATAAGTTTCTCCCTTTCATTTTTTTAAAGTAAAATTTATTTCTTTTGTGTGAAAGGAAGTAATTTTCGTTCGCGGACTTTTAAATTGGTACGCTTTAATGTCAAAGATTGTGCAAGAAAATAATGGGCATTGATTTAGATCGTTGGAATTTACTAGTCGACAAAGAAGGGAGAGAAGAGGAAACAATTTGTTGTCATATTGAATGCTAATTTTATAGATTGATTTAGATTATGATAGTTCCGTGTTTTAGAACATTTATTCAAAGTCTTCTTTAATGCTAATTTTCTAGAGTGATTTAGACGATGATAGTTCTAGAACATCTATTCAAAGTTTTCTTTAATGCTAATTTTCTATATTGATTTAGACGATGATAGTTGCATGCTCTGGAACATCTATTCAAAGTCTCCTTTAATGCTAATTTTCTAGAGTAATTTAGACGATGCTAGTTCTAGAACATCTATTCAAAGTCTTCTTTAATGCTAATTTTCTAGATTGATTTAGACGATGATAGTTGCATGTTCTGGAACATCTATTCAAAGTCTCCTTTAATGCTATTTTTCTAGATTGATTTAGACGATGATAATTGCATGTTCTAGGACATCTATTCAAAGTCTCCTTTCCAGCTAATGTCAAGTTCGCAATAAGAAACTTTTAAAATAATTGCATTGACTGAATTTGTAAGGGAATGGAGACCCTCACAATTTTCCCATGTCTGAACAAGAAATGAAAATTTGAATGACCGCTCATATATAGACCCACCCCTTCCAGCTCTTTCGGAACTGCATAGAAAATTAATAATAGAACGGACTAAAAGAATATGTAGATCCACTCGTTAAAACAAATTGTACTAAAACAATTGTCTAGAGTACTTCAAGTTTTCACATATCTTCCAAAAGATTGTATTGAAAAAGGAAGTCTTCATAATGTGCTGCATGAACAATGTATATAGCCCGTTCTTTTCTAATATCAATAGGTTTAACAGTAAAAAGTCAATTTGAAAAAATATAATTAATATAAATATCTTTTTAATATGAATAAAATATAAAGTTATTATTAAATTGACAAAAATAATTATTCTTAAATTTTTTTTTAGTCAGTGAAAACATTTAGAATGAGATAATGTAATATCAAAACATTGAAATTAATAAAATAAGGGACTGTCAATAGTGTTGAGAGTAAGAAGATATGGAGAAATAGAGATAGAAAGAGGGAGATAATAAAAGAGGAGGAGATGAGAGATAGAAAGGTAAAGATATAGGATGTCATATATAAATAGAAGTAGAGAGAAAAATAAATATATTAAAGTTGCTATAATTTGTTTAGATTAGTTATAAAATAAAATAAACTAAATTTGTGTTATTACATTATAGTCATTCTACAATTACAACAAGTAATGAAATGTAACAAGTGGTGAAACATAAGAGTGTGAGTATGTTAATAATAACTCTTAACTATTATTTTAAATTTGAAATCATCTAAATAACAAAGTATCAAAATTTTAAACATAGTATGTCATAATAAATATAGATATAAGAATTTAATTGAATCATTTTTATTTTGCTTTTTCTTTGACATGGGCTTTCTTTCTTAAACACATTTTTTTTTTTTTGTTTTAATAATGCATTGATCCATTAGAATCAAATAAATAGATAAATAAATAAATAAACTAACAATTTTTTAAAAATATTTAAAACTATCAAATAATTTATTAAAATTAGGAATAAAAATACATACACATCTATGTAAAAATTATTTATGCATTTGAAAAATACCTGCAAGATTAGTTTTTATATTGAAAACTCTAAAAAACTAGTATTTTAAAATTAATTAAAGTTTATTGTTTAACAGAAATGAAAACCTAAGCCAAAATAACACTCAATTATTTTATAAATTCTAAGACATTCCTAAATAAACCTTTAAAATTAAAATAGATTAATAAATCAATTCCTAAACATCTTTGACATCATATTGTTTCATTAAAATATTAAATATTATATTTAATATTGTTTGAATTTCACAATGAACGTAAATATTTCTTAAGCATATCTCTAAGGATAAAATAAGGATAAAAGTATGAGGTACAAGATTAGTGAATGATTGATAGCGAGTAGATGGACATTACAGAATGCAGGTGTGATTACAATATTTATTACTAATACTAACAAACAAATAAAATTTTGTGGAACTTATGTGTCAAAAAGTAATTCATCTATTTTACTTCCTACTTTCATGCAATAATGAAATTGTAGCCAGATTAATTTCAATTCCATGCCACCATTGTGGAATTTTTTTTTTTTAATAGGTAATAGGCTGAAGTTTATAAGATGTACATACCTTACCCCCTTTGTGGGATTTGAATTTGTGACCTCTATTTCAAGAGCACAAGTTCTCCACCACTAGGCCAACTCAAGTTGTACTCCATTGTGGAAAATTTACTTAAGAGATATGTTTTTTGTACTCACTCACATCATAATAAGTTTTCACTTAAGATATATGATCTCCGTATTCGCTAACGATTGTAATACTTTTCTGATTTGATTTGATTTTTTTTCATTTCTTTTGATTAATTTTTTTATATTGATTTTATTTTTACACTGCACGAATCAATAGAAAAAAAGATAAACTAGCAATTGCATCCTAGTGTGCAGTGGGTACGCCAAAGAGATTTGCAAGGTCAATTAGTAAAATTTTTGGTCTATTAGCTACATATATTTGGGTAGTAGATGAGGTCAATTGGTAGGCCATTCAGAGAGTTTTGTTGTTTGTGCAACATAGGGCTTATTAGAGAAGTGATAGATTCAAATAGACTATGAATTTATTTACAAGTATGCAAACATGATTGAAATAAAACCTTTGAATCAAGGAGATAATTAGGTTTCATTACTAATAGGCTCATATTATGTTTTCAATAGGAAGAGAGAGAGGGGGGAATAGGGATGGGAAGACATCGAGATAAAAGTGGCAAGACTAAGAGACAGAGCTAAGGAGATAGAGATAGAGATAGAGATAGATATGCATATGGATATGGAGAGAGAGAGAGGGGGGGGGGGCGAATAGAAAGATAAAGATAGAGATGCAAAATAATATATAGAGGTAGAGAGAGGGAGAGATACATAGGGGTAGAGAACTAGGAAGATAATGAAATAGAGATATAGGGATAAATGGAAGAAGAAATATGGAGAGACAGAGATAAAGAGATATAGATACAAAGGTACAGAGAGAGGGAGAGGGAGAGGGAGAGGGAGTTTGATTGGTTGATATAGAGAAGGAGACATGTTTAAAGATGGAGGGGAA